>NC_086316.1:34435271-35722732 GCF_963924245.1 Chroicocephalus ridibundus | reverse complement strand
TCCTTTTCTCATGAAACCATGCAAAACATGGGAAGTTTTCCTCAGATGTAACTGTTGAGGTCTCTGTAGCAACATGGCTGTCTAACACATCAGAGCATCAGGATACCTAACCTGAATTAGATATAATCCTGCTATAGCCCTGAGTAATGTGCTCTAGGCAATCCTGCTTTAGCAGGGGAGTTGGACTAGATGATCTCCAGAGGTCCCTTCCAACTCTGAAAAATTCCGTGGTTCCATGACTCTGTGATATCCAAAGACAAAAGTAAATATACATATATTTCTACAAGAAGGGAATTTAACTCCTTGGAAGTCATGCTGGAAAAAAAAAATAAAATAGTTCACCTGTATGAATTAATTGGTAAGTTGCAAACTAAAATACTATCAAGTATGACTTGTCAGAAGTAGGTTTCAGAGGTATGAGCCCTCAGTGGAAGTAGCTTGCTGCTGTGCCTCCAGGGTTTTACCTGGCAGCCAGCAGCCAGAAGCAGAAGCCAGCAGCAGAAGCAGGTAGTGGTGTAATGAGGGTGAGATGGCCAAAGCTTCCTTCCCACCACATTGACATTTGCATCAGGCCTCTTCCCAGTGAGACAAGACCTTAGATGGTCTTTGGTATGACAACCGACACTTTGAATGTCACTGAAAGTACTTTTAACTAAGGTTTATTGCTCTGTGTTGTATTTCATGTATTCCTGGAGCCTCCTTTTTTTGTGGACAGCCACAGTAGCACTGCAGGAGACGATTGCAGTGCAGAGTAACATCTTCGCTTCAGACAAATCTTGGGCCATTCAGAATTCACCACTTGTACCCAAGTCTTACTTTCATCATGTTATAGAACGGTCTAAAGAAAATATTTGAGGTGAAAGTATTAAAAAGACCACACTAATTCATACATGTAAGTTTCTGTGAAAAATTGCAGGAACACACACCTGGTTTTCCCCTATAAATAGAAGCATTGAGCTGCTGCTAGTTGGCATACCCATGTCCTGCAATTTTAGTAGAGTTTGGTGGATTCTGAGTAATTGCAACGGGCACTGCATGATAAAATGGGGTGGACAAACTTAAAAACAATCTAGACTTTAAATGGATACTAAATGTAATTCAGGTTCCAAATTAGGAGCCCCAGATCTTGGAGGTGCTCCAGATACTGAACTCCCATTGAAATTTACAGCAACTTCAGCAACACCTCGTATTAAAAAGCAATAGGACTTTCATTGTAGCTGGGTAGATTTCAGCTACTCGTTTCAGAACAGTTCATTCCGTAAACAAAGCACTCTAGTGTAGGTACTATTCATAAGCAAAGCAAGTATGCTACCAGACCAGGTTCAGGAGTTTGACAGGCTACCCCTTGATAAATGCTAAAACTGTTATTTTTCTAACATCCCAATAATAGTCCAAGCAAAAAGTTGATGAATTGTTTTCTACTTCGAAAATCCCTGACAAAGAGACTGATTTCAGCGTGCATAAATAAATAAATAAATAAAGTTATAGTGAAAACGTGGAGGATAGCAGCAGCGAACAACTATAAAAAATGTCCCACACATTTATATATTTAGGAAAACGTTCCAAGGATTTCTATGCTGAATACCTCAGAAACTGTAAAGGTACTTTTCCTCAAACAACTTACAGCTGAGCTGTACATGGCAATCATGCTTAAATAGGACTGTGCCCTGGAGGATATAAGGATGTATAATTTTGAAAAGTCAGTATGTACTTTGGTGCTTTGTGTCCACCACGTGATTGCTTCCCTTTTGGTTTCTGTATTTTTAGCCCTGTTGGTCCAAATACACATTTGGAAGCAGGTTAACCACCATTTGTTTCACTGAGACCGTACACAGCCTACCTGTGTGACAAAACCAGAACCAGCTGAGGTGTGCTGGTTGTTAACACACTGCATTGCCCTACCGAGGAAGTGAGGAATTCAAATCAGGGAGTAACACCAGTGTATCACACAGGGCCTTGTTATGGGCTTTATTTCTGTCCCTTTATAGGGTAGAAGAGGGTCCATAGTACAGCAAAGGCAAGGGACTTGCTTTGGTGTGTGGAGGACTGGGAATAACATTTTGTTTCACAGCTCTCCCAAATGTTTACACTTTTGTCACCATCTGGTTATATATAATAGTTCTATTTTGGGGCCCTGTCCCTCAAGCACTTCAAGTGCTGGTAGCCAGAGCTAGGCTTAAACCAAAATCTTGCTGGAGAAGAGCTAGCACAATTTACCCATGCAATGTGGGATCACATTTAAAAACCATTTAAATCCACTCAAGCACTAAGCTTTTGTTTAAAGGTATTTTTTAACCTACACATTGCCGGTGCTAAGGCAACTTCGGTAATGTTGAGAACAAGTGGCACCAACAGCAAATACATGCTGCCAGCAACCACTGCTTCTCCAACCTGTTCCACATAGCTGTCAGAGCTTTCCCTGTAATGTTGAACAAGCAGATTTCCACCACTCAGGAATGGTTGGAAATTTTTGACACAAAATTTTTGGTAGCCTCTAGCAAAAGTTTACAGATTGGTATTGTAAGATACTTTAGAATAGAATCATAGAATCGCCTAGGTTGGAAGGGACCTTTCAGATCATCGAGTCCAGCCATCAACCTAACTCTGACAAAAACCATCACTAAACCATATCTCTAAGCACTGTATCTACCCGTCTTTTAAATACCTCCAGGGACAGTGCCTCAACCGCTTCCCTGGGCAGCCTGTTCCAGTGCTTTATAACCCTTTCCGTGTAAAAATTGTTCCTAATATCCAGTCTAAACCTCCCCTGGTGCAACTTGAGGCCATTTCCTCTTGTCCTATTGCCTGTTACTTGGGAGAAGAGACTGACCCCCACCTGGCTACAACCTCCTTTCAGGTAGTTGTAGAGAGCCATAAGGTCTCCCCTCAGCCTCCTTTTCTCCAGGCTAAACAACCCCAGCTCCCTCAGACGCTCCTCATATGACTTATTCTGCAGACCACTCACCAGCTTCGTTGCCCTAATCTATAAGATATTTGTAGTGGAAAACTGGGTTTAATATGTAGGCATATGTCAATGTGGGTTTAAACAAAAAAAAAGTACTAACTCATCTGGGTCATAGGACAGATTCAGAGTGATCTTCCAGTTTTTTTCCCCAACTCATTTTAGATTTGGAAAAAAATGAGGGATTTCCTGTGAAATGAAACTCTTTACCTATCTCCCATGCCACTTTCTCAAGAATGCAGAGGCACTTATGATGACATAATCTGACAAAAAAAAAAAAAAAGAAAGAAAGAATAACACAAGGATGTACCCTAGAAGCCTATTTCTGTTCCCAGTGAAATGGATTTAAAAATGCCCATTGACTTCAGTGGAAGCTGCATTAAGCTTAGTTAGTTTTAGAGGAACTTTAATAGAAGAGACTTTTTGCCTTGGGCAAAAAGAGAATGAAGGATTTTCCAAGTATCAAATTAGAGACATGGGGCTCATGTTCCATTTATTATGCCCAGAAAGTCTACTGTGGGAACAGAACAATTAAATATGCTCTGGTCTTCCTTTACAAATTTCCTACTACTTCTTCTCTCAAAAGAGACTTAAAAAGAACAAGCACAGACACACAAAAACCCCAAACCCTCCTCTTAAAGCTATAAAATTCCTCCTCCCTCTTTTCTTTCCTCCCCAAAACTCCCTCTGTATCAAACAGTTCATCCACACACTTGAATTTATAACCCAGGCACAGGCCAGATTCTGTTTCAGAAAGTGCCTGATAATTTCATGTTTACCTGCCACCATCAATTACATGCACTTCACCATATATTATTAACTGGATCGTGATTGTCTTTTCAGTGTCTTAATCTAGGAGCGCACACTTATGCCAGGACAGACCTGGGATACAGCCAGGGATATGTGAACATCGTTCCTGGCTATACCTTAGTTGTATACAGAGCTAACCAGGGTTGGCTGCCCACTGGGGACTTGCAGTGTCCTCCAGCAAGTCCTGTGTTCAGCATGTTGGTGGACCAGAACATGGGATGTTCCCCAAAGCACACCTACCCCACAGAGAAGACACAGCCTATTTGTCCCATACTGATGTTAGAAAATCTCACAACTGTCAAATTTCCATTCAAATTTTATAACTACTGATATGTATATGCCTGAATAAGATGCCAGTTTCTCTGGCTTTTCTGTCCATTTGAAGTTCACTCATATATGACTGCTACGTATACAATTTTTACAAGCACCACAAACTGAATTTACAGAAGCAGGAAACAGCTGTATATTCATTAATTTCCCAAGGTGGTCAACTGCTTTGAAAACAGGGAGCAGGAGCAGGCTGAAAATGTAAGGGAAGCTCAGGATATTAAATATGATTACTCTTAGTTTTGTTGCTCTTTATTATTTGCCTTGGTTCAGCATCCAAAAGCCCCACTAAGTCATATTTAAAACCAAAACAAGAAAGTTCTCACATACGTAGAAATAGATTCTGCCTTGAGGAGCTCACAGTTAAGATGAAGTAAAGGTAAAAGTAAAAAAAAATTATGAAGGAGGAGAAGAGGATGGTTAAATGACAAGTTGGGTGGCTTTGGTACCACTCTGACAGTTCCAGGCTACTGACTGAAAGATAAATATTTCTCCCCAGATTTTTATCAAAATGGTCTGTTTCACTCAGTATGACATTGAAAAAAGAATGCCTTTGCTGATGTGAGCACCAAAGGAAAAGAAAAAAAAGAAATAAAATTTGGCCACAGGCATATTTTCCAGCAGTTTCTTTATTCCAGTTACCTCTTTTGCTTATAATAATTTCTCCATTAAAGTACTGAGGATTCAGGAATTTCCAATTAGTTAACTCCTGCATTTATCTTCCAAAGCCTCCAAAATATGTGTAGTGTAGATATCGAGTCCTCTGCACGAGTGCTTTGCTCTACTGCACCGCTGCTGCTGCACCATGCTATTTGCACATGTAGAAACTGCCTTTCTGAACTGTTTCTGAATTAGAGTAAGCACGTCATGCAACAGATTGTAGCAACCCATGGACAAAATTTGGCTGGAGTGTGTTAGGCTTTCTGTCTCTTCTAAGCAGCACTGATGTACTCTGTACCCTATTATAATGCTTAAGTATGGATTTACATATGTAACTTTGCCATCAGAATTTGAAAGTGACTTCTAATCTGGCTCAGAATTCAGGACTGTTGGCTTCCCATATTCTATATGGGTCCCCTTCCTATATTCAGGACATCTTACAATCCCACCCTGCACATAGGGTATTTATTTATTTTCTACTTTACTTGTTTGAAAAACATAACTGCTGAATCCTCATTTGGCGTTACAGAAAACTGCATTCATACATACTTGTTAAGTTTCAGATAAACCTATTGTGACATGGAGACCTCAAAATATAGAAGTGCCCTAGAAATTAACTTAGGCCATCTGAATTCACTGATGTACAACAAAAGATGTAAATTGAACAGCTGGGCATAGAACGTTTCACTTCCATGATGTTAAAAAACTAGACTGTCGGACCCCTGCCATTCAAGGACAGCTTGATTATTGTATTTTCGACAGAGAACTAATAAATATTCACATCAAATACACATCCATGCATACGTGGTTGACAGAGAGAACTAGTTCCATGAGGTTCCAACAAGCGTAAACTCCTATGAGTTTATAGGGCAGTTTTATAAGGGCATAAAAAATGGAGAAGTGACTTGCAAACTGAGTACAAGCAAGAGTAGATCTGTGAATAACTGTATAAATATAAACTAATCATAAAAATAACTTTTGAAAACTGTCTATAACAAGGCAAGTGGTTCATTAAAAATCCCCATTGTTTTTCTGTATTCCCTTTTGTATCAATGGTTCTTCTGTAATTCTTATTGTATTCTTGAGCCATTGCCAATGGTGCTATCTGTAGAGAAACAACTGAAGCGACTTTAGAGATTGCTGTCTTTATATGGCCACAAGATGCTAATACTGCAAAGCTGATAATTCTGCAAGCTGTCTTTCTCTCATTTCATGCTTCTATCACTGCAGATAAAATAACTATTGCAGAAAATGTTGTGCATAGCTCTATAATTTCTCCTCAGGCTGCCAGCAAGGTGCTGCAAGAAGTCGTGTTCTTAGGCGCTGCTTCTCTTACACATCTTTGCAGTATTTCTTTGCTCTGCTGTCAACGGTGAAGTGGGTTCGCAATCACAAACAATTATAGATCTCCATCAGCAATGCAGAAGTGAAAGGAAGAGAACTACTGACAGAGATGAGTGAAAGTATGCATGAAAGAAGGGGACCCTTCTTCAGTGTCCTGTTCCAGCAAGGAAATAATCTCCTTGACTTGTGCTTTTGACAGGGCTAGACTGAATGAGCATCCATTCTTTGACAATGCAAACTGTCCCTTTTTAACCACAAAAAGGGAATAAAAAACACGTTCCCTAATTCACTTGAAACACATGTTGTGGTGGACAGACAAAATGCACTCCAAGCTTTCCCCTGTGATCCAGGCCTGCAAATAAACTCAGGAAGATGGTATAGTGCATTGCTTATGTTTGGATCTCAGGAGACTTCTATAAGATTTAGCTTTCCTTTTTAATTTTTCCCTATCATTGCAATAACTCTAATACATTATAAAGGCCCTTCACACACACATGTCAAACTTCACACGGACAAGTAGTCTCATTCATTTCAGCATGTTTGAAAATGCAAAGCTACTCATATCTGACACTGTCTATCACAGTGCTCTACCTTGTGCTCCTTGCCCTCACCAGGTGCCTGTTCTGAAGGGGGTGCAGGTAGCCCAGCAGTTAAACTCTGACTACATGACTTGGCAGTCAGTCCCCAGAGCTGCAGTTTCACCAAACATGTGAACTGTGGGTATCTCTAGAATGGCAATCTGCTTCACAAGTAAAAAGGACGGATTTTTCTTCTTTATCCCCTATGTGGGAACAATTCAATTGCCTTCAGTGAGACTATTCACAAAGTTGCATGTAGATTGGAGTCCTGCTGTGAATGGAGAAGAAAATATGAAATGCTGATACTGCTCTAAGTTGTTTCACTTCTCTGTCTGATTGACAGAAGAATTCAGATGTAGGGTTTAGGTGTTTATTGTTAAAGGCTTCGGCGTGGGAGGAAAGTTAAGTGCGGAGAGAAGTAGCATTCATTCCATTTAGAGTTAAGCTGGTGAACATGTGAGGAGGCTCAGGACATTGCATATGTTTTAAGTTTTAAAATGTCTTGTTACTAGCCAGAAACTTTTATTATGCAAAGAAATACTTTTCCTGCCTCATGTAATCTGATGTAGTTTATTGAAAGTCTAAGTTTAACAAAGCTATTTTTATTTTCAGGAAGTCATAGTTTATACAGTTTAAAACATGAATGCATGGAAGACAGCCCTGGGGAAACTAAGCCCATATCTGGAAATGCAGCAGAGGATCCCTTGTGCCAATTGCCAATTTAACAAAGTCTGTTTGCAGAAGTCAGAACTAATAGCATTCATGCTCCCCACTTATTCAACATTGTACTCCTCTCAGCAGTAAATATCCTCCTCTGTTTTATTAGTGATTTTAGCCTTATTCTCATAGTCGACAATTTCTTACAGTTCTCCTTTCCTGTAATTGGAATTAAGTATTTCTATTATACAAAAAAAGCATATGTGAATAATGAGATGCTGTCCAAATAAAGTGTCATTTAGATCAAGGTCATGAGACTTAGTCTTCTTGAACTAAACTCTCAGCTTTACCACCTACTTCCTTTAAGACCTTTGATAAACTACTAAATCTCTTTGCATCCATCTACCTACCTGCAAAATGAGAACAGAAATACTTTCCAAGCTCACTGATTAATATTTTACAAAGTACCTTTGCAATTTGTAAGGACAGAATGTCTCACAAGAAACAGGTGTTACTGTGCAGGCCTTGATGAACTTGACACAGTACGAGGCATGGGGACAGCCCTGGTCTGACCTGGGGGATTGCACAGCTGGCTGGCCACGACTGTTTTGTATATTGATACTAGTGGAGGCCTACAGCCACTTTATTGCAGAACTTGCTTTGTAGGTTTGTAGATTTGGAGGCTATTCAAAAGAAAATTTTGTTAGCAGATGTCATATACTAACCTGGCAGAGAAGAGTGTAAAACCCCAAAGTAAAAATATAAGCAATTTTATTTATTTTTGTTTCCACAGGAATTTAATCTATTAAAATTATCTTAAGCTCATTTTTTGGTGCCTCTTGAAAATGAACCTCATTTTTAGGATATATGCAATTTGACTTTCAATTTGAAGATTTTCTGAAGTTGAGAAGCTTATGGAAGGTTTGGGGAAAGTTTACGATTGAAAGAGGAGACTGATGTTGAGAAGAGATACTTGTCCCACTGCCAGTCTCCCCTGTCCCTCTGGCTTCCTTGACTCCTCTTTTCCTTCCTTGACCTTTCCCTCCTCAACCTCTTTCCAAAGAGTGATACCACTGATGTTTCAGTTCCCATGCTTCTGCTAAAGTACTGCCACTCTTCCTCACACTAGCAGAGACTGGGTTTCAGTTGTTTATGTCCTGTGTTGTACCACTGTGTCGTAACACTAGGGGGTAAAAACCCCAATGTTGATTTACATCAGGGCTGTTTTATGAAAAGTTGTCAGGAAAGGCAGATATTTCCTTAAAGGTCCAGTGAAAGACAGAAAGCCACCTACATGAAAGGAACAGACTAACCTTGATACTTGTTTTTTCTTGTTTCGCACTTACGTAGTCCTGAATTGAGAACTTAATAATGATGGCCTTTATAACCCCCACTCCTTAGTACATAGCTCATCTCAAGTGCCGAAGAGAAAGCTCAGGGTACAAATTCCATTCCGCCATTAAATTAGACATAAAAAATATAGGGGATATAACATTCAGCACTGCAATGGCTTTGTCCTTCTGCAGAGATGCCTCTAATCTTTTCTCCAGTGACAACAGCTGGAACATTTCCATAACGCAATCTAGGTCTCATTTGGGTACCTTACAGTAGGGAAGGGATGTAAGTAAGGAAAAGAAAAAGAATCACGTATTAGTCACCAGAATCATATATTTCATTTTTATAATCTATTTAAATTTTATGTTATTGGTATTTATTACCACCAACTTCTATATATGAAGGTTGCTGTTAGTTCCTTTAATGGGCTTATTTCACTTCTCTGCCCACATACTTCTTTGCATCAAGCATGCCTTCCTGGCAATATTGATTATGAATCAGTTTACTTCTGACAACTGTTCTGAGTACAGATTTTAGAAGGCCATGAATCCTTCTTTCCCAAGGTGTTTCAGGCACAAGGAAAAGCTAATAATATAAAACTTAGTGTTTTCTACAAGCTCAGCTATAGGGAACAAAGAGAAAACAAGGTAGAGATACAGTTATTTTTACCCAATGGTGTTCGTTTCACCACAGGGTAAGCAAAGAAATTTTTATGTGATAGATGTCCATAATAGCTCTCTGGGACGAGGCAGGCAGTGAACGCAGAGAAAGACGCCAGCCTCACATAAGTAGATGCTAAGATAATGTTAAATGGCTGTGGGGGCTGCTGGGAGGGGGTAGATCTAATGTTCATTTATTTTCCCTTATTTATTTTACCTCAATAATTAGGATTTAACTCTGTCTGTAGCTGTAGCAGTGCTGGTCAAATTTCCATAAAGACTACTAGTACCTTCAGAGGTCCTGAAGCCAGCCTGCAGATGTCCCCACCTGTAGCTGAAAGAAAAAAAGAAGGATTCAACTAGTAAGAGTCGCATCCAATTCACTCCGAAAATGTAGAGGCATAAATTGTACCTGTGGCTTCTGAAGACTTTTGCATCCCAAAAGAGAGATTTCTCCTGAGAGAGGTCAGGAGCTGTTTTTGCCAGGAGCACTGTTATTGCCCCCACGAGACAGCAATAGCACTGAGCTGAACCAAGGGGGGATCCTAAGTGAGTATACGGTTTTAGTGTCACCCTGAGCCAATCTTAGGCTGTGTTGCTGTTAAAAGAAGCAGTCCTGCTCCTCCCATGACATCCAGCTGCTCAAGACTGAGGTGTTTGCACTTGTTGTGGGGATCCCTTAGCCATGAGACATGCCCATCCTCTGATCTTACTGAAAGCCAATATGTCTTTCTTGAAGGCATAGTTTTCAACCACATCAACAAGCTTATCTGACTTGCCAAACAATTCCTAGTTTTGACAGGAAAGAGGTAGCAAGAACATGTACCTGGGAGCGAAGCATAATCACCCCTTTCAGTGGCAACTCCATCTCAGAGCAGCTTAACCCAACAGTGATATTATGCTGAAAAAGTGTCTTGAACACATGCTTTGCTCTGCCAGACCCACTTGATTTGATGTCTTCAGTGTTCCTTTGTGTAACTTCCATTAGCACTACATTTGTCAAAACATATTTTTGTCAAACACAGCCTGATACTGTCAGTATCTGGTTAAGCCAACTTCGAACTTACCTGAGAACGCTGCATGTAGCAGAAGGAAGCCTCTGGGTCTGTCCTTACGCCCCAGTGAGAGCACTAGCCCTATACAGCTGAGGTAAGGGCTAGCCTGTGCTGTGGAGCATGAAGCCCATGGAGACGCGGTTCAGACCTGGAGTTGTGCTCCAGCTGTGACACAGCTACACAGTGTCAGAGCTTCACGAGCTATTATTTTGTTATCACCTCCTCTAAGTCTCATCTGAAGGCTCAAGACATTCAAGATTTACCTATATATGAATAAGCAAGGACACACATAGCATGTAGCATAATCTAGGCGTTTTATTAAGAACATAACCATAACTTTCAGAGCTTCTTTTAGGACAAACTAAATGCAAACATGCTGTGTTTTTTCTTTATGTCTATGTTGTAGAATTGTACGACATCAAACAGCTATTAAAGTGATTTATAAACTTCCAGCATGAAATTTTTCATATAATCATTGCTACCCTGTTGTGGGCACCAGCAAATTCTCCCCAACTTTATTCTACATAGTGCATGTCTGCCAAATGGTAATTGCTTAGAAAGTATTTTCCATGTGAAATATTTATTTTGTAGCACTGTGAGGATGTATGTGATTCACCAGAGAATTGGAGTAGTGCACCATATCTCACTGAATAAAATTTAATAAGTGATTTCTAACAAAAATTCCTGCTGTGAGAAGCATGAAAATTAGAACAGTATTTGGTCCCTGCAGATATATTCTTCATCTCCCAGATTTTCTATTCCAGTTATAAAGGCCTAAAAATACTACTGCTTCACTGTAAAAAGCCCTTGAAAGCCTCATATATGACAAGATAACAATACAGCTGTTATCAAGACTTTTTATGTTGTTTTTGTGAGTACATATACACATATGCAAATGACATACATAGGTGCCAGTTTCCTTATATAAGGGAGGAGCGTACTAAAACTGGGGGTTACAAGGGGAAGACATGGTACAGTTCTTTGTACAAAAATGGACAAAAATAACAGGGACATGACCTCAGGGACTGTAGCCTAATGAGAAGTACGAGCAGGACATTTCTCCCCCAACAGTATGGATACATCCATCTCAGATAAATACTGTGAAAATGGACTTGAACTCCTCAACATTACTCCAAGTTACAGAATCGTAGAATAGAATCACAGGATGTGTTGGGTTGGAAGGGACCTTTAAAGGTCATCTAGTCCAACCCCCCTGCAGTAAGCAGGGACATCTTCAACTAGATCAGGTTGCTCAGAGCCTCATCAAGCCTGGCCTTGAATGTCTCCAGGAATGGGGCCTCACCCCCTCTCTGGGCAACCTGTGCCAGTGTCTCACCACCCTCATTGAAAAGAACTTCTTCCTAATGTCCAATCTAAACCTACCTTGCTCTAGTTTAAAACCATTGCCCCTCGACCTATCGCTACATGCCCTTGCAAACAGCCCCTCCCCAGCTTTCCTGTAGGCTCCCTTCAGGTACTGGAAGGACACTACAAGGTCTCCCTGAAGCCTTCTCTTCTCCAGGCCGAACAACCCCAGCTCTCTCAGCCTGTCTTCATAGGAGAGGTGCTCCAGCCCTCTGATCATCTTCGTGGCCCTCTGCTGGACCAGCTCCAACAGGTCCATGTCCTTGTGATGAGAGTTCCAGAGCTGGACACAGTACTCCAGGTGGGGTCTCACGAGACCAGAGTAGAGGGGCAGAATCACCTCTCTCAATCTGCTGGCCACGGTTTTTCTGATGCAGCCCAGGAAGCATTTGGCGTTCTGGGCTGCAAGCACACATTGTTGGCTCATGTCCAGTTTTTCATCCAGCAGTACCCCCAAGTCCTTTTCCTCAGGGCTGCTCTCTATCACGTCATCCCCCAGCCTGTACTGATAATGAGGATTGTCCTGACCCAAGTGTAGGACCTTGCACTTAACCTGGTTGAATTTCATAAGGTTTGCACGGGCCCACCTCTCTAGCTCGTCCAGGTCCCTCTGGATGATATCCCATCCCTCTGGCATGTCAACTGCACCACTCAGCTTGGTGTCATCTGCAAACTTGCTGAGGGTGCATTTGATCCCACTGTCTAAATCATTGATGAAGATATTGAAGAGCACCGGTGTCAGTACAGATCCCTGAGGGACACCAGACCTTTGAATTTCCTCCAGACCTTTCATCCAGGTCTTAGATCTGCTGACATATCAGGTAAAGGCCAGGTAAAGAGGCAAAGGCAGGCATTTTCTTCTCACGAAACCTGGTGGGTCCCGAGCCCTTAATTTAAAGATGAGAGATGAGAACTGCCTCTGTCGATACATCTCCACATGAGCTGTGCAGAGTAGACCATCCAGGTACACAAGCAGGTTCTGGCCAGTCTACTGAAAAACACGTTTTAAATGGGTAGCCTTATCCCTGTACCCCTGAGAGCCGAGCTCTTGATTCCTCTAATGAGGAGATACTTCCTCCTAAGGAAACTCTGTAATGCCACCATAACCATTTGCTTTCTCCTAGTCCGCTTTCCCAGGTTGGCTTGTGGCCAGCTTTGAGCAGGTGGTATTCCATTTCTTTGACTACTTGTGTTCTGTTCCAGTTTAAGAAGTGTCCTCTTGTGTGTTGTGTTTATGTGCATAGCTGCTGGTCACTCATTCACTTCTTACATGGACCTACTCAGACCCCACCCCTTTATCCTGGCATTGTGCAGGGTACTCTGGTGAGTAACAGAGCAATCTCTTGTTATTCTGTACAGCCACTGTATTAATTGCACACTCATCACCCTGCCACTTGTGTGCTGTGGATGCAAATGGAATCCCATCACTGCTAATTTTTACAGTGGTCCCATTCCTGCAGCTAAACGCAGAAGAGAGAGGTAGAGTCGCTCTGAAATGCACGCAACTGTGGTGTCACCCAGACAGCACAACCTGACTATGGCTCTCTGGCTAGCAATGACTATGGCTTCCTATGCTTTTGGGAGGAATACTGCTTCTTCTGCCTCTAGTCCTTTCTGCTGATAGCGTCTAGTTTTTACCCATAGCTGCCATTAATGCATGGGACATTAATGCACTGCCGATACACAGCTAACATTCATCCTCCCACTTAGCCAGACATCTGGCAGTTCAGTGGCATCTGACCTCTCCTTTGGTCTGGACCAGGAAGCGTGGGCAGGTTTCATTTTGCTCCCTGGTACCCACATCCTGCAACACAGACAGACCCTCCAGACCCTGATGTGGATACCTCGCTCCTGCCATGGTTCCAGTCATTTTCTTCAGACAGTATTTGCAAAAGAACCAAGAACTAATTTCAAGAAGGGAGGAAGGGAGAGGAGTTATTACTATGAAAACAATTTTGTGCTTGCAGGGAAAATACTTGGGATATAAGAACTTCAAAGCAGGACAAAAGTGATAAGAAACAGATCTCAATCAGAGATTAATTTCCTGTTTTCTATTCAAAACAGTCCTATGTCACAACCAGTGCAGTATTTCTACCCTAGCATGGCCAGAGAGATTTTATCCTAAACACTTACCCATTGCTATAAGCAGAATACGAAGAAATAAGAGCACACAAAACATTTTTTCTATAAAAGATTTTAAGACCTGCTCTCTTTCTGCTGTTTTGGTAATGAAACTGCAAGTATAAATTCCCACAATCCACCATCATGATTACTGAAAGTTCTTTCCCTTTGGCTTCCCACTGCCATTTAATCTACAAAGCAGATCTTAAAACTGCTCTCCTTGGCTACAAATCTGACCTTGTCAACTTTCTTTGTTACATTTAGCTCGAGGCTGGTGTTCTGACCTCCCAGTCAAGTGCAAGCCAGTTCGCCTCCAGGAATTCAGCCTCTGCTGCATCTCACCCTTCATGCTGCTGGGCTGCTATGCTCAGGTCATGGTCTTCTGTTCCTACAGCTGCCCTTGGTCTCTGGGTTTTTTCCTCATGAAAATTTCTCCTTAGTTCCTGGTTCCATTTCATACCTCAGTCTCAGTTTATGTGTTGCTGTTAACAAAATATACATACATGTCCTAAAATAAAACTTTCTAGTGTTAGGCTGAGCAGCTAGGTCAAGTTTTTGCTGCACTCAGCTCCATTTCTCCCTTTGTTGAATTATGTTTTAAACTAATTTATAATCTTCTCTTTGCATTTTAAGGCCTCATCCCCTGGCATTTGCTTTTACTACTATTAAAAATTGTAAATAATTGTAATAATTATCAATTTACACAGCAGCTTTTGGCTTTGCAAGGTTTGGTCTGAACCACTAAATTAATCTTTTTGGAGACAATGAAAAAGCAGTCAAATATCACTGAGTAATGAAATTCAACAGATTACCATTTTTGAAACCTTACACACAATTTCTTGTTACTTTCTTTATCCATTTAATAACTATAGCTCTACCCTCAACACCTGGCCTACTAAACTGAGACTAGGATAAAAATCCTCCTTTGAAGCACCCAATTTAGCTAGTTTTGCAACTGTGACATGTATAAAGACTAACAGACAGACACCTCCTTTTGCTTAATTTATTGGTATTGACATTCAAAGTACAATACAGTCAAGCTCTTTAGCAGTTTGCCTCCAGCACAAAAAACCTGAAAATGAGAAAAAAAAAAGAGAGACATGTCCCATTCCCTAAAATAGTTTCTAGACTGGAGTACTGTTCCTATCAGGAAGGAATAATGATGAAATCTTCAGGGAAATGACTGCACCTAGTCCTCAGCCTGTACGCTGGCTTCAAAATGCAAACATAATAATCTGTATAGTTATACAGCACTTGTAACTTAAAACCAATAACTGCCAAGACCTAAGGGAACAGCAGGGGTAAATCTGGGCTTCTTGAATTGCATGTGGCTTCCAAACAGTCCAGCTATGGGCAGTACCTGCTGATACATTGTGCAATGAGAGGCGGCTGCATAGGTCCAGAGGGTGTTGGATGATGCCGAGTTCCCTGTCTAAAGGCAAAAAGAAAAAAAGAAAGAGTTTCTGTGGTCAGTATCATCATGTAATCCTCTTTTCCTAACTGATCCTCAGGTTGCTGCACTCACTTGGCTTAACGGACAAAGAAATCCAAGCAGGAAGCTCTTACGCCACTGACGGGAATTACAAAACCACTGTGGATTTCCAGGGGTCTGGAGGGACCTGTTGAGAAGCATTTTGATATTTTCAGAAATCCTCTACAATTTTGCCTTACCCAGCTCTTCATCTTGGGGTGATGTCTGTTTACCACAAACCCCCTGTCATCTCCCATCCCTTCCCCAGTACCTCTCTCCTTCTGCTTATGCTCAGACACCAAGAACTGCCATGCAGAGGGCTGGTCATTGCTAACAAACTCTGCTTAACGGGGCTAGGGACCAGCCTGCAGCTCCCTTGGCTCTACCATGCTCTAATGACCAAGGTGCTAGATGGTGTTGGGAGGATCCAGTCCTGCCTGTTAGATTATGGGGGAGGCTATCAAGGCAGCAGAATTGATATTGAAACTGTGACTAGTGTGGGGGCTGAGGATGACTGTGCAAGGAGGTTGGGACACTGGAAAGCGCAGCCCTGCCAATTCCTGTGCAACGCACTCCTAAATGCCACTAATGGCAGGTGTGAGCTAAGCACGGCCACAACTAGCCCTCCCCACTCCCATGCCATGCAGTTCTCTGAGCAGTGTCCCAGGGACTGCCCTGCTCGCAGGACCCATCCTCACACAGTTTCATCCATGGGATAGGAGATTGGGCTCCTTAAGGTCTGCTGGAAATTGGACAGAATACTGTCTAGCATGTGGAGCTCTGAGAAAGCAATTCTAAAGTATGGAATCAGGTTTTTAATTAGAATGACAAGGCTCAGTTCTCCATTCAGATCTCCAGTTTTCCTGTCTTCCTGCAAGAACACATTATTACATACAATAAATGAGCCTCAGAGCACAGACAAAAGCCATAAAACTCCTGTGTGCTGGTGTCTGTGTTTGATGTGCTTGTGTTCATCTAAGATTATTTGAGGATGTTCAGGTGCATAGATGGAAAACTAGAATACGTTATTATGTCAAATGTACTGTTCAAAAAATCAAACACATTGTTCAAATGGCTGCCCTCAAAGAGTTTCAGTCAATAGCTCAATGTCCAAACAGTGAGCAGTGACGAATGGTGTTCCTCAGGGGTCAGTACTGGGAGCGGCACTGTTTAACATCTTTGTTGGTGACATGGATCTTGGCATTGAGTGCAGCCTCATCAAATTTGCTGATGACACCAAGCTGTGTGGAGTGGCTGACAAGCTGGAGGGAAGGGATGCCATCCAGAGGGACCTGGACAGGCTTGAGAAGTGGGCCCATGCAAACCCCATGAAGTTCAAGAAGGCCAAGTGCAAGGTCCTGCACATGGGTCAGGGAAATCCCAAGCGCAAATAGAAACTGTTCAGAGAATGGTTTGAGAGCAGCCCTGAGGAGAGGGACTTGGGCGTATTAGTTGATGGTAAGCTCAACATGAGCCAGCAATGTGCGTTTGCTGCCCAGAAAGCCAACTGTATCATGGGCTGCATCAAAAGAAGCGTGGCCAGCAGGTTGAGGGAAGTGATTGTGCCCCTCTGCTCTGGTGAGACCCCACCTGGAGTACTGCATTCGGCTCTGGGGTCCCCAGTATAAGAGGGACATGGACTTGTTGGAGCGAGTCCAGTGGAGGGCCACAAAGATGATCAGAGGGCAGGAGCAGCTCTCCTATGCAGACAGGCTGAGAGTGTTGGGATTGTTCGGCCTGGAGAAAGTTCTGGGGAGACCTTATAGTGGCCTTCCAGTACCTAAAGGGGGTTTACAGGAAAGATGGAGAGGGACCGTTCATCAGGGAGTGTGGTGAGAGGATGAGGGTTGATAGGTTTTAAACTGAAAAGATAGGTAGATCTAAATTAGATTTAAACTTGATAGGTCTTAAACTGAAAGAGGGTAGATTTAGATTAGGTATTAGGAAGAATTCTTTACTGTGAGGGTGGTGAGACACTGCAACAGGTTGCCCAGAGAAGTTGTGGATGCCCCATCCCTGGGAGTGTTCAAGGCCAGGTTGGATGGGGCTTTGAGCAGCCTGGTCTAGAGGGAGGTGTCCCAGCCCATGGCAGGGGGTTGGAACTAGGTGATCTTCAAGGTGCCTTCCAACTCTAACCATTCTATGATTCTAATAAATTATTCCTTAGGTCAGGGAAGTTAAAGCATTAATGTACCATATATAAAGGCATAAAGATGAGCATTACAAACCAAGGAAGTCAAAACACTTGACACAGCATGTAACTTGTCTTTTTGAAGCAGCATGTTCACAGCTGCATAGCTGTGCAAGCAGTCAGTAGCGTGAAACTTTGTGAGTTTCTTTGACAATTTTGTTGCTCCATGCTACAATGCATGTGCAGATTAGAAGGTCTGAAGAAGGCTTTGCTGGTGCTCTCTACAGCTGGTTCTGTGACTGTATCTTTTTGGACTGTTACCATCCTATATATATGAACAAAAAAATGTATCTATTTAACTGTACTAGATACACTTCTTAGAGAACAGCCACATTGTCAGTAGAAATCGAACATGCAAGATATGAGCCACAAAGCTATTTTCTATGAAAAGAAATCAATCACTATGGCAAAGATCGATACAGACATTCTCCCGGGTAAAAATTCCAAATGGCTCCAGAAATTAAATGAGTGGTTACACATCCTTTCTATTGATTTCTGTATTGCTTTTAGGCTACTACTTACCCAAAGGTACACAGTGCAAACAAGAACTTGGCACACTTTGAAGACTATGCCACAGCCTACTTGCTTTACGCACCAAGGTGAATTCAATAAGACTGCTTCTGTGCACAAGGCAGGAAAGATTTACTCCCAAGTTCCTTATTTCCTTGGCATACTATCATTATAAAACTTGCTGTCAGTTCTGCAACTGACATTTTAATAATGTCAGTTTAACAACCCATTTAATTGGGCTGTTTATAAAAGTTGGAAGGTGTATTTGCTCAAATAATAAGCAATACTAACTATAGATAAAATTCTATGCCATAGCTGGAATTTTCATATAAAGTCATGCTTTAAGTAGGTAAGACACTCCTTACTGAAAGCCCTCTCCCATTGCTGCAGCAGTAATGGTGTGGGTGAGGATTACACACCCAGGGGTTTTAAACCTGTAGTTCCATACACTGCCTTTCTACTTCCTCGTTGTGAGATTGATGGTTGAAGATAAGGCAGCGAGAAGCGCTAGCCTTTCTGGTTCTAATGGACTCAGGATATCCACAACGATTTACATCTTGCGTATACAACTACCTGGGACAGAACAGGCTGCTGTTAACTCTTCTCGCAGTTCAGCAGGAGCAAAAAAAAATAAATCAACCTCTCAAAAAGAATCATCTGAGATATGTGGCACACAGTTAGCATCAGTTCCTGTATCTTGACAAAAAAGGAGCATTCTGGTTCTCAGGCAGCAAGAGAATGACAAAAGTTGTGAGGGAAGATGACCAAGACAGGTGTCGGCCAACAAAACTAAAAGATTGCGAAAAAAGACATTTTTCTGTACCAAGGCTAAGACTGCTCTGATAATTGTACCCTAGCCAGAACTTGCTGTGGACCAACATTATGTACGTAAGAAGAACCAGAATGACAGACTTACAGGAAACCCTCTCACAATCCTGGAACAGCTGGTAGATGAACCTGAAACGTGTGGAGTGCTTCCACTGATTCAAGTGGGATTGTTATTCCTCACACTTAACTTAGTGCAAATATCAGCAGAGTCCCTGCAAATGATTACTAGCTGATTTTTTTCAGGGGTAGAATATTCAGAATCCATCTGCTGGGTAAGGATTAAGTAACCCATGCTAATACAGTGTTAACATTTAGTACTTGACATCTGTGAAATTGGCTCTGCGCAGAGTTTCTGAAGGGCACAGGTAGGAGAAGTCAAATGCGCAATGTTCATATGTAAACTATTAAGACAAAAAAAGAAGACTAGTAGCTCACACAATTTTCATCTTAAGTCACCTGGCAGGAAGACTTCCTGCTGTAGAGACCATGAGCTACAGAGGGGTATTACAGAGGGGTGTACTCCCAGCGAACCAAGTGCATCACATCATCTTTTTTTGCACTGTCTCTCTCCTTGTCTCCTAATTTTCTGGTAAGCAATGGTGGAGGCGTAAGAATCTCCTTCCCTTTCAGCTGCTGTGTGGTTGAGCATGTTGCTTCAAAATTACTTTGACATACATATAACATAGCTGTTACAACTCATTATTTTCCTAGCATCCAGCTGAGTCCTCAATTCCTACTCATTCTAATGTGTTTACTGCATATACTTCAGTATTGTGGGAGGTGAGACATCCTAACAAAAAGGGTGTCCACTTTCCTGGAGGCAATACTTCACTAAGAGAAGATACTGAGCAGAGTCTAATTGGCACCAGTGAGAGCTGCACTTCATGCTTTTCTTGATATTCAGCCTATATTTTCCCCACTTTCTCTTAGCCCCAGTTATACATTGTCAAACCATCCCAGCCTTTCCTTACCTTTTGAGGACATATATTGGATGTGTAGTCATATTGAGAAAGTATGCTATTTTACACCAGCCAAAAATACAGCTCTCAATTCTTAATTTCCTTATGTATATGGATACTTCCTTGGAGATCACTGTTTAGCTAATCTTAGTTTATTCTTAACTTCACATCGGAATCCATATAAAACATTCTTTCTTGATCTGCTTTAACAAATATTAAGGTAGCATTTTGCGCCTCTGTTTAGTAACCCTTAGTGATTTCCAAATACAAAGCATTCCTCTAAATAATTCATAAAATAACAAAATTATTAACATTTCTTTTCTTCTTGCTCTAATTTACTATTACTTCCTATTAGTCCTATTACTTCCACAGAGGTTTTCTCGGGTTCAAGGGGATTTTAATTTCAAAAGCATGCCAGGTGCTAAGCAGTTCAGTTCAGATGCTTTTGTGCTTTTTTATTTCTTTACAATTTCAGCTTTCCCTATTTATTTGCTTTCTTTGACATGGAGTAGAGGAAATGGCACTTAGGAGAAATCCCTGAGAGATCACTTGACTTAACTTCTGTGGTTTGAGTTACTGTGTATTTGAATAAATTACTTAGGTAACTACTTCATCTGTGAGAAAATTAAATTTTAAATAAATGGAAATGTACAAGACCAAGGTGATGAAATTTGCAGCAAGCTTTACAGGATGTCTCAATCACAGAAACAATGTTGCATACTTTGTTCCTTGTTTTTGGGGGTTTTTTTGGCACTCCTTTCCTTTTGCATATTTCTGCCCTGGAATGCATGTACCAGCATTTGCATGCTTTTTCTCCATTTTAAGTGTTTGTAGTTTCAAACATTCATTGAAATGTGGTTAAAAGAAATAGTGAAAGAAATCCCAATGTGCATCTTAAAGCAGATTTTCAAACTACGAATCTGTCACAGGGGAATGTGAAATACATCAAACAGCATGCTCTGAAGTGTGATTCATCATCTGATGTAACCGGTGCACCATAGCATACATTTTCTATCTGACAACGGCAGGTAATGCACTCTTTACAACTCTGTCCCAGGTCTTTTGTCCTTGGAGTCATAAATCCCCTAAATTTTGTCTTTCACACAGTAGCTAAAGCAAAGCAGCACTGAGGAGCATACCTGCCACAGTTCTGCCTGCCCGAGGCCTTTCTTCACAGTTTCTTCTCTAAACACACCTTAGAGGCATTGCAAAATGGACCTCACCATTTATAGAGTCCTTGTTTCTTTTCTTTTTATAAGTGTTTGTATCGTTAGTCTGACATTAAGTTGCCATGTTTCATTTTCTCATACATAACATGCTTATAATCTACTTAATTCTGTATTTTGATGAAACTACAAGAAGCTGTGAGCTTACCACCTAATGTGTGCATATCTACAATGTTACCAGAAAGTAGTATGGGTATATTTGAAGTTCTTACATGATCCTCCTTGTTATAACGTTTAAGAGCTCCCTTATACGGGAAATTCTCTTCATTCTCCAAAGGAATAAAAATACAGACAGAAGTCTCTGCAAGTCATCGCAGATGGGTATTTATTTATCTAAGTACCACTGAATGCAACTGAAATAAAGCAAAAACTTACATAAAATTATACAAAAAAAGGACTGCAAAACAGATAATTGACTCTAAATCTTTCTGTTCAAAGAATTTACTTTCTGCACATGCTGCAGTCCTAATGATGACTGCAATGAAGCATAATCAAGTGAAAATTAAAGAAAGTATTTGCCTTTATTATTTCTCTATTCATTCCTCTGTTCCTCTTCAGTCTTCCTTTCACCTCCAGTCTGCACTGCAGACTATAATTAAACAAAGAAAATCTGACATTTTCTTATACTGGAAAATTGTTTAAAAAACCATTTAGTACATTGACTTTTTTTTTCACACTAGTGCAAAATTTTTACATGATAGTCCTTTATTCCATTTGCTGTTCCTTATATGCATTTTAATGCTCTCATCCTCATTCATATGCTCATTCATTTCACATTTCATTTATTGCTTTGACAGTATCCAGCCTCACCTCAGCTACTATTGGACAACACTGCAGGGTCCAGTAAGACGAATTGTCTGCTTGTATTTCCACAAAGCATGTTCAGAGGAAATTTACTGAGGAAACCACATACATAATTAAATACTAGTGACCAAAAAAACCTGGCACGTTCTTAACATTAAAGGGAAATTCCTTCAGGGACTATTTCCAGCTAGGTAAGAATTCCTTCTCAGTACTCCCTTTATTCAGTAGCATGTTGTTATATAGGAGATTTCTTCCCTGCTGATCCAGTATAACATGTTGGCCAAACTGCTACAGAAAGTTTACTATATACGTAGCCTTTGAAATCACATCCAAAGGAATTACAGCCTGAGAGCCATACTCTGTGTTGTGACATAGCTAGAGACAGCTAACTGTGAAAAGTGCAGGTTTGTTCCTACTCCTTAAGAGCACTTGTTTTTCATGGGCAGAGTTTGTGCTGAGTCTCAAAAAATCCTCCAAGAAACTGATTTCAGGCAGTACTTCTGCAAGTGTCAGGAGGAAATGTGAAGCAGAGGATAGCAGCCCTCCCAGACAGAAAATGTATGAATGGACTGATAAAGACTACACAGAAACATCAGTGCTAGCTCCTCTGCAGGTGGACAGAAATGGACCAAAGATTTTTATCTTAAATACACACTTAGAAAGGGAAGGAAGCATTGCGATGACCTTTTATTTTTTTTCCTTAACAAACTGACTGGAAAAAGTGCAGCGTCACTGCCTGCTTATTTTTACTACCACAGGTCTACTGCACAGAGAGCAGAATGACAAAATTCCCATGCTCAGCTACAGAGATGTCTTTCAGCTGGAAACGGCGGTTCGGCAGCAGCTGAAACAATCTTCGCCACTGACCTCAGAGTACACAGCTGCTACTACTGCAGCAGCAGGTGAAACAGTAGAGCTGTTCCTATTTTTATGGCCTAATGCAGAGAACACTATCCACTCTTCCAGCTTCTACTACTTTACAGTAGTTTCACCGGCTGTTTATTTAATCCTGACTAATCCTGGTCTTAAGCCATAGTCTTTCAGGTAGATGAGATGGAAAGCAGAAGCACAAACTGCAAGAAAAAGGAAAGTGTAGTATGAAAAGTAGATGCTTTTACTCCTCCATCTGATGCAAACCAGATTATTGAAGTGCTAACTGAATGGAATTATTTGCTTATAAAAAGAGCAAATTATTTAAACTTATTGCTGTTTACCGAAGTATAAAGACGTGCCCTTCTTTTTTCCCCTCCTCAGATTTATTCTTGCTGGCAGAAAAAAAAAGTCACCGGAAATCTAAGCTTTTAAAAAACTGAATAAAGCTGTCATAAAAGCATCACTAGTGAAGTCTTTCAACAGAATTATAGATCTGGATATCTACACCACAGATTTAGGCCATACAAGCAACATATACTTTACCGTTAAAGATGACTGGATTTCTACTAGAGTTATCAAAACATCAAATCCTTGTAGCTGTAAAATACCATCCTTAATAGTAAATTCATCTTGCAATTTGTGCTTTCTGTTTAGTAATTAATTTCCCATAAAGCTAAGGATCAAAGATTTGAAAGCCCACCAAACTCCAGAGTTTAGGATTAAATTGTTGCAAGTAGTTTGGAAAGAGTTATCTAAGGCAGGGAAGTACCAGGACTCAGCTCTTCCTGTAAGTTGGTCAGCCTTTATTTTTAGTTTTCAATTGTCAATATTTTTTTTCCCTTTTGTAAAGGAAGCGTAAAGAACTGCCAGTACTTGAAGCTAAATTACTTTATTTACCAGTCCAGTGTGATACAAACAGGACTGATGATGCTATGAAGCATTCAGACTAGTACAGCTCCTTCAGCTGGCAAGACCTCTAAGAAAAAGAATGAATGCTAATGCTGGATTTAGCCACCGAAGTTGCCACAGGTTTGTTGATCTTGTATTACCTGAAGAACTGCCCAAGAACTCAACACCTTGGGGAAGGTATAAGCCACTTTTCCACATTAAACTTCTAATGCTACTTCTAGATCAAGTCTTTGTGTAGTCGCTTTGTGGTATACAACAGCACTCCCTGTAAAAATAGCAATTAAATGCTTCCTTTACCAAAGTGTGCAGGAACAGAGAAGTGGACTAATTTGGCCTTCCTAAATTAGAAAAGCCACTTTTGTTTCACCTGAAAACCATAAAGACCTCAACACAAATCCTACCCATGCAAACAAAATCAATTCATAGATTAAATCTATCACCTGTGTTTTATGAACATCAGGCTATAACAAATGTACTAATACCATGCTTGATCCCTATCCTGAGCTACTGCTTGCAGAAAAAAAATCCTGAAGAAACCTTGTATTTTGAAACTGTTGAATAAATGGGAGGGAAAGGTGTTTATAACAAAACCAAAATATTTAAACAGGAAATATTCCTTAGCTGTATTTAATGCTTTCATTAAAGCTACAGTGCACACAAAGTCAACACTTTGTGAAGGAGAACACCAGGGCAGAAGGCTCTAACAAACACATTTCTCATCGATGATTTCAAAAGCTGAAGTGCTTAGAATGTTATTATGTGTAATCACTGAGGTGACATCTGTTCTGCCAAAAACTGCGTAAGCACATGACTACCTCAAGTAGACCTGAAACTTGCCTTTAAAATACCAGGTCCAGCTAAGCAGCACTGCTGGTGTATCTGCACAGGTCACAAAGGCACCTCTGGACAGCAACACCCACTGGTTAGACCATGCTGACTTACTGGCTATAGCAGCCGACCTGTAGCAGATCTGAACAAGCAACAAGCCCCTTTCAACAGAATTTCCTGCCTGCCTGCAAAAGATTTCTACAGATTTTTTTCTATTTAAGATATAGTTAAACTACAGTTTAAAGAACTATTACCTTTAAGGCTTATCTTTTAAGAGTGATGATACATACACTGGAAGAAAGGCACATATGTCTGCTTTAAAATTCTGCAGTTCCAGTAAACCTGAAAGAGTTTACTGTGATGGAATCATGTTATTGTTTGCCTATTAAATTAGTGTCTGTTGTAAATAATCTTTTTCCCCTTCCAAGTCATTAAGTAAAACCTTGTGGAATGTTTGAAACAGTTTCAGCTAACACTTCAAATTTTGCAGAGGGAATGCAAAAGTACTACCTGTCTTTTTAACATTATTTATTACTTTATAACATTATTTATGACATTAATTAAGGAAAATAAAGAGATATATGAGCACAAAGCCAGCAGTATCAATAACAGATTTACACCTGGAGTGAAATGAAAATGGAAACGGAAGTTGGGGAGATGACTGAGTGGAACATAAACAAAAAGGTAAGCATGGAACAAGGGGAGGAGGAACAGCCACTACCACCACCTAGCACAGAGAAGCCTTTAACTACCAGCTGCTCATTAAGCAGTTTTGTGAGAGTCTTTCAAGGTTGGAAAGTTAAATTTGCAGAAAGCAAGCACCTGCTGCACCAAGACAGTGCCCAACTCTGAGACGCTTTGAGGCTCAATTCCTTACTTGGATTCCTAATTATCCTGGTCTGGATACCTCCTGGATTCCTGTTTAAGGACTTTAGTAGTCTTTTGCCTATCAACTTGACTTTCCTCATCTCAGCACTGCAAAATTCATGTCTTTGCTGCCCAGGAATGCACAAGGACAGCAGTAACATGGAATGTTAATGCAGAGACAGTAAACATACTGCACAGGAGCGTAATGAGAATTGTTCTGAAGGCCATTAAGTTCTAACAACCTTTTTCTAACACATTCTTTATTTTCAGCAGTTGTCTATGTTATTCAGGTGACTCATTCCGTATTTTTATTCGGAGTATTCAAAATGTAGGTAAGATGAAATACACAAATGCCTGTCAAATCCGAAGCCTGATACTGTGAGTTGACATTTCCACAGAATCTTTCTATTAATGTGTTAATTTTTGTTAAAAATAAAACCCTCAAACATATGACAGCAGAACAATACTGAAGCAACAGTCACATGAAAATAGTTTCTCCACTTGGCTATTTCCTCAAGCATCATACAAAAGACCGCCATCTACTGTTGACATCACTAAGTCTTTTAATACATATTTTGCACAGTAACAGGCAATACTATTTTACATCACTACCAAAAGACTGCAGGCCTACCAAGCCTCAGTTCTATGAAATCGATCTGAAGGATAAATTACTAACACATTACTCCCATAGCCTAAAGCAATAGGTCTACCAGAGATTAATCCCCCCAAATTACAGCATGCCATGGGATGTATACGTTAACAGTTGTATAATTTGTCATTCTTGCCAGACCCCTGCTTAATTATTTGTGCTTAAAAATTAGTTGCTTCACTTGAGGTAGTGTTCTGTTTTCTCTTTATAACTGCAATTACCTTCTGTTTTCTCTCCCTTGCACACTCTTATCCCCCTTATGGAAAAAAAGTCAATGTAAGCAGGCTGCAGAGCAGTGGGAAACCAGACATAGAATATGCCTTGTCCTTAGGGAAGTAAACAACACAAGAAGCCTAGAACAGCACATTCCCTACAGACCAAGACATTTGGTTTTTAGTGGAGCCACTAGATTGCAACAAATAGCACGAACTGCACTCATGTCATTCTATTTCCCATAATTTGCTTGCTGCCTTTAGCTACAATGCAGGGAGCATCAGTGCAACTGGAAGAGGGTTATACTCACAACATATTTGCTGCTGGCTGCCCTGCCCATGGCAGCCAGAGGCAAGAGTTTTAAAGAAAGGAGTACTCACTGCACTGACATGCTGTGTGAGGAAAACAGTCTGGATGTGGACAGTAGTTTTCCGTTTTACTCAATCAGTGAAGCCCTGTGAGATCCCACATGGATATGCAATATTGACATCCTGGAGGCCTACTAAAAAAACCAGAATCACTGGGACCTGAAACAGAGCTAAGAGGTGTCACTGGGCTACCTCACGCCTGTGGTGAGGTATTTAGATCCTAGGATGGTGCCTGTTACTGATTTCACACACAGAAGATTCTATGTATCACTGTGGTTGTATCTGGTTCCAATGAAAATGGAAGTGAGCAGATCACTCTGATGAACTCTGCACGAAGCAAATAAGTCTCCTTTAAAAAAACGGAAGTGATAAGGGCTTAGTAAATAAACTCACCATAAATTCACACCAGGCAAGACAGATCACTTACGACTAAGCAACAAGCCTCTTTTCTTTGGAAAGTGCCTCAGTAAGTCACTCTATAAACACAAGATAAAAAGAAAACCTTATATTCATATACCATATGATCTAAACCAACATCCTTAGAGGCTAGGTTGTGGCTGGGTTCTCTTGTTCCACTGTCATCTAAGAACTCCAACCCTGCCATTCCCGCTCGTTCAAAGATGCTGGGGAGAAGCAAAAAAACTACACACACTCTTCCATCCGTAAACCTGAATAATTTATTCAGATAGACCTTACGAATGCTCTCAAACATTACAGTATACTAGTGTACAATTAATGACAGCCTCAGAAATCACATTTTTGGTGCAAAGCATAAATTTAATGCTAAGTGCCACAAGATGGTTTTTCATTACTTCAAAGCAGCATATCATTTACAATAGACTTACGAATTTTACCAGGATTAAGAACTGTATTTAATTTGTGTTTAGTTTTGAAAAACTCTAGGAAATAATCTCTGTCTTACAACTGTCATAATTAAAAACATTCCTGTCTGAAGTAACAGCAGTGTATTTTTAAGGGAACCGTGTGACTTAGGTTTCAGTGGAAATATTAGTATCTTCCACAACAAAAGTGCACGATGGTATCACAGCACACAATTAAATCAGTGACTTGGTTTCAGTGTCTGTTTTCCTGATAACGATAGTTAACTGTTTTTAAAATTTAGGTTTTAAAAATGGTATCCACTATTGGCTATCAGAGATCTCATTACAGGATGTTAACCTTCTGCAGGGAAGGGCATGTTCTCCTCAGGATTCATGCTTTTTTGTTGGTTTATCAATGTAAGGAGTGT
Source organism: Chroicocephalus ridibundus (assembly GCF_963924245.1). Lineage (NCBI taxonomy): Eukaryota > Metazoa > Chordata > Aves > Charadriiformes > Laridae > Chroicocephalus > Chroicocephalus ridibundus. The sequence goes on along the minus strand of NC_086316.1, from coordinate 35,694,914 downwards.
TGTCTTGTAGAAGATCTTTCCTGGGTATAAGCACTGTAATAGAAAGAAACCCACACCTATAAGAAAATACTACTACACTAAAACACTTATTGAAAATACTATTTAAAATTCTAAAGTTGTTCTTACATTTACAACCAAAAAATCAGGTTACTACAAAAAATCAGGTTACTTAAATAAGAATCTGAACTTCTGGTAAGTGTACAAGCAGAATCATGGTATCTACCCAAGACAAAATTATGTTAAGATTTTTACTTTTTGTTGGTCAGAATATTGCCTTCTCCTTTTTGATTTTAAAAGCACTGAAAATATTTCAATAGCATTAAGAATCCATAAAAACTGGTGTTGCAGTAACTTTTAGCAAGTGAGAAAATGGCAATTTTATCATGCCTGAGTCAGATTATATTTACTTCAACAGTTCCAAAAATTAATACTGAATTTGACTTAGCCCTCTCCCCCAGCATGCTAGAATCTGATCTGTAATATTCATCTTGTCACACCCGTTTTAAAGGCCAACAGGAAAAGAAAGCATCAAATGAAAATTATGGCCACTATATCACCACAGAAGTGCAGTGTCTTTGTCTAATTATACACTGTTTTAACCTCTTCCTGACTCTTAAGTTCTTGCCATCTAGCTCTTCAGAAATCAGCTTGTCCTTTCTTCATGAAGGGAAGGAGCTGTATCATGTCAGATTTGCTCCAGTAGCAAGAACTAAAGCACAAACACCTGAAAATATAATGCTGTACTTTGACTAGGTCAGACCACTGCAAAAGGTACAGTAAACATGCAAAACTGTGTGTGTAGGTACAGTAAACATGCAAAACTGTGTGTGTTTGTGTGCATGTGTGTAATAAGTAACATTCTGTCCAAAGTGCACTGATACCCCTTATAAGAAAACTGATTTTCTTGAAGGTATGTTCCTTTTGCATCTGTGTACTGATACTGATCCATTTAATAAGTTTCTAAGAGCTTTAAGTAAAATTTCAATTGCATTACTCTTAGATAAAATACTTGCGAGTACATTTATGACAAAACATGTTGATCTACACACCTAGACATAAACACCAAAGAAAAACAGAATTGGACATAAAGTATTGAAAAACAGAAGTCGAAACAAATAAAGGTTGAAAGAAGAATTTTTAACCTTCCTTTTCGAAACTATGTTTTAAACATACACCGCAAAAACACCAAATCAAAATCATCGTAACATACTGCATGTGTGGTATGTTACTAAAATGTAAGCTCTACTTGTATCAGCTTAATCTGAAATTAAAGTGAAATGAATAGAACCCAGACATTTTTATACATAACTCAGACCAAAACACTTTAAAAAAAATCATAAAAGTTGTCTAATATGACTAACAAGCTCCTAACTGAAATTGTCTTATTTTTAGTAAGAAAACCTCTGTCTGGTTTCTTTTCTTTCTTTTTTTTAAAGATTTACCAATGAACCCCTAAATGACTATACACTGTTACATCTCAAATTTTTTCTTTTTAAAGAATACCATTTCTCTGTGCACTGCTTTTACCACAGCACAGAATAATTTCATTTGATTAGGGAAAATTTTCCCCTCATCAATATTTGTTCTCATTAAGACAAGTCTTTGGCTTTTCCTTTTCATTTATTAAATAGCTATTTTAGAGATGCAGGATTGAAAAAAAAAGCCAAAAAACACAAAAACCCACAAACATGAGGTGTAGCTAAATTGTATATTGTCAGCTATAATTCAAAAAGTTAGAGTCAAGAGATTCTGACAGTAACTGACATAAGGAAGCCAGCTGCAGCAGTAGGTTTCTGAAAACGTTTTACCTAGTTTCTTTTCTCCCTGCTCTTCTTTCATAAAACATAGGGATTGATTGCTTTAATATTTTTTTGGGCAGGGGGAGAAGGGGGAAATAGCTTGGGATGAAGCAAAGAAATAATACTAAATAAAATACAGCCAAAATGTTAAGTATTCTACAACACTTTTTTTTTTTTTCCAAATAGGCCGATGTACTTTCTATTACAGCAAAGTAAACCTTCACCTACAAAGTCTCCAAAACAAGCATGTAGCACCTAAGAAATGTAGCACTATGAAATGTAAACTTTTCAACTGCGGTCTCTTATTTTTATTTGCCAACAAACCACAACTCAAGCAGCCACCTTAGGCCTGCACTTCCCCTTTTTTTTGCATGTGTTAATAAATCTGTCCCGAGCCTCTCATTTAATACATGATACCATAAACGCAATGAGGGAGCTAACTGTAATTGTATTGGCACTATAAAAGTTACTACAAGAGCATAAAGATTAAGGATCAAACAAGTTGATTTTGTTCTGCTAACACTTCCTTAACCGAAGTCGTACTGGAACGGAATATGAGCTTTGAATGTAAATTTCAACTTCACTATATGCTCTTTACATTTTCATTATACCAGTACAAGTAAGAATATCTATCCATTCTATATGGTTTTTTATACTGTCCATTCTTATTCTGTGAACTTCTATTATGATACTCTAGATTTCTTTTCTAAGCATTCCTGATCTTCTAATTGGTGATTCACTACATTATCAAGACTAAATATTTCTCACTTCAATATATATTCCAAACACACACAAAACAGACAGCTCTTAAACTGTGATGGCTGTTTCAAGATTACTGTTTTGTTCTTACTGCAATAAGATCAATTACAGAATGAGAAGCAAAGCTCAGACCTATCCAAAAGAGATACGGGGGGGGGCGGAGGGGGGGTGGGGGTGGGGGGTGGAACCATGGGCAAGAGACTGCATAATGACATCCTTTGCATTCATAAGCAGGTCAAATCAGGTCAAATGCAATCTGTGTACAGACGCACTCCAGATTTTTTGCTGCGGGACAAAGTCTTCCTGGACAGTACTAGACTCAGGAAGACCTCCCTCTGTAGAATTAGGGGGGGGCAATTCTATCGCATTTTGTTTACAGTGATTTTAAAGGAGATGGCATTAAAGCTCTGCTACAGTCAAAATGGACTATCATCACTACTCTCCCCTTGTCTTCTGAGTGAAGTCATTTCACTGTAAAAGGGTATTAGACTGGTCAGAGAAGATAAATCCTCTTCGTAAATCTTTGCTGACTATTCCCAGTCCCCATTCTGTTCATACAGCAAGACCTGAACAGGCTAAGACAGTTGGGAAGAGCAAAACCTTATGAAATCCAACAAGGGCAAGTGTAGGGTGCTGCACCTGGGGAGGAATAACCCCGTGCACCAGTACAGGTTGGGGGCTGACCTGCTGGAGAGCAGCCGTGTGGAAAGAGACCTGGCAGTCCTGGTGGACAACAGGATCACCATGAGCCAGCAATGTGCCCTTGTGGCTGAAAAGGCCAATGGCCTCAAGAAGAGTGTGGCAAGAAGATCAAGGGAGGTCATCCTCCCCCTCCACTCTGCCCTGGTGAGGCCACATCTGGAGTACTGTGTCCAGTTCTGGGCTCCCCGGTTCAAGAAGGACAGGGAACTGCTGGAGAGGGTGCAGCAAAGGGCTACTAAGATGATTAGGGAACTGTAACATCTCTCTTACGAAGAAAGACCGAGGGACTTTGGTCTTTCTAGTCTGAAAAAAGAAGACTGAGGGGGGATCTTGTCAATGCTTATAAATACTTAAAGGGTGGGTGTCAGGAAGATGGGGCCAGCCTTTTTCCAGTGGTGCCCAGTGACAGGACAAGAGGCAATGGCCACAAACTTGAAATTCCATCTAAACTTGAGGAGGAACTTCTTTACCTTGCGTTCTTTACCTTGAGGGTGGCAGCGCACTGGAACAGGCTGCCCAGAGAGGTGGTGGAGTCTCTGTCTCTGGAGACATTCAAAACCCGCCTGGATGCATTCCCCTGCAACCTGCTCTAGGTGACCCTGCCCTGTCAGGGAGGTTGGACTAGATGATCTCCAGAGATCCCTTCCAACCCCTATCATTCTGTGATTCTGTGAACAAGTTCATGAGAGAGAAACCCACTCAGGATAACTAAAACAGAAACCATCCCTGGCTCAGGAATGGCTGCCAGGTGTAAACAGCTGGAAGATTTGAGAGTTCACTTGCTTTGTTCCTCTTCTACTGTCATCTGCCCCGGATCACTGTGGAAGACTCAACACTGGTCTAGACCTATCTTTGGCCTTGATTATAATGGCTGTTCTAAAGCTAAATGCTTTACCAAGTCTAATACTGAAAAATAGTTACAGCTTTACAGACACCACTAAGCGGAACTGAAAGGAAACAATGTACACAGCTGAAGATTTCTCCTATTCTCTAGCACACAGTTGCATGCTGAATCTACTACTTCTCTTGTGTTTGACTGCAAGATAAAAGAACTTCTAAACCAGGAACCAAGAATTTGATAGGCTTTTCGTCAAGGCCATTATTATTATTATGTCACAAATCTTCCAAGGCATAATCTGAAAACTTAAATTGTCAGAATGAGGTTTTAGAAAAAAACACTCAATACTCAAAGAAAAAGCTATTCTATGGATAGCGTACTACTGCATCTGGTAATTCCTCTCAGGCAGCTTCTCCCTATTTGGTAGAGCAAACACCTACAGATACTGTGGCTACTTTCTTTAGATATACACTGACTTACTAGCCAGTGCATTCATGCTGACTTGCTACCTAATCGTTGTCACTCCTGATACTTAAGGTACGAAGTTATAACTTCTTTCTCTCAGTAAGGACATTAAATGCAGTTATTACTTCTTTTCCACCAGACCCTCTATTTCAAAATATTTGTTTAGAAACTGTACTTCTGAAACCTCCACCCGTCCTAGGTAGTGACAGTAGGCTTAAATTAAGAGCTTGGGCAGAGAAATGAGAGATAGACAGACTTTTGCCCTCTCTATCCCCTTCCTTAGTTTTCAAGTTTTATATTTACTTACTGAACTACAACATTTTTAAACATCTTTTTAGCATGCAATTTTACTCACATATTTTGTCGGAATCAGTGTGAACTGCCTGAATAACAGAAGTTCTGAGAATCACTTCAACATCTGAAGCCATTTTCAGAAGCTAGTAAAAGGGAAGAAAAACAAACAAACAAACAACACAACAGAGTAAGTTAAATTATATGTAATTATTCCTGAAGTATTTTCCATACTAGACAGCTATCCAAATAATAAAGCCAGTCAGTTTTATTATTCAGTTAGCTATACACTATCCATATATAACTTCTACTTTGGGGATCCTGGAGTAACTTATAGGTTGATACATAAGTTATCTTGACATACAGCACGAGAGGAAGGAAACCTGCTCAGTGACACACAGCCGTATAAAATCTATACACGCAATTAAAAGTGCAATCAAGTAAGGTAGAATGCAACTACGAAAACAAGTAATTAGTTACAATGATCAAAGACATTGGTGAATGCCTCAATGACATTTGACTATCCCTTCTGAAAGGGCAATCTGGTTCTTTTAACATTCCTGCTCTTGAAATAAGGAGACAAAAATAAGGGCAAAACATGACAAAAATTTAGAATACTGAGGTTTCACAGAAAAGCAGTACAGGAACAAGAACAAGGCACTACCTAAAGATTAGTAGAGGCATTAATATTTGGCAAACGGCCTACGATTCCTTCCCTCATTAAGAGGATAAGCAGAAGCACCTTTTCTGGTTTTGCGGAGCGATTAAGAGAAGCCTAATACTTGGTTTGCATGACACCTATATCAGGAACAAATGAAATTGCACAAGTGGGATACTTCGCGAGACTTGCTTACACTAGGAAGTAATGTGTACCAACAGAAGGGGATCTTTGCAAGAGTTAGAGCTCAAGATTTGACATCTACGCTGAATTTCTCTATCCCCCCTTCCCTTTTAAGGGTTTGGATGAGGTATCCTCCAGTTCCCCTAACTGGAAGCCCATTAGCAGCTAGGCTGCATGCTCCTGAAGCACACCTTCCACTTCAGATTCATCTTAAAGGAATTCTGCCATTACCACTACCATCTGCCACAAAACAAGGCAAATTACAGCACATGGAGATAACCAAGGTAACTTCAGAAGCACACTCCTGGTCTGAACTAAAATGCTGCAGTAGATTCAGCTGCCACATCTCATATTCTAATACTGCAGATAGTTACTCCGACCTCCTTAGTCTCTCCATAACTAAGTATTCGATGTCACATTAGAAGACATTGCAGCCTTCTATTCTGGCCAAGTAATGCACATGTGATTGGTCAATATTAATTTTTTTAGCTGCTGTCTGAAGCAGAGCACTAACACCCTTATGTTTATGCAATCAAGGGCCCAAATTCTCACAAGTCCTGTGAGAATTTGAGTCCTGAACAAGTAATTTGATTCAGTTTCTCTGCATCTGAGTCTATTCAGTATATATATATGTGTATATATAATGACAGCTTCTATGATGTTCTAGGATTCTGTCGTTGTGATGAAAGTCTAGAATTTCTTCCACTGACACATTTAATCAAGATCTCAATTAACCCCTGTCTTTTGTAGGTTGCCACTCCCAAAAAATACAGATTTAAAAATTACAACAAATATTTTTCCTGTACATCTATAACAAAAAGAACATAAAATTTAACAGATCAGACACTGGGAACACAAGCACAGGGGCCTGATAACAAGGTAGAAATGCTAGTAAGTCCTAACTAAATGCTCAGAACTATTTACATTACTGTCCAGTGGCTGGTATGATGCAGAGGTTTAGATTTACTTCTGCAAAGGACACACAGAGGGACTTTCTTTCAACTAGGGCCCAATGACAGTCTAAATACAGTCTGTTAAAAGGCTGAATGACAAGGACTAAATTACTCATTCTGTATGGAAGTTACGAACTAAAAATAGCTAAAATATAAAATTTTCATTTCAGGCCTCAGTAAGTTTTGGAAAAATGACTCAATAAAAAGTGTTAAGACAACAACTGAGCAAAGGTTACTTATATAGTGAGTTCGCAGAATGGTCTATTCCTTCATCTGCCAGATTATCTAATTTCTCTGTATCTTTCTGTGCTTGTGTATACAACAAAGACCAGGTAAACTTAAATGACTACAGCTTAGATAGACATTAAGAGCAAAGTATACAAAACACATGCAAGAAAATAGCAAAATAGAACATTTTTTTCCATAATTTTATTATACGCTTCAAAGTAAGCATGTTCAACTACCAGAAGACACTTTCTCCTTATGTATTTTTTATGTGCAAAATTATTTAACATACTATTAATACCAATGCAAGTATCAATAAGATCCATGTAAAAGCCTTTCAAACTCACCCGGTTATCACAATGTCCCAGTAAGTACTAACATGGGTTTAGAGATCCTTCAAGTAAAAAGCTCCTTTATAAGTATTCTTACGCAAAGTGGAAAAAAACCAATGAAAACAAGAAGTACCTCATTTATCTTCTCTTCAGATGTCTCATCCTGGTTATTTTTGAATTCTTCATTTATCTTTTGTCTTGCAGCTAAATAAAGCAAATAAATATACTAAAGTGTGAACAAAAAAATGTATCTTGTCTTTGTCACTGCTTCAAAGCTCAGAATCCCAAGTCCTTTATAGCACCTTCCTGGTGTGCTCTGCCTGAAGTATTTTAATATAAGATTTCCATGGAATTCAGGTGATGTCATATTTTAAGTTGACTCATATAGGAATAAAATATGATTGCCTATCTAGCATTCTGAGCTTTACCTAACATACAGAAGCCACTAGTAAAAGCTGGTTCACTAAAAAAAAGCAGCACTTACTTACCTCCTGAGGAGCAACTGTACCTAAAGAGAATCAACCCAAATCCTCAGTACAGTTAAATATGCTTTGGCTGGACCAACGAGAGAAAGAAAAAAAAAAAAAAAAAAAGAAAAAAAAGGAGCACGGAAGATCAACAAGGTTCCAAAAGAGATGTTTTCCTTATGAAATACAGCTTGAGTCTAACAACCAGTTTTTGTTTCAGATTAAAGGATGCCTGGTTATAGACATACAAGTTTCCACAATGATTACTTGTAAAATGTGGAAGGGAATAATTTAAAAGATTACGTTAAGAATTCTCTTTCTATGTATATGGAGAGGAAAGTTCCACATAAAGATAGGTAAGCATCCACCACACAAAAAAAAAAAATCTCACCTTCAAGGGCTCTGGTATCGTTTTTAAAAACTTCTTGCCGGGTTCTGTGTAATAATTTAAAAAGCTTCAAAACCTGTCAATACAACATTGATAGAATTAGCTTGTTTGATAGCAGGATGCTTAATTACAATGAACATGTTGCAATTAGGAATGTTCTGGTTGATTTTTCACATTCGTTCCATTTAGTACAGAATTTGGTATGGAATCGGTATTTAAGATGCTCTACCTCAATTCCTGATCAAGTAACTTGCAGACAAAACTGATCAAAATCCTAGACAGTTCTAGATGTTTCAAATTAACCTAAGATGATAGAGAGTGCTATCAATACACTCCAAAATAATAATTTGGCATGATGGGAATATAATCCTGAAAGTACATTGGCTCAAACATATTTATTGTGAGAATATCAAATAAAGCCAACACAATCAGAATAACTCTAAAAGTCAAATTATCAGATGGGCTATCAAGGGTACATCACTGGATATTGTCTGATTACAAAAAAAAGATAGAAATATAAATGGCTGAAGTATTGTCATACTTACAAGCCAATATGAAAAACGTGAATTTCAAAAGGATCTCAAACTGCTTATTAACTAATTCAACAATTATCTTTCATGCCTATATAACACCTGGGCAGAATCTTCTACACTTGATGTGGCAAAACAAACACAAAGCAAAGTCCTCCCCTAAAAATAACTGCCAGATCCGCAAACAAAAACTTCAGTAAAAGCAAATACTCAAAAAAAAATAGGATTTACTATGTAGAAATGACATCTGTCAGCACGTTCATAAAGCAAAACTCCTGAGAACCACAGCTCACAGTCACATGGTTTCGGTTGTTTTGTGTCCTTCTTGCCCTGAAGGCCTCTGCCTGTTGATACTCTATCGTCCCGTGACATACAAGGAAAAACTCCCCTAAACATATGTGTGTCTTGTTACTATTTACAGCCTAAGGTCGCAAATTTGAGAGGGAGCACAATGCGCAGGAGACAGAAACCCCAGATGGGGCATGGCGGCAACGGCCCGCTGGCGGCAGCCTTCCCCCGGACGCCTGGGCCACTCTAGAGAGCACGGGTGAGTGCCAGCCTCGCACAGTGCGCAGGCCAAACAGGGAAGAGCAGGGTCGGTCCTGAGGCCGCTGTAAGGCGGCGACGGAGGGATGCGGAGCTCCGGCAGCCTCCACCACCGCCGCCTCACACGGGCGGGGCCTCCCCGTCCCTTCCCCACCGGTGCCGGCTGGAGGCGATCTCCGAGCCCCGGGGAGGCCGGAACGCCACCGCCGCCAGCCTCAGGAGACGCGGACAGTATGGGGCCTCGCCGAGACAGGCCGAGCACCCTCTCCTGAGTGCGGGGATGGGAAGGTGGCTGCGGCCGCTGGCGCCCTCTCCCCGCCGCACCCCGGCCGCGCATGCGCACCACCCTCACCTGCCCGCGGCTCGCCATGGCGACGGCCGTCCTTTTCCGGTCTGGGGGAGCGGGGAAGTGGCGGAGGCGGAAGTGACGCTCAGACGTTCTGCGGCCTGCCCGCCGGCGATGTGGCCCGGTCGAACACCACTCCCCGCCACTGCCGTTCCGGGCAGCCTTTTCTCCACCCGCCCCCGGCCAGCCCGGCGCCGCCCGCCGCCTCCCGGCGGGCCCTCCCCGCCTGCGGCCGGTCTCCAATCCTGACGCGGCCGAAAGGGCGACGCGGTCGGCGGGTGTACGGGGATCGCGACCGTGGGTCCGCGGGGCTCTGTAATACACGCAGACATAGAGGCTTCATCCTCGAAATTTCTCTACTTTATTGCAGATTGCTACAAAGTAATCATCACTAGCAAGTGTACTACCACAAAAATCACCCCTAGCAACCGTAGCTATGGTTAAGAAAGAATATAGAATATATATAGAATACATATAGAATATATACCTATCCCAAACTATTACAAATTACTAGCAGCGATCAGCAAACAGTCGTATGGCAACAATCAACACTACAGCAACAGCCAGTAACAGCAACAACCCAGTTGGTATTTACTACTGCAGGTTACTACGAACTTACCATTAGTGAAGCAACTTATCAACAATAAAACAGCAGACAGATTATCACAGATTACTTGTATGGATATACGATACCAGTATCAAGTGAGTCAGATTTCAGAAGGGGCCAAACCATCCCAGAGTGGAGCACACTTCACCCAAAGGTTTGTCAAGCATTGGAACAGGCTGCCCAGGGAAGTGGTGGAATCACCATCCCTGGAGGTATTTAAAAGACGGGTAGACGTGGTGCTGAGAGACATGATTTAGTGGTGGTTTTAGCAGTGGCAGGTTAATGGTTGGACTTGATGACCTTAAAGGTTCCTTCCAACCTAGACAATTCTATGATTCTATGACACACCAATCCCAGAGAGGGACCTGGCCATCCCAGAGGTGGGAGGACAGGCTGAGCCAACCCCAGTGGCCGTCCCCAGGGGGCCATGAAGTAACAGAGTCACACTGCAAAAATCTGTGGCATGGAGTCTGGGGCCAGCCGGGCATCCCCAGTGGGAGTCCAACATCACCTAGAAAATTTCTGCAGAGAACTGAGCCTGTTTAGGAAGGGACAAGTACCTGCAGCACGGGATGTTTTCAGAGAGAGGGGCTCCATTTTGGAAAAAACTGCAGTCATTTTTATATCATAGGGACATAAGAGGGCATAGGACACCACCACTGTCAGCAGCCAAGGGGTGCTGTTAATTCCTGTTTTCTGCCTGGAACAGCTGATAGATGATAATGATGATGTTTGCTCTTCTTACAGATCAATTTTTATTTTGCCGGGCCGTTCACCTGTTCTTGCAGTTAGAATACCCAGTCACAGTTATGAATTCTTACTTTTTTCAGGGTGTTTTCCCCTTTCCCTTTTTCACCTTTTTAGACAAAAAGTTGCTGTTACAGTTCTTTGCTTCTGTGCTTATCAATGGTATCTCAGGATGTCTCCCGTTTCTAGGTACCCAGCTGCACTTAAAAAAGTCCAGCTGCACTTTTCAAGGATGCTTCTGGTTCCCAGCCCCCACAGCTCCCAGGCTGCCAGGCATTTTCTCTGCTGGTGTTTTTCAACAGACATTTTTTTCTGTTCCATCATTTTCCCTTTCCAGGCAGGTCACCTTTTTGTCTGCTCACACCCAGCTCCCCACAGCCCTGCCTTCCCTTACCCACAGCCTGATTGACCATCCCAGCCGCAGCCCGGCCATCACAGGGCTCTGACTGTACTTTAAAATTCAATTGCCATTCCCTAGAAAACAAAAAAACCCCAAGCTTATACTTCAATTACACATCATCCATCATTAGCTACAGGCAGCATAAGGACTTTAAATGTAAAAAGCTTTACTATTTTGCTAGACCTCTCGCTTCAATATATAGTCTATTTCATCATTTAATTGCAATGACATTCAAAGCTGATTGAAGTGTAGGAACACTAAATATTTTTAATATTTCAAATTTCCTAAATGCACTTACTTTGTACTATGTACTTCATAAAGAAACTTGATCCATTAGTACAAGAAATGATCCCTATTCATAGATCTATTTGCTTGAATAATGATTGCAGCTGTGAATGAATGATTTAATACTTTGAAAAATAACATAAAATCTGACATTTACATGGTGAGAAAAAAATATATGTTGAAGCCAATTATATGAAAAAATGCTTTTGCATTTTCAGAGAAACTTCTTCAATTGTCTCTATATGTCTTCTCTTTACATAGAAATATGCTTTCTAGACTGACTCCATGGAACTACTTAAATACATTAACATGTACAAATGGATCCTGAATAAATATATGGAAGTTAAATTCTTCTGTCTGTTTAGCTAGTAGTATCAACTCTTCTTTCACAAAATATGTTTAATTCCTGAGAAAATAGAGAAAATTATTCACATTTTTGGTTAATAAGCACAGTTAAACAACAATGGAAAGCAAATAAATTTGCCTGTGAAGCACCAATTCCATCCTTGTTTTAGCAATCATACTTTAGCCATACAATACTATCCGTAGGACATACACATGTCAAAATACCTTAACACAGCTCCATCAAGTGAGGCACAGAATATCATCCCAGTGTTTAACATGCTTTGTCAGAGCTTTGTTTAGAGTATCTCAAGATATATAATTTCAGAGTTATTACCAGACACGTATGACAAATTCTGCTCTTTTTGTAACAAGTTCAGGTAACTAAATGCGGAACCATTTTAGGTTTAAACCACTTAGCAGTTTTTATTCCCTGCCTCCTTCCAGAATTATGTTTCCTGTGAGATTTTTGTCACAAGGCAAATATATTTAAATGTCAATGTTAAAATCTTCCTAGACAATGCTTGAGGGAAATCAGATTAAATCTATTTCAACCATGAAGTTTAGAAAATGAAGCTTTGTTGTTACTATTTTAGGGATTTTTTGTTTGGTTGGCTTGGTTTTGTTTTTCCCGCTTTTTCATTTCTCCTATTTCATGACTGGTGTCATATATATATATATGTATGTATAGATAAATGTATACATATATAAATAAAAGCACTTATGACCAGTTATGTAGCTGTGTAATATTGTGTTGCCTGGTCATATTGATTGGTCGATTCAACAGTTAAGAAATGGCTAATGTGTAGAAGGGCTGGCACGTTAAACTGCCACAGATTTCCCCTCTGCAAGAGTCATCCCCATATTAGCAGGGCCTGACACCTCAAACTAAATCCTGTGTATTTTATGACTTTACCCTCCAAGCTTTGGGGCCAGTGCTGATGTTTATGAGAGGTGCCTGCCTGCCTCAAACCAAGCCCTATCTCGATGGGGCCCTGCAGCTCTGAAAGGCCTTGAGACACTGGTGTGGTCCGTTCGCCCTGTGCTCTGTGCAAGGGGCCACACAGCTTCCATCTCGGAAGTCTCTGCCAAGGCAGCAGGGCCTCCAGGACAGGATTCGTGGCAGTTTGTTCTTCTGCAAACTTGTATGGAAAAGGCAAGAGCACCCTTGCCAAAGCTGTCATTTGGCTGCAGGACACAGTACCAAGAAGTCACACAGATATTTGGCATGGATTTGATGCGGCAATAAACAATATTTCTGGGTGCAACCGCTGCTCCACAGCCACCCACATGGTCTCACCACAGCTCGCAGCGTTGATTCCTCCGCGGCCTCCGTACACCACTACCCCTACCCCTCCCAACTCGGATCCCTCCGCGCCTCCCTGGGCCCCATCACCACCGGCTCAGCGAGGGCGGGATAGCCGAGCGGGCGGGGACAAGCGAAAAAGACAGGCGAAACCACCAATCGCGAGGTGGGAACGGTTAGCCGTGACTTGTCCACCCAATGAACGCCGTGGGGGGCGTGGCCTCCGGAGGAAGCACGGGGAGAGGGGCGGCGGGTGCCGAGCGGGGACGGCCGCCATGGCGGACGAGATTAGTAAGGCGCAGGCCGCCCGCCCCGGCGGCGACACCATCTTCGGGAAGATCATCCGCAAGGAGATCCCCGCCAATATCATCTATGAGGACGACCAGGTGCGGGCGGTGCGCGGTCGCACCTGCTCTCGCAGCCGCCGGGTCGGGGGGTACCGCTGAGGCGCTCGGGAGCGTGGCGAGGCGGGCGGGAAGGACGGGGCCTCTCCGTGCCCTCCTGCAGCGACCTAAAGCGTCGGACACGTTCAGTGCGCGGCCGGCTCGGCCCGGCGGGTGCAGGGCTGCAAGTGTTGCTCGGCCTTAGCCTCAGCCCCGCTGTGTCACCGGTCTGCGTGCGGACGAAGGGCCTCTGGCCATAACGCACCCGGTGGCGGCCGCTGGCATTCGCCGTGTCGCAGCCTTAACGGTATTGCAGGCCGTGCTGGCTTCACTGCCAAGGGACGGAGCTTCGCACACCTGGTGTAGGAGGGTTGTCGTGAAACCTTAGATTAACCACCCTTGTGGATTCCGGACGTATGCATCTAAACAGTACACCGAAACTAGCTGTCTTTTGCACGTCAGGAATGCAGGTCTTGATGTACCTTTCAATAGCATTACAGAGATTATACAGCTGTACCTGCCAGGCTTTCGTTATGAACCTCTGAGAAGGATTCTGAGAGTAGAGAATTATAGAGAATTGCAGCTTGTTCCGCTGTTCGCAAAAAGCGGGAACTGGTTATCCTGTAGGCTGTAAAAATCCATTAAATCAGTGAGTTGGGAGTGGTAGCGTTCAATGATGGTGGTGCACCACAGTGTGCTAGGAGCTAAGTGAAATAGTTTATGAAAAAATGCAGCTGTTGTCTCTTAAGATGTAAACTAGACTAGTATCCAGTAAACGCCTTTTTTTTTATTTAAATACTGAACATTAACAGAGGGTTTTGCTTTTAAAATAAGGGATTATGTGCAGTGTAGAATACAGGCTCACTAAAGATGTATTTTGCCTGATTTTGTGCTTAAAAATTATGGATAGCTTGGTACAATGTTTTATTGATAGGCAAAGGTTGCAGCTGACACCTGCTCTCAAGAATACTGGAAATTTTCACTGCTTTCTGAAAACCATGCTTATGTTACTGTTCTGTGTCTATGTGAAGGTGTGCATTCTTTCTTTCCCCGGCTCAAAGCTGCCTGAGGTTTTTCCTCGGCTGTAATGGCTACATCAGCGTAACCTGAGCACGGTGCATGATTGAGAACCAAGACATTAACTTTGGTGAGGACTTGAGAGCATGTAACCTACTCTGACTGCCATTAGTGCAGAATATTTTCTGGAAGAGCAATTACCTGCAGTGTCTCAATTAATTTTTACCTTGAAGTATGCAGAAATGTAGAACTGCTCTTAGAGTTTAGTTCAGTAAAGGGGATGATCTTTATGTGTTTTGTTGACTCTGTGGAGGTCTTAGAGATGCTTGAAATATTACAAGGAGAAATGTAAGGAAGGCTTTTAATCATTACTTGACATGCAGAGGAAGGGAGATATTAAAAAGTACAAAGGTTCTGTGGAATTAGGCCTTATCATTGTTGTTTTAATTGAATCTAAACTTGCTGAAATTAAGGTTGGTTTACTGTGCATTCATGGGCTTCCTGTGATTGTGCTTTTGTTTGATACTGTTTCTGCTCTCTCTCCCTTAGAAAATTATTTGCTACTGGTCTTCTGTTTGTTAAATTATTTGACTCAGTTTGGCCATTTTTTTTTATTCATCCATTCTTTGCTTACCACCCTTCTCTGTTTGGGAGAAACAAGCAGTTCATCAGAGATTTAAAACTCGGCATTATCTTCTTAAAGATAGCTTACAATAGGACAGATTGGAGGTATACAAGATAAGGCATTATTAATGTAAGTAAAGTTTGAACTTTTCACCAGCTTTACTCTTGGCAAAGGCCGCAGTTTCTCTCGGTAGCATTAAAAGCCAGTGTTGTCACATAGAAAATTCCCTTTATTGATTCACAAATAACTGAAAGTATCTAGGAAATACATATTTTGAAGAACGTAAGGTATATGTTTATATGTGTGAACTCTGTGGCATAACTCAACTGGTAACTGTGAGATGTTTTGCAATTAAATGTGATGAGTGAGTCAGGGATGCCCCCTGGTTAGCAGTGGCAGAGCGCATGCTCATTGTCGGCATCCGCACATTGTGGTCATTGCAGTAGCAAGTCCTGGTTCTGTGGTTGGCCATTTGCACAAAGTGGCATAGCTTTCTTGTCTCTGCCCTTGCTTTCTCTTCTATTTCTCTTACCTATTGGAAATTCCCAATTTGAGATTTATTTGATGTAATTAGGTGCTGTATGCAGTTTCTGACTGATAGTAATTTTGATACTTCCATAAAATTATCTGGGAGTCAGCTACTTACTACAGGCGGTTGTTCATGTTTCAAAAGTGATACCTTTCCCTCAATTTGAGAATGTCTGAAATAGAGGCGGTCTTAGTATATTATTTTGAAATAATCTTTTTCTGAAATACTTGGTGCTGTTGAGAACAGAAATATAAGATGACCTCAGTCACATAATTTCAGGTTCTTTGAAATGCCATATTATCTTTGATGAAGGCAATATTCAGACATAACTGGAAAATGATTAGCAACTATTTGCTATTTGTTTTATTCAACAGGGTGTTAATAAATAAGCGTAAGTCTACTTTTTATAGGTATGCATGCCATGAGCTCTGTTAGTTGTTAGGCATATGTGTAAATAATAAATAATGACCCTAATTGCATATTAACTTGCAGATAAGACTATAACTTTTAAATAATGCTTAACACAGAATAATTTATTTTTTTTTTCATACCAACAGGTCTTGGTAAGTAGGTATTTTGTGTTTAGAAATTAGAGAACCTTGAATAATGTATCACTCTAGAAAAATCAACATCTCTGCTTATGTTTGCAGTATCTGATAATCTGCTTAAGTATATATTTAGTGAGGCATATTGATTTACCTAACCAGTTGCCTTTCTCTGAAGCGAATTATGTTTTAACTGTGTTCTTCCTCCAGTGCCTTGCGTTCCACGATATTTCACCCCAAGCTCCAACGCATTTCCTAGTAATTCCTAAGAAGCCAATTGTCAGGTTATCTGAAGCAGAAGATTCTGATGAATCTGTAAGTACTCAAGAAGCTTTCTGTACACTAAACTGTACCTCTAATTACTGCATAATTTACTAGACTCTCCCCCTTTCCTTTTGACGTTTCAAAGTGGCAAAGTAGTTTTTCGATACTATAATCCTTTTCCTTTAACTTAGAATGGGAATGGAGTTGAGATTTTCCAGTAAAAGTAGTGATATAAAGCAAAATGTGTCTCTAGGTATGTATTTACAGTGCAAAATGCATTATTATTTTGGAGTACAGTCTTGATGTCTGTTTTTATGATTTACAGGCAGTAGTACTTATTCTAATATGGGCTTGGGGTTTTTGGCAGGTCAAAGTTAACTGAGAGATGCTAAGTATTTCATTTGTCACTATAAACACCAAGTTCAAAGATTTTGTAAACTTTTACATGATAAAATAAAGTTTCTTTTCCACAGAATTATGTATATTGCCTGAAGAAGTAACGGGGTCTTTAAACATAAGATAAATTTAGCCTCTGTGACACTTCTGTAGTCAGCTACTGTCTAGATTGAAAAAAAAATCTTTAGCTCTTTTCCCCCTCCCCCTATATTATGCATATTCAGTCTTTATAGCTTTTCTTGGAAAGTCTCAGTTGCAGGCAGACAACAATTTGAAGAGCAGTGGCCGAATTCTAAGAATTAGCTTACTAGCTTGTCTGAATGGTTTTCTGCTCTTGTTCCTTCCCTTCCTGCCCTCTCCCCTTTTTGTGTGTTTTCTGTTTGTTTGGTTTTGTTGTTCTCTTTTTTTTTTTCTCTTCTCCAGCTTCTTGGTCATTTAATGATTGTTGGCAAGAAGTGTGCTGCTAACCTGGGCCTGACCAATGGATTCCGGATGGTTGTGAATGAAGGGCCTGAGGGTGGGCAGTCTGTCTATCATGTACACCTCCACGTTCTGGGTGGTCGTCAGTTGGGCTGGCCTCCTGGCTAAGATTTTTCCACCACAAGAGTTAACTGCATGCATACAAACTACCACCAAATAGATTTAACGTGTTCCCCATCAATGTAGCCACTGTTAATGTTGGTTTTTTTTTTTTGAATGTGTCTCTATAAAGGGTAATAAATGCTCTGAACAACATTCGCACAATAAAGATTTAGCATGTGGGAATCGCCTCTGTCTGGTGTGCCTTACTGATGGAAACCATTGTGCAAGTTAAAATGGTCTTCTCCAGAGTTTTAAGTATGTAGTGTATTGCAGTCTGCTGTTAACAACCTTCTGCAGACAGTGATTTGCTGAGTCATTTGAAACCTGAAGGTGCAACTGCTTATCAGTCTTCATGTCTTTTGGGAAGAAGACTAGTAAGTTTTTTGAATGTGGTGTGCAAGTATTCATGAAGCCAGTGTAGGCTTCTGTTAAAACTTCTTAAAAAAGCGTTGTATGTGAAATTCCAAACATGCTGTGCAAGGGCTGTGTCAGTACGCTGCAATGTGTTGGAAACCTACATCTCCTATTGGAACCGTCTGTCAATGGCTGCTTTATAAGGTCCCATCTTTCTGATGACAAAGGCTAAAGCAATAGTCTTAATGGCAGCTGTGATAGTTCCATAGCACACTGATATTTACTTCTATGCCATGATTTTGATGGAATTGAGGGCTTGAAATAAAAATATTGAACTGTATCTGTAGGGCCTTGTAAGATGCTCAAGGCATTTTGTCTTGGCACACAGGCAGCATGATGTAGTACGTATATGTTTTAGATTCCTGATTTTTTTGGGCAGACTTTGTCCTTCAGTAGTTTCTCTATGTTGCTGCATACAGTTGTTCATACAATGCTGTCATTGAATCTCCAAGACAATGGATTTTCCTGAACTTTGGGTTACAGATGTGTCTGCCAGTGTAAATATAAAGCAATTCTTATTTCTGTTAAAATTGAGAAGTCCCAGCTAGCCACTTCTTATGATGAAGATACTTGGAAGCCTTTAGGCAGATGCCTTAAGTAAAACTGGAGTATTTGTGTACTTCTCTGGAGTACAATTTTAACGCCAAAGGTGTTAGAGAAAGAAATATGGAGTGTGGAAAGTGGACAGGTAAAGGCTGTGAGTTGTGATTTCTATTCATGTAAAAACTTGCGAGTTTGGTAAAGGCATTTGAAGTCATTCGATTTGAAAGTATTCTTTAAGTACTTCTGAAGGTCCTGAACCTTCAGAATTTTTACCTTAAGACATGACTTCAATTGGAAGATCAGCTAGCACTTCTGAAGGTGGCTGGTCTATAGTTGAGTTAGGTTTAGAAAGATGGTCCTGTAGTGGCACCTTGACAGCTGTTCTGGATATCCTGCGCAGAAGTGGTGAAGAAAACCAACCAACCCACAGAGGTACAGCATCCCTGAGCAGACAGCTGCTAGTGAATGAGGTATCACTAGCAGATACAGTGGGGCTACAGTAAGGAGTTATGGCTGGGAAACTTGCTATCAGAACAAGTTCTTGAAAAACACTTAAAAATATTGAGATTAACCATTGGTTCCCAAATGTGGGAAAGGGTATACAATGTATATACTACTTTGTTTTCTAATTTCTGTTCTGCTATGTGTATGCTTTATACCATTGTCATTTGTGAATGAAACCATGACTGTTAAAAGTGAATTGTATTGCTGCTGAACCCTGTATGAAAGTAACACAGTAAAGCTTTTGTTGCTTTACTTGGAATCTGACTTGAAGATGTATGTGTTTCAGGAAGGTAAGAAGACTTCCGAGTGAAGGCAGAACCATGGAATTGTTGTAACAGTAGCCACGAGGTGAGCTTGCTAGCTGGTTTGGTTGTGTGTCAGTTTAAGGTTAGTGTGTTCTGCAGTACCTTGAAAACAAAATATGTGCTGAAATGGTGAGAATAGTAGTACTGAGCTCAAGCCACCTGTCAGACAATGGTGAACCATTGAAGGAAAACTTTCTTTTCCCTAATTTGTGTCTGTGAAGAGATAATGAACCTTCAGGAAATGGGAGAACTGGGTATTAGTTGCCCTCTTCTAGGTCTTAAAAGCACATGTCAGTTTGTTGCTGAAAGGTGGCCTTCAGCCTCCCTGCCACCAATTTCCTTCTGCTTGAGTTGCAGTCTGTTACGTCTGTGGCTAGATAATCATCTCTGGAACAGCTGCTTTGTCCTGTAGTTTCTAAGGTGAGTTACAAAGTGAGATGCGTTAACTGCATCACAGAGAGACAGCAAACTTCATGGATATTAAAAAAAATAGGGACATGGACACAGGAAAGCAGGGTTATCCTACATAGCCCTTCAACTCTGTATTACTGACGGATCTGAGACACCCACTGAAAGATGTCTTAGTCTCTTGTATTTCTCCAAATAATCAAATGTAGTTAGATGACAAAAGCCTGTAAGCAGCCCAAGGACTTCACCTTTATTTAATCCTCATGGGCAGAAGGTAGAAATTCTTCACCTGAAGTAGACAGAAGCTGATGTATGGTCTGAAATTGAGTTGCTGTAGTGTTTGTGTCCACTTAACTGAATGATCGAGCTAGACAACGTCTGTTGTTAGGTCTCTGTAAACTCCCTGAGGTATCTGGGAGGTGTTGCTGCTTTTCAGAGATAGGGATGGAGTAGGAAATGTGTTGGGAAGCAATATGGTGAATTTTGAAGAAGCTAGGTATGGATCATAAATTCAGGAAGATGGGTTTATAACTGTAAGTTTCAGTGGTCTCTGGTGGAATTTATGTCTCATCTTCCAGATAATACCACTTATGTTGCTTCAAATCAGAGACAGCAAATGGATATTAAGCATTAATCCCCTGAAAAAGAGCTTGGCACAGAAAACTACTGGTAGAGAAAGCCTGTGAGTCACATATTTTAGTCCATTTTTGAGGAGTTAAAAACCAGTAATCAATATATGTCTTATATTTTGTTTAAAGCTGTCAAAGGCCTTGAAGTTGTATCCTCTTGCAAAACAGGAACAGTTTTGTCAATTCATTCATAAAATGCACATCTGTGCTGCAGGTACTTTTTTTTTTTTCTTTCTCCAAGAGTAGCCAGTCAGTAAATGCTATTGTATGTAAGTACGGGTGTATGATCAATGTTTGAGAACACAGCAGCTAGTACTTACTGAAGCAGCTGGTTGGAGCCACAGCGTTTTGGTCTCTTACAAGGTCATTTACCCTTGCAGAGTTGAGATAATACTGTTTATCCCTGTGCCTCTGTTTTAATGTTGTAGTTATATGTAGACTATGGTGTGTGTGGAATAACAATTCCAGAAGCTTCATTTCAGGAAGGAAATGTCTGGGGAAAAGGAAAGGGAGAGGTGAGGAAAAAAAGAAACAGTAAACTGAATGTTGATTGAATGCGGTGATGCTGCAGTGAAAACCCATGCCTATTTATATTGTGTTCCATCAGGAAGGGGGCTATTCTCATGAAAATCCCCTTCTGCTTTCATATGTGTCACTGGGAACTTGTGTATTCCCAATATTGTTCTCTCTGGGCCCTTTGCTCAGGTGTAGAAATCTGGAGGTCAAGTTGCATAGCTCCAGGAGTGGTTGCTTGTCTCTAATTCAGCTCTGTGCTAGGGGTCTGTCTCTGTCAAATAAATAGTGCAAGCCAAGAGAGGCTCAGCTCATCCATGTATCTATAACATTTCTGTACTCTTGCACAGAGGAGAGGTTCCAATAAGCTGTGGTGACAAATGCAACATCACCATACTTACATAAGTCTGTCTTTCTGTAGTCTTGACTGGAATGTGTTCAATGGATAGGTTGCAAATGGCACTGCTTCTTATTGATAGTGTTTGTTCTTTTTTCTTTAATTTCTGCAAAAGGATTTAACTTGGTTGAATTTTTATTCCAAAAATTTTACCCCATAAATTGCATCTGGATCTCAGTTCAGTGAGAACACTTGATTTTATGCTTGATGGAATGAATGAGCTTGTCAACACCTTTTTTGCAGTTAGAAAAACCTAATCTGATTCTTGATATTGTGGCTTTTTTATTTTTCAGCCGCTCAGCAGTGTCCACAAAATTGCTTCTGGTTTTATTCATAGCAAACAACACACATTTGTTTTTCCAGCTGTGACATAGAAACATTCAAGTTCTGAATCAAAAGGTGTGAAGTAAGTGGGAGGCACGGTACAGTTCAGTTTTCACTCTGAGGCACTTCTCTGGATTGCATCTTGGTCTCCCTGGAGACTCCAGTTGTCATTAAGTTGTAAGCTAACTTAGGGTCTTCCTCTGTTATTTCTGCACAAACAGAATGGAATTTTAGCTTCGTGGCCAAACAAGATGCATCATGACTATAGGCCAGTGGTTAGCAGCTTATTTATATCCACTGAAGCTTATCTTAGAGAATTATGGAAAATACTGTCATCCTGGTCCCGGAAGAGATGTTGAACACCACCAGCGTTAGGGTCAGGCTGATATGGCCATTTTGCAGAGGAAGCTGGGAGCAACAAGAGGGGAGAATTATATTCCTGCACTTTAAACTCAAGTCCTCTGTCCCATACTAAAGGCATATGGTATATGACATGGTGACTACTTCAAATGCAAAATACAGGATGGAAGGGTAGACATTTTGTAATAGAATTTTTCTTCAGACAGCTTTTGTTAATAAAAAGAAGAAAAAAAAGTTCTGACTGTTTTATTAAGTATCCTGGTCTTGTTTGTTGGGGGGGGTGAGTGTGGTGTCTGTCCGTCTATGTGCGTGTAAGGTATGCTGTAAGCAGGCTTACCACATGCACGCTCTTTGAAAAAATGTGGGTAAACATGTAGCTTTTTGGAGATAACTGGGTAGAACAGATGTGTTTCTTGCACATTTAAGCACTTGCAGGGCAAGGGCGTTGTTCTGTCTGGGTATTTTGGACACAGGTGACCTGCATATCTGTGTCAGATAGAGTAGAAGAGTCAAGCTCAGCTGGAAATGAAATTGGTGGATCAGAAAGGCAACAAGAAGGGCTGTTACAGCTGCCTAAGCAGCAAGAGTAGGCTAAAGAACCCATAGACCTGCTGAAGAGTGGGGTGGTGGGCCTAGTGACAAAGGAAGTAGAAAAAGCTGAGTTACTCAACAACTTTTTTGCTGCTTCCTTACTGGAAAAGTTCTGCTGTCAGGTCTAGGTGTGCCTAGAGGCCAAGTTTGGGCCATGGTGAAGGAAGATTAAGTTACAGACTTCTTAAGCAATCTAGACATACACAAAAGTTCATGGGACTGAGTGGAATGCATCCAATACTGGTGAGGGAACTAGTCAATGTTGTTGTGAAGCCACTCTCAGTGATATTCAAAAAGGCATGATGACTGGGTGAAGTACGTTACAACTGGAAGAAGGCAAGCGTCACAGCTGTCCTGAAGAAAGATAATGTGTGTGTATGTGGAAATTCAAGCCAGCCAATTTCCTAATGGAAATTCCTAAGAGCCTGGAGCCAGTCTTCCTGGAAGCCATTTCCAGGCACGTCAGGAGAAGGTGATCTGCAACAGCAAGCACTGATTTACCTGGGCAAATTGTGCCTGACCAACCTGATTGCCTTATAAAATGATGTGATTACCATCATGGGTGTGGAGAGAGCAAGAGTTTTGATACAGCCTCTTTGTATCTGAAGTGGAAGAACATGCAGTGAATTGGCAGATTACCAGGTGAGCGAAAGGCTGGCTGGCCCAGGGGGAAATGGGGCTCAAACAGGAGGAGTTCAGATAGTGGCTGGTTAGGTATGGCATTCCTCAGGGGTTTATATTAGGGATGCTAACATTTAATGTCTTCATCAGTCACCTAGAAAACAGGATGGAGTACACCCTTAAGAAGTTCACAGATGACACCAAACTGGGGAGGGGAATGCCTGATAAGCTGCAGGTCAGGGCTGATACTCGGAGGCGCTTTAGCAGGTTGGAGAAGTGAACTGACAGGGACCTTTTGAAATTCAACAGTCAGGTGTGGAGTCCTGCACTTGGAAGGGACCAGCCTCGTGCAACAGGTACACTGGGGATTGACTGGCTAGAAAGCTGCCTTGCAGAGCAGGATCTGGGAATTCTGGTGAAGTTGAACAAAAATCAGTGTGCCCTTGCAGCAATCGAGGCCAAGCATGCCCTGGGCAGCATTAGCAGCAGCTTAATTGGGGGAACTCATTATTTGCTTCTCATTAGTCCCCTCAATTCAGCACTTGTGAGGTGGCATCCGGAGCCCTGCGTGCAGTTTTGGGCTCACCAGTGAAAGGAAGATGCAGACTATACTGGAGAGATTCCAGTGGTGGGCTGCTGAGATGTAATGGGTGGTTGTAGAGAAGACAGTGTCCTGGAGGTTCAGAGGGAAAGGTGAGAAGCATTGGGCTGATGTTGCAGCAGGAGAAATTCCGAATAGGTATTAGGAAAAAATTCCTCATGGTGAGGAAGGTCAAATGCTGGAGCAGTTGTTCGGAGAGGCTGCGTCATCTTCATCCTTGGAGAAGGCCCTGAACAATGTGTATCTGACTTTAAAGTTTGTTCTTGTCTGAGCAGGAAAGTGGACTAGACAGTCTCCAAAGGTCCCTTCCAATATTGTTCTGTGGTTCCATTAACAACAGCATAAACATCTCCAAAGAAGATTCAAAATAAAGTGATGGAAACAAGAAGAAAGCCACAAGGCAAAAAACCCAAAAAGCCAAAATTGCAGAACTGAAATAAAAAGCACATGAGAGAGAAGAGTCAATTGTGTTTGAAATCCTGTAATTTTGAAAGTATAAATTTACATTTATAAGACTACATATTTGTACAGAACGTATGGCATATCTTACTCCTTTTGTTTTCAGGATGGGAGAAATGGCAAATTAAGCTGCTTATTGTTAGCCACAATTAATTAGAAATCAGTGGCTGGAAACTATTAATCAGAATGTGGAACACATTTCTTTCAAACAGCACAGTAAAAGAAACAACAAAAGAGAATCAGAGTGGCTATAAACAGACTGAATTCTCTGCCTTGAAAAATGTATGATTGTTTCTTGCTTTACAGGACATAAATGGTAAGAGAAGTGTGGATAAAGTCCCCTGCTCCCGTTCCAACCTCTGATGGGCTGCAACTGTTTTGGGATGTCAGTCAGCCATTGTTAATCCCTGTGTGAACTCAGACAATAGTGCAATTTTCAACCTTGTTACCTGGAAATGAGGCCTGTCTCATTTTCTCAAGTGACAGACCTTGATATGTGAAACTATGCTGACACTGATAATGTTGATAGGCTCAGATAATTAGTGATCATGACTGGGCTGCATCAAGAGAAGTGTGGCCAGCAGGTCAAGGGAGGTGATTCTCCCCCTCTAGTCCACTCTTGTGAGACCTGACCAGGAGTACTGTGTCCAGTTCTGGAGCCCCTACTACAAGGGAGATACGGACGTGCTGGAGCGTGTCCAGAGGAGGGCCACAAGGATCATCAGAGGGCTGGAGCACCTCTGCCATGAGGACAGACTGAGAGAGTTGGGGTTGTTCCGTCTGGAGAAAAGAAGGCTCTGAGGAGACCTCATAGTGGCCTACCAGTATCTTAAGGGGGCCTACAAGAAAGCTGGTGAGGGGCTTTTTAGGATGTTGGGTAATGGTAGGACTAGAGGGAATGGATTAAAACTAGAGATGGGTCAATTCAGATTGGATGTTAGGAAGATGTTCTTCACCATGAAGGTGGTGATGCACTGGAACAGGTTGCCCAGAGACGTGGTGGAAGTCCCATCCCTGGAAGTGTTCAAGGCCAGGCTGGATGGGGCTCTGAGCAACCTGATCTAGTGGGAGGTGTCCCTGCCCATGGCAGGGGGTTGGAACTAGATGATCTTTAAGGTCCCTTCCAACCCAAACCATTCTATGATTCTATGAAAAAACAAAACCCAAACCTAAAATGGTGCAACTTGTAGTGTACCTGAAATTTCATTCTATAAAGGATTTTGAGAGTTGCATGAGCTGGTGCCCATCTCACACGGTTGCTTGGTTTAAAATGTATGCATACAATGTACACATACGTTGTTACTTGGCTTAAAAAGTAAAGTGTAATGTAATGTATATGAGTTCTTTTTTGCCTTTATATAGTAGTGTCTGGACTGCTGTACAGCAATCCCAGCTGACTGCTCTTTGCATAGCAAGAGGCCAGTTCTGTGCTGCCTGATGGATTGCCTGCATCGAAGAGAACCACAACATTTCTGCTGCCAAGTCAGGTCAAAATTTCTGTCTGACAAGAGAAGAAGATTTGAAAGAAAAGCTTTTGGTCAGATTTTGAGTTTTGGTCAGTATTGAGCTTTTGGTCAGTGTTTGAGTTTTAAGATGTTCTGCCTGATATTCTTGGTTTGTTTGTTTTTTTCAGCCTCTGTTGTTTTAAATAGCTGCATAGATTTCAATGTTATGATTTATAAAAATGGTAATTTTTTTATTGGAAAAAGTGATGACTGAATGGCTACATGTATTTTAGCCATTGTTATGGCTAATTCTTATGTAGTTTTGTTTCACAATACTTTTATAATAAACTTCTATAAAATATGCATGTTGAAGTGTCAGTACATGTATTTAATTTGACTGTTAAAAGACACAAAGCAGTTTTATTTGATGCTATGTTAATGATAAGCTGTCTGGGAGTGGTTACTGCCAAAGAAAAAGCTGTTCAATTTGTATTGGAGCCTAAAACTCCAACCCCCAGACTTCAGGTTGAATCTTAGTCCTCTCATGTCTTCTTTTGTCTAGAAGAATATCTTGTATTTAGAAAAGCGAACTCCTGTTTCACTTATGTTTAGGAAAAGGTCGGAACAAAGGTGTACATGTGATGTAAATATACTGACCAACATTGTAAATCATGCGAGTTTATTTGGTTAGTTGGTATTGTGATGTAATCAGACAGGAAAAGTTATTGTTTCCTCTGTCACCTGGATTTTCTGTCTTTCAAACTTCTAATTCAGAAGGCCGTATAGTTTACCTGGATTAAGAAATTGAAAAATGACAGTATTTGGTGGTTACAGCTGTTTAAAACTTTCTTCACTGCCTTGAAGGAACTGACCTGTGGCAGTTCCCTCGCTAGTCGAGACACTTATGGCCAGCCATTAAAATTATTCTTCTTTTCTTGCCCCAAACAAAATAAGTGCTGGCTGGCACTACATTTTTCTAACTCACTGTGATCAGTCTGAACTTTCTTGCAGTTCCAATTTGAAAAACACAGGATAGATTTTGAAGAAACCAAACACTTTTAATCATCTTTCACAAGGAAATATGTTATTAGTTGTTTATCTTGAGCTGCTAAAACTTGTGAAATGAACTGCATCTGATATGTTTCAAAGGTAAAGTTGTGACAAGATGAGGTAAAAAAAATACATTAGAAAAAATGAATACATTGTAAATGGAACATTATAAATAAACAAAATAGATTAAGAAAGACTAGGACAATCACAAATCTAATATGTAATGTAACAGAGAGGAAGGTGAATTTCAAGACAGATAATAGGATGATGGGAAATTGAGACTGAGAGATAGGAGATTAAATAATTATGGCTTACTGAACTTGACTTCAAGTCCAGATGTTAAATAAATATAATTTTTATATATATTTTATTGAAGTGTTTTCCAAATGCTCTTAGCAAATTTTTGCCTTTGGAACTTACACTGGTTTCAGTGTGAATCACATTCAGCCCTCCCTGAGCACTTCTAAAAATTCCTTATGTCCTGTCTGGCCACACCAGGGCATATTGAAATGTAAAATTCTTGTGGTAGTGAAAAACATATTGGTAACCAATGAAGGATATTCTGATTCTAGTGTGTATTCTATAATTGAAATAATGTGTACTTTGGTAAATAGGTAAAAGGAAAAATGCCACACCCAAGTATCCACAGTGAAATGTCCTTGTCTCTTTGTTACAAATCAGCATGCTGCCTTTTAAATGAAAGAATTGTCTCAAAACAGCAGATAAAATTTCTGAGCAAATTTTCCTAAATGTACTTCCTAGGCCTGGCCGCTTGAGGGCAGCGTAAGACTATTGTCAAATTCAGCCTCTGGTGTTTCAGCAGGGGCCTTGAGTGTCTTGGCTTTTCACTAACGAAATGTGAATGCTAATATCAAAAGTTGTAAAAAATAAGTGATTCGACTTTTTAAATGGCGGCTTCTCTGAGGGGCAAAATTTTCTGTTTGCAGAACAGC
The DNA here is from genome assembly GCF_963924245.1 of Chroicocephalus ridibundus. Taxonomy (NCBI): domain Eukaryota; kingdom Metazoa; phylum Chordata; class Aves; order Charadriiformes; family Laridae; genus Chroicocephalus; species Chroicocephalus ridibundus. Next base: position 35,667,287 of record NC_086316.1, on the reverse strand, counting down.
AGCATCAGTTCAGTATGGTTGATATGGATAGATAGCCTTTTTCAGAGTTTTAGCTTTTAATTAGCTTGATAGAATCTTAAGAACTGCTGTGTGATAGTACAGAAAAAGATCTTGCTGGTGTCCTTGTGCATCATGCATTGATTGTCCTTGAGAATTTGTCGCATACACTCATCTTCATATGAACTTGATCTATTCTGGAGGGTCCTTTCCAAGAATTATCAATGCAAATGCTACCAAAATTATACTTAGTTTCATGTTTTTGAGGTGGAAGGTGTAAAAACTTATCTTCACATCTAATAAATTGTCACTGCAGGCACGTAAAACATAGGTGGTTATACAGCACTTTCCTATAGGAATCCTGCTGTTGCTGTTCATTCAGACAAGCAGTGGATTATTGCAGCGTGTCATTACATTTCTAGGACTGTATTCAGAACATTCAGAGGGATAGGGTCATAAAAAATCTCTGACTAATAACTAGAAGTAGACTAACAACCACTTAACTATAGTTTTCTTCTTAACTGTAATTATATATCAATGTAATCTTTCTTTCAGAAACACTTTGGATTTCTGCACAATATTATAAAACCCCCTACCGAAGAATGCTGTCATTAGCTTGACATTGATCAAGTTTTTTTCAAATCACTCTTTAGATGGAGGGTTGCATTTCAGTCAGGAGGAGCAGTAAAGTATAAAGTTAGGGACTGAATGCCACATGTAGTCAAGGATATTCTGAATCTCATTGGCTATTTGTATTTCCACCTCCCCCCCCGTAAGTGGGGTTCTCATATCTGACTCACTAGTTCATTCCATATGTTTTAATTTAAACTGCTGGTGGTGCCATGCATGCCTCGGAACCTTACAGAAGCAGAAACCAGTCCTGTGTATTTCCTGGGCAAACACTGCAATTAACTGAAGGAAGAAATCATTTGACTTACAATATCTGCTAAGCAGTGATGATTGTGTGCAAAGATCTTCAGCTGCAAGGATCAAACAAGAAAAAAGCAAGCTTTAGAAAGCTGCTGTGTGAAAGTGAGGGAGAGAAAAATAAACGTTGTAGTCTAAAGCAGGATTAGGAATATGAATCTATAACCAGATGAGAGTCAGGTTTGACTGACATTCCTGTTTTTTTGCCATATTACTAGGGTTTAGTAATTCTCAAATAAGCATGGACTATATTATCCCTTAAAAATCCCATTGTCTTGGAGGGTCTACGGTTTAGAGTAAAAAGGACCATATTCTGGCCCTTTGCTTCTAAAGTTACACTCTAATTAACTAACTTTTTAAGGTCTAAATGATTAAAAAAAATAATCGTTCACTGAACTCTGTGGTATGTGGGCTGGGCCTTAGCTTCTGCAAATGGGAAAAAAGACTGCTGTAATACTGTTGGATCCTATCTGACCCAGCAGAGTAGGACCTTTATTGTGACTGTTTTGGAGCTGTCAGTCTGCTCTTCTCAGTAAGTTTCATGTTCCCGTTGAGATTTGCAAGTATTGGGCAGCTCACAAGGCGAGGTCCTTGAGTTGTGTATTCTTCTAAGCAGAGGGACCTGTTTGTTTGCCAGAACATCATGAGTATATGTGGTGCTAAATAAATTATTAAGGCAAAAAAATAATGCAGGAGTGCTATCTTTAGGTTAGCTGCAGACCTGTGTTTGAGTAGAAAGCACAGTACATAAGTATGTTATAATTCTGAAGCTGAAAGTTGTAGCAATAAGTAATGAAAACCAATGAAAGATTTGTATTTCAGGCTGCGCTGCTTCATCATCTGAAATATCCTTCTCCGTCTTATAAGAAAATGATATTTTTTCATGCTTCCTGCTTTTTCCTAATTCCTTCCTATGTGTACGTGTCTGTACATTGCTGTTGTTAAAACAGCAAAAACAACAACTTAAGACTTATTCATGGAATCATAAACTGGATGAGACTTTCAACACAATGTGTGTCTCATTTCTGGTTTTAAGATGCAAATGATTTGAAAAGGTAAAAATGAAGTAGAGAAAGATATATTTTCTGAATCTTAATAGACAATTCAAAATACCTCAGGAATACTCCTTTCAAGATGTAAATTATTTTAAAGAATTTTAATACTCAAGTGAAAATACTTCATGAATACTTCTTTCAAGATGTACATTGTTTTAAGGTTTTGTTATTAAAAAATAAATAAATAAAAATATGTAGTGAAACCTGATAGGCACAATTTGGCTCTATAAAATCAGGAATGACTTCTCCTGTGTCTTCCCCTCCCTCACTCTGGAAATCTGTTGACTCCTTGCAACTTTTTCAGAGACCTGACTTGCAAAGATCTTCAGGGCTTGCTGTTTGCTTTATACATGTGTTCTGCACTCAACAAAGCTCCTAACACTTTGAAAGAAAATGCGTTGTTTTAAATACCTTAGTTCACTGAACAAGATCTTCCATTCTCTGTAGTGCAGGTGCTTTCAGAATGTCACAAAGTGGTAGGTGACAAGCAAAGAACACTTGGGAAATAGGTGAAACTAAAAGGCGTTTAATTTTGAGGTGTAACAACTCAAGAAAAATATTTTCCAGTTAGCTTTTGTAATCCTTGTAAACCATTAAAAGTTGCTGCTAATGAAGCTCACATTTGAGTGTACTTGTATTTCCTACTTGTACATGATTGGTACAGTAGGAACTAGAGATGAAATCTTAATTATATTTGTGCCTCAAAGTAAGATCTTAACAACTTTAATTTTACCCAGCTGCTTCAAAAATAGCCTGTGTCTCTTTGCAACTTACTTAATGAAATAAGAAGAGTTGTAGAGTTGTAGGGAGATTTTAGTATTTAATTAAAGCAGCTGATATGGGGAAGCTTTTGTTCTCAGAAGCTCTCTTCATGTTTGGTGCAAAAGCTGTAGAAGTGTTTGTGCAAGTGTGCTCTACTATGTGATTACTTGCATTAGCAACCTAATCCACAAGATAGAAAGCCGAACCAGAGGAGGTGCATTGCTGGACCTGTTGCTCACCAATGCAGAGGAACTTAATGGAGGGGTCTAGGCTGGGTAGCCTGAGCTGCAGTGATCATGCCCTGGTGGAATTCATGATCTTGAGGTATATGGGCCAGGTAAAAAGACCCTAAACCTTAGAAAAGTGAACTTTCAGTTGTTTAAGGAACTAGTGGTTGGGATACCCTGAGAAACTGCCCTTAGGGATAAAGGAACAGAAGAGATCTGGCACCTATTTAAAAACATTGTTCAGCAAGTTTGCAGGTGACAACAATCTGAGTAGTGCAGTTGACATGCTAGAGGGAAGGAACGCCATCCAGAAGGACCTTGATGTCCTTGATGGAGAAGTGGGCCAATGTGAACCTTGTAAAGTTCAGCAAGGCCAGGTGCAAGGTCCTGCACCTGGATTGGGGCAATCGCCAGCATCAGTACAGGTTGGGTGGTGAATCGGTTGAGAGCAGCCCTGCAGAGAAAGACTTGGGAATATTGGTAGATGAAAAATTAGATACGAGCCGGCAATGTGCATTTGCAGCCTAGAAAGTTAATCGTATCCTGGGCTGCATCAAAAGAAACGTGTCCAGCAGATTGAGGGAAGTGATTGTTCTTCTCTACCCTGCTCTCGTGTGACCCCACCTGCAGTACTTCATGCAGGTCTGGGGTCCCAGTACAAGAAAAAGGCAGACCTGTTGGAGTGGGTCCAGAGGAGGGCCATGAAGAGGGATGGAACACCTCTCCTATGATGAAGGACTGACAGAGTTGGTGTTGTTCAGCCTGTAGAAGAGAAGGCTCCGGGGAGACCTTGCTGCAACCTTTCAATATATAAGGGGGACAACTTACCAGAAGGTTGGAGAAAGACTTTCTGAAACTGAAAGAGGGTAGACTTGAGACACTGGAACAGGTTACCCAAAGAACTGGGTGCCCCAACCCTAGAAGTATTCAAGGCCAGGTTGGATGGGTCTTTGAGTGACCTGATCTAATGAAAGATGTTCCTTGCCAGGGCAGGGGGGTTGAACTAGGTGATTTGTTAAGGTCCCTTCTAATGCAACCTATTCTACAATTCTGTGTTACTTGCTGGGAGGAACTCCAGTTTCCTACCTGTGCTTCATGATTGGCCAACTGAAAAGGTACAGTGTTGTGCTTGCTTTTTGTGGTTGGAATATGCAAGTTGGTGACTGGACTTCAGTAGTTAAGTGCAGTTTTTTTCACAGGTTAAGTTAGATGTATGCTTGATTTTATTTCACCCATAAATCAAAGATCAGCCTTCTATGAGCATTTGTGGGAGCAGAGTTCAATCCTTGAATTAATATATGTGAAAAGTAAACAAGACTGAATAGAACATGAGTCATAATTAGCAAAAATGTTAGCAGAGTCATATTCCCAACATTTTGCTCAGTACATCTGGGCTGTGATTGCCTTAGCTGGAACAGTGTAAAGTCTGAGATTTCTTGTCTTTGTAATAGCAATAGCAGGAAGTGAATGTATTTTAAGTACTGTCTGTGACTAAAGAATATAATCTGTAATAAGGTGTTTAATGACATGCAAATATAAAATGGTTGTATTTTCTTCTTTATATTTCTACTTTAGATTAGATTGATTAAATGCGAGCTGCAGAATAACAAAAAAATCACTGGTTTAGCTTTGATGCTTTTGACCACTATAATAGGGAAAATTAGTGTTCAGCTGCAGCTAAGTTTATGTTTTCACAGAGAAGAGATATGGACAAGAGATGGAAAGCGGAAAATGAATTTGTGAACAGTCACTTTTCATTTACCTAGAACCCCTAAATACATTATGAAGGCATAGATCCCTAGGGAAATACAATGCAGCCTTGAGATGCCTGGCAATCCAGGAAAGAGGAGAGTCATGAGAGGCATTACCTCTGTATGGTGACCAGAAGAAGGACTGCTCAAACTTCTGTGTTCTCTCCCATGAAAAATTCAGTCAGAAAGCCACAGCTCTATTTCACATCTTTATGGAATGTGTGAGTTTCCATATTGTTGCTCATTTCTGTCTCATTTCTGAGAAACACTGACTTCCTCAGAGCTACAGTGGTTTCAAGTGTTCATATGTAAATACTTAAAGATACTGGACTCCCTTTTCTTCCCCCAGTGATGTGGACCTGAGCCAGACTACTGCCACTGCTTGCTGTTCTTTTAGGTATGCTCTGAATCAAACAGGAGCTAAGGCTGTATCAAGCCTTACTCTCTTACAGGAAATGGATTTTGGAGTAGCCCAGCTGACTAAAATTATTTTATAGTGGAAGTATTTTTGGCGAGCTCTTATCACTGACTGAGAAATTCAGGAATCAGTTTTTCACTAGGCAGTCTTTGGATGGTCTTTGCATTCAGTTTGTCTTTTAAAATACAAAATACTTTTTCTTATCTTCACTTAGGTAATTTTGATACTAAGCTATTAGCAGATTCATAAGTTTTGTCTTCAGATACAGCAGAGTGCCTCTGTGGGAAAACGGGATTCACTCCCCCTTTGTATCCTGTTTCCAGCTTTTGATGAGGATAGATTTGTAGGAGTGTCAAAAAAAATGTGCACTTATAGGTAAGAAGCAATTTGAACTTACAAGAATTCTTTGTAAGATACTCAGAACCCAGCTAATAAATGAAAATAACCAGCACTGTATTAACACCAGATCCTGTCAGGAAAATGAGCAGAGCACTACTTGAGATTAGAAAGCAGACAGACAATTACCTTAATAAGAGCTTTGTCTTGCTTCTAAGTGGAAGTTAGAGCACTTGCAAAAAAGAAGCTGTTAGCAGGGTTAAAAGCATTTCACATATTACAGCTATTGCTGCTTTTTCCAGAAAGCAGCAGATAGCTATTGTAAATAGGACTCTTAGACACACACGAAAGCTATAGATTATCTTCTATTTATTTTTATGCTGCTTTTAGTGTGAACGCTGATGTATCCATATCCACCAAAGTATCAGGTATTACTATGAAAGCTAGGCACGTGATGTAATGCTACGTGTTTCACTGCTAATGTGTTTTTATGTAATTGTAATTAGTTTGGGGTATTTCAAAGACAGTGATCAGATTGTGGAGCCTACTGAAAGGTTTTGGTTAGCTATATGTAAAGAAGTATATTAGTATACATTTCCCTATATATCTGATCATTAGAGTGAATATTTAATCAATGCTTCTGTTCTTGACCTGTCTGCCACCATTGGTGACGCAGTGTCAGAGATAAAGTTTGCCACTCTGTTTGATATAGGTGAATTATTTTTGACCATCTATTCAGGGGTGTAGTTGCTAAAAAAGTATGGAAAGAAAGAGTAGCTTCTTCCGGGCTTGAATGTGCTGATCAGAAGGCCCAGGGCAGCATGAAGGAGACTGTGTCAGACTGTCAAATATACTTGTAAGGCAGTTTATGGGGGGATCCCATCTAGCAATATTTGGGGTGAGCCAGAAGTGGGATTGGGAGTTGGGAAGGTATGTCAAAAGCAGGCTGCACTCTGATCTGACAATCTGCAGTTAGAGCAGCTTGGGGGTGCTGCTGTGATTTTGAGAATAACAACTGTCTAATTTATGAGAAGTCCTTATGTTAGTCCCTGGAGAATAGCAGAGAATCAGAAGGTTGCAAAATGCTCTCAAATCATTTTAACATCCTTTCCCACGGTATTTGTTGCTTTTGGGAAACTCATTCTGCATTGTGCCTAATAGAGGAGCTGCACTGCATCTTGCATAGTTTCTGTGTGTTATCTGTGGGTTACTGTCACTTGTTTTGACAGCAACTTTCTGATAGTAAGTTTCTGTAAATGAAGCCCAGTGGTAGTGAGGAAAAAGACTGTGACTGAGATTCTCCAAGCAAGACTGATGGCAGCTATATTTTCTAATCTGGGAAAGAATTTATCCCCTTGTTATGCTGGCAGAAATGAAGGAACCTCATAATTTAGGGAAATATTCTTTCTTATGGTCTGTATGATAGACCGTGACTGATGCTTTCCTACAGACACAAGTGAAAGTGCTAGGCAAGGGTGATGAATAAAACATTGAAGCCAAGGTTTACTGTATGGTTCTAATATGAAAATTTGTTCATAGTATTTCCTGAAAATTAATCAATAAACAGGAAACACAGCTGATTCTTGATTGCTCATACATAGTGCAATTGCCAAGGTGGAAATAAGCAAAATAAAGAGACAAGCTTCAGTGTTACAGGAATGAGACTATCATTTGTTTATCAGTATTTCAGCTGTACTCCTACCATCCTGCGGCTGAAATTCACTGTTAAAAGCTGGTCTCATCCTCTAACATGGTATTTGACTGGGGTGTGCTGTAAGCCTTGAATAGTTCTTGGCATAAGGGCTCCATGGACCACGGTGTCTGCCTGTGCTGAACCGACTGTAATGAACTGCCTTGGTTTTGTGATCCAGTGCTGCAAACAATATATACTGGACTTCTCCAAATATTTTTGGTATTGTTTCCTTCTGTTGGTTAAGCCGTTGAAGCAGTCTATCTGGCTTGCAATGTAAGAAAGAATTGTGTTTATTGTGCAAAATATATTTGATGCCCAAACTATTGTTTTGTTAGCTCCGAACTATTGTCCCTTTGTAAGACTGAGTATCATTATCTCAGCATCAGAAACAGAGACAGCCTGACCACTGACAGAAAGTAATTTCAGCTCACATCCTAGCTTTCCTCTAAGAAAAATTTTGCGTCCTTTCCAGACAAGTGATAACCTTAAACTGAGTTCTATAATTAGTTTATGCCTTTAAACTGAGCATTTGTAAAATGGGAACAAGTGGTTAGGATAGGTAGAATTTAATTTGGTTATATAACTAAGGGGCTAAGTGTTATCATGACTCACTTATCAGAACTGTCAGACCTTCCTTTCAGTGCATTATTATTATAATAAATATGAGAGTTTAATTTCATTGTCCTTTACACACCTCTCTTCTGTGAAGATAGTCTTTTTGCTCTCCATTAGGAGAACAAATCCAAAAGTAATATCTTTTTTTTGGCTGCTGCTGTTGTTTTTTTGACACCATGTAGTGATCCAACTTATAGTGATGCTTACTTTAAATTGTTTCAAATCCTCTTAACATGGAACACCCTAAAATGGCCATAAATAATAGAATATCTTACTAAGATTCTATGTGTCTCCTGTACTTATGCATAAATTGAGTTCTAAATGGGTGTTTAGAATTTTCTTTTTTAAAATTGTACTCCTTTTTTGTAAACTGTTCCACATTTTTCCAATTTATGAAAATTTGGTGTTTCACTAAAAGTTGCATGATATCCAATTAAGTAACACAAAATTTAAATGAGCGTCCTTTAAGCAAGAGAATTCTGCAAAAGAAAGTAAAGGATGTTGGATAATTACATTGAGGGGTGATTCTTCTTAACGTCAACCTGATTCTATTCAAATTAATGAGATTTTAAGGTGCATCTTTATATCCATCAGCTTTTTCACACACAGAGAAATGAATACTTACTCAGAACACAAGCACTTTAGGGATCACTTCTTGTGTTAGTCTCACACATCTATTCAATGAGACTACATCTGCTCTGTGATCCTCCAGTCAAAGGTAGGGGTGTGACATATTTTTGAGAAACATCAGTCAGAAATGTGAGAAATTCAGGCAAGGGGTGATGTTCTTGCTTCCTCTGACATAGTGTTGCAGCACAGAAAGCGACAAGGTAAGGTTGGCTTTCTGGAAAAGAAGTCCTGGTTCTGGCAGGGATAGGGTTAATTCTCCCTGGGCTTCGGCAGGAACACAGGTATTCCATCCCATGGAGCCATGCCCACCCTGAGTGGCTGGGGCAGAGGGCAGGAAGTCTTGGAGCTGGCTGGGGCGTCCAGGGTCCAGTCGGTGAGTGGTGGTTCCATAATTGTGTTTGTATATGCCTCTGTCCGTGTTATTGTTGTTTGCCTGTTCCCTTTGCTGTTCTGTTAAACTGCCTTTGCCTCAACCCACGAGTTTTGCCTTTTTCTTCTGATTCTTCCTGTATTGGGAAAGCTGGAGTGAGTGGCACATGGTTCTTTGTTGTCGTCTGAGGCCAAACCACAACCGGAGTGGTAGAATAATAGGGCTTCCTGGGCTTTGTTTTTGTTACTGGAAGCCAAAAAAGTTTTCATTGAAACTGCAGCTTGTGTTTTAAGTGTTCCCATAGACAAATGTTCTTTAACGGGGAGCTAAAACATTGCCCAGTCAAATCTAAGAAAGTTCAAGAAAGATGTTGGGCATCTTCACGTGATAGTGATTTGTATGAGATTTGGGAAACTCAAGAGGAAACGCTTTGGAATTCAGTTTGTAATATCGCAGTTGTTGGAAGTATTCTATTTGTTTTCTAATTTTCAGTCCTACAATCATGTATGTTTCTTCTAGGTATTTTCCATGACAGCAGTGTTTGTGTTCCATTAACACTCATTTCTTTGTGGATCTGTCATGTCCATAGTCCGCTGACCTTTGCAGTGTGCAACTTAGTGTCTGGAGGCGCACTGATGAATGCATTAGTCTTTAAGCAAAAGAATCATGCAAAGAAACTGAGGGATGTTTGAGTCTTGTTTTTGTTTTTTGGTTTTTGTGGTATTTTTGGTTTTGGCAGTTTTTTGGGGTTTTTTTTGTTTGGTTGTTGTTTGTTTTTTTTTTTTTTAAAAAAAAAGGTGTAATGAGCTAGTGTCCAGGCAGTAGGATGTCCGTTCTGACTTTTGCTCAAATTTTTTATGTTACTTTGGGAAAATCACAGGACCTCTAGAGGTACAGCTATGGGATTTGTTGGCCAAAACAAACAGCTCATGTGCCCCATGCCAGTCACATTTTCAGTTGTGCTGGTACAGGTAAGAGTACAAATCCAGAGCAGTTTTAGCCTGTTCATGTCTGGGCTGTCACATTTCTCACCTGGCCCTCTGTGCTTTCTGGTCCCTCTTCCTGTGCCAGCACCCACACTGGTTCCATTGCGTGATGAACTGGGCGGTGACTAGGCTAAAATTCGTACTACTGCTACCACTAAAATATAAATATTTTTCATGGGTTCGCTTCCTGCATTGGCTTACCACACAGAGCCAGTGCCTAAGAGGAGGTCAGAAAACATACCAGGAGGGGAGTGCATGACTATTACTTCCAATATTTTAAATGCCTAAGGCTGGGGTGGAACCATACTGCTACCTTTGCCTGAGGTAAAATAATACATGTCATATAAGCCTGTGTAATTTCCTATTTTTGTAAAAACTGGAAATACTGGAGTATGATATGAGCATTAAGACCCACTAAACAACATATTATTGCTAAAGCAAAGTGCAGATCACAAATTGTAGCCTCTCATTTTTCTTCTGTTCTCTAGTTGTTCATGAACAGATTTTACTGTTGAATCCATAATGTTTTCATGATGTCGGTGCACTGCGGATAGTTGGGCTATTCATAAACCGCGTGTTCTTCATAGGCTCTTTCATCATTTTGTATACTCATTGTCACTTTGTCCGTCATTGAATGAGTTATCTTTTGGGTGATGGCAGAAGGGGAGGGGGGAAAAATGACATCAAGTTCCTGGTTCCTTGTGTTGGTTTTGTTTTCAAGAAAGTGAAAACTTCAATCTGAAAAGAGCCAGGACAGAGGCACTGTTGTCTGATGGGACAGGGCGTGTGGCTGGATAAACTAGAATTAAATTAATATTCTCCTTTTGTTTTCTATGTGATTTGAGTAATTTCCACTATCCTTTTTGTAAAACATGTTGAGGTTCTTAGCTCTATGTGAGCTGGAGCTGTCTCACTTCATACATTTGTACAGTGTGCAGCACCAGAGGGTGATAGTATCTATCGGTCTGTACATGTTGCCATAATTAATACCTGTTTGTTTCCTGGAAACTCATTCACTTTCTGAAAAGATGACTACTGGTAAATTAGTGCTAGTGTTCAGGTTAGATTGAAGCTTTAATTCCTTGCAAAATATTTTCTATGCAAGACCAGTCATAGTGAGTGCATCTGGGCAATTCTCTAACTTATTTAATTCACTTTTTTCAGTTAAATAGCTTTGGTTATCTAACTTTGATTTTTGTCAAGCCCCATCTGTTCTTACTTCCCTTATTGAAGATGAAGATTCTTTAATTGATCTTTTTCTTTCTGAGATCTGGAAAAACTGGTGAACTCTGCTTTCTGTTGAGGACAGCTACTATGAGGTTTCAGGTGGCTGTGCCTTGTGGCATCGGTGTGCAGGTCCTGATCCAACTAGGTGTGTACTTCCTAAGTTGAGGGTAGCCTTTAGATGAACTGCACTTAAAATGAAACACATTTCTCACTGGACTGAAGTTCTAAATGTCAGAGTGATTTTACCTCAGGAACTGTTACGCTTAAAAAGGAAAAAGAAAATTTTATTTTCCAAGAAAGATCTCTAGGAACTTCTGAGTAGATCTATAGTGCTAACACTACACAGATTTCTTTGGTTAGCTCAGTCCTTGTGAACGGTTTTTCTAGCGTTTTGGCAGTATTTAAGAACATGTTGCTTAGCCTTTTTTCCTTCTTTGCCTTGTGGAGCAATAATGTAATATACTGTACATCTTGAGATTATGTCTTGCCTGTCAGAATTTGTTCTAGATCACTAGTTTGCCTGATTATGATGGGGTCAAACCACAAATAAGTGAAAAGTGTCTCAACTGCCAGATGCAGTAATAAAGTTAAAGTTCAATAGGAAAGAAAGGTGTTAAATCAAGCTTGATTCTTAATATTTTCGTAGCTCATTGGGGCTAATCTCTAAATGAAGATAAACCTTTTGAAAAGTGTATACATAAAAGAATAATTCTTGTTTTCTTTTGACACATGAAGCAACTTCAGAATTAGCTCTTGTGCCCTCAGCTGTTTGAAATTACCAGGTGTCTTTCATAATTGTCCATATTGTTCAACCACAGAGGGAAATACAGAAAGCAACATTTTTAGGGGCTGGGAAGGAGGGAAATGAAATTAAAATATTGGTTAAAGAGCATAATAATGGAGAAATACTTGTGCTTGCTGTAGTTCCTCACTGAAGGTGAGAGTTGCTCAATATGTGTAAGAAGCCCTAATTCTTCTTTCTGGCTCCTGGACATCCTTATTTCATGGGACAGAGTGCAGAGATAATCTGATCTGCACTGATGTCTCCACACCTGTGGAAGAATTTGAACTTCAAAGAAGTGTTTTTGCATGGACAAGATTAAGAAAGCAAATGTTGAAGAGAGTGAGTGATTCTCTTGATTTCTGATTGAGAACTAATGTCTGCCCTCTTGAAGTGACATCCTCGTGTTGTCTTTCAAATGTGTTAATAAAGGCACAAAGAGAAAGACTTTTTTAGGACTTTGTTTTCAGGACTAATAATGGACACATCTTTCATGCATTTTTAAAGTGAAGGAATTACAGTGTTTGTGTTTCATGTAGGTGGAGCAATACACCTGCAATTAACCTAATAGAACTTTTATGTGCACCATAGCTGCATTTGTGGGCAAATCATTACCTGCAAATTTTAATTATAATTTTCGTATTTCTATACTATATTGTTACTATTCTTGACATCCAACTATAAAAAATAAGGCTGTAAAAGTCACAGTAATTTGCACAGCTCTGCAAGGTGTCCCTAGTACTGCGTAATATCCATTATAATTTATCTAGGAAGATATAAATTCAACCCAACGCTCTGCAGCTTCTTTTGGGACCAGATCAATAGGAGACAGAGAATATATTAGAGATTTTCCTCTCCCCCAGAGGGAATTAGGCAGGGAGAGAACTGCAGTGGATCCGCCTGCTTTCTGTCGAGGCAGGTCTGGCTCACTAATGAATCATGCAATTACTGACTCCTGTGTTTTGACAGAAATGCAAAATGAGGGAGAATAAGAAGTATGTTACCTCTTCTCTCTGCCCTCATGGAACAGGCAAAACTTTTTGTGGGCAGAGACAAAGGGTGTTGATTTTACAGGGTGTAGATGATCTAGGCTTTCTTTCTCTGGACTTGTCTGTATGGTGATGCTGGCTTGCAACTTAGGTCAGTTTGCCCTCCTCATCCACACTGCTGAGGTGCTGGTGTACATACTAACTGGTCTGCAGCCAGCAAGTCACACAGAAGTGCGCTTAAGTAAGGAATGAAGTTTGAGTCTTTTGCCCTGGTCTTAGGCTCCCTATCCGGAAATTTTGGGTAGTGAAACAAGTACACGGGATTATTACAACACTATCATTACCAGGTTCTGATGTTAATTGTCATGATGGCATTTACAAACCCATGTAAGCTGCTGCTCAATTCTGTCACACTCAATAGATCCACGCCCTTAGCTAGCTAATAAGACTTAACTTCTGCATGTGTTGCAACAAATAAGTGTGAATTACAGGTGCTCAGAGAAAAACAATTAGTAGTCTTGCAGAGGACTGAATCTAATCCTGTAGGGAATCTAGCAGGCATTAAACGGAAAAGAACAGTGACAGAAAAAATTAAATGTTCTGATCTCTGTGCGTTGTGCCTGTTTCTCTGAAAGGATGCTTCACAAGTACAGATTTGTATATGTACATAACTTGTTCTTCTTATGAAAAGATGTGAATAAAACCAACTTGACCTCAATGCTCTCAAGCCTCTGACGTAAATATGAACCAGACTGCATGGGCCTTGCTTTATTTTCAAATAGACAATTTGTGATCTCATTGTTTTCTGCTGCTCACTCCTATAAATATTTTCTTTGAATATTTCAGAGGCTCTTCAGAGTGTCTTCTGTCCAGCAATCTTGCCCAGCTTTTCTGGAAAACTGCATTAATTAACCTTTTCTAAACAAATTGTCTAGGTACCCTGAATGAATCTAAGAACTTGATGTGTAAGGTCGTCTTTCTTCCATCCTCCTTGAGATTTTTATTTTCTACTGCCATTTCTTCAGCCAAGAAGACTGTAAAACTTTAAACTTTTGAAGATAGATTTATAGTTTCAAGTATTGGAATAGGCTGTTGTTCAGCTGCCTGTGTACTGAGTTCCTGAAAGCATCTAGTCCTTATGAAAAAGTTAAGAAAGGCAGGGAAGAGTGTGATGATACTTCCTCAATATGCTTTTCTAGCAGTCTGAGGCTGAAAGACTTTATGGTCTAGAAATAGTATGGTTTGGGGCTTTTTGACTCTATTTAAACATTTTATACTTCACCAATGGATTTGTCCAGTTTCCTTGTGGATTTTAATACGTCTTTGTTATCCACAACATTTTGCAGCAGTGAATTCTTCAGTTTACTGTAAGTCTGTTAGGTAGGTGGTAAAGTACCTCCAATAAACAATTTAAAAACCCTTTTAAAACTTAACACTTTGTACTTTAATTTGATGCCCTTAGGGTTCTGTATTATGTAGAATAGGGAAAATTCACCTTTTTTTACTGGCCTTTGCTTATCCCCACCAGCTTTTTACTTTCTTCTTGGACAGAAGCAAGTCTGTGCCTTTGTTCATCATTGTTGACTTTTTAAAGTTGTTGTTCACATGTTCCCTTTTGTCTGAACTGCACACAGTATTCATGATATGGTCTCTTTTCTTCCAGGAAGAACAGAGAGAGTGCTCTGTAACAGTGGTTTACCCGGGGCAGTGAAGGAAACCACGAGCAATTGAAAATGTGTGTATTGCAGATGTCAGAGTGAAGCAAGATAAAAGCTCTAAATGGGGGATTCAGTTAAACAGGGAGGGAGAAAGCAGATGAACATGGACTTTGTGAATATCAGTGCTACTGGTCTAGTAGATTTGAGGTAGGCATCTCTATATGGCTGCCCTTGTAGTTTGAGCCTAAAGATCTACCAAAAGTACCTCTGGTTCTGATTGGTACTTCTTGATACTACCAGAATATGAATGATAAATCTCAGTAAGCATACACCAGAAATATCAGCCCTTTTCAGACATTCTCACCTTTTTCATCCTCCCTGGAGGAGGGAGGCAATAAACCTGTGTTTTTTTCTCTTGGCTTTGGGAGAGGTTAAGAAACAAATAAAAAGCTATAAATTAGTGTGGCACTCCTTTCAGTCACATAGATTTTTGCATTCAAGAATTGCAAAAGACTGAAGCAACCATTCAGTAAGGCTTTGCAAATGTTCAAATGCAGTAGCCAAACTTCTGAAGCAGCTTTAGAAAAGGTCCTGAAGCCTATTACATTTGTTGAGATTAGCTTTTCCTCCCCTAAATGAAAGAGATTAAATACTCAATTGAATGATTTTGTAAAATTCCCAGATCATCTTGGCCCTGGGGAAATTACCATTAGTATCTAACCTATATCCCAAAGTTGTTCTCTTGAGTTTGGCCTCTATATGCCTTGTCCATTAATTTCACTGCTTGCAATGAGTCACAGTTTTTTGACTCATTTTCTTTTAGATCTTCCAACTGTGAATTTATAAAGTCACAATCTGCACCTGGAAGATAAACATAACTGGTTAAAAATGTAGAACATGCCTTAGAGGCACGAAATCCTGGGGTCACTGTAATGCATCATCTTTAGGCCGAAGCTAGGACAGTTTACATGCAGGCACTGCATGTTACAGTGCTGCAAACTACTGCTGCAGAAGCCAAAACTTGACAGTGGACCAAGACCTTCTTGCTGCAAATCCTTATCCCTAGAAACTGTTGTCACAGAAAGAAAGGATATTGTGCACACAAGCTGCGAAATTGTGCTTTCCTCCTGCAGGGGTGGTGGTCCTGTGTTTGCTGCTGAGATTGGCTTTAGGTCAGCTCTGTGTGTTGGAGATTTTTTCTGTTGTTGTGTGGGTGGTGTGGAAACAGAAAAAAACAGTAAGATAAGCTGCTTTTTCTGATTGCTTTTTTTTTTTTTAACCTATGTGAATGCATATATTTAGTAGGATCCATCACCTCTAAAAGAGAAAGTAGGTGCTATAATCCTGTACTCAATTTGTTTTGTTAAGTGTTAGGTTTTTGGAGTAGAACCTGTGTTCTCCTGTGTTTTATAAATCCCCATGTACATTCACAGTGATGTAGGGTTTCTTATTCTTAATGGAAGAGGTAACTAAAAAAGGGCCATGACAAGATCTGTGCACCTGGAAGCACTAAATCTGGTGCAAAGATTCCTGAAAGTTCCCAAGCGCATTAACATTTCTAATGCCTAGAGTTAATGTTCTTAAACAACATGGGTTTCAGCTGATATTTGCCAGTGTTCACATTCCAAAACCAATCATCTTCAGGGGTTTAAAGACAAATTTTTTGTTTTCAAGCAAGGATCTAAATACCTCAAAAGCAATTTTGCAGACAGAAATAAATATTTATAGATGGCTATGGATCAGTTTCATTGATGTTGGCCTGCTACAAAGGGACTTGCTTTTTAATGATCTTAAAACGTATTCTAATTGTAAACAAGCAGCTGCATACTTTAAAACTCTGTAATTAGCTAAAGCTTTACTGCACTTAACATGTGCATGTTTGTCTAGTCCAAGGAAGGCTGCCCTTACCCTTACCTTTTCTTGTCTTCCAAGAAAAGGTGCTTCTGCTGGAGAAAATAGTCACAACGTCTGCTGCTGGAGCTAGATATAAAGTGTGAGAGACCCATGAATAATGGAGTCTGCTTTACTGTTGGGTTGATTACATGTTCTCTGCCTCCTGTTACTGTGAGAAAAAGATTGCCTCTCTTTTGCTTGTGCATTTCCAATCTTTTTAGGTGTCTAAAATCCAGATGGACTCCAGCAAGAAAGCCTTTTCTCCCTTACTGCTCCTTGAGCGTTGGACATTGCCTCATCACAGTCTTGCTGCAAGCGCTGTTACTACAGTTGTACAGCTCTTTAAATGTTGGGTAGTGATCGGGACAGACAGCACCTACTCCAGTAAGTGATCCCGTAGCTTTAGCTGAGTGCTGCCTTCGGCTGGTATTTTGCTGTATTTCATAATAATATCTTCTAAAGGGGACCAGGAGAAGATTACATTTTGCGTGTATGCTGAACGTGTTACCTGCAGTGTATCTGAGAATCATTTGATATTCATAAGCAAGTGTTATAACTGATGGCAGACAGTGGTTTCAAAGTAGAAAAAGCTCTGCATATAAGCAGGAAAATGAGACTGAGCATATGCAGATGGGGATGTACTTCTCTCTGGGACAAGAGAGAAGCAACTTGTCACACATCATTCATTGGCATGCATGAGAAGTGGTGAGATGGGCTTTTGATGCTGATGTAAATGTGTCTTACAAGTAGATTTCCAGTCTATAGGATTGTTTTAGGGACCTTTTATAAAGGGCTGGCGGCTGAGAGTTTTGCTGAGGGCAGTGCAAACTCTTGCACAGTCACCAGTCTTCTTGAAGTACTGGGTGGATGATAAGCCAGTGGGCAGTAAGGGGGGAGGACGTGATACTTGTGTGCAGTGAGGATGCTACTCGATGGGCCTTTCCAACCAGGACTTGGAACAGGCAGTGGCTAGAGGCGGCAGAGCCTGCTGCGCTGAAACAATGACAGTCGGAACTTCTCAGAAGACAACCACTTGAGTTGGGGGACAGCCAGCGAGTTACAAGGAATTGATGTATTGGAAAAGTCATTTGAACTTCTGTTGCCAAGTGGTGTAATGAATGTCTAACTACTGAAGCTGAGGACTGAAGCAAGTAGTGGGAGAGCATGTAGAATCATACAATAGAATCATTTAGGTTGGAAAAGATCATGAGGCCAACTGTTAACCTAACACTGCCAAGTCTACCGCCACACCATGTCCCTAAGTGCCACATCTACCTGTCTTTTAAATACCTCCAGGGTGGTGATTCAACCACTTCCCTGGGCAGCCTGTTCCAGTGCTTGACAACCCTTTCAGTGAAAAAATTTCTCCTAATATCCATCCTAAACCTCTCCTGACACAACTTAAGGCCATTTCCTCTTCTTCTATCACTTCTTACTTGGGAGAAGAGACCAACCCCCACCTTGCTACAGTCTCCTTTCAGGTCGTTGTAGGGAGTGATATGGTCTCCCCTCAGCCTCCTTTTCTCAAGACTACACAACCCCAGTTCCCTCAGTTGCTTCTCACAAAACTTGTGCCTAGACCCTTCACCAGCTTCTTTGCCCTTCTTTGAACGTGCTCTAGTACCTCTTATAATGAGGGGCCCAAAACTGAACATGCAATTCAAGGTGGGGCCTCACTAGTGCTGAACACAGTGGGAGGATCACTTCCCTAGTCCTGCTGGTCATACTATTTCTGATACAATCCACCACGCTGTTTGCCTTCTTGGCTACCTGGGCACACTGCTGGCTCATATTCAGTTGCCAGTCGATCAACACCCCCAAGTCCTTTTCTGCCAGGCAGGTCCCCAGCCACTCTTCCCCAATCCTGTAGTGCTGCATGGGGTTGTTGTGGCCCAAGTGCAGGACCCAGCACTTGGCCTTGTTGAACCTCATGCCATTGGCCTCGGCCCATCAATCCAGCCCGTCCAGATCCTGCTGCAGAGCCTTCCTACCTGCAAGCAGATCAACACTCCTGCCAAACTTGATGTTGTCTGCAAAGGATGTTAAGAACATCATTAATCCATGCTTGCGTCTCAGGTTAACAGGATACAAATGCTTGTGTCCTCCAGACTCTGCCCTGCCCTTGCTGCACAGGTGTATGAGACACTGCTAATAAGCTTCTGAACTGCTGCAGTGTATACAGCGTGATGTTTGTTTCAGGGTAAACTTCACAGATTTTTGCTTGCTTTTGAAGAGTAGGCTACAAACTGTGTTGTTTTAGGGGCTGATTGGTGAGCAGTGTGATTGGGGCAGAGAGGAAGACTTCCTAATCAACTTTCACAGGCTTAAGCAATCTTCTCTGTTAGTCAGAAGTGTTGCCCTGTGAATAGTGACTGAAACAGCATTTATTATCTTTGTACATAATAGCATTCCCCATTCCTTCTACGGGATAAGATGCGGACTTGCAAATCTGTGCCCTGCTATGGCTTGGGTTTCTTTGATGTCTGAATTTAGAGAGACTGGTAGTATGGCTCAGAGTGCCCAGAAAGAAACCACGGCGTAGGTATTGGAAGGCTGAGGCACTTCTTCCCTCACGGTTTGTCATGAGGGACATGTTTCTGTGGTCAAAATG
Source organism: Chroicocephalus ridibundus (assembly GCF_963924245.1). Classification (NCBI taxonomy): domain Eukaryota; kingdom Metazoa; phylum Chordata; class Aves; order Charadriiformes; family Laridae; genus Chroicocephalus; species Chroicocephalus ridibundus. The sequence continues at coordinate 35,648,361 of NC_086316.1, read as the reverse complement.
CAGTCCAGAGGAGGCTTTCACTTCCTCTTCCCCATACTGTCTGTCAGCGCATCTTCTGGACTGGTAATCTGCACTACATTTTCGCTAGGGCTTTCTAACTCAGTATTCAGGCTTTAGGAACTGGAAAGACCCGTGACACTGCAGGGGAATGAGAGATGAAGGTTTGAGAGAAAGTAAGTGGCAAATCTGTCTCTGTATAAATAATTGAAGGACACCATTCCTGGAGCTAGAGGAACAGATGGGTGGGAAATGAGTGTGCCAGGAAAAAGATGATGATTGGCTTATTCAGGAAGATGAGAAGCAATACCAGCATGACTAGAAAAATCATCCAGGAAAAAAAGTCCTGTCTCAGATGACCTCTATTTTGGGGTGTTTTTTACCATTGCAATTATGACATGAAATAATTTCTCCATGCCAATACGGATGTGTAAACCTGTTCTCTCAAATGTAGAGAGAACTGTGGTGTACCTGTATTGAGAAGAAGGGAAGGACAAACAATGAAAAGATTGGGTAACCACTCCAAAAGGGTGAAAGAGAGAACTTAGGAGTTTCCTGGCAGGTTTCTTTATCTCACCATGTCAGACCTGTTGTAGAGAACTTTCTGGTTTGTCCTTAAAGATTATAACTTAATGCAGTCTTGAACAGACAAGTCTATGGATGATCCTGCTTTGCCAGCCCTGAGTATTTAGAATCCGATGGGATAAAATAGGATCTATGAATGGGCTCAACAACAGAGAAAACCTGTGTGAATGACAGACTACCAGGACTCTTAGAATTTTTATCAGTGATACAGGGTTTGTGCTTGTAAAAATTTTTCAGCTAATTTTGCATTAAAGAGAAAAATCATAATAGTGACTGTAAATTAAGATTGTCTGGTAACTAATTTGCCTTAATGTTAGGATTTTTTTATTGCTGTGTTATCTTGGCAGATAGGAAACATATCTTGTTGAAGTTACTGGAGTTATCTACAGATATCTGGCAAACTGGCTGTCTTTAGACTGGTATTTTAATGCTGCTTTAATGCTGAGATCACTGCATCAGTACAGTATTGTGCAGTGAAACTACAGGCAATACAAATACTTCAAGGAGTATTTAATCTTTTGCTATATCTAGTTATTAATTTTCGTAATTTCTTTCTACAGAAGAAACAGACCTGGGCTTCACCTTTAGGTGTTTGTCTCTAGAAGGATAAAGGTCAGCATGGCAAGAGATATAAAGGGTAATGATAATTTAAGGCATTGAAAATATATTTTAGAATGAGTACCAAATTGTTATATTGTTATTTTGTTATTTGAAATACCCTAATTTTTCCTTTGCACTAAACAAGTAATATTTCATAGATGTAAATCAAATCCATGAAACAGTTTTCTAACGTCATCTTCATTATGAAATATTACTTTCTCTTTAAATGTTGGTGATCATGGTAGTTTTTCTATATATGTTGGAAAAACAAGTGCATGCATGATGGTTTTGTTAAGATACCATATTCTAGAACAAGATCTAGTAGGATAATTGGGTAGGTAGCATTGATTGGTCAAACAAACAAATTTCAAACCACAGCTGCTTTTGATATACCTATGTTATTGTAGGATAAGTAGCTGTAGGGCAATTTACAGGCATTAAACAAGTTTGTGAAATTCCCAATATATTAAAAAGCATATGGGAATGCTTTCAACATTTCAACAACAACATAAAATGTTGCTTTATGTCACAGTCTGAAGAGGTAACATGCCCAAGATGAAATTTCACCCAGTGACAGTTAAATATGATTTATTTTATTTGTCACAAAGTCTTTATACGAGACAGAAGAATTCACATGGTTGTGAATTAATTTACCGTACAACCTTTTGGTTCATTGGTGTATAATTAAAGTTGGAAAATCTTTGTAAATTTAGCCTCTTTCTGCTTTATACTGGAATATGCCTAAAACAAGAATCACATTCATGTAGTAATTATGAAAACTTCTGTGAAGAAAGAAATATGGCACTTTGGCTTGGATTTATCCTGTCTAATTTTAGTTATTTCTTCACATGGACTGCACCATACTTCTAAGCAAACTTCACTAACTCTGTGGATTATATTATTTTATGCATCATTGTCTCTTTTTTTGTCAGTCCCATAACAGCCCTGTGCAACAGCGACAACTTCAGAGAAAACAATGTTAGACTAGTACTTAGTGTGTTCTTGGCATGCTTTAGTCATGTATTACTTTAGTCTTTTCTGAAAATTATAAATCTTACTATCTGCTGCTTTTCTGCCATGTGCCTCTACCCATTTGTTTTGGGCTTTACAACTATTAACAAGGAAGACAGCTAGAATCATGTGATCAGCCAACTGTTTATAGATTATTAATAAATGTTTAGCCAACATTTAGTGGTCTACAGAGGAGGACTGATTTGCCTCAAAATATTTTTCTCCAAAACAAACAAAAAATGTCTGAAGATCCCTAAACTAAAATGTTTCCGGAAAGGGGAAGAGATTGGAGTTTAGGGCAGTTACTCTTACTTTCTTTTTTTCTGTAGCCTTGATAATAAAGCCCATTTAAAATGGGCCATTGGCCATTACTGGTTGTTTAAAAACCCTGCATTCTAAATCAAAATTAGAGTTATATTTGGTGAGATACAAGAGGCAGCTTCACAGCTTGCCTTGGCGGAAGACCTATAATAACATGTGAAAGCTAAATTAACTTATCTAGTGCTTAGTTGGAAAATAGATACATGGGTAGTTTCTTTGTGAGCAGAGCTGGTTACCCATATGCTTACAGGAGATTTGTTAAAAAGTCTATTTTTAAATTGGCTTTTTAATTAATGCATTTAAGGATAAATGCATTAAGAAAAGCAAGGGCAAAAGTGTGTGAATGGCTGAAGTTCAAGAATGTGAAAGATGGTTTCTGGAAAAGGTTTACAATCCTTGGAGTCTTGGCACGACTGAGCCTACTTCCCAGGGGAATGAAAAACAGAGCAATTGCTGTACTCTGAAAATCCAAAACCCATCTGATCTTGTATCGTGCCCTGTGGGAATCAAACTGGAATGTGTCTTTTTCAAATAGCAAGAGATGCCACATTATATACTGTTAGAATATAGCATCTGATACTGAGAGTCTGATAATGAGATAGTGAGAAGTCTACACTCTGTCATGCAAACGTCATTGGTAAATGGTGACTTGAACTGATTTGGCAATGGAGTTATGAAAAAACTAATGTTTTTGATATCAAAAATTGTTTCTATTTTTGTTTTATTTGAAATAAAGGCATGGTCCACTGGGGTATACATGCTTTAAAAGCTGACTTTCTTTTCTGTGTATTGCCAGTCTTGGGTCAGTAAAATGACAGTTTTTTGTAGTCCATAATGGGGTATCTTGGGAAAGGTCCTGCAAAGTAGAGAGACTTGTGGCCTCTGTCATGCTATATGAGTGCTCATTGCTGCCAAAAGACAGTATGCCTTAGTTTTACTGGGAACATTAAAAAAGCATGGTTCTTGAAGACGGTAAAATAATTCAGCCATTTAAGCTGTATGAAAATATCAGCCATAAAGCATAATTTTGACAAGCACAACCGTTCCACAAAGCAATCATAAAGTTAAAAATGAAAATTAAAATTATTCGGAAGAATACTCATCTCTTAATGGAGCAAAAGGAGACGAGTCTGTTCTTTCCCATCACAAAGCCCCATATGGATGTGGAGAATACATTTTTTGATTACTCCCTATTTGTAATATAAATATAATTATGAATCGCAGTGGTTTCTTTGTTATGCTGGGACAACAGACACACTATATGGTATGTCTCACCTTCACAGTCCAATTTGTGATGTTGAGTGGCATTACAGTGTTGGTGGATAAGGGAAGAGCTACTGACATCATCTATCAGGACTTGTGCAAAGCATTTGACACTGTCCCACACAACATCTCTGTCTCTAAATTGGAGAGACATGGATTTGACGGATGGACCACTCGGTAGATAAGGAATTGGTCGCACTCAGAGTTTCAGTCAATGTCTCAATGTCCAAGTAGAAAACAGTGATGAGTGGCATTCCTCAGGGGTCGGTGCTGGGACTGGTGCTGCTTAACATCTTTGTCGGTGACATGGACAGGGGGATTGAGTGCACCCTCAGCAAGCAATTTTGCCAGTGATACTGAGCTGTGTGGTGACATGCTGGAGGGAAGGGATGCCATCCAGAGGGACCTAGACAGGCTTGAGAAGTGGGCCTGTGCAAACCTCATGAAGTTCAACCAAGGCAAGTGCAAGGTCCTGCATGTGAGCTGGGGCAATCCCAAGCACAAATACAGGTTAGATGGAGAATGGCTTGAGACCAGCCTTGAGGAGAAGGGCTTGGGGGTGTTGGTGGATGGGAAGCTCAACACGAACCGGCAATGTGCGCTCGCAGCCAACTGTATCCTGGGCTGCATCAAAAGAAGCATGGCCAGCAGGTTGAGGGAGGTGGTTCTAGCCCTCTACTCTGCTTTCCTGAAACCCCACCTGGAGTACTGCATCCAGCTCTGGGGCCCCCAGTGTAAGGGGGACGTGGACCTGTTGGAGCAAGTCCAGAGGAAGGCCACAAAGATGATCAGAGATGTGGAGCACCTCTCCTATGCAGACAGGCTGAGAGAGTTGGGGCTGTTCAGCCTGGAGAAGAGAAATCTCCAGAGGGTGACCTTATAGCAGCCTTCCAGTACCAAAAGGGGGCCTACAGGAAAGATGGCGAGGGACTCTTTATCAGGGAGTGAGCAATAGGACAAGGGATAATGGTTTTAAACTGAAGGAGGGGAGATTTAGATTAGATATTAAGAAAAAATTATTTACTGTGAGGGTGGTGAGACACTGGAACATGTTGCCCAGAGAAGCTGTGGATGCCCCATCCCTGGAAGTATTCAGGGACAGGTTGGATGGGGCTTTGAGCAACCTAGTCTAGTGGGAGGTGTCCCTGCCCATGGCAGGGGGGTTGGAACAATGTGATCTTCAAGGTCCCTTCCAACACAAACCATTCTATGATTCTACGTTTTTGGAATTTAATACTTACTGATGATTACTGCAGTGACTCAGAAAATATATGGGCTAATTTTTAATCATCAGCTGTTCCGCTACAAACACAGAGATCCATCTATATATGCATGAGTAAGCTTTTACCATTTTACCTTCTTAGAAGGTTAAGTTCATCCTATTTCTTGATGATCATATTTTATACATTATGACAAAATTTTGCAAAATAAGAACACAAATGTGTCATCATATTTGGTTCATGCATTCTCAAGGAGAAGAATATTTGTATTTGTAGCAATAGTTTCACCTATTTATATTGGGTAGAAAAAGGAAACCTGTCTTTGTCCTCATATTAATTTTTTTCCTTTGTTTTTGACAGAAAATATTTTCAAGTGTTTTGACATTTTATTTTCAAATAAAGAAGGATCATCAACCCATCCTTCAGCTGTATGCCCAAGAATAGACTTCTTGCAGTGAAATACATTGTGAGAGACCCCATTTGTGTGGAAATTCCTGGTCAGAACAAACTGTCACGTCCAACTTGCATGTTACAACTACTCTAATTCTGTCATTTGAAAACCCCACAGGAATATTGTTTTCCCTTCTGTTTGTCCATTTGCATAGTTTCCTCTTAAAAAAGCTGACCAAAACAACTGGAGCAATTTAATTTTTAAATAACTGCATTTTCAGTGGTGTAATGCTGAAATGGGAAAGATTATGTGCCTTATGTATTTATACAGCAATGATGTACCAAACCACTATGTTTGGTTTCTTTGTCTTTTCTCATCAAACTGTGTAAAAATTGAATGAAAAGGCAAATAGAATCATACTTTCATGTAATTTTGAAATGAAAAAAACAAGGAAAGATGTTTTGCACCATTGTCTGAAATCTCATATTTTCTATAACTTGACTCTTGAAGCACTCCATTGACTGGCTTATCAAAGTGATTTTCTTTAATCTGTATGCTTCCTTTGTAACTACCCATTCACCATGGAATTTTAATGCAAAATGCAGCTGAAATTCAATATGTAATCATAGGGAAAACCAAGGCTACATTGATTTTGTATATTGCAAATGTTGAGAGCCTGTGACTTGAGAACAAACAAACAATTTCTCAGTCAGGCAACAACAAACTTTACTGTCACAGTTTTCTCATACCAAAGTCCCAACCCAATATTCCCAACAGCCTCTTATGATCCCTACTATCTTACCAAACTAAATTAGGACTTATCTGATTCCATTCTCCTCTTTCACAGCCTGCTTTCCCTTGCAAAGTATCCCTGTGCTTACTGACCACATTTATCCCAGAGCTGGGAAGCAGAGAGCCTGATATCCATTCCTGTAAGTGTGGTCATATCCGGGAGAGGCTGAATCAACCTCTGTACCAAACATGACAAAAGCCCACTCCCAATACCTGTGAGCATGCACTTTACAGGAGCTAGAAGGCAATTATAAATATTTTTCGGGTGAGATGCGTGACTTTGAAGCAAGGGAGCCTTCTGAGTTGGAGATGAACTTACAGCCTAACAACTTACTGTCTCCCATCTGGACTCCGTTTCTTTTTCTTTAAATTTTCGACTAAAAGCACTTTCCTACAGGTTATCTCCACACATTTCCAAAGCAGATGTTAAAGAACATTAGCAGCATGAACTAGGGAAATGCAGCTGGGGGTAAGTAGGGGTTTGAGTGTCTGAAATAGCATTGGCTCAAGAAAGAGGGGAAGTTCTGACTGCAGATGGTAACAGTGCATTTTTCAAGGCAGTAATATTCCCTCAGTGACTGGAAATTCGGTGACCTCCTGGAAATACTGTTTAAGACTTCTTTTGAAATTACTGTAAAATGCTGGGTTTTTTTGCAAGATTTACAGTGAAAAACATCTCTGGGGCTCTCTTGGTGGCCACTTGACAGGTGATAGAGCTGCTGCTGGCACTTTCAAACTGATGCTTCTTGAACTTATGCTGGTAATGGTACAGCAGTGAGCTGTGATCATGATGATACGTTAAGTGAGAATAAATTGCCTTTATGGTTTTGCAGTAAAATAGCTGATCAGCCAGCATGTGTTGGTTTTGACTGCCTTAGAAAGTAGAGCTGTCTCAGAGGTCTCTCTTCAAGACCCTGAAAGAATACAAGGAAATGTAGCTTGCGGCTGAAAATCGCTGCAAACCAGTATCTGCTTCCTGTAAGATCAGCATAACTGATATTTTTTTGCTCACGGGGACTTTAGGAAATCCAGAAAGTGTCCAGTTTTCCAGTCAGGATCGAAAAAGTTGCAGGCAACCACAGGAAGAAAAGGCTGCAAAGGATGGAGAAAGAACTTTGCCCTTTGAGAGAGGGCAAAGAAAGTCAGTGGCTGATGTAGCAGATGTCCCAAACAGCAGAGGGAAGGAGAATGTGCATGGCAGTTGTGAGAGTACTCTTGCAAAAGGTATGCTGGCTTTTTCGGATTGTGGATGAAGCAACATCAGCATTCAAGAAGATCCTGCACAGCATGGAGCTAAACTTTCAGAAAGAGAGCTCTGCCTTTTGAATTGCTACAAAAAGGAAATGGGATTATATTTCTGCAGCATCTTTGTGAATCTAAAATTTCTTCTTGCCACTACTGTTATTAAAATAAAACTTGCCTGCTGCCCAGAATTTCCTGTTTTTGATGAATGGTACTCCAGCATGCTTCCCTATTAACCAGAGGGGGGATATCAGTCCAATACCTGGTGTTAGGTAGGTTTTAAAATCAGAGTTACACTTTTTTTTCTCTTCTTAGATCTCCAATACTGGAGCTACAGAGAGCATCCTGATTTCAGTCCTTGCATGCAACAGTCAATATCAGTATACTGCAGCTGTAATTGATCTGTGTTGAAAACTACAAAAAGGTTACAGTTACAAAATACAATTTTACAGAACCTCTAAACAAATAATGACTTAAAGACTCGGATGCCATAATGGAAAGCCTGTCTTCTATCCCAGAAGAGCAGAATCTCTGATACAGTTATGAAAAGTTTTATAAATACAATTAGAAAGACTAATTGCTTAAAATATTCACAGACTATTGTTAGGTAGTTAGACTGTTCTGGCATTGTTATTTATCACGTGACTAACTGCAATTCAAACAATTTAAAAGAAATCCGCTAAAGAATGAACACTTGTTTATTCCTTGATGTGCTGCCACATGAACAGGCATGCAATGTACAGATAAAGCTCTAGATGACTCCTGGAGCAGGCCAGAGGAACTTACTGTTGAGACACTCTGAAGTATTGCCTGATAATGATGAGATGAACTCTGATCGACTAACCCAAGGAATGCTGGGGTATTGAAATAGATGCATGGGAGAGCTTGCAAACTTGCATAGCTTAGCGCTGCAAAAGGAGATGAAGGCAATGAGTTTGCATCAATGTTTAACCAATGCTGCAGATAGGGTGATGCCATTGGTCTGATCCAATGAAGAAAGCAGCCAGTTTACCACTGCTGGGTAAATTTTTGTCCCTGGTAGAGTTCACAGACTTTTGTGTGGCCAGAGCATCACCTTATTTTTCGCAAAACTGGTATTAATCTCCACGCAGTTGTAAAACAGCAAGTCGTTTGTTCTTTCTTGTTTGGAGAATTGTACTCTTCCTTCTTGATTTTTTGACAAACTTCTGGTATTCATTTCTGGGTTTGCCTGGAAATGTTTTGGGGATATGTGATTTTTCTTTAGGTATAGTTTTTTTTAATCTTTTAAAGTGTTTTGGAATTGCAAAACGTGTTAGAGGAGCATAAACTAATGATGTAAAGATAATAGTAGGTTCGAGAAGAATTTAATAGGATAAAAGGTAGCAGCTTTTCCTTTTTTATGCCAGAAGTGTTGCAGCAAGAGTTTACTCTGTAGAAAGAATGCTTAAGTAATGAAAGCCCTAACAGAAATGTCTGCCCATGTGCATTCCCACTAGTGTAATTCCTCTGACCGCTACCATGTGCAAATTTTGCACAGCCTGTAATTATCTGTACAGCTGGAGTAGCCTTGTGCTGGTCTGAATCTTGATCTTAGGCAGAATGTTCCCTTGAGGTTTATGAACAGGTTGATCATGAGCATGTTAGCCTTGACAACATATTCTTTCTGCTATGGGATTACATTACACTAACAAAACAAACTGCTGTTATAAGAAGTGAATTTTGTTTGGTAAAGAGAAAATATCTTCTAAGACTCTACAAAGATATTGTAAATCTATACACATTTTAAGCATACGTGTTGTGAGGTATTTAAAAAATACTGGTTTGGGAATATGAAGGTGTGGGCGCTTTTAACTGGCTCCTGCTGGTTTAATTTTTCTCCACATCTGAGACACATGCTGCATCAAATTTCAAACCAATCTCGGTTTAGGTTTCATCTGAAAAATACTCACATTAATATCTTAAATGCCTGAATACCTTCATTGAATCTGCTGGGGCTGTAGGCATTGTTCACATGAGTAACTTTGTACTTACTCAGTTTTCTGTGATGGACACTTACTTGCTGAATGTGGGTAGCATTTTTACCTGTACGAAAGGGCAGCTGCTTAGAAAAAATACAAAGTCATTGAATGGCAGAGGAAGGCTGGAAAGGCCATTGCCTTCTTTTGCCCTTCTTTCCTCCACGAGCAGCACTCAGGGCACTCAATGTGCCCTCGCTCACTTGATGGGCTGCAACCACATGGTTGTTCTGTTCTGTCTTCTGTCTCACTTTGACCTTGCTGAACTGATTGCAGATTTCTCAGCAATGTAAAAGTGGACGTAGACAAACTAAGAATGAAGACCAAACAAAAAAAAAGCTGTCTCAAAATGAGTATCTGGGACAAATGGCCAGCTGAGAGCTCAGAAACTTCCTGCTTCTGATGGCAGGGAGGAGGATGTGAAAGGCAGCTCTGGCTTGTGAGAGAGCTGATGATCTCATCCACCTTGATCCTCCTCATTAATGTAGAGGCGGCAGCAGCAGCTATAACCAAGTCCTCTGTGTATAGCTGTGCAGGTAAGAGGCAGAGAATGAGGTTAAATGCAGCATATGTCAGCTAGTTGTGCTGGATAAGAGAAAAATCTAGCTGGCTGAAGTAGGCAAAGAGGTAGTTAGTTCTTATACAGGTGCACTGAAGTAGCCTGTAATAGTTTTATGTGCCTGTGCCTAAGGGTATTTTGCAGCTCTGCTGCAACTTAGCGAATATAGAACCAGTCTCTTTCAAATTGTTGGCATCCTCTTTTACAAATTCCTGAAGTGTGCTTTCACTTAGTAATGGCTAAGATAATAATAAAGATAATAATATTTTTTTTGTGATTCCAATGTCAAGGTGCCCGTTTAGGACTTTTGAAAGTAAATATAGCATTGATGATGTTCTGCATAATAAAATAATAGTGCAGGTATGTTAGCTGGATGGTATGTTACACCAGAAGCTCCAAATACTGTGGCTGTGCAGCAGCAGCAGCAGCCTGTATGTAGGCAGAATTGGCAGAGAACTGCATCAAAGCAGATTTTGGTGTTGGCACATAAATTCCTTGTTTTGAGCATATATTGAAGTATCATAAATGTTAAGGGGCAATGTTCAGTAATCTAGTTTACAGAAGGTGGATTCAGTCTCAAAAACATCCTCCCCTCCAGCCAAAAATGGCAGTCTGTGATGTTCTTTGTCATTCATAGACTGGGTGTATTAGGGTGTTAGGAAAAGACACAATTGCTGTGTTCATTTGAGGATTTGGATAGTTCCTTATTTATCTATAAATCACATTGAAAAACAAACACTTGATAGACAACAGCAGTAGATGTTGCCAGGGCCATACTTGCAATGAAAAGCTGTCAAGGATTTCTAACTCACACCATTGCCTGCTGCATGTGTATGGTCAAACTAGGAAATCCAAATTACCTTCAAAATAATTTTCCTTACAGAGGAAATCAGTATTCATTTATTGAAGAACTAAACATGATGATGTAAATGTTTGAGACTCATAGTTGCATTAAGGCACATTATATTACTTCAACCCCAAAGTAAGTATAACTTTAATTGATTTACTGTATTTAAGTGCATAAAGGAGAACAAAAAGCCCATATCTGTCATTTAAGTTTAGTCTTTTTTTTTCATTTTGCCCTTCGTATGCCTTTCATCCCATCTCTGCTAATTTTCAGCATTTTTAGATATAACCAGTTATATTCTAACTGGAGCGTTTTCTCGCTATCTGGTATTACTTAGTGTATTTTCTGGTCTAACTATCAGCCAGCTGGCTGACATCCTCTGACATTACCTAAATAACGTGCTTGAAGCAGGTTTGTGCACATGGATGCGTTGTTTTTCAGAACCCTTTTAGGATGTTGATATGTACATGCTGATGATGCTTTAACATCTGTATGTATTTGTATGTGTACGCGGCTTTTGGCACTATCTGAAGCCATAGCATTTGAACCTTTGTTAGAGTTTCAGATAAAGTCTTTAGTTGCACTGCATAAAGGCGTGCAGCCAGGAGTTGATTAGCTACAAGCATGTGTTATGTCCCAGTCCGACTACGTTTGGCCTAGGAGAGGTTCGCAATGATTCCAAGCGTGAAATTAAGACACAAATGAGGTCAGGTGCCGCTTACTGTAGCTTTGTTGTTATTCCCCAGCAATAGTCACTGAGATGAGTGATAGACTAAAGGCGGAACTAGAGGAAATGCAGAAAGGAGAAGCAGTGTTATGGAGCACAGCAAGAGTATAGTCACCACCACAGGCCTGTCAGCGTCCTGACAGTCCTGTGGAGTTCAGTGGCATCCTGTTGATCCATGGTTCTCAAGTTGTCATGGCGGTGGGGGTCCCGGTCCCAATTGTGGTGGGTCACCATACCAGTTATAGTCCAGGTTGGTCCATAGCTTGACCAATCAGTGTAACAGTGGCCTTTTCCCAGCTAATCATCGTTTGACACAGTCTCCATATGAGCTCTTCCTGCCTTTATTGCTTGGGCAGAGCTTGGAGCTTGGTTCAGCACAGTCATTGTGCCTCAGTGAGTTTGGGGTTGGTTTTTGCAGTCATCATGCCACAGCAAGTTTGGGGTAGGCAGGGTCTGGCCACTCTGACAACCAAAGGCCTACACCTTTTCAGCTGGTGGCAAAACATCCCTTTCAGCTGGTGGCAATCTTGTGTGGTGACTGATAAGCAAAAGAATGGTCTGCAGAAAGTGCTAAATAGACACAAGGAAGCTTCTTATCGGCCCGTAAGTCGGCTGTCGATTTGCAGAAGATTAAGCAAGCTTTGAGACAATTATTTTGAGGTCCCAGTATCTCACAGCACCAGATCTCCCTGCCCTCCTCTGACCACCTCCAAAAGAGAGAGAAATGAACCATAGAATCATAGGTTGGAAGGGACCTTTCAGTTCATCTAGTCCAACCATCAACCTAACTCTGACAAAAAAACATCACTAATCTATATCTCTAAGCACTATGTCTACCCATATTTTAAATACCTCCAGGGATGGTGATTCAACCACTTCCCTGGGCAGCCTGTTCCAGTGCTTGACAACCCTTTCAGTGAAAAAATTTCTCCTAATATCCATCCTAAACCTCCCCTGGCACAACTTAAGGCCATTTCCTCTTCTCCTATCACTTCTTACTTGGGAGAAGAGACCAACCCCCACCTTGCTACAATCTCCTTTCAAGTAGTTGTAGGGAGTGTCTGTCCCCTCAGCCTCCTTTTCTCCAGACTACACAACCCCAGTTCCCTCAGTCGCTCCTCATAAGACTTATTCTACAGACCCCTCACCAGTTTCTGGTGGTGACCCCTCACCTCTTCTCTGGACCTGCTCCAGCACCTTAATGTCTTTTTTTGTAATGAGGGGCCGAAAACTGGACACAATACTTGAGGTGGGGCCTCACCAGTGCTGAGTACACGGGGATGATCACTTCCCTAATCCTACTCACCACACTGTTCTGGATACAGGCCAGGATGCTGTTGGCCTTCTTGACCACCTGGGCACACTGCTGGTTCATATTCAGTTGCCAGTTGATCAACACCCCCAAGTCCTTTTCTGCCAGGCAGGTCCCCAGCCACTCTACCCCAATCCTGTAGTGCTGCATGGGGTTGTTGTGGCCCAAGTGCAGGACCCAGCACTTGGCCTTGTTGAACCTCATGCCATTGGCCTCGGCCCATCAATCCAGCCTGTCCAGATCCTGCTGCAATGCCTTTCTACCCTCAAGCAGGTTGACGCTCCCAGCTAATTTGGTGTCATCTGCAAACCTACTGAGGGTGCACTCAATCCCCTTGTCCAGATCATTGATAAAGATATTAAAGAGAAATGTCCCCAGTACCGAGTCCTGGGGAACACCACTCATGACCGGCCGCCAACTGGATTTAACTCCATTCACCACCACTCTCTGGGCCCAATCCTCCAGCCAGTTTTTAACTGAGCGTAGAATACTTCTGTCCAAGCCATGGGCAGCCAGTTTCTCCAGGAGGATGCTGTGGGAGACTGTATCAAAGGCCTTACTAAAGTCCAGGTAAACAACATCCACAGCTTTTCCTTCATCCACCAAGTGGGTCTCTTTGTCATAGAAGGAGATCAGATTTGTCAAGTAGGACCTGCCTTTCATGAACCCATGCTGACTGGCCCTGATCGCCTGGTTGTCCTTTATAATGTCCTTCATAATGGCTGTCGGGATGATCTGTTCCATGACCTTCCCAGTTACTGAGGTCAGGCTGACAGGCCTGTAGTTCGCAGATCATCTCTCTGGCCCTTCTTGTGGATGGGTGTCACATTTGCTAGTTGCCAGTCAACTGGGACCTCCCTGGTCTGCCAGGACTGCTGGTAAATGATGGCAAGTGGCTCAGTGAGCACTTCTGTCAGCTCCCTCAGTACCATAGGGTGGTTCCCGTATGGCAAGTGAGCCACACAAGTCATCTCTGGAAGTGCTGCACTTATAACACAGCATGTTATAGAATCACAGAATCACAGAATGGTTTGGATTGGAAGGGACCTTGAAGATCATCTTTTTCCAAACCCCTGCCATGGGCAGGGACACCTCCCACTAGACCACATTGCTCAAAGGCCCATCCAGCCTGGCCTTGAACTCTTCCAGGGATGGGGCATCCACAGTTTCTCTAGACAGCCCGTTCCAGTGTCTCACCACCCTCACAGTAAATAATTTCTTCCTAAAATCTAATCTAAATCTCCCCTCCTTCAGTTTAAAACTGTTACCCCTTGTCCTATCTCTACACTCCCTCATAAACAATCCCTCCCCATATCTCCTGTAGGCTCCCTTTAGGTACTGGAAGGGTGCTATAATGTCTCCCCAGATCCTTCTCTTCTACAGGCTGAACAGCCCCAACTCTCTCAGCCTGTCTGCATAGGAGAGTTGCTCCACTCCTCCTTTGTGGCCCTCCTCTGGACCCATTCCAACAGGTCCATGTCCTTCCTGTGCTGAGGGCTCCAAAGTTGGACGCAGTACTCCAGGTATGGTCTCAGGAAAGCAGAGTAGAGGGCTAGAACCACCTCCCTCAACCTGCTGGCCATGCTTCTTTTGATGCAGCCCAGGATACAGTTGGCTGCGAGCGCACATTGCCGGTTCGTGTTGAGCTTCCCATCCACCAACACCCCCAAGCCCTTCTCCTCAAGGCTGGTCTCAAGCCATTCTCCATCTAACCTGTATTTGTGCTTGGGATTGCCCCAGCTCACATGCAGGACCTTGCACTTGCCTTGGTTGAACTTCATGAGGTTTGCACAGGCCCACTTCTCAAGCCTGTCTAGGTCCCTCTGGATGGCATCCCTTCCCGCCAGCGTGTTGACCTCACCACACAGCTTGGCAAACTTGCTGAGGGTGCACTCAATCTCCCTGTCCATGTCACCGACAAAGATGTTAAGCAGCACCAGTCCCAGCACCGACCCCTGAGGAATGCCACTCATCACTGGTTTCTACTTGGACATTGAGCCATTGGCCACAACCCTTTGAGTGCGGCCATCCACCCAGTTCCTTACCCACTGAGTACCCGCCATCCATCAAATCCATGCCTTTCCAATTTAAAGACAAGGATGTCATGCAGGACAGCGTCAGACGCTTTGCATAAGTCCAGATAATTTATGTCTGTTGCTCTCCCCTTATCTACCTTATCTACCAATACTGTAACACAGTTGCAGAAGACCACCAAATTTGTCAGGCATGACTTGCTCTTGGTGAAGTCATGTTCGCTGTCACCAATCACCTCCTTATTTTCCATGTGTCTTAGCATATTTTCCAGGAGGATCTGCTCCATGATCTTGCCAAGCACAGAGGTGAGACTGACTGGTCTCTAATTCTACAGGTCTTCCTTTCTTCCCTTTTTGAAAATGGGGGTTATGTTTCTCCCTTTTCCAGTCAGCAGGAACTTCACCAGACTGCCACAACTTTTCAAATATAATGGAAAACAGCGTAGCAACTTCATCCGCCAGCTCCCTCAGGACCTGTGGTTGGATTTCATCATGTCCCATGGACTTACGTACCTTCAGATGCCTTAGATGGTCTCAAACCTGGTCTTGTCCTATAGTGGGTGGTTCTTCATTCTCATAGCCCCTGTTTTTACCTTCTGCCGCTTGGGCAGTGCGGTTAGAGCCCTTGCCCCTGAAGACCAAGGTGAAAAAGTCATTCAGTTCCTCAGGCTTCTCCATATCCTGGGTCATCAGATCTCCTATTTCCTTCTGGCGAGGGACCACATCTTTCCTAGTCTTGCTTTTGTCTCTGACGTACTTATAGAAGTTTTTCTTGTTGTCCTTGATGTCTCTGGCCAGCTTTAATTCTGTCTGGGCTTTAGCTTGCCCAATCTGGTTCCTGGCGACTCGGACATTTTCTTCTGTATTCCTCCCAGTCTACCTGTCCTTGCTTCCACCCTCTACAGAGGCACCCTTTTTGCTTTTGAGTTTGTCCAGGAGCTTCTTGTTCATCCATGCAGGCCTCCTGGCTTTTTTGCCTGACTTCTTCTTTCTTGGGATACACTGCTCCTGAGCTTGGAGGAGGTGATCCTTGAATACCAACCAGCTTCCTTGGACCCCTCTCCTTTTTCCCATGTTACCCTGACAAGCAAGTCTCTCAAGAGGCCATAGTCTGCTCTCCTGAAGTCGAGGGTAGTGAGCTTTCTTTGTGCCCTCCTTGCTGGCCTAAGGATCTTGAATTTGACCATTTCATCATCACTGCAGCCAAGGCTACCCTTGAGCTTGACATTCCCCACCAGCCCCTCTTTGCTGGTAAGGACAAGGTCCAGCATGACTCCTCTCCTCATTGGCTTCTCTACCATTTGAAGAAGAAAGTTGTCGTCAACACATTCCAAGAACTTCCTGGATTTCTTGTGCCCTGCTGTGTTGTCCTTCCAGCAGATATCAGGGTGGTTGGAGTCACCCATGAGGACCAGGGTCTGTGAACGTGGTACTGCTCCTATCTGTCTATAGAGGGCCTCATCCACTCCATTGTCCTGGTCAGGTGGCCTGTAGCAGACCCCCACTGTAATGTCCCCTGCCCCTGCATTCGCTTTAATCTTGACCCATAAACTCTCCGTTGGCTCTTCTTCGATCCCCATGTGGAGCTCCATGCACTCCAGCTGTTCATTGATAGAGGGCAACAACCCCTCCTGGTCTCCCCAGCCTGCCCTTCCTGAAAAGCCTGTATCCCTCCATTCCAACACTCCAGTCATAAGAGCCATCCCACCACCTATCAGTGATGCCAATGAGATCATAGCCCTGGAGGCATGCACATGTTCCTAACTCCTCTTGTTTGTTCGACATGCTGCGTGCATTTGCACAGAGGCACTTCAGCTGGGCCCTGATGAATCTGACTTACAGGCTGGAGTGGCTGCATTTCCTTTGTGCTGCTGTTCAGGTGGCCTTCCTTTGAGGTGTTTTATTAATGACTCCCCGGCTCCTATTGCCTCAGGAGCCCAATGGCTCATCTCCGTAAGACTTCTAGTGTGCTGCAGTGTACCCAGCACATCTCAGAGCAAAGGGTTGAGGGCCTTTGCTAGTGACCCATCCCTCACTCCTTGGAGCATCATCCCTTGGCTTGTCATGAGCAAGCCTGATAATATCCCCCCCCAAAAAAAGTCTAGTTTAAAGCTTGGCCAATAAGCCCTGCTAGCTCAGGAGTGAACACCCTCTTCCCCCTTTCAGAAAGATGAACCCCATCAGATGCCAGCAAGCCTGGTGCCGTGTAGGCCATCCCATTGTTAAAAAACCCAAAATTGTGGCAGTGACAGCAGCCACAAAGCCTTGTCTTGACAGACTGAGCATGTCTGCTTCTTTCAGAGTCACTACCTATAACTGGGAGAGGAAAAGATAACCTGCAGCCCAGTCTCCCTTATTAACCTTCCCAAGGCCCTGAAGTCTCTTTTGATTACCCTTGGGCTACATGTTGCCACCTCATCACAACCCATGTGGAAGAGAACCAGTGGGTAATAGTCTGAAGGGCTTACTAGGCTAGGAAGTTTCCTCTTGATGTCCCTAACCTGGACCCCAGGGAGGCAATGTACTTCCCTAAGAAGAGGGTCTGCCCAGCATATTGGATCCTCTGTTCCCCTCAGAAGGGAGTCACCCTGGGATACTGGCTTTGATCTCAGTTTTTATGAGTCTGCTAAGCCCCAGACTGCGTAGCTGAGAGGCTAAGGTGTGAGCCATTCTGCCACCGCAGCAGTGTGTCAGCAGCCTCAAGAGTGGGGCAGTGCTTGCAAGTAGGGATGCCAGCTGCTGCCACTGACCTGACTCATCCACCGAACATGAATCCAGCACTCTCACATCGTGTCCTTCACATTCACCTTGTTCACATGAACCCCCATCCTGTAGAAATTTCCCAGTTGGATATCTAAAATGGAGGAGAGCACTGCTATCTTGTTTTCTCTTTTTGTTCTTAATAGCATGTACTATCAGCACCTTTGGGAGTATGGGATATAGACATCAACATTTTCTAGGGATGTTTGTCATACCTTGCCGTTGGCTTCTTCCAGTGATTCTTACCTACTTTAAGATGCCGAGGCAGTGATTGCATACTTGCAGCATAATTCCTTTAGGTCCTAATATCCTTTTGAAGTGATGTGAAAGAAATGAGGAGTACCTTATCTGCTCGCTGAATAGATATTTTACTACAAAAGGTGAAACAAAGACTTTCTAGCTCAAAATCTGCTGTCCAGTGAAAAGACCAAATTACTGCATTACAGCAACATTTTCCAGCTGAAATCTCCCCATATTGTTATAGGAAGACGGAAATGATGCCGGGTCCAGGGGAAGTACTGAGAATACCGTTTGAAAAGATCACAGAAGCTTTAACCAGGGTGCTCCAATATTTAACGCTTACTCTTTGTGAAGTGCTCTTCATTTAACGAACAGGATATTACCCTGTAGAAGTATTGAAACAGAAAAATGTGTAGACCTGAGCCTTTAATGCTTTCAGTCATTGTGATTTAAGGGGTTACATAACCGCTTGAGAGCTCTCAGGCCAGAGGCAATCTCTGTTTCAATTTATATTTCCTTGCATCTGATAGTGATGTTGTGTGTACTACAGGAAATGGCAGCAAAATAATTTGGGGCAGAGCATACCCAGTGTGTTTTTACACTTTCTTGCCTTTTAGACAGGCATGTTATACCTTAAATGCACTAATTTTTGGTCACTACATCTTGAAAATTTTCGGTATTCCTTACAGATTACATCTTAGGTAACTGATAGATAAAAATGTAAATACAACTTGTTTGGATAAAGAGAGGAGGAAAATTAGTATTATGATTTATAAATAAAGCTATTCTTAATATGAGTTTTTACATGACAAAAGATGAAAAATTATGAATGGGAGTGTTTTCAGAATTCACCAACAGGGCTAATCTGGCCATACATCCTGGATAATTCTCCGTCTTTGGGACCTGTATGGAGATTTCTGTAATGCAAGTCAACTAGCAGCAGCCTCCAAAGGAATAAAACAGAACAGAAAAACAACCAACCATGCCCTCCTCCAACACTGATGTAGATGGGAATCATGTCTATGTGTCCTTCTGATCCACAAAGTGAATATCTAGGGTAATAGAGTCCTTCAGGACTGCAGATAAAAACTGTGATAGCATTTTGGGATCTGCTGTTTTTATCTTTAATTCTAGGGAAGCTCCTAGGCACTTATGGGGAGGTAGGTTAGTATTAAGTCTCTGGTATGGCTCAACTAGTCCATGAACAGATATTCTGAATTCTTTTTATTATTTTGTGTATTATGAATATGCTATAATAATATTTTATATGTGATGTAATAGTTGGTGTGAGATAGACTTAGGAAAGCATGGATGTGAGAGGAAGTTAAATCATTCCTTTAGACAAGAGAAGTGGGAAAAGGTTTGCATTTGAACTGTAGCCTAAATGTCAGGTGTGGGAGGTAGGTTTTGCAGAACATTCTCCTGGTGTATTAAGTAGAGATTGCAGCTCATACCAAAAAGATGTGATGGGATACAGAAATGTGTCAGAGGTATTGTAGAGATGGATATTGCTTTTGTTACTTGAGCTGATATTTCGGTAAGTATCTCTTTTATTGTGAATAGCTGTGCTGTATTGGGATGCTGGCTGTATCTTGAATACCCTGTTTTTCCAAAATATGTTCCTTGTATCTGCTCTCCCAATAAGCTTTCTCCACTGGAGTCAGCCACTGAACCTTTTTGGCTCCAGCACTGACTTGAACAGAAGAATTGAAACCTTTGTTTACATTGGTGGAAGGCAGTTCATTACTTTGGTTATTAATACTGAACAGATGCCATGCACTGTGTGAAAACAATTATGAAAGTCAGGCAGAATACCTTTTGGTTATCTGATGCAAATTAAGATTATGGGCTGCAGTCCTGCAGCTTCCTGGCCAAATGTGAATACAGAATGCAGGAGACTTCGTTGAAGTGCTTGGTTCACAGAGCCTGATTTTCTTTCCAGTATCAGACTCATTTCAGGCATAAAATTAGGCACGAGATAATGTACAGTGAGAGGCCCTGATTCTGTGTTTCCTTTGCAATGGGAGGCCATTATTTTACAAATCTCTTTTCTTTCTTTTTTTTTTTTAATCACTTGAGTTTTATTTCTATATTCTTATTTTCTCCTTTCTCATACTTTATCTTTACATTTTCCTGATTTTCTTTCACAGATTCTTACTGGCCCTGCTATAATTTAGATATCTTTTAGTATTCCAACAGAAGCTACTTTGGAGATATCCAGTTTTACCTACCCAGACATGGACTTTAGCCTCTTGGGATGATATTTTTATTTGTTGTATTTGAATTACAGAAAGTGTTTGAAGACTACAATTGAATTATGAACCTATTGTCCAAAACAACCTGTGTTCTTATCCTAAGGGACATATCAAAAAGGCAGAGGTTGATTCTGTTCATTTGTCATTTTCTTTGTATAAACTGGTATGGTACGCACAGGCAAGCAGCAAAGATGTTTAAGAATACTGAATGATTAGAAAGAAAATAACAAGTTCCAGTTTCCTTCATATCTCTTATATTTTGGTTAAATTTCTACCTTTTCTAGGCTAGTAGATAATTAACATTGTTTTGAGATTGTTGACACAAACCATTCACGTATGTATTGCAATAAGCAAGCACAGATTCATGGATATTTTGGCTTCTGTATGGGCTGAGATTCTTATTAAGTCCATTACTTGAAATCATTCATCCTAAAGGTGTTTCCTTAGCTGCTAAAAACTGTATCAAGATAGTCATCGTGTTAAGGGAACTACCATTCAGTAGCATGCAGCAATGTCAAATCAATGTCAAATAAAGAAGTGCAGCTCCTTTATCTTTCTTTCTTTTTTATTTTTTTTTTTAGAAATATGGTTTTGTTTTGTGTTCTAAGTGGTTTTGATAGGTCATTAGACAACGCTTTCTGACGTCTGCGAATACAACTCAGAAAGATGATACAGAACATATAGCATGACAGATAGTGCAGAGGAATTATTCCTTTCTTCTCACCTTTGTGCCATGTATTAATAGTATTTTTTTCTCTTAGATAATATGAGAAAGAGAACCTGAAAGTCAGTGTATGGTCTTCTTGCCAATTGTATCCCCATTTCTGGTAAAATTTTATAGCAATTGTACATTTCTTACAGTCAGTGTACTGGATAGCTCTGATAACTCTGATGTTATTTTTAATAACCCTAAAATTTACCTCTGACTTTTTTCCTTAATTGAAACTTTTCATATGGTTAATTACTTTTGCGGTTTTGCCAGAACAATATACATAATCAGAGAATCACATTGTGGTTGAGGTTGGAAGGGACCTCTGGAGGTCATCTGGTCCAACCACCCTGCTCCAGCAGGGACACCTAGAGCATGCTGCTCAAGACCATGTCCAGTTGGCTTTTGAAGATTTCCAACGATGGAAACTCTACTACTGCACTGGGCAACCTGTTCCCATGCTGAGTCACCCTCACAATAATAAAGTGTTTCCTGATGTTCAGGAGGAACCTCCCATGTTTCAGTTTGTGACCATTGTCTCCAGCCTTGTAACTGGACACCACTGGAAAGAATCTGGCTCTGTCTTCTTAACACACCTCCTTCAGATGTTTGTACAATATGGTGAGACACTCCCCAAGCCTTCTGTTCTCCAGCCTGAACAGTCACATCTCTCTCAACCTTTTCTTATAGGAGAAATGCTCCATTCCCTTCAGTGAGCTGAGGATTCACCACCGCAGCAATGAAAGTGGCTACTGAAAACACCCACTCTCTATTCTGACCAGAGATGAGCCTCAGCTCTGTGAAGGTTAGATTCAACCCCAAATCTGGTTCAAATTCCTGTCTTTCAGCTCTAGGGTGTGTCAGGAATGGATACTAAACCAAACAATATCATGGCCTTCTGGTCAACCACTGATATCTAGAGACTACCTGGTTCCTATGTACATTGCATACTCTATAGAAGAAGCAGTGGATGGCAGTTCTCCACCAATGTGAGGTAATAGTGGGAGCATTTTCCATTTCTGCGACTCTTAAAAGCAGATACTTTAGCTCCTACAGAGATACTTTGAATGTCCTCTAAAAAGGCTGCAAGTTGTTCCATATTGTATTTCTGATTTCTGTCAGAACAAAATTGTCTTTCCAAACTTCATAGTTTTAGCTCTGCAGAACAATGTCATAACGGAAATCAACATTTTTGCATATTGAAGGTCCGTTGCTTCTTCAGGACTGCATCATGCATCTTCTTGGCACCGCTAAGTGGTAAGGGTTTTTGAAATTTTCTCCTGTTATGCAAAAAATGGGAAATATTTCTTTCACATTTAATTTTTTTTAAAAAATGACAACTGTGTGAAGTTTCTTAGAGCTTGGAGAAGCTGAATCTAGAATATGAGGAGAGTTACACGTGTAAGATAATCCATTTCTGTCATTTGTGCAAGGATTTTACCTCCAACTCACATTTATAACAACAAAAAAAGAGAGGACACTGGAATATTTTTTTAAACTTGCATGTATTTTTTATATACAGATCCACAGACTTGAAATTTTAAATTGCACCAGCTGAGTAACACTATGTTTCTATGAAGAGTCAAAACCCACGTGTGTGCCTACAGACGTCTGAAGTTTTTTATGTCCAGGAGTGCATTCATATATTAAGCCTTTAAATATATATATGTACATACATAGACAATTATATACATATATATATTATATATGCTACATTGTCATTTATTCTACTTGGGCTAAACTGCACCTAAGACTTTAAAGACAGCAAGCTATAGAGCTGTAGAGAACGAGTTACGCCTACATCAATGTCCTATTTACCACAGATGCACTAATGAAGGCACAAGAGAATCTTCCTTCCTACACCTCCTGAGAAAGCATCCATTTGCATCTCTAAACAAAGCTCCCAAATTCCTGGGCTCTTATTAGAACTCCCTCTGCTTGATACGGCTTCCTTTTCTATATGGGAGCTGGGCTCCTTGTTGCTGTCGTTTTTTTTTTAGAATAAGTATTCTGAGAGGCTCACAGTGCTGCTTATAAAAGAAGCCTGGCTGAGTACTGGCTATTATCTTTGATCTCAGATGAAGACTTTCCAAGTGTGGCTCAGCAGGTAGCTGACTGCCCCTCCTGCTCACTTTAAATTTTAAAAGTGTCTGATCTCCCACAATGATTTCTTTGTCTTTCCTTTTCAAAAGAATCTCTTTACAGAATCCACAGAAGAAGAAAAGCTGGGATGGAGCTGGCAAATGGGGTCATCTTTTCCCGGGGGTAATATACATTTTCACCTTTGTGAGACCCGCGCATCCATTCTAGCACAACATTTCATAATAAAAACTTCCGATGCACTATGTGAAGCCTGCTTTTTTTTTTTTTTTTCCCTGTGGCAGCAAACTCCTTTGTTAGGTGTCAAGGTATAAAGATCTCAAGTGCACATAAAGATCACAAAGTGCAGCACAGCACTGATTGTATGTAGTGCCTTGTTCCTGAAAGCATATAATGTCTTGGATGTAAAACGTAGTTTCTATTCATCAGCATTAGCATGGCACTGTGCCCAAGTTAACGGGTCTTGCAGCTTGAGGAAAAAAGTATGCTACAGCAGCTAGCCTGTATTGGCTTCTGAAGCCAATGTGGTTTTCATTCTGTCATCTGTGCTTCCCTCCACAGTGTGATGCAGGCACGACTTAAATTATTATTTTGTTTTTGGAGGCTTCTAGATAGAGCTGTTTTACTTATTGAGGACAAATCAGTAATTTGATATCATTAAAGTGCAGAAAACCTGTTTTTTTATTTCTGCCTGTCTCTCATGCTATTGCAGTAAGATCATAATTTGTTGCAGTTTCCTTTCACTCTGCCTTTGTGTGGTGACTTAAACACTGAAGTACTCCAGAGCACTTCAGATTCACACTGGATTTCCCAGCTTAGACTCAAATGAGGTCTTAGACTCAAATGAGGCAAAACTCTATATACTTTCAAGTTCATTAGAAACCCAAATCCAAACGATAGCTTCAAAGGATGAAACCTTATGAACTAGTCCCCCAAACCAGAATCGTCCTGAGTTCATCATATAGCAGTTTTAAATGGGCTGCTAGAATATTGCAATGTACAGCATCAATGTTTTCTGATATGTTATGAGTAAATGTTTCTAATATTTCTCCTAGCACCTTGCCTCCCATGAGGACATTTAATGGCATATGTCAAATGCTAAAAAGACTGTAGCAACTCTGTAAGACATATATAAGCATCAGTATTCCTGCGTGAAGAATAGAAAAGCTCAGGAAAAAGAACCTCAGTGTTGTGCTCAGGATTGTACTTACACTTGTGGAGCCAAGGGACAGAACAACTCCTGCACCTGACAGAAAGTCCTCCCATGTTTCTGCCAGCTTCAAGTGGATTACGTTATTTCTCTTTAGGAAAACCATTGGCAAAAAATGTATTACTGCACATATACTGCTAAGATCTTATTGAAGATTAGGAGATTTGTAATTAAATAAGTGTAATTTTTTCTTTGAAGAACTTTGTCTATCCTATTGCAATCTTGTGGATTGCAAAGTGTCTCCAAATTGCAAATGATTGTTTGTACCTTTTATTTTGTAATACCATTATCTCTAAGTTTCCTTGCCTGTGAGAGCTGAAACTTGAAATCAGATCTAAGTTGGGTTTTGGGCAAGATTTTCTTAATGTGCACTTTCCTTGCTTTGCAAACTTGCTGCTGATAAGCAAGCAGATATATTGCAGACAGCACTGTAGGATGAGAGTATGAGTGTTGTATAATACACTTGTTTTCTTTCTCCTCATTTTGCTTTTTCTTTTCTCCTCCTCCAGCAAGCGTGCTCTGAAGCACTCTTGGAAAGCTGCCAATCCAGAAATATAAACACTTCTAAAATTCTTCCCAGCCTTAGATTTCTGATATCCTTTCCATGGGATAGTCAAATTAGAAAGGATCCCCAAAATAATTTCTGTGGAAGATGCCGCTGGAGAAGGGAAGGCAGGGTCAGACAGAAGAACTGCAGAGATGCAAATGTCCCAATATGAAAAAGTTAAATCTATTCAAACTTTGTGTGACTATTCTGGGTGATATAAACTGCATAAGAGACAGAGAACATTGGTAATTGTTCTTCTAGTACATGTTTACTCCCTCTTTACTATCCTGCTTTTGGGCTTTGGTCTTTTCAATATTATCAGCTACTAGTAAAAGTCATCTACTTAAACACATGTAATTTAAATTACATGAAAATAAAGGAACTATAAGGTCTGCTGCGTGTTGGGGTTGTTAATGGGCTGCAATGCTTAAGGGATGTTGAAAGTTTTGCAACAGCATTAACATCTGTGTTCGTGCTGGTCTGTTAGGTTGCTTCCAAAGGACCAGCTCAGTAGAAAGCCACATTGTTTGTATCCACACACTGAAGGTGACTCCAGGCACACCCTATGGCACACTGCACAGTAATAGATAAATAGATAATATCTATCCCCTGGGGCCTTAGCAAAGCATGTCTAATACTTGCTCTGGCCTAAATTGTCAGCTTTTGTCCCACCTGTGTGGGGTAGACTGATATATGCCACAAATCTACCAGCACCTTGTAGCAAAAGAGTGAGGAGATCTGGAAGCATACCTTGCCTCCCCCATGGAAGAAGTGCTTGTTTGGGGGCCAGCTGATGGACTGTAAATTCCCTGATGAGGGGCAGAAGGCCCTCCAAGCCTTCAATGGAATGCCCCAAACACTTGCAAGGGAATAAATAATGCAGGCCTGGCCTTCAAAGAACTGATAAGGCTAACACTTCTGCCTCCCAAAAGTGTGGGAGGACTGTCTTGTGAAGACAGGATAGTTCTGCCACTAGTGTGGTGAGCTTGCTAGTTCCCAGTTCTCAAGGCCATTGTATCCGATGAGTGACCTTTGCTTCATTATCCGCAAAATGCATATGAAAGTGCACACCCCTCCCTGCATATGCTAATGAAGATTATAGAGATCATGTATGACTGTGGCATTAGTCTCTCCACTCAAATCATGCTACACATCACCTGGGAGAAGGGAGAAACCTGAGAAGAGGCTGTCCTCGGCAAGGGGGGTGGACCATGCTAATTCAGCAAACGTAAACGGGGAAAATAAGTGCCCCTGAGGGGAGGAAAAAAGAAGAAACAAAAGAAGAAGATAGTGCCTGAGAAGATTCTTCCCAAGAAAGAAGACCATAGCTGGGTCCTGAAAAAGATGCTGGAACCAGGACCAGAGATCTCTTTATCTCTGTCTTTTGTTCTGTCTTTTCCTTTCTCTGTCCCTCAGTTTCTCCTTTCTCTTAGAATTGTTAAGTAACAATTAGAGTTGTTAAGTAATGACCTTAAGTACGACCTTAAGTACCGCTTGCCATAAGTTGTCCTATACCTGTTGTCAAGTAACACAATGCATACCTCACCATTTGCCATCATTTGTTATATACGTAACCAATTACTGTGGCATTGTTAAGACCTATACTAACCATTTCGGGAAGCTAATAAATGTTTGTATATGGACCTTGAGATTTATCTCACCTTAGTCCGCGACGTTGAGACTTTATGAATCTGAAGTCACTTACCCCCCCTCTTTACTGAGAGTGGGACATGACACTCCCCAGAGCACCTTGCCAGAGGCAAAGCTCATGTAAAAGTGATACACAACTTTCCTGTGATAGGAAAAAAAAAATCAGTTAGTTTGCAGACAAAAATCACAGAATCATATAATGAAGGGGTTGGAAGGAACCTCCGCAGATTATCTAGTCCAACCCTGCTGCCGAAGCAGGTTCACCTAGAGCAGGCTGGACAGGAACGCATCCAGGCCAGTTTTTAATATCGCCAGAGATGAAGACTCCATTACCTCTCTGGGCAGCCTGTTCCAGTGCTCTGTCACCCTTAAAGTAAAGAAGTTTTTCCTCATGTTGAGGTGTAATTTTCCTGTGTTCCAGTTTGTGCCCATTGACTCTTGTCCTGTTGGTGAGCACCACTGAAGAGTCTAGCCCACCCTCTTGACACCCACCCTTTAGATATTTATAAGCATTGATGAGATCCTCTCTCAGTCTTCTCTTCTCCAGGCTGAATAGATCCAGGTCTCTCAGCCTTTCCTCATAAGACAGATGCTCTTGTTCACGGATCATCTTCATATCCTTCCACTGGACTCTCTCTAGTAGTTCCTTGTCTTTTGTGAACTGGGGAGCCCAGAACTGGGCACAGTACTTCAGATGTGGCCTCACCAGGGCAGAATAGAGCGGGAGGATGACTTCCCTTGACGTGCTGGCCACGCTCTTTTTGATGCAGTCCAGGAGACCATTTGGCCCTCTTGGCCACAAGGGCACATTGCTGGCTCATGGTCATCCTGTTGTCCACCAGGACACCCAGGTCCCTCTCTGCAGAACTGATTTCCAGTAAGTCAGCCCCTAACATGTGCTGGTGCATGGGGTTATTCCTCCCTAGGTGCAGGACCCTACATTTGCCCTTCTTTAACTTCATTAGGTTCCTCCCCACTCAGCTCTCTAGCCTGTCCAGGTCTTGCTGAATGGTGGCACAGCCTTCTAGTGTGTCAGCCACTCAGTTTTGTATCATCAACAACCTCGCTGAAGGTGCAGTCTGGCCCTGCATCCGGGTCATTGATGAATATGTTGAACAAGCCTGGACCCGGTACTGACCCCTGGGAAAGACCACTAGTTACAGGCCTCCAACTAGACTCTGCGGCGCTGATCACAACCCTCTGCCATTCAGCCAGTTCTCAATCCACCTCACTGTCTGCTCATCTAACCCACACTTTCTAAGCTTATCTATGAGGATGTTATAGGAAATTGTGTCAAAAGCCTTGCTGAAGTTGAGGTAGACAGCATCCACTGCTCTCCCCTCATCTACCCAGCCAGTCATGCCAACATAGAAGGCTACCAGATTGGTCAAGCACGATTTCCCCTTGGTGAATCCATATTGACCACTCCTGATAAAATAAAACTTATTTTCCCATTTGCAGATTTTGTGAACAAAGAAGAGGATACCTTAGAGTCCTGACATCATGTAGAAGTCACAAAGGGCAGAAAAGACTGTCTCTTGTCTTAGTATATAATCTACAGTTTGGCCTCTAAAGCAATAGTTCTGAAGACCACTTGTCCAGGCAGTTGATTTTCCTGGGTGACGCACAGCAACCCCAATAGTCACAGTAGTGCTTTTAACATCATGAGTCTATCCTCAGCTTTCATTTGCAACAGACCTGAAGTCATATGGGATCTGGCTTTTGAAAGATTTCAATATAGGTCTGGGGTGGTCTTTCCTCAGACATAGGACTGTGCTGAATACAAGGAATGATCGTCACGTGCACTCAGCACATCCTGATCCATTATCCAAATTATTTTCAGTATAAAGGGAACCTTTGGCTCCTTCCTATAGACATATTAGTTGCAGCAGTCTCTCTTGACTACTATGTGAGAACTTTGGAGGTGTCCCTGGACAAGGATAGGTGACTCCAGCAAATTGGATTAGGCAAGGATTCAGCTGGCCCTGTTCCTAGCACATGGTGGTGACTGTGAAATGGATAGACAGAGATTCTCCATTCAAGGGCAGTGCCAAGCCTGTGACTCCTTTCCTCTCTCTCTCTGCCTGCTTTCATCCAGAAGATACTGTGCAAGCCAGCCCCTGGACCGGAGAAGCCATCTCACATGAGTGTGGTAGCCTGGCTGCTCAGTCGGTACCAGGTAGTGGACTTTGCATGATGGAGATGGGCTGACACAAGGTAAGACTGAGAGGAGAGTGTGTCATAGATATGAACTTCATGTGTTTGATCATCAAGTGGATAGGGTGGTCTGAGGCACAGAGAAGGTAAGACCACGACACCCCATAGACCTATTTTCTGTACTTTTGAATACCGAAAGAAGGATTTTGTAACAATGGGACAGCAAGGATGGCTCTGAAATGTATTTCTGTGTGCTCAAGATGCACTGCCTGCTCCAGCTGTGAAACAGCCCTGCATGGGATCTGTGGAGCAATGTGCCATCTGGTGCCCTGGATGCTCTCTGTTGAAGGATGTAGCTTGCTAAAGTTAGATTGCATCTGCCAAGGATTTTCCAGGTTGTCTATTTGTCCACACTGTGCAAGGACATGACCTGAAGGGTCAGTGTGGTCTATATGGACCTTAATAATTTTCATGGCAGTCTGGTTGGGACGCCGTTGCCCTAGCACACCTAGTGACCTCCAGTGTCATGACAGTATGAATGAGGATTTGGCCTTGAGAGGACAAAATGATTGCTGAGAGTGCAATGGCTGCACAGCATAGACATAGCCATACAGATCCCAGTGCTAGAGAAAGATCACTTGAGCTCTGGCAGTTCCATGTAGCCTTTGGGAAACTAGGTTGAGCTCACTGAGTGGTGTAGAAGAGGGAGTGGGTGAGTTCGGGTTCATCTCGGCAGTTCCTGAAGTGCAGTATTCTTAGAAGTGTTTCTCCTGCTGGTAAAAACATAGCATGACTGGAAATGGTGTAAGTTTCTAGCTCTACATGCGGAAGTGTGTATTAAAAATGCATTTTGGAGGTAGACTGTCTTTGTAGACTGAAATACTACTAATTCACCAGAAAACATCTCACTTCCAACTGGACTCCAGCCCTGTTGCTTCAGAATTGTGATTGCCTGGTTTGCCTCTGCCCCCTTGCCGAGTGAACTGGTGGCCCTGTCACCTTGTCACATGTCACAGTCACGCAAGTGAACAGTGGTGGCACTCCCCGCTTCTCAGGGCAGCTGCAGGCAGAGAGAGGATAAGGCAACATGCGTGCAATCTTTTTTTTTTTTTTCCCCAGACATACAGCTGGTTTGGGATACATTTGTATCTTGGTGATGGAGAAATCTATTTAGATATCCTGGAGTCCTAATTAAATGACTTTTATGGTTGTAAAATACTTTGAGAATAATAATCTGTAAAGACTTGGTATCCTTGTTCCATTTGCATGTGCAGTTTTTATGGCTGTGCGACTAAGTGCTGTAATTGCCTGTAGGAATGTATCATGTTTGCCCAAATGGAATAAATCACAAATACTTCATAGCATTCAGTTTTTAAGTCTCTGATTTTAGAATTAGGGAGACAGCTGACATAAAATACTATACTTGACTAGAAATGCAAGAACAGAAATTACATTCTGTTCACTTTAACGGTGTCTTTTTTGGTATCTTGTGTATCAGTTGAAGGAAAGTTAAAATTTTGCAGCTATTTTAACACCTGGTTAACTGTCACAGAAATCCTTGGTAATGACTGAGTACGTACCATGGCATGGAATATAGGCGAATACTGTTCCGATTAAGCAGCATTCATTGCAATTGCCTCTCATTAGGTAAATAATTTCTGAGGGAGATACACTAATTAAGTGTTTTTCCTCATTATATATTTCATGCTTAAGAGGAATTTACTATATTTATAGCAGTGCAACTAAAGATATTCAGAACTAACCATGCCAATATTTACAGAACACAGAGAGAAATTGCTTATGCTTCTGTATTCTTCATTGTTTATTGTGAAGGGTATGTTCTGTTTCATTATAGAAGTGCTTTCACTCCTGTAATGAATAAAATTATTCCTAAGTTAGTGTTTTGAGATCCTCTGGAACATAAATGAAGGTATAACTTTAAAATGCCATTGATATTCAGTGCTCTGAGCTATCTGCTGCTGTCTAGCAGCTGATTTCCTTATTTATAATGGTAATAATAAGCTGTCTGGTTTCGCATTGTATTGCCACGTAAAGCTCTTTAATGCAAGACTGTTGCAATCAACCGGAACACTTAGTCTTAGAAAATATTTTTGTTGTATCTTATGGCAGCTTATTCCCTGACAGCATTATGATCTTTTTATTCCTTCTTGAACAGAGACCATTTTTTTAATTTCTTGTTTGCATTTTCATAGAGGTGCATAAAGTATTAAAAGTCCCTGTGTAGCTTAAAGAACTTTATTAAATGTTAGCTTTTAGACACAGCTTTACTTCCACTACATCAGGTTTCAGTACCACATGGACGAGCCTATCAAGATGAAAATGTTTCTGTGGTTATCACTTGTGCCTGGGTAAATACCATACCGATTTAAATAACTCCTGCTAGAAGGCAAGAGCGGTAGAAGTGGTAGAAAAGTAACGACTGAAGACAAAGGCTCTTGACCTTGCTGGATGACAGGCAGGATCATGATAGCTCACATATATGGGATCAGGAGACAAACTCCAGTTCTCCTTCATCATGGAAGTCTGTCTGATTCTTGCTGCAGTGTTTTTGTACCCATGCAATTTTTTATGGATCTCATGCTGTTTTGGCAGCTAAATTCAATTTAAATGCCTTCTTGTTCCTGATTTTTCCTTTTGCATTTCAAAAGGATTTGATTTAAAATGAAATGGTAGCTTTCCAGAATTTTGAACAAAATTAATACCTTTTCTTTCTTACTTCTCCATCCCATGGACTCTTCCTTTTGTTTGTGCACCTGTCCTTGAAATCCTTGTACTCTGGTAAACAAGCAGAACCTCAGAGGCCAGAAGGGTTGTCTGCTTTTGTTCCTCTCTTGCAAATGTAAAGCTATTGCTATCCAGCCTGCTGTTCTCCTTGTAGCCATTCCTTTCCTTTTAACAGAGAAGCAATTCAATTATTCTCCTTTTCTCCTTCACTCCAGCCCTATTCACAGAAGAACCTGGCCAGGCACTTGTATAACTAACATTTCTGTGTGCTCTTGAGGGATATCTGGGCTGTTTCTCAAGCCAGTGAAGCTGAGACTATGTAAGATTGTGAGATTTTCTTTTAGAGGTATTCCTCTTTGTTCGCCAAAGTCTTCACAAGTGCTCTTGGCTCTGATATCTGGGAGGAAAACGGGTGGTCAGAGTAGACACTTTTGAGTCCTGAGCTCCTTCTTGAAGATGCCTCTGAAAACTTCATTATTTGTGTACAGTGTGCAACTGAGTACAAATCAGGAGATGAAACGTAATCATTCTACAGTTTGATGTTTCTCAGTCTGACAGTTCTGACTTCCCAGGGGAGGCTGTAAAACATGAAAAGTGTTCCTAGTCTAAAATAAAGAAATCTAATTTCCCTCACCCCCACCCCACACACAGCTCCTTTCCCTTCAAGTCCCAGAGTTCCCAGTCAGAGTTTTAGAGCACGCATGCAGGACATGACATGGGCTTTATCATGTGCAGGTTGTCTGAAGGGCCGAAGGGATAATGACTCCCACTTGTACTGTCCAGATCAGAGTGCAGTCAGGATCAAGAACCTCCTGTGTGCCAGTGCACCCAGATTTGGCATTCCTTCACTGTTATAATTAATCCTTTTTTCCCCTCACTCTTTTATGATAAGCAAGTGGTGAAAATGTTTTATTTCAAATAAGGAGTATGTCTTATCTGAGCAGAAAATGACGTGAAGGTCAGATCTGCCTATAGGCAGATAATAAGTGTTAATTTCTATGACTAAATGACATAAAAAGAACCAAGGATGAGCCATATCACAGAACAGCAAATTGACCTGGGGGTAGCTTTGTATTTTTTTTTCTTTTCATACTATTCTCAATAACTGGGAAAAGAGTGTTTTGAAAGAGTCTTAATGTGATCACAAGAAGTCTCAAGCTTCTTTTTTTTTCCTTTTTCTTTTTTTTTCTCTTGCCTCTGTAAATTTTGCCTCTCTAAAAGCTTTGGAATGGGAAAGGCTGTATTATGTTTTAGTACAGTCTCTATGCACATAAGAGAAATCAGGAACAGCAAAATCAGTGTGTATAGGGCAGGTAGAGAAGGGATTGTGTGAGTTTATTTGGTAAGTCATTGACTTTCTAATGCAGCTTGATATTTTCCTGCTAAAAATCCTATTCCAACTTTGTGTGGCTATGGGAAATGGCATTCTTAATACTTTCAGATATACTGATAGATCAGTTTGTAAGAGTAAGTATAGCTTAAACATAAACTAGCTAATTAAATATTAGGGCCAGCCAAACTGTGGAAAGCACTGTAAGGTAATTTCCCTCCTTGTTTTTGTTTGGATGGAAGGTCTTTAATATGTAGTCATAAGTTTGTTATTTGTCCTGTTTTTGTTGTATTGCCTTTTTAATTTGTTTACCTACACAAGCAAATTAGTATTTAGGTGTTCATTAGTTATACAGGTCAATGAACTGATTCATTTAATCGAGTTTAAAGATTAGATTTGTAAATGTTCTTCATTCTCTTCAGTTCTTCACCATTTGGAGTTACATTTGCAGTTCTGAATAAGTGAAATAAGTGAATAAGTGAAAAACAGCACATATAGATGTTTTACTGTGTCAGGGAGAGCGGTCTTAGAGGAACCATGCAAAAAAGACATGTGAAAAAGGCCTGAATATGTCACTTTAGCTGTCAGAGATTTGGCAAACATATCCAGACATTTCTGTATCCAGATTGATAACATATGGCATTATTAAGTCAAAAGCAACTTCTCCAAGTTTTGTAAGCTAAAGAATATATTTTGCTTTATGAGGTAACAACAAACTACCCATGAATGTAACTCCTAGTTGAGATTTGAAATGTTGCTGCAAATTAACTAAGTTAACCAGTGACTACACTGATACAGTGATTTATTGTCGCCGTGTAACTGTGCACTAGCAGTTATGGTCACAGTCTACTGAGGCTGTGTTGGCTGTTTTATTGCTTGGGTGGCTTTTCACATATTCATCAGGAGTTTGTCAGGACAATAAAGAAAAGTCAGTCAAGCCTCAGCCCAAGGGACTTTTAGACAGCGACTCCCCAAAGAGTCTGGTCTTGGTATTTTTCTAGCACTTGTGATTTTTCTGATGTTTACTGTTAAACTACTTCTATTAAACTACTACTTTTTAAATAGTGTTAATCATCAGCATACACATCTCTCATAACAGGAACCCTTATTGTTGATCCCCTGTTGCCCCAAAAGATCAGTATGCCACAGATTTCAGCTAATTTCAGCTCTTGACGGAGTTTTCATATGCCCTATCTTTTTACAAAATTTCCTATGGATAATCCATATGACCTCACTGAGGAATGTAGCCCTTTTCACTTATGGTCTGATACTGTCCAGAGGTTTTAGTCAGGATTGAGGCCACTGGTGAAGGTTGCTTGATGGTGTGAAAGCTTCTGTTGAGCTGCTGTTCAGGATGCCAGATATTCTGAGTTTGATTTCTTAGAACTGACTCATTCAGTGCTGCGTGCTTTTGCAGTGTTGAAAACTAGGGTTATTTTTTTCCTATGAGATACTTTATTCAACTTTTTAGCAGTGACACCCCAGTGACATCCCCACAAATACACCACAGAGGTGTATCTCTCATTCTCCATGGCAACTGGGCTCTGTACTTCTCCAGGCTAGCTGGCAGGGAAACATTCAAGAATGAACAGCCCTGAGTGTAAAGCTGGGCAAAACAAATGAGGTAATGTAAAAATTGTGTACTTGAGCTATTTCTTCAGCTAAGTTGTAAACTGAACATCTAAATTTTTGTCATTATTGTCATAAGTCTAACTTCTCCTTGGCACCAAATTATAGTGCATAAGGTTCTTGCTGTGGCATTCTCAAGCTACATAAGAGCAGAGCGAAGCCTGTTTTGAAATGTTCCTCAAGAGCTTCAGAGTGTTTTCTAGGTCAATGGTCTCAGATAGTTTTACAGCTAAGGTCATATAGGACCAAATGTATAGGTGGGCAAGTTGATTAACCTTTTGTAGATTGTTCTTCTGGTTGTATAATGGAGATAGCAGTATCCTGTCTTGTAATGAAGAGGTTTACAGACAATAAATATTTTGAAAATGCTCTTTTGGGTGCAAATGTTGAGGATTTCTTACCTGCTGCATTGTAATTATTTCTCCCTTTATTACTCTTCCAAATTTCAAAGCATATCTTTTTTCTTTGGGTGTATCAGAAGGTTTTTATTGACCTACTTAGTCAAGTGACAAAGTCTGAGTTCATGCTAGCTGCAAGGTGTGACTCTTGC
Organism: Chroicocephalus ridibundus; assembly: GCF_963924245.1. Classification (NCBI taxonomy): domain Eukaryota; kingdom Metazoa; phylum Chordata; class Aves; order Charadriiformes; family Laridae; genus Chroicocephalus; species Chroicocephalus ridibundus. The sequence goes on along the minus strand of NC_086316.1, from coordinate 35,613,582 downwards.
TACCAGCTTCCTCCTCTTACTTTATAATTTTCGTTAGTTCCAATCTGAAGAATTTCGAAATATTACCTCCTTGAATTAATATTTTCATTCTTCATAGCCAGCTAATATGTCTTGATCAGCTGTAGAGGAAATTGTTGCTGTTCTAAATCTCTGACACAGACTATCAGCAGAGAAGGATTTTTAAATCAAGTTATGGTCTAATGTGTTACTATAATCACTTTCATATGGCCACTTATTGAAAACATAATCAATTAAGATACAGCCTTTCCTCTTCTCAGGCTTGCACTTAGTACTATAAATTGATAGCCCTTATTAATTTTTTTTTCATTTTTGCTTTTTGTTTTCACATTAGTAACACACAGTTCAAATGTAAGACAGAATTATTATTCCTTGTCTTAGCAATAACAATGCTGAAAGTTTTCATATTAAAATAGAAATATTCTAAACTGGGAACTTCCAAGTTAAGCCCCCTTCATAATTTTAGTTGAATAAAACTAGTCAAATCTCTGGTTGTGTAGTCATTTGTACACTTTATTTCTGCTTCTGCCTAGGATCAGAGCGCCCTGTTTTTCCAATTATGACATTAGGCTAACATCTTATAAGGGCACCGTGTCTGTGAACTTTCAGTATTCAGGAGAGTATGCATTTTTTAGATTTATGAGGTACAGCCAGTGTCAGAGTCCCCTTGTGATAGAAAACACATATTGGGAACCCTGGGTTCAAGGAATTTGTACTGAACAAACAAGGCAGAGTGTGGCTGAGACTGGGCAGAGTACCAAGGTGGAGGACAGCTCAAGAGCTTGACGGACCTCATACAGGAATTGAGCTGAGCTGTGCAGAGCAGACCTCAGATTTTTGCAGTGCTAAACCAGAATTTTAACTGCAAAACTTCAAAGTACTATTGTAAAATTTTGATTTTGCTGAAGCCAAACCCAAATCCTGATGTTGATTAGGCCTTAAACCTAGGCCTGAATACCAGCCAAGGTATAATCCAATGGTACATCTGAGGCGTGCTTCCTCTTTTTATATCCCTTAAAATATCTCTGATTGTCTAGGGAGACTAACGAAATCACAACGTTGCAGATTCTCAAGACTTTCCAGTATGTCTTCTCATCTGGTCTTTAGTTCTCTGTGCTTTCTGCTGGTTGTAATGCAGAAATCTTGATGCTTGCAAGAGAAGTTTACAATTTTCTGCAATAAAAAAGAAAATTCACATTTCATTTTGTTGTAAAGCAAGGCTAAAGATAGAAATTAAAAGTGAGCTGAGGACAGCTAGGTTGTTAGATGAAATGGTAAAAAGGAATGTGCAGCCAGGTACCTCTGTGATGTGGATGCTGCTGCTGAGAAAAGCTAAAACTGAAGCATGATTCATCAGTGAGTTTTCATACGAGGGCTGTCCTCTTGTTCAAAGAGAAAAACTATAAAACCATTGTTCTCATAGCTTAATCCCCACTATTCACTAGTGTGCTGTCCTTCTTTAGACTGTGTATACGCATTAAACCCACATTACAGATCTCAAAACACTGGCAGTTATGCAGCAGGATTGAGATGAAATCTAAAGAAGTGCGCTCTGTGCAACACATAACATTTCTCCATGCTGGCCTCCTGTGCAGTCTTCGGCTGCTGAAGGCTGGAATATCTCAGATGGTGGACGTCTCCATCACCCAGTAGAAGGCTCTCAATATCTCCAGCTAGCTCTTGTTTCCCTCTCTGTATTTTTTTCAAACATAACCATTCTGGCTGCATTTTCAGAACTGTAGGTAGAATCATAGAATCATAGAATTGTTGAGGTTGGAAGGGACCTTTAAGATCATCGAGTCCAACCTTTAACCTACCCTGACAAGAGCCACTTCTAAACCAGGTCCCTAAATGCCCCATCTACCCTTTTTTTAAACACCTCCAGGGATGGTGAATCCACCACCTCCCTGGGCAGCCTATTCCAATGTTTAATAACCCTTTCAGTGAAAAAATGTTTCCTAATATCTAATCTAAACCTCCCCTGAAGTAACTTGGACACGTTTCCCCTTGTCCTATCACTTGTCACCAGGGAGAAGAGGTCACCCCCCATCTCTCTACAACCTCCTTTCAGGTAGTTGTAGAGGGTGATAAGGTCTCCCCTCAGCCTCCTCTTTTCCAGGCTAAACAACCCCAGCTCCCTCAGTCGTTCTTCATAAGGTTTGTCCTCCAGATCCCTCACCAGCTTTGTAGCCCTTCTCTGGACACGCTCCAACACCTCAATGTCCCTCTTGTAGCGAGGGGCCCAAAACACAGCATAGCAGTGAAATTTCAAGCAGAATGGTCACTTAGTGGTTTTCTTAGGGAGCTGTGAACATTTCTTCAACTATTTAGATGAGCAAGGAAACCTCTTTTCCTCTTCTGTGCTCCACGTTTATGAAAATTCAGGGTGAGTGGGAAGGAAGGTGAGTGAGGAAGCTGTGAGGAGAGTCTGTTGAACAAATACAAGAACAAAAGCTTTTCCAAGGTCTGATTCTGGATTCTGTATGGTCCAGAGCAAAATTCTGTTCCCTGTTTTCTTTCCTTCACACACACTTTTTGGACTTTTCATCTGACAATTACACCCAAATCACAGTAACATTAGAAGAAATGCTAAGGGCAATAAATAGAAAAACAATCATATTAGCTATAATAAACATAACAATTAATGCTGTTACCCAGACAGAAAATGCCAATCATTTTTCTGTGCCTTGAGGATACAATAAAACCCATGTAACTTCTAGATGGTCAAAAGACCTATTGTATCATCAAAACACATAATAAGATTGGGGAGGGACTGATGTCTTTAGGATCTAGGATCTAATACCTATAAGGAGTATTTATTTAGCTGGAAACCTTCTGACCTGTTAACATATGACACCTGATTGTATTAGGTATATTAATAATAATTCTGAAACATTGAAGCTGCTTAGAGTGGGTGAAGCTAGCCCCTGTCCTTACTAATATGTATTCACAGAAGCTGTAATTTAGCCACAGAAATAGATAAAAAAAGGTACATGAAGGAATTCAAGAAATGAGGTATGAGGAATTATTCACAAAGCACCTATGGTTTGTTTGTTTTTACACCAGTTATAATGAAAAATGTGCTGTGAATTGAATGAGGTAGAAATCAGAAGGGAACTCTTACTTCCTCCAGCCTTGCAGGTCCACAAAAGCTCTTACGGATTTTTCAGTCTCATTGCCCAGCTACAGGGATCTATGTGTAATTTATTCCTCAGTGTATGTAAAGATTGCTAAATTGAACACTGAAAATAAATTACTTTGCAAAAAACCATGAAACTTCTTTTTACAAGTACAAAGAATATACCATTGTGATCTTCTTTCTTTTTTAGTATATTTTTCTTTCTCCATATTAATCTCTAAACAGAATTTTTTCCATGTGGATTGCAAATCCTTTGAGTTAGTACAGTCTTCCCGAGTCAGTGGCTGTAGCAAGAAGCTAGCTAGTGCTTAGTTTGTTAGTTCTGACTTTATTTGTCTGCTTGAGAATGAGAGAGCCTAGGGATAGCCGGAACACAATAACTACCCTAAGGCTGCAGCTGGAGAATGATGATCTAATTTCTAATTACTCTACTTACAAGAGTCAAAATCATTATTCAAAGAACTGCAAATATGGTTCTTTATGCCTTGAAGCTGACAGGCTAGAATTAAGTGAAAATCCCCAAAGGGAAGTTATGCAATGGGTACTCTAATCCATTCAGTTTCTTAGCTACAGAAATCACAGAGTAGCTGGACTGTGAACCACTTCAGAATTAAGAAAACATCAGTGTACAAATAAAAATAAGGCATCAACAATTGCATGTTGTTCTGTGTTACAGGCTATTTTTTGTTCAGACAACTCCATGTGATTTCTAGTGGCACCAGGGTTTAAGCTATAACAGGGTATTCTTTGTCTCATATGAGTTTGTGCAAGCTCTCAGTTTCAGTGGGAGGTTTACTCAGAGTCTATCAGACCCGTAAGCAGCTGTTCTGTCTTTCCCACTGACTACTTGCATCGTTCCTCCCTAACCAGGGATGAATCACAACCAAAAGTTGCTGTCATTTCAGCTCTTTTATTTTTTTTCCTTCCCTTCCCTTCCCTTCCCTTCCCTTCCCTTCCCTTCCCTTCCCTTCCCTTCCCTTCCCTTCCCTTCCCTTCCCTTCCCTTCCCTTCCCTTCCCTTCCCTTCCCTTCCCTTCCCTTCCCTTCCCTTCCCTTCCCTTCCCTTCCCTTCCCTTCCCTTCCCTTCCCTTCCCTTCCCTTCCCTTCCCTTCCCTTCCCTTCCCTTCCCTTCCCTTCCCTTCCCTTCCCTTCCCTTCCCTTCCCTTCCCTTCCCTTCCCTTCCCTTCCCTTCCCTTCCCTTCCCTTCCCTTCCCTTCCCTTCCCTTCCCTTCCCTTCCCTTCCCTTCCCTTCCCTTCCCTTCCCTTCCCTTCCCTTCCCTTCCCTTCCCTTCCCTTCCCTTCCCTTCCCCTCTTTTTTCTTTTTTCTTTTCTTTTCTTTTCTCTTTTTTCTTTTCTTTTCTTTTCTTTTCTTTTTTCTTTTCTTTTCTTTTCTTTTCTTTTCTTTTCTTTTCTTTTCTTTTCTTTTCTTTTCTTTTCTCTTCTCTTCTCTTCTCTTCTCTTCTCTTCTCTTCTCTTCTCTTCTCTTCTCTTCTCTTCTCTTCTCTTCTCTTCTCTTCTTTTCCAAAAGAAGTAACTTATAATAAAATACATTAAGTATCAGCCATAATGACTGTTAGTAGAAAGGGCATTCAGTTATGGCTGATCTATACCTGTTCCTCGATGACTATGACAGTAAACATAGATTATCATAACAAATATCTGCAAAATGAGTATTAATCCATGACCTTCTTATGAAAAGTAGTAATAAGGGTGTTTGCCTGTATAAAGATTTATCAATTCTTTATATCCAGAAGATATAGCCCTGTAGGCTCTTGCTAACAGTAATCAATAACTCTTTGTTTCTGCATGTCATGAAGATTAGCAGAGTTGACATTTTCCTGTTTTTGATTCAAGGTATAGTCAGAGCTGTTTATTTTTGGAATCCTCTGGAGGTCACTGCCTATATAGTTTCACAGGAATCTCTATATACTTTAATAGCTAATTATTTATTGACAATATATGAGACCCTGGTTGAAATCAAAGCTCAACTAAACTGCCGTCATACATACACGTAGAAAAAGTATTACGAAGGATCTGTATAATCTACATAAATGAGATACAAGAAGAGAAACAGTGTTGTGAAGTGTATTGACCAGGGTGGTTGGGTTGTTGGCAGAATTAGGAATAGAGCTCTGATGTCAGTTCTTGTCAAGTTGACTTAGCTGATATGCTATAAATGATTTATTGGATGATTGAGATTTCTTTTCATTATTTTCCATCCAGCATGTCTCTGTTAAAAAACAGATAAAAGATTTGTGTTTGGTGGCACCCTGTCATGAAAATTTTGCAAGTCAGTAATGCCTTCTCCATTCATTGAACTTTGTCATGACATGACAGTAGATATGAAGGACACTGCTGCAAATTTTCTTGATACAAGTATAAATAATAACCTGTCTCATGAAAAAGTTATGCATTTAAAATGCATGAAAATGCATGAAAAAATTGTTTTTTCCATACAAAGGTGAGGGGTTTTTTGGGGGGAGGGAGTGTATTTGGAATTAAAATTGTGACGAAAGAGTTATTGAGGCATGAACTTTTGAGGAGACTGATATCTCAAAGTAAGAGGATATGCTTTATGTGTTCACGTATCAAACAACCCTGAGAAATGGAAATAATTACAAATCTCTTTACAGACTGATGACATAGCATGCAATTTTTAATAACCATATGGGCAAACGGAACAAATGTAGATCTCTTAAACATTTACTTAATTGGTTCATATTCCTGTTTTCTTCAGAAATACTTTTATTTTGTTACATTTTTATATTTAATTTCTTAATATAATTGACCTAAGGGGTTAATAAGTAGATGAATACTTGCAAATAAATGAAATAAAATACAAGCACAGAACTGTAATCAAAGTAATTTGTGGGACCACAGGTGATTAGCTGTGTAACATTGGAGATCATAGCGACAGGAAAGAAGGCTGTAAAGGACTAGAAGTGTTCATCTACTTCAAGCAGGTATTTGTCTAATTTGTTCTTTAAAAAAAACCTTTAATTTTTTAGTTAGAAATCCTATGTACTTTTGATATCTATCACAGTACTTCCCTGTCTCTAGCAGTAGAAGTTTTTTTCATGAAGTCTAAGTTCATCCTCTCTTATTGCACCGCAAGCCTGCTTTTTGTTGTAGCCACCAGAGACAACAGTGTATATTATTTCTTTCTTTCCCATTTGAAGCAATCTCTTACATATTTAAGGACTGTCATCATTTTCCCTCAAGCCCTTTCCCTCTCCACCCCTCTGCACCCATGGCTCATGTAGTCTTTTCATCTTTAGACTAAACAAACCCAATTATTTCAAACTTTCTTCATAGCTCATGTTTTGCAGACATCTCATCATTCCTGTTTCTGTACTTTGGACTGTCTCCAATTTGATACACGTAATTTTTTGAAGTGTTGTGCCTAAAACTGGGCACTATACTTCAACTACTTCAACTCCAATCATAGTGCTGAGTAGAAAGGAAATATTCTTGTGTCTGATAATGTTTTTGCCATTTATCTAACATTTGGATTTCTTTCTAATAGCATGCCAGAGCTCATTCAGCTGCAATTTGTAGACTGCTCTAGTCCCCAGGATCTTTTTTGAACACCTTTTACCTAGTCAGTCCTTTGCCATCTGATATTTCCTGTTTGTGAAACTCATTATTCCCCGCAAAGTACAGAGGTGCACACTCATCTAACTGAATTACATCCTCTTTTTCTTTTCTTCTAGACCATGTTTTCAGTCTACCAAGGTCGCTGTGAATTCTAATTTTGTCCTCCATCAGCCTTGTAGAGATTCCATCTTAGCACTATCTTAGAAAGTAACATGCCTTCAAAGACTCATCAGGCTGTTAATGCCTGGTGGATTTGTGTCTGCTTGGTCTGGAGCTAGAGTTAGGACTTCAGCATCTGGACTTTAATGACTCATTAATCACTAGAGGAATAAATTTTAAATCTGTGTGTTAGTTACTGAGGATATCTTTTGCTTAAACATGCTGCCTGGAATCTGTGCAGTTTTCACTTTTGGCTGTTTCATTTCAAGATCAAGTGTCATGTAATTATAATCTCCAACTGGAAATTTCACAAAAAAAGCTTAATCCTTGGGATAGGGTAGAATCTGCCTGGCTGCCTGGCAAACAGGGCCACACCTACAGTGAATTGTAATAAAATACTAACTGCTTTGTACTGCCACAGAAAATTCAGCATTCTGGTCTTGCTGTCCACTGACAAATTCCATAAATTTTGCGATTCTTTTGTTTTTCCTAATTGGTTGACTTATGGAGTTAAGCAACCTGGACAAGGTTTCAGACAGTGTATTTGATTCCAGTATTATTATTTCAGTGTTTGAGATTTATAGGTTCGTTATGAATTAGTCACCGAAGGAATTTGTGAATCATTCTGAATAACAAATAAATTTATGCTCCGATTGCAAACAATTTATGAAAAGGAACAAAGGGAGAAATGAATTTAAAAACATTAATTCACTCAACTCCAATAGGACTGTTAGCCATCTTTTAAAGCTTTATAGACCAGGGAACAGAAACAAAGGTGAGGGCTTATGGCAGAGTCCAGAGAAAGTCAAAGGTAGAGTGAGGATTAGACTTTTTAGCTTCTGTCTTTTGGTTTGATGATTGCTCTGGTTTTGTTTACAGATTAGTTCATGTCTTTAGAGTCCTTGAGGGTAAAGTATGGATAGAGGGACTTGGAGAGCCATGCAAATCTCAAATTGCTTACCAATGAAGGGGAATAGGAAAACAGCAACAAGAACTGCAGGGATGACAGGTTGAGGCTTAGAGCGCAATACTTGCAATAGCTTTGCAATTTGCCTTGGCAGTGTGATTACGCACGATTATAATCCTGTTGCGCTGACTGCTTATTCCAGAGCCCTGTCTGTGTACAATAGAGCATAGATTGGACATCACAGACTGAATATTAAATGCAGAACGTAAAGCACTAAGCACCTTGCAAGTGAATCGGAAGGGCAGGCCAATAACATTATGAGCTAGGGTTTTTATTTTGGATCACTGTCTTAAAAATTAAACAATGATTCTTTATGTAGATCTACGAGTAGGAAATGCCAAAAATGTGTAAGAAGAAAGATTATCCACAAAGTAAATATTGGGTACAAACAGAGGAAATCAAATAAAAACAGTAATCTTTAGAAGTATAAAAGACAAACTTGAAGAAAAGAACTAAGAAGGCTGAACACTAATATTACTTACGTTCAGCTGTAAGTCTGATTTCATCAGTTGTCTCATAAGCACAAATCAGCAATAAGCAAATCTGCAGTACAAGGGACTGAAAAAGGTCCAGAATAAAGTTTACAAATTAAAATAAAAATCAAAGCTGTAGGGTTAGACCAATAGTAGAAAATGGACCCCAAAACACAGTCTGCCGAACCACGAGATTTTTCACATAAGAGGACCAGAGTAATAAGTAGTAATTACATGTTACTGGGGGGTAACACTGCTGAGTTGCTAATATTCTGGCGTAGGATGGTTGTGGCAGCAATTTTTTGAATCACCTTATTTGAGAATGGCAACATTAGGAAATTCTGTAAATAATGATTTACTTGTGTATGCTCATTTCTTGCGTTTGCAAGAACATTGGTTCTGTCAGAAATGGTATTTGGAGGAGCTTTGGAAGAAAGGAGGTTTTTGATTTTACAGAAATGGTTCAGTGTTGCTAGTGAACTGATCAAAGCCCTCTGCATCTCCTGTGTACTTATGATTGCGCTTCTACGCCGGCTCGTGACTTGGTGGTTGACTGCAATGTGAAAGTGTATTCCGTTGTTCAGTTGTATTTTAACATAAAATATTACAGGTATTGTCAAATCTCTGTGACTAGGCTAGTCACCATGGAAAACTTCATTTGATGGTATTTACTTTTTGTTATTAGTGATGAGGTCTTTCAGATTGCTTTTTCAGTTACACCTCTCATCACTGTGACTCACCAAAAATCTTGCTTTGCCAGATTGGAGCGCTAGGCAGTTTGGGCAAAAACATTCCCAGCTCTTTCCTGGAGGCTGAGCTTGTGGTTTTGCATTTCTTTTGTCTAAATACAGAAAGACCACAGGTCACAGACAATGTAAATCTCTCCATCCCAAAGTCCTGGCGAGATTTACTGCTTTATGAATGTCAGCTACACAGCACGTACTAAGGCAGTGTGACACCTCCCACAAATGCTGACTGTGTGAGCAGGCTTTGTGGGGTTGAACCACATATGGACTATAGAGAAGTTTGGGATTCTGGTCACAATGCACAAAAGCCTGGCAGCCAGGTCCATTCAGAAAGATTTGGGCTACAGATCCTTCTGCATCCTGCCTTCCCTTGCCCCCAGGCAACTTTGCTTCTGCCTTCACCCTGTTTCTTTTAATGGCAGTCATCAAGGTCTGTTGGCGGAGGAAGTATGGATTTTTCTGGTTTAATTAGTTGTTTCTCTTACACTCTTACACATCAGCAGATTCACCCTTGGAGCTGAGTTTCAGTAATTCTGGATTTTGAAAAAGGATCCTGGTATGCACACAAGACACATCAAAGCTATCTTTACATTTGTCAATACAGCAAAGTGAGGAATGGTCAGGGATTTTGAGTAATTCTATTTCTCCTAGGAGGCAGAAGTTCCCACTGGACAGCAGCTGTTTTCAGGCCCCTGACCCAGCCTTGCAATCACAAGTAGATATAGGCAGATTATTTTTTTTTTTAATTTCCTTGGAAAATAGAAGCTGTAAAAAAACAACACTAAAAATAAGTAAACTCCAATTTAGACAAATCCAGATTTTTTTTTTCTCTGAGCAGACTCCTGCCATGGTGGACTGTGAAGGCTGGAGTACACCCACGACTGATTTGAATGGCTTAGTCTGAACATTGGTGAGATTCCAGTTTCAAGTTCAAAAGTTTCACCCTCTAATTCTTGATACTTCTTTATTCTTAAAGCTGTTCTTCTGTAAGAGGGGAAGATGGAAAACTAACTGGTTTTGGCTGGAGTCTCTCACACATGAAATTTGGTTCTTCTATCATTAGCCCCAGCAGCAACCTGTCCTGGACTGATGAATTTGTGAGCCGCAAAGAAACCCTTGCACTTACCCTGCCTTACTTGTGTAAGTTCTCAGTAAGTCTATGCCTCTCTGCAGTTTCTTACCAGATTTCCTATGCAAGGGTGTGCTTCCAAGGTATTCACATGAAATTCTGAACCTAGTTTTCCAACACAGAGATTCCCATATTTGTGAAGCAGCAGTTGCTACCAGTAGTGCAGCAGCACTTTCTCCTCTTCATACACCTGTCAAAAGCATCTTTTCAGTACTGTTTCGTTTGTTTATTTTTTTCTCTAGTTATGAATTCTTATCTTTGCTTGCTTGAATTGCTTTCATTCCATTTCAGTCAAAAAAGGCTTGTTCTTTGGGAGCTCATCAGATAATTCAGAAACTTGAACCTCTGCCTCTCAGAATCCCACCTGACATACCATACAGTAGAGAGTCTCCCACAGCAATAAAAGATTGAGCCTCCTCTGCAGTAGTCGGAGATATTTTTCATGTCATTTATTGAAAATGACTAGAAGATAATTCAGGACTTTTTGATTAAAATTGTCATCCTTCTTTCCCCTTACCTCAGAATTTTGCTGTCACAAGGCTAAAAAATAAATCAGTGGCATAGCTTAGGTGGGTTTCAGTAATGCCACGGAAATAATCAGAGCACTTCACCGCAGCACCAAGCGTGATGAGAATATTGCCTTAAGGTGGGTGCAACTATATTCAGAGTCTGGTATGAAAGCACCAGTCTAAGCCCTGTGCTCGTGCTCTCCTTTCTGTACTTTAAAGTGTCTTGACCAAATTCCAGCTTATGATTAAATTTATTATCTGAGCTTTTTGTATTATCACAGATGAAATGCCAAGCAAGATCTTTGTTGTCAGTAGCTGTTAGTTATCCCCCCGAGCCAACAGGAGCTGCTGGAGCTTTTCCTAAGCTTGTTACTGATTCAATTTGCTTTTCATACATCTGTATGTCTCACACTGTGCCTGCATCTCCTTAATGAACTAAAACCGAGGCATTGTGAGTAAGAAAGGTTAAGCAGAGTGGCAGGGGATTGTGAATATTTTACTGCATCTGCATCTGAAGCTTGCAGATCGATAGATCTGAGGATACATTTTTCACTTAAAAAAAAGGAAGTCGGGAGCATATACCACTGCTTTCCTATCGCTGACTTGATTGTGGTTATTTTATCTTGAACACATTTCAATGGCTTTTAGAAGAATAACATAATATCTTGTGACCAAAATGAATGAGTTCAACAAACATAATCAATTGAAATGAAATGGAAAAGGGAGTCTAATAAACAGAGGCTGTTTTCAGCCTGCCTGTGAAGAAAAGGCTGCTCCCTTGACCCATCTGATCCGAAGTTTTCAGCCCAGAGGCTATGTCTGCCCTCTGTAGTGATGCTCAGCTGCTGCACTGGGCTATTATTCTTACCTTTAACTGTTTGGATATGTTCTTTATTCTCATCAGGTCTTCACATTTTATTGGATACATTTATATGTTCATTGGAAATAGCACAACTATAAAAGAGTTGACAAAAGAGATTTACAAGGTCATATTTAGTTCCTGAGAAACATTCTTAAGACTGGCTCTGACATCGCTGATCCCAAAATCACCTCAACATACATTTCATACTGCTCCGTCATACAGTCTACACTGGTGTACTATTCTGTGTATGCTTAATAATAGGGAGTTGAGAAGATGTAATTTTATCTCTCTTCTTCCCTCCCTGAATTATTACTTTTCTTCATTTTTTTATACATAAGCTCATGTAATTTTCCATCCCCATGATTTTTCTCAGTGTTCTCATTTCATATGAAAACACCTTTTAAAATGCTTCTGTACCTCACTATCACTTTGGCATTGGACTATTTCTTTTTTTAGTGTCTTGTTGTTATTATCTGCTTCCTACTGCCTCCATTTTTTCCTAACAGCCGCCTCATAAAATAACAATATCCTTTATTCAGCTGTTTGTACTTGAACTGTATGACAGCTGGTTTTCAATTTCTGTAATTATAATATGCCTTACTGGTGCCTTCCTAATTTCCACAGCATTATTTTCCAAGAAAATATTTTTCTATTATGTGTAAAATGTTTGAAGATTTCTTTCTGAGCACATTTCATTTGTAAGTGCATTTTCTGTTTAGTATGATATTATCTCCAGGAGATGTCTCTATGTTCCCTATCCTACCATCAACAACAAATATAGAAGATGTTCTTCTTTGTGTCTTATATTAGCACTGAAAACTTAACTATTGAACAAATAGTTGGGGGTTTTTGTTGTTGAAGCATTTTAAAGCATCTCAAGCATTATAGATGACAGAGAAGGAAAAGATTGTGTAGGCAATATAATTCCATTGGTAATTCAGTGTTCATCTCCAATGCCTTTTAATCCATTTATCTGCAAAAGATGATGTGACCAACATGCTTCAGAAAGAATGGCATACACTTGGTCAGACAGCAGGGTTAAATGTGTTTTTTGATATATGAAGGTAATTTATTTCTCAAAGTGAAATAAATATGGATTTGCCATCAATTTGCAGAAACCATGAATTTGAAGTTTTCAGCTAGGAACTCAACTTCAATTTTGATTATGTCAGTAAAACCTAAAAGATGAATGTTCTAAATCTCTATATGTTTAACACTGAGGAGAAGTGTACCATGCTTGCTGGGAGAATAGAGAGTTAGCTTGCTGATGACCTAAGGCAGACTAGAGCATCCACACTGAATTTTGTGTCATTATAGAGATGCTGTATGGAGCAGAGAACCTGAGTGGTCACTCTTTCTCTTTCCTCCTTTTTGTTACAGGAGGCTTATGTATCTTCTACCCAAAATGATGCCTTAGCCACTGCTTTTCACTTCAAGTTTGTAAATTTCTGATGCCTACCCCTGAATATCACGATACTGCTGTTGGGTTTTTTTTTCATAAATTTTACATAAACAATTAATTTTCTTACTTTCTAGGCATACCATTCACCCCTCTCTATTTATTTGCATTAATATTTTTTCTAATGTGATTTTTACAAAGTTTCAGATCTGTATAGTTAGTTCAATTATGAGTAGTATCTTTTTCATCACCTCAACTAGGACTATATGGTGCAATCTAAAACCTTGGAAATTATCCCAAGTACCATGTTACATCCTTGGCCTTATTCACAAAAATGAATTTAAATCATATTTAGTTATGAACCTAATTCCTTTCATTGGATCATAGAATAGCACAGATTGGAACGGACCTCCAAAGATCATCTGATCCAACTTTTTCTAGGAAAGGGAGCCTAGATGACATTATACAGCACCCTGTCCAATTGTATCTTGAAAACCTCCAGTGATGTGGACTCCACCACATCCCTAGGGATGTTGTTCACTGGAGTGAATGATCTCACTGAGGGAGGTTGTTCACTGGAGTGAATGATCGCACTGCAAACAGTTTCTTTCTTGTGTTGAGATGAAATCTCACCAAGATGAAAACTTGCATCCGTTGCCCCTTGTCTTCTCCATGTGACTCCTTGTGAAGATAGAGCCTCTCTGCTCTTTGCAGACACACTTTAAGTACTGGAAAACCGTGATGAGGTCCCCCCTGAGCTTCCTCCTATCCAGAGGAATAAACTGTTTTTGTCTTTCCTCATAGGGCAGGTTCTCCAGCCCTCTAGTCATCTTTGTGTCCCTCCTTTCAACACTCACCAGTCTGTCCACATCTTTGTGGGGACCAGAATTGGACGCAATACTCCAAGTGCAGCCTGACAAGTGCTGAGCAGATCGGGAAGATGATGTCTCTATCTCTGCCAGTAATGCCCCTATGGATGCAGCCCAAGATCCGATTTGCCTTCATTGCAGCAGCAGTGCTCTGCTGACTTATGCTATGCTTGGTGTCCACCAGGACCCTCAGGGCCATAGGGACTGGCTGCTGTGGCTCCCCAGCCACACAGATCCTAGTATGTACCTGGCTCTTTGGTTATCCTGACCCAGGTGCAGGACTTTGCACATGTCTTTGTTAAACTTCATACTGTTCTCGCTAGCCCACTCTTCCAGCCTGTACAGGTCTCTCTGTAAGATGTCTCTCCCTTCTGATGCATCCACTTCGCCACCCAGTTTGGTGTCATCAGCAAACTTGGTGAGGGTGATTTTAATCCCATCATCCACGTCATTCATGAAGAAGTTGAACAGCGTGGGGCCCAGTATTGATCCCTGGGTGACCCCACTTATGACAGGATGCCAGCCTGAGAAAAAACCTGTATTATTGCTCTTATTTCTCAGCCTATACTTTTGAAAAATCAATACCTAGCAGTTTGTTGTTTCATTTTTTCTTCTTCTTTTTTTTTTTTTCCTTTCCCTAGTGTGTTTAAAATATAGTCAGAAAGTAAAACACAGTGTAGTTTATGCTGGGTGAGTTTAGCTGGTGGAAGGCAAAAGAGGGGAGGACAGACCTGTTTCTAAGATTTCTCAGCAATATGAAGGTAGGAATAGCTAGGATGACTAGAACTCAGTGTTATCTCTTTTGATTATTGGCTGGAAAGAGGTCTCACTGTTGGGTAATCCCTCGGAAGTGCTGGACCTGGGAAATTGTCCAATTGACTGAGTGGTTTTGGTAGATTATGTTGGGACCTGGGGTGATGTAAGGCATCCTTTATTTGATTTTCTGGGAAAAGAATGGAAAGCTTGATTTATATTTCTGTTCTGAATTATTAAGTCATGTATTTTACTGTAGTGTGAGGAGTTCTCAGATGAGATCACATCCTATCTGTCAGGACAAAATAAAAACACATTGTCACAACTGCAGTGCCAATGATGTTACAGACTAAATAGCATGGTGATGTCAAATGACTTCCCTAATGACAGAGAACAGGTCAATGGCAGAGGTGTGTGCAGAGCTCCAATCTCAGTCTTTAGCTACTGGCCCATGCTCTCTATTGAAAGCAGCTGGTACTAGGAAAGGGGAGCTGCAGTCCCAGGCCTCAGATGTGGAGTTTCACTGGAGAAAATGGTGGGACCTTTCCAAGTTTGTATCCTTCCCTGGAAAACTATGAGATTTTTTTAAACCCCAGCTGCGCTTGTTTCCCACAGGCGGCTTTATTTACGTGTACCAGCATATCCATAAATCCTGTAGTTATGCTGAGTAAGTTAAACTTCTTCCTTCCAGAGCTTTATTCCTACAGTTCTGCACTTACTCAAGGTTTGTAGAACACTTTCCTGTGCTGGCAGCTGTGGTCTTCTGCATAAGTGACTTCAAACTGCAGCGCATAAGTCTCGTGGCGGCACTTTTTCTTCTAAAAGCCACTGCTTTAATAATGTTTATTTCCTGAAGGAGAAATAGAAATGTCATGCTTCCTAGTGGAGATTTTTTAAAAAAACTTTATTGTGTTGTTGCTAAATAAACAACACAAACTAAAACTGAGTATAGCAAAGCACAATTTCTGTGCCAGACATTCTTCTGTACAGGTTGACTGGATACATTTCACAGCCATACTCCCCAGTCACCTATTCCCCATTCCGTTTAAAAATCCTGGCATAACTGTAATAAGCAATGAAGCACTTATTTCGGGGATCAACACCGAAGTTCTAGTTTCCTTGCTGAGTTTAATTAAAAAGATTACTTGTTATTTGTCTATGCAAAATAATAAGAGGAGATATTGTGTGCTTTATTTCAGTTGTCTTTGAAGCTGTTGGCCAAAGGCTAGTGACCTTTCAGTTGTGATGGTCTCTGATACTGTTAGGAGCCCTCCCTTTAGAGCATCAGGCAGATGATGATAATCTTCCCCTCCTGTCTAAGCAGTGAAAAAGCAGTAGCTGCTGCATTCTGACACGTTTATGACTCATTTAATCACTGGGCTGACAAGCTATACAGACTATGAAGCATTCCCTTTACAGGTCTCTCATTGTAATCACAGTTTATTTTTAGTCTTTTTTTTCTAAAAAGGAAAAATTAAGGTCAAGTAAATTTAATGCACTTTTACAGTAACTCTCTGTGAAGAGACTGGGGATTTTATTTGGCTGATGTGTTATCTTACTTTATTTTTCAGACTAGCCTGAGGACACAAACTCAAGTAATGCAAATCCTTGGGACAAAAGATTCAGTTGAAAGAGAAACGGGGAGTTCCCCTGCACTTCCCCACCTGCATGCCCACTGTGCCCAGAAGGGATTAGGAGAAGGAGTGGAAGAGGCTGCAAGGCTTTTGAACCATCAGACAGGTGACAGTCTCAGAAGTAGCCTAGCACCATGGCAGCGTGTGTGTGAGAGACGGTGGGGAGCAGGGGGACGTTCCAGGGGAGCTGCTGCTCTTGCTGTGGAAATCCCTGGGTAAACCACAAGCAGAATATTGCGTCTCTGCTTGTGAGCTGGAAGGCAACATTGCCAGTGTGGCAGTTAACTCAGCATCATGACTGTCCTGCAAGTGAGGGGAATAATAAACCAGCCTGGAGAGTCATGGTGTGCCGTTCATGTTGCACTACCACCCTTGGAGCTTAGTGTCCTTCTGCAGCCTGGGCCATTTGGGGTCTTGAATATACGAGTTACCATGGTAACTTGACTGCTTTGCTTACGCAAGGTGCTCAGAGCCTGCATGGGATGGCAGACCAAGGGCAAAGCCTCTCTGTTCTCCTTGAAGGGGTCATGAGCTTCTGCAGGGCAAGTGGCAGAGTCTAAGGCTAGCATTCTTTTTTTTTTTTTTTTTTTTTTTCACAGAAACATAGAATCATAGAATGGTTTGGGTTGGAAGGGACCTTAAAGATCATCTAGTTCCAACCCCCCCTGCCATGGGCAGGGACACCTTCCACTAGAACACATTTATGGTCCTGGCTTTGCAGCACAGAGAAACAAAAAGTACAGTGTGATGAATACAGTGGAAGAAATTATGTTCTTCAGGGAACAAAGTACATGGGAGACACCTTGCAGTTTCTAGCAAAGGAGTTTGCAATTTTTACAACTCTTTCTTGATAGAATTGCTTACTGGTCAGATAGATAAAACAATATCTAACTGATAAACATCCCAATACACACCCCTTCTGCAAGGTACCGGCTGAAGAGAAAGTGCACACTTTTTTTTAGGCAATGATTCTCATTCTGTCTGCCTAATCCTGAACTGAGTACTGGGTGAATTCCCTAATGGGAAAAACATGAATCACCTTCGTAACTGAGCAACTCGTCATCAACAGAAAGGGTGCCTTAGCTCCTGCACTTACAGATTTGGTCTGAACAAACCTGGTGTGGGTGGGAGGAGGTGAACTTGGAAGGTGTGCTGACAGATCACTCATCCAGATTTTCATTCTGAGGAATGAGTAAGAGGCCTCAATATTTATTCTAGGGACAAATTACCAGAATACATGATGGTCCTGTGATGGATTTTGGCGTTTTGGTGAAAATACTGACTTGATATGTAAGGAAAAAAACCCCTTATTTCTGAAACTACAGGATTCAGGTTTTTTGAGTCATCTCTTACAGTACTGCAAAGAACAGCGGACAAAATTGTGCCTGCTTAGCTATGCAGATACCAATGAGGTTGCAGGATTTGCTGTTTTAGGAGTTTAAAGCTGGCCTAAGTGTCTCGAATTCTACTTGAACAGCGTTATGATGTGTTGCATTCCTTTGATGCCCCTCACTGCAATATTTACTGTTGAAAAACAGTTAGGTAACAGAAATGTTCTCACTCACTACTCACTTGGTTATAGTATGCTCATCTTTTATATGAATTAAGATGTTTTAAAAAACATGCTACACACTAGATTATGATTTTTTTTAATAGAACTTCCTGTATATGTTAGCTTCTAGATAAAAAAACCTGTCCAAAATTGTGGACAACTGTTTGTGCTTGAATAATGATTTTTGCTTCTGGACATTTCAGGTAAGCACCAGAAGTATAAATGCTCAAAGAGTCATACACTTCTGTGTTAACTGCCCATCTGAAATGGCTCAGGATTAATTCAATTTTAAAAAGGCGGAACAAGGGATGTTTGAATATTTGCTTCCTGCAGTGAATATTTGATCTGATAAAATGTGAAAGACTGTATTTTTTGAGAAAAAGCATTTAGTTTTGGACAATTTTTAGGCATTTTAATATTACTTTGCAATACAAAGGTTTTTTTTTCATGCCATGATCCTGAATATTGAAGGTGCAGTAACAGTTTGGAACTTTTTTCTAGCTTTTAAGTATAAAACCTGGTTTCGTTTGGTACTCCTCTCGTATTGCCCCAGGAAAATGCTGCCCTCTTTCAGCAGCCCTCCTGCCAATGTCACCGTGCTGGTGACAAAAGCTCTTAGAGGCCTGCTCATCCTATTTCCAGTAACCAGCAGTGAGCAGTAAGTGAACCTCAGCTACATGTTCCCCTTTCCATGGTGCAGAGGGCGGGGAGGATCTTGCACTGTCCTCATTTACTTAGTTCACCTTCATTAGGGGTCTGGAAACCGTTCTAGAAACCTGCAGCTCTTTTAGCCATGTAAGTGGGAACACTGCAGCAGGCAATTTCTTATTGTACAGACATGACACAGATGTAAGGCTTTGGGTGCATACTTGAGGATTTCACAGAATCATTGAGGCTGGAAGGGACCTCTTGAGATCCTGTAGTCCAGTCTTCTTGCTCAAGGCAGGGTCAACTACAGCAGGTTGACCAGGACTGGGCTTTTGAATCTCTAAAAGGATGGAGACTCCACAATCTCTCTGGGCAACCTGTCCCACTGTTTAGTCTCTCTTGCAGTAAAAAAAGTGTTTTCTTCTGTTCAGATTGAATATCTTCAGTTTGTGTCCATTGCCTCTTGTTTTCTTACTTGGCACCACTGAGAAGAACCTGTCCCTCACTTTCATTTCCTCCCTCCCATCAGGTGTTTGTGCACATTGATAGGATTCGCTGCAGTCTTCTCTTCTACAGGCTGAACAGCCCCAGCTCTCAGCCTGTCCTCATAAAAGACATACTCTGGTCCTGTAACCATCTGAGTGGCCCTGCGCTGGACTTGCTTCAGTACGTCCATCTCCCTCTTGTGCTGGGGAGCCCAGAACTGGACACAGCACTCCAGAAGTGGCCTCACCAGTGCTGAGTGGAGGGGAAGGGTCACTCCCCTGACCTGCTGGCAGTACTCTTCCTAATGAAACCCAGAAGGCTTTTTTGCCCTGAGCGTGCATTAGATTTGTTGTTCCATTCTTGAAAAGCAGCACCAGCCTGAGCAGAGGAAGACCTGCCCAGTAGTCAGTCCTCTGACCAGCTGTTGAGAAAACTGTTCTCTGGAACTGAAAGCATATTCTGCAGCATGAGCTGCTTTCCAAACGCAGTAGGGCTTACACTCATTCATCTTGCTGTCAGGACACACCGCACAGCACAGAAAGCAGCTCAGCAAGCAGAATATAAGCCCCAGGTGGAAAAGCCTGAGAAATGAGTTAAATATAACTCTTTGAAATAGCTCTAATGGCCATGGCAAATAGGATTCTTATGTTAGCCTGAGAGATGATTATGTTTGGGTTTTTTTCTCCTTTTTTAGTGTCTGTCTATGAGATAAAATATATATTTTCCATTTTAAAATGAAAAGAAAGAGAACCGTACACATGGAAGCAGATTACTTTTCAAGGCAACTAATAAACTCAGAATTCTCCTTCCCTGCAACTCAGCCATGCACACACTTACGGATTTATTGTCATTACTTACCTGAGTATTTTTCCATCACCTATAGTAAATATAGAAAGCATTGTTTTATGAATGCCTCTGTCCTCGCACGCTTCCCTGCTCCCTGGGATCAGAAGTGTTAGTCTTCTAACACTGTTACTTATTTGTGAAAAGAAGGAAATAGCACAGTAAAATAGACTAACCTTTTCTGATCTTAAAAATTTTGGCACCCCTTTAAGAGGCAACAGATCTTTACATCCTGAAGATGATTACTGGGGACTCTTTGCAACAGAATTAATGGAGCGTGGGCCTTCTGCAACTTCAGGGCACCACTGCTAGTTCAGCTTTAGACAACATTCACTTGCCGGTGTAACACTTTTGCTTCTTCTCATTTTTTTCCGAGTTGATATAATATATATAGCGTTTCCTCACTGTCTGGAAAAGATCCCAGCAAGATTTTTGGAAGCTTTTGAAATAAAAGCTGACCTGATGCTTTTATAAAATTAACAAACATTTCAGTTTTTTAGATAACCTGGAGCTCCAGCCACTATGGCTCGAGATATAACGAGTCTCTTCTGTGTTTCTAGCTGTAATTATGACACATACAGGAATTTAAAAATTTCTCAAATCTTAAATTAAAGTTAGATTACTGAGTAGTAGGAAGGGTGTTGTAAAATTTTTAAGTTGTGTTTTAACATAAATAATATTTAAGAGAAAAAAAATTAAAAAAATGTGGAAAAAAAGAAAGGGAAAAAAATGACATGTAGGAGAAAAAAATGTAATGACTGTCATAACAGAAGACCTGAAAAACAAATTATAAATAATTTGTGCTGGTGAGATTATGATTGCTTAAGGACTTGGTTTGTCCTAATGTGGTCCAGACTTCCCCGAGCAACTAAAACATGATGCAGTCATACAGAAATGTGCCTAAATACAGAGCCTTTTTTCAAAGGCTTAGTTTGCATTAAAGCATTATAAAAACAATTGAGGTTTTCCATGTGAACTGACTGAGTAGTCTTAAAATGTCAACCTTTAACTCAGTTCTGAGCCCAGAGGGACTGATTTATGATGAGGTATGGGTCTGTGCTTGGAAGATATGAAGAGCCCACTATGGGAAAAGCTTTACAGAGCACCGGGCAGGCAAAGGGTAAACCAGACAACACCAGGATTTCAAGTCAGCTGTCAGCTTACTGATGAGAAGAGCCTTCAACGTGTGGAAAATGTTTTGGTATTAATAACATATAGTAGAAATAAATCTACAGGAGGAGAGTCTAGTCTGTTCTTAGTTTCAGAGTGTAAGTGTTGAGAACATTGGTTGTCTATAGGCAAATAATAGGTGGTTTAGACTTTAAAACTGAGCAGTAAGTATTCATTTTGTAGCCTTCACAACAATAGCAGTGAGTGAATTCCATTCTAATTTAGAGAAAAGAGTAAAGTGAGGGCCATACCAAGAAAGTATTCTAGAAGACAATGTATAAAGTAGAATGAAAACTTTTTATTTCATTAAAATGAATAACCCATCTGTGGGTGATGAAAGTGTACTCTTATCTTACACGAGAAGAAAAACATATGGCTGAAGGTAAATTGTAAGATTGGAAAAGGTTGAATTTAATTTAACATTTATCTTGTAGACCAAGGACTTCAAAAGTCAATAGATATCTCTCTGCTGTGCAGAGGAATTTAGATTTCCCTAGACCTCTACGTCCTCTGAATTCTGCAGTGATACAGATATATATGTTTTAGTTTGGCTGGCAGCCACGGTAAAACATGCCACATAGTTATATAATTTATACAATGCTTTCAACCACTCCACTTTTTTTTATAATCAGAAAATAAACCCACCCTTAAACATATGAATTGGGAAATAGATGTTGGGTAGGAAATCATTGATTTTTATGACACAGGACCATGTATATATATGTTGAAAAGCGAGCATTACTCCTGCCTTTAACGTGAAGGGACATGGATTTTTACCAAAGTGTTTTTCTGGATTCTGTAGCTGCTTATTCTTACCAAGCATCTTTTTATCTATGCTTTACCATCATAAAGCAGGCTGAATATGGTGCCATCAGCACAGACTCTACTGACTTCTAAACATTTAGCAGTACAAGCCTTTTAAGTCCACATCAAAGATGCCATCTGCTAATACTGGTAGTCCTGCTTACAGTGCTCTCTGGCTTGTAACTAGAAAAGAATCCAGTACAGACAATGGGGAGTGGGCTTCAAACCTTTTAATTAAAAAGGGTCTGTCTGCTAAATTAAAAAGGAAAAGGATTCCTGGGGGGATACACATGAAGTAACATTTGTGTATTGATTCCTCTGAATGAGCAGACTCACTCTAGATGTCTCCTTTAAAGACATAAACCTAAAACAGTCAATAACCTGCTTGGAAGTTTTGTTTAAGTTTTCCTTTTCATTCCACTCTAACAACTTTTCCTTGGCTCTAACACAAGATTTATGTTGCTTTGTTTTGCTATTTATTTACCTGCCAATATATACCTTTTATATTTTGTTTCCCACACAATTATAATAAATGGAGTACTTCAGCCTTTCATGCTTTGAAAAGATGTATTATTTCAGTATCATTGTTATCAATGCTTTAGTGATATATGACAGATTCCGGTGAGCTACTTTTTCCTCAAAGTCAGTTTTTGTTGCTTGTATAACAAGGCTTTCTTAGTGGGAACAGGAATGTCCTTACATGGGTGGATACTATAAAGACTCAATCACCTTCCATAGCATATTAAAGGAAGCTACCTCCCTGAACAGTTAGATCATTCAGTTACTTACTAAAATCCCTAGTGGAATTGCAGATAGAATTGTTCTGTTTCACAGGACTCCACAATTTGCACTGAGCCTTTTATTTATTTGTTTACTTTTACCCATTAATATAAAGTTATTTAAAACAATCTTTTGAAAGCCTGTTGTACATGTAGCAATGAAGAATGGGATAACACTACTGTGTACCACACTTTGAAATAAGTTTATTTTAACGTGAACTTTTTCCTTCTCTAACAGCCTACTTATCCTGAATACATAAGCAAGGCAGAAAATCCCAAAGAAAATTATGCAATAAGAAGAAAATAAGTTGAATTATTTTGAAGAGCATATCTTGTTACTATCTTTCTGTTTCATGTTTCAAATTCTCCTCGGCTTAACCTCATTTCGCAGCTTCTGATTTGTCTGATTCTTGCCTGACATCACAGTGGAGTGGACAGAGAATACATCAAATACCAATATTAACTTCAGCTGTACTCCACGAATGAAAGGATCTTCTTGTAGGAGCTCTACAGAAGCTTGCCAGGAGCTCGTACACCATATCCACAGCTATGTCTCCACAGTGAGACGCTCAGGCCTTGTATTGCCAACTCCTTGAGACAGAAACATTGTCCCAACTTTTTCCCACCCAAGAGTGGCAGAAGCTGTTTCTGCACTGAAAGCAATTTCAGATTGCTTCTGGGAATATTAGTCCATGTCAAACACCTTGTAACAATTTAGCCTTTCTGGACGTGTAATAAGCTTTATATTTTCTCATCTCTCCTAGTATTTCCACTCCATGTTTAATGCCATGTACCTGCCCACATGTGGTCACAGAGCTGAGGGGACTGTATTTTAGCCGTAGCATTCTGCAATAATTTCAGTTTATGCACCTGTGTCTTCAGCTTGTTTGTCCTTTCTCCTGGTGTCCTTATGACAACAAAAATATTCCATACTTCACAGAAAAAGAAAGACCTAAAATCCTTTAATTTTCAGACAATGCCCCCTTAGTCTCTTACTGAATCCCCAAATGAATCCCACAGACAGCTAGGCAATTTAGGCAGTGCCAGAAAGAAGATACAAGCCTCATAACTGTGTGAAAAGGACAAGGGGCTGGTGACATTATACTATGGGACAGAGAAGAGAAGCTGAGGACAGCAGGCAATGACCAACATGGGGTGAAGTTTGAAAGGAAAGCACCCACAAGTAAGTACCAGTCTCAGAAGGATTTAGAATCTTTCAGCAGATCCTGTGCAGACAGCATTAAATAAATTCTTAATGCCCTGTATAATTTAATTGTTACGGTTTCCTTTTAATAGCTTAGCGATTATAAAACATATAATCAGTTGTTAGTTACATCATTATACTTCACCTTAAATCACCAAGTACGTAAATAAAGCATTCTACTAGCTTCACTTTACACTTCAGACATGTAAGTAAAAGTGGTTTCACTCTACAAATCATATGACCCCTATGCAATGATCATATGTCCTTCAAAAAATTGTTTGAAGTCTCAAAACCTTTTCAGAGATCTTCAGGAGAGTAAAAAGAAGTTATAAAAATAGGTACAAAACTAATTAAAAGTTTGCAAATGCAGTACGAGTAAAAGGTCAGTTTTGTCTTTGCAAAAGGTTAATAGCAGGACACCGTGTGGCTGTGTACTGAGACTGTTATTTGTCGTAACTGTGGATCATATTAGTAACCTCAATCAGTCTGAAGATTACAGCATGGGGGCTAGTGTGGCCAAGTGTCAAGTTTTGTGGAATTACCTCCCTCTCTGTGCACAAGCCAGCACCCTGTATGAGTGAAGCAGTGAACAGAAGTGTCCCTCAGGTCTTGGCAAATGCCATAGCATCAGAAGGTGAAAGCTGCTGCTTACGAAGTTTGCAATGGCTGGGGCAGAAAAAGACAAGGCTAAAACAGGGTCACTGGTGTGAACCAGCCACATTTTTGGAAAAGTACTCAAATAAATGGAAGTATTCACTGTGGGCACAAAATAGGTAACGGTGCAAAGAGAAAATGCAGTAGAAGATGCAAAACAAGACATGGTTGTTAAGCCTTGGTACTTTTAAAGGTGATTGTGAATTCAGTTTTGAAGGCAAGGCAGATTTTTGTAACTGTTTTCCACATCCTTTGCATAAGAAATGTCTAAGCTTTATGTTAGTCATATTTAGCAAAGAGAATCTTCAATGCTTGCCTGTCTTTTTTTTTTTAATGAGCAAATTATGCTTAGATTTTCATAAAGCAATCTTTTATACAAGATTGTGTAATACAAGATACTAGATTAACATTAATCACATGTTAAGATAAATTTTTTTAAGTCCTCACTCAAATTTTTATTTATTTATTGTTCAGGTAGTCTTCCTGAATAACAGAAAATATTGAAAAGAAAAGATATGAGGAAAACAGTCCTCTCCAGAGCTTTATTTTTGTTTTTGCAAAGATACTGCATGGATTCTGCAAAAGCCCTGTCAAGTTCTCAGTATGTTATGTATTAGTCAAGCTACAATTCTTCCTGCCCATGTTATGGGATGTCATTTCTTGATTAACTCTTTGGTGCTTACCAGGAAAAGAGAAAGGTGCCACTAAGTTCAGTGCAATAAGTCTATGGCACTTCGCAGTGTGATGCACACTGAGGAAATTGAAAAACATATGCCTTTTGTTTGCAAAGAAAACCATTATTTTAAAAGATATTTAAACAGTATTTTAAAATTCCAAGGAAAGGCCCAATCATTAGAAAGCCTATTAAGTTGTTACTATATAGGATTAACAGCACATCAGCCAGACATAAGGGGCTGACAGCCAACTGAGCTTTGCATTTCTTGTTTACCTTGTCAAATTTTTTCCTTCATCAAATCCTCAGTGATTAATTTAACTTCACAATTGCTTAAAATCACTAGAAGATCCAACACTGTTTCTACCTTTTCTTTGCTTGCACTTTTTTGAAATACAAAATACTTTTAATCTTGATTATTCTTAAATGTTTTTTTTTAAAATCTTAATGACACCTGGCTAGCTGGCTATGAAAACAAGTGTTCAAGAAAGTGTTTAACAAATGAAAAAGGAACTCATCAGGCTGCAACAAACTTTTCAAATGTCTGATTCCATTCAAATGGGGGGAAAAAAAACCCTGAGATTTTCACTGTCAAAAAAAAATGTGGTTTTTTTTGAAAGATCACTGAAAAATAGCTGTTCCACTTACACTGGTTTCATTTCTTCTCATATTTTTGTGTATGCGAATGACTCAGCTATGCCCCTGAAATCCATCCACTGTGATACCTGCTCTCGGCATCACTAATGATTTCAGCAGTACCGCTATGGAGAACAGACAGTAATTTCCCACAAAGCCTGAATGATCACATTGGGTTCAAAAAGTTAAGCTTCTGGGCAACTCAGACATTCTCTCTCCTTAGAATGCATTTCGTCAACCTAAAAAGCAAGTGCAGTGGTGGCTATGAACAGGAGCTTCAGGGATATCAGCGGGACAACTTTGTAATTTGCCTCTGGAACATTTAAACTGCCCAACAATGTCCTTTGCTGTGTCCTTTGTCTTTCCATCTTTTTGAATGTTACAGTTTGCACACCAAAGGGGTTTTGAAGTGCCTGAAAATGGCCTGCATTTGCATATGGCTGTTTTAAAACAGCACTTTCTTGCTTGAGCTCTGTCCTTTCAGTAGTTTGGACACTACACAAACCACAGTTTTTGCCCTCCTGTATAGTGTTTGAAAACAGAAATGTACATTAAATATCTAACTACGGAACATGTAAATTTGTACCAAATATATAGAAAGTAGCAAGGACCGGAATCCTGAGCAGAAACCCATCCTGATTATTATTTCATTACACAAAAGACATGTAAAAAGATGCTGTCATTTCTCTTTGACCATACGTTCAAGCACCTGTGTGTAGCATCCTGCCTGATTCCATACGCTTGTCTCCATTACCTTTAGGTTTCTGTCAATGCTCGCATATGTTGTGGCATTCCCAAATCCTCCCATTCCAGGTGTTTGCTCTATTCCTTTTCCATCTCCAGCTATTCTTCCGCTGCTGTCTTCAGCCCTTGTAAGCCCTCCCTAGGACATCCCAATCCACAGCAGCCCCCAGGCAGGTGCTTGGTGGTACAACGGTGAGTTTGGTAATTTCAGCTTGGATGGGTCATACGACCATTTCCCCAGGGAGAATTACCACTGCTGTTAAATGACGGTCATTGCTGTTCAGTAAGGGTCTCTGATGGGTGCCTTATGTAAGAATATTTCACACATGAGCAATTCCTGGGGACTTAAGATGTATTGTATAATCACAGCTAAATAATTCAAAATGTGTACTTTTGTGGGATATTTCATGATAAGTAGAAAATAGTACTAGATGAGGCATGAGTGAAATGTACAATGTCATGCCAATTTAAAATGAGAGAGACTTTTTTCTGCCTGATTTATCATCCAAGACTTTTGTCTAGACTTTTTTACAACAGAAATTTTAAACCCTTAGGACTTTAACTAGTAAAAAGTCTTGGTTTAGTACATAAATGATTTCCAGGCAAATTAAATATTAAAAGCAAAGTCTGAGAAGCATCCCTTAAAATATTGGAAACTAAGATTCAGAAAGAGATGTTTTGAGTTATGTGTGTGTGTTTGCGTGCGCCTGCTAGCACAAATTATTCAGGCTCATTTAAGAATGGATAAAATAAAAAGAACAAAGAAAGGTCTAGGGAATGATTTGTCAGTGATGATAAAATCTGAGGGATGTGTCTTCCTTTATCTTTCATGAAAGGAAATAATTAAAAAATGGCAAGAACTGACCTCCAGCATTTGGTCCAAATATAAAGAATCAGTCTCAAAATTTCATCACAGGAAAATCTAATTTTAAAGAGTCTCAGCAGATGCCACAGAGCCTTTTGCAGAGTTCTGCATAATCCCCAGGCAAAGAAAAAATTCACATCAGAAGAAAATGAGATGAGAGATGGAGAGAAAGTAAGTGTGTGTCTCACCAAATGGGTCCCTGTAGGTTGCTGTGCATATGTAAGGCAGTAGATAAAAACCATGGTAATTTTGATCTCCCTTCTCCCTTGGAATGATTTATTTGTTTATGGAATTTAATTTTTGGCTCCTAATTCATGTGAAATTTCAGTAGCAGAACGGGTTTTATATTCTTTTTGGAAGAAGCCTTGAAAGGCTTTTGTACAGAACTTCTTGCCTCAAAGCGATATACAGCAGTCCTCAAATGAGGCATGTTCCAGCAAAGTCATTCTCGTATACAGTAGCAGTATATGAGAACAGTAACATAATAAATATTTATTGGTAGACTACCGCAGATCTAAGAATAAAGTGAGAATAAGTTTTATTAATGTTTAAAATGCCAAGTTCTTCACATTAGTAAAAAATTTAATTTCCCTTAGATGTGTTTTTCTGTGCATCCATAGGTTCTTAGGACAATGATGTTGAAGGAGAATAGGCCTAAACTAGGGTTTAAGAGACTTGCAGTGCTCTCTGTTACTTTACTTTATATCCCTGAGTAAGTCACCTAGGACTGAACTCTAGGAAACACCTGCCAAAAGTTTGGGGCGGGGCTCTCATTTTGGAAAAGCAGTAATGCAGAAACAGGATATTTGTTCTTATGCAGTCAAGGCTCAGAATGGTATCCTCAAATGGTGCCTTGCTTTGGGCAGCCATGTAAAAATGAAACAACCCCTTGGTGATAATCTTGCTGAGGACAAACTGTGCTTACCTGCGTTCTGCCAAGAGCTTTACTGTTGAGAGATGTAGCATAAATTCTCCATGGCACATGCTGTTAGCAAGGGAGATTTCATCCCATTTCATTGCAGTAGTTTTACTTGCCCGTTTCTTGGCTGCAGCAAGACTGCAGCGTACCTTTGCGGCAGCATGTGTGGTGGGAAGTATCTGGGAGACAGTGGGAGGCACTCCTTTGGACAGTTCACTGAGGTCAGGAAATCCATGAAGGTGTTTTCATGAGCAGTTTGAAATTATAAGCATAGTAAACTGTAGAATGAAAATGTTAACTCCAGTGGGATTAAAATAAACTGAGATGAGAAGATGAGTGTTCTTAATTTCCTCAAGTATTTGTTTCAAGAGCAGGAGCCTTGTTGGATCTGTATGATGTGGATTATAAATATAGTTCCTTCTCCTTAGTGTTGCTCCATGTCTGTCCATGCTGTTCCTGATAATGTTGTCATTTAGCACCTTGCTCTGCAGCACTAGGAGTGCAGGACATGATGCAGAGTTCACTGGAATTTATCCCAAATACCAGTTAGGAATCTTGCGAATCAATGTCTCAGTTCATTGCTTGCTAAAGCAGACGTAGTCCCTTCAACCTGGGAAATAACTGTAGAAATACAACCTTTCTACAAGCTACCTTCAAACTGAAATGAAAGGTCTTTCAGATGTGATGGTGTCTGTTTTAAAAGCTGGACCCACGTGCCAGACAGATATGAAGAAAGCAGAGGAGGACCATGAGGTGTGGCAGCACAACAAATCTGTTATGTACTGTCGGATCTCCTGTTTTCTCTGTAGCATAGAACTGTGGTACAGCTTCTCACTGTCCACCATTAACCTCTCAGGGTGGCTGCCAGCAGGGAAAACACATCAAACTTGATTCTGGTTCTGCATTTCCTTGCTCTGCCCCTGTTCCCATGCCAGAGATCATGACTGAGTGTTCAATGAAGTTCTGAGTCATGGGGCTGTCTCTGTCCTTTCCTTACTCAGGTTTCCTAATTCAGCAGCTGGTCTATTTTGGCCTTCTTAGCATAAGGAAGACCTGGAAATAAAAAAAAAAAACAACCCTTATTTCTCTGCCTCCTTCCACAGCTCTGCTTCATGGTCTTCGTGCATCCCTATGAGAAAGAAATCGGCCAAGGGACGCAGGAGACCTGCATGGTTGAGCAGGGAGCTTCTGAAAAAGCTCAAGTGGAAGAAGGAAGTCTACAATAAGTAGAAGAAGGGACTGACCCCTTGGGAGGATTACAAGAATGCTGCCAGAGCGTACAGGGATGAAACAAGGAAAGCCAAGGCCACCTTGGAATTAAACCTGGCCACGGAGGTCAAGCTCAACAGAAAGGGTTTCTACAAGTATATTGGAAGCAAAAGGAAGACCAGAGAAGTTGTGGGCCCACTGTTGAATGAACCAGGAGCCATGTTGATGGAGGATGACAAAGAATGCCTTCTTTGCTTCGGTCTTTACTGCTCGGCCCAGCCCTCAGGAGTCCCAGGCATTGGGGGAAGTAACAGGGAAAGAAGAAGACTTCCCTTGGGTTGAGGAGGATCGAGTGAGGGATCAATTAGATCAATTAGATATTCACAAGTCCGTGGGCCCTGATGGGATGCACCCGAGAGTGCTGAGGGAGCTGGTGGAAGTCATTGCTGGGCCGCTCTCCATCATCTTTGAAAGGTCCTGGAGAATAGGCGAGGTGCCTGAGGACTAGAGGAAGGCCAATGTCACTCCAGTCTTCAAAAAAGGCAAGAAGGAGGAGCCAGGGAACTACAGGCTGGTCAGCCTCACCTCCATCCCTGGAAAGATGATGGAACAGCTTGTTCTGGGCGTCATCTCAAGGCATGTGGAGGAAAAGAAAGCTGTCAGAAGTACTCAACATGGATTCACCAAGGGGAAATCATGTCTGACTAATCTGATAGCCTTCTACGATGGCATGACTGGATGGATGGATGAGGGGAGGGTGGTAGATGCGATCTACCTTGACTTAAACAAGGCATTCGACACGTTCTCCCACAGCATCCTCATAGGGAAGCTTAGGAAGAGTGGGCTTGATGAAGGGACAGTAAGGTGGATAGATAACTGGTTGAAAGACAGAGCTCAGAGGGTAGTGATTAGGGGCACAGAGTCTAGTTGGAGGTCAGTGATGAGTGGTGTTCCCCAGGGGTCAGTACTAGGTCCAGTCCTCTTCAATACATTCATCAATGACCTGGATGAGGGAATAGAGCAAGTTTGCTGATGACACAAAGCTGGGGGGTGGCCGACACACTGGAAGGCTGTGCCACCATCCAGAGAGACCTGGACAGACTGGAGAGTTGGGCAGAGAGGAACCTTATGAAATTCAATAAGGGCAAGTGTAGGGTGCTGCACCTGGGGAGGAACAACCCCCTGCACCAGTACAGGTTGGGGGTGACCTGCTGGAGAGCAGCTCTGTGGAAGGAGAGCTGGCAGTCCTGGTGGACAACAGGATGACCATGAGCCAGCAATGTGCCCTTGTGGCCAAAAAGGCCAATGGCATCCTGGGGTGCATCAAGAAGAGTGTGGCCAGCAGGTTGAGGGCGGTCATCCTCTCCCTCTACTCTGCCCTGGTGAGGCCGCACCTGGAGTACTGTGTCCAGTTCTGGGCTCCCCGCTTCAAGAGGGACAGGGAACTGCTGGAGAGGGTGCAGCAGAGGGATACCAAGATGATTAGGGGACTTGAACACCTCTCTTATGAAGAAAGACTGAGGGATTTGGGTCTCTTCAGTCTGGAAAAAAGACGGCTGAGGGGGGATCTTATCAACACTTATAAATACTTAAAGGGTGGGTGTCAGGAAGATGGGGCCAGGCTCTTTTCAGTGGTGCCCAGTGACAGGACAAGAGGTAATGGCCACAAACTTGAGCATAGGAAGTTCCACCTAAACATGAGGAGGAACTTCTTTACTTTGAGGGTGGCAGAGCACTGGAACAGGCTGCCCAGAGAGGTGGTAGAGTCTCCAACTTTGGAGACATTCAAAACCTGCCTGGTTGTGTTCCTGTGCAACCTGCTCTAGGTGAGCCTGCTCTGGCAGGGAGGTTGGACTAGATGATCTCCAGAGGTCCCTTCCAACCCTATGATTCTATGATTCTATGATTCCTTTAGGCTTTCTTCATCACCTGTAGTCTAAACGTTTCAAGAAAAATAATTGATGCCACTGGTCAGAAATGTAAAGTTCCTCTTCCCACTCCTTTCTGACTTCATATTTTCTCCATTTCTCCTATATTGTTCGAAAGGGCGGGGGGCAGAAACAGGTTCAGGTTGATTCTGCTGTTTCCTAGCTGTCTGAGCCAACACAATAAAGCTTGGTCCTTTGAGGCTGTCAGCAATGCCAGTATTTAGATATGCACATATGAAACCTGGGTAAGAAGGGCTTCCGTATGAGTGAATGCCTTTATAAATGTGTGGCAAATCCCTGTCCTTCAAGAAAGACCTCTGCCAACCAGCATCTCCTTCATTTTCAGAAGGAAAATATTGAATGAAGACCCTATTGTAAGTTGGCCATTTTCCTTCCTTTTGGGAAAAGTCAGCTGTTTAATTGCGTGAAACTCATATTTGATGTACACTGGAGTCTTCTGCGTTGCTTCACATCTCATTGAGAGACACGGCTAAAAGTCCAAATGTTTAACTAGTCATAATGAGTTTTCACTGAAAAGATGAGAATATCTGTAGGTTTTCAAACTGTTGGGTTAATATACTAATCAGATCTTTTTAAAGAAAAAACTGTATAATCCATTCTTTTCTTTACAGAAATTAACCTATCTATACGTGTACAGACAACATTGCCACAGCATTGAGATAAGGCACAAAAAAGTTACAGTGAGAATCGGTGAGAATACACAGGGAAAAGGTGTAGTAATGCTGCCTTCGAAAAGAAGGATGGTGGAATTATTGCTTGTGGTTCTCCATATATTCTGTTGCATATCATCTCACTTAGATTGCTTACAGTGCTAGTAGTTGTAACATTTATGCTATGTCACAGCTTCTGCATATTCATAGGCCTGGAAATCCTTTTTGCTCAGTTGGGGGACTGAGGTGGTATGGGAGGTGTTTCCACACTGCTTGGGGGTGTGTCACCATTTTTTTCAGCCTCCCTGGTGTGATAGGGCTGCCGTTTAGAAACTGTGAATAATCTGCTCAAAGGAACCATAGGAATAAGGAGCACAGGGATATCTCAGGCTGAGATGTGTTAGTTGCTATTCAGGGACTCAAAGTAAAGTGCATTAGCAAGCACTTTAGCAGTAAACGTGTGCCTGGGGTCTGCTAACCTTCAAATTTAAGGATGTATTTAGGGACTATTGCCTCCATTAATAACAGAAAAAGAAGACAGTTTTAAACAATACCTACAATGTGTCAGCAAGGTGTGATTGTTCCAGGGTATGCATTATCCTAGACGAAAACGATTCCCTTGAGTGCCTTCCCATTTTATCAGTGCAGATTTAGTCCCTGCAAGAGGGCACCCTGCATCTCTGGGATTGGCAACAGGCAAGACTTGGGTGAAGTGCTTCCTTTGCTCCTGTAAGAAACATGATGGCTGACCACATGCCTTGCCATCAGAAGGAGAAAACATGAAGTTATTAATACTCTGTTGTGGTAGAACCTCTGATGTGCACCGGAAAACAGAGGTCCTGGCCATGATTGAGGGGTGGTTTGGATGATGAAGCAGATGCTGTCTACCATGAAAACACCTTAAATAGGAAAGTGTTTTTATGCTCAGTCAGCACTTGGGCTTGATCCAATTTTAAAGAGACACAGGGAGAAAATTTTCAATGGCTGCACTGCGAGCAGGATCAGCCCTCTGATGTTTCCAGACCTTTCAATTTTCCTTTTTTCCTTCCAGCTCTTTTTTTTTCCACCTTTGCTTTATTCTAAGCTGCATATAAAAGCAAAGTTTTGCATAACCGAGTGAAGAAATCTTACAGACACAGAAAGCAAAGCTGACTGCAATGTTCATTTATCCCAATGCATGAAAAGCTCCAATTATAATCAGCAGGCAATCTGCATGTGTGAGGAATTTCAGGAGCTGAGGATTACACTAGTAGAAGGGGGACTTCTTTTTTCAAGTCTACTGCACTGTTTTTCTAATCAATTGTTTAGCCTTTAATCAATTGGCTTTTGATTTAATTGACATTGACTGCAATCCTTTTGTTCTTTGCTCTGTTACAGCTCTAGCTAGCACACATCTGATTGTACATAGAGTGGGTCCGATTGTTTGCTTCCCAGCGAAGCAAAGATTTATCCAAAGCCCATAAGTTTTCTTTGTGTTCTCTCATTGACTATTTTGCTGGAGTTAGGAACACAGGGCCGTTAGTTTCATGGCCATCAGATCTTTTGTTTAATTTAAAAAAATAGTAAATATCTGCCACAAGTGCTGCTGCAACTGCTAGCTATGCATGTAAGAATATTTCGTGTTTAAATTAGTGTGAAAATGAGACTAATTTGTTTCATGCCTAATGCCTCAATGGAGAGAAAATGTGCCATTCTGCTGTTATGTGGCTTAAGAGAGTAAGGTAAAGCTCAGCATTGTGTGTTGTTTTGATTTAAAAACATTGTAATTAATTTTATCCTGGCTTGGAAAATGCCTGAAACAGCATTTGGCTGTACCAAGGAAGTGTGCCGTGCATCTCTGTCAGTGTTTTAGCATTAAAGCCCTTCTGACAAATAACTAAGCCTCTTGCACAGCACATTGAGGTTCTGCTGTTCGAGCCATACTTGGAGCGTATTGTCCTGCATCTGTGACTTTGAAAGCTGCTAAAGTTGAAAGTTGATTATAGTATTACTGAGCTCTTGTACTTGTAAATGTCTCTTCAGTTCATGGATAAAGAACATGAGTTACTGAGAGGCTAAATGACTTATCTACCCAGTATCACATGAGAAGTGAGTGGCAGAGCCTGAGAGAATAGAGGCTCAAGTCACTTCTTCTATAGCTACAAGACTGCACTTACTCCTTACCTCTATAATGATCCATCACTGTGTCCAATTAGTATCAGTACGGTAAAGAATCTTTGAAAACATAAGTTAAGTGTTCAAATACAGTGTTAGCTTTGCCATACTTTTTTTCCTACACTTTTCATTTTTGTTAGTGAGGTCAAAAATCTTTTGCACAAAGCAAATATTGTTCCTCTGGAATTTTTCCCCAGCTGTTTTGTTCCTCCTCTGCAAGATACCTTCTCTGCTTTTTGACTTCAGACTTTTCCTTGGGTGCCAGTTAAGGAGTTGTCATCTTCCATGCTTGGCAGCAACTAGCAACTCAAGTCCCCCAGTATGGTTACCCCATCCAAATAATATCCTGGGGATGTTTTCTTTCTATGAAGTTTAAATGAGTAAAATTAATCTTTATTCAGAATTTTAGAACAGAAAGTATTGGGGATTACGGCTACATCTTCTTTCCAGCTTATTTTCTTTCCCCCTACTTTCCTTCCATGTCCTAACTTGAAATTCTTCCCTCTGAGAGTCTTCATCTCAGTATTTATCTCTCTGTGGGGAGGCTTTCCATGATGACATCTTAGTACAGTTCTTGTATTTAACCAGATGGTGTTACTACTCCAGGTGCTTCTGAGCAATACACCATTAAGACACACCGGGGTATTTGCTGTCAGTCCTGCTACCCTTGTGGTGGAGTCTTCAAGGAAGCCAGCAACTGTGCATCTTCTCTTGAGAGGGTAATACTGACCAGGTTTAAAAACAGAGATAGGCATTTTGTGGGATTGTGAAGCGGCTTGTTTAAAAGTGCTCCACTGACTCTGAGGCTTCCATAAAACCCACTGCCAGCTTTTCTTAATAAAGGAAGACTTACATATGGAGGTACGTGATCGGTATACCCAGGCATTTCATTGATATGTATGCGCTGTATGAGTCATGCAACAAGGATATGCCATGGTGCTGCCCTGGTGCCAGGTAGACCGTGTCATCTAGCAGAGCATCCTGCAAGGTAGCACATCTCCTTAGTCAGAATTTTTGTGCTCCCAGCTGAAATGGATGTTACATAGGGATATACCAGCAATATACACGAGATTCATGTTCCACATAGAAACACTGGAAAAAGGAAAACCTTTTGGGTAAACTCAAAAGTGAATATGTTGGATGGGGAAAAAAAAAAAGGTGGACAGGATTAATTTATCTTGTGATGTATCAATTGAACTCAAGCAAAAGGTTGATTTTCTTGTAGTCTGTAAGAATAACAAAATCTGGCTTAATTTCTAAATGATATATTATTTTGAAAATGGAAATCTTTTTTTTATGTGGTCAAGTAGTGGAATAGTTCTAGATCCTTTTTCTTCCCTAATTGAAAGCTTTTGCTGAATGTGACCCTAAATCACAGACTACCTCTGTTGTCCTGAACTTCTATTTTTTATTTATGTATTTGTATATGTTTATGTATTTGCTGTTCACTGTGCTAAAGTGGAAAATGTTCGGGGTATGACAGGAGGAAACCAGGGCATGAGAGGAATCAATGTTCTTGGTGTTCCTATTTTTTTTTCTTAAAGTATTCTCTCCCAAAATACACTACCTCCTGTTCAGCAGAGGTTTCATTGTATTTTGGCAAAATCTCACTTTTCCAATTATACTGCAGTCTCTGGCAAAGCCCAATTTTAAAAACATTTCCATGTGTCTGTAAAAAGCACAAAAAAGACAGTTAATGCTGACCTTTTTGTACTTCCTTACCCCTTCATTCTGGAGAACAGTTTGTGCTTTTGAAGTTTTTACAATTGAAACTATGCAAGTAAGGTGCAGTTAGCATATCTGCCCTCGGTTTTCTGAGAAGTTTCTTTGGCTGGGTGTAAGTGTGTGTTTCTGTTTCTCCCTTCCTTCCTTTCTTTGTTTCAATGAAGGGAGAAAGGCAGAGAATTAAGATTACAAATAATTAAGAAAAGAGAAAAACAGGAAGAAAGGGAGATTTTCCTAGGCAGAAAGTAATTTTATTATGTGCATAAGAATTGCTGTTGAGCAAAGCATAGGTTAGAGGAGCTGGGGAAGAAGAAGAGCTGGGATGGCACAATAGGCTTGAGTGAGTAAACAGAAATAATGATTCAGAAAAGTTTTCTTCTCATGACTCTTATGCCTCTTCTTCTTGACATTTTTCTCTTCCACAGGTTGTTAACATAGTCCTGAGGAGCTTATGAGCTGGTAACGCTGCTTGCTTTTTTTTTTTTTTCCATGAAAATGTATCTCAGTAAAGATGGAAAGAACAGTATACTAAAAGAATGAACTTTAAAACCTTTCTCCAAAACATCAATAAATGAGTTCCTTAAAATGCTGTATTGTGAGAGATAGGGTGATATATTCTTCAGTTTACTGCACATCCAGCATGGAGAGAGATCTGCTTCATTAGCTATTTTTCCCAAAGAGTCACTGACAAAATCATACTTTGTATCCAATCTTTCACTGTAAATATTCCATTTTTCCTGCCAGCAGTCACAGAAACCACTGAATGGAGTGTCTCCTTCTGTTGCCCTTTGTTATTCCTGACTTAAGAAGTCCATTAATATGGAAATTGCACTTAATTTTAATTTTTTTAATGAATATTGTTTTTTAAGTGGCTCTTGGAGTTTGTTTTGGGCAAACCCTCCTAGGCTGTGTTTAGGTAATACACTAACTCAGATGTCATATGCCAAAGCATGCCAGTATGCCAGAACAGAGATACTCACAGGGATGTAGTTAGGCATGTGGTTCAGTACTTTACTGAGTGGGAGGCATGACATCAGTGAAGGTAAATGTGACTGCAGGGAAGATCATGTTTTCACTGGCAGTAATCTGTGTTGACTGTGAATGCTGTTGTGTGAGGACCAAGTTAAGTTCTGCAAAGGTGAAGAAAATAATTAAAAGGGGAAGACAAATGGAAGAACAGATTGAAAAGTAGGTTTTTCTTTTCCTTTTTATTTTTCCCAGAGCTTTATTCTTTTATTGTAGAGGAACAAGAAGAAGGGAACGCTCAAATGTTTGAGCCCTCTCTGGTAATAACAATGTTAAACATCACGAGCACATTTTATGTCTACCCACTCAAGAGGGAAGTTAAATGTGTTTTGGAATTTCGTATCCTACTTTGCTGCTCCAGTTATTTTATGTTCTGGTCCCTGCGCTACCCAACAGTCTATTATAATTTGTTTTTATTATTCGGTGGCTTACATTGTGTAGCTTGAAATGATATATAGTATTGGAAAAAGAAATGCATTAAACATGCAGTGTTCAGTTAGCGTGCCTTCTTTTCTTTTACTTCTTTGTGGTGATGTAAGACAGATTTTTCCCTCTACTATTCAGAATCCTACAGAAATGAAATATTGATGGAAAAGAGCTATTGAGTGCCAGTTAGTGAGGATATAAATTCTTTTTTCCAGTCCAAATCCTAATGTAACCTTTACATTCCTGAATAAAATGTTGAAGCTGCTCTCAGCTACTGCGCTCAATGCCTCCCCAGTTTTGGCCCGCTAGCAAGCACCATTGTGTTTCTAAAGAGCTACCTCTTGTTCTACTCAGATTTTCCAAGTTTTCCCACCCTTCTATTATTACCTCCCAAAGCTTTTCCTTTAAATTAAACAAGTATTTCACAAGAAAATAGCTACTGAAGGTTTTATTTAAAAGTGTTTTTTTTAAACACTTATTCCTATGAGCTGTGTCTGTTGCTGCAGTCTGGCCCATTGCATCCTTCTCAAAGTGCTCCTGGGGTAGACCAGTGCCATGCAAGAGCCCTGGGGATCCTTGCTGCAAGGCAGGCACCAGGATGAAGTGTTTTCTTGATTCAGCACACACAGCCCAAAGGAGTGTATTGGGGTGACCTCACTCTAGCCTCGTGTGCTACTTGCCTATGGTTTTTCTGAATTAGGTCTCAGCCCTGGCCAACATCAGTCAGCTCCCCATTGTTTTCCCAAAGTGCTGATGGGATATCTTTGCTGCCTAGAGTTACTGTGGTGGAGGAAAGAGCAGCAGTGTACATTTCCTTCTTTACCGTCAAATACCATAATTGAGTCTCTCTATATGTATAGTGTCAATCAGGTAGACAAACACATAATGGACAACAACTTCTTTGTCAAGTTAAAAGTCCAGCAGCTGGAAGGGCTCACTTGAATGTGCTGCTACTGCTCCTGGGGTCTGTGTGGTCTATCCACTGACATCCAGAATGTGGGCTAAACTGTATTTTTGTCCCTGAATTTAATTCTTTGAAAAATCTACCCTATCTCCAGGCCAAAAGAATTATAGAAATAACACTGTAAATATACTTCTTTTTTCCCCATGAAAATCAGTTTTCATAATTTCAGACAAATACCTAAGCCAAGTGGGAGCTGGTATGTTCTGTCACTAAAAAAAAGCAAAAGAGCAAGCAGAAGTCAGTGTAGGATGCACACAGTTAATCTGATTTCATTTATCTGATCACTGATCTTTAACTACAGCAGAAAAAACAGCAAGTCTGTGTAGAGATACACTCATTTGATTTTAAGAGCTGCCAATTGGTTTCACTTTAGTTTAATTTACTGCCTGAAGCTAAAGAAGGTCTGAGCACCAAAAATGGGCTGAAATGAGAAAAACTGTGAATTATGGCAAATACAGCTACTTTGGTGTAATTCTGTGTGTGTATCCATTTGCTTCCTGGTCAAAGTGTATAAAAATCAATTTACTGAAAGTCAATAGCAAACTGGCAGGATGAATGTTTTTTGTTCTTACCTTATGTCTTGAAGGCTTATGCAGCCTATTATTCTGTTCCTTCTGATATTCCATCTGGAATAGGATTTCTATATTTAGCACCTTAAAAACCATTATTTTTTATTTTATTTTTGTGTCTCAAAATAAATTGCACAAACTGGAATTTCAGACAGAGTGCTAAAAGTTTTTTTAATTCTTCACTGGTTCAGCAGTCTTCAAAAAATATTCTTGACTTTGTCTGGAGAGCTGTACAACTTGATGTTGCTGTTGAACCTCTGCATCTCCAAATTGTTTTTTTTTCCCATTCTTTGTTGTAAGACAGTGCTCTACAGACCTGAACACTGTGTAGTTAAACACCGATTCATCATGCTTACATATTTTTACATAAATGAGGCTATTTGACTGCAAATTTCAAAACTATTATTGCGATATTGTCGTATACAGTGTATAGATTATAGTGTGGGCTGTTACTTTGCATTTCAGGTTAAACTTTGGATTTATATCTTGTAATTGTTAATTCCTATTCTTGAATTGAATCAACAAATTTTATATGCATTCAAATGTAATTATAATTTAATTTTCTCCACAACTTTCATGTTTTCAAAGAGAACAACCTGATACATTTATTTTTTGAATTCCATTTGTGTTGCCAGATGCTCTGCTATGCCCCTTGAGGTTTGGATGCAAAGTAAATAAAAAAGAAAATTCTTAAAAAAACCCCCTCCTAATTCTATGTTTTACAAGGAGTTGGAACTGCTTCTTTCTGTGAATCATATCTTGTTCACATTTTCAGACCATCACTGCTGGGTGGTGGAAATACTGCGGGAAAAAGGTGGAGTATATTGAAATTTGAAATGGAGATTGCACACATGATGAAAAGTTCAGATAGTAAAGCTATTTCCTGAGTTTATGCACAAGTCCATGTATTATTTCTAGAGGACTTACCATCTATAATTAACCATCAGGTATAACTCAAAAGAAATTAAATAACTTTAATAAGAGAATTTATTTTTTTTTAAATTCAGATACCATCTCCTTAACCTCATTTGCTCAAAAATAACATTCTCTAAAATCCTTTTCCTCCCCTTTTCTTAACCCTGTCAATTTGTCGAGTCTGTTTTGGTGGTTTTATTTTCTCTTGACGAAGTGAGGATACTGCTGTGGCTGCACTGACGTTTCTTGTGTGATAGATAACTTTTGGTGACAGAGCTTATGCTGGAGCAAACCAGTTCCTCCTCTCTCTTCCAACTGAATAGCCGTATCCTAAAGTAGACGCCATTGACATAAATTGATAATGTGCTATGGTTCATTAAATATTTCCATTTTGCAATTATGCGATAACTAAAATATCTTTCATT
The DNA here is from genome assembly GCF_963924245.1 of Chroicocephalus ridibundus. NCBI lineage: Eukaryota > Metazoa > Chordata > Aves > Charadriiformes > Laridae > Chroicocephalus > Chroicocephalus ridibundus. Next base: position 35,573,340 of record NC_086316.1, on the reverse strand, counting down.
AGAAAAGTTGCCTGAAACACAGTTTCTGTCTCTTCTGATGGAGGTTTCAACAACACTCCGAACCACTTTTGAGGAAACACTTTGTTAGCTGTGCCCAACAAAGAAATGGATATACTAACACATCCCACAAAGAAGTATTTTCCTAGTTGAATTACATAACCATAACAGCACGCTTACGCACTTCTCAAAATCACAGTCTTATCTCCAAATATGGGGGAGGGGCAGTGATAGTAATACTGTACTATAATTTTTCTTTAAAAGGCTTGTCTGTCAATAAAGTTTTTTTTGCCGTACATTTACTGGTGGGGGACTTCAGCAGCTGTGCAGGTAGGCATGTGGGTGAAAGCAAGAAGATGAATGTATGCATTGTGGTATTGTATATATAATTGAAGCAAGCATCTCAGCTGAGACTATGCTGATGGGAGATGGATGTCACAATACCAAAAGATTTCAAGAATTCATCTGTTCTTACTGAATTGGTTTTGCCAAATCTTTAAGTAAAAGATTAAGGCTTTAAATAAGTCCTTAAATCAAAACAGCGGAGTTTTTCTTAAAAAAAATGCTTGACTGCATTTAAAAAACCCATTTAATATCTTCCAGGTGAAAGATTAAACAAATTTAAATTTTGAAATCTATAAAGTGCGTTATTTGACTTGCTATTTTTTCCTAAATTTTTCAATTGATAGAAAACTGAAGAAGATCAGTTATTCACATGCTTTATGTTAAGGTTGCAAATGTATTTTGTTTACGTCTGTCCATGTTGTAATGGAGAGATGTTTCAGCTGAGATGATCCTGCATGTTAAGTGTGGGCGTTTTGGCAGTTAAGGACTCCAAGTGCATTACCAGTCAGTGCTTCTAAGCCAAGTTATCTCTAGCTTTCTTGGGGGACAGGAGATTAACACATTTTCTGAGTCTACTGTAAAACCTGTGATATATCCTTGCAGGAGTAAATTTCCTTGTAATTCCCTACAGTTTTATCTATAATTCATACACATTGGTCTGACCTTGTCCAGCCTAATTTATCCTTCCTAGTGTCCTTTTAACAGTTAAACACTACTTTCTGCTTATGGGTATTTGCTCATTAGGTGTATCTTTAACTTAAACAACTGACACATATGCAAAATAAACTCACCTGCGCTGGAGGAGCAATGCAGAAAAGAGGACTGTGTTTAGGGGTTAGATTTCCCTGTTGTTTCATTTCAAAGCTGTAGGCTGATCCCACTAGTTGCTCTATCCAACATCAACATGACAAAGCGTCATAAACAGCACAGTGACTGCACCACAGCAGTGAGCCTGGAGATAAATGAAACTGAAATATTTCAAAAACCCAAGGACAGTAGCAACTGGTTCTGCTTCCAAAGCTGCTTTTGCTCCTTTGGGCCCTTCTTAGACAGGAGGTGTTCCTTCCTTTGTAATTCCCACCACCTCCTTTCAGTTCAGCTTTGTAAGAAAAGCAAGGAGACACAACATGGTAAAGAGACGGTGCCTGCTCCTGCCTGTGGCTGGGTGCTGTGGGAGGCTGGGTGATGTACTGACATCCCCACGCCCGGTTCTGAGGCACAGGCTGGGCTTTAAGGCCCTTAAGACTCTGTTCCCTTTGGCTTTGTCCCTGAAAAATGTGTGCCTAAATGTTACAGACCAAACCCAAAACAAGAAAGTCGAGTATTAATTCAAAGCTGATTTGAATCCACTAAGAATTTTTCCAGTCTCCCTCTTTTTTTTTTTTTCCTTTTTGATTTTAATGAGTTTTTGGTAAAGGCTGTAGGGCTTTTGATTCATGGATGGCAAAATTATGATACCACAGTATGCATCAACTGTTGCTTAATCATGCCAGACCTTGCAAACCATCTAAACTTAGAGCTCAAAATCAACCCTCCAGTAACAGCAGTAATGCTCTTTGGATTTATTGTCTCCTGTTAATGTGCAGTTCACAGCTGTTTATGGCATTTCCACAACTAGTCACATGGCAAATATATAGCTGAACTGATGTTAAGTCTTGCCAGGTACGGGAAAAATAACCTGATCAATATATAGTCACGGCTGGTTTGAGCTGTTCAGAGTGTAAGGGTCGTTGTCCTTGGCCTACGATTAGATTGTTGCAGTGAAGTTAAAATGCACTGCTGCTGTTACTAGAGTTATCTAAGGCCATTTCTTTTCTTCTTCCATTTGGTTCCATTCATCCTCTCTGCCTCTGTTTTTGTGTTTCTTGCTGTGACTTGGTCTGTTGTGCTTTGTTTATTTTTTGTCTTGGTACAAATTAAAATGACACTGCTGCTGTCTCCAAGCTGACTTACATGATTATTTGTTTCAGATCTAAGAAAATATTGCTCTATCTAAACAATCTTATGAAGGATCTTTCTGTGATTTGCTATCTAGGTGAAAAGATAAGAAGTATTATTAACTTTGTACTGCCCATTGTCCTCCCTTATCACTTGCATTGATTATACCCAGAAGCTTGATGTAACTGTGGTAGCTTTTATAGTCAAGACTAGGCTTACAAGGTTGGAAGCATTCCAGAATGGGTTACTTGTTTAGAAGTACTTTAGCACTGGATTGTGTTTTGTTGTGTTGATATGAAGAGAGTTGATCTGAAGTAATTCTGGGCAATCTATTCACTTTAGGTAATGTGAATAGGTACGTGGAGAGATGAAGTGACATCCAGGCAGCCCCATTACTTTCAATATGTCTGTACAGTTGTGACTAGGGCTTTCTGGAGTAAACTATTGTGCCTTGATTTTGTATCCCTGGTGCTATGAGAGTTCAATATGTTCTTTTCTTTTGTCACAGCTCATTAGTTAAACTGCAGGTGACCAGTGGTAATGATCTGATATGAATGCACTTTGGCGTGACCCATATGAACTTTGAGATGGAGCAAGGAACACTGCAAACTAATCTGTGCTTCTGAAAGGCAGATTCATTGCCAGAGCTCATGCTAGCATCACTAAAATATTTTTAAAGGACCTGCAAACATTTAATACATTTTCTTAATATACAAAATGCTACCAATGGATTATGATGAACAGTTGTTTTGTCAAAAGAATTCTTATCTCCACAGAGATGAAGCCTTTTATTTGATTTTGAGTATGGCTTTTGTTTGCATTTGAGCATGTTACTTCAAATAACTTTGAACACTAAAATTTTAGATTTGTAGCTCAGAATAATAAGAAAAGGGATTTTTTGACATTTTAGATTTCATTTAATAACTAGTCCATTGACTTTAGCAAAGTCAAAGCACTGATCTTAGATATAGGACTGTTCAGATAGTGAAATTTTCCAAATTAGAACAAAATTATCAAAATTGCCCTTACAGTTAATAGCAGGGGTCATCAATTCCTGAAAAAATGCTTCAGACTCTATCCCTTGTTCTGTCCAGGATTAGATTTTGGCTTGGCTGATCATCTCCTTGATAAATATTTCCTAATTATATTGCAAACGAGTCAGTGGTCTAATTTGATAGACTCTTTTCCAGTAGAGGTTACACAATTTTCATGCGTGACTTAGGAGACTTTCTTTCAAACACATTTACTTTTTTTTGTGCCAAGCATCTAATGCGATGTCCCTTCATATTAATAATAATGCCCATTTTAATTTCAGTAGAGCAGAAACCTGCATGACCTTTAACAGAACAAACTCTTGCTTCTTAGTGCAGGGTTTGGTTATGTCTGACCCAATGTACATTACAGGGAAATCACAGAATCATAGGATCATAGCATGTTTGTGTTGGAAGGGATCTTAAACATCATCTTATTCAACATGGATTCACCAAGGGGAAATCATGTCTGACTAATCTGATAGCCTTCTACGATGGCATGACTGGATGGATGGATGAGGGGAGGGTTGTAGATGCGATCTACCTTGACTTAAACAAGGCATTCGACACGTTCTCCCACAGCATCCTCATAGGGAAGCTTAGGAAGAGTGGGCTTGATGAAGGGACAGTAAGGTGGATAGATAACTGGTTGAAAGACAGAGCTCAGAGGGTAGTGATTAGGGGCACAGAGTCTAGTTGGAGGTCAGTGATGAGTGGTGTTCCCCAGGGGTCAGTACTGGGTCCAGTCCTCAAAGCCCCATCCAGCCCAAAGCCCCATCCAGCTTGGTCTTGAACACTTCCAGGGATGGCACACCTGCACCTTCTCTGGGCAACCTGTTCCAGTGCCTCACCACCCTCATAGTGAAGAATTTCTTCCTCATGTCTAACCTGAATCTACCCTCTCTCAGTTTAAAGCCATTACTACTTGTCCTAGGTGGGATTATTTGATAATTTTCATGGATATAGCACTCGATTCCTAGTAAGCTCCTTTACTAGAAGTAACCCTTATTGTCAATATACCATCTACAATCAGAGTGAATCGTTAATCCAAACTGCAATTTTCTTCCGGTGCAAGAATTTCATCTGAGCATAGCCCATGGATCCATGCCAATTTATAGCAATTGGCTGTTTTATGGATAAGGAATGCTTAAAAGAGAAGCTACAAGCAAAACCAGGAAAAGAATGTACAATTTTTTGTAGAAAAAGCCCCAACCCTCCTAGTGAGAGAGACCTTTTGTTTTAGCTGTCTTGTCCAAAAAACAGCCCTCAGCCTTATGGCAGGGACTATGACTCGTCTGTAGTACCCACATGTTTGACAGTGTCTTCATAGTCACAGGTCTTCAAAGCATTCAAATTTGGCAGGAGATTATGAGACAGACATCAACGTGTGATGGACATGAGTGACATTCAGAGGAAAAGCAAGCTTGTCTCGTGTCCAGAGCATGTCACCACGCTGGCACTTTCCTTTCCCTTTGTCAAGGCTTCCCTCCAACACACACTGCTTGCTCCCTCTGCTGTGCTCTCACATCGATTATGGGCCCTCTTGTCTTTGATATGTGTCTTTTATCAGTGGTAGCAATTTTGTTATATTTTTATTTCCAGCTTTGTGGTTGATGAGGAAGAATTGCAAGGGGGGAGGAAGGTGCCTATGGATACAGAAGGCAGAAATGAAAAGTATGATAAAAAATAAATAACATTGCAACTTTTGCTGACCCCTAAAGTCAGAAAGACCCAGACATCTTAGTGATGGATTATTCTATATATTGTTATATGGACATGTGGGTCATTATCTGTAACATTATGTACTTCTCTGCCTGATATGATCCTTGAAGATTTTTTTTTATGTCAGAAATAAAGGTTTAATGTACTCCAGGGATTAGCACTTCACATCTCTCTCTAACTGCAGCCAAGAGAAAGTAAAATTATTCTTTTTAGTGAAATAACTGAAGCCGTTGTATTTGTCTTCCGTAGTTCATTAATAGGAACTTGTTTGGTCTCAGTAATTTTCTCTTGACACACTGCAGCTAAATACACACAGCTTCACTATGGATGAAAGGATTCTCCAGAAAAGTAACAGAAAGCTCAACCAGGAAGTGCAATTTGACATTTTAGAAGCAGGCATGTGCCTGTTGCACCCACATTGCTTTATTAAAGAATTGAACATACCATCCAGGAAGGACAGAAAGAGACACACATTATAAAATACAGCAATATATTTCAGCCTCACTCCACGTGAGTATCTGGTGCCCGATGTGCAATCCAATTGCTATCATATAACTAAAGGTTACTGGACTTTTCCATGGTCGTCTTATTTACCTGAAAATACTTGAAGTAAAGGACAAAGCTACTGCATTTTTACACTATTTCACTTGTAAAGTAGTCTGTAGATTTCTGTCAGGTTAAGATTGTTGCAAAGGAAGTGCTCCTGTCCTAGATTCTGCTAGATTTTGTGCCAGAAGTAACAGAACTTCTACTGACAGAACTTCCCTGATACACTGTGAAAAAGTATAAAATAATGACATGATATCTTATAGGTGCTGCAATGTATTTTTGTATGTGTGTTAATAAGACCTATTAGTGTTTAGTTCAACCTCAATACCTGAATTACTTTATATCCATATCTTCTTCTGCAAAGTACTAAGTGAAACTGAACCACTGAAGATGTGGTTTTTAAGATGCTTAGGTAAAAAATTTCTCGTGTGCCAGCTGGGCACTTGCTTTCAGATTGGATTATCACAGGAGTCTGTAATAACTTAGTTACCTATTTTAATTCTTTTCAGCTCACCAGTGTCCAAAGTTTCTATCTGATTCATGTGGTGGGCCCTATGACATCTTTAGACAGTCTCAATCAATTCACCAGCAGACAAAATTACGAGACGTTAATGGGTCTCGCTTTTGGCAGACTTAGCAGAGGAATCCGTATTACAAAATCTGACTCACTTTTCTAGGTCCTGCAGGGAACCGGCAGCTGATGGGTGAAGCATACTGGTAAAATGAGGAGCTGAAATGGCTGGTTCACAAACTGTTGCTGCTGTGCGGAAACGTGAAGAATCCTACCTTCAGGACAGGCAGTATTTTTCAGGAAGTAAAAATATTCCCAAATAAATGGAAAAGAAATATATTGCTACTCAGAAATACTTTACATATCTCACATGTGTTCTGTGTTGGGATGTCCTCATCATCAAAAAGAAAGCCAACCCTATATCATCTATGGCTTTAGGTTGATTTTAATTTAAATTGTGGACTACTTCATTTATGCAGGAGTGCTAAAAACGGAGTAGTATAATGAAAGAGATTTATTTAACATGCTAACAAGTCCCCATAGCTGTTACCATTAAATTCTTGAATTTACATAATTGAAATAAGTATATCTAACATACTCATATTCACTTTTTTTTTCCCTGAAACAGAATTTATGTATTTTAGATAATGTTTAAACAAATCCTGACATATTTAAGTATATATTACAACTGTTCCAGCTGTTTGGTATTCATTGAGTGACAAAACATAAGGAAAAGTAGTGCAAACAAATTAAGTTGAAATTGCTAGATGAATTGAAGCTTGCTGTGTATTTACTTGGGAAGGAAAGTATGATGTGAAGTAGTCACCGCAGTAGTACTGATCAATGCTGGCCTTGTTGCAATTAATAGCAAATTTCCTAGAGAATTTACCAGGAGGCAGATGAAGCAGAAATTGCTTGCCTCTCAGTAGAGCTTGTTCAGTTGCCAAAAAAATTGCTTTTTCCTTCAAAACGGAGAAGACTAAGGTCAATGTTCAGAAATCACAGTAGTGTATTATGGACATTGATTGCCAGGGCAGTTTACAGGACCACAGATTTTTGCAGACACTAAGGCAACAGCCAAGAGAACTAGAAGTATGGGGGAAAAGATGAAATACTTACCTGAAGTATTTGCAGAGAGAGAAAGGAAATACCAGGAGGCAGTAAATACACTCTGGGACAGACAGTACCTTTTTGCTCTATGCTGTGTGGTGCACAGGACATGGCTTAGCACTTCTGAGCACCCTTGCAATGTAAGATTTCTTTTGCTGAGAGATACAGATATCATTGTAGATACTGGATGGGAAGATAGTGTAATACCTTTCTAAAGAGGCTATCCACTGAGTAAAACTTGGATAAGTTAAGGAGTCTTATCTAGATTTCCATTAATCTAAGAGCACAAAGAGAAGCTCACTCTGTCATCTTGCTTTCTTTCATACCTTTGTTTATTTAGAAATATCCTATAGAGATATAACTCATATTTCACAGCTTATAGTTTTGAGGACTGCGGGAGACTTAGAGAGATAATAATAAAAAAAGACAATTAAGTAACCAGTTTTAAAAGGGCAAAAATATAGAAATAATGAAAAAAAAAAAGGGGACAATCCACAGGCACAGAGGCTTTAATTGGAATTCCTGTCATCTTGTCAAAATCAAATCTTGTTCTTGCCTTTTAAAAGGGCACCTTTCATTGGAAGTTGTCAGTGACAAGGCATAGGAGACATCTGTGACAGTGACATGCCTCAAGTCTCTGTGTATAGGCCTGGAAGTAAAGACACGGGTAGATGAATAAGCCCTCAAACTTCCCGTGCAATGGAATCAGACTCTGGTCTGATTGCACAAACATTTTGCGCAGTTTGGTTTCTCTAGGATCCAGATAAAATACATAGCCTTGGAAGTGTCAGGAACATCTCTTCCTTGTCTGCGTAATGCACAATCATATTTACTGGAGAAAAGTTGTGGCTATGAAACCAGGGCAATTACTTCAGAATTTTACTTTAATTTTTCATGTAACATCCCTGTCCTGTCCCACTCAGGTGCCCAGGCACATCAGGGGAAGGAAGCTAAGCATTTTATTCTTGCATCTGTCAGTAGAATTAATTGAATTAAAAAGGATTGCTTTGATTAAAATCTTGGCTGTCACTGATTACCAAGTGTGACAAGGCAGAAAAATTAGAATGTGGTCATTATCACTGTGGGTCAGTGAAACAAATCTGTGGATCCTAATGTCACCAAACTCAGATGTGTTTGGAGGTGGATCCAGTTCTTATATTTGTACCTTCTCTAATGCTGTTTCTCTTGTCACTTGCATCAATAGCCAGTGTATGAGTACCAAGTGTTCACCATAGAGAAAGAAATTCTTAAGCAGATCTCAACAGCTTTTATAGAATCTACTGTTGGTTGAAGTTATCCCATAAAGCATCAGGTGAAAGCCAATATAATTAACTAGTCAGCAACTGTGCTGACCAGGACCTTGTATCAGTGCTCGTTGAGTGTCAGGAAATTGGATCTGGGCTTTGATAGGGGCAGATGAACTGCTGCTGTGTAAACTTCCTCAGACTACTACTAGTTGCAGGGTTTAGATGTCCACTGTGATACATCTATGGCACTTAAGGTGAAGGCTGTGCGTATTCTCAATGTGGTTTGTGAGAATGCCAAAGGAGATAAAAAATGCCAAAATGTTTCTGAAACTTTCCTGACAGCTTCTTGAACAATCTTCCCAAAACTGTATGGGACAAGAGTAGATTAACTTCTTCCCATCCACCAAATACATTTACCAAGATACCAATGTACAGTTATTGCCCCCACTCCTAAGGTGGCACCACTGCCACCCTCACAGGTGCTATCAGAATGTCAGTCTCCGCCAGCTACTCCAGCTGCAAGTTTCAGATGTCAAAACCCCCCAAATCTCTTTGAAGCCCTGTCTGCCAGACTGGGGAGTCCATCTCTTCTCTCCCATGCATTTTCTCTTTGGGACAGAGAGGTCACACAGGCAGGAAAATTTCTTCTGCTCCTTTTTTCCCAGCCTTTCCATGGAGGGGAGAAGAAAATGCTACTCCGAGCAGGAACAAGAGAAGGAGTGAGATCTGAGCTGTCTTTTATTTGGAGGCTATTTTGTCATCCAAGTAAGCTTGGCTTGTGCTTAAAGCTGACATTACAAGCTTTTATTATTTGGGGCAGTTAATAGTTACAATCATTTCTTGGAGGAATCTGTTTTTATAACTGCAAGATCCATTAGCAAGTATTGATACGGAAAAATAATTGCACTCCTACATGAGCCACGTTACCTTACTTGAGCAGGCAAGTCAGCCCCTTCTCTGTGTAGTACATTACTCACTCTGTGCTGCATGCAGTATTCCTGATTTACTACTATCGCTGGAAAATGTCTTCACAAGGTCAAAGGAAAATGTATATCTAGCACAGGCATGGCTAGTCATTTGTCATTTCCCACTTCAGTAATCAGGAATGTGCTGTTAGAAACCTGCAGAACTGTCAGTTTTGGAATTAAATGCTTTTTTCAGTCTTTCCTTTTACTATTGAAATTTCCTTTTTTTTTCTTTTGTTTAGTAAAATTCTCTGAGATAAAATAAATGCATTTTATAAAAAGTACACACCTGTGCAGAAATACAAACAACAGCCAAATACACCTAAAGGAAACACCAACTCCTTCACACTACAGGAGTTATCCACTTCTCTTCTAAAACACCATTGCATATCTCAAGCAGTGTCCTCTTCTGTGGCTCTCTCTTGCATTCACAAAATTTAATGGAAAAATACCCACTGAAATCAATGAGAACAGGATCACTCACACAGCATGCAAAGAACTCTGTAAATAAACAAACCTGCTATCCCCATTCAGTCCTAGGCTCTGAGCAGCTAACATTAGGAGACACTTGGTTTTGCTTAGGGCAGTATGGTGAATCTAACAACTTTCAAACTCTTTTTCATTGCAATCTGTGATAACATTGGCCAGCACTGAGGAATTGTTACAATGAAGCAAATTAAAATATTTTAATTAAATATTTTATTTATTTTAATAATTAATTAAAAATTAAATTGCTTTTTTAAAATAATACGTATTTTTCTAGTAGAAGAGTGTATGTCCCAGACAGTGCAGCTGGACAGTGCGTCCTGCTCCGAGTAAGCTCAAGGCTTTCCTGGGGTGCAGAGGGAGCTGGGAACCCACCAGAAGCTGGACTGCACCTCTGCAGCCACACACCACAGATGCGTTGGGATGGAGGAACAGAGGAACAATTCTGTAAAATTAGTCTGCTGGCAGCAAAGTGAGTGGTGGTCCCATTTGGTGCCCCTCGGTAATATGCTACTCTAAGGTAAAATGCCAGCCTTGCAGATTTGGCCGTAGTCATCTCAGATGGCTGGATTAGTGACAAGATAATATAATTCATATTTCTTTTTACCTGATTTGCCAAGATATCTCTTTCTGGGGCTTCAGCAAAAGAAGCTTTCAATATAAAGTTCCTAAAAGGGAAGAGTTGAATCTTAATGCACCATTAAAAGAAAACAGCGCACAGTAACACCATCATTGACATTTTAAGAATAAGAATATCGTGTCAAGCTTCTAGGTCATTTGAGGTTCATCGCATGCTCAGTTAGTGCCAAATGCTTATCTAATGTACTTGCTGATGTCTGAGACTTTACCTAAGTTCAGATAGAACAGGTGATCACAGGCATGTGCAGTAGAGGATACTGGGATCCCAGAGCACTGACTGGATATGCTGTAGAAAATGTTAGGGTTTGTTTAGAAATCTGATTCTTCACAGTGTTTTTTTGTTGAAGAAACTGTAATAAAGTGTAAGGAAATAATAAAGTAGGGTCCACCCTCTATAGCTGAAAGTTCAAGAAATTTTGGACTTGAGTCTCCGATCCTTAAGAAAGCTCTATGTGGATACATCTCATAATGTCCTATCAATTATATCTTATGCAAAGTGGGACTAATTTCCCAGCCATAAATTGTACTATGAGTCTCTCTTTTTCATTAAGATAGTTTCAGCTATTTCTTCACAAGCACTGTACTGCACTGTGCCTTCTGCAGTACTGTATGTACTCTGGACACGGTGTCTTAAAATACTTGCCGTGTGGTCATTTTGCTAAGCTGCTGGGCGCTGGGTGGTATATGTGGCGATGGTGGTGTTTTCTCACTAGCCAGATTTTTTGCTAGAGTAGACCAAAAAGAGAGGCATGTCTGAAATTTTGTATTAACTAACAATAGATCTTAAACCCATGTCTATTCATTGAGGATATGTCTTTAAGATCCAGTTAACTATTCAAGGTAGACCTTAAGATCTCCCAGGGATGTAAGCCTGTGAAATGAGCAAAAACTCACTGGTTTTGAGGGCTTTTCTGTCAGGACTGCCTTATGTCTTTTGCTGTACCTAGCAGAGCAGGTTAGCAGAGGTGCTGGGAGTTGAAGATGATGGCTCCTTTGCCTGTGCAATTCACCCACCAAGCATGTTGCAATTGCAAGGTAAAACACTTGAGCTTATGCCTCTGCAAGAGATGTTCACTCAGCCATTGTCTTACAAGGGCTTAAAGAATTTGTGCATGTTTTCTCAGCAGTTTGCTGTTGTGAAGGCACAGTCATTTAGTGCATTTAGAGATGCGTGATCCCACAGTAGCCTTGGGAAGGTGTGGAGCTTTAGGCACTGCCATTCTCCTGAGACGATTCAGGCAGGAATCTCGCTTGTCTTTCCATTTTTTTGGCAGTCCTCAGCCCACTGTGACTTGTGACAGTGTCATCTGCCCCGAGTAAGGGGCCTTGGCACAGGGAGGAAAGCGCTTTAAATTGTAGGACTACTCATCAACTTTCTACTCTGTGCCAAGACTGAAGGTCATTTTAGGCTTGGTGCTAAAGGTAAGAGCGCATTTTGCATCAAATTTTTGCTTTATATGAAGTGTAGCCTTTGAACCTGTTCATGCAGCCTGCTGCTTGGTTTGCCTGGCAGGACTCATTTGCCGCCCTGTGTCTGCAAGGGGATGCATGGGCTGACAAGCAGTGGTAAAACCCTACTTCCAAGTACAGCAGCTTTGCAGGAACATAACAAAACAGCAAAAATAAAGGATTCGGACAGGCACATATGGATTGATGTTGTTGTTGGATATCTACTGTGTTAAATAACTCTTCTGCTAGGCACTACAAAGTAATAAAAAACGTCCAATTCAATTTTTTCATTTCAAAAAGGCTTATAAACCTTAGTTTTATTGGAAAATTCTTGACTAGTTTTATTAGAGAGCAAGCCTGGCTCCCCAATTCGCAGCCTCAATGCTCCTTAAAGCAAATTGCAAATGTTCCTCAATGGGTCCTACATTAGTGGAGAATCATGAGTGCCTCTTCCTTGTTTCTCGAGTTCCTTCATGTCCCTTATAACAGGAGGGAAGCAGACAGCAGCATAGAGCTCTGTTGTTGTTCAGATATTTGTCTTTCATAGGGAAATGCTCTGTTGGGAATCTTTACATGTAAGTGGATTGTAAATTATTTGCATTATTGCACAGGGCACAGAGTTTACCCCATAACAGCTTGGTCATAACAGCTCTGCTGGTAAATGTTAGATGCAGAAAGAGAAATTGCCCTTCAGACTGATGAAAAAACACTTATAAAACTCAGAAACCCCTGAATAATCCTGATATGCACAAATTACACACTAAATGGATATTAGTGGAGTGGGAGACAGGCCCTGCATATCTTTTTTCATCAAATTGCCTGACTGAATTAAAGACCAAACCCTGCTTACCTGCTCTGGTTTCTGAAAATTTCTGTAGCTCATTCCTGCTCTGGAAAAATGCTGGTGTTGCAGTGGCATTTTTTAATTTTTCAGATGGATACAATAGAAAATGAAAAATCTCTTGAGGGCTGCTTCAGGTTACTATATATAGGAACCTTAAATATGTAGCAACTAAGGAATAAACTCCTTTTTGCCCCTAGCAAATAAGAGGGACCCCTGAAGGGAGAGAGCACGTAGCAGTGTTTTTCTGTGCTTTTGCTAGACTTAACTGGACTGCCACGTAGTGTTTTATTTTGGTGCAAGGCAGATACAGGGTACTGCCTGAACTGTGGTATTTTCCACCCACTTGGCACAGTTGGAGGCCTGCAAGAAATGCAGGCAAAAATGGAGAATGAAAACATGTCCAAGTGCAAGTGCTAAACACACCTGTGTGTGCAGCCTTGTGCCTGCGCAAAAGGTCTCATTGAGAACTGGAAGGACAGGAAGCAAGGAGGCTCCTTGTCTCACCAGCACAGAAAAATGGCCAGCACTGAGAGCGAGAGTGCGGGGCATCTGCATGGCATGGTGTGTACGTCGGCTTTCCCCAGGGTCAAGCCCTCCCCGAGTGCTCTCTGTATGAGCTGAAGGGGTAAGCATTTTGTGTGTTTGTTTGTGTGCGTGTGCATATCTATGGAAGTAGAGAGACATTAGCCCTTCAGGTATAAAATTGGTGTTCCTTGCATGACTTATTTTAGAACAAATAATTTATTTTTAGGCTCGTCCCACAAAGCTTTGAAGAGCAGCTATGGCTACATCACTGCATTCGGCATAAGGTATAGTTCTCCCATTTAAAGACAACACCCATGGATGAAACTTCACAGAATGAGGTTTCCTGCATACTGCAAAAAGTAAAACAGTTCACGTTGTGTCTTCATCTCCCTTCCCATTACAAAATCCAACACACTGCAGCCAAGTGTCCCTGTGAGTCACTGTCCAGTAATTAATCTCTGCTATGCCAAAGGCATTCAAAACCACAGCATAGAATCACTGAAGGGAATACTGTATTAGCTGGAAATTAAAGTTTAAAAGGCTCTAGGTCTTGTTTTTCTTGCGGCTGCTACTTTAAAAATATTTTTAAGTGGAAAATGGAAACTTGCTATTATGGGAAGGAGGGGAAAAGGGGAATTGACAATTCCTCTGTGACTTAAAATGGTTGTTCGAGAACAACAAAGCCAGGGACAATCATGAGACACTCATGCATAAAGTGCCTCTAGAAAATAAGCAGCTCATTAAGAAAAGAAAAAAAATGTTATTCCTGCCTAATTATTAGGAACTTGTTCGAACAGGGGACAATACCAGCTGGGTAGTTTTATCTCTTTGATGGCTTGCTTAATGATGTTTTTTAAAGCAGTGGACCTAGAAACTCTTTGAATTATTAATGCTCAAAGCAACATGGTCTGTCAGATTTTCAGTTTTATGCTGTGATTCCCTTGGAGGTATTTCACCAAAAGGTATAAATCTGTCTTGTCTGCAGGCTCTCTGCCAGGTAAAAGAGGTCTTGCTTTGTCATACTTCTCCTCCTAGTCCCTAAATGAAGGAGTATCTTCACAGCACATCTGAACTTACTACACTAGATGTAACCTCTGCTGTTTGTGTGGATGACCAGAGGGGCAACGTAAATGCTTTTGCGAGAACTGGGGGGCTATGCAGAGACAGTCCAAATCTCCTGTCCATCCCTATGAATAAATCCTTTGTCTCCTTCCTTACCTGGGAAAATCCTCCCTTGATTTCTAGAGACTTCTTGGTCTCTAGAGACTTTCTAAGACTCTTCAGACATGTAGATGCTGTGGCTGAGGTGAGCTGTATGCAGTTCATCAATCACCTGAATTCAGAAAGGTTTTGGTTCAGCATATGCATTTGAGCTGGATGTCTCTGTGTAACACATCCCCCCAACTGATGCTCAACACCAAGTCTAGTGACACCTGGGGCAGCTCCCTGCCTACTCCTTTCCTGGCAAACTAATCCGAGTAACGAACAATAATATTACGCACACTTTGAAAAACATATGAACAGCTTACTAACTACCCATGTGTGCTAGAACAGATTGCATTTTAACTGGTTATAATTTTTTTAAAGGCATATACTTAATTTGGTTGGCTCTGGCTTTTGCTGAATGTAACTGCTATTTCTATAGCTCCTGTTTAGTACTGATACCAGTATTTCTGGCACCACATCTGTGCATTTTCTTTCAGTGAAGTGGAAATGCATTAATCTTTATTTGCTTGCAGGGTGAAAAAGTTCCTCTGACCTCACGGCGAGTGCTGTTGCGATCGTCTTTGTCCATGTGGTGGTGTTGCATACTCTTACAAAGTGCATTACAGTTGTATTGCTTTCCAAATGCTGAGCATTTCCTTGGCCCATGCTGTTTGCCAGAGCATGTGTAGCCCCAAGTGATATGTTCATATTTTTTGTGAGCTTTAATACCGAGCTCCAATTTTTCTTCTGTCTGAAGGTTTTAGTTTGGTTTTTTTTAATGGACATTATTAGAAAAGACTCTTAAATTACATCAGCATAACATTATCAGTCCTTCCACTGTACATCTTGGGGAACAGTGTGAAAGATGCCAGTGTCAGTGGCAAAGTCAGTTTAGAGTTTTGTGATATGAATCTTTGGATGTTTCAGGAAGGAAAGGGATTATTCCTTACGTGAATTCTTTCAATGATACAGTCCTAGTGTATGCTCTTCCTCTGCTCAGAATGCTTTTAATAGGTTTTGCCTAAAACCATGTTGTGGTCAGAAACAGCTCAGAGCCTATGACTTTGACACCAGTTTGCTTCTGACCACTGTTCCTCAGCTCAGCACAACCACTTCCAACTGAGTTCTGTGAGAAACACTTCAAGGTACAGTTGAGTGAAGCTGTGGTCAAGTCTTCAGAGAAAAGCAGTGGACTTTTCTTGTGCCAGCTTTATTTTTTAAGCCAGCAATTCAGGAAATTATGTCTTCTGTCTGGACTAGGCAATTTCTATTGTTTAGCAAATCCTTTTACTTTGTCATAGACGAGTTCCTTTTCAGGGGCCTCTGTCATCTTCAGAGTTCTTCACAGTCCTTTCTCCTCCCAGTCCAAACTGTGCTTACATGAGGGACCCAGTTAGTGCTTGCAACTCTAGCCCACCCTTTCAACCCTGGATTATTCAGAACAAGCTTTTCTGGGTTTTTACCTTTTTTCTGTCCTCCCCATCTGAAGAAAATTTTACATTTTTTTTCTTTCCTTTTCTTTTCTTCTCATTATATTGACAGCCCTCCTCTGGGGCTGCCTAGTGTTTCACAATCAACTGGTTTTGAACACTTGGTTTCCAGTTACACACATCACTGGGACACTGCATGTAATGCTGGTGTCTTCTCCAGAGTGTGCTTTCAGTGATGCTATTCTTCTATTGAATGGGTTGTTAATTAGTTTTGCCTCACACCATGTCCTGTTCAGAGATACTTGGAGGCAGAGTTTGACATTGCTTTGCTTTCTTTTCTTTGTTTTTGCCCCCTGTCCAACTGGTAAGTCAGCATAGCAACCAGTTCCAGCTAGCTGCTCTAAGAACTTTGAGATACAGTCCCCTGCAGATAGCAAAAAATAATTTCTTGGAAGCTGATGAGACCTTCTTAAGAAATTCCTGTCTTGATTATCACTTCCTGATGTGAAATTTGCAAAATACTTCCTCCTCAATTCTCTCTACTAGCCAAAGAAATAAGTGAAAAAAATTCATCATTGGCTGTGGATGCTCATATCCCTGTGAGAATATGGACTGTGGGTCCTTCCTCCCTGCACTGTAAAAATGTCACCTCGCTCTACCTGTGATGGTTTTAGTTGTCCCAGGGGCTCTAAATAGAAGTACAAATATTCTCTAATGCAGAAGGTTGGCTGCTTTAAGCTATTGCATAACTCAATGCCTTCAAGCAAATAGGAGAGATAATATGGCCCTGAGTTAAGACTTCACAATTTGGCTCCCTGGTAACGGTTGAATGAAATAAAAATATTGTCTTGGGAGTGGTCTGTGCTATTCAGAACAAATGGAAAACAGAAGCTAGGCTTTGTTATCAGTATGATGTGAATCCTCCTGTGACAGACTTCCTCTGATAATAGAGATGAACACGTTAAACCTTTTATAGAGACATCTGCTAACTTAGGAAAGCTTAAGCTGTCAAGTTTGATTCAGCCTTTGCCTTGGGTTTCCATTTCTCAGCTTAGCAATTGCCTCCCAAAGCACACGTGAGTAGGAGTGCAAGAAAATATGAGACGCATGGCAAATCAAGGAAAAGACTTGTTCTTACTTCCTGTGCTTTATTTGTTGTTTTTGTTTGCCTTTCATTTGCCTGGGGAAATAGGTCCCTATATTTAGAAAGGAGTAAGAATAAGTAGCTGAGAAAGCTCTCCGGCCTCCCTCTGTCCCTTCCCACCAGGAGCGGACTGGAATCTGTAGTGTGGCCTGGACCCAGTCCATGGGAATAAAGCAGAGCATTGGGTGGCAAGCCAAGAGAGCCTTTAAGAGAAACAACATGGTGGGGTGAAAAAACACACCATCTCACAGGTGTCTTTGCATCCATTGTTGACGCACAGTTGTGACACCTTATGTGAACACCTCTGAGCGTTGTTACAGTCCCTCTGTTTATGAGAAGGAACCTGACAGTACATGGGTTATAGTTTGGCTCCCAGGGTAAACTTGCCTCACTGGGGGGAAGTGTGGTGGAGCTGCTGGCAGAGGCAGCGCCTCAAACCCTGCAGTTCCAGGGCTGTGTGCTCCCACTCTCAGCACTCCAATGCCCCAGATGACATGGGTGCCTGATTGTAGTTCCTTTTCCTCCTGGCACTCACCACTTCATCTTGACCCCTCTCCCTTGTCTTACATTTGGGGAAGGAACATTACTCACTTGTGGATAGAGAAAGCACACCCTGACTCTCAGCCGAGCACCAGGCTCCTATGAGAGCTCAGCTGGCAGAAATTTGGGCATTGCATTTCTGCCTGCAATTTGGTGGCATAGGCTTTCCGAGGCTTCAAGTCAGCCTGTGAAAGCACAGAGGTCTTCAGGATTGTGAAAGGATTCTCGCTGTCTTAAGTGTACAACACTTCATTACTGACTTTTTTTAGTTCTTTGCTGAAATTAAGCCACAAGAGAAAGCCAGGTCTTGTGGGTGAAATTTCATTAGTGCTGCATTCTCTCAGTTAGCTTGTAGCCCATTCATCTTTCCTACACTTCTTTAATTCTTTGTGCAGCTGCCACATTTCTGCAGCTCTTTTCTCTTGGATCGTGTCTTCATTTTGGCTAATAGCTTATGCTATTGTCTTCCTTGAGTGTGTCCAAAAAGTTGGAACTGAAGTAAATATTTTTGAGCTCTCTTCATGGAACGTCATCCAAGTACATGGGCTTTATTAAGAGCTTTTTCCTCTGGGTAATAGGACCTTGGTACATTCCCCACTGAAGTGCAGTAATGTAATTTCTTAGGCCTATCCTGGATCTCTTGCCAATTTCTTCCATAGCATGAGAGATGCATTTTGCTTGCATTGAGGAGCAGTTATGAATCTATTAGCCTTCTCCTTCCTGCATACTACACCCTTTCTGTCCCCAGAGGCAGGCAGAGTGTCCTTATACAATTCAGTTGTACAACAGCTAAGGAGCAGATGACTCATTTTGTCCCTTCTCCAACAGGACTTCAGCGATTCAGACGTTAACAGTATCCTCATGACAAGGACTGGGCAGAGTGGGCATCTTACACCCGTTTTAGTCAGGTGCATTTGTGAAGTCTGTTATCCCTGTATTCTTATTAGTGACATTGGCATTTCCTACTGCATCACCCAGCACAGAAATTTGTCAGCCACTTCTCTCTCAGAATTGCAGGAAGGGGAAGTTGCCCCTTGAGGCAGAACTACCCTGTTACTTTGGATCATATTAATGAATTATTGTTCTGGTTCTATAGTTCTGTTTTAATATCATGTAATGTATTTCTTCAGTCATTCCAATCTAATTATAAGCATTGAGATAGAGGGCTTCTACTGAGCTGACTTTTCTGTTAAAAACCCAAATGTCATTGACACCAATATAGGAGTATAATTGGATGTGGAAACAGTATACAGCCTGTGTGGGGCTACGTGCTATGCAGGCAGCTGGGCACAAGAAGGAAGGGTGGAAGTGTCTCCTCTAGCTCTGTACAGATGGCTGGCACAAAAGAATGAAGGAATCTAAACTTTTCTTATGGCCTCTCTAACAGGAGTCAAAAACAGAGTCCGATAAGGCCCTCTGTTTAAAAGCCACATCATCATTGTGCTGTGGTGTTGTAGCATCTCTTTACTCTTGTTTCTTTCACAAGGGCACAGAGGAATGGGTGAGCCAAAGGACCTTCATATTGATGCTGAGAATCGGTGTGCCAGATTTTCCTTTAATTATTTTTTTCCAAGAGCTGTTTTATTTTAGTGTTACACCTCTACTGCTTTCAGTATAGTGGAGGAACAGGCTCAGACTTGCTGTTATTTATGGCTGGTTGGCAGTTGCTGTGAAGACTTCCTTGGTGTCTAAACTGAGACATAAACCAAAAAATTGGTGCTTGACTCTTTGCCTCTTGGTATAGGAGTATGAGAGAGGTTGAGAAGTTCGACAAATGTCATCTGGCTATGCAAATTCTGTGGACTGGGAACAATTATGCTGCACTTGTTGCTGTCCCTCTTTTAGCCACATGTAAGGCTCAAGAATAGCCCTTGGTGCTGTAAACAAAGGGGCTGAATCCCTCCTGGGGCAGCCCTTGCCTGTTCTCATGCTTTGCTGTCTGGCCACAAACTCACAGCCCCAGTGAAGGAAAGATATAATGAAATTTATCGTTAATTACAATTACCTGGTTGTCCAAGGTAACAAGGTTGATCAAGGGTGTTCAAGGGTGTTCAGGTTGTTAAGTGGGTGCCCACTTAAGTTACCATTAAAGTTCGTGAATTTGCATTATTGATACCAGGTACAGAATCAGCTGGGGCTTGCTCAAGTATGTAGAGGAGCTTATGCTTAGGTATTAGATGGCAGCAATTGTGTTCTGGTCTGGTTTTAGCATCTAAAACAGGCTCACAGTTAAAAACTGGTTTGATTGAGTAAATTCATAGACTGTTGTACAATCTGACAGTGGACCAAGTTTTAAATTTGTCAATGGGGCATGCGCTGGAAACGTAGCTAATACTCTTACCAAAACCTGCTTTTGGGTCTTATTAGAGATGCCGTGGGACCTAAAGCTAGACGACTGAACTTTCACACACTGCAGCTTCTAATGTTCTTATGTGTCCACTTCTACTCAAAGGTTTACCAGTGTGTGACACAACTCTCAAAAACATGGAATAGACACATTATTTCTACTGCTGAGGCCTATAAATACTGATGATGTTTGCAGAGAATGTGAGTTATCTCTGGTGCCAAAATTGCTCATTGTACTGACCACTCCAGAGTGAGGACATCTCTGTGGTTCTGTTTTGTTTTGCAGAAGGGTCTGTCTCAGAAAAGATAAGTAAAAGACTTCTGTAATGAAAGGACTCAAGATAAAATCATTCTTAGTATTTTAAATCACCTGGAGTATTTTGTTTTAGACAAGAAAATTAAAATAAATAGTGACACATTAAATGCTGCCATTCAGTGGAAGAAAACAATAACAAATATTGGAGTATTTTTAGATATTCAACTGTTATGGCTTATAAAAATTACAATTTTTAATTTGCAAAATATGAAAATGTTTATGTGGTTGTGCATATTTTATTACCTTGAACTGAATAAAATATGAAATTTACTTCAGTCACATGAATAACTCTGGAGATGAAATAATCAAATCAGAACCCAAGGCAATCACATTTAATCAGGTTAGAGTGTATGTGACACAGATGGCTGGTATTAAAGCACAACTCAGTTCATTGCTAGTTCTACCAAAGAATGGATAAAAGGAAACAACTAACTTCTGATCTTCCTTTGCAGCATTCAGCTGGGTGACGATTCAGATGTTTGTTTATTTTGGTACATTTAATGTCAACCCATGCTGTGCTGCTATTCTAGGAATCAATCTGCAGATGGGCCTATCGTTATTCATTTATGCAAAAACTTTCTGGTAAGACTGCTTAACTGAGCCAACAGTGGAAGGCGAGGACAGTCTGGGTAATAAGCCCTGACAGTGTTGGAGCCCCTTCCTGAGGCCATGCATCCTTGCTCTCCTTATACTTTCTGAGTAAGTTGCAGGAATGAGCCTGTGCTTTTGATGTCCCTCAAAAGTGCTGGCCAGCTGTCTGGTGTTACCTTGGAATGTCAAGTGAAAAGTTCTCTTTGCTTGAAAGTCAAATTGTACAGTCAACAAAATACTCCTAGTTTGCCTTCATTTTGAAACAGGACTCAGTTTAAGGGATGACTATTTATAAGAAATTTACCTGAAAGTGAGCCACTGTCCTCAGTCCTCACGGCTTGGACCTTGTTTCTGACCTGTTCACATCCCTGTCCATATCTGCTGTCTGTCAGAAAATCAGTGATCAGAGGCACCAAAAAAAGGAAAGGGGCTTCCTTCTGTGTGCTCACAATTTAACTGCAAAATGGGAATTTGAGGATCTTTTACTGAGATGCATCACCGGAAAATGTGGAAAGTAACGCAGCAAGAGGCCCATATGCATTGCAGTTTGCTACCTCTTGTAAGTTCAGGGCCCATATTAGCTTGTTTGTAATCTCAGGAGGAAACTGTCAAGATTTCACAGTGATCAGCACCACTGGAATGCTTTACAAACCCATTTTTATGAGATGCAAGGAGACAATATGATAACATTGTTTCCTATGTTAGCACAGAACAAATGGCAAGCTTGCAGTTACCTAGCCAACGCCAGCCATGGAACTGAATATTTAATATGTTACTTTTTTAATTTTAATAATACTTACTAACAATGCTTACCGAGTATTTTAATACCACTTACTTTTTATAATGTTTAGTACATAAGCTATTTGATATTGCCTCCTATGTTGAAGTTCACATTTTATGAGATAATCTGAATATTCAGAGCTTATTGTATTCTGTGTATTGTATTTTGTATGTATTCAGAGCCTGTATTTTACTGTATGTATTGTATTTTGTGTTGTGTGGTATGTATTTTATAGTGTATATTGTATGCATTGTATGATATGATATGGTATTTGTTGTATTGCATGTATCATATCATATAAATCATACTGTATGTATCTTACTGTGTTGTGTTTTCTCTTATATTGTATATTTTGTGTTGCACTATCTCTTGTATTGTTTACATTGCATTGTATGTGTTGTACTGAATATATTGTATTTTATGTATTGTGTGGTATTTTATGGTGTAGTATTCTATGTAGTGTATTGTATATATTGTGTTGTATTGTATTCCTATGTATTATGTGTTACGTATTGTATGGGTTACTGTGTATTGTGTTCTATGTATAGTATGTATGGCATGGTATGGTTTGGTATGGTATTATATGGGCTGCAGCTCATGCATCAAAAGACACATGGCCAGCAGGTTGAGGGAGGTGATTCTGCTCCTCTACACTGCTCTGGTGAGACCCCACCTGCAGTACTGCGTGCAGCTCTGGAGCCCTCAGCACATGGACCTGTTGACCAGAAAGACATGGACCTGTTGAAATGGGTCCAGAGGAGAGCCCCGAAGATGATCAGAAGGCTGCAGCACCTATGCTATGAGAACAGGCTGAGAGAGTTGAGGCTGTTCAGCCTGGAGAAGAGAAGGCTCGGGGGAGACCTTATAGCCACCATCCTGTACCTGAAGGGGGCCTACAGGAAGGATGAGGAGGGGCTCTTTTATCAGGGAGTGTAATGATAGGATGAGGAGTAACAGTTTCAAACTGAAGGAGGGTAAATTTAGATTGGATATAAGGAAGAAATTCTTTACTGTGAGGGTGGTGAGGCACTGGAACAGGTTGCCCAGGTTGTGGATGCTCCACTTTGTAAAGTAGGTACTGTATTGTATTTTGCATTACATTGTATGGACTGTATTTTGTATTGCATTCCATGTATAGTATTTTACTATACCATATATGTATCCCTTACCAGGATCTGTTCCAGTTCAATGGCCAGAGCAGTATCTATACTTTTCTACGTTTGGACTGTAGCAAGTTGGAAGCTTGTACAAGAAATGCCGTGGGATTTGAGATAAAATAAACTGCATCTAAAATTCCATTTGGCTAGCAAATTTTCCGGCAGGTTGAACTTTCCAGACTTCAGTCTGTAATAAGGAGGTATAATGGGAGCACATCTATACAAATGTACTGCTGATTTGAGGCAAAAAAACTATCATTCATAGATAGATTTACCTAAATTGCTGAGTGGCCAATAGATTCAGACAAACTGACTTGTTTTGGCATTCATTCAGGAAGTTTTAATTTGGTGTAAAACTTGGCTTTGACTAGCTGACCATCCATCCTCTTCTGGTAATTTAATATACTAAATAACTGGATAGTTATTTCTGCAAAGGCTTCTGGATTCTTGCAACCTGGTGCCATAGAAGTTCTTGCTGTCAGGTGATTAAATATGAGCCAGAAAACCGTATTATGTAAGAAACACTGTTTTCTGCGTATGTTTCTCACTGTGATCTTCTTTTCTTGATTCTCTTGTGTAGCTGATGAGGTAATATTGCATTGTCTCTGGTAGTTATACTCTTCCAGTTTTCAAAGATTAAGATCAAGATCTACCTCAATAATCACTTCACTTGCAAAGACAAGTTTAGCACTCACAGTACCTCCTCTGGTTATTTCTTATATCCTACACTTTGCTTTTGCTATTGTACTATGAAAGTTAATCAAACGATAATGAAGTTAACCTCTTTCCTTATCTCTGAATATGAAACATGTACAAATACTTCTTCAGCTTATTTAGTGTATGAAACTGGAATGGCCTTTTCTCTTTGTGTACTGCAAGTACACAAGCACTCCCTTTTTCTACACAATTCAACAGCCCCCTTTTTTTCACTTGGAGTTCATTGAAGGTGTGTGTAGGAGATGCATTTGTTCTGCCCCTTTTACCACCTCCATCTTTTCCTTCCCAGAGATAATTCACTGCTTTATATTCTGAAGTAGTCTTTTTAAATTGCCAGAATTCTTGTGTTTCTTCCAACATAAAGAACAGCCATATAAAATCAGGCAGTGTTTTTCTTTATGGGTTCTCATTATATTCACACAAATCAACTTCACCTAAAGTATGTAGTCTTAAGGAAAACTAAGGGGAAAAAAGTAATGACATATTCAACTTTCTGTAGACATATGTCATTGATTACAATAATATGGTACTATGAAACCCTGTATGTGTAGTTAAAATTAAGGCCATTTGTGATCTCACGCAAGGTTCCTTATCAGGTTAGACCAATGAGTTTAGATTTTGGACCAATTATAGTTCCTATCTTAACCTGTGAGTATACAGTTCTGCAAACTGAACTGTAGAGATTTTATAGAATACACAAGACGGGAACCTGTTAAACAGGTTCTTTAAATAATCATAAAATACCAACTTCATTTGATAATAACAAATGCAAAACAACAGTGGATACCTTGGTTTGGGTTTAGGAGGAGGAAGAGGTTCCTTCACTTTGTGGTCCTGCCTGGAGAATAGGTACCAGAATGTCTTCATTGTACCTGGGGATCTTCACCTCCATCCTTCCACCATCTGTCCCTGACATACATCTGAGAGTGAAGAATTACTCTGGAGACCAGGGATGCAAACCAAGGTTAGGATGACCAAATAGAAGAATTACAATATAAGCTTTCAGTCGACTACTATAGATCTAAGAAACGTAAGTCCTTTTCTAGAAAGCGGTGTGGTGACATCCCATTGCTGCATTTTAAAGCCTCTACTAAATGATTACTGTAATTCCAATAACTACATGGACCACACTAGCAGTGCTAGAGAGTGTTAAATGAAAGGGTACAAAAATAATCCTGAGTCTGGAAAACAGGCCTTAGAAGCTCAGTTAATTCATATTATCAGAGGAAACCTAGAGGTGACTTGTGCTAAGGCAGAAAATAGATATTAGGGAACTTATAAGACAAAGCCATAATGAAATTCAGTGCTAGAAGCTGAGATTTGACAATTTCAATATTAAAATAACATGCAATAAAGTGCAGATAATTAAACATTTAAACAGCCTAGCAGAGAGGGTGGTGGACTTCCTATTTTTTGGCAACTTCATAAAAGACAATGTCTAGAATGTTAGCTTGAATTCCGTAGCCTGAATATATGTCTCAGACTTTGATCAAAGATTTTGATAGTAAATGCTGAAAACACAGCAAACACAGATGATATGCATTCAGTACACTGCTTCAGTATACTGATTAATATACAAATATGTTGGTAATTTTGGACTTCATGCACATTTTAATAGCACCTCAACATTTTGGCAATTTAATGTAAAAAAAATTTAAATGGCAGCACCAAGCAACAGAAGTGCATATCCGGTGTATGCCTGCATGGCACTGACCTTCTGGGGGAAAAAAATATATTTTGTGCTATCTATCTATACTCTGAATATGCTGAAACCCAAGAGAGCAATCTTGTTGGTTAATGACACTTCCAGCTTGTGCGGATATTGGACAAGGGTCCTTCTAGGCAGAAATCTGTTGGCCTCTGGCAGCTCATTGTTCTGTATACAAATGAAAAAGAAGAAATAATGGGGTGATGGATTAGAACTGACTCCTGGAAACTCTTTCATTGCCTCTGTTCAGGATTAGAGTTTGTGAAGAGAGAAGTGAAGAAACCACTAATGCACACAGGCTTTAGGGATGTGCATGGACCTATAGAGCAGGAAACACTGAACGTTCCTTCTCAGCGAATTCTGTTGGTGTGGTCTCCACCCTGTGCAATGAGAATGTGGAATTGTATTCCACAGTTTCTTCCAAAATTGTTCATTTTCTCTGTGGTTTCTCTGTGGTTTCTCATGTGCTCTGTTCTCTGTGGTTTCTGGCTCTTGCCTGGTATTTTCAGAATCCCATATTCAGGAAAACAAGGAAGGGGACACAGGAGAGACAAGAAATAGATTTCAAAATAGAGGAAGACCACAATTAAAAGATATAATTAGCAAGGTTTTGGCCTGATTATGTCATTAAAGGGATGATTGCTCTGGCAATTATCAGAGTAGGCAGTTTATACACTGCAATTGACTTAGCAAAGAGAAAAGGGAAGGTGTTTTTCTTGTACATATACTGTAAAGAAGTTGGTGTGAATTTAACAACTCTGGATCTGGAGAGGACATGCATGCCACCATTTGCTGCAGCAGTGCATTTGGTGCTGGTGTGGTAGGCTTCCAAAGCTACAGCAAGCTGCTAATGACATTGTACAGTAAAACTGCTTCTATTTAAATATCACTTATCTGACATAATTTAAATGGAATATATAAAATACACATCTGCTTCTTTTCCTCTACTCATGTCCGTATCTGTTATGTACACTTTGTATGCTCCACAATGATTATTTGATAAACCCATTAAGTTATCAGCAGGGCATATTTGCAGGGCATATCCACTCTAGATGTTATCATTGTTCAATTCAAAATAAAGGTGAAATGGCTTTTACAGGATGTAGCTTAGAAGCTGTTTTCCACAGAGGCTTTAATTAATGATAGTGTGCTATTGCACATATAGTATATGCCAGATGGGAAAATAGAGTACGGCAAGTCCAAAGAACAGGCCAAATTAGACTGTGATGCTGTTTTTGGGCTAGCAAATAAATGTTATTAAAAAAAAGGATATAATCAAAAACAGAATTGAAGCTGATGCAACTCAGCTGCAGTGGATTAACTACTACTAAATTCAGGACTGTGCAGGCAGGGTAATCCTGAAATAGGTTGTTTTGGTTTGGAATTAAAGGACTTATATGCAGGTTGTTCTTTGTTCTCCGCAGTTCTCCCCTGCATTTAAATGAATTTGTCTGTGAAAAATGTTGTTATGGCAACGTATTTTTTCCAAAGTTAATCTCCATGTTTCAGGCTTACATGTTATACTACTGTGGAAATGGAATGAAGGAAATACATACATGCTATTTTGTTGCCTAAACATAGCTGTAGATCAGCTTTTTAAATCAGTAGTGTTGCGTCCTGAAGAGCAAAGTCAGATACACAAAACCATTGTCAATGATGTGTACACAATTCTGTCTCTGCCATGTGAAGAGGACGTTTAGATGGGAGGTGTGCAGGCAGGGTCTTTATGTGACAAGGGAGAGAGGGGGAAGAGCCTTGGAGACTTTCTTTTGTCCCAGAGAGACAGGAAGGCCAAATGAAGACTGATGCTGCTTGCTGCCAAATTCACAATAGCCTTTTCTTACTACAGACAAAACTGCCTAAAATCCAGGATGTCTGATACTGTCACAGGCAAAAGTAAGCAAGGGGGTCATGCTGCTTTGCTGTCCTGCACAACTGTATGCTTTGATTTTCCAGGGCTGTTTTTTCCTTCTAACATCTCATTGCAGCACACTTTATTATTACAGCCTTCAGAGGTTTATCTCTGGCAGGAGGCCTTCAGCATTTTGTAGCTCTCTATATAAAAATAGAGTCAGTCATCACCTTTGCCTGAGTTTGCTATTGCATGCCTTATAACATGCCTGAACAAACAAAAAACTTGACTTGCAATTGTTGTGCTTAAAATCTTGTGTATGGGCGAAGAGGCAGTACAGCTAATATAAAGCCAAGAATTTATTGTTAACATAATTGAGAGTCTAATCACTGTTACTCCGGATCTAGTTGCTGGAGAGGGGGGTCAGGGGGCAGGCAGGAAATTAAGCTCAAATTCTTCATTTTGTACCCCTTTTACCTGTTATGGATGTCCTTCCTCTGTTCCTCCTGGGTCTAAGGCTGGTAATTTCATCCTGGTGGTAGGATACTGTGGTTAGTCACCAGTATCTGGGGTCCTTCACTAGGAGGTATATGATGTTTATGGGATTATTTTTTCCTTTTTTTCTCTGGGTTTCACCTGGGTTCATTTTTCTTTGCTTGCTGACACGCTTTTTCACCTTTGCTCTTTCTTCATGGGTCTGCAACTCCATGTTATGTCTGAATTTACATTACAAAATTCTTTGCCCGTTAAAAAACACTTTGCCCATTACTAAACTCTTTGTTCTCTTTATTACCTCTGAATCCAGTTTTGCCTGGCTCCAGGTATTTCTTTAACTAGCTGTTGGTAAGTTTCTTATACCCATGGGGTACTAGTGCCAAGTCTCTGCCCTACCTCTTCTCACTCCGTGCCTCTGCACTGCATCCTGTGTCTACACTTCTGAACCCCCATGCTATTATACCAGGTATCTATTTCTATACACTACATCATTATGTTAGAGTTGTAAAGATCTCGATTTATAGAAAATAAGGCCTTGTTACTGCTACTTATATAATGCTATGGTCACACTGTATGAAGAAAGCACAATAAACGAATAAAATTGCTGTCACCACTAAACCAGATTAAACAAATCTGCAGGCAGGTCAAGAAAAGTTCAGGCAGAGGAAGACTGACAGGCCTCAGTCCTGCAGACTTGCAAATTAAGTACAACAGTTGTGGCCCATAGCCAGCAATGGCAATATTATATTACAGGGATACATGGTTACATAATGCCTGGTTTATTGCACTAAAACTAGTTCTTGCTCATCTCCAAGTTTGTGACCACTAGCACTTCAGTCTTGAAACTCTTTATCTTCTACTTTCCATGATTCTGGGAATCAGCTGTCCTTATTTTGAAATTTGTTGTGGATGTGTTTTGAAACTACACAAAATTCTCGGTCTTCCCAGGAAGACTTATTTTTAGGTTTTGTCTCTCTTCACCTGCTCAGAAGAACAATTTTTACTTCATTATTTCATTTAGAAAACATTTTTAGTTTTCACAAACTATAGACAGTATATTTTCTAGTCATACAGAAATACAGCAAGCACTGGTGTGTTGAAGGCTTTGGGTCTGCTTTAAAAAAATTACAGCCGAAATGTCATTTCCCATTGAATCATTACCCAGCCTCTTTGACGAAGTTCCCCAACTATTTTGATACAAGCTGGTGCTTTGCCCCCAGTTTTGTTTTGCATGGGGACAATGAAAACTCATCCTTGTTTCCTTCTTACAAAAAGAAAACTATTTGGACTTTTGCATCAGTTTGCAGGACAGGAATAAATTTTTGTAAAGTGGCACGAAAGATTTATGTAGGTCTATTTTTAGCGTTGGACTGTTCGTGCTTGACTACATGTAGGAGTGGGCCTGCTGCATCTGTACTCTGTAAATGAAGAGCTTTGGTTTGAGAAGTCTTCCAAATATTTGTGCAAATGAATGAATCTTTCCCCTCCCACACCCTGCTCTAAATTAAAAAGAAAACAGTATGCATTTATAATGTTTGATCATTTGCTGATTTAATTCCTAAGTGTATCTGCAATATGCTACATGGATTTTTCACACTATCCTTTGGGCAATACTATGTCATTGCCTTTAGGAGTGTCTTTGTGATATTGAAATATAGTTTAACAGGACTCAGCAAGTTATACTGCATGTACGTACGGCATGATTGTGAGGAACTGATGTACGAAAGTAGGAATGAACTCCAAAAGAAGATCTTAATCTTGTACCCCAGGTGTGTGCTTTGAGGGAGCTTTGAAACAGTTCATCACTGTATGTTCAAAGATTCAGTTTGTGCTTCTCAGCTTATTTCATCAGACCCTATTAGGTGGTGGAAGGGGAAACTAAAATGCCAACATGAAAGAAACTTCAAGTTGCATCTGTCACATTAAAGAGAGTCTGTTAAAATAGTGGTAAAAAGCATCCATCAGGGGATTTGCTGGATTTATCTAGAAAAGAATAGCTTTCCTCTGCCTGTGGTGAGGATGATTAGCAAGGCATGCACACACAGAGACAGTGAGAATTTATTAGTCCCAGGGCCCAAGTATACAGGATTCTGCAAGATTAGGTCTCAGGTTGTAACATACAGTGATATTACCTGATTATGTGATGAACTTGGGCAAACTCAGTTTTTAAAGCTCATAGCAAAAAAATTTTTCCATTTTTTTTTTAATTTTAAAAAGATCTTGGTGCACACACACAACACTGTTTTGCCCTTCTTACAGGCGTTGTTAGTGGTTTCTGAAGCGCAGCTGTATGTAACTGCATTTTCATTTTCAGTTTTATACTTCTCAAGATTTTTGTGGCTAACTCTGCTCTCTGAGGCAAACTCAATTGCCTGCAAAAAGCCTCGGTTTTATGTAACTACACGTCCGTATGTTAAGGAAGAACTACACTTCCATATGTTCATCCCTTTCTATTTTATAGCCAGCTAATTGCTACATTTTTTTGATAATTATTTGACTGAACTAGTGCCCCCAAAACCAGTGTTTAAGGCTTGCTTTGCTATGTGTTTGCCTCTGGCCAAATTTTCTGATTCTCTCATGTATAGGAGGAAGATCTCTTAAGGAAAAGGACAATGCAAATAGCCTGCCAAATTTGAGGCCCAGCAGGTATGGTTTATCCACCTTGCAGCACTGCTTTCAACAACTTATAGCGGCCAGTAGCTTTCACAACAATAAGAGTTAACAGTTCTTCTCTTAAATGTGAAATGCTAGGAATCCGTTCCTGAAATTATAGAACTGTTGTTGTTTTTAAATAGTGTGGAAGCAAGCTGTGAAGTCTTCCCAGTAGCTTTGATGAACCATGTTTCCATGCTGACTGGCAGAGAGGAAAGACAAAAGGTTTGGAGAGTTTGATGGATTATTTAAAAGTTTCTGTAGAGATTTGTATAGCAAAAGTTTTTTATTCCTGGAATCAGAAGCCTAAAACCAAGTATGAAGAAAGATACTGAATTTTTTCCTGACATTTTGGGGGAAATTGAAAAAAACTCAGCTCTCGTGAAGTTGCTTAGAAATTGCCCTGTACTTGCTCACAGGTCAGCATGGGCCATCTTGACAGTATCTTAAGCTCTGGCCAGGCTCTAATAGCTGAACACTCCTCAAAACTGCCTGTGCCGAGTGGACTGTCAGTCATCTGTAAGTACTGGGAGAGGATTCAGAATTCAAACCAGCCTGTTTGTCCCCTTGTTCTCTTTTTCTCTCCCTTAAAGCACTTCTATGTCCAGTGACCCACAGACTTGCACGACTCCTGTCCTGGAATAAGACTCCTCTCTCCTGCAGTGACTGTAGTGAGCGTTTCACTGTAAAGACAGCAGCCAGGCAAAAAATATATTAATTACCGAGCCCAATCTGTGACTTCGGGGTTTTTCAAGAAAGTAAAGGTTTTGAATCAGGCTAAGTCTCAATTTTCTTCTAACCTTCAGCCTCTGGCTCATTTGGCTCTTGTGCCAGACATGAACTCCAGCTTGCTCTGTACAGAGTGTCTGTGGTTTGGTTTAGACTTCATGCCTAAGATAATAAACTAAACACTGTAATGTAGCCAGCATTAAAAACTGAATTTGTCTCTGTCCCTTGCATGTCCAGTTAATAAAAAAAGTGTTTCAAGATTTAGATTCCTAGTTCACTAGTGCCAGGATTACGTGAAATGTTACGACTGTCTGACACTGGACTTTCTCTGGGTGCTGGGCAAAAGCCAATTTTTTGTGTTTTTTTAGTCCTTTTAAGGACACACAGCATAGCTCTACAGCAGAAGTGATGCAAAACTCAAGCTTGATAGAATCAGTATATTTAGGAGATTCTTGGTTTTGCCTTGTTCCAACAGGTCTTATATCTGGGGATTTACTGGGTTTATTTAGGGAGAAAGAAAGCAAAGACTTGGAAATATCTTTTGTAGAAGCTGAATCAGCAGGATACTCTCCTCATATCTTGGAAATTTGACTATGCTAGCAGGGCTGCAACTCGGTTGCAGCTTTAATATGTGCTTACTGGCACATATTAAAAAAAATCATTCTGAATTACTTTAGTAGTAAATCTTGGTCTGTGTAGATCTTGATGCTGATTGAAATGGGAATTCTCTATAGCACGGTCTGCCATATATCGTCACAAGCAAGCTGCAACTGCATATAATAATAAAATGACTAAGCATTAGAAGAGAATTATTGTTTTGAACAGTAGGAGGAGGATTTTTCTTGTGACATGACTAGAAAGAAATGTTTGTGATTGCAGAGACCGAGGCTCAGACTAGTCATGTTATGTACAGAAATTCTTGAAGTCTATCTAGATGTCTCTTAGACATGGCAGAAGTGTACCCGTCGACTACACAGCACTTGTAATGTGTGAAGAAGTTGTTGTTGGTGGACAAGCAGAAGGGGACTAACGTAAGAGCTGTGAGATGGTTTAAAGGTGAGGTAGCAAATGGGTGTCATTGGGTAAGTATTTGAAATGGAAAGATTAAACAAGCAATCAGACAGTAACAATGAAAAACACTAACTTTGTGTGTCTGTCAGAAAGTCAGTTTGGGAAGTGATAATGCTTCTCTATCTCAATAGTGACTGCTATGAAGACAGGCTGAGAGAGTTGGGGTTGTTCAGCCTGGAGAAGAGAAGGCTCTGGGGAGACCTTATAGCAGCCTTCCAGTACCTAAAGGGGGCCTACAGGAAAGATGGGGAGGAACCCTTTATGAGGGACTGTAGCAATAGGATGAGGGGTAACGTTTTTAAACTGAAAGAGGGGAAATTTAGACTAGGTTTTAGGAAGAAATTCTTTCCTGTGAGCATGGTGAGACACTGGGAACAGGTTGCCCAGGGAAGCTGTGGATGCCCCATCCCTGGAAGTGTTCAAGGCCAGGTTGGATGGGACTTTGAGAAGCCTGGTCTAGTGGGAGGTGTCCCAGCCCATGGCAGGGGGGTTGGAACTAGATGATCTTTAAGGTCACTTCCAACCCAAACCATTCTATGATTCTATATTGGCATATAGGGGGGTGCTGCTAGGATAAAGCTGCTACAAGATATTTCAGCACTGTGCACTCGGTACGTAAAATGTGCTGCTGTGCTGACTGCTAAGAAGCATATTTTGGCTGAAATTGAACAATGAGTAGACAGCAATCCCCTGTTAGACATGTCACTGTTCACCCAACTCCTGCTTAGATTTTTTCTAACCCAGCTCCTGCTAAGGCCTGATATATGCTGGGAGCAGAGCCATTGGGGCAAAGCAAGAGCACCAAGTGGGCAGGACAGGCAGCCAGGAAGAGCTGTAGGGCCATTGTGCAGCCATGATCACATGCAAATTGGTGTCTCTGGCAGCCATGGTCTTGTCTGGCAATTTCCTCAGAAAGTAACTTATGGAAATGGTATAGACCAAACCTCCAAACTGGAGGGTATAAAACATCAGCTTACTGAAAAAGCTTTTGAAGTGGATCCAATAGCAGCTGGCCTGTTGAGGCTTTTGTGCTTGCTGGTGTGATACACGGGACACCCACACTGTGATGGAGGAGGAAGGATGAGCACTCTCACCGTCTGCTAGGTAGCTAAATCTTTTCGCTCATAGGTGCATGATATTAAGGGTTATAGGTTATAAGTTATGAAATTGTATAACTTGAATGGTGAATAAGTGAATTAATGTGTTAAACCAGTCTGTGCCAATGGGGATTGAGGCCCTGTTTGTCATGTTTCCTTATTGTAT
This sequence comes from Chroicocephalus ridibundus, assembly GCF_963924245.1. Lineage (NCBI taxonomy): Eukaryota > Metazoa > Chordata > Aves > Charadriiformes > Laridae > Chroicocephalus > Chroicocephalus ridibundus. The sequence goes on along the minus strand of NC_086316.1, from coordinate 35,539,984 downwards.
TTCTTAATAAGCTCATAAAATAAATTTTAAATCATAGGCAACGTGACCTGCAAATTTCAGAGATACGAATGGACCTTGAGAAACACATGCGTGATTTCATGGTGGAGATGAGAGCAGCACAGCTTCAAGCTGCCAGTCAGACAGGAACAGTCTGCTCACAGCTTTTAATTTTCCTATTTGATAGATTTGGAAAAAAATGAAGTTATAGCTTTGGTGTTTAGGAATCTATCCCCACATACCCCTCAACCAAAAAAAGAAAAAAAATATCCTGAGTGTTGATCTGTGTTATTAACATTAGAGAACCCTGTGGATAGGCATATTCATCAAAGGCAAGGTGCTCTGTGTGATAAGAGCATTAATCATAGTGACTGCTTCTACACGCAACTGAGGGAGAAGACTGCACTTTAGTGAAACTTGTTTATAAACCCGTAGCTGCAGTCCTGCTTGAGTACCCTGGGCATGGAGTCTATCCTCATTGTAACCCAACCTAATCTTTAGCCTAAATACAGTCAGTACCTCCAGTAACAGAACTCCTAAAGCACACACCAAGGTCAAATCTTGCAATTCGTGCTCCCTGAGAAAAGCATTTCGTGGCCTAATCATCCTCAAAGCCAGTGCTGGGATCTTTTAAGCCTTTTCAGCCTCTCTGTCTCTCTTCCAAGCTATGTGTAGATGCCTTAGTTCAATTGCAATGATTTAATTATTTGGGGAACATATGGCATATAAAGCTAAAAGGAAATTGATAAAATGTGCATATGTTACTTGTAGGTAACTCTAATAAATCATGGGTCTAGGCAGAATAGTACATGCCAGGGGATAACAGCTGCTCAAAATCCTCGTTATTCATATTGCCAAAACACTTACTGGACTTGGAAGAGGAAAGTTCTGCACCACAAGTCCTACAGCTATTTTGTTCTGCTGCATCTGCATCTCTTTTAGGGGCAGGCTTTCTCTCACAATTTAAAAAGACTCTGACTAGCCTGGTTCTGCTCTCCTACCCTTTCTGTTCCTCTACTGGGATTTTTCTAGTTTAATATTATAGGGCTAAGAATGCGTTTTTATATGTATATGTGTGTGTGTGTGTATATATATATATCAATATCTATGTCTTTTAATGACTGATGAGATATTCTTTGGATATGTCGGGGCTATCTCAAAAGAAGCCTGACTCCTATATTTAGGAAGCTGAAATGAGCCTTAAGTCAGTATTTTTGATGATCCACTACAAAATTTTCTCCTAGGAAATAAAACATTAAAATTGGCACTAACAGTTACAATTATGCTACATTCATAATACAGAAATGGAAAAAATAAATTTACATAGTTTCCTGAGTTTTGCACTAGCTATAGGAAGGGCTTCTTACAGCAGTGGAGGCAGCTCTGCTTGGGTTTGCAGCAGCCACTTTAAAGAAAACATTAAGGAAACTGAGAGAAGAACCAGACAACGAACAAGCGAATATCAATGAGTGGGAAGCAATGGCAGAAGTAGTTAGGGATTAACTGAGGCTGAATTGAAGTGATAGGAAAGTATTTGTGTGACAGAATTTCTCGTTAAATTTTGACCTTTTGGACCCTTTGGATTATAGTTCTAAAAACAACTGTATAACCTTGATGCATTATGTTAATTACATGCAGGAAATTGTTGATGTCAGTGCTAACAACAGCTCTGGTCTATCGGCGTGTCAATGACTGGTGGCCATCTCTCAGGCACAGAAGGGATTGGTGCAAAAACCTATGAAGCTAAATTCCTCTTCCCTGGAAATGCAAGGAAGGCATGTCCCTGGTGTTAAACCGATGTATCAAATGAAAAATACCTTTTTGCTTTTTGGAAGGCCTTTGTGTAGAAGAAAAGGAGAACATGTGGGGGAACAGATACAGATCAAGCCCAGTTTCTTTTATTCAGTCAAGAGTTAGAAATAGTCTGCCCTTGTACTTGTGAGCCATTTTCATACAAGTAGAAGATTTAGGAAAGTGTTGGTCAGTTACCAGTTGGAATGGAAATCAGGTTTTATCACATCTAAATTAGAGCCTTAAACCGGTTTTAAGAATTGGTTCTCTGTTTACAGAGAAACCAAAATTGTGAATATTTTGCAGAATAGAGAGAAGTCATCCGACTGGAAGCACGTGAGCTGACTGCCAAAGCATGAGCAGCACAGCCTTGCTACTGTGGAGCCTTGTTACTGTGTCCTTGCCACCTCTGCCAGCCTCCTCTTGTGCCGCAGCTGCTCTGCAGTACAAAGAAGCCTCGGCAAGGGCTTAGCTGCTCACGCAGATGCTGTGCAACCCTCCGCAATTCTCCTTCAAGTTATGATAGGGAGGAATTTCAGCCCGAATACTTGTTGGTTAATGTGTCAGGACATGTAATTTGTTAACACCTGAAGACTGTTTAGATGGGCTACTCATCCTGGCTTCTGAATCAAGCTTAAAAGAAAAAGTCTGTAATTTCTTGCTATGCCTTGGAGAAGAAAAGCAACTATTTACCAAACAGAAATACTGATTATGCCTCAAAAGGAAGTTTCAAAACAAATTAAAATCCTGGCCGGTGTTTCAGTGGTGTGGGCCTGCTTTCTGCTAAGGTGTCCACTTTGACAGGGCTTTGCAGCGGGGGTGCTGGTGCCTTAAAAAAAAATGCTGTGCTGTAATGAAAGCATCCAAGAGTTTTCAAGATAAAAGGTATGGGTGGAACACGTGCCATCTGAAGAGATTTGTAAGTCACAGGAAATGTAAACTCAAAGTGTGTAATTGGTTCAGGAGTTCAGAAGATGCCCTGGTTACTATGGCTTTTTCTTTCTTAAGATGTGGAGAGAAAGGGATTTAGCTAACTCTCTAGAGCAGCCTGTCCAAAGTTATCCTGCTGAACATCTGCTTGTGAATCAAGACCCTGACTGAATGCTGTGAAGGGAGGCGATAACTTGGGGCTGCAGTCTCTGGTGGTCCTGGCTTTTATGGAGACTGCCTTCCCTGTTGTGAGTGATGTTTGGGAGCAGCCAGAGCAAAGCATTGATAACATGTTGAGGGGGGAGATCTGGGTCCTCTGCGCTTTATCGGTACACTCCAAAATCTCATTTTCTTCCATCCAGATGGGCTTTCTTTAGCGGGAGAGATTATCCTTATTGCTACATTAAGAAGAGAACATCAGGCTTTGTGTTTGCAGAAAACATGTGGGAATAATCAGGAGAGGACCCTGGATGATTGCACAATAGTCTCGGGACCCCTCACAAACTTAAAAACCAGCAAGCAATCAAAATATCCCTATATTCATGACAAGATTTTCCAGGACTTATTTTCTTCTTTTTGAAAAGGCTTTCCTAAAGGCGGTTCTGGGTTGTGCTCAGATGCCTTATTTTCACAGCTCCCTGATAGAACAGCCTCTTCATTTTGACAGTCTGATGAGTCTGATATGGCTGATTTAGGGCAGAAAGAGCTTAGAGGATAAAACCAGCAAAAAACAGATCAGTTGACTGCATGAGTGGACATACCTTCTGCATCACATCATCTCTTTGCACCTCACATTGTCACATTTTACACCTCAGAACCATTACCTTCAGGCTGAATTAGTGCAGTGTGATCTCCATCACGATCTGTTTTATCCAAAAGTCCTGCACTCGTTCCTCAACTTTCCTGGACTAAAGCACTGAACTTTGCAAAATCTCACGTCTACCATTGTGAAAACTTTTAAAAGAAAAATAACCAACAGCTAAAATAAGACTCTTCCAGTCTACACAAGTTCTCCAATTTGTCTTTTTCAGTGCATTTCTTAATTACATGCTGCCAGCTCCTTGGACTGTGAGAAACAGTATTTTTTAAATGCAATTTTTCTCTTAGCAGAGAAAAATATTATCAAGATTTCTGAATGTATCAGGCCAAGAACCAAACAGTGCTTAATTTAGTATTAGGCATTTGTTATAAAAGCTATGACCACAGTAAACTTGTCTGGTGTTAATGTGAATGTCATGTGTTCCCACAGGAGACCCATTGAAATTCAGCTATAATTAATGTACCACTGCAGCAAAGTGTCAATGAAAGGTCATACTTTCTAATGCTTGTCCTTTCAAAACAATTAAGCAATTAATTACTGTTCTCTAACCTTCTGATCAGTTAAATGCCATTCTGAAAAAAAGATGCTGTTTCTTTATATCCTGTTATTCCTGTCAAATTATCTGCCCAGCCTTTAAAATTTAACTTTTTTCTTTGTGTCACAAAGGTCACGTGTGGAAGGAGGTTGTTGAAATTAACACACTAATAAGTCAGCTTGCAAGTTTTGCTGTTAGCAGATCTTCAGTGGCCCTAATATGTAATACCTATCACTTATGAACGGGAGATAAATTATACAATTCAAATCTCTGAAGCTGCAAAACACTTTCTGTGAATTCTTGTGCACAGCTCTTCTGCAAGAACTTGTTTTTGCCTGAGTGTTTCTCATTCTTTAGCTTTGCAATATTCTTTACCTAAATATTATATAAGCCAGTTTTTTATTTCTAGCTTTATCCATATGTTAGCCAACTTTACTTCTGTTTCTACATTTAGACAGGATGTGAGTGTTTCTAAATTGGCATAAACACCTGTTTTTTTCTTTAGTGCAGGGAGTCTTGGAAGTGATGATACAAGTCTAACAATGATCTTTTTTTTTATTCAGAATGGACAATTTTTGTTTTGAAGGTAGGGTTTTTTTGCTTACCCTCGGAAATGTGGATTTGCCATGTGCCACGCGGATTTGTTGCCTGCCATATAGCTGTGGTTGGAGGGGGAACTTTCTTACAGCACAATCAGAACATCAAAGGGGAAAAAATATGCAAATTCTCACCGAGAGCAATGTGGCATGGCGCTATGGTGGAGCAGGACCAAGCTGACAATATTCACCAAACTGAAACAGAAGGTAGTGGCCTTGAGAGAACACTGCTCAGCACAAGAACAGAGGATCAATTGGAAAGCTGTTGATGGAGCAATAACCACAGCTCTTGAACTATTTATCCACGGAAGCAATTTTATGGTTTCTTAGCGCTTAATAATTTTAAATGACTAACAGACCTGATCTGTGGAGTAGATCTGAGATTACTAGACTGTGGTATTCTATAACGGGTCTTGGAATACCTCGTAATTTATCCCTAAAAGAAATAAATGCACTTTTTATGGAGAAAAGTGTCTCCTGTAGGAATTCATTCACAAGCTTACTTTTTACTTCAAGAGGACTATAGCATAAGTCATTCTTCTTTTTTAACATTCTTCCCCATATATTTGAAATGTGTATCTGTCTGGAGCTGGAAGTCAAAAATTATCTGTCATTACATGTGCTGTAAACAATAATGAATGCCCAAGTCTTCCTCTGGGCAATTTATTATGGTTGAGGAAGGCTCTTCAAGATGAAGAAACTCTAACAAAAAATTTACTAGGCAACAGCTCGGATTTGAGAGTGAAGACAGGATGCCAAAAGTGATTCTCTGCAGCAGTTTTTCTGCCTGTAGAAATGCTGCCTCCAGTCGTCCCTGTTTCTGTCCCTGTGTTGACAATAATGTTCACACAGTTGGATACCTGAGCCATGTGCGGTACCCAGCATCCATATGCATATCCAACTGGGGGAGTACTGACAGAAGCATGCTCTACAGAGACATGCAAATATTTACCTGAGTCATCAGTATGCTAGTATTTTACTAGCAGAATAAGGTCTATATTTCCAGGACACCTGAGTTACCATCAGTAATGGATGTAATTTGTCTTGAGTGGAAATATCTTCACAAAGTTATGTTAATCTAATCTGAACATACTGATGTTTTGAAAATATTTTTGAATTTATTGTTGCAAGGAGAACAGACTCTTTCTTCATGGTCCTTCACTGAGCATTCAGACTATTCTGAGACACAGGTCTTAAATTTAAGCCTATCCATCTCACTCTTCACCCTGCATTATCTGTACTTTGGGTACTGATATTTGACTAGTTTATTTATCTGCTCGTTTTCTCTTTGAAGGAGCAAGTAGCAGTGACTGGACATTTAGCTTTTCATCTGCGCCACCTAAACAGGTATTTTTGGCTAGATCTAGTGCTGTGCAGTTAATGGTTTAGATTAATTTAAATTACCAACATTTTCTGAAAGGATAAAGGTGAATTTGAAAGAATATGTGTGACACAGACCCACATAACCTGACACAGCTGTTCTATTCCCGTATTGGTGTTAACCTATGGTTTGATCTGGTCACAGTGTTATCATTCAATCTCCTACTACAACAGTTTACGTAACTTCTAAATTTTGTTCATCTTGTAGTTCAGACTTCTGAATTTTAGTATTTCTAATTTAGAAACTCTTAGCTTCCTTACATTATATTTTGTTTTATTAGAATACACATCTTAAAATATAATAACTCACTTTTTATATCACATCCTGCTGCATTTATAGTTCCTGTCAAGTCAGTGACACTGCCTGGGCTAAGGTGTGATTCAGCACAAGCAAGAGGACAAAAAGTCTGCCTAAAGCTTTTAGTTCTCACAGAACACCAGACAATCACATTTCTTTCCCCAGCTCTTTAAGATTTGATCTTGCAAATCAGTGTGTAAGCCATGACAGGAAGGCTGGGTGGACAGATTTTGTGGATAACCCCTTCCAGGTTGGCTACATTGAAGCTTTGTGTGCTCAAAATACTAAGCAATGGGTGTCTTTTTGTGCAAAGGGTCATAAACCTCAAAGCTTATGTGCCCTCTCACTTGGTACAAGTGTTACATTACATTTGTGATGAGGTTCACCCTTCCGCCTTACCCTGTTACCAGTGTTGACTGGGGATGCAGATTCTTGAGACCTTGCCAGTTTTTGCAGTTCAGTTCACAAAGCAGCCTGTGGACTACATTGTTTCAGTGAGGTAATAGGGCATTGATTCTGTTGATGTTAGCAAAACATAAGAATAGAGATGTCTCTGTCATAGTTAATATACTGCTTCATTTGGCTCTCTTTACAGACAAAACCCACCTTCTCAAGACATACACAGCTACCGCTAGCAACAGTGGGTGCTAGACACCTGCAAACCTTGCTGATGCTTAATAAGGTGCCATAGTGGGTAATAAGGGAGCAGCCACACTTGAAAAGCCTTATAGGCACTTACACAACTCTTTCAAAATATGTTCTGCACATGTGTAAACGCTGCTATTTGCTTCTGCTGGTCTGCCAGTAAGTGTTGTTTTACATGCAGGTTTATTTTCCAGTTAAAATGCATTTTCAAATGTCTTTTAGGGCTTTTGCTGTTCCTAGATATTTCAGATGGAGTTACTATTGAAAAGAAATTATTTTCTTCAGCAAACACCTATTTCCTGATGTGTCTGCTTCACCATATTCTGATAGTTAACTTTACTGGAACAGAGACGTTTATCTCGATGAAATGTGAATTATGAAGCTTTTGGACCATTTATTTACCCATGAGGAACAAGTGTAACTTGCAGGAGCTGGTCTGCAAGAGGCTGATGGTAGAGATGAGGCAGACCCCACTTGCTCTCCTGGTTGTGATCCCTGGTTAACAGGACATGCAGAATGTCCTAGCTGGTGTGTAGCACCTCAGTGCTAACACTCTCATTATGATAATTATTTATTTTTTTATTAAGGAAAGTGTTTCTGAACATCCTTAACTTGGATTTCTTCAAATTTTTAACCATCCAGGAAAAAGTAAGAGTGCCCAACTGAGCAAGAACTCTCTCTACTGCACTTGACAGTAAAATTGCAAGGTGATTTAATCCTTTTTAGGTTAGCGTGTCCTTTTTTTTCCATGGAGCCTACTCTGGTACATCTCTCTAAGTCTGCTTAAGGAAGTGTGAAGGCAAAGTGTGAGTGCGTCTGCCTGCTTTTATAGCTCCACAGGCGCTGGAAGAGTCCTCAGTGATGGAAATGTTTTTGAAGGAGTAACATGGACTATACATAATGCTTTCAATTACACTGTTGTAAAACAAGGATAGCATGACAGGGATGTGCGACTACTGGTTTTCCCCCTGTATTTATTTGAACTTTTCTAGCTTTGGCTGACAGCTCACTGCTCAGCTCCTGGGATTGCAGTCTGGAGATGTGCACATGGAATGGTATTAAATGGGAATTACACTTTCATATATTCTCTTTCACATACTTAGCATGTGAGTTTTACAGATGTATGAAGAGCAGGATAGAGGAGAATATCTGAAGAATATAAAGCTCTTTAGTGGCATCCCTAGTTGCAAACTGGAGACCCATAGCACTGTTTTCTGCTGATCAAACAAACAAACAAGTTTGGCTTTGAGGGCTTTCAGGAGCTGTTAACATGATGACAGTGCTTTGAATTGCAATGGATTGCTCTCAGGTAGCTGTGAACTCAGATATAGGGCAAACTCTTTTACATGGAAGAAATCTGAAACTTGTTTTTGGTTAGTTACTTATTATTAAGTTGTTGAGGGGAGGGAAGTGGGCTACAGGCTTTCAACTGCTAGCAAACATTTTATCTAAAATGTTTTCCCTAAGTTTTTGATGGTTAGGGTAGGCTGAGAGACAATCTGTGAAATTTAAAAAGCTTTCAAACTTTAAAACTCTTAATGTGTAAATGAGTTTCACAGGGGGTTGGGCTAATCTAACCCACTGTTCCTTCTACCTTGCACTTTTTGCTTAGAAGCAGCTTGTCAGAAACGAAGGTGGTAGATTTATCTAAATGTGTGTAAATCAGAGATTTGTGTCAGCGTTGGCTATCAACAATAAAAAAAAAAGTTGCAAGTGACAGAGAGTCAGTTTTTACTCAGGATGTCCTGCTGGGGAAACTGAATCTGTATATCTGTCAGAGGATCTAACAAATCCTCTTCATAAAAAGCCCAGCTGTGCTGTGGACTGGGGTCAGGGGTCAGTGGGGCAATGACTGTGCCACACTCAATATGGGTGTAAACGCTTCATCTCACTGGGGCCACGTGCTCACTGGCTCATGGGATACAATGGTGGAATTAGACACACCTCGGAGCTATTTCAGTTCCTTTTTCACCTGTGCCTAGTGACATTTTAGTTTTATTGTAACTGAATAGGGAAATAGGTACAGAACTTTTCAGAGTCCTTTTTCTGCTTTTCCTCCCAGCTCTCACTTCAGTTAAACCAGTCTATTGTACACTGTTTATTGTCCAGCTGGCTTACTTTATGGTATTTTTAAACTGCAGTGGAGTGTCTAGCTGAAAAAAGAAATTTGTAACAAAAGACATGGAGTTAAATATTCATTTCCATCAGGCTGAAATTGAAGTGTTAATGGCCATTGCATGTGCAGAGGAAAAGTGTGAGGTTTTTTGCATGTCAGATATAATCAGTTCTTGTTTTTGTATAATGCTTGGCAATGAAATGTAGTTAGAAGTCTCAGGTATCTTCAAAAATATATTTACCAACTTTTAGATCACTGAGTATTACTTTTAAAAACCTTTGATTTACCTACTTGATAACTTTGCTATGCTGTCATGTAGTTAACAGGGCCATTAAAAGACATGACCAAGTCACTTATGAAGTGCCTGAAAGCTATTAGGGAGAAATAGGGAGAATGGATTTCAATGAAAGCTGGAGTTTTCTGGCAGTTGTGTTGGCATTTGTCATACATTTACTAATCTAGCCATGAATTTTTATTTTGCAGGTCTTGAAAAGTATTTCTTCACTTGTGAGAGGACTTGTTATGTAAAAAATACATAAAATATCAAAACAGTTATTTAAGAAAGAAGATCGAATAGGTGAAGGAGAAGCCAGTATGTATAACATGCAATGTGTCTATCAAGACAGTGATCTGTCTCTCACAGTGTTTTAAAATGTGCTGGTCTGAAGCAAAAGCCTATTTAATGGTTCATACATCGTTTAGGAAATACCAGAATAGTTCTTTGGATGCTCTTTGTCAATACAGACTTTTTTACACACTCCAGAATTGACATCTGTCACAGTTGTCAGAGTTTGCAGAATAACAAAGCACATCTGCATCAAGATTCAGGATCTAGACTTCAATGCATAAAAGTTACCATGCACCATTCTTGCTGCAGCAGCATGGTCAGAACAATGATGTCTGTACTTTCACTACTAATTGCAGGTTGATTGTGAATGCCCAGTGCGCCATCTAGTAAGATAAATAGTAGGACTAAAGTATTTTTACTAATCACTTTTTTTCAAACTCTGTTCCTTTGCAAACATTTAAACTCTGCTGCTTTGGCAACAAAACAGTGGATTCAGTTGAAGAAACAGGAACATTAGAGTGAATTGCATTTCCTAGCTGCAGCTGATTACATAAACCGAGTTGTTCATTCAGTTGTGGAAGACACAGAAGCAGAAGTTGAAAGACTCAGAGTTCCTTCAGACTTCTGAAATCAGGGGATCAGCTTGGGTTTTGTGATTCCATAACTAGGTCAGCCTGGAAAAATGCAGTATTGATCCTTCTTAGGTGGACAGACTAATAAATGAAATTTGACCTGGGGAAGTTAAATCAAATTCTCTGTGCTGGGGAAGGCCTGCCTTGCAGAATATTTGGTATAGCTTCTGTGTGGTGGCTTTGCGGTTTTGAGGAAAATGCTGTAAGTGATGGGGAGTCTCCCACGAGGCCCAGTAAGCATCGTGTTACTTACTTCACCAATCTGATCATTTTGAGGTATATCAATATTTGGGTGCAATGCCCTTCTGGAAAGACATTGTTTAGTAAGAGGAATTTCTCCTTAGATTTCTCTTCAGAATAGATAGAAAGGTCCTGCTGTTTTGTGGAATGGCACCTGTATGTTTGTAACTGGAAACAGTGATGTGCAAGTGATGTATAGGAGGATGGTGTGGGGGGGTTTAGAGTACTAGTGAAGACCCAAAGACATCTGTTCTCTGCCACTATTTTTGCCCCACCCATTATGGTAAAACACCAATATGCTGGACATGACTCAAACAAGTGAAGAAAATGGTCTCCCCTTTGAAAAGCAAGATATATGTGTATATATATAGTGATTAAAAAAAAAATGTGCAGCAAGTGTTGAGAAAGGCAACACATGCAAACAATTAAAAAGAATGAACTATCATTAGTCACATCCTATGTGAACAGAGCTGATAGCAAAATAAGGCACAGAAAGTTTATGTTATCTGCTTTTGAAATCCATTCCCCTTTGCCCCCAGAAAAAAATCATTAAATATTCATCACTAAAGAAGTGATATGAAAGGGACAAGGAAGTATGACAAAAAGGTGCAACTGGTAGCACTATTACTGCGGGGAAGAAAATAAAAAGCCTGGTATAAAGTGAGAACAGAGTTAATTCCCTTATCGTGTGAGCTTACGTCCTGCTGAAAAAGATGTTATTCATTCTATGAAATATTAAATAAGTCTGCTTTCCAGCAAGATCATTGTATCTGCCTTGTACGAGGGGGATGGAGAGGTAGAAAGCCCTGACGGTTTGCACTATAAACTTGTCAATGGTCATCTGATTATCTGAGAGATCCTTCTGCAGGGTTTCCAGAGTCCCAGAGGTGCAGTTGCTACCGGTACTTCATACAAAACTGGTTTGTGTCTTTTTTTCCTTTTGAATGGTATCTCAAATCTACCAGAGACAAACATCAAAAAATAATCAGGCAAAACAGTACTTTAAATGTGGTTAAGCCAATCATCTATGCTACATGGCTCTAGATATTTCTTAGATATTTTGTAAGAACATACGGTTGCTTAAAACATGCATCTCCTTATGCCATGTTTAATACAGTATATATTAGTGATCAATTGTTTATATCATTAACATTACCTGTCACAAGGCAGAAAAGTGACTACAGTAGCCAGTACTGAGAACTGGTGCTTCAGTGGAAGAGGGTCCATTTGGCAAGAAGGAAGGAAGGAAGGAAGTCTTGCCAGTTCTCCAGACAGATCCTCTGTAGCAGGCAGTGCCAGTCAGAGAAAAAATATCTCCACGTATGATGTGTATCAGCAGAAGCTTCTTCCAATGAGGACTCACAGTGACATACACAAAATGCTTGTCTGTTCCCTGCCTCCTCTCACCCTCCTGCCTGTAACATAAATGCAACTCATCCTCTTCTGCCATGGCTATGCTCAACACTGCTGTTAAGAAAGACTAAAGGTCAGCTTGATATCCCTGCGTAGCTCTATATGATGAAACAGGTGAACCTAATTTTCACTGCAGCATCAGAAGCCATGCAGGATTACCGATATCATTTTAAAGCTGGAGAAAAAGAGACAGAAAGGTTGAAATACTTTATCCAAGGCCAAAAATGAGTCAGAAAAGAGATTAAAGGCCTTTGGAAGCTCCTATCCTCCTTAAAGGTAGTTAGAGAATTCTTTTTTTCAGCACAAAGTCTTCAAAGTGTTGCCTTTTTTCCTTCCTTCTGAGCTGAAATTTGCTCCAAGACCTCAACAACTGATAGCTAGGCTGAGAAGGATTCACATGACTGGGATAAAACAGACTCAGGTTGAATTCCTGCACCACTTGTTTTGAGGCAGTATCCTGAATATTCCACATTGCTGACCCCTCCCTTTTGCTTTTCTTTTTTCTTCATTTTGTGCAAAATTGGAGCAGAGATATGTTGTCTGACTTTCTCATGCTGAAATCACTGAGCCAGAGTGATTCATATTCCTGATCTAGACTGAGTAGATGTGAGTTTTGAACACAAATACATCACATCCCAAGACACTTCCCAGGTGAAGGGTTATTCTGCAGTGCAGCAACTGCTTGTGAAAATATTTTGGAAGGATTTCCTTTCTTCTTTGTTGAACTGAGTTTTTTAGCCATTGGAGGAGTAGAGCTCTAGAATACCCTTCTTGGAGTAGCAGTTGGACCACAAAGTTCATCATACTTTTGATATTGAATGAAGTAACCAATATTAAAACAATAGTGAAAAAATAACAAAACCAAAATAATTGGCCAGCTACACAGAGTTCTTTTTTTTTTTTTTATTTGTATTTACCAATACCATTTGCATTTACCAACCAAATACCAATTGGTATTTGAATACTTGAAATTTATATATTCTATACTTCTTAAAATATAGAATTATTATTGCCAACATCCTTGATACAAATATGTCCAAAATTAGTTTTTAATGTTTTCCTGTGGACCTCAACAAGAAAGAAGCCAAGCACATTGAATAGAAAATTCTTAGAAACCAGCGTTTCTGGTTGCCAACCTCTGTTTTCATATATCAGATTTTAATCCATTTTGGCTAACCAGCAGGATTTAAAATTGCCTAATTAAATGAGAAAGGGGTGGTGCAATTGGAAAGCTGTTTATACGACCTAGGACACTTTCAGAAGAGACCCTGGGCTTGGATACTACAGCACAGATGCAGGATGCTGGGGTGAGCAATAGCGTGCAGAACTTCCCAAGATGCAGTTTCTAGTTGGAATCATGGGTTGTCACAGCTTTCTCGTGGTTTCTAGTATTTTCCTTTAAAATGCTGTCAATTAAATTGGATCAACCTAAGGATGTGGCCACATCCAGGCAGTTGTTGACCAAGTCAGTGTGGAAGCATTAGACCTTTGCTGAAGTAGGAAATCCAGCATCTGAGGAGCCACTAAGATAATATTTCCATAACCTGTTATCTGACCTGAAGTCAGGAGGACTTTTTGTTCAGTGCTTCAAACAAATTTCTTGAAAAGCTGGCAATGTTCGCCAATAAGCCACCTTTTCCCCGTGTATAGTTTATCACTATAAAAACAGATTAAAGTACTGTCTCTTAAAGTACTGTCTCTAACCCCATGCTGTTTTTCCAGTGTTTGCATTGTGTCTGTGCACATGTGGCTGCCCTGATGCTCAAAAAGGGAGTTTGTTACAGATCCATAGTTTTGCTGAAACAGAGGGTAAACTGTAAACTACTGTATTTTTATTCTTACCTGCTTTAATAAACTAAATTCTTGAGCTGTCCCTTATAGCAATAAACCAGATAGGAGCAATGATTTACGTATCTCAGGAGAACAACACACAGGATATTCATAGACAAGGGGAAGAAAACACAGACCATTATGCATGAATCACTGTATTTTTGCATGTAGTGGACACCAATTATTTATTTGAATTTAGGTACCTATTTACTGCTTTCTATTGCAAATTAATTTATAAGTAGTAGGGCAATTCAGAAGATTTAAGAACCAATAGAAATGTACTGATGTGAAGATCCTTAAAGGATTGAAATATATCAAAATTTACTTGCTTATTAGATTTTAATTGGTAGGACCTTTAAACTATAAAAAGAAAATAATACCATTAAGTCTCCAAAATATATGATTATGGGTATTGGTAGTTGGTTCAACTGTTGTTCTTTCCAATGCACACAATTACTAACATCTTCTGAGTTGATTTATGTTGAAATTAGAAATAAATTTCTCAACAGAACATGTACATAATAAAAGAGTCTTACAGGTATTAATAAGAAGCGTTTTATCTCCAGATACCACTTAATAAAATCTAAATTACTCATAGCTGAAATGTCTGCTATCTATTTGTTCATTTCAGAAAAGTGAAATTTCCCTCAGTCAGGAGTTTGATCTATGTTTTAAAGGTGCTTTGAGATGGTGAATGCAATCTGAGGATTAATTACTAGATTTTAGAGTTTTTTGTCTAATTCAAATCTTACCAAGACTGATAGCTGCAAAAAGTCTGAACTGATAATTGTTGGCAAGCTTGTTTTCATTGTTTTTGAGGATTCCTGTTTTGTTTTTGTTTTGTGTTTCATTTATTTATTTTTTCCCTGACCATCATGAAAGGCATTCACAGTCTTAGTTTATCTGCAGAAAGGAAAGTTACACCATAGTAGGTAGGTACCGGTATCAGCACTTGTTTGTAAGCAGATGGCCTGAGATCAAACTGAAAGAGCCTGTTAACCTTTTATCTGTCTGAGTGAGCCATTCTAGCCTAATGGGAGACCTGTGGCAGTAGGTTAATACCCTGAAGCAAGGAAACCTTGTCGTACTTTCTCTGCAGTTCCCCAGCAGAAATGTTTCACTGTGTTCAAATAATCATTTATATGAGAGCTCAAATACATGCTCCATGAGACTGCTGTAATGGTGAGGCTGTCTAGGGATGTTTTGTGCAGGCTGTGTGGGTTCGTAAGTTTTTCTAGCTCTATGAATGCTTTTGTAAGAGAAGCCTTGGTTTTGACAAATCAATAGTTTTGGGAAACTCCTTGAAGGATTTCTAGTCGGTGCTGGTTTTCCTAATAATTTGTGTTTTCTACTTATACTGCATCTTTTGCCTGCCCTTTGTTTTCCAGCAGGAAACAGTTTGTGACAAGACTCTGTTCCATCAGTGTTCTCTCTTTTAAATGAATACTACACGGAAGTATTTGGATGGGTTAATACTACAAGTTTTTGACTGAGGATCTCAAATTTGCCATTTAACAATATACTTAGGAGTAGCTAAAAAGACGAAACAGCATGTGAGAAGATTTACGCTTCATCCTCATGCAGGTCCTGATGTAGGCTATGTCAGGCCAGTTTGATCATTGTCTCTTGCCAGACTAACACTAAGAGTGGTTGTAATTTATACAGCAGCTGCCAGGAGGAGCACAGAATCTCACAGCAGCACAAACTATCTTCTCCCTTGTCCCTGCACCACAGTGCCCTGTAACTGCTAGGAGAGAAGGAATGTGCAGGCAGGAAAAGACTGGCTGACACATCTGTCTCTTCCTTTTTCCAGGGGTCTTGTCTAAGCAGTACTTTCTAAGCTGAACTGAGACAGGTTGTGATATAAACCCCTTTCAGTCCTTTATGTTGAGCTAAAAGGCACAGTATTGAATACCTGGTATTGCATTGACTTGATTGATTCTGGTGCATATGCATACTTATCTACTAATTGTTGTGGTGCTACCTGATCTTCTAGTACAACATTAGATAATGTGAATATCCATAGGTATATGCTATTTTTTTTCTTCTCTCCATGAGGCTTTCCTCAACATACAGTGTATTGTTTTGTAAAAGTAAATTTAGAGGAAATGCTTATCTAGCTGGAAAGACAGAAACGTCATGTTGTCGGATGATGCAGAGACCTCTTACACAGGCAGTCGCACTTGCCCCACTATATTAGTATTTTTGAGTGCAAACTACATGCTTTAGGATTTGGCCTTCTTACACCAACTGGAAAATAACTTTCATTTTGTCTCTGAGAAGTTTATTGCCAAACAGGGGTTTGCAGCCATGTCTGTGAACAAGTTCAACTAGGAGCAGTTTTGGAGCAGTTTTGGAGCAATCCTAGCTCACCTGCCTCCAACTTGTTGAACTAAATATGCTATTAAGAGAAAGCTCTCACACAGTGGGAACAAGTGACGCACAGACCCCAGTAGTGCATAGCTGCTACAACACATTCAGTAGAGAATCACATTTATTAGAGTGATTTGTGTAATGTGGCCTCCTATCTCTTATTTGGTGCCCAATGAATCTTCAAAGTGTTGATTTATTTGTTCAAATTTCTACCTGCTTTTCTCAACCTTTTGGATTGCTGGTGTTCAATGATGAAATGGAGCTTACAAAGATTAACACAATAAAATATGTGCCACAAAATTACATGTAGAACTAGGAAGTTAAATAAAATGAGTGTTACCTTTCACTGACTCCTCTTTCACTCATCTCGCTTCCCCTGACCCGTTGAAAAATAGTACCTCAGACCTCAAGAAACAATGTACACATAATCCCCCAGTGGTAAAATAACTTTCAGTTTCTTTTTGAACTAAGAGTTAAACCTCTTGCCTTTAATCCTTCCTACTGTATGTAGCTGCACATGTAGTAGTTACGATTATAAACTACAATACTGGCACAATAGGATGAAAGAATGCTGGAATAGGAGCCTTTGTGTGAAAAGTGCTCATGTGCTTTGGCTTTAGTTAGCACCTTAAAACATTTTCTATGGGATTAAAAACAAAATAGAAAAGCAACAGTCCTGTTGGGACTGTTCCTGCTGCGAGTATCTGTCAGGCTCACTGCGTGTGACGGCTTTTTAAAGGGAGAAAAAAACTTGAGGAAAATTACTGTTTCACATTAGGCAAAACATAACTAAGAGAAATAATCTTGTGGGCGCAGTAAAGAAACAACTGTCTTGGTAAATTAAGCTTAACTGTTAAAATTCCTTCCTTTGTAATCTCCCCGTTGCTGTCATTAACAGCCAAATAGATCAGATTATTTCTTCTTTGTGCACAAATTTCATTCAGGAATAGCTGAAGTCTGGCTGTTGGGAAGGGGACTGGGAATTAAGGATATTGTATTACTGGTCTGCTTCGTGGTCCCACTGCTCCTGAAGAAATCATTTACTTGTTCTGGCTGTGGTGAAACTCTGTCTGGGGTCAGTGGGACAAGACTACAAGACTGTGTTCATTAGTTATGCCTCACATAAGAGAGCTTGTTGAAAAGTTTCATCCTTTTTTTTTTTGTGAGACAGTAAGTTTGAAACTTGAAGCATTCAGCCTTAAACAATGAACCAGAAGGTTTATGGTAACCTGCCTTAGAAAAGCAACTGCACTCCTCTCTTCAGCAAAGGAAATTCTGGGGGCTTTGTTTTGGCTTTGAACTAAATCAAGTCTTGAACAGCTTTACCATTCCCTCAGTATTTCTGATGACAGTTGTAGTGTACATTCATATTTGGAAAACAGTCTGAGACCATGAACATGCAAAAAGCTGTTATAATAAAGAGGTCTTAATTGGTTGTCTAAATAAAGTGAGCTCTGATTCATTGCACAGTTTGCATCCTTGGGTTTGCAGCAAGTCTTTTGCTGAGGCAAGGACAAGTTGAGTGCTCTGTGAGATCTTCTTTCCTTCAGAAGGAGTTATAGGTTTGGTGTGGGGAGTTAGCTGCAAGGGGCATCAGCAAGTCTATGACTTGCAGAATAGGTCTCCATGGCACAACATTTGAGGATGCAGGCTGGTCTGACACAGTATATTGATAGCAGAAATAGGACTTGTGCTTGTGGCAAAATGTAAGGTTGTAGTGATATTTTTTTTTTCGCAGTTTGTTCTAATTTTCCACTTGTGTGTTTGAAACCTGGCGTACCGACAGGAGAAAACCTTCCTGTTTGTGGAGACAATTTGTTTCCTCCTTTTGCTGGTGAGCATGTATGCAAGAGAGTGAGGGACAGCAACAGGTGAGAGCCAGGCTCTTCAACAGTTTTGATGTGGATGTGAGTCTCAGTGATTCCAAACTGTAGAAATTTCAGATTCCTTGCTCCATTTCTGCAAGTTTCCCTTGCCTTGGCAACACTAGGCAACGAGGAGGCTGCCCGCAGCCAGTGATCACTCAGACTGAGGCAGTGCCAGGCACCAAAATGGGAGGGGGCAGCTCCCAAGCGCCTTGACTCCCATGGTGCTGCTGCGAGGATGCCCAGCAAAGCAAAGTGCTGGCTGGTTGGGGTGGTGCCATGGGCCATCTGGACTGCCAGTGGCCCTAGGGCGAATGGGGTGCAGAGCTGGCTCTGAGCAACTCTACTTGGGGCAGGAAGTAGATAACAGGATATACCTCACAGAATCACAGAATCACAGAATGGTTCGGGTTGGAAGGGACCTTAAAGATCATCTAGTTCCAAACCCCCTGCCATGGGCAGGGACACCTCCCACTAGACCAGGTTGCTCAAAGCCCCATCCAGCCTGGCCTTGAACACTTCCAGGGATGGGGCAGCCACAACTTCTCTGAGAAACCTGTTCCAGTGCCTCACCACCCTCACAGTAAAATTACTTCTGATAACAGTAACCATGGGTTCCTTATGGCCTCTGATGTCCAGGACATCTACAAGGCTCTGCAGTGCAAGATGTCCCACTGAGCTCTATAAGCAGAATGAAAAGATTTTAATACGACAATTTCCTTGAATTTTGCGACCTCTGCAAAGTCCTTTGGTTCAGCAATGCATCCTAACTCACTCCTCTACATTGTTTTTTAGTAAATTTCTTTCATTTCAATGCATGTGGTATTTGGACATGTTAGGATCAGCCAGTAGCATCTGCCTTTTCCATCCTATTAGAAATTGAATTCTGTTTTCAAAGTGGGCAGTAGTGCCAGATTTGTTTGTACAGTATAGACGACAAAGAGCAGATAAAATATTTAATGACTTTTTATTTCCCAGATCACTAAAACATCCAGGAATGTGTTCTAAAACTTTAGCTTTGGCCTATTTAATTTTACAGTCAGCTTTTTTCATATATATATTGTAATTTTATACACATTGTGGACAAGTGTGAATGAAGTGCTGAAGTCATCTAACTTCCTGATAAAGTTGCACAAGGGTATAAAACTTTGTTTTCAGTTACACAAGCCAAATACTCACTTAACTCCACACACTTTAAAGTAATGCCCTAGAAACATTCCTTTAAGAGAGATTAAAAGGCAGGTGTTTTAAATTCTTTCCCTTCTGAATTCATCTTGCATCCATACTGGATTCACCTGAAGATGTCCCTTAGTTCCAATATGTATATATGACAGTGCACTTTATAGAAGGGGTATATGCATGACTTTTGGCAATTCAGGCAACCTCCAAGCCTGGTTGTCAAGTCTGAGAAAAATTGGATGCAGTCAGGCTTCATCCCTGTAGGTTTCATAACTAGGCTAAACTCCTCTGAAAGAGATAATACAATGTAAATGTGGGGTTTTTAAGAATACTTTACAGCTTACTCAGTGCTAGGACATTTTTAAAAATATTGAAATCAAAAGCAGGAATTTTACTGGTCAGGTTTAAAAGAAAAGTGCTAATATTAAATAGTGGAACTTGGTAGTAGCTGCACAAGGTACTGAAGTAGCTTCAGGAGGAATAAACAGTACTTTTACTATTGCACTTACATAAACTGTTGCAAAGGACGGTAAAGGATATGGAAAAAAATGAGGTTTATGAACAAAAATCTGTCCCCATGTAAACAAATGATTTCTGGGGGAAAGAAAGAATAACTCTAGTGACCAGCTCTGCACTGAACTTAGTACTTTATAGAAAAACTGACAGCATTTGCTTAAATAGTTGATATATCCAGTAG
Source organism: Chroicocephalus ridibundus (assembly GCF_963924245.1). NCBI lineage: Eukaryota > Metazoa > Chordata > Aves > Charadriiformes > Laridae > Chroicocephalus > Chroicocephalus ridibundus. The sequence continues at coordinate 35,520,079 of NC_086316.1, read as the reverse complement.
AGGCACACAGTAAGCTTTGTGCTTTAGAGGGGGACTGTTTTGCAGGAACCACATAACAGTCTTATATTCTTTTGTATATATAGCGAACTTGCCTGCTTTGAAAATCGCTCATACAATTTCCATGTATTGTATTCCTGCTGTGGAGTGGATGCTCACAGGCATTTTAACACGTATTTGTTCAATGATGATCTACTAAGGAAAAAGAATTTTGTGGCTCTGTCAGAGAAAATCACTTCAGGTAAGGAAATGGTACAGTCTTGTTCAGCAGAGGTTACATAATAGGAAAATAACTAAGGTAGCTCCTGAGTCTAACACATTAGTTCAGCATCACAGTTTGGTGAAAAAAAAAGGTGCTTCAGGACTACTTTCTTCCTCTTAGCAAGTATCCACTAAAGTTCCCTCTCCTGAAGGACTGGATGAATGCTTTTATTGGGTTTTTCTGTGCTTTATAATTTCACTCATACCCCTTCCTAAGAGCCATCAAACCGAGAAGAGGTGCATAGGGACTCTGTTGATTAGGTTTTAGGAGATGGGTCTTGCCTACCTTGTCTAGTTCTGTTTAATGACCCACCTCCAGAAAACAGGAGATTTGTAGGAATACATGTATTACTAGTCCTTAGCCAAAAATGCCTTAGATGCAAATGCCAATAGCGTTTCCCTAAAAAGATCTATCATCTGGACTGCATGACTTTCTAAAATCAAGCTTACATCTCATGTGAGCATTATCTGCTGTGAAATTTGAGAAATTCTCTTCCAGTCACACAAGTGTGGTTTTTTTCAATCCTTTTGATGCTTCCTATTCCACTTTGAATTGGAAGAGGAAAAAATAAGTGAATTAAAATGGACTTCAAAGCTGTAACTACACATCTGGAAAGAACCGGGATCTCTAGTGGGTTGACTAGATAAGTTCAATGAAATGACACAATAATACGCAGCTGCATTGATGTGTCCCCATCTCCTCCTTTTGCAACACCATCTTGCTCTCTCATCTCTGCAGTACAGTGAAGCTCCTGTGCTTGGCTCCCTCTCATCTCTTTGTGTACACAGATGTGAGTGCTGAATATGGGAATGAAGATCAGCTGTGCAGGGATCAAAGAGGACCTAAGAGGCAAATTCTGAATTCTGCTCTTAATCTTCCTTAATATAGTGACAGATTTAAAAAAAAAAAAAAAGAGAGATAAAAGATATAAAAACACTCCCGCCGCCCTCAGCTGATAAATCTGTACTTGGCTCTGCAAGTAGTGTCTTGAGAGTTATTACTGCAGTTGGTCAAATAGCATCATTTTGCACATGTGAAGACACTTCATATACTGTTTTTTAGTAATGTGATCTTCTTTTTTCTGGTTAGTAGCACTGTGGACTGTTCCAAAGCCACTTGCATCTGTTTGAAACTCCAGCAACCAGAACTTGACAGGACAGAGGGTGTTGTTGAATAGTAGGAGAAAACAAAGAAAATAGCCATTTCCTGAGCACTGACAGGCATGCATAAATGCAGTGCACAGAGCTTCACGTGTAAGCACACAGAAGTTTTGTAGCTGAAAAGAACCAATGATGTTGCACACTACGCTGCTCATATAGATACAGCCTGAGGATTTAAAGGATTACCTTCTGCATAAACATGTTTAGGAGGATTAAAAGGCCTAGTGCCGTCAAGTCCTGGCAGGGGAGATATTCTGGAACTGAGTCTCCAGCAAACCTGTGGCAGGCTAGGATGAACTTGACTGCTTTGTTTACTCTGGGGAAAAACAGAAGAAAAAACCAAAAAGAATAAAAATGAAAAATTAAAAAAAAAAAAACCAACCAAATAAACAAAGAAAAAAACAAAGAAAAAGGAAGAAAAAAGAAGAAAAAAAAAATAATTCTGTCCCCCCATCTCCCTCTGTCTCCCTCTCCCCTAGTAGTACAATATGCTTGTCAGCCATCCCTTTCTTTAGAGGTCCTAGTTTTGCTCCACCTATGCACACAGGAATGAGTTTAGAAATGCTTCTATTATAACAGTGTTGCAGCAGAGTAACAGCATGTGTAGGACTCTGAAAGTTCTTGTGGGTTAGAGATATCCAGAACTAAGGAGCTGAAAGATGGTCCTCGAAATACCTTCTCTTTTATTCCAGTTCCATACTCAGAACATAAGCAGAAAGTAAAAAAGAAAACAACTCATTATTTATCTTTGTTTTCCTATTTAACATTTCTGTTTCATTACGGACACTCTGGGAAAGAAAGGTACACGATTTGTGTTATCATTTAATAGTGTCAATATGGTGGGGTATGAGTACCAATATGATTGGTACTGAATTTAATTTCCATATCTGTATGATGGCAGTTTTTAGTGATGGTTTCTACTGGCATTACAAGCAAAATATGCTGTGGTAAAAAACTTTTTTGCAAAAGGAAAGATGATACTGAGCACCTGAAAGTTAGAGCTTATTTAGGTACACAACAAGTACTGAAAGGAACTTTTGTAAACCAAATTCTATCTTGCAATATAAGCACTTGTTGGTTGACAATTTACAGCAAATACATGTGAGAATTTGGATCATGTGAGGTTTGTAACTTAGAAATTATTATATTACTGAGCTCCATTTGCCTTGTTCAACATATTTATCAACCACCTGGATGATGGGACAGCGTGTACCCTCATCAAGTTTGCTGATGATACAAAACTGGGAGGAGTGGCTGACACACCAGAAGACTGTGCTGCCATCCAGAGAGACCTGGACAGGCTGGAGAGTTGGGCAGAGAGGAACCCAATGAAGTTCAATAAGGGCAAGTGTAGGGTCCTGCACCTGGGGAGGAATAACCCCGTACACTGGCACAGGTTAGGGGCTGACCTGCTGGAGAGCAGCTCTGTGGAGGGAGACCTACTGGAAAGCATCTCTGTGGAGAGAGTCCTGGTGGACAACAAGTTGACCATGAGCCAGCAATGTGCCCTTGTGACCAAGAAGACCAAACGTATCCTGGAGTGCATTAAAAAGAGTGCAGCCAGCAGGTTGAGGGGGGTTATCCTCCCCTTCTACTCTGCCCTGGTGAGGACACATCTAGAGTATTGTGTCCAGTTCTGGACTTCCCATTTCAAGAAGGACAGGGAACTACTAGAGTGAGTCCAGCAGAGGGCTACAAAGATGAACAAGGTACTGAAGCACCTCTCTTATGAGGAAAGGCTCAGAGACCTGGGTCTGTTTAGTCTGGAGAAGAGAAGACTGAGAGGGCATCTTATCAATGCTTATAAAAAAGGGCGGGTGTCAAGAGGATGGGGCCAGCCTCTTTTCAGTGGTGCCCAGTAACAGGACAAGGTGCAATGGGCACAAACAAACACAGGAATTCCATCTCAACATGAGGAAAAACTTTTTCACTTTGACAGTGACAGAGCACTGGAACAGGCTGCCCAGAGATGTTGTGGGATCTCCTTCTCTGGAGATATTCAAAACCCACCTGGATGTGTTCCTGTCCAGCCTGCTCTAGGTAAACCTGCTTTGGCAGTGGCGTTGGACTAGATGATCTGTAGAGGTCCCTTCCAACCCTTCCTATTCTGTGATTCTATTGCAAAACAAGAGGGACATGCCCATCTCCAAACCCAAAATGTGAGATCACATTTGGAGTGTTGTGTCCAATTTTGGGCTCCATGCTACAAGGGAATATGATGTTGAGAAAGTGAAATCAGTCCCACAAAGGTCCACTTAGATGATTAAAGGGCTGAGGTACCTGTCATGTGAGGAGAGGCTGACAGAGAGATGGATTCGTTCAGCCTGGAGAAGAGAAGTGCAACGGGAAAATCTCATTGCAGTCTTCAGCTCTGTAATGGGAGAATATAGAGAGAAGATGAATATAAAAGAAGCATGACATCCTGGTCTCCAAGCTGATGAAATATGGGTTTGATGGACTGACAATTCAGTGGATAAAGCACTGGCTTGATGACCACACCCAAAGAGTGGCTGTCAAGTGGAGGCCAGTGACAAATGGAGTGCCTCAAGGATCAGTACTAGGACCAGTCTTGGTGGCCTACTAGTATCTCAAGGGGGCTTACAGGAAAGCTGGTGAGGGACTTTTTAGGATGTCGGGTAATGGTAGGACTAGAGGGTTCCCTCTAGTTTAAAACTAGAGATTAATTTAATTAATCTTATTTAATTAATCTTATTTAATTAATCTTATTTAAAGAATAATTTAAAACTAGAATTAAAACTAGAGATGGGATGATTCAGACTGGACATTAGGAAGAAGTTCTTCACCATGAGGGTGGTGAGACACTGGAACAGGTTGCCCAGAGACATGGTGGAAGCCCCATCCCTGGAAGTCTTCAAGGCCAGGCTGGATGGGGCTCTGAGCAACTTGATCTAGTGGGAGGTGTCCCTGCCTGTGGCAGGGGCGTTGGAACTAGATGATCTTTAAGGTCCCTTCCAACCCTGATAATTCTATGATTCTATGATTCTAAGATGGAATGAGACTCTCTTCAAGGTGCATGGTGGTAAGAGTAGAGGCAATGGACACAAGCTGCAATAAGGGAAATTCTGATTAAACACTGGAAAGCTTTTCCCCATGAGGGTGATCAAATGCTGGAAGGGATTCTCCATCCTTGGAGATATCCACAATGAGACTGGTCACAGCCCATTTGACTGGACCTGGTCCAAGTGAGGTGTTTGGAGCATCTGATATCCGGATGTCCTTTCCAACCTATTTTATTGTGTGATTCTCTGATCACCTTAATGAAATTTTTAAAAAAATCCCTATTATTTCAGTCCTAACATTATTTGTTTCATTGATTTAATTAGACAGTGTTTTCCCAATACCCATATTTTTATATCTGCATAGTCTGGTTTTGGTTTGGTTATATCAGTTTAGATGTGTTCTGATGCAGGTTCACTGGAGCATAAGCTTGCAAATAATCTGTGAATGACCACTTGCATATTCCTATTTCTTAGCTCTTTTTGTGCTCAGAAAACAATTTATCTAGAAAAAGCCATAAATAATTATTTCTGAACAATTTCTGTCATAATTTAGTTTCTTTTCCAGCTCAACAAGATCATGATTTCTTCAATTAATTTGCTACACTTCATTCAAAAATATTTGAGCTTTGTTTCTGCTGTCTGTGATTTGATAGTCAGCAATGCCATGTTGAATATTCTGTACTGGATATTCAGGATACAAACTTGTTGATGAGAAAAACGGCAAACTATTGCACTGATCTCTAACTAAGATGAATGTGAACTAGGAGATGCAGAGCTGACAGGGGATGGATGCCTTTTAGAAAGATGTGGATTTACAGTTCCACTGGCAAAGGTTGAGATTCCAGGTCCTAATGTAGCAGCACTGCAGCAGTCTGGAAAGTATAGTAAACACAGAGTGTTATGAGTGAGTGTCTGTGAAATTCAAGTACTGTGGAGGGTTATCTTGACCTGTCAACTGTTTTCTTATTTCATGTCTACCTATCTGTGACTATAACCTTTCTGTTGTACAAATACTGTCCAGTTCTTTGGAAAGAAGCTTGTTGTGTTGTGTTTTTAATCAGTCTGATAGGCAAAGGCTAATCACTGTCCTCTCCCTGGAAAGCCTGCTGAGTTGTGGTAGAGATAATAATTAATTGAAAATGGTAGGTGAGAACAATTCTCCTGGGCTCATGAATCAGATGAAAGTAATTTAAAATAGATTTTTGTGAGAAAATTAACTAGTAGCTCAAATGATAAAAGTCATAGTGATGGTGTGCATATGGGGGGTTGCATTTGCTTTTGGCCTGTGAAAGTTCTTGCGATTGAAATAAATCAAAGCAGCATTCATCTAAATCCATGACATTTTAAGTAAAATAGACCCACTGCCAAAGTGACTACTGGGTACTGGGCTATTTAACCATCTTCTTATTGTATGTGATAAACATTTTGGATAGTCCATCTCCCAGCTGTGCTTAGATGTACACTGTTTTGTGCATTAAAGGTATACTTCCTTGCTACTTACTCAGTGGAAAACCATAGTTACATTTTTGATTTAGCATTTACCTGTGAGGTAAAGATCTGTAGAGAGGTCTCTCCATTTCATCCTTGATGTGCAGACAATACTAGTGTATGCGGAGAAGAAGAAGAGGAAATGAGAATGCGAGGCCAGAAGCTGACACCTCTTGGAAAACATAAAATTATCTGCATTCCTACTATATCTGAGAAGACAGAGACAAAATCATAGTCAAGATTTATGACCATTTATTAACCAAAATTGGAGTGTGCAGCCAGTAGTGGCTTTCACTTCTGGGAGCAGAAAGAGCTCTTGTGGCTCAGTGGCTCGTGTGGCTTCAACAGACCAATCCCATCACTTCCTTGGCTTTCATGTGGACAAATTATCAGAAGCAGGTCAGCTTTCATTACGTGAGTTTTTGTATTTTTATAGTGCTTAGTATGATAGGGGGCTGGCCTAGGGAGAAGGAACAGTGGTAAATGATATTCTGATAGCTTCCTTTTGTGGCCAGTATACAGAGAAGGTAATAAAAGCTCAAGTCTCTATATGAAGAAACAAAACCGAGAACGTGTTTTTCAGTTTCACTGCAGAAATTACAGTGACAAATGCAATACCACTTGCTGAAAAATAAGCCAGTCTTGCAAAAACAAAAAGAGGAAAGGAGATTTGCTTTAGTTTTAAATTGCTTCAATGTATGCATACTTTCAAAGATTTAATTTAATTGACTATTTGTGAGTTAACTACAGAAATTTTGTTCAGAAATATTTGGCCTCATTGTCAAAAGAAATATATAAATACAGTAACATCTTAATTATTTTGGTAGGAAAGTGAAGGCAACAGCAGCAAGGTTGCAAGAAGCCAGGGAAGTCTGGTACAGAAAGTCATTGTGCAAAAGAACATTTGAAGAAGAACCTAAGACTCAACAAATCTTGAATGCTTAATTGATTGTATTGAATTGATTTGTATACATCAAACACTTTTAAGGTTACCTTTTGTATAAATCAAATGAGGGACAGATTAAATTTTATATGTTGGAAGGATTTAATATACAAATAAAGAACGTCATCTTGCAAAATTCTTCGAGAAACTCTTTTCACGTCAGAATGTGTTGTATAGGGCAAGGGTGCTGAACATATACAGTGCTTGTTTCAATGGGTAGCAAGATCCCTGTTGGGAGAGAGTTCTTGTCAGGAAATATCCCATAAAGCAGAGAGATACAAAATCGTCTCAAAGATAAGGCTTCTGTTTGAATAAGGATTATGATATGCTGTTTGAAGGAAATCATGCTTTATAGTTACTTTTTATTCTGTCACTTTGGGATAGGGCCCATGGAGCAGAGATGCAAATGTTTGTTTACTGTCAGTTTGTGTCTCTCTGGGATTTTAATAAAGGTGACCCAACAGTTATATTTCCACTTGGTATTTTTTGCTGTTCCTGTCCTTCTCCGCAAAAAAAAAAGATTTTCCATCACTCAGAGGGAAATGCTGTACACCAGAGAGAAGAATTCACTTCACCTTGATATAATCAAGTTAATAACAACATTTTAAAGCTGTGGGTCCAAGGAAGATTACAATTTAATCGCATGGACTTCTTACTTATTCACATCTTCTGTCTACTTTTCAACTTGAGTCTAAAATAATTAAAGCATAAGACTACCACCTATCAAACAAGTTTTGCCTAAACACAAATTTTAGCTGTAAGGTTTTTTTTACTGCTATATTAAGTCTAGTATATAGAAACTGGAACAAAATAACACCAAGAACTTACAAGAAAATTACAGTAACACCTCTCTTTTTGCTAAGTAAATGAACTGGTTTTATGCATTGTGGTATTCTTTTCCAGGGTGAAGAGAAATAGCATTCAAAGGCATAGCTTTCTTACCTAGAGGATCTAAGAGGTATTGTGCACAAAAATATCCTGGAGAAGAGAGGCTGGAGAGGTACAAAGCAATTTGTTTGACATATTATGTTGTACCTAAGATTTGAATACTGTAAACTAATGCAATTAAGTTGTATTCAGTTTCAAACCAAATGGCAGAGGCCTGCTAGCTTTGAATATGTCTGGTTTTAGGATAAGACATTAAAAAAAACCAAACACTTAAGTTTGCAGAAGACTTTTTTTTTTTAATTGTATGCATCTTTAATTTTTCATTTTAGGGGTGCCTGCCTTTGCTACAAAGAAAAAAGTTGGAACATACCTTAAAGCAGTTCTATAGCATAATTTTAACCCTATAACATTGGATCTTACTAGCATTAGGAAGTCCAATGGAGTGGATGGGTGAATGAAGTGTCCCTACCTCACAACAAAGTCATGGATCTGGAAGGAACAGGAAAGAGCGAAGAAGCCAGTTTGAGTACTAAGTGCTTCTTGTAGCATCCAATCTGGCAATATATTAAAGCTTTTCACTGAAATTAATCCATGCAGAAAAGGGAGCTTAATGAGTAGAATTTTTTTTTTTTTCAAATTGTCCTCTTCTCTTATTGCTTAACAACTAACAACTCTCTTTAATCCTGCCTTGTAGCATTGTTATACTACCAAGAGGCATGGAAATATGCTGCTGTTGCAGAAGCCTGTATTTGCAGGTGTGGAAAGAAATGCAAATTAAAGAATCTCAAACAAATGTTCATTTTACCTTCATTAGCTAAAATAAGTAATAAATCCTGCATCTGTTCATTTTGGCTGAAGACTGACAAAATTCAGAGTGCATCATGGCAGTTCTGCAACTCTCTCCAGGGATACACTAGCAGTGATATGCACAAGGAGAACTGATCCTGTCCTTAGTATCAGAAACAGGAGCAATAGAAAAAGCAGCAGATCATAGAGTTACACTGGAGGGCTGATCTAAATTGTTTTCACTCGTAGTGCTAATTTGATACCATAATTTTAAGTGCTTCTCCATTTTCTGCATCCAAATCCATATAAGTTGGCCAGTTGTTTTGCATCAGGATTTATATCTGCAAAAATTCATTGTACTGGCTCAGAAATGAGACTGCTGTTTTACAAAATAATTTGAGGCCTTGATACTTGTTCTTCTCCCAGCTGTGAAAAGAACTAAACCCATAAAAAAGTTGGGTTACCCAATCCTTAAACAAAGAAAGACAGGAAGATCCCTGTTTACATCCCAAAGTGTGGTAATTTTGGGTACAGAAAAGACGTAAATTCCGTTACCACTGGCTTCCCGCTGATCAAACTACAACTCTGAAGTTGAATGTGGTACCTTCAGGGCACTTACTGTAAAACTCTTAGCCCAAGTGCAAAGAAGACCCTTATTTCACATGGATAGAGGAAATCCCATAGTGTGGCAATGTACATAGAATTATGGTGGTTACATTGCTAGTGCTACATGAAAGACTTCCTACAACTGGGGGGAATACATTAAGCTGAGAAGGTACTAAACTCAGCACAGGTCTACTTGGATACACGTTAACTTTCTGATGTGCTATTTTCCATTCCTTTGATACAGCCATCTAGCTGCTCTAGAGACTAGGTTTCCCTTGGCATACCATGTGCTTTTCTAAAGCATTAAGGAAGGAGGCACAGATTTTAAGGCAATTCAAAAGAGATCAGAGCACCTTCTCCCTCAACTATTTCTCGCTCTTTTTTGCCTATCCCCGCACCTAAAAGCAAATATGAAATAGTACGTAAGAGTCTGAGTTTGGGTAAAAGGTAAATTCTGGGTATAATTGAGCAAAGAAGCAAGATGAGGGGCAAATTATTTGCAAAAATAGCAAGAATAGGAAAGTATAACTAAATCTGAGCAGCAAGAAAAACACAGAGAAAATATTTCAAAGGAACTGATAGAAAACCATCCAGTTTTCTTTTGGAATTGATAGAAAACCATCCAGTTTTCTTTTCTGTACACTCATATCCTCAGTGTCTAAAAATTGTTGCAAGGAAAAGTTCCATTCCAGTAATAAAATGGGCACTATAGTCCATCAGTATTCTTTTCTATCACTGTTTTCAAATATTCTGTTAATAAAATTGAAGTTTCTGTAATTATGATGCATTATAACCATTTTGAACTTCACTCTGGTTCATGTTAACTATATTTTTTGCTACGTGAAGGTGTAAGATGTTGGGATTTCAGCTGATGTCCTGAAGTACTTTAATGAAGTCTCATTGTATTGGAGACTGTGTTCAAGTTCGATCAGAGAAACAGAGCAGTTTGGCACAGGTTTGAAAGGTGGCTTACTTTGATGAAATGTATTAGTGTTAACTTGATTTAATTCACAGGTGAGTAATGATTAGTAATGGTTCCTGGATCAGTGGTGGAAGTTTCTAAAGGGTATTTTGTGGTCATTCAATACATATATTGTCACCTCAGCTAAATCTAGAAAATGTAAATATTTTTCCTATAAGAAAGTTCTAACTTTGCCAGTGATTCAACTTTGGTTTGGATGTCCTTCATATGATTTTAAAACAGTGTCTATTGTTCCCTGACTAACAAGTATTTTGTGCTATATGAAGTCACTACTACCACAATAGTCCAGACTCACAGCACAAAGCATGATGCTACCCATAGTATGCTGTTTGCTCAGTATTTTGCTTACAGGCTGTTGAAGGATGGAAATCCTAAGGCTATAATGAGCTCCTCCACTCTGTGTGTGTGTATAGTGTCAAGTTCTAATGTTGGAGATAGCAGCACAAGAAGTGCCAGTCTGAATGATTTGTCTGATCAATATGAATTATGTTGAAATTTTATTATACTAAGGAGCAATTCTGGTAACTTTTCAGAAAAAGAGATTAGATCGGGTGGTGTCAAGTGTTCGATCTGTGAAGTGAAATTAAAAACAAAACCGGAAGAGAAGCATCATTCATTTAAGGTGTTTAGGTTAGCTTCTGAAGAAGAGTATTATCTAGATTAGTTTCTGAAGAAAAGTATTGCCTTAACACAAGTGAATGACATTTCACAGGTAAGATGTAAACTCATCTGGTTTGCCAAGTGAATCTGTACTCTGCAGTCCCTATTCACTGAATCTTCATCATTAACCAACAGCTGTCTGAAAAAAAAATGTTTTCAACATGATGGCTCTTATCTGACCTTTCTGCTAAACTGTCTTAGCCTGATTTCTATTTTTCCCACTCAGCTGTAGCAGTTCTCACTAAGGTCACTAATGAGTCCTTCTTGCCAGAACAAGGTCCCCCTTTCTGCACTCTTCCCTTCAGATCTCCCTTCCCTGTCTTTCTTCTGGTTGTGTTTCCTTTGTTTTTTTACTGCTGGGAGTGTTGTCCTGCGAATTCTGTTAACAGAATTGACAGCAAAGTCTTTCCTTGATTTGTCCTCCTGTATTGATATTCTCCAGGTCTCTCTCTTGCTTTTCTATGATCATCCCCTGGGATTTCTACATCTGCTCCAGAGTTTCAGTTGCTACGTACTCTAAAATGTACTGCTTCCCGAGTAACAGAGCAGTCTCTCATCTGGAAAACTGATTAACTCTGTTATTTGTTTTGAGTTATATATAGATGCTGGCTGTATCATGGCTAATTAAGGAAAAATTACCCATAATTTTTAACTCATAAGATGTTTAGAAAAGTTTGTTACTCTGCCTCTAGCTGCAGTTCAGTTCTGCTTCCCACCTCCCTCCTTCCCCCTCTGCTTTCTCCCCACAGCCTTTTTAGGATGGATTATGAGTTAATGACTTCTCATTAGTGACTGCTAGATTTGCAACTGAAGCATTTTTTTAACAACTATAACAACTGTTATTTCAGAAACACCTCTATTTAAATACTTTTCTAATAGAATCTTAAATACAATGCAAACTGTTGTCCTTACTAAATGCTTGTTTTATGAGAAATATGGGCACTATGTTTTAACCTTTAAGTTTTGAATACTTCCTTCAGTGACGTTTACATTATTTAAAAATAGTTTGGCTAAATTCCTACATTTATTATTGTCCACCAGAAACACTTTGCAGTGAATAATAAGATATTCTCTTAGATAAATGTAATAATTTTAATTGCAGGAAGATATCATGGATATTTTCAGAACATGGTCTGAATGAAATGAAAAGCACAGTAACTCATCCAATATACATCTAAAGTAATATGGCATTTATAGCTTGCATCATATAAGTTACTCATTGACATTTTAAAAACAGATGGTGACTCACAGACAACCCTGTCCTTCAAAGCACTGGGAAGGAATTCATTAGTCAAAAGCTGTCTTTACTCAGCTGCTTTAAACTTTCCAAAGTGATGCTGACCCTACTTTGTTTCTCCAACTATTATTTTTCAGATAACCTGACATCTTCACTCCTTTAGAGCTGAGTATAAAAATAAACTGACGTAAAGCAGCATTCAAGCATATGAATTAAGCATCTTGATGCTTTGGCAGACTTCTCAGAAAGGTTAGATCTGATCCATGTAGGTGGTGAAAGCCCTTTTTAAGACTCATTTCTATTCTTCTCCAAATGTGTAATTTCTATTTTTCATTTTACCTTGTTCTTCTTATCAATGCATAAACACTAACTCTCTTCCTCAACACAGGAACCATTCAACAGCTTGTACTGTTCTACTCTCTAAGCCAGAGACTACAACCAAAATTTGTTTAATTTGTTTGACAGAGTATATACATTTAGTAAGTAACATTAGTGATGAGAATGGTAGTATTTGTCAAATGACTCCAAGCCATGGAGTCTCAAACAGAAATTATTTGCTGGAGTTTTTTTCAATTAATTTATACATGGGACAAAAGTGACATTAGTGTGTTGATATGTGAAAAGTGGATCCCTACTGCAAGTGATCAAAGAAATCAGAGTTGACAAACTTTATGTGTGTGGTGTCTCATTGTAAAATCAAATGGTGTGAAAACCCCTGAGTTTTCAACGTTCATAGCGCTTCCTGCTCCATATTATGCAGAAAAAGCCAATCCTGCAATACAATTGCTGAGTTTTAGTTCTTTGGGGTTTTTGTTTTGTTTGGTTTGGTTTGTTTGTTTGTTTATTTTAAATAGGAGCTCTGGCTTTAATTTTTCGGCTTTTTCCAATTTACATGTACATTTACATTTACATTTATATGTATATGTATATTTATATGTTTATTTATATTTATTTATATTTATTTATATTTTTTTTTAAGTTTAAAGAAGTTCTTAATTATCACTTTCCTGTAGTAAAGTAAAATCATTTATTCTAGATAGTAAAGTTATTACTCATTTTTTGAGACTTTCTTTTTTTTTTTAGCTGGACACATCAAGGCTAAACTGTCAGTACTTTTACTGGCCTTTGAGAGAGATGGCTAATCTTTATTAAGTGATGTCAAGCATTGGAAGAATTGTGAATAACATTCTTTAATTTAGAGAAGAGTGCTGCACATTATCAAAATATTTCAGCTAAGTAGAGGAAGGAGATACGTTATAAATGACAAACTGAAATTTTAACTTTGGTGACATGTGACTTTGGATTCTGATGGGGTCATTGCATATGTAACTGTGATTATTTTACATTACTGAAGACTTTTTTTTCTCAACCCCCCATCTCCTTTTCTGATGTCAGTATGAATAAAAGCAACTGTTGCTTTTCTGCAATGGCAAACATTTCCTGAGAACAGGTAATCACGTAAAACCGAACATTTACAAGGATAAGAGTCTTTTGATATTTGCTGATCTGTTGAAGTGTTCTTAATCCTCTTTAAGAACTTGTCACCAAAATATTCATCTGTATTTTAACATCATTAACTCCACACCTGAAACTCGGTCATTACCTGGCTTGAATTTCAAGCATAACATAATCTAAACAGTCTGAAAAAAAGCTGATGCCTAGATGGTGCAAATAATACCATGGAAGTTGAAATTTGTGAAATGTGAATATTGCCACCTACGAGGTAAAAAATGCTACCCCCAGTTTTAAGGAAAAGCAGATGGTGTAATTACGTTAAAGAGACCAGAGGAGCAAGAAAGAGGAAATCAAGAACAGTAAGAAGAGTGGAAATTTTGGGGCCCTCTGAGTGGTCTGTATGCCCAGGCCAGGTCAAACAGTGCCACCACTCATGTGCCTTCTGCTGCAGCCTGAGACCACTGTTGTGAGGTAGAATGTGTGGTCGTGACAGTGGACTGTAATTTGCCAATTTGTTAATTGTTTGTGTAAATCAACATTCCTCTTAAACTTTAGCAGATCTTGCTTTTATTTTCACATGAGGCCTTTCAATGACTGTTTTGGACTTGGGAGGTTTATCATTGCTTGGATTAGAAATTTAGAAGCCTGTGGGATGCATGGAGTGGTTCAAGTAGAGATTTCTTATGTGACAGTTACAGGTACTTTAGAACAGGTTAATAAGAATAACTTCTTGCAAAACTTGGATTTTTAATTTTTTTATTTTTTATGTTTATGTATTCGATTTACTATACATTCTATCAGGCTAGTTAGAAAACCAAACCAAACCAAACCAAACCAAACCAAACCAAACAACTGTGATTTCCAAAGGCACGATTGAGATTCATTGGACTTTCCTTTTAATAACCCATATATATTTATTGCTCATTATCAGTATGACTTCTGACTCATAACTTCAGCCAGTGTTCACAGAGCTTCTGTTCTGCAAGTGGTTAAAATGTTACCCATTCTGTTTTGGGACACCTCTTTGGTATGGTAGAAGAACTAAGTAAAAAGTTGAAATGACTCCAGGGTCAGAATACTTGGGAGTCTAAATGCCCAGGACATGGATGTGAGAGTGAATAGCATTCCTCAGGGATGGGGAAATTGCAGATACAAATGATAGTTCAACAGTGAGACAATTCCTATAGTACAACAGCACCATGATTTCCATGGCAACAAGCTGTGACCAGGGAGGGTGACTCAGAGGCAGAGATGATCGCACAGGACTGGCAGTTACTGATGATTGTTATTTTCACTCTCCTGAAGCCACACTCTGGGACTGATGGAGAAGAGGAGGAGAGGCTTACGTGGAAACTGAGTCAGAAGAGGGAGAAGCCATTAATGGGTTGAATTCCTTCAGGCTGGGAAAATTCGCCACAGAGTCAAAAGGTTCAGACTTTTCCACTGAGCAGCTGGACCGAGCTTCTGTTTTCCATTATACACTGCCCTCAAAATTAGCAGACTTCTAGCTGGAAAACCAAGCCATGGTTATTGCTGGATGTGCTACTGTGTGATTAAATAAGGGGTTAAGGTGTTAAGGGGTATCTAGACAAATGACTAAGATGGAATGAGGGGTGCATTGGGGTTAATATGGTGATCTCTTTCGTTGCTACATTGATGTTTAGTGACCCTGGAAGTCAGAGGTGGTTCAGCTATGAAGGAAGAAGACTATTCTAGGCTGTTAATGTATTTTCTATGTGGATAGGTACATTCCTGTTCCAGCAGTAAAGGTTCAGGGGGTATTTTTGTGGTGTCCAGACTGGACAAATTTACTCTTTTTATGATTAAGCCCTGAAATCTTGCATCTGGCCTTTGAAATGGAGTGTGATTACTGAACTGGAGGATGAGAATAATTAAATGATGATGCTCAAATAAAAAAAAAAAAACAAAAAACATTTTCTAAGGCAGCTCCTCTTAATACAGAAATTGTCATAACTGACTTGCTCTTTTGTCTTTTGGGCAGTTAATTACACGACTCTTCTGTGACATGCAAATACCTGCAATGGAAACAGCAGGAATCCCAGGTAGTAGAGTTAATACTAACTAATGCAAGAACACAAACACAGAGAACAGGTGTTAGTGTCTCAGGGCATTCTAATCTTACACCTATTTACTACTTTCTTCAATTCCATGTTTAATGCTTCAGCAAGGCTGGCAATGACTAAATTGTAATTATATTTATAGTTTCAACCCATAAGCTCTTTAGATCTCTGAGACGCTATCTTTCAGGACGTATGTGTGCATAAAGAATTATTAAGACCTGATTTCATTACACATAGCATGTAGGATTCTGCACTGTTGTTACAGGCATTGTGCACCTGTGGAGTAAACTTCCATATTCTGGGATCCAGAGGACTGCCCAAAAGCTGCAGTTATGTGACTTTAGAAGATGCAAATATCTGCTGCCAACAAAGGGTTTTCTCCCTCTGTATCTATTTCCTAGTCTTTCCATAGGATTCAACTCTATTCCTTGTACCATGGTTAGAATTGCTGTGGCTTCATGGTAAGCTGGATCAGTAACCTAAACTGTCAGAAACTAACTCTTAGGAGAGGAGGAAAAATGAAGTAATTGATCAGCCTTGCCGCCAAGTCTCATGAATCCTAGAGCTGGCATGAGAGAGCAGACAGGGATGTGTGGGCCAAAGCAGTGAGCAAGGTAAAAAATGGTAATCAGATGAAGCTTGCAGAAAATTGTACCCTGAAATGCTCACTTCTCCCATATGCATACTGGATGCCCTGAGCTGCTCTGCAAGATAATTTTAGGGCTTGTAATTGCACTCAATTGTTAGGGTAGTTTTGCCATTATACTGACACCAAGTCAAAGTAAGATCCAAGAAACATTACCAAAGAAGTAATTAAGTAAAGTAAAGACTGTCTCCCAAACTGTGAAGGAGATTTCTGATGCTGTATTTTCGTTGGACATTACTATAGCAACTGAAAAGAAAATTGGTCTCAGCAAAATCTCCTTTCTTCTTCCAAATGTTGGAGGCATATGATTGGTCAGTCACCAAGGGGAGTTGCTCTGGAGCGGGCCCGACTCACAGAGAAGCAGCACATAGGATCATAGAATCATAGAATTATAGGGTTGGAAGGGAACTCTGGAGATGTGGTGCCACAGCCAGGGGTTTGGCTTCTTAGATCATGGGACTTGCTTTGAGAAATCTGGTCTGCTGGGGCCTGATGGAGTGCGCGTGTCAGAGAAGGGAAGAGCATCTTTGATCAGAGGCTTGCCAATCTGGTGAAGAGGGCTTTAAACTGGAGTTGCTGGGGGAGGGGAACTGCAATCCATCCCACTCCTATTAACATGATGCCAGTACCAGTAATGGATAGTCAGAGCCTGGAGAAGGGTTGCAGGTCAGCAGGAGATCACCTGGAGAGCAGCATAAAGGAAAACTAGCCACTCCAGCCAGTAAGTTACCTTCATCGAGGGCCCAATTTAAATGCCTCCAAGTAAATGCATGTAGCATGGAGAATAAATAAGCAGAGTTAGAGATGCATGAACACTTGCAGGGCTATGATCTTATTGGCATCACAAAGACATGGTGACATGGCTCCTATGACTGGAGTGTTGTAATGGAAGGATACAGGCTTTTTAGGAAGGACAGGCAGGGAAGAAGATGAAGGGGTGTCACCCTCTATGTCAAGGACCAGCTAGAGTGCATGGAGGTCTGCCTGGGGACACACGAGGAGTTAATGGAGAGCTTATGGGTCAGGATGAAAGGGAGGGCAGGGACAGGTGATCTTACAGTAGGGGTCTGCTACAGGCCACCTGACCACAAAGACCAAGCAGACAAGGCCCTCTATAGACAGACAGGAGCAGCCTCACATTCACAAGCCCTGGTCCTCAGGGGGACTTCAATCACCCTGATATCTGTTGCAGGAACAACACAGCAGGGCATAAGCAATCCAGGAGGTTCCTGGAATGTGTCGATGATAACTTTCTTGTCCAAGTGACAGAAAAAACAACAAGGAGAGGTGCCATGCTGGACCTTGTCCTCACCAACAAGGAGGGGCTGGTGGGGAGTGAGAAGTTCAAGGGCAGCCTTGGCTGCAGTGACCATGAGATGGTGGAGTTCAGGATCTTTAGGCCAGCATGGAAGGCACACAGTAAGCTTGCTACCCTGGACTTTAGGAGCACTTACATTGGCCTCCTCAGGGACTGGCTTGACAGAAAAAAGCCCTGGAGGGAAGAAGGGCCCAAGAAAGCTGGCTAATATTCAAGCACCACATCCTTCAAGCTCAGGAGCAATGCATCCTAACTAAGAGGAAGTGAGGCAAAAATGTCAGAAAGCCTGCATCGATGAACAAGTTGCTCCTGGACAATCTCAAACAGGAAGAGAAAGCCTACAGAGGGTGGAAGCAAGGACAGGTAGCCTGGAAGGAATACAGAGAAATTGTCTGAGCAGCCAGGGATCAGGTTAGGAAAGTGAAAGCCCAGATAGAGGGCCAGGGGGATAAGTCTGGCCAGGGACGTCAAAGGCAACAAGAAGAGCTTCTACAGGTACATCACTGAGAAAAGGAAAAGTAGGGAAAATGTGGGCCCACTCAGGAAGGAAATGGGAGATCTGGTAACCTGGGACATGGACAAGGTTGAGATACTCAATGCCTTTTTTTGCCTCGGCCCTCACCTGTGAGGGTTCTACCCACGCCACCCAAGTCACAGCAGGGAAAGGCAGGGACTAGGATAATGAAGAAATGGACAGTGTAGGAGAAGATCAGGTTCGAGACCATCTAAGGAACCTGAATGTGCATAAGTCCCTGTGACCTGATGAGATGCTTCCAAGGGTCCTGAGGGAACTGGCAGATGAAGTTGCCAAGCCACTATGCAACATATTTGAAAATTCATGACAGACTGGTCAAGTTCCCACTGACTGGAAAAAGGAGAAGCGTAACCCCCATTTGTATAAGGGGAAAAAAGGAAGACCCCAGGGAATTACAGACCAGTCAGTCTCATTTCTCTGCCCAGAAAGATCATGAAACAGATCATTCTGGAGACTATGCTAAGGCACATGGAAAACAGAGAGGTGATTGGTGACAACCAACACAGCTTCATTTAGGGCAAATCGTACCTGGCAAATTTGGTGGCCTTCTATGACGGGATTACAGCATTGGTCTATAAAGGAGGAGTGACTGACATCATCTATCTGGACTTCTGCAAAGCATTTGACACAGTCCTGCACGACATCCTGGTTTCTAAAATGGAGAGACATGAATCTGACAGGTGGTGTACCCACTTGGTGGATAAGGAATTGGCTGGATGGGCGCACTCAAAGAGTTGCTTGATGGCTTGATGTCCAAGCGGTGAACCATGACAAGTAATGTTCCTCAGGGGTTGGTATTGGGACCAGTACTATTTAACATCCTTGCTGGAGACATAGATGGTGGGATTGAGTACACCCTCAGCAAGTTTGCCAATGACACCAAGCTGTGTGGAGCAGTTGATACACTGGAGGGAAGGGATGCCATCCAGAGAGACCTAGACAGGCTTGAGAGGTAGCCCCATGCGAACCTCATGAAGTTCAAGAAGGCCAAGTGCAAGGTCCTGCACGTGGGTCGGGGCTATCCCAAGCACAAATACAGGCTGGGTGATGAGTGGATTGAGAGTAGCTCTGCAGAGAAGGCCTTGGGGGGTATTGGTAGATGAAAACCTGCATATGACCTCGCAATATGCACTAGTAGCCCGGAAAGGCATCTGTTTCCTGGGCTGGATCAAAGGAAGCGTGGCCAGCAGGGCAAGGGAGGTGATTCTCCCCCTCTACTCCACTCTTGTGGAATACTCCTCACCTGGAGTACTGCGTCCAGCTCTGGGGTCCCCAACATAAGAAGGACATGGACCATTGGAGCGGGTCCGGAGGAAGGCCACAAAGATGATTGTAGGACTGGAGCACCTCTCCTATGAAGACAGGATGAGAGAGTTGGGGTTGTTCAGCCTGGAGAAGAGAAGGCTCCAGGAAGACCTTATAGCCGCCTTCCAGCACCTAAAGGAGGCCTATAGGAAAGACAGGGAGGTACTCTTTATCAGGGAATGTAGTGATAGGACGATGGGTAATGGTTTTAAACAGGAAGAGGGCAGATTTAGATCAGATATCAGGAAGAAATTCTATACTGTGAGGGCGGTGAGACCCTAGAACTGGTTGTCCAGCAAGCTGTGGATGCCCCATCCCTGGAAGTCTTCAAGGCCATCTTGGATGGGGCTTTGAGCAACTGTCCTGGTTTGGGGTGAAGCAGAGCCAACTTTCTGTTCAGTGAGAGAGGCTCTTGCTTACACTTGTTGCTGTGGCAACCAGGGTCAGCTGACTTGGTTGTTTACTCTGTGGAAGGGTTACCTCTGTGGACAGGTCAGGTGACCCATGCTGGCCAATGGGGTATTCCATCCCATCTGCCATGCTCGATGTAGAAGCTGGGGGATAAAAGGGATGAGGTTGGCTTCTCTTTAAGGACTTTTTTGCAAAGGCTTTTCTTATTTGGATCTTCTTCAATGGACTGCTTCTTCAATGGCTGTCTTTCTTCAATGAATGACATCTGAAGGGGACCCTGTCAGCTCATCTACCTTTGATCCCAGTCCGTGTGTTCCAGTTCCCATTTGTCACTGAGTCCAGTCTGGAACTTTCTGCCAGTGACATCTTCCTAGGAACTGGGTCTGGTTTTGTATATATTTATTTATATTTTATCTATTTCATTATTTCCTTTTTTAAAAAACATTTATTATTAATATTTCATTAAAGTAGTTCAGTTTTTTCTAAACTCACAAATCTCTTTAGCTCTTTTCTTCCTCTCCTTAGAGAAGTGGGGGAGAGCATCTGTCATCTTGTCATTGGCCAACCAGGCCCAAACCACGACAGCAATCTGTTCTAGTGGGAGGTGTCCCTGCCCATGGCAGGGGGGTTGGAACTAGATCTTTAAGGACCTTTGCTACTGAAACCATTCTGATTCTATGATTCTATCTTCCTGTCAAAGCTAGAAGCAGACACATAGCACAATCTCTACTTCCAAAACCAAGTCATCCTGCTAAAGCAGCAAGAAGAAAAAAGTTACTTCTAAGTTCTTTTTTGTTTCTCAGAAAGGAGAAAACCCTTAGGTTAAGCTACGATAACAAGAAATAAGACCTAACAGGAATGGATTTTAAAGAAAAATTGCTAGCAACTTGATGTCCACACTATGGGCTGGAGAAGCAATTTCTAAAGAATAGCTGTAGTTGTGTCCCACTGATTACAGATCCAGCTGCCATGGACCTGCTGAGGTCCATATCTGTAAAGCAGCTAGCCTTGCAGTTGCTTTTTATCTACTATTTTTCTGTGCAGGCAGACTTTGAGGATGGAGAGAGAGCTCCAATAGAGCTACTGCCACCCACTTCTTGGCATATGTCAGTAATATGGCGCCAGATATATTAAACACAGGAAAGAGAAGGATAAATTTTATACAGCCTAATTTCCCCAGAATATTTATGTTGCTTTTTAGTGGATTAAGAAGCAAAATTAGTAAACTCATACATTTTTGAATAATTGTGTAGACATGCTAATACCCAGGAAAAAATGGACACGTGTCAAAGAGATGTTTGGGTCTGAATCATAGCTAGGCTTTGACTGTTGGCTTTTATGTAGAATGCAGTGGTATTACAAGCAATGTAATGGAATTAATTGTTATCACTCAGCACAGCCGTAGGTTCAGGGACCTACTCCTAATAACCTCCAGCTCATCTAGATTTCACAAACTCCAATGCATCTTTTAGATTGCCAGAAATATGTCTGATGAGGAGATGAGATAACAAGTTTAGTAGGATATTTGAAAAGCATAAATCGGTCTCAATTTGTTTTAAGATGAGAGCTTTTCCTTATTCTCTACTGATGTCTCATAATCTTGAAAGAAGAGAAGGATGTTAGAAAGAATTCTAGTTTTCTGAGTTCAAACTTCTTTTAATGCTACTGTCATGATTTCCTTCCCTAGGGATTTCCACACCACTTGACATGCTTACATAATTCTTCTAGGTCAATTTCAGGTTTCATTTAGCTGCAGTAAATTCTTAGAGTAAATCCTTACCCAATAAAAATCAATTGCAAAACTTTTATAGGGTGGGTAGAGGTATGAAAAACAGGATTTAAATGTATGAATACGAAAAAAAAATGTTAATTTCCCCTTCAATAAACCTCATAAACCAATATTCCATGAGGAATATTTTTTATCTACTATCTTTTTTCTAAGGAATAAAGGCTGTTGTCCCTCATGTTTTACACCTGTTTTTATGCTATACCTTTCCCTATCCTGAGTTAACCACCTTTAGCATTACAAGGGAGTTTATACATAAGCTCGTAGCACCATTTCATCTCATGCCATTACTGCAGTAGTTTATTTTTGCAATGAAAGCAAGCACCCACTATTTATTAAACTGAGAAAAAAGTATTCAAGAAGATGCTGAGCAGCATTTATGGCTAACAGCATCAAATGAAATAAAAGGAGGCTTATGCTGAGGCTAAATAACCCGTTGCCAATTCTATGTAAAAACAGGTGCTCATATTTTTTTGTAGGAATTCGCATTCAAAACATATTTAATAAGAATTGCAAGGCTGTGAATGCAGGGCATTAATAACTGAGGGGCATTCTCCTTTTTTTTTCCTTTTCCCTCCTCTAATCTATATAATCTGTGTACATTAAAAACGGAAAAAAAAAAAAGGTAGCTGCATTTGGTTAAAATGCTTGCTATGGGAAACCGTGGTTTGTAACAAAGTTACTACGACAACTGGTGTGAAATGACCTTAGTTAACAAGACTCAGACTGCTCATATGAAGTCATTGGGAGGATGTGCCTCTGAGAATGTTGTTTGGCCTTGACTAATCATACTTGTTCTACAACTTGTTAATTTTTCCCACTTACTAATACTGTAGTGCAGAGCATGTAAAAGAAAAATCCTTGCCTCTGGAGGTACAGTGGTTTCCTTTATACTGTCCTTTGTACCATTCCAGGCTTTCCAACAGCAGAATATTTTTTTTAAAAAAATTGTTACTGTGTTTTGTAAACTGACGCGAAAAGCTTGTCCTAGATAACTTTGGTTTTAGTTCTGCATACATGTATGAATGAATATGTCTGTAGATGTGGGTGATGACTCTCCTCATACAGTGAAGATTTTGGTCAGATCAAAATTTACTGTTGTGAAGTATCAGAGAACCAATTTAAATATTCATTGACCTGAATGGCCTGTTGGCTGCAAGAGAAGTATATGGACCTAAACTTTGGGCACATGCAAGTTTAACATAGGTATGGATGGACACAACTCTGCATTCTTTCAGCTGCTTTTTTTTTTCACAGGAAGTAATTTGTCTTTGCAGTGGTAAATTAGGTTCTTTCTGGTACCAATATTCTATTTCCTTTCTCCTTTTTTTTTTTTTTTAAAGTCTCCTTTAGTGTAATGACTCCAGTAGTTCTACTAGTATAAGAACCACTCCCTTTATTTCTTGTGTTTCTAGGAGTCTGATAAAGCCAAAAGTGATGAAACAGCTTTTTTAGTAATATGACTCCATTCTGCTTCAAGTGCAAAGAAAAAGAGGCCAGTTTGATTGCTCTAACAAAAGGCTAATTTCAAATCTCTGATCAGTTGTGTTTTTTTCTCCCGCCCATTCTCACATAAATCAAAAGCCAGTTAATATGTGGATATTTTTATCTCATTTCAGTTTGATTGCTTTGAAGCTGTGCACTGACAAGAGCTATGAATCCATCAAGTTTTATTTCAGTATTTTGCATCATTCATCATTCTGAATCCATGTCAATATTTCTTTCCTTTGGGTTTGAGAATCAATTCTCTACCAGCCCTGCAGCTCCCTGAGAAGGTATATAATTGCTCTTTTGTCTTTTATCAGACCACCTAGCTGCATTTAGGTATGCTACTCTTACCTTTCCTTAAAAGACATATTTCATGATGACATATAGCTAAAGGGGCTACTGGACAATACCTTGCTGGTTATTTACTGCAGCAATACAAATTCATCAAATAGTCCAATAGGAATCAGCTTTTAGAATGGTATGGATCTAATATATGTTACTTGAGAGTTGTAATCCCTTCTTGTCCTGTAACTGCTATTTGGTCAATGCCCATACATATCTTACCTACAAGGATGCCTTTTTCACTTCATGTGTTTCTGCAAGTGCCTTTCTAGTCATATAGGTGAGTATGTAATGTAAACTTTCATCGCATCTGGCTAGACACAAAGTACATGCAAAAAGCCCTCTGGGACAAGGAAACCCATAAGCAAGCCACAGGCTGTGTTGATTGTTATGGATGTAGATCGTAGGCTGGAGGCTGGCTGTTCTTGACTTGGCTGCAAAGACGTATCAACCCAATCTTCTGCTCTAAACACAGAGGGCAAGAATTTCTAAGACTATTGCATACATTTGGGACTGGTTAGCCTGGAGAAGGGTGGGGTGGGGATCTTATCAGTGTATATAAAACTCTGAAGGGAGGGTGCAAAGAAGGTGCTGCTAAGCTCTTTCCAGTGGTGCCCAGTGACAGGACCAGAGGCAACGCGTACAAACTGAAACACAGGAGGTTCTGTATGAACATCAAGAAACAGTTTTTTACTGTGAGGATGACTAAGCACTGCCATAGGTTGCCCAGGGAACTGGTGGAGGCTGGTTCTGATAAGATATCTGGGTTCTGGGTGGAGGCTTATTCTGATAAGATATCAAATGGAAATTACATACCCAAACCCATGGTGAATATAAGAAAAAAAAAAAAAGTGTATGATACTTCTACTCAGGTGAACTATAGGGCATAGTTGGTTAAATAAACACTAGTAATAATGCCTGTCTATCTGAAAAATAACCTCACACCTGAAGAAAATATTTCAAAGTACCTTCTTCCCCAGGTGTGAATTGCGTCTTAGAGACCTACATTTCTGGTATGTTTGTCTGACATTATGCTCATGCTTTAGCACTATTAGCTAACAAGAATTATGCTGAAAGATAACTTTGGTTAGAACAGTTGCAGGGAATATCTGAGACATGCAAAAAATCTTCTAATATAATTTTGGTTATCATGTAATTAAAATTGTAATCTGATTTGAATAGAAGCAAAGAATTTAACATTTATATAAACAAAAGTAGCACTGAATAGTGTCAGAAAAGCATTTTCTAGTAGAGCTAATGTCCTTTATCAATTTTAGTTACCAGAAGAACTGAACTTCTACCAAATGAAAGCGTAAAACAGGCAAATATTTCCAGTGGTTCTTGACAAACATTTGAGTAAAGCATTTCTTTCACAGGCTGTACATAGAAAAATAAACCGTGTGCAGGGGGTTTTCTGTATCTGAAGTATTTCAGCCATGATGGAAAAAGACACGCAAACCTACTTTTCCAAGTTAATGGGGCATTAATGTATAGTACAGCAGTATATTTATTATTTTACAGATCACAATTATTTCATATCATTCTATCATGAGCAAAAGGTGTTATAAGCATTGAAACGTGTTCTCAGAAGTTGTTTATGGTGTGTTGCTCGTTTCCAGGAAATCCCTAACTAGATCAAGTTATTGGAATCTGCAATCATCTTTCAAATACAATTAGGAGCTATAAATGTGTTGTTTTTGCAGGAAGATTTACACAATATTGAATCCTGAGGGGAGACAAATGTCTCTGTAAACTACAGATGAATATTCTGCCTCTGTGACTTTGTTTAAAATGGATTTTAATTACATTGGAGAAATTCAAATATAATGATAGCAGGTCTTTTTGGTGTCCCGGTTCTTACAGTAGAAAAGGAAGGCCAGGCACAATACAGAAGTCTTTTTAATTTGTTCTGTGGTCCATTTTTTCTAGAGGTGAGATTCTTCCTTTTGAAGTGTTAACGGCAGAAACGAAATAAAAATATACCAACAATAGGTCTTGCCAAATGATTCCACTGCCCTAAATTTCTACTGCCATTTACCTATTGAAGCCTCTGCTGGTGTTGGTTGTTTTCATCTGTAAAACTTATACAGGAAGAAATATTTGATATTAACACAGGATTTCTGTTCTGGCATATCCTAAATATAACAGAGTCAAATAAGCTATTTATCTTGCTCATTTCTTTCATTCCTTTTGCTTAACTGTTTATGTACTTCTTTGCTGAACTGTCATCCAACACATGGATTTCAGCACTGTCATTTCTGGTCTCTGCTGGCAGTGCTTAAGTTTCTCTACTTCTGAATTTCCTATTTCAGGATAGTTTCTTGTCCCCAAGAGAAGATGCTTTCTGGACAAGGCATTTAATCCTGAACTTACCTTGGCATGGCTTGGTGAGACCAGCCAAAAGAGTGCTAATGAAATGAAAACAATGAGAGGGAGATAACTCAAATAAATCAGAAAATATAATCTCTCAGATTTCAATAGAATCTTTATCTCTGTTTGGTAGAATTGTCTTCAAAAATAAAAATGAAGGCAAGGTAAAGCAAAACAGAAAAAAAAGGAAAGAGGGAAAAAGGAATGGGTAAAAGGAAAAAGCAAAAAGGAAAAGAAAAAGCAAAAAGGAAAAGGAAAAGGAAAAGGAAAAGGAAAAGGAAAAGGAAAAAAGGAAAAAAACCCACTTCTACTACAGTATTAGGCAAATTACCTCTATTAGATTATTTCCACTAGCTGAAGTTGTTCCAGATCTGAGAATGGCCTTAGTAAGCTGAGCAATATGAACATACTGGACTTTATTGGTAGCATTTACTTTTTTTCTTTTCTGAAAGGATGTGTTATTCTTCCTCCTCTCAGTGGTATGTGACTTTATCCATTTACTGAGAAGCACTCTGCAGAAGTAGTTCTGAAAGGCATGCTAATTTTTGACACATGCTGTGACATGATTGACCTTTCCAGTTTTGTTTGTAGTGGAGATTGTTCTGATGCAGACATTTTGGCATTTGAAATGTGTGGGAATTTGGAGAGGTGCCTAAAAACCACAGAACGGGTGTGTTCTTTCTCAAGCATCCAGCCATCTCTGCAGCTAGCATTAGCCTAATCAGGACTTTCTCCTGTTATATTTCTGTATAGTTGACAGGAATGAACAGGAATGTCTATCTGGGAGAGGACTTAAAAATTCTTTGCTTAATTCTGCATATATAATTATTTGTAAAAAGCCCTTTCTATGCCAATTTGCACAATACACTGTTGCTTTACACTAGTCTCATCAAAGCAAAGGTATGCCTTCACAGTTGTAGCCTGATACTGTATCTTCCAGAAACAGTGCTTTCTGTACTTTTTATGAAGCTGTGACAAAACCAATTTATAGGTCAAAGATGACAGATGACAGAAAATAGAGTAAAATACAGAGCTCTGAGACTTGTCCCGAGACAAGAAAGGTCCTGCTAGTGTCCTGTAACAGCTGTAAAGTAAGTTGACTATGGTTTCTGAATAAGCAGATACTGGTCAGTTGGTTCAGCTCTGAGACGGAGTGGTGGCATCTCACACAGAGACCACTTTGGCCGCTCCTGTTCCAGGACCCTACTGATGTGACACTTGCTCCTTTGCGTGCATTTCTCTCTTCTTTCAAATGGTTTCCAAATATAGAGAAACAACAGCTGCTGGGACAGAACAAAGAGCAAAGAGTAATACATTTTCTACTTGTCTGCTAGGAGAAAGTGCCTGAGGTCATACATTCATGCATCAGACAGAAAAACTGGTAATGTTCTGCCCTCTGGCTGTTTAAATAGTAAAAATGAATAAATGAACAATATGCATATATAAACTAGTGTGACCTAAGACTCAACCCATAGACAAAGTGTACACAAACTGCAAGCCAATGATGGCAAGACTTAATGAGTTCACCAGTGTCAGTCCAGATATGGGTGTAAATGTGTGGAAATTAGCAGGTCTTTCCTGGATCTGTGTGCTTAAGCTACAAGTCTTTCAAGATGAGTTGTTTTCTTTCACTGTATGAGAGATATTTTCTTAAGTGCTGCAGTAAAATGTCCAGCAGCAGGAGAAAACGTGCATCAATTTCTGAGCTGTACTTGGCCTGTGGTTCACAGAACTAGGGAGGATAAATATGGACAACTTCATTTGAAATAATTTAAGAAGAAAATTACATGTGCATAGGAACTATAAGGCTCATGTGCCATGTGCTAGCAGAGCTTCATAAGAAAATTAATATCTATATCAATATCGGTATTGATATCTATATCATCTATATCTATATCATGTATTATAAAAAGAACAGGCTGTTCCATAGCAGTTTCTTGGATTATCACTGCTCTTACTAGAGGGCTTTTTTCTGCTTGGTTTTCTTTTCAAACAGGTTGGTTACAGGACTGTTCAAATCAGACTCAAAGCACAAGAATACACCTTTTGTTTCATTTCATATTCAAAATAACTCTACTTTTATGGGTTAAAGCCGTGTATAGATTCTACACTTTCTTAGGATTAAAAAACTGTTTTAAAATACAATGTTAAAGCAATCTGGTTTATTTGTGGCAACCGTGGCAACAGCTTGTTTTTGGAAGAGGGAAACACCAGACCATACCAAATGCTTTGTAACAGCCCTGGTTCCCATAAAATCTGTGCACTCTTTCTAATGCTGAACATGTCTACTGATGATTAAGCTGCCCACCTACACTTGGCAGATGTTGGGAACATCTGCTAAGGTGGGGAACCAAGGTATATATGGGAGTCTTATTCTTAGACTACCCTGGATAAATAACTCGTACTTCACTGGTGATTTTCACATAGCCCATGCCAACTATGCTGTTGCCACAGGATGCCTGGGCTTAGACAGAAAAAAAACACATCATTTTGTCTAGATGTAACCCAATCATTCATGTCTAACATCACGATTGAAGTGTAATACTGTATGAAAAATGGACTGAAAATATGCTTATAAACAGTTATGGCAGTGGATTGCCAGATTACAACAAATTTGTACACAATATGCAGGCTAAATGCAGCTGGCTACTGCAACTATTAAAGTGTATTGTTAGCATGCCATAAACAATTAAAATTGTGACACCACTAAACATGAAAATTAGAAATGATCCTCACTTTGCATGCACATAAAGTGTGCTTCCTTTGTAAGACAGGTCGTTTCCTCACATATGCACATTTTAGCCCTAGGAAATTAGGCCTAATTCCTATTTTATCTGCTTGTACCAGTAACACAGGATGTGTTGATCTGATTGGTTTCTCACCTATGTTTTGCAATTCAGTTGCTTCCTAATTATAACTTTCTCAACATCTGTGCATAAATTTGTAGTGTTTAAGTCCAAAAGCAACCATCAGATTATCCACAACACGTATGTAAGTGGATTGCTCAGTTCAAATTCAGGCAGCCACAGAGATACTCCACATAGTACTGAACCCATCCCATTGGACTTGGCTGAACACGTACTGAAGAAGAGTGCTCAGCCTTGATCTTCTGAACTCACTACTATGCTTGGAGATATGTCCATCTCATTAAAACACATTTTTAGCAACTATCTGTTTCGAATTGGTCCTGCTTTCAGTAGCTGTGCTGCCTGAGAACATCTTCCCACCCCTGGCTGGACACACCCTGGCCCCATCACGGCTGCATGTCAGTGAGAGCTTTCCCCTGCACAGAAAGGGTCCTTTCAGCAGCAGGAAGGGTCTGCGCAGTCAGGAGACCAGGACTGCAAGTGGTCTCAGAATTTGCCCTTCCACAGGGCTTAGACACAGTTGCTAGACATACTACTACTACTACTTCTGCTGCTGTTGCTGTTGCTACTACTTATTATTATTGTTGTTGTTGTTATTGTGGCTATATAGCCTACTTGGAGAGCACAATTGTGTGAAAGATCTTCAACGTTGTAAACAACTAACTGATCTATCAATTTTTTGAGAAGTTGAACAGTTCAAGCTCTTTAAATCTGTGTAAGGCTTTTTCTTCATTCTTTGACTTATTTTTTATGGCCCGTCTGCAATACTTCCAGTTTTTCAGTATATTTTTTTTAAAAGATAAGAGGATCAAAAGTCTTTGCAGATCTCCAAGCTTGACGTCTTAATGTCATATAGAGAGGGAAAAATCTTTCTGCTACTTCCATCTCCTGTAGCCATTAATATAGCAAAGGACTACATTGGCTTTTTTAGCTATACCATTGCCAAGGAATCTTAAATTTTGTGAGTTCCCTTTCCCTATTCTGAATTCTTTTTTATTATACCTGTAACTTTATGCCTAGACATATCAAAATGCTTTTTATTTCAATTAGTCCAGCTTGAAAAAACAAATCACATTGCTCTGTCTTCACGTCAGCAGGTATATGCCTAAAAATGTTTGTGCCAGATTATTCCATTTTGTATGTCCTAAATACTGGCATGCCCCTAGCACTCTTCTGTTACTAGAGACATTACTTTCAATGGTCCTATTCATCAGAATATATGAAAATTTGCAAAAATGTGCTTTTTTTTCCCCCTTTCCTGTTAGCGTAGCATTAAAAGTTGCAAAAAGCCGTGAGTGCTTCTCAGCATTTTTAATTCTATCAACCCTCACTAGGTAATAAGTCAAATGCAATATGCCTTATACAAGTGTATGAATACTTTATTTTTGTTGGAAACTGAGACTATGCAGGCAGACTACGCAGTATGTTTCACTAACATGAAACATAGTTACTAGTTGAAAGTTTTTGAGGGAGCTCCAGATTTAAGTGCAAGTTTACACTTAATGAACAATCTGGTATATAAGATTTTATTCACTAGGTCTGGAATGCTATCAAAGCTAGTAGCAAATGTATTCAATGTTATGCAAGCTCTCTATATCATTGAGAAAGCATATATTTCTCTCAAAAGCTCATGTTATTCCAGTATCAAAAGCTAATACCATTTAAATACAGTTACTTTCTTAGTTTTTCCTTCTATGACTTTATGAGGTTTATCTCTGAAGAACACTGCTCCTTGTGGAAAAATTTCAAGTTCTTATTCTACCTGACTTATTTCTTATTTTCAGTTTTCATTGAAATATCATGTTAGTCATGTAATGAGACAATTTTCTTGCTTTAATGAGTTGATTTTCCTTGGCTCTAGCTCTTTTTCATTTTTCATTGGTTGTTTCACTGACTGTTTTCTGTCAAGTTCATTGGCCTTGCTTCTGTAAAGAAGGGCAGGGAGGGAGCGAATGGGTTAGCATACAGCTTTCCCTGACCTTTGAAGCTCTTTCTGCTATGGAATTTATTATATAGATACAGCAGCACAGAAAATCATTATATGTAAGTGATGAAACATTGGATAAAAATGCCAAATTCCTAGAACATTCTGCTTCCAAGGGGTAACATACATAATTCTTCGTGATCTTTTTTTGATGGAGTCAGATGGTGTCTTTGATAGATTATCTGAAGATAATTTGTGTGTAGCCACTTTAAATGTCCCCTACACTTTTGCAATGAAAAAGCTGAAATGGCTTTGTCTCAGGACACCATGGCAAATTATTCATTTTCCATTGAGCCCTTTGGTATTTTGAGGCCTTAATCAATAATATAAAACTGTACTAGCTTTCTGGTTTTCTGTGCCTGTATAACACTGAGCTTAAGTTAATGGTTCTAAATAAATCAAAAGCTACAAGTTTTGTTTTTAGCATTTGGTAAAGTTACTAAACAGTTTATTTGTGACTTCATCAAAAACTGCTCTGGATTGAAGCAAAAAGCTTCATCAGCATATGGGAATTTTATTCTGCAGAAAAAGAAAAAAAAGAAAAAAAGAAGCTGAAACCACAGTGTTTTCAGCTAAATATTCCACATGAATATTGATCTGGTACAGAAGCCTGTAAATAAAATTATTCCCACAGTAGTATTAGCACTATCTTAGTGCCCCATAACTAGTGACATATAGAATTAATTTAAAAAAATGTCAGTGCAACAACTGATGCTCAGTGTGAGGTCAACACATTGAAGACATTCAGAATGCTCTGGAAAAGGTCAGTAAAACCCTATTACTGTATGTGTCTGTGAATGATTAATAAACAATCGTCTGAATAACCCAAAACTTTGCTACCTGGAGCAAAGCTGACCAAAAATAAATTTTTGAGCCAATGAATGTGACTGTGGATTGTGAGCAAATTGCTCAAGGCTTAACTTTGATACAGTATTTTATCTAAATATTTTGCCTAAATCTGCCCTACCCTGTACTCCTTTGCTACTGGAACTATCCTTGCGATGCTCCTCATGAAGTAGGATCCTAATGGATACTTGCATCATGGTATTATTAAGCTTTTATGTTTCTTTTGCATTCATGATATTTCTTTATATATGACTAGTTACATATTTAATAAGTGTTCTCAAACTTGGAGTTATAATTATTCTCACCTCTTCAAGTAGGCCCTGCAGTCCTTCAGCAGCTGTTCTTTTTCTTCACTGCTTTCCGCAGTGAAAAAACAGTTATTTGCTTCAGCACAATGGACTGTGTTCCTCTTGAATTGGTGCTGTGTTTATTCAACTCAGTCATGGATCATGGGTACTATCCACAAAACAACAACAAGAAGTAAAATCGCAGCCTTGGATTTCAGGAGGGCTAACTTCGACCTCTTCAAGAAACTGCTTGGAGAGATCCCGTGGGCTAGGGCTCTGGAAGGCAAAGGGGCTCAAGAAAGCTGGTTGATATTCAAAGACCACTTCCTCCAAGCTCAGGATCGGTGCATCCCTAAGAGAAAGAAATCGGCCAAGGGACGCAGGAGACCTGCATGGTTGAGCAGGGAGCTTCAGAAAAAGCTCAAGTGGAAGAAGGAAGTTTATAATAAGTGGAAGAAGGGACTGACCCCTTGGGAGGATTACAAGAATGCCACCCGAGCGTGCAGGGATGAAACAAGGAAAGCCAAGGCCGCCTTGGAATT
Source organism: Chroicocephalus ridibundus (assembly GCF_963924245.1). NCBI lineage: Eukaryota > Metazoa > Chordata > Aves > Charadriiformes > Laridae > Chroicocephalus > Chroicocephalus ridibundus. The sequence continues at coordinate 35,487,787 of NC_086316.1, read as the reverse complement.
AGACCTGGCTAGGGGCATCAAGCACAACAAAAAGAGCTTCTACAAGTATATTGGAAGCAAAAGGAAGACCAGAGAAGTTGTAGGCCCACTGCTGAATGAGGCAGGAGTCATGGTGACGGAGGATGTGGAGAAGGCAGAGTTACTGAATGCCTTCTTTGCTTCGGTCTTTTCTGCTCGGCCCAGCCCTCAGGAGTCCCAGGCATTGAATAAAGTGACAGGGAAAGAAGACGACTTCCCTTGGGTTAAGGAGGAGCGAGTGAGGGACCAATTAGATCATCTAGATATTCACAAGTCCATGGGCCCTGATGGGATGCACCCGAGAGTGCTGAGGGAGCTGGCAGAAGTCATTGCTGGGCCGCTCTCCATCATCTTTGAAAAGTCCTGGAGAACAGGCGAGGTGCCTGCGGACTGGAGGAAAGCCAGTGTCACTCCAGTCTTCAAGAAAGGCAAGAAGGAGGAGCCGGGGAACTACAGGCCGGTCAGCCTCACCTCCATCCCTGGAAAGATGATGGAACAGCTCGTTCTGGGTGTCATCTCAAGGCACGTGGAGGAAAGGAAAGCTATCAGAAGTACTCAGCATGGATTCACCAAGGGGAAATCATGTCTGACTAACCTGATAGCCTTCTACGATGGCATGACTAGATGGATAGATGAGGGGAGGGCGGTAGATGTGGTCTACCTTGACTTAAGCAAGGCGTTTGACACGGTCTCCCACAGCATCCTCATAGGGAAGCTTAGGAAGTGTGGGTTAGATGAATGGACAGTGGGGTGGATAGAAAACTGGTTGAAAGATAGAGCTCAGAGGGTTGTGATTAGGGGCACAGAGTCTAGTTGGAGACCAGTGACGAGTGGTGTTCCCCAGGGGTCAGTACTGGGTCCAGTCCTGTTCAACATATTCATCAATGACCTGGATGAGGGGATAGAGTGCACCCTCAGCAAGTTTGCTGATGACACCAAGCTGGGTGGGGTGGCTGACACACCGGAAGGCTGTGCCGCCATACAGAGAGACCTGGACAGGTTGGAGATCTGGGCAGAGAGAAACCTTATGAAGTTCAACAAGGGCAAGTGTAGGGTGCTGCACCTGGAGAGGAACAACCCCATGCACCAGTACAGGTTGGGTGCTAACCTGCTGGAGAGCAGCTCTGTGGAAAGAGACCTGGGAGTCCTGGTGGACAACAGGATGACCATGAGTCAGCAATGTGCCCTTGTGGCCAAGAAGGCCAATGGCATCCTGGGGTGCATCAAGAAGAGCGTGGCCAGCAGGTCAAGGGAGGTCATCCTCCCCCTCTACTCTGCCTTGGTGAGGCCGCACCTGGAGTACTGTGTCCAGTTCTGGGCTCCCCGGTTCAAGAGGGACAGGGAACTGCTGGAAAGGGTGCAGCAGAGGGATACCAAGATGATTAGGGGACTGGAACACCTCTCTTATGAGGAAAGGCTGAGGGATTTGGGTCTCTTCAGTCTGGAAAAAAGACGTCTGAGGGGTGACCTTATCAACGCTTATAAATACTTAAAGGGTGGGTGTCAGGACGATGGGGCGAGGCCCTTTTCAGTGGTGCCCGGGGACAGGACAAGAGGCAATGGGCACAAACTTGAGCATAGGAAATTCCACCTAAACATGAGGAGGAACTTCTTTACCCTGAGGGTGGCAGAGCACTGGAACAGGCTGCCCAGAGAGGTGGTGGAGTCTCCAACTCTGGAGACATTCAAAACCCACCTGGACGTGTTCCTGTGTAACCTGCTCTAGGTGACCCTGCTCTGGCAGGGGGGTTGGACTAGATGATCTCCAGAGGTCCCTTCCAACCCTATGATTCTATGATTCTATGATGATTCTATGGACCTAGAAATTAAGAGCATGGTGTAGGCTCTTTCTGATGGTCTGATCAGCCCTGCACAATTCCTCAGTGAGCAAAACTCAGAGGAGACACTGCTCTGAGAGCCTACCCTCATCCTTCCCTCCGGAGTCAAGCATTGGCAGGAGGCACAAAAGCCTTCCTGTGCTGAGCTCGTTGAAGAGAGACATGAACAAAAAGAATGGAGATACTTCCTCCATAAGCCACAGCACACCAAAAGATGCATTTCTGAAGGATAGTAAAAGAAGAATTTTATGAGTTATGGGCTGAGTCCACCATGAAGTTGAGTGCCCTAAGAGCTCTGTTTAAACATTGAGACCCGTCTCATGTTTCCCCCTTTTAGCTTCCATAGTGATCTTTTTTTTCTGTATGTAGGTCACTAGGGCTGTTTAAATAAATTTTCTACTCTAAAAACAACTTCAAGTGTACTTTCCCAAAAGTCTGCTGCTTCATACATTCTCTTCTCCTTGGGTTTGAACTCCTGAACAAAAAATCTGATATAAATCAAATGGACAAGTGAACAAAAAGGGAAAAAAACACCAAACAAACAACAATCCCTACTTCCAGAATTTCAAGTAGGTTGAAGCTCAGAGAATAGAGACACTGACTGAACTGTGATATAGCTGTTTTCTTCCGACCTAGCGTTTGTATCATTTAATCCTTCCAAAGGTAAAAAAGGGGAAGATGATTCTGTTTTCAGCTCTACCACGTTTTCCAAGTCAATTGGCTTTAAAAAGGCACATGCATTTCATCACAAACAAGTCACACACCAATAGAATCTCTGTTTATATCTACAGCCATATAATACATGCATTGGATCAGATCAATATTTATTATTTACCACAAACTCAGCTAAAAACACCAGAGGAATATATGCCTTGTGTAGTCCTCTAAATAGTGAAGGGAATGTTTCAATGCTGTTAGAACAGTCCCAGCACAGTTCATTTTTTATTCTTTCCATCGAAGGTCACATTGCAAAAGGCAGACTAGAAATGTCTAGCATAGGCCACATGTCAGCTGCACCCTGTAGAACAAGCTTGCCATACTAATTGACTAACCCTCTACAAAACAATCCTCCTTGCACTTTTCCTTTTTTAACGTGAGAGTGGCGTTTTTCCAATGCAGCCTGAACACTATGCTTTGGAAGACGGTCCTAATCTCTAGTAATTGCTTCTTGGCTGACTTTTCCTATGCAGCATGAACCACCACTGCTGTACTCCCTCTCACTCTCAGGCAGCTTCCTAGATAATGAAGTTCAAACAGTCATGCTTATGTGGCCTGCTAACGCAATTCCAGCTGCACACAAAAAGCAGGCAGGAAGCAACTCAGCTAGTGTAAACTAGATTTCACAGGTGCTTTTGCCAGCTGAGAATCTATCCCAGGACACTTAAAATCCTGCTGTGCCTTCTAATAAACAGAAGGACATGTTTATTCAAATAAGTACTCAGTTATTCAGCCACACCCACTAATAAAATCAAAATAAGTGACATTTTTTTGAGGCAATTAGCGTGTATGAAATGCATGATAGATAGGGGGAATCAATGGGACATAAACATAAAAATACACAATTGTATATTTACCTGCTGATTTGGATTTGATATCAGTCATTTTGGGGAAAAAAACCCAAAACCCAACATTTTCATTTCTAATATCGTCAGATTAAAAAAACCCAACATGATAGTGCTAAGAGTTTTCAGATTCCAGATGAACCCCATAGAGTCTCTCCATGCACATATATACATTCATAAAGACAAAATGGATTCATATGATGAAACTACCATCTTTGGTTTTTTTATTTAAATGTAGCGAAAGAAGATGTTCTGTATGCTGACCTGATGTATCCTCCTCCCTATCTAACTTCCTGATTACAACCCTTTTGATAACTAATAAACCAACCTGAAAACAACAAACAGGAGGTAGTAAAAAGATCTTATTCATATTATTAATTTCAGATAATTGTTAGGTAAGTTACAGTAAAAACAAATTCCAACACAAGGCCAGAAATGCACAGTAATATATCATGTTTTTAAACAAGAAAATACCAAATACTGATCTCCTACTGAAAAATCCATCTCACAGTAATTTAAAGCAAGTACCATTTGTATTTGCAACACACTGAGAAATTTAGCATTTTTAAAAAGATAAAATGTTAAAAGAAAACAAGATCATATCAAGCTAATTTTTTTTTATTTTTTTTATTTTTTTGCTAACTATACATAAAGCAAAGCTAGGTCATGGAAACTACAGGAATATGCTAAATGGAAGTGTCAATCTGAAGGACTTAATTTCTGCTCTATTTTTATCTCATGCTCTTAAATTAATTGGTGTGTGCTTTGCTTATCTTTTATTAGGCAGTTTGTTGCTGTGGTGGAATTTTCTCTTCCTGTCATTCCTTTGTTATAAAGAATATCTCATATATTTCTCTAGAATGGATAGTATTTGAAAGGCAAATAGCTGAGCAATGAAAGCTTTTTCTATTGTGCACAAGGGTGTAGCTGAAGCCTAGAAGCTTTCTTTAAATTATTTTTAGTGGTAATGTTGTTAAGCACTGCCTTGCAGTAAAGAAATAATGATAGTTTTTGCTACAATTTCAATGTCTTTCTTCTACCAACCTATATTTTTTTTCTTTTTGTCATGTCTTCATCATCATTATTAATGTTATACCTCAGAAGATCAAATAATATTTTTAATCGGGAGAAAAGTATGTACAACTTATTTACATAGCTGCACAAGAAGCTAATGCTTCCATTTTCTGTGTGAGGCAGTGAAAGTCTGATCTCATAGAGACAAAAAGATTGCTGAAACGTACATATAATAGGGTTAGTATGGGACATTGATAAAATAGGTTTTCTAAGCTGCATCATGCCTGCAGGAACAGCACTGACACTAATGGCATTTAATAGAGTAACAGATGATATAACTTTCATCCAAGCTATTTGAATTAATTTCCAGAGAGTTTTCACAAAAAAGTGTTTTCCAATGTGGTTGCAGTAATTGCCACGGCACTTATGCTTGTACAGTGAGGAAGGAGGGAGGAAAGGAAGTGGAAATCTTCAGATAGTTTGTTTTGTGAGAATGTACAACCGGTACCATATATTAATATTAACAAAGAAGAGTAATACTTGGCACTGAATTCTGTTATTCTGCTATCTGAGTTAGTAACAACAGCCCAGATGGAAGGAGAGAGTGATCACTAAAACTCAATCTGAGAACAGACATGTCCCCTGAGTGAAGGTACCTCTGCTTGGGCTGGTGCAAGCACCATGCAGAAGCTGGTTGTCTGCCTGCTAAAAGTGGAACAGCAGTTGGTTAAACTTTTCACTGCTTTATGGGGTGGGGCTTGTAGTGTGTTACTCTTTTTTTGTATTGCTGTTGGCTCAGAATAGAGAGTATTCTTTCTGAAAGTTGTCTGGTAATTTATTAACCTTTCTTTGTCCCAGATGAAAGGACAAAAAGACACGATGCAGGCTTTGAAAGAAAATAACTTTAGCTGCTGGCTAGCAACCTGCAAGGGAACCAATTACGGGACATACAAGGGACAGTTAATTTGTAAGACAAAGGGACAGATGGCTTTCTTTATTTCTACACATGCTGAGAAACCTCTTCTCTGTAAGCTGGAGTTACTGAACTGGAAGCGAGGGACCCAAAAAAGCACCCACTGCCCTCCCAGCGGGAGGTTAGGCTGCTGAGCCGAGGGCAGACAGATACCACCACTCTTTTGCTCTCTTCATTTCCAGCCATGCCACCAAGTTTGCTGAGATCCCACCTCATCTCTTCCCCTTTAAATCACCTTTCAGAAAGCTTGTATGTGCATGCTTTCCCTGCCAGACAAAGTTAAAAAGCATAGTTACATTGATCCACACAGGAAACACATTCTTTTCATTTTAAAACACTTCCTGGCCAATGTGGTTTCCATTCCAAACCTACCTCTAGTCACACTCCCAGCAGAAAAGGATTGCTTTCTGAATTTGGAAGTGAAATCCACCTTGGAGGGCTAAGGAGAGCCTGAAAACTCTGACTTTTGGATTTACAAATTATGATTGCCATCACCTCAGTGGTCAAGGGCCAGCTCATTATAATAGGGACTACTAGATTTGTAACTTTCAGTCCTTAGGGAGCAAATCATGGCTTTCCACACTTGGCAGGATGTTTTATATTTTTTCCATTTTCTTCTACTGATCCTAACATACTGATTTTAATATAATCTCTAAAGATATAAGTGGATACACTGCCTTCTTAAAGATGCCGAGGTGTTAGTCCCCCAAAAGCATTTCTGTTCAATTGGTGCTAAAAACCAAATTGACCTAGAAGGATATATGAGGATTTCTAAAGAAATTTATGCTAAATTACTGCAGGGAATTGAAATTGTAGCTCAGCTGAAACAGTAACTGTCTCTATTTAAAGTGATGTAAAGAAACATTTGCCTCCCTTATGATATATGCTCTTCTGGATGACCTTTGGCAGGCTTTGCTGGATTGTGTGACAGTGTTGCAAATGAGTGCAGTCCTAAACAAAGGGATTTTTTTTTTTTTACTAATTTGTTTCCTGCAAATTAGCAGAGTTGCAACTACTGATACATTTACGAAATATTCCTTGAGAATTGTACAACATCAGTGCCATGATAAGAAAATTTGCAAGTAGGAATCTATCAGAATTTCAATTATTTAGTCATGAACAGAGAAAGAAACTACACCATACTTCTTGGTCAACCTGTGAGATATTTTTGATAATCAGTCCATTTTGCAGAAAGGCAATTTCACAAGCTGTCTATATTAGTGTTTGTATGGCTTCCAAACAATAATGAAACATCAGCCTGCAGTTTTACTGAACATTCGTGGGAATTTATTGATCATCTATAATGTTTTCAAACCCAGAAGTAGCTACCCATCTAAATGGACAGATACTGATTGAAACCTGAAGAGCTATTTTGACCTTGCAGTCATTTTTACTTTAATAAGTGTTAAATATCTTTCTAATTAATCTTATCTTTCCTAACCAATGTTATCTGGTTATTTAAAAAGCCTGATTGCATGAGTCAAAAACAGAGTGAGGCAAACACATACCTGGCTTAGAGTTTAATTTTGACTGAATTTAGTAACTTTTATTCTGGAACAGATGAGATTATTTGAAGTGACACTTCACAAAATCTCATGTCAAACTTTCTGTTTATAACTCCTTGTATAAACAGGTACAATTTTGGTTTGTAATTCTCATACAGAAAGACACCTTCATTGGTTTTACAGATGTTTGAAACTGGTGTTGACAGTTGACACTGATGGCAGTTGACACTGATATTCTTTTGGATTAATAAGAGATTCACATGGAGAATACAGAAATTCATAGTTCTTTTGCAGGACTAGCAGAGGCTCAATATTGCACAGAAATTCTACAGGTCTGAAAAGACCTGAGGAAATGTTCTCCCTCCCCCTTTTTGCCTTGCAAGCAATGGAGTAGGCTTTCTACATAGCATTTGAAAGCACTGGGAATAATTCAATTTTTGTACTAATAACCATCCCCAGTTGTAGCTTGGCAGCTGAGAAGATACAGTACAGTGCATCAGCCATGGAGCAGGTGTGCTGCAGTCATAGCCAGCACACTAGCACACTGGAGTTTTGTTTCTGTTCTTCCCTAAATGTCTTCCATATGAGAAAATTTGCAGCTGCAAAATGGTATTTTGATAACTTTCACTTGATCACAGTGAGTTACAAAGAAGATTACAAAGCTATTTAAAATTCTCCCTACCCTCTTTGATATCTCTCTCTCTCAGAAGTCATTGGCATCTCAAGTGGCATCAATGAAAGTCAAGTCACTCTCTTTTTCTGCCAAGGGGAGAAATGGGTTCTCATTGTGGTGGTTTTAACTCAGTTGGATGCTTTTTTTCTTGAGATATGACTTAGAGAAACACATTACAAAGCTTGCTAATAAGATTTAATAGCCTAGGAGAGAAGTTAATATTAGAAGGTTTAATGGTCTAGTTTGAAAAAAATCTGTGACTTTAAATGGCACTTAATTGTAAAACTTTTGTAGGTACGATTTACCATTCCATGTCCCAAACCCTTAAAAGAAGTAAACTCTCAGCTTACTATAATTTGTTCTTCCTATTCCTGTCATTACCAGGAACCAGAAGAAAAGCTTAAAGGAAGACGATGCTTTGGTGGAATATCAGGCAATGTTTTCTGCATTGCGCAGCTTGGCTGTAAAATTAAATTCCAAGAAAATCTGCAAAGTGACCTATTTAAGAATTTGATTGAAACACAAAAGCTAAACTTGCATTTTAATTTGCAATGCAATTTGAATACGAGTGAAATAATGGATCCGTTTCAGTCCTAATTCCTGTAGTCAACATTACATTCTGGTCTTCAAAATGTAGGTACATTACACTGAAAACTGTGGGTCATCTACTACATCACTTGCACTGGGCACACAACTCCCTGTGAAGCTCCCTCTCCGAGACGGATACACACCAGATGGTAGTGGGGAGACCAAGAAAAGCAGTTTCCTTTTTATTAACTCATGGACATCAACACGTAAGTGAACCAGGACTCTGGTGACCTCTCCTTGCTAATTAACCCCAAATCTTCCCCAGCCCCCCAGCTGGGTACAGGGATATCAAATGGCAGGTAGTCTTCTGTATTAAAATGAACTTGGCAGAGCAATAGAGATTTGTGCCTCTGTTTTGTGAGGGCCAAAGACCATCCATGGCTTGCGCAAGAAAATTTGTTGGTAGAATTTCTCAAATAACCTGTTCCACCTTATAAAGGCCTGTCATTTGTAGGTCTAATTCTACTGTGATTCACAAAATTACAAGACTTTTTCAACATTGTGAAGCACAGCGTCAGCACTCCCTGAACAAGAGTAATAACTGCACTGAATCAGCTTAGGTTTTCTCCAGACATATGGTAGATCAAAGTACTTTATTGTATTTTTTTTTAACTGCTGAGCAATCTTTTTTGATTTAGTGTACATGGGAAAATGCTTTCAAGTAATGTATTGAATTACCTTATTCTCCTTCGTAGCAATATTGTCTGAAAGAGTACAGTGGGAACAACAAGGCAAGACAGGAAGAAATTTTTAAGATGCATGCCCTAAAAGGATACTCTTATTATACTTGAAAAACTGAAGAAACCACACATTAAATTTAGACAACTTACAGGTGGACACTAGTTTAGTTTCTGAGCATGTTATGGACTTATTTAGCATGCTTTAACTTGAGGGACACAGACTAATTCTGAATTTAAAGTGAATTGCAGTCTCCATATTCCTCTGAATATCCTTTATAGCTAGAATCCTGGTGTAAGATTCTTATTTTCATAGCCTATATCATAGGAATATGTGTATGTATTGCTCACAGAGGAGAAACACTAATTTAATACTATCAAAAATTGATGAGCTTTTTTTTGAGGGGAAGGAGTCGTTTCTTTTTTTATAAGAATTTGGATGTCTGAAGATGTTTGTAAATCACTGTTAAGAAGTGATCAGCTTGCTGCTGTGAGAGGAAAAAGTCAAAAGGAAACCATAGTTTCAGAGAGATTTTCTGATGGGTACTGTAAGTAAAAGTTAGTTCTTGATAAATGTACAACATGATACATTTAAAATTTCAAATTTGTTCTGTTACACATTGTCATGAAGCAAAGGGATAGTCCTTTTGAGACAGGAAATATGAAAGGCTGATGAAATTGCAGATTTGATAAAATCAAGAAGTTCACTTTTGAAATTATTGTGTTGCATTTAACTGTCTTTTTCTTTGATATAGCTATACGTTAATACTCCTGCTAAATGAAGGGGGCTATGTCTGTTATACTTTGTGGTTTCCTCAGTTCCAGCTGACTGTGAGAAACACTGTGGTTCTTTTCACTTGCTAAAAAACATGTGTACAGAAACACCCAGGAAGCAAATCAGAGTTAACATAGACTTCATGCATGGCAGCCAAGAAATACAGTAGGATCAAACATGTACATGAAACTTCTGAGTGGGTAGGAGGGAGTTAGGGCATGAAATACTTCAATTTTCGTATGCTGCTACAAAAGATAAACAAGCATGTAAATTTGTTCTTGTATCTATAGAAGTCTGTTACTGCTGGAGCACTCATCATCAGAATCGTTGTACACTGAATAGTTTTGTCTCTGTGCATGTGAAGTATCACTATGCAATGGAGGTGTTGAGGATGTGGGATATTAATCCAGTCATCCAGGGAGAAAAAAGACATTAGAAATTCTATTAACTGACTAATGACTTTACTTTTGATTTTTAAGAAGAATAATGGGGACTTGTAAACATGAAAAGAAGGTGGTACTGAGCCCTGATCCTGCACAGAAAAAATCCACCCAACATATTGAATAGAGGCAGGAAGGAAGGAGCAATAGCCAGCTTTTTGCATAACGGTACACTGTTTATAGTACTTGCATAGCTTATGGGTTATATACAGTCTGGGAGCTTTGGACTGTAGTTTGAACTCAGCCCTCTAACTTCACAGGACGTGCTTTAGCCGTTGGCATGCCATGACAGAGCTAACCTTCATCCTGTTGTAAGCTTGAGCCACTGTGAAAAAGAAGCGTAAAAGGAATGAAAAATTCATATTCCCCAAAAAAAACCTGGCATGAGCATCCGGGCCCACTGCCAGTAAGCACAGAGAACCCCAAATTCTGGTCTCTGCTCCTAATAAAACTCTCGTTACATCAAATAACTCTGGAAGAAAGTTAATTTGGGATTCCCCAACCCACCTTTCTCCCCAAGGAAGATTTCTTGTCATTGGCAGTAGAGCCAAATTGTCTCTTGTTTACTTTCTCCCCCATCTCCAATTACAAAATGCTTTTGCTTTTCCCAATGGTTCAGGAGGATTAAGACATATTGCTAGGAAATAAGAGCTGTCTGTTCAAGTACTGTCAGACTGGCAAGGATCCCAATAATCTTCCCAACTTCTTGACAAGATGGTTTGACCAGGTCAGATACAGTCCACCTAGCCTGTATTTGCTTTTCAAGAAGATGTCTAAGGAACTGTGCAAGAACATGGTCAACATATCACAGTACTTCACACTGGTATAGCTCTAGCATTTTAAAGGTTGAGACAGTCAGCAAAAGGCATTTACTCTGCTTTCAGCTGAATTTATTACCTATACCTTTGAACCTGGGAAACACAAAGACATTACACTGAATTAGATACTCCATTTGCCTGTCCTAAAGAAAGACTGCAGATGCACCTTACAGAAAGAGGCATATATGCTGATGTAAATACATTCAAATTTTAGAGAAGTGTGATTTCAGCTCTTCCTATGTCCCCAGCATTTCCTGGTGAATAACTGTAATAGTCGCATGCTGTGTGGAGTTCACCCTGAGCAGCTCTGTGCACTTTTACCAGCTGTATTCCATCCAGGGCTGAGATGCCGAATTCATCTCAGTACCAAAGAGTGTTGATGCTGGACAGGCAACTCTAACCAACTTCTAAATAACCAGGTTGGCAAGCAACATATCTGAGATCACTACTTACCAGGCAGCCTACAACCACTTTCCAGTAGAGGTCACTTCCATCAACTACACCACATATTTGGAACACTCCACAGTCCAGAAAATAGGAATCAGTTGGAAAATTTGGCAGCATATATATCTCAGAGAAGTTCAGTTTATGGGGGTGGAGATGGGGGCAGAATATGCCTTTATTATTAACTTCTAAGTTACACCTTAGATAAAGAAACCCCTTAAAACCTACACCACTCCACACACACACAACCATCCACCCCCTATCCCCCGGCTGAGAAAAGCACCAGGCAGGAATAGGAGAGGAGTCATCAGTGGACTCTAAACATACTACTTTGATCTTCTCAGTGAAGTCAATTGCAGGTTCATTTTTCACCTGTGATGATTTTTATGCTACTACAATTCTCTCTAATGACTGTCTTCTATATTTCATACCATTAATTCATCGTAGTCTTTGTAAAAGTAAATATTAAAACACATTCCTTTGGTGTTTCCACTCAGAATCATTAGAATTAATTTTAAACATAACATTAATTAATGTACCATCATACATGACTCCATATTTTTCTAGGTTTTAGTGATGTACATTGTAGAAAAACTGTAATTGTTGAATTGGAGAATTCGTAATTGATTTAACTAAGTGTATGCCAGATCACAGCAGTTCCTTCCTTCTTCAGATGTAGAGCTGGAAAGTCCTGCTCTGTCTTTAAAACACAAGAGTTTGGGAAAGTGACCTAACTCAGGCCATATATTCCACAAATCAGACATATCCCTAACTGTACTGACATGTAATTTTAACTGATCATCATTATAAAATGAATTTCACAACTGTAATTTTTTGAGCTCTTTTCAATGTATACTAAATCCATAGTATATACAAAACTTTGAATATACTTGAAGAATTAGATTTTGGTCAAGTGAACACCATGGGAACTAAGGCCCTTATCATCCTTTTGGAGATGTATCTTTTTTGTTTGGACTGCATTGAACTCAGGCTCTAAACTCTGGGATACAGCACCTCTGGGATTTCAAACGTCAGGTATAGTTCTTAGCAGCTCATTAGCTGTGGGATGGCATTAGCACTTAGACTAGGACCTGCTGGCACAAAATAGAATTTAACAGTTTAGTAACACCTTGATGAGGGTTTTAAGGATGTCAGTGACATTTGAAAAATGGCATAGAGCTGAAAATAGGAATATTTGGCACTTACTGCCTGTAGCTCAGATGCTCTGCTGTGTTGAGATGCAGTCTGATGCAGCAGAGAAGGGGCATCATGGAAAAGTGCATTAAAGCTCAATGCTTTCAGGACATAGCTATTCTTTCCTGATCACCAGAGCAGACTAGAGTGGTTTCTGGGTTGCTGGCATGGACCTAGCCAGAGAGGAAGAGCTATGGTACATAGCCTTCACCTCCATCCCCTCAAATGTAAACCATGGCCTTCATGAGCTGTGACAATTCTGTATTCACCAAGAGCCATTTTCAGATGTTATCCTATTTCTTTCCACAGACCCAGTTGCTGCAAAGATGAAAGCAACTAAGAAACTGGCTCCAAGTGTTCAAACATAAATTAGGAAAAGTTGTCTTTGGCAGGGTCAAGGAAAAGGCTGGGTTGGAGGACACTCAGTTCCTGCTGTACCAAGGCTGCAGATGCTGCTGCTATAACAATAGTCTTCAGAGTAAGTAACATACGTAGAGGGAAGCGGCTTGAAGGAGTTTGCAGAGTATATTGAGGGGAAATGGACCATGAGCCTGGATGCCACTTACCTCCCTGGAGCTCTGGTGCTTACACTGACAGTTACCTGACTGAACAGAAGCATGAAAATTGTGGTCTCCCTAGCAAAAATTGTACATGTACTTTTGTCTGAAAGCTTATCTCTAAGTTCAGGACCAAAGCACATCACAATTAATCTTTAATTTTGTGTTCTAAAGCATTTGACATGCAGTGCTTTCTTTTAATAAGCAGTGGCCTTATAAATGAGGACTGATGATCAAGTCTCAAAACTCTACAATAACCTAGAACAGTTAGAGATATACTGCAAAGTTTTAGTGACAAAATGAAGTTTTAGCAATTTTCTTCCTCTGGAGTTTCATATGAAATTCTTCCCTCTTTGCTAAGAAGTAAATATAGACACAATGAAACATCATTAAAGTCACTGGAAATCTCAGTTGTTTACTCAAAGATGTAATTAGTATTACTTTTAATTTTATTTATTGAAGATCTTTGTTAGTGCTTATAGGATTTTTTTTTTTCTTTTCCAAGGGGATGGTTTTGGTATTAGATTATTTGCCTTCAGCTTTCTGTCAGTAGTGGAAGTTGATTTTCCTCTGACTTTTTTTAATGGTACTGTGGGTTAATGACAACTTAAGGCAATTGAAGAACCTGGTGTATTGTTAACTTGTTTCTCATTATTTGAGCATCACAGCAGGCCTCTTTCCCACTGGTAATAAGAATTGTATTGTTTTCCATCTGCATTTCCTTGCCTTGTATGACCCTGCTCAGCAGATGTGAGAACTGAAGCAACTGACTAGAAAGCTGGTGTGTGTTACAGAGCAGATCTTGTATGCTAGTCCTGATGTGCCTGTAGACACAGTTTTTCAGATTAGAATTTGGTAATTTTCTACAGCAAGAAGTTTCCGTTTTGAGTAGATGTGAGTTTACTCATATCTGTCAAGCAGAGGGGCATAGAGTCCTTCCAGGATACTGGACTCTTCTCCTTTTTAGGGATCTGTGTTCAGTTTGGTCCCATAATGTAATTGACCAGATGAAAATATTTCCAAATCAGGTATTTGGACAGAAGTTCTTTGTTAGAGTTATCTAAACAGAAGGGTCTAAAGCCACACCCTTATTGGTGTCAAATGCCTATAGCCTGAGGAATTAGAGCACTACTTTTGCAAGTGATTCTACTACCAAATCTAGTACCAAAGTACCAAAGACAGCACACCATAGTCAGCACCAGGAGAATGGAATAAGGTGAAGAAACAACCACCCAAAAGGCTTTAATGATCAATTTCAGCACCATTTTCTAGAGCAGCCATGGACTGGGGGTGATCCCTAAAATGATCTTCCACGGAGAGAGAGTTCATCTCAAAATTAGTGCAAGGCTTGAGGGCCTTTTATGATCTGGAATACAGGTATTTCTTGATCAACTTTTTTATGTACCAGATGCCTACAGTTACGGTGAGTCTTGCCAAAAGAAAAAAAATTAAAGTAGCAGTCACAACTAGAATAGGTCTTCTCTGTAACTGAATTCATCCCATTGGAATTCCATTAAGACAGGAATGCAGCTGAACAGCTTATTGAAAACACTTTAGAAAATGAAGTGGAAGGTGTAAGGGACAGAATATCACAATTCAGAGGATATAAACTGCGAGGATCCTTTTTTAATTGTATTTTTAAACAAAGCGTTTCTCTCTGGCTTTCTACAAGCTCACAAGTATAGGAAAACCATTACAAGTTCAATTATTTTAATAACAGAATTAATGCAAGGATAGTGAACACTCCTACAAGCTTCTTAATTTTCTACTTGAAGGTGCATGATGAGAAAAGAGTGCAGCCTGTTCATAAGAGAATCCCATTTACTTTCTCATTCCTGAAGCACATTCCAATGTAACTGCTCTATGTAAACTTCTCCCCTTTTTCTTTGATCAAGCATTTACTAGAAGGAATTATTCCAGAGTAATGCAAGCAATCATATTTTGCTAAAGAGCTGAAAGGTGCTTGATGAACAGCCCCTTTCTTCCTTGACTGACCAAAGGCAACGGGGGTCTTTAGGAAGTCTGGTATTACAGATATTGATCATTACAGTGTTAACACAGGGAAATCTGGCAGAAAAAACACCACAGCATGATACGAAATATGCTTACGCAGATCAAAATAATGTTTTTGCCTTGGTCTGGGAGATAAATAGACAAGATGAGGAAAATGTATCAATTCCCCGAGGGAACCATGGGACCTTTCATTAGTACTGTCTGACACAGCACATACTACATCATGAGGCAGATGTTCAGTGCTGTACATCCATGCCTTTCACCCTACCAAATAGTGACTACATCTAGCTTAGAGCAAGTTGTGTCCAATTAGTACAGTCTGAGGTACACATCTGTGTAAAACCATCTATAACTCACCCTCTCACTGCCTTCCTTTTGACTCCGGACATCACCAGCCTCTGAATAGACATCAACCTCTCTGGCAACAGCCCCAACACATGCTCTACCACCATCAAACTGCTTAGCTGACACTGGTGCCTCAAAGTATCCTTTGATCCTTTGTAAATGCTGTGCACCAGCAGCTGCTTGATTCCCTGTTCCTCCCCAGCTGTTTTTTCACTGTAGTATTCAGTCCCTCACACCATAAGGCAAAATTAAACACTGAAGTGCAAACACTTCACCATGGGCTCTTTTGCCAGATCACTGAAATAAACACCAGCAGAACTCCCTACTGGCAAAGACTGAACACTTCAAGTTCTTAACAAGACCAAGTCAAGGAACATAGCTTGGAGTAGTTAACTTCCACCAACTAGCTCAATGCAACATCACCACAATCACCTGGTCTGAATCTGGAGGGTGAGAAGATTGCTGGGGACTAAATTTGACCACATAGCAAGTTGTCAAAGCCAGTAAAAAAATTTGCATATCTGTAATAACTTTATCATACAGCTTTGGCTACTTCACCTGTACTTTGTCTCCTACCCTATCTTAATCTATCCTATGACCTATTTTAATTAGCAGTTCTGAACAGATACTGTTTAAAAAATAACCAGCGAAGTGCCTTATACTAGATCTCAGGATTTTGGCCCTGGGAAGTCATCATGGAAGATTGCAGGTGCTGCTGCAATATCTCCTTCTTCCAGCCACAGATCTGTGTCCAAATAAGCTGACAAGTTACACTAAGAGCCATCCAGCTACTCATTATATCCATCTCTTTTGACCACTGCCACATTCAGGTGAATTAAGATGCTAATCTCCACTGCCTCTTATTGCTCCCCACAGTCTATTGTTCTTCTTGGCTGCTCTGGAAAAAAAACCAAACCAAACCAAAACACTCTCCACGCAGAAAGCTAAAAGGATTTAGACAGAGATTGTCTTTGTTCTGCCTCCTGTGTATCTGCAGAGGCTGCTCTGTTTCTTGCAACTGTGTTTTTCCCTAGTGCCCTGGCCATATGGCAGGATATGTCTGCAGTGTATAAACACTGTCATAGACTCAGCAAAAAGAAGGCATTCTTATTTTAAGGATGTCAAACATGTTCCAATGACATTCCTCAGAGTGAGATGTGCTGTATAGCAGCATCCTCCCACAAGTACAAACAGCAGTGATGTTGCATAAACTAGGGAAACTACACGCAGTGAGAAAACAAGCACAAGTAGGGTGGTCTGGGTGATCAGCCCAAGTAAACTATGGCAAGCATTTGGGATGACCCATTTGCAGAATGACAGGTTCCAAATACTCTATGAGAGAGCCAGTTATGCATAGGTAGACAGGCATTCGAACATACTTAGTTCCTACATGCCCTCCGGGCATTATAAATATCTGATAGATGAAAGCTATTCTATAACTGCAAGTAATAATCATGACTGCATTTCCTATGGAGTGCTATTGTCTACTTGAGAAAATATTTGCATTGGTTTGGCTTATTTTTAAAAATATTTGATTGTCTCTTTTTTTTCTTGTATATTTCGTTTTCCATAGGAAATGTCTTGTTACTGATCTTTTTCCCTTTGATAGTCAATTTTGCTTGAGTTTATCAATGCAAGTGCACAGAGCTGTAATTGAAGAGCACCTGAAAGGCATGTCAATGCATGAAAAGTGTTTCAATGCAAGAAAAGGAGAATAAAATACCTTCTGAAAAGGCAAAATCATTGGAGATGCCAATGCTTTGACTAGACAAGCTTTAATTTTCAACTCAGTAGCAGAACAAACTGACAGGATCAGAGCCTTTCTCAAGTTTGTTTGTGGGGTGGAAGGGAAAGGAGGAGGGATCACACAGTGCAGATTGGAGCTAAATGACAAGTTTAAGAGTAAAATGCACATCTATCACCAAGCTTTTAAAATAATGGAATGTAAATGCCTTTCAAATCATATAGAATAACAGAAGGTCTTTTAAGGTTCAATTCATAGTTAAAGCCAGAGAAGATTTCTACTGTCACCTCCAAAGCAATTTTTTAACTAATATTGTGGGTGTATTAAGTGTGAGCTGCACTCACTGAACTGCAGAGCCCTTAGACTTCGAAAGCCTGTTTCCTCAGCTGTAAAACTGAATTACAGTAGCTACCTGCCTACATAAAACCTCTCTGCTCTTCTGTGTAGCCTTCCAGACAAGGTGTGATGACTGTGCATGGCATTGCATGCAATGCTGAACTGTTACGTCTTGCCACAAAAGGCCCTCAGCTGGCACATAGCGTGGGCTGGATGTTACAACCTTCTATGAACTTGAGTAGTCATTCTTCATGTGAGAGCATTCCCTCTCCAGTCAAATTCGGGCATCTGTCTGTTTATTCAACTGCTTTCATGGGGATTGCATGCTGCAGCTGGAAAACTCTTTGCTGAAGGTTTCCAATGTCAGAGATATTCTTTCTGCCTAAAATGAGTGCTGCGGTTAGAAGTAAGAATCTCTCTGAAACAACAAAATGTTTTAAACACACTCATCAGATCATGCGCCTCACCATAGAAACCGGTGCCTTCCTGGTCTGTAATTTCCTTTTCCAGCAGGATTGCCAGTGGAATGATATACTCACTAGTACATTGCATCAACTTGCTTATCTAAAAGCAACTTAAAAACATTCCAGCAACTGAATAAATCAAAAGGTGAACCTTTTAATGTTTTGCACATAGGATATGGCACTTAGTAAATACTCAAGTACAAGGAGCCCCAAGAATATGCTTATTCCTCATTTTCCCGACCAAAAGTTAAGGAAATGATCCATTTATTGCTGGTTCTCATACTCTGTTGGCAACAGCAGAAGGTCATAATGAATACAGCTTAAAAATAAAGTGGCGATTAGAGAAACATTGTTCATTTAATTGTTAAACTGATAATCTAACATCCGTTTTGTAGAATTTGTACAGTGTATCCTCCCCAGAAGAGAATGTTAGGTTAAAACTAAGTTTTTTACTTTTCCCCAAATACAAATTTGATCACTATTGCAATTCTAACCTAAACCCTTTCCCTTGTAATTGCCACTGAGGAAAGGCCAAGTAAGTAGAAATGTTTAAAGTGCATTTCAAGAATTTAAAGTGAAAGGAGTCATGACTAAAGTGTGGTATAGAAAGCACTGAAGCACCACTCTGCTCTCAGTGCTACAGATCATAAGCCTTTGCTTTTGCTGTTGTGCATAAAGGAAGCCAAGAACACATATAATTGGGGACTCATCTCCATCTATGTCCTTCCTTGGTACCCTCCCGAAAGATTTCCATCCTTGACCAGAGAGTCCTCTATCATCTGAACAAGCACAGCTGAAGAAGCTTTTAAAAAGTCAGTAATATCTAAATAAATAGGTCAATAAGTAGCTATAAAATAGAGATTTTGAAAAAATTGCTCAAATATTTACTGCTTTGTTTTACAGCATCAGTTGCTGAAATAAATCCCACCTCATTTGTCTTACAATTGAATTTGTAGGTACTATTTTCCTGGTATGACTAGTATCTATACTGAAAAGTAGCATGCATACCATGACTAGTACAGATCAGCTTCATTTTTTTTACCTTAATCTTATTGCTTAGTTTGATAATATGAGTTTGATTTATTTTAGGGTCCTTTTTTTTTTCTCCCTTGTGGATCATTAGGGTTTCATGCAATTCTGTAACATTTTTTTAGAGTACAACATTTCCCAGTCAGCTGTTGTTCTAGAACTTTATCTTCAAAAAGAAATTATACAAAAATAAGGTACCCAATGACCATATGATCAATATTATGATATGTCATTGTACCATAAGCTCAAATGCTCATGGTTTCTGGGTTTGAAATTTTGTTAATACTGATTAAGATTCCTGTGTGACATAAGTAAATAGATTGTAGCTATAGAGACCCCTTTTTTAATGTAAGACATCTGGAAAAGTTTCCTGATATTGTCAAGATTTAACTCCTTTGTCATTTTCTATAGATGCTGGTCAGACATGTTCTTGCCTTTCTTTTCGTAACTGCCTATATAATAATTCCAAACCTGCCTTACATTATCAGATAAAATCCCACTGTTTTCTCTCTACCATGGGATTCTCAAAATAGCATAGTTTTGGTATTGGACTCACGTAATTTCAATTAATCCAATAGATTATGAAAGTGCAGTCCAAATAGGTTTAGTAATTTTAAAAATTCCTCTGTAAATCTTTAAATGTAAATTCTGGTAAAGACTTATAGATTACCAGAATCACTGGAAGCTGAAATGCCAAGTATTGCCTTTGTAACCTACAAGGAAACTGTGGCCTAAAGATATGCTTGTAAATTTCCAGATAAATGAAAAGTCATATTTTTGTCATGAAAATACATAAGCAAGGGAAAGCAGGCAGCGGACTGAGACTAACTTGTCAGGAGATTCACATCAAACTGACAAAGCTGTACTAAAACCACTTAAGAATGAAAGAGTGATTTTCTCTGCAAGATAAAAATTATGAAGTACATTTTAGCTGTTAACCTTGATCTAAAGCTATTCTTTAAATAAAACTCTGCTTATTTTCTTTAGTACTATATAGTGATTTTGTATATATATCAAGGTTTAAATAGGATAGTACTTTTAAATAATTTTCAAATCAGCATATCTTTTGACAAATTTTGTTCTTCTGCTTTCTTTGAAAATGCAAGCAATTATTTAAATTCCTGTTGGTTTAAAGTCACTGAGTCATTCTCTTCTCTCTTCAACTTGAATGTCTTGCAAGCTTACAATTCAAAGGCTTTTCTGCAAAGTTTCCTTTCAAAAATAATTCTCAAGTGCAGCACTGGCCTCTACAGTGGCTACATAAAGCATTGTGCATGGACACAAGTTGATCAAAAATCCATAGAAGCAGGAAAACAGTTTGTCACCCTAGATTGATTCAAGGATGCTAGAGATCAGCAATGTTTCTATACTGAATATTGTATTTCCACCTAGTGAGAAAACATCTTCCTTTCATGTAT
Source organism: Chroicocephalus ridibundus (assembly GCF_963924245.1). Taxonomy (NCBI): domain Eukaryota; kingdom Metazoa; phylum Chordata; class Aves; order Charadriiformes; family Laridae; genus Chroicocephalus; species Chroicocephalus ridibundus. The sequence goes on along the minus strand of NC_086316.1, from coordinate 35,467,362 downwards.
CTTCTATGTAGCTACTAATGATGTAAGTAAAATCTACTACCCACCATAGATCTCACTCAGAAATCCAGATGCACACAGGAAGTGCCTAGGTTGTCTTTTCCTGCCTGCACTCACAGGTCTGTGATTGAAGTTATTGCAAGCCAAATTTTATTCCAAAATCAGAACATAAGGAAATTTCACAAAAGTTTGGATCAAGGTAAAACTTTCTGCCTTCACATCACTGAAAAATTTTGATGTCTGGATATTGCTAAAGAGTGATGCAGGAAGAAAATAAGTTTCTGACTATTTTCTTTACCTAACAAAAATTGATAGACCTTACCCTTCCTGTTTAACAAGATATACCTTGATGCCTTATGTATTTACTAATGAGCCATTAACAAGATTATGAAAGATATAGTTCCAGTTGCATGACAGTAAAATACTTTCTTAGTGTCACTGTCTCTCACTACAGTTTTTTTGAAAATAATTATTACAAGTGCTATGTATTTCTTTAGAAGTACTGCAATACAGACTATTTTGCCTGAGTGCAAGTTAGTGTGAAAGCTGCTAAATTTTTTCAAAAAGACAAAGTTGTTACCTAGGTATGAAATCCCATAATCAGCAAGTAAAATTAAAAAAAAAAAATTAAAAATAAAAAAAAAAAAAGAGGACATATGTTGTGCAATCTACCAGGCAGAGACTCTTTGAGGAATGTCTGATACCTTGCTAGATGTTCGGCTGATTAATAGTAGGTGCAATTAGTAAAGTAGATCAAAGCAGAACAGATGTGCAGTCAACAAAAAAGCACTGTTCACTTGTCATTTGCTATCTGGACTACATTCATCAGATACAGTGCTTCACAAGAATATTAAAAGAGCCAAAGCTATGAGGCTCTAGATTAGGAACTATAAAGCAGAAATAAAGATAGTGAGATACATTAAGAGCGTCTCCAAGTTCAAAACACATGGCCATAGCGTATCCCTAGCAAGGGATGGAAAGAGTTGCAAAGTGGCCAGCGTTGCAAAGAACATGCTACCATTCTAATTGTGTAGACCAGCACATGAAGACTATTGGGAAGGGGTATCCAATAGAGATGAAATTTCATTCTAAATAAAAAGTGAAATGAATTTGAAGATTTCACTAAAAAAAAAACCCTCAGGGTGTTAAGACAGGAGAGTATCATACATGCAATATACACGCAAGAAAGACGTTGGCATAATTATCTTAAGAATAGTCATATTGTACTCTTGTATGTTATGGTACTAGTGAAAACCTGTCATCCTCCTGAATACAGGAAACTGGAGGAAGTTGGTGTGAAACTAGAGGTGGAGAATTTGTTTGCTTGCTTTTTTCTTTTTCAAGTAACTAGCCAAGATTACATAAAATAAACATTTCTTTTCATTGCTAAGCAAAAGCATGCTTAGCCATACCCAAGAATAAAATGGTTACAAACATCAGAATTGCAAGCTCAATTAATACTTGAATTCAAACAATTTTTTACTGCATTTGATAAACCCTTAACGTAAGCAGAGCAAGATCCTGAATTTTCATACAAGACAAGGAGACAGGTACATATTCAAAAAGCCTTTGCACCATCAAGGAATATCAAAGATGTTAAAGATGAGCCTTTTTAAAAGCAACTGGGACCCCGTATGTGACAAATAGTATGTGCTGATACCCTACTATCGGTTAAGAGAGGGAGCTTTCAAACAAGATGAGACTTTGTTTAAAGATATCAGAATGGCAATTCCTCAGCTTGACATAGAAGAAATATCTTTTTGAACGGACATGAAAATCATCTGGGATATGAAAAAAAAAGGGAAAAAAAGTAATTTTTTTTCTAGTTTCAAATGAACAGAGGCACTGAGAAATGCATATAGCAAACGATAAGCCAAGGCAAGCACTATAGATGACATTGCCAACACTGTAAAAAAACATACCTCTTGGAAGAGGCAGAGGTCCTTCTGGCAGAAAAAAATTAATTATCTCTTAAATTCCCTGAGACTGTCTTACTAAAATGCAACTACATAGGAGATTATGCATATTGAGTGTTTAATTTTTAGATGAAGCAAGTTATAAAAATACCTGAGAAACAACCATATTTAAAAAAAAATATGGGTGAAATACTGTTTCCCATTATTCCCATGCAAAATGTCTTAATGGAAAACAGTGGGAAAATAATAAGATATGTCCTACCAAAATGATGCAGTCAGGCTCTGATGCGTATTTAGTTATGTTAAAAAATTGAACAGCACTGGTGAAACATAGCTTGTCAACACTGACTTTTTAAAGACTGCATTAGAAATTAACATCAGAGTAGCTAGGGACCTGATGGTGTGTATGGATAAAGAAGGTGAAACAATATATTCAGAATATGAAGTTCCAGAAATTACCAACATTTTGTGAAAACAAGGTGGTGTCCATTTCTGATGGGAAATAGCTGTCACTAACAGCAGAAGCAGGTGATAGCCAGACATAAATGGACACCTACAACGGCTAAGTGGTGTCTGCAGATGCCAGCAGGCAAAGAATTAAGCTGTTGAAATATTTGTTCAAGACACCCTCATAGAGGCAATGACTACAGCAGGCATTAATGGCAAAGTCCCAGGACATGCCACAGCTAAAAGCAACAGTTTAAACAGACCTAAACAATATTTTGAGATCTACAGAGCACTTCACATATAGCACTTCAGTCTTGCTCTCTGGCAACAAGTCTGAAATTTATTATATACTGTTGACGATTATTAGCTGTTTGCTACATTTGGCTGGGAGGAGAGAGATGAAGAACTGTAATTTTTAAGAGCATGCAGCCAGAGACAGATTGATTGCTTAGCATTAACAACAAATAACGTTGATCAGCAGGACAGCTAATGAGACAGGCACACTACAGATTCCCAGATTTAGAGTGGCTTCTCACAATAAGAAAACATCTACATTGCAAAGACATGACTTTCCCAAACTTTATTTTCTCCCCCAGAAAAGTGCACAGATAGTGCAATGGTACCAAAATCGGTGGTTTTGGTACCATTGCAGGGAAACCAGAAGGTCTCCCCTCTCCTCAACTTGACTGTTTTCAAAGTTTAAAAAAAGTTGGAGGGATGGGGAAGAAGAAAAGGAAGTGAAGGAGAGGGTTCTTCTATGTCTTGAGTTGTGAAGACAGTGCATCCCCACCCACAAAAACCACACACTGAACGGCATCCCTTGGCTACAGCCAGAACATACTGTACAAGAACAAGGTAGGTTTCATATAATGTATGTGCTATTTGTATTTTGATACCTGGCTTCAGCCAGAGTGCTCTGAGAACGGGAATAGTTTATTAACCCACAACACAGTGGTGGGTTTCCTGGCTTCGCTTTAACATAGTTGCATGAGACTTATCTGATCTGGTGAAGTGTCTGACTCATTGTTTTCTTAACTCCACTCTATCTTCATGTTCTTGAAGTAAGGTTATTCTCTGCCTTTGCGGCTTCCCTGTCAGACCTCTTTGTTACTCTGGCAGAAACTTGCCTGCACCAGAATAAATGGAGACAACTGAAGCCAGGCTTTAATGTGATAACAGATTCCTCTCAATGCTATTTTCTACTGCGCTTCACAAGCTCCACTATGGACCTAGGTCTTCTCTGGAGGGACACTGAATCTATGCTGTAGGATGGTGATCTTCAGCCCCATCTCTTGGTGGACTCCTCAGACCCACATCTCAGCTCCAATTCCTGCTCCCCCATCACCTTGCCATGCCATGGATGCTGCAGGCCCCAGCTCTGACCCCTGCTCAGATCCACTGGGGTGGGCATGATCTTTCTCACTCTTTCGTGGCCCCCCCCCCACCTCACTCAATGCTCCCTGACACTTATTTTCCATGCCAGGATTGCTGACAATAATACTAGGGAATGTCAATTCTAATGATGTCTTGGATAATACAGTCACAGAAACGATTTGAATTTATAGCCACTATTAGCAATTAGGTATAATCATGTGTCTAATGGCTTTTTAATATTTCTTTAAAAAATCTTCTTAGTTAAGGATTTCTTAACACTGAAAGATTTCTTTACATCCCCATAGACTTTAAAGGCTCCCTTTAATAATTTTGCTCACTTATCTCAAAACTTGAGAGGAAAACCTTTAGCACTTTGATTGTTCAGCAAAAGATATATTTAGATCCAGTGAACACTGTACATAGCCAACATAATTAGAAAAAAAGATAAAGTTGACAATTCAAAATGGCTATTTCCTCCCCACAGATGCATAATGTTATAGGTATTAAACATACACTTGTGGTCAATATGAACACTGGAACTTCACTGTCAGAGGTCCAAACACTGGAAAACAAATGTCAATGAGCCAATATATTTATGGTGAAAACTGTGTGCTATTCCAATCCTGGATAATGATCACACAATAATTAAATCCAGATAAACTTATTTACAGCGAACAACTTCAAATGCTTGTATGAATTTTCATTTCAGTCTAATCTAACATTTGTAGTGATACACAAGAAAGCTATTTTATTTTTAGACCTTTTTTATGTAAGCACTAGATTATGTTCTCCAGAGTTTAAAAAGTTGACCTGAAATAGGTAAAGAAAGCCTACACAGAACATTATGAGTTCTCAACCGTATTTCCCTTAAGGTGAGCTGATCCTGGCAGACATGATCTAAATGTCAAATAAGAGTCCTAAAGGATGCAATAGCTGCCTTAGTAATCATTGGACTATCCTTTGAGATAGGGAGATTACTTTCATAGTGTCAGTAGACAGAGGGTTTGAAGAGGACACTGTAATTAGTTCATTTGAATTTATTAGTTTCACAAATTCATTCATCTTAAAAATACATGAAATACTAAATAAAACTGAAGTTGCCTATGACCAAAAATTCGTAGTGTACTTTGAGAGCCTCCTAGTAGGTTATTACTGTTGGGGTTGATGACGACCATCATGTTTTGCACAAGAGCTCTTGCTATGAGAAAGCCAAGGAAAAGAAAACAAACAAAGGAAAGCCTGTTCATTAGAGTAGTCTTCCTTTCACTGTTTTATTCCTTTTCCACCAGGTCTGATAGGACCAGTGGAACCAGTACTTTATCTGCAGGAGGAGTTTCCTGATGCCAGGAAAACTTTCTGCCAGGCATTTTCAGTCAATTTACCCTTATGCCTTCTTCATATGTTTATACTTATTTTTGTATGATTTGCAAGTATTTTTGTTCCACAAGTCTCTGTGACTGCATAGGTGCCGACTTACTAAAAACAGTTTACCTATCCAGGATACGGACATGTATGAACATTGTGGGTTTTCCCCACAACTTAGTTGTTCAGATTATATATTCTGACAAAGTGACTTTATGCAACAAAACCAAAAATAGATTAATCAATATTAAAAAATGGAAATCATATCTTTTCACTAAAACATTCTCATATGACTTTACAATGCAGATCCAACCCTGCTTTCCAGGAAGGGAGAAAGACTCTTTAGACAATATCTTGTTTTGTTATGAACTATGAAAATCCTAGCCTGCATTTCTTCCAAGTACACTACTGATTTCTATTTCCATGCCTAAATAATTTTTTTTTCAGTTTTACAATTAAATTCATTGCTTACATTCATGAATGGGTCTGTCTGATGGAAAAGCATAACTACCTGCAATTTTCCAAATAGGTATAGAATAAGTGTTTAATATTGTATCTTTGTATCAATATTTCCTAGGCAGAGTAATATTGTAGAATTTTTAAGGACAAAGGAAAATGCCTCCCTTTATATGCTTTTCTTTTGCAGGCAGACCCATCATATGCTGAGTTGTATAATATTATAATATAGAGTCATGGGAAGAGGAGACCAGGCCTTGTCTGAGGAGCCAAAGCTCTTATAACCCTAATGTCTGGAACAAAGCAACTCCAAGGAAAAACACTCCTTTCAAGAGTTTTGTATTGTTTTCTTTTTCTTTATTGAATTTTGGTTTTGTTTTTGTTTTTTTTTTTTTAATTTCTGGAGTGAATTCTGTAGTTCTATCTTGAAAATATCTTCCTTTTAAAGCATGTATATCAATGATGAAGTTAACCATCTTGCTTATAATTTGCTGTATTTTCTGTTCACTGTTAATGGAATAAGCAAACTGAAGAGTCAGAGAAAGTGGAGAAAAAAGGAGTGAAAGGAATAAAAAATTATCCTATTATCCTGTCAGTATAGACATATAAAATTAGGTGGATCATGGGTATTTCAGGAGTTGTTTATCTGATTGTTGCCACCTAAAATTGGACCTATAGACTAATGTGACCCAAATAACTCTATCTGTTATTACATCTGCTCTCTGCCCGCTGCTGGGAGGTAGAAGGTGTTAGGGGCTGCTGAAATAAGTAGTCTGATACAGGAGAGGTCGCTGCAGTTCCATGGCCCCAGGTCTGACCAGGTGTGAGGCTGAACACTTATTTGCAGTAGACACACACACCCCAAGCATAGCTGTACAACACGTATATATGTATATATATATACATATACACACACAGACACACACATATATATATATCTCAACACACACAGACACACTCAGTGCTCAAACAAACAAAACCAACACCAACAGCCTTACCCTGTTCCCCTGGCTGGCTGGTCAGGGTCAGGATGAAGTCCATTAGTGGAAAATGTATATACAGAGAGATAGTATGGATCCATCCAGAACCTGGGCTGAGACTCTCAGTCTAGCCAGCAGCTGCCCCTGAATCCCTGGTCTTCCCAGCTGCTGGCATTTGGGCACTCAACACCCCAAGGCTGCTGGTAGAGAACCCCCTTGCACACACATGGAAACACACACGCAGAGACACACATGCTGAGGATCCCTCCAGTAACTGGCCTCAGACACCCAGTCTGCCCAGTAAATGGCTCACAGATCCCCAGTCTGCAATTGCCTCACACATGACAGAACACGCATGTAAATGGATTTCCCAACCAACCCCCAGACCCCACAGTGTCCCCAGTAGCTGGCTTGGATCCCTTGGTTCCTCCAGTAGCAAACTCACAAACCTCTGTTGTCTACCTGGCTTTCTGGTATTTGTCTTACTCACTGTCAATTGTGGCTTGGCTTACGCTAGTGATAACACAAGATATAGTAGCAGCATGTGCACAGCAGGCACAGGACCCAGCCTCATGGGTTGCTGGCATCCCATGCACAAAGGCCTGCTCTGATTCACAGTCCAAATCCAGTGGCTGGCACTTATATTTCTGCACACAGAAAAGCGAATATTTTAGAGAGTATATAGGAAAATATTCAGAAGTGGAGTTTAATGGGAAGATAGGACAGACTGCACTGATCAGTCTCAGAGCACAGCCAGACACACATAGTGACCAGCAACCTCTTTATCTGCAGCCAACACTTAGGCTCTTATTCCTCTATTTTTTCACACTTGTTCCTCCCCAAACCACCTTAATTCTTCCATTTGCTGCCTGTGGTCCACCCCTAAGCATCCTCTAATAAGTTTTCCATATCCTAAAATGCTGTTCCCTGCGTCCCATAGTAAGTCCTGTACCGCAATAGGTATCACACCTTTCAGACTGTGAGGTTATGGGGTGACTCTCTGGTGCCACCCCTGGGCAGTGGGGCTCACATTTTACTGGGGCAGGCGCTCAGGTCCCTCATGAGGCTACTGTGTCAACCCACCTGCCAGCGGCATGCTGGGCTCCTCTGTCTGGCTGGAGGTAAGCCTTTAATCACATAACCTAACAGATGTTTAAGCAAGTCATTATGACCCAAAGTTGTGCTGAAATACAGACAGGAAACATCTCTCATGAAATGCTGTCATATAGTCCTTAATAGCTAGTAAATAAATAGTAGCAGCAGCAAATAGCTATTAGCTAACTTATTTACTATTATAAACATTTGTAGTTAAGTTTAAGTTGGAGCTCTGATTATTAATAACTACCAAAGAATGTACCAGGAGGAACACGTCATTTATTCAAAGTCTGTGAAGTCAGATTGCCTTCAGAAGCTATTAGCTCCTTTAAGGGAAATTAAAGATTTGCACCAAGCTAGGGTAGTCACTGAAGCTAAATGAAAAATTCATAGAATACAAAACACTTGTCTTAGAATAAAATGAACTGCACTCTGCATTGACTGAAGACAGAAGTTAGATGGTGATCTATGCTGAAGTTAACATACAGTCTAACTTAAAATCCTGAGTCTAAATCCCTCCAACAGATGGAAGACATTGCTAAAAATGTTGCATTTTCCACTTCAGTCCTGGAAAAAAGTACTCCAAACACTCCAGTTTTTAAGAAGCAGTGGTACATTTTCTTAAAAAGTGACAAAAATAAAGATGCCTATTGCCTCCTCTTCCATGAGTTATGATTATATGCTGTCAGTAGATACTTCTAAAAAAGCCCAATGTGTAAGGAATGCATGAAACATCCTTTTTTTTTTAGGCTATATATTTAACTTTTTATATATTGCCTTAAATTTGCTGTTACGGTTTAGAGGGGGGAAAATTACTACTAATAAGGAAAACAGTAGTTTCTGCTCTTTTTAATAGCAGAAACTTGATATGTCAATGGGTATGAATTTTTTGAAGATATAAGACATTAATTTAAAAATAAAACATAATTAATTAAGTGGGTTATTTTAATTTATTTACATAACTAGCTTTAAAAAAATCAGTTAAGTATGCAGTTTATTCTTTTCCTTATACTATGCCAGTATACATATTTTGCTTAATGACTTCCATAACTGACTTACAGGCCAATGTCAAAAAAACTTCAACAAAAATAATTTTTTTCAATAAAATTATTGTGGTTTTATCATTGCTTTTTCTTACTAGGAATATACACCACCTTCTCCCGACCAACTTGCTTACAGAGACCATCTCAAGCTTCTTCCACCTTTTTAAGTGTCTTTTTCCATGGTAAATCTGCCTGTAGCCTTTCGCTATATATTTCAACAAATATTTGTTTTTAAATATTTGTTTTTTCACATCTTACATGAGAGGGAACATGAATGGATGGGAGGAAAGGTGGAAAACGCATTTCAGCTTTACAGTTACAGCATACCGGTATGTGAATTATTCCTCATACCTTCAATAAAAAAGAAACATGCTTCTTTTTACCCACCATTTCATCATCTTCTTTACTTTACAAGCAGCAACATAATAATATTTTAGAAAAGTTAAAAGTAAAAGCCTAAGCCATGAAACTGCTTTAGGAAGGGATAGGTGAAAAAAAACTGTACCAGATATTACTATCAGATTTAATCTTTGGTGGATATTTACCCACGTGTTCTTCATACAGAGGTAGTGATAAGTAATACTATTTCCAGATGGCTGCAGTTTTAATGTAATTACATGGTGGTGTGGTAGCTAGTTACTGACTCTTAAACGTATAGACATGCACCTCCAAAAAATTATGTTGTTTCACAAACTGTATATGCTACTAGCACTGTTAAACTGGCAAAAGAAAAAATACGTTTTTGCATGGAATACAGGAAAAAACCCAAGCCTCTGATGTGTTCTTGTGAAATACAAAATCTAAACCCATTTCTATTTGCCCCACATTTCTCATATTAAATTTTTAGAGAAATGCTCAAATAAGAAGTTTAACAGGAAAATAAACACTTCCAGAGCCTGAGACTTTTACAGTTATCTATTAGCTACCATAAAAAGTGGCCAAAACCATCAGTAACAAAAAAGATTTCAATATGGAAGTGAAATATTACAATTGACCACCCATGAAAAGAAGTTTTAGATTTGTGGTTTTCAGGTTACACAAAGTTTTATTTGTACTTGTCATTGTTATAAGCCTGGTAGTCTGAGAGGTGAAGAAAGATCAGTCTCACAGTGAGCTCATAGAACCTTACCTGACAGCTGAAGGTGACAGGGAGAGTTGGTGGCCCTCAAGCCTTTGAAATAATAATTGTGAATACCAAGCCAAGCTGGATGTTTTTTTTCTCTCACAGACTTTCTGTGAACAGAGAAAAAGCCAAGCATATTCAATAAGTCCATCACCAAGCTGTCTTAATCTGCATAATGCAAGTGCTGTCACTAGCAGCCTGCAGCAACATCCTTTCCCTGGAACAGGAATGCCCTTACTTCTAAGGATATTATGTTTTGATGCAGCAGCCGAAGGGGGGACTTTCACATAGCTGAAGATCCTGAGGAGCCTAGAAGCATGGCAGTGATCTCCAAGCTTGCTTGTGTTGCTTCCTTTGAAGTTAACCTATTTATACGCCCCCATTCTTAAAATCTAGTATAAGAAAATACCACTTGTTGTAGCAAGTTAGAGTGATGTGCCGGCTATACAAGTGGTCTGTTTCTATCTGCCTCTTTCTCTGTTGCAGGATTTGGTACTAGCTGCTTCAAGAAGATGTCCAATAACTTTCGCTTTGGATGTAACAACCAGACCAGAAGGGAAACAGCTCCCTAATCCACCTTTGAAGGTACATCGCCAACCTCTTCTACATTTGCCATAAATGTCAAGATTTTTTCCACTGAGAATAATACATATAGCTCTAGTCAGCTTTAGGCAGATTGTACTGAAGCACACTTCGTGAGATATTTAAACAACAGGAGTCAGACTTTACGGTCCTTGTTCGGAACAGTGCCGTGGTGCATTGTGCCCACAATACTATCAAAATCAGACCCGACTTTGAATTCTGAGATTCAGATTGGTCTGTGCTATAAGGACCCTCAAAACCTGACGTCACACACTTTTCATCTTTCCATTCACTTTATCTCACTGCCTTCAGTTCTGCACTTTATTATAGCCCTTGTAAGAGTCTCAGAAGTGTCAGAGAATGTGGTCTCAAAAAACCTCTTTTTATATATGGATGTGTGCATATTTATGTATGAAAGGTACAGACAGAAGAATACTTAAAGCCTTCTGGAAGCAAGAACAAAGTTACAAGATTTAGAGTTTTCTAGCATTTGCAAAGAGTGTCAACCTGCTGGTTGTAAATTAAATCATAAAAACCTGAATGATGTGCATCCTAAGGGCACAGAAATCAGAAAACAAAGTAAACATAGTTGATTATTTTTTTTTGTTTCATTACTACTCATTCCATGCTTAAATGTGGGAGGTTGACTCTAGAAAGACAAAACTAACAGTTATTTACATTTAGATCTTAATTCCTTAAATTCACACTGTGATATTGTGAATTTAGGTTCTGAGAATCCAAAATCTTCACATGAAGAGCCTTCCAATATGTTTGGGTTTGCTCCCTTTGTGAGGGAAATATGAGCACAGAGGCCAGAGGCACAAAAGGCAGATGGCCATTTGAAAACTCACTTCTTATACCATACAGCTTAGACAGGATGTAGTCCTGAAAAACATTAAGCCGGTTCTAGTATAGTCCAATCAGCTATTTTTATGAATGAGCCTGATCTTAAATCATTGCCACATTTTTACTTAGTCTAAATCAGCCTAGTCTTTCCCTCTGTTTTGAAATAATATTTGTCCCATTTTTGGACTCACACTAACATTTTCCATAGATCCAGTACTCACATCTACCATGCCTATTGCTTATCTCTGCACCACATATGAAAAATTTAGCATTGAACCTCTTTAACTTCCTTTAAGAGGTCCAACAACAGTTACGCAATTTGTTTGCAAATTCTGTCATTAACTAAGGACTAAAATACAATCAGCCAAGCAATAATAGCTTAAAAATTCTTAGGACAAAATGAAATCTCTTTGGATTTTTTCACTGAATCTTCTGACCGAACCTATCTGCTACATTTATTGGAGACAGTGTTTTGAATTGCTTTATTGTGAACTGGAACATAGAAGAGAGAAGAAGGTGTCATAAAACATGTAAAAGCACTGAGCTAGGGCTTTTCAATCTCCACAGAGGAGCAAGCAAGAAGATGGTAAGTCAAGAGTAGAAAGAGGAGAGAATCAGCATGGAGATGGATGCCAGTGGCAGAGCAATTCTTCAGAGTGTGCCTCCACTCCCCAACGGCACACAGAGCTTTTTTTAAACAGCACGTACTGCAGGATCCCTCCTCCACACTGCACACAGACAAACTGTACAATTCATCCAAGCCAACCAGGACAACTGTCATTTTTTTCCATGAATAGAGTCCTTATTCAAAAATATTTCTGGTTGAATTCACCTAGTTTTGGAAACCTTATTCTAGCCTAGCAAACACCACTTTCATAAAGTCTCTTTATAAGTCTTAGCTAAAATTATGTAATAATGAGTTTAGATCCAGCAGCTAAAAGGCCTAATTTTTACAATGAGGTCAGTAAGAGGGAGAGGATGATGACGTATGGTTTGATGGCTGCAATCCAGTCCAAACAGTCAGCAAAGTAAAGTAAACAGTTCTAGTCTGGCTTTGGTCTGCTCGTCGTACCTGCACCTGCTGAAAGACTCATTGAGGTACAGTATATGAAATTATAGTTCCCAGTGTGCATTATTAACATGTTCTGCAGTCACCAGCAGTCATGAGTTTAGAAAATTTTAATCTGTTTGTTAAGAAACAAACTGCTTATTCTTGTCACAGGAGATATTTATGATTTGTTTCCATTGTGCAGGTTGCACATACATACTGTCTTAAAAAATAAAAAACCTAAAAGTATAGCCTCTAAATATTATAAGACACAACTGTGCAGAAAAAAAGTCTCACATTCACATATAATTTCATCTTACTTACTATTCAGTGTCCCAAATACAGCTTTATATACCTATATTGTACTCCAAGTTCCTAAAGAGAGAAAGGGAGCTTGAGGAAAGAGAGATAATGTTCCTGCTAAGTTTCACTGAGTTTCATACATACTTACTGCGACAGCCACATCACTCAGTTTATGGTCCTCAAGATAACTTAAGCTGCTATTTTGAAGCAGTCTTTCCTGAAAAAAAAAGAAAAAAAACAAAACCAAAACCAAAAAATACAGTTTGGTATTAAAACTTCAAGCCTCATTTTTTAAGTGCTTAGCAAATAGACGATTGCCATTTGAGCAGATCTTTCAGTTCAGAACTTTCTTTTTATGTCCATAATGATGCTGACTGGCAGATCTCAGCATCATGGCACTACAGAAGAAAAAGGATTTCAGCACAAGTAGGGCTAAAATTCCAGAACAGCCATAGTCAGAGACTATTGTTTTGCACCCTAAAAAAAGATCAGGAGGGTATTTTCCTGCTGAAATATTTCTTGGAAAATTCCAATAAAGATGTGAATTAACCTTTAGGTAGGATCTATCATGCACTGGAAAGAACATAATCCAGAAATGCAGCTTTTGCAGTAGTCTGTACTGAAAGCAAGGGCATTTTTTTCACTGAGTTCTTCTTCCACTCACACGACTTCATATTTCTGATGCAATTTTCCCACCATAACAAAGTAACCGCCAAGTTGCAGAGGTAGATATCTCCCCTAGTTCCCTGCACATTCTGATTTTGCGAAGAAGAATGTCAGCTCTAGGCTGGAAGATTCTGGTCACCATGTCTTCCTACTCCACACATTCTGACTGACACTTGCCATGATAGGACTACTCATTTCACAGATCACACTGCCAGTCATTCCTTCTGGAGTCAGAAGATATGGAGAGTAGTCACCATTATAAAATGTAGGGATTTATTTTCATAGCCAAGCAATGATTTTAGAGAAACCAATAACTTCAAGGATCTCTTTGAAATTATTCTTGACATTTAAGGCGTGTGGTGCTTCTCACTAAATTCAATAGTATCAGCTGGGAGTCAGCTATCGCTGCCTGTGCCCAAGATTAACGTCTCGTACCTAATAAAATGGGCCTCGAGGGGCTACTGAAACTTTCTGAAAGCAAGGTGACCTGGCTATTGGAGAAATGTCAAGTGAAGATATTTGCAATGCAACTCTGCATATCAATAACTGTATTACAAATCGGGTTAGGCAAGAATAATTGTCTCAAAGGATCTTTGTTATAGAACAGAAAAACTCCTTCAATATGTCTCAGTAAATCTGCCCCTGTAGGCCACAAATATAACTTTACTATATAGTAGAGTTGTCATGCTAAGTTTCACTCCACGTTGCAAATGGCTGAAATTTGAACACTGAATAATCCTCTGTAAAAGGTGACCAGTGTCTTGGCTTACATTGTGTACCTGAAAGTTTGCCTAAGTTATATTTAGGTATTATGAAGCAGGGATCACAGATGCACTACCAGCTCACTCCTTTGGTATAAAGTCACTAACAAGAAAATATTCATCATGACATCAGTCTCTAGCTATGGACAAATCTATGTTGAATGCAATTTCATAATGACATTGCCATGAACTATCAACATTTTTAAAGACTACTGCATTCATCAAAGGAGCTGCCATTTGTCTCACTAAACACTAGTTTTGTCCTTGTAAGTATAATTGCAAATGCAAATAAAGACCTCAGGTATTCCTACATGAATGAAGTTGAGCCATTATATGATACTGTATCTGACCAGACAAGACAGTGCAAGGAGAGAACACAGTTATTTATTGATAGCTTACATTTAACCTTAAGGTCTTTGGGATGCTGCCTTTTTATTTGCAAATCTGTGCATTAACTAGTACCATAGACTAGGTCCAAGACTGTGAGGTATGTTTTTTTTAGTATTGTATCAATTCTTTTTCCCAGTATTTTTTACTACTTGTTTTCAATACCTCACTGAATAGGAAGCTGTAAACAGAGCAATACAAACAATTTTATTTTTTTTTCTGTCCAAGTTTTGCTGGGATTTGTAGATGTTAGAAAGTTGTATCTGCAACTTTGATTGTTCTGACCATTGGAACTGCAGTGCCTCACTGCCAGTCCCCTCAGACAAATAGTACGTGTATAGAAATGGTACTCAGGCATGTGCAGTGAACACGATAAATCCACAATGTACTGACCAGCAAGTGTAAGAAAAGTTCAAGAACAGGGCTGGTTAGTGTACACACTTGTTCAACACCTTGCTTGACAATTGACTCTCTTAAAACATTTCTTTGCATGGAGTTGGGACAAGAAATCTGACCTTTTGCTGCGTAAAAACATTTTACATTCTGTTCTTATTGTTGAGATATCACAGGATTTTGCCTGAGGAGGATGACTGCAGTTCCAGACAGATAAACAGGTGCCAATTCAAGTCAGCATGCTGGAATAGAAGTTCTTTTATGGGGTGTATAAAGGACCACTCAGAGTGGAAAAATTCAAGAAATTCTACCTAGAAAGAAATCAAAGCTCTGCCTGTCATTGAAAGGACAACAGAGGGACAGAGAAAAATGAGTTCTGTAACCACAACAGCCAGCAATTTGGTGTTTCAACATACAAACTGATGTAATTCCAAGACACAAAGCAGCAAAAGAAACCTGGAATAAGTGAATTGATGAAGGCTTTTGAAACTTTAAGCAGCCCGGGGGCCTTGCACAGTATTTATAACATTCTTACGTAAACCACTTTCATTAACTTTAGCTCTAATTTGGGATCAATTCAGAAAAGGAGTAACAAATTACCAAATGAGGCATATCTAGGTAGTACACTGAACTGGTGTTAAAGTTACCTTTGTAGGTCTGTTGCCTGTCACCTCAACAGCTTTTCAGAATCCACAAAATGCTTGGTCACAAAACTTTCTGTGTTGTGAAATAAATCACAAGATTGGGACTATTGCAATACAGAGATAAGGATGAAAGTGGTTACATGGTGTTTACTCTTTAAGTCAGACTGATCACAATGAGTTATGAACCATACAGCATTGATTCTGACAAATGAGACACCAACCCAGCAGCGAAATTCCTATTATACAAGGGTAGAACAAGTCCCTTTAGGCATATCAACTTCAAAGTGAGTCAATCAGAAGTTGAGTGATTGACAATTTTGGAAGCTACAACGCACTTGCAGATGTGCAGCACTAGGAAATGTATCAGTCTCTCTTCTTTACAAGGGAAGTTAAATCTAATTCTAATTCATACAAATAAATACCCTGTCAGCATCCAGGGACAAACATCACCACTGAGATCTTATGGCTCTTAGAAGATAATTTTTGATCCTTGATACAAGGATCTCTAAAGGCAAAAGTCACAGCACTTAATCTTATCAGTTCAATAGACAAGAATAAAAGACAGACCCTGCCAGACCTCCCACAAAGTAAAGTCTGATAAACTTCAAGTTACCTGATCTGGTAAACTTTGAAGATCTCGTACAATGGCTTTTTAGGTTAGAAACCTCTTCCATTTGCAGTATTAGGCTAAAAAACTTTACTAGGGATAAAAGTGGATGAGGCCTCCTACAAACAGATAGAAGCAATCTCATGTCTACAGGCCCTGGGGGACTTCAACTACCCTAATGTTTACTGGAAAGAAAAACCAGCAGGACATAAACAATCAAGGACATAAATGGAAGGCATCAATGACAACTTCCTGACCTAACGGACAGAGAAACCAATGAGGAAATTACCTTATACTCAAAAGCAAGGAGGGTTTCATTGGGGATGTGAAGGTTGAAGGCAGCATTGGCTGCAGTGAGCATGAGATGGTCAAGTTCAGGACCTGGAGAGGAGGGACTGAACAGGTCAAAATGCATGATGAGAACCTTGGACTGCAGGAAAACAGATTTTGGCCTCTTCAGAGATGTGCTTGGAAGAGTGCCACAGGATGAAACCCTGGAGAGAAGAGACATCTAGGAAAGCTGGTTAATACTTAAGGATCATGTTCTCTAAGCTCACTGAAGAGGTAGTCAGGCAAAAATGCCAGGAGGCCTATGTGGATGAACAAGAAGCTCCTGGTCAAACTCTATCACAAAAAGGAAGCGTTCAGAAGGTGGAATCCAGGGCAGGTAAGGTGACAGAAATACAGTGACAGTCTGAGCATGCAGACATGACATTTAGGAAAGCCAAAGCCCAACCAGAATTGAATTTGGTGAGGGACATAAAAGGCAAGAAGAAGGGCTTCTATAAATACATAGGTGACGAAAGGAAGACTAGGGAAAATATGGGTCCACTGCTGAATAGGGCAGAGGACACAGGACATGGAAAAGGCTGAAGTACTGAATGCAAGACGTTCCTTCGTGAATCCCAGGTCTCAGAGAGCAGTGGTAAAGCCTGGGCCAAAAAAGGCTTACTTTGGTGGAAGAAGATCAGATCAGGGAGTGCTTGAGCAAACTGGGCAGACAAATGCATGGGCTCTGATGGGATGAACCCACAAGTGCTGAGGGACCTGGCTAGTGTCATTGCAAAATCTCTCTCAATAACCTTTGAACAATCATGGTGATGAAAGAAGTGTCTGAGGACTGGAGGAAATTAAATGCCATTTCTCTCTTCAAGAACGGCATGAAGGAGGATCTCGGAAACTACAGGTCAGTCAACCTCATCTCGATCACTGGAGAGGTGATGGAGCAGTTAATCCTGGGAACACTTTACAGGTACTTGAAGGAAGAGAAGGTGATCAGGTGTAGTCAACATGGATTCATCAAGGGGAAGTCTTGCTTGACCAACTTGATAACCTTCCATGATGAAATCACTGGTTTGCGAGGGAGGAGCAGTGAATGTTGGGGGAATGTTGGGGGTTGGAACTAGATGATCTTTAAGGTCCCTTCCAACCTGAACCATTCTGTGTAACGTTGTCTCCCCTGACTTCATTAAAATTTTTGAAACTATCTCCCCTTAGAAAGTTGACATCCCCATGGAAAGACTGTTGAATTATGGGCAAACAGTAAGCAAAACTGAAAACTGGCTGAATGGGCAGGTTCAAGAGGCTGGTGATTACTGGCACAAAGTCTAGTAACTAGCAGTGTACATCAGGGCTTGCTACTGGATCCAATCCTCTTCAACAACTTCGTTAATGATCTGGATGGTGGGGCACAGTATACCTGCAGCAAGTTTGCTGATGATCCAAAAGATGATGTTGCCATCAAGTTGGGCTTTGACAGGCTGGAGAGATGGTCTGGCAGGAACCTCATGAAGTTTAACAAGGAGAAGTGCAAAGCCCTGCCTCTGGGAAGGAACAACCCCGTGCACCTGTATATGCTGGGGCCAACAGGCTGCAAATCAGCTTTGCAGAAAAGCCCTGGGGGTTCTGGTAGACACCAAGTAGAACAGAGGCCAGCACTATGCTCTGTCGGCAAGGAAAGCTGCCAGTGTCCCAGGCTGCATGAGGAGAAGCGTTGCCAGCAGATTGAGGGAGGTGATCCTTTCCATTTATTCAGCACTGGTGAGGCCTCATGGGCAGTACTGTGCCCAGTTCTGGGCTTCCCAGTACAAGAGAGAGATGGAGCTACTGGAGAGAGTCCAGCAAAGGGCCACTAAGATGATGAAAGGAGTGGAGTATCTCTCTCATGAAGAAAGGCTGAGGGAGCTGGGACTGTTCAGCCTGTAGAAGAGAAGGCTTGGGAGGGTTCTTATCAATCTGTATACATACCTGAAGGGATGGCACAAAGACAGAGCTAGGCTCTTTCCAGTGCTACCCCATGACAAGACCAGAGGCAATGGGCACAAACTGAAACACAAGAAATTCTATATGACCATTGGGAAACACTTTTTTACTAGAAGGGTAACTGAACAGTGACACAGGTTTCCCAGAGAGATAAGGTAGTCTCCATCGTTGGAGATCTTCAAAAGCCATCGGAACGTGGTCCTGGGCAACCAACTCTAGGTCCATCTGCTACAACCTCCTGCTCAGCTCAGCAGGTTGGACCAGATGAGCTCCAAAAGTGTCTTCTAACCTTAGCTCTTCTGTGAGTACGCACACATGTGAGTTGAAGAACTGGGGTTCTCTGGATGCTAAGACAAAGAAGATAGGTAGCAATATACTGGATTCTGCTGAAATTACATGATTTTGGTGCAGGTCAGGGGCTCCCTAGAGGGGTGGGCAGGTGTCCATTGATATTTTTTTGTAAGTTGCACTTCTGTGTATTACAGATCTCCAGGGCAATTGTGTTCCTGTCTAGTAGCCCTCTACATGGGTTTTGCTGGCTATCCCCAAGTTCAAGGGTGTGTACGTGGCAATATAGGCTGATCACAAAACGGATGTGTAGGAGGTGTGAATATCAGGCAACACTTTTACTGTAAGCGTGACCGAGCATTGGCACTTCCAAAAACAAGTCATATTTGAAAATTATCACATCCCTGAAAGGTGATGGTTTTTGAATGGGATTCTATTTAGCAGTGGATAAATCAGAAATAATGAAATGATAAATAAAGCAAAGAATCAGGCAAGAAAAAACGCTTTTAAAGATTCAAGTGACTAGAAGTAAAATCTAAAACCATTCACTTGATGGCTGACAGCTGCAATGTCTCTTCTACCTTCATCACTATATCTATTTATAAGCAAAACAACAGAAGCTTTGTTAGACTGTCTTTGATGATGTAGGATATTGATCGTTGTGCAGGAGACAGGGCATTCTTTTGGTGACTTTTCAATGTGCTAGTGAAAAATACCTTTACCTAAGGCTGAAAACAAAACCACTCCAACACAGAAAAAGAGTAGAAAACGGAAAAGGGAGATTTTGTTGTTCTGCTGAAATAGATTCTCCTATGCGACTGGAAATATTTGATACGGTAGCGATTTAATGGCAATTTAAAATGTACTAATGATTCGAGGCAGATCAAGTGTTAAGTTTTAACAGCACTTAATCATTAGCTAACTTAAGGATTTACAAGGTGATTGAACAAAATAATTGGACAGTGACTTAGTTACAGATTCTAAAATGGCAAGAATCACACTAACTTACTATAAGGTTATCCTACATCTATACATATATATATAAGCAAGAACATACAAACACACAATAACTAAGGGATCACACACACACCTACACCTGACTTTTAACTATTAGGACTAAAAGTCCCTTCACAATAGGTGACTACAATGAGTCAACAGGTCATAGAATCATAGAATGTGTTGGGTTGGAAGGGCCTTTAAAGGTTATCTAGTCCAACCCCCCTGCAGTAAGCAGGGACATCTTTAAGTAGATCAGATTGCTCAGAGTCTCGTAAAGCCTGGCGTTGAATGTTCCCAGGGATGAGGCCTCCACCACCTCTCTGGGCAACTTGTTCCAGTGTTTCACCACCCTCATTGAAAAGAACTTCTTCCTAATGTCCAATCTAAACCTACCCTGCTCTAGTTTAAAACCACTGCCCCTCATCCTATCGCTACATGCCCTTGCAAACAGCCGCTCCCCAGCTTTCCTGTAGACCCCCTTCAGTTACTGGAAGGCTGCTATAAGGTCTCCCTGGAGCCTTCTCTTCTCCAGGCTGAACAACCCCAACTCTCTAAGCCTGTCTCCATAGGAGAGGTGCTCCAGTCCTCTGATCATCTTCATGGCCCTTCTCTCCAACAGGTCCATGGCCTTCTTGTGCTGAGGGCTCCAGAGCTTCATGCAGTAGTCCAGGTGGGGTCTCACGAGAGCAGAGGGGCAGAATCACCTCTCTCATTCTGCTTGCCACGGTTCTTCTGATGCAACCCAGGATGCAATTGACCTTCTGGGCTGCAAATGCACATTGTTGGCTCATGTCCAGCTTTTCGTCCACCAGTACCCCCAAGTCCTTTTCCGCAGGGCTGCCCTCTGTCACATCATCTCCCAGACTGTATTGATAATGAAGATTGTCCTGACCCAAGTGCAGAACCTTGCACTTGGCCTGGCTGAACTTCATGAGGTTTGCACGGGTCCACCTCTCTAGCTTGTCCAGGTCCCTCTGGATGATATCCTGTCCCTCTGGCATGTCAACCGCACCACTCAGCTTGGTGTCACTGGCAAACTTGCTGAGGGTGCACTTGATCCCACTGTCTAAATCATTGATGAAGTTATTGAACAGCACCGGTCCCAGTACGGATCCCTGAGGGACACCACTTGTCACCGCTCTCCATCTGGACATCGAGCCATTGACCACTACCCTCTGGATGCGACCATCTGGCCAGTTCCTTATTCACCAAACAGTCCACCCATCAAATCTGTATCTCTCCAGCTTAGAGAGAAGAATGTTGTGGGAGACTGTGTCAAAGGCCTTGCAGAAGTCCAGATAGTTGATATCCGTTGCTCTTCCCTTGTCCACTGATGCAGTCACTCCATTGTAGAAAGCAACTAGGTTGGTCAGGCAGGACTTGCCCCTGGTAAAGCCATGCTGGCCGTCTTGAATCATCTCCCTGTCCTCCATGTGCTTTGGCATAGATTGTAGGAGGATCTGTTCCATGATCTTCCCAGGTACAGAGGTGGGGCTGACACAGCGGTAGTTCCCAGTGTCCTCCTTTCTACCCTTTTTAAAAATGGGTGCGATGTTTCCCTTTTTCCAGTCACCAGGGACATAACCTGGTGCCACGACTTTTCAGATATCATGGAGAATGGCTTGGCAACTATATCAGCCAGTTCCCTCAGGACTCTGGGATGCATCTCATCAGGTCCCACAGACTTGTGTATGTTCAGATTCCTCAGGTGGTCACAAAACTTGTCTTCACTTACAGTGGGAGGGACTTAGTCCCACAGGTCCCCGTCTTGCAGTCCTTGGGAGGTGTGAGGAGAGAGGCTGTCAGTGAAGACCAAGGCAAAAAAGTTGTTGAGAACCTCAGCCTTCTCCTCGTCTGTTGTTACCAGTTTGCCATTTTTGCTCATCGGGGAGGGTATGCTTTCTTTAACTGTCTTTTTCTGGTTGACATACCTGTAGAAATCCTTCTTGTTATTCTTAGCATCCCTTGCCAAGTTCAGCTCCAGCCATGCCTTGGCCTTCCTGACCTCATCCCTATATAACTGGACAGCATCTGTATACTCTTCCCAGGATACCTGATCCTGCTTGAACTGCCTGTGCAGTTCCTTCTTGCCTTTTAGTTTGACCAGCAGGTCCCAACTCAGCCGTGCCAGTCTCCTCCCTTGCTTGCTTGATTTCTTACACCTGGGGATCGAGATCTCTTGTGCTCTATGGAAAGTGTCCTTGAAGATCTGCCAGCTCTGTTCTGCCCCCTTGTCCCTAAGGACTGTTTCCCAGGGGGTCCTATTGACTAACTCCTAGAAGAGCTGGAGGTTTGCTTTCCTAAAATTCAGGGTCCTTCTTTTACCTTTGGACAAATATTTAGATCCAGTAAAATATAAGAAAATCCACACTTGTAAGACCTAATCTGCATATAGAGAGGTGGATGAAAGATAGGCTAGCCTATAGTTAAAATTTTGCTTTTTGAATTTAGAGCAAATACTCACAATGTATCAGCATTCCTCAGCAGATGATAACAGGGACTGAATGGGGAGCTGACTCCCCTTGGCCTTTCAGTTCCTCAACATGTTTGCCTGAGTGGTGTCCTGACTCAGAAGAGTTTGCTGGTCACAGCCTGCCACGATCCAGGAGAGCTCAAAGGGTCTCACTATAATCGGTACTTATTGGACTGGAGATAATTGACTTTCATCAGATATTTTCCACTCCAGCCCAACTTAGACGATGGAATATTCTGATATTTTCCACCAGTTGTGCAAGTCCAGAACTTGCTAGATCTGCAAGTTCTGGTATCATCTCCCATTGGGGCATGATCCAGGTACAGATGCACTAGGTTGTCAGGGAGTGATAGTCCCAAGCGATAGAGGAAGAAGTAGCCAGGCGCATTAAGGGAGTGCGTTAATGTTCTGGTCCTTTATCTTTCACAATTCATGCCTGACATCCTCTAGGTAGGTACATGTCCCAGGGCTGGGGAATTGCACCAAGTACTGAGTGGCCAAGAGGCGGGGCAGGGGGGGACTTCTACCGCCACAATGACTTCACTTACAAATATTGCACATGTTATGGCTGAATGACAGTGCTCCTAAAGGCTAGCAGCAACAATAATTCAGGGTAGCAGATGTGCTGCTATAAACCACTTCAGCCTTGCTTACAATACGGCTTTCATAAACTAGCTAAGATTATGAGATGTGCTTCGTGTTTCTTATTATTCTGTAAGGATATGATATAGGATGTTGAAGCCAGCCCTGCCACTGTCCATATGTGTGCTCTGAACAAATAGAAGATTTCTTCTTCCTCTACTGTCGAACTGACACACAGGAAAAGTAAAGTCACCTAGAGGAGGCAGGGTGAAAATTTCACTTTAAATAATAATGACTTTTACTTGTTCAATTGGTCTAGCCTTCTCAAATTACAATATAATTTTCAAAATTTTAACCATGGGAAAAAATACAGTAGCAATCAGTGCTATAGTGTTTTATAAAATCAGACTACAATAGAAAAACCATCTACATGCTGCTGTCTTTTCTCTTATCCTGTTAATTGAGTCAGGCAAAAAATATATCTAAATTTCCTACAAGGAGAGTGAATGCAGTGTATTACACAAAGAATCGACAGCCCAAATAACTGTCCTTGAAATGAAGAGTTAAAATGAGACACAAAAGTACTGAGGTATTTGGTATTATAAATAGAATTTTTGCTCTTTCTAGGATGAAGAGCAAGATTCCTAACAACAAACAGAACAAACTCCACCTATTAGAAAGGAGGCTGTGCCTAGTGTTCCAGGCCCACCCTCCGATAAGAGTAATTTTTCCATGTATATATGGTATTCTCATATGTCTTCTAATTATCACTTCTGCCCATTGCCTGTGCATTAATATGAAGTGACAAGGGTATGTTAATGCAGGAAAAACAAACGCTCTTGAAGCTATCTCTCTGACATTCATTTAACAGAGGGTTGGTTTTTTTGCTTTTAGAGGACAGAATTTTTGAAGGGAAGTTTGTTTTTTCTCTCTCCTTTCCTCAGATAAGCATGCAAAATACAGAAATGGAGTCCTCTTTCAGAAGTGACATACACTGTTTTTGAGCATTGTCAGTTCTGCGCTTGTACAGAAATGGCCAGGAATATTTAAAAGAGCTAATGCTATTATTAAAGCTATTGCTGAGCAGAAACAGAAGGAGTATAAATGGAGACACACAGAAGGGGATCAGGTCTTTTTGGCTAGGTTAAAAGTTGCTTTGCCATCCTAGTGCTCCTTTTACAATAGGGAATGCGTAAAATGGGCCTCTGTTTAGAATAGGGGTAAGGAGAGAGAAAGAAAACCATAGGAACAACCTTTGAACTTCACTTCAGTTCCTCAAAATTTAAATTCAAATCCAGCATTTGGAATAAGCCCACTATGGAGTATGTTACAAGGTACATAAAAATGGATGGAAGCTGTGATCTTAACCTGGAATTTGAATACTGGATTTTGCTGGACTTGCTGAATTAAATCTATCATACCTGTTTTCTCCATTTGCTATTAACAAAGGAACATTTGGTGTCAAATAATTTGATTTTCATTCTTATTCAGGAAATATTTCAATGCCTTGAAAGTTTTTGGTCTGACTGTATTCATACTGTTCAATGCATTAAACATTTCCACAGTTAGTTCACGTATTAGAATCTGAGCTTATCTTGGCTTTTTTAGTTTGTACCAGGACACTGTCACCTCTAGTAAAGGACACTCAGCACAATTAAATAAAGTATTTATGATTTGTAGCTTGGGAGTTTTTGTAAGGGTATTGCAGGATGGGGATACTCTTATTACGAACTACTTCGATCTTTCTCTTTTCATACTTCCTCATTATTACATATAAGTAGGAATAAGAGCATATTACAGATGGCCAGACAGAAAAGCTGTAGTTGAAGGCTGTTTCACCTTGTCATAAGTTGTCATACTGTAAACATTCTGGCCGATGTATTCCATTAGGCTGACATTCTGAGCATTATTTTATTTGTTAAATGTTAATAAGAGGAAATACAACCTTTGCTATGGTTGCAAAGACTTTTTTTTAGAAGTCTGAGAGTAGAGACATTATATGTTACAATAATGTTTTCCATATATTGGTAGTGTGGATTTTGCTAGAGGCATTGACTAAATATAACTAAATTAAGAGCTATGTTTCAAGAAAATAAATTATTCAGGAGAAACTTCATAAAATTTGAATGTTATGTTAAACAGAAGTTCTAGACGTTGTGGGCAGCAGCTGTATCAGAACTGGACATAATCCAGAAAAGGGCTTCACCTCTTTCATTTATCATTCTCCTAATTTATGTGTAGCTTTTTGAGCTCCTTTACTATAACTTTCAAAACAACCCCTTCACCTCTTTCATTTATCATTCTCCTATTTATATGTAGCTTTTTGAGCTCCTTTACTATAACTTTCAAAACAACCCCTGGGTGCTTTGAAAACAGAAAGAGATGCTGAAACTCATAGCCCATACTGGAAGTATGTGATACTCAGTAACCACAATATAACTGCAAGAGTAGTATTAAAATCAACTATATTCTCAACAGCTGTCACCAATACTGCATTTGGAGGCATTTACTCCTAACCCAGAACTGCACAGTGCTAGTTTGAAACAGCTGGCAAAATCTCTTTCCTTCCATTCCTTTTGAACTGTAGCGCTTCACTGATAAATGTTTTGCTGAACAATTTGTGGAGCTCACAGTGTGAGTCCTTATAATTAGGATGATTTTACGACACTGCTGACAGCACCATACCTGCACTTTGTCACACTGGTCCCACTCATCTCTGAAATAAATAGATTAGATGAAGCTGTTGCATTCAAGTGCATGTCAGAAAAGTTATTCATCTGTCCTGAAATGCACGACTACATGTTCTAGTAAAAAGACTGAAAAATTTAGTTCCATGGCCCCATTAATTTTATTGCAGGTAATTATATATCATACCTCATAAAGGTGGTTTCTTCAGATGACACTTACTACCCATAATGGAGTAACTCTTCACTTAGAGTTAATTTCCAGAGGTAAATTGATCCAGAAAAGCAGTTTAAGTTCTTTTTGGTTGCAATGGGAGAAAAGCAGTCACATAGTGACTAAGTGACTAAGTGGCTGTAGCCTAAATTATTTGGGGATAGAAGAGAATTAGTTGTTTTGCTTAGTTTTTCAGGGTAATTATTGGAAAGGAATGACTGAGTTCTGTGTTTCTGACTTAATGACACAACAGCAAGTAAGTGGCCTAGCAATCCACAATGGCCAATTAATTTCTTTTTTTTTTTTTTTAAATCTTTTCAGTAACACACAGTGACCTCATTTAGGCAGCCATAAATTGAACCTTAAAGGTATTGTCATTGATCTTACTGTGAAAGCTCTGAAGAACCCCGCACCTGCAGATAACTGTGATTTTATCCATACTCCTTTTCCACTCACATACAATAGTTCAGTATACAAAAAATCCTTAGGAAAAGATATGAAACTACTTTTTACCCATGTACAACAACTAGAATTTAGGAATAACTCAATTCAGGTCATACTTATTATGCTGAATTCAAGACTGCAAAAGTAACTAGCCCTTCTTATGATCAATTCAGGCGAATTCCTTTGAAACTTTTAACAGAATGTATCCACATTTCAGTATATATGTAAATGAAAGGCTTATGAACAAACGAGGCAAATAAGTAAGACCTGAATGTTAACAATTCTGAAAAATTTCATTCATTTCTTGATCTCTCTGCCTCTGTCATCACATTTGCTACAGTACTTTTTTAACATTAGACCTTATAAAATACCATTCAAGTATATTCTAAGGTGCAGAGTATCATCACATTTTCTTTCTTACTGCTGTATGAAGAAACACTTTAAAGTCTTGTAAAATATTGGGAGATTTTATTCTACTCTTAATTGAATTTAGGTAGGTGTATTTGAGATAAATGATGGTACTTTTGGAGAGCTGCAGACATGATGGCTTGAATCCAGCTTCCATTGAAGTAAATGGAAACACTTCAATTGATTTAATGGGTCTTGGGTTTGATCCAAGGTGCACTTTAACTTAATTGGACTATTCCTGGGAATAAGTGCAGTACCTACTTGAGTACCCATATGCAATGAGTATTTGTAAGATCTAGTCCTTAGAAGTGAGCATCTGAGAGACAAGAGCCACTCTCATGGTACACCTAGTTAAAAATCACAAGAAATAAGAACTGTGAAAGTTTTGCAGAAGTAAGAATATTAATATTAATTAATATTAATGTAGTGAAACAACACATCAGGAATTTAGCTTTCACATTTTTGTGAAACATAAATATGAATCTGTACTTTTTCACATGTCATTCCAAGTTAAACTGCTGAGGGACTGGAAAAAGAGATACAGAACTGTGTTTTATAAATCTGGTCTTGTAGATAACCATAGTCATTTTGTCATATAGTTATTTAATGATACAAAATAATCACTGTATACTCTCTTTCATTCCTGTGAGATCCGTTTCCCTCTTTACCATCTGTGATAAGATCATCGGTATAGATAAAATACTGAAAATATGTCTTAATATAATCTCAAACAGAATGTGTTAGACTATATTAATCTGAAGCTATTTCTACAAAGCTGTGACACAACGCCTTTCCCAATTCCCTGTCCACTGTAAGTGTGAAATGCCTTCAGAATGATTCATTATAAACCATCTCCATTTGGTCTTTAAACAAAAGATTTTTAAAGAGCTTGACAATCTCTCTGTTAATTTCCAATATATATCCATATTTTTTTTCCTTTTGGAACAATAGTGTTCTACCCTCAAATCTTAGCTTTGTTTCACAGAAGAATTAAACAAGATTGAAAGGGGTTTCATAGTTACTAAGATAATCAGTTTTCTGACCTTCTCTTTCAAGATATCACAGATCTTAACCAGTGTTCCTAAAAGCTCTGAAAGCGCCACATTTTCTGCTGTGGCACAACAAGAAAACTCAGTCGCTAACTACAGTTGTGGAGAGCTAGTACTGAACATTGATGCCATTGCATTTTCAAATAACAAATCTGCCTGAGCCACAGTGGGGTGCACGCTTCATTTCAATAAAAACCTCACTTAGCTGAAGGTACCACTAGCCGTTAGACTGGAGCAGAAACCTGCCTGCTGCCAGACAACTTAGTTCCACAATATTTGGCCTTCATGCACAGTCATGCACTGTTCAATCACTTTGCCACCAGCTCGGCCCAAGTACCTTTGTCACTTATGCTTGGTCAGCTCTGTGCCACTGCTGGTTCATCATGAGATGGGTTGCTGTCAAACCAGCCATACAGATGTACAAGTTGTAGCCAATCACGACCTCCCCAAAGCGCAGCACTGTCAAAAACCCACTGCATAACAAAACCTTATATAACCCAAAGCTCTCTAGAAAGCTACTGTTTAAAACCCTTCTCTGTGAGGAACTTTGACGATATGGCTGTACTAGGCTGGTACATGAAAATCCACTGCATGACACACAGGGTGACTGTTGGCTCCAGATATACCCAGTCAACTGTCCATGCAAGTTAAATATGAATAGAGCTCTTAAAGAATTGCAACAAAACAACAGAATTCAGGAGTACGAAGGTGGAAAAAAAAGTCCCAGAAGGAGAAAAGACATCTGTTTGAACTGTAGATACAGAAATTCATTTCAGTCCAAAATTACTCTTAGCCTCGGGTTTACAATTTGCTTATTTTTCCTGTGGTCCCCTGCCCAGCTTTTTCTTCTATATATTCCTTCTTTCCTTCAGTCCTTTGAATTCTTTTCAATTTGAAAGCATGTCCCGGTTCCTTCTCAGTGATGTTACCTTATATATAAAGGTATTTTCCACACTCTGTTTGTGACTCTCCATTTATTTCTCCTTGTATATTCTGTCTCTTCAGATTTTGGAAGAGCTGTGATAAAATAAATCTCTGAAGAGGCAGGTTAAGCTGTTATTATCACGTAACTCAGCTCTGCGTGGCGTTAAACCAAAGTAGCTAGGTGCAGGGGAAGTCTGCATGTGTTTCCTACACATCCAGCAATTTCTGCAGTGCCTACCATTATCTGCTATACAAACTGACTGAATAATAGTATTTGGTATGCAATGGATAAATTTCTTCCCATATACACAAATTCAGAAGGAAAACTTTTCTGAGCAAAATCAAAGCTATAATATAATGTAATAAGCATTTTCGATCCCTTTTCAAGACATCCAGTATTTCTTACAAGTCATATAGTACAGAATTAACTGCTGTCCAGCTTTCCTCTGCCAAATATGCCAGTACAATGTGCATTTCAAAGCATTTAAATTTGCTGGTTTTCCAAATTTTATGCATTAGATTTAACAGTATTAACAATGTAGTAAATGCACCACTTTATTTCTCTTTAAGTCTTTTTCCAGCTGTACTCTAAAATCTAGTGATTAACAGACTTTAAGGATAATCACAATAGTCTGGTAAAATTGGAATTAGATGACAAAGACTACATCAATAAGACATAGTACAGATGCAAATTAAGAGCTGCAAATTGCAGTGACCCATGACCAGAACTGGCTTAATTTGAGTTGCATTATAGCTGAACTGTACTATGCTAATGTCATGCAGGCATTGGCACATGAAAAAGCAGGTAAACCAACATGACAAGTATTAAATGTAGGACAAAATCACTGGTCTGCTTAATAAATGGCTTTTAATGCACTACACTTATATGCATAACAGGCTGAGTGGTAATACTCTTTTTTTAATATTCCTTTCTGTGACTAGAGAATACAATGTTCCATTAGATGGCTGTATAACAACAACCAGCCATTTAAGCTTTCTACTCATAATTTGCATGTTGACCTTGCACGTATTAAGAAGGCTGATATTCAAAAAACCCTTGAACAAGGTAATTATATGCCTTCCCAAACTTTGTTTCTGCTCCCATTTTTCTTGATATAGAAATAAATATGCAAAAATTGTTAAAAATTTAACATTGTGAATGTTTAAAACCCAAGAACTTCCTCCACCCTTTAGAAGTATCACATGAACTGTGAATACTATAGCTATGGCCATAGACTATACAGCCAAAAGTCTGAAGACCACCAGGCTTTGGCCCCTGGGTAAATCAGGCCAATAAGTCTACCCAGACAGAATACTTCAGTTATGCTATAGCACTTCAGTGCTTTGGAGACTTAAAAATGCGAGCCGAAGAGAAATAACAGGACATACCAAGTGTCACCAGTGCACAACTGTAAAGAAACCAATGGACAATGTCTGTGCCCACAAGTCCAGCAGCTTATCTTCACTCAGCACTGCAAAAGGAATGAAATTCCTCAGGATCCCTGTCACTCTACATGGAGAGAAACTCTTTAGAGAACTTCAATATATTCGCCAGCTTTACCTGAACAAGACACACCAGCCAGGTATAGCTGCTGCTTCTAGTTCTGTAGCAGATACATCATACATTTGCTATACAAAAAAGTGTGAGGAAACAACTTATAGAAGTTGTCTGAGCATCACAGTTTAGAAACAACACCACCACATGTGGGTTTTGCTGCTCTGGCTCTTTTAGAGACTGACAGCTACATTGCAGGCCTGTGCAGCACTTAAGAAGGGAGTGATCTGGAAGATATGCAGGTTCATCACAAAGACCACAAGAGCTCACAGTGATTACTTAATTTCACCATTTCCCCAGGAGCCACAATTTCTCTGGGAAGACAGAGTAAACTAGCTCTTAGAATGATAAATTGAGTGACTCCAAGGAATTGCAAGGTCAGTTCAAGTATCTTTTCTTCTAATTAAGCTCATCTAACTTCTCCGTTGAATTTGACTAACTTCCAGCATTTTGAGTCATCATATGAAAGAGGACAGAAATAGCCCTCAAAAGTCTTTTCCGTACCCAAGCACATTTGGTTGTAAAAAACATTTGTACCAGCTTGTAATAAAATTCTGTAATCTCATATGGTATCTCCACATGTCATCAGCAACTAGTAATCGCTGTTTCTTAAGCTCTGATCTTGTAAATAGTTATGACTCTTAAGATAGTGCTGTAACTTTAGAAACATCAAGCTTATTTAATTAAATGACACTACATTAGGAAAAAATTCTTCACAGAAAGAGTGGTCAGACACTGGAATAGGCTGGCCAGGGAGGTGGTGGAGTCACCATCCCTGACTGTGTTTAAGAGTCGTTTAGATGTGGTGTTAGGGGATATGGTGTAGGGGAGAACTTTGTAGAGTGGAGTTGATGGTTGGACTCAATGATCCCAAGGGTGTTTTCCAATGTAAATGATTCTATGATTCTATGATTCTATACCCATATGACTGAATTCAGAATTGGCATGTCAGTAACAGAAATCCAATATGGTAAAACAGCATTAAAAAAAATTGATGATCCCTAAATCCATCTTAGATCAATACTACTTTAACAAATAAGATTTTCCCTTCATATTCCCTCGAGTTTAGATGGATAATTTTAATTAGAAAACCAACTTATTTTCTGAAGTATTATGTTGACAATGGTATTTCCTCATAGACTTTTTTGTGATGGAAATTAATACTCGAGAAAAATTAGAGAAAACTGAGAAGTAGGTGAAAAATTAATGGAAATAGCTTGCATAGGCATACAGATGCTTCCTTAAAATGCCTAGTAAAACTGTAAAATATGGATTTATGAGAAGAATGTTTCCAATTCCAACAGTTGGACTGCCTGATTAAAGTCTGACTTTTACCTTGTTCCTGAAATGAAAAAAAAAGTACAATCATTTGTTTTTAAGAACTAGAAAAAAGTAAATAAAATATTTCAGACACTACTTTCAATATGACTAATCACTCAAACTATAAGAGAAAAAATGTCATTATCAGATTAAACTGGAGGGTCTACTACTAAGCAAATACTACTTTTCTAAGAAGAATTAGTTGAAAAAAACAATCCAAAGATAATGAAGTCCACTAAACTTGACGGTGTATTTTGATGGAAAGCAGCTCAAACACAGGCCCCAAAACTTAGATCAATGATACTGAATATTCAGGACCTGTTTTTTATAGGGCACATTTGGGTAAAATTGACAGAAACTGTCATATACACAACTTTGTTCTTTTCTTCTTAATAGTATGACATTTCAAGAAAGAAGCAATATCAGCATCACAAAATATGCACAGTATTTAGTCTGAGCTAATACAGTCTGAAGTTAATACTGAACTCCACATGTTTTTTTCTTTTGTAATTTCTTTAAAAAAAATTAGTTACTATGGTATTCACAACACAAAGGCTTTGTAGAAGCTGCTCCCCATCAAAAGTTTCTGCACTGGTTCAGAGATTTGGTAGTATGATATGGTGTTCTGCTTTCACTTCAGCTTTGCCTTATTATTTGGATCTGCCCAGCTCTATTTGATAATCGTAATAGCCTTATTATGGTTCTTCTGTAGTTAAAGACATAAAGCATTCACACTAAGTCTCTTATGTATTTTGAGAAAGAGCATTTAACTTGGCAATTTACACACCCATTTTCCCTTAGCTAAGTGAGACTGTCCATCATTCTTACAGTTTATGAGATACAGAAAAATCTGGCTTAAGTTTGTATAAATAAAGTGGTCACTGCTTTAAAATAGTAGTCAAACACGTTTGTTTGGGGTTTTTTTAATCTTTTTTACCATAAAAGGATTATTTTATCATTTGAGGTAAGAACACTTAAACCACTGAAACACAAGGAGGCCAACCAAGCCAAAGTTTAGGCAATTCTTTTACCTTAAGTGGAGTTCTAACCTTGACAACACCTTTTATTCCTCGGAGAGAAACCTATCTAAAACTCTGCCTGAAGTGCTTTAAACACTTACAAGTGAATTATGCCAAACTTATTAGAGAAGCTTGTATTACACTGATATTCAGCTGCTGTCATTTGCAACAGTGAAGTTTATCAAATCTTATAAAGGCTGCAGAGATTCAACATTCATTATAAAAAAAAAACAAAAACAAACAAGCCAGACAAAATAACCCCGAACCCACTGCATCTTTGTTCCCTAAAATAGGTAGTAGTTGGATTTATTACCACAACCCTTTTACATTTACTACATTCCAGCATTTACTTTTACTAATATCTTTTTTTTTTTTTTTTCTGGCAGGAAGCCATGATGTTATTGCTTTATATTCCTAGTCAATGTTAACCCAACTGTAAAATAAATTATGTGAGCTATTTTAGAAACACTGAAGTGACAAAATGCTTCAGTAGAAAATATAGTAAAATGTCCCCTTTTTAATCATCCAAATCAGACTTGCCAGAAAGTATAGCTAGAGCAAAGTTATTGTTGCATATGAGAGCCATTCTCAGGAATAGAAAAGGCAATACTTGGATTCTGAAGTGCCAAATAAGCTATAAAAGTTTATGACTCCTTATTTAAACTTCTTATTCTCTGACAAGCAAATGTACCTTCTCTCAGGAAGAAAAGAAGATCCTCAAAGAGCCACAAGTTTCAGTAAGAAAAAGTCAATTATAGTTCACCGAAGTATTTCCGAAGTCAAAGTGGTAATCTCCTTTTGCTACTCTCCTTCCCACCTCCCTGTTTCCAGGAAAGAAACATACTGTCTCTTAAACGGACCATGGAGCCTCCCTGTAACAGCATTCAACTCCCAAACCTCCATTTTGCAGTAAGATATTATCAGGTAGCATACAGCTTCACACACTGGAAAAAAATGCTCTCTTTCCGGAGCTTCCAATCCACCTACAACATGCAGCAAACCCTGTGAAAAGACAATAAGATAGAAAAAGGCTTTATTGCTGTGACTGTGGCAAATCCAAAACTATTACTTTCCAGCCATCTGAACCACATACTTAAGTAAGGTGGAATAGAGACCAACCAACCAAAGGAGTCACTATTCACAGCATTGTCATTAACATAGCACATGTATTTATTTTAAAGTCATATACAAACAGAGTTTATTTACTCTGTAAACATAAAGCCAGTAAAGCTGATGACAATTTCAAGAGTAAACTACCAAATTCATGGTAGCCATATATATCACCTTATTCATGTTCTGTAAACCACTAACACAGAATAAGAAAGATTCTCTTCTCAACTGATGGAAATTTTTATAGTTGCAAAAAAAGAAAGTTTATATAGTTCATTCTACTCTTAAGAATAACTGAACATTACACAGCTTAAAAAATGTCCAAAATCACGTATCCTCAACTTTACTGCCTGTTTAAGTGTTCATTTTGTCCTGAAAAGAGTCTGAGTGAACACATAATGTAACAAGGATTTTAGCAGTTCTCTTTACAATTGGCTACTACATTTCATAAGCTAGCGTTTTTGCCCCCTGTTGATCCAATAGCTATGAAGGTAAGTGAGAAAAGAACACTGGAAACTGAAAGACCAGGTTGCTCGTTTAACACAGAGGAATGCTTTGATCGCTGAGTCAGCATCTAGTAGTGTGTATTAAATATCTTACAAGGCTCTTTCAGTGATCCAGGCAAGTAGGCATCTTCTCCCCCTTTTCTAACTGTGGGAAAAAAAAAAAAAAAAAAAAAAAGGAAGTCAAGCAGACTCTCATTTTGTTGTTGGCAAGGGAATAACAAAAGGCTTTTAACACTCCTTTCCCTAGGGAAGCTAGGGGGAGCAAGTTCTTTCATTTCTACCAGTTGACAGCAAGTAACATATCACAGGTGGCTGCTCTCTTGTACATATGCTGTTAGCTCTGCTTGTTTGTATATTCACTAGAACGAATGACACGCCTGACTCTCCTCATGTGCATACCCAGGGAGTTAGTGCCATCAGCCTGAAGAAACCATACCCCGGGCTAGAAAAGAAATGTACAAAATCCACTGCATTGAGATGAGATCTTATGGGGCTCTGCTTCAATTTGTGGTACACTCACGTGGGTACTGAGCGGTTTATATTTATAAATCTAAATTTATTTCACTAGGCTACCAAGCTACCAGAACTGATGAATTAGAAACAATTTTTACTTGTTTAGATAATTCAGAGTGTAACATAAAGGACAGCGCTGTAGGATGAAAATTTACATACTCAGGAAAGCGGAGAAGGACATACCACTATTTTAATTCCAAGTGCCTCGAGGCAATTTAGAAAACACACTGCAATGTTATTTTGAAGAGGCATAAAGATTCCACAGGGGAGCACTTTATAGTATAAAACACTTTTCACCTTAACACAAGACACTATACAGAAACAGCAGATTAGCAGGCTCAAGTAACTAGAAACAAAACTAAATCAGAAACTCCAATCATTTTTTTAGAAGTTTTGGAAAAGGAAAAAGAAAAGATGGTGTTGTTCATACGTGCTTGGTAGCTTTGAATAAAGAGTGAGGCACAGCTGTTCCCTTGCTTTATTTGGTCTTTGCTTTGCAGTGAAGAGTAGAATTTTAATATTGCAGTAGTCACCTGCTGGAGTGGAGGGGAAGAAATTTTCTTCTACGTAGAGTGACCTAATTCCTAGGGTATGTTTGATAAAACACACTGAAAGAACAATTTAGCTACCTTGGAGAGGCACGTGTCAACACAAGGAAACACAACAGACCACAAGGGAAACTCTGAGGTGAAAATTCTGGTAAGGTACTTCTGGTTTTCCACATGCAAGATGAAATCCGAAGCTTAAATGAGGAACTTACTTGGCCTGTCATGCTGCAGACCTACTCGTGGGTTTCCAGTTCTGCCAGAGCACTTGGGTGAGCTGGGCTACCCTTTCAGACATAAGCAGTACAGACTGCCTCATACACTTCTGTCCCATACTGGGAACCTCTTGAGGACCAAGCCTGCACTATAGTTTATTAACAGTCCAGTTCTTTCAAAATAAGAAATGTTTGCCAGCCTAGCTTCAGATGCAATTAAATAACCAGTATTATCCCATAAGTCAACTTGGCAGTACCAAAACAAATTTTGCATTCTAGATTAGATTATTTGTCCCTACCAAGCAGAACACAAATCTAATGTCAGCATTTACCAGCAGCCCCTACTTAACATGTAGCAATGCTACCACACTTCAAACTTAGTTCTGCTGCCCTTTCCAAACCACAGCTTATTTTAGCTTATTTACATGTATTGACTTACTCTACTACCACAAGACCCTTCTATCATTAGCTCTATCATTATAGAGGGTAGAGTTTGTCCTGTCCAGGGGCTGTGTACAACCCATTTAAAATAGTGCCAATATATGCTGTTCATCTGAACCCTAACTCCACCCTAAGGTTTTCCATTCATTGCAAACAGATGACTTAGATATAGCTACAAGGCTTGTGTTGATGCTATGCCTAAATTAGCAGCTCTTTCTGAACACACCTATCCTGTAACTTCCAGAAGATCCTGAACCAAACCCATCACTCCAGCATCAGGCCAGGCACCTGTATGGCACTGGCCTGATATTTATCTGTCAAAAACATAAACATAAGGAGACAATGTTGGTAGCATGACCTGTAAAAACATGCCTTACTTAGGTTCACTTAGAATTTAACTTAGAATCGGACTTAATCTGTCTCACTGACTCCTTAATGGAGTATAGGCAGATCATTTACCTCGGTGCCTCCTTTACTAAATTTGGTATCAGCAGAGCTAGGCTGTTGTAGATGAACTGAGATCCATTTTGTTAAATATGCAACTCATTTGCTGTGAGCACAGTGGAATAAAAAGAAGTTTTAAAGAAA
The DNA here is from genome assembly GCF_963924245.1 of Chroicocephalus ridibundus. Classification (NCBI taxonomy): domain Eukaryota; kingdom Metazoa; phylum Chordata; class Aves; order Charadriiformes; family Laridae; genus Chroicocephalus; species Chroicocephalus ridibundus. Next base: position 35,431,193 of record NC_086316.1, on the reverse strand, counting down.
ATACTGAAAAATAATTCCTCTTAGTATAGGGTGCTTGGGTCTGTTCTGTAAAACAGATAAAGAATGAAGCTATGTTCTATCTGGATTTAATTGGGTGACACAGTCCCTGGAAGAAAGGAGCATGAACGCAGCTAGAGCATGCGTAACTCCCTCTTTTTGATTATGTTTGAGTGGATCTCTCCTTGGAATGTGAGCTACCTTTCTGGCGACTCAAACTTTCCAAGTGCATAGTACCAGAAGCCTACCTATTGTACATGAGGATTTGGATTTTGACCTCATTAAATGTCACACCCTTTTGCTTTTTGCCTGTGTAAGGTTTTGGTTCCTTAATACACTAAGAACTTAAAGATTAGCTGTGTTGTGTGTAATGCAGCTGACATGCCTGTAAGAGTCTATGACCAAATACTCAGCAGGCTGTGGAAGGTTACAGAAATATTTCCCTGGACCAAACTTGTACAAGTGTATTTGTGCAACAAAATGCATTTGTCAAATTTTTTGGATTTCTGAGGTTTGAATTTCAGAAGGCTAAAATGGGACAGCTCTATCACAACAGGTTTAGATTTTGCAAGCCATTTATAAGAGTTCTTCACATCATTGAAGAACAGCATTTGTAGCAGTGTTATTGCTGGCATAGCTATAGGGAGACTCCTCTGGCACATGAATTACAGGCAGGAATTATTCCCTGCATCAGATCAAATCTGTATGTGTGCAGTGGAAAAATTCTGTCCAACTTATACCTAGGCAACTCTTCTGACCTACTAATTCCAGACATTTGTTATCCAATGAGTCTACTCAAATGTCTGGCCAGCAGTTGGCAAACACAATACAGTTTGCTATACTTCACTGAGATACAGCCAGAGAATACTAGAAAGATGTTCTTACATCCTGACAGATATCAGCTTTTCTGCACCCTATCCTCAATCTATTCTCAATGTATTAGTTTGTATGCCCTCATGTGGTGGGGTGCACAAGTTAATGAGAAACATTCTTTTTCTTGCTACGGTAAATAGCATTAAGAAAACATGTCTCAGGTTGTAGTGGTATATCTACATATCCAAATATCTGACCACTTTTTCATATCACCTGAGTAGACCATAGAGGGATGCATCCTACTGTCGCGAGAGAGTTCTGTAAATTTCAGTAGCAGCTACAAGATGCAGGAAAAAAAAAATAAAAATTGTTTGGATATGTTAATTGCATCCACATCCCTGCCCCCATCTCCCAAATCACCTGACTTCTGAGCAGTTTGGTTCCTGGCAGCCATGGATACTTTGGTGGTACCTGCTGCGTCTGACGGTTTCTTCCTGACTTCTTCAGTCAATCAATGTCAAATCTGAAAGCACAATGACGTACTGTCTTTGGGCATCCAATCAGTCTGAAATGGTACATTTGTGAAACAAGCGAAGGTCTTCAACATGAGGCCTGGGAATACAGAAACACATACAGGGTGTCATCAATCAATGAATTTTCCTGCAGGTACAACATCATTTGTCAGAACATCCATTTTCCTGAAAGCAGCTCCAGGGTTTAAAAGTGGAACTAAATGCATTCTGGAAACAAGATTACTTATGACAATTTGTCTCTCTTTTCAATAATATGACGTTCATATTTCAGATCTGCACCACTATTTTAATGGCATAAATTGATTGAATTCTGTCTAGAAAGTGAGGGAAGGAGTATGCAGCTAAGCTCTCTAGAGGCCCATTCCGATGTCCAGAGTCCCACAGCACATAACAATGAAGAGAAAAGCTTGTGTCATTGGTGCTTTTAAGAAGTCTTTTCCGTTGTACAAATAGTTTGCCAAAGACCTGCTTCTTCTAGGAGATTCTCAGCTATGAACATACTATGACAAAAATCCCAAGGATTTAAGAGATTAGCAGGCCAACCCTTGTTAATATCCAAGTCTGCTTTGACCTACTTCAGGAGAAAACACATGGGAATTCAAGGAAAGGCAATAGACAGTAGTTTGCATTGTCTGGCAGCATCTACCTCAGACTTGTTCGAGTGAATACATGTGTAGAAAGAAGGCATAAACTCCTTTATGAGCCCCAGGTTTCCTTGCAAGGTGTCACTAAGACCCGTGCAACTAAAATTAAAATGAAGAATTCATATTTCTTTACACAAAGGACTATTATTTTTCCACAGGAGTCTTTCCTAGTTCCTCCTTTTCATCCTCTGCCTCAGAAGTGAATCTCAGCTTTTCCTGCTTGGATGCCTGCAGTGTTACTCTGAAGTACCAGAGGACAGCAATTAGATCATGTCTACACGGAAACTTTTTATCAGACTGAAACTGGGGCAAAAACAATAGCTGTACTCTGCAGTAGTCCTCCTATTTCAAAGCTGAATTTGCAAATTTTTTATTTTTTTATTCCTCTCATGCTGCAAAATCAACAAGCAAAAAATTGTGTGGGTTACAAGGTTAACCTGTGCATTGAACAGGCAATTTTACAGTCAGTGCAACAGGTCAGCTGAGGAGAAAAAAACCATATATTTATTTAATGTGTGCATTTCTGAATTACAAAATCAGAGGTAATGAGGAGAATAAAATTTTTTTTTTCTTGGGGGACTCTAAATTTTCTTGCTTGGCCTGGTACCTGGATACAAAGGACAGAATTGTTTTCAGATCTTTTTGCTTTGCTTTAACCGAAAGATGAAGGTTGTTTTACTGCAGAATTTTGTTGGTTTAGTTTTGGCTCCTCACAAATCTGATCTATAGAGATCTTTTTCCATGGCTTGGTGTGCTGACAGGGACGAGTTCAGTACAGTCTGTCATTGAGATGCTCCCTCAAAGCCCTGTCTTAACCAGACCCACCCTGCTTTATTTATCCCCAGATGTTTTCTGTATCATTTTTGTTCTCATGCATAATTAAATACATTTATTTCCTATGTTAAAATCCATAGATCAATCTGCAAAAAACTGTAGGAAAACAATTCCAAGATCAAGGAGCAAGCCCCAAGCTCAGGTCAGGTTCCTCTCAGTCACAACAATAGCAATTATGCCCACTTTAAAATACTTTATTCAGAGCTGATTAGGACCAAATTTTGATGCCAATGGAATTATTGTCCTCTTGTGCAGTTGAAATGAGAACAAAATTTGCATTTAAGTCCAGTGGAAAAATTGTCTTCAGTGAGTTTTGGCCTGGTTCAATAGGCTTTGGTGTTTGAGGCTGGTGTGAGGGAGAACCTTTTCTGTTGTTTGTGCCTTGTGAAAGGTCAAAGGTGTAACGAGTTCTGCCAACACGAAAAATAAAGTCTAATATGCAGAAATGATTGAAATGTTAAACTGCTATAAATTGTAGACATTATGAAGTGCTAAATTCAGCACTGCTTAGGGTAGTTTATTATCTGTCACTTTCATAATCATGTGAGAAATGTTGGTTCTCCATTCAATAATGTCATAGCACTTGCTTTGCAAGGCTGTTCTTCCCTCCATATGAAACCAGTGCAAAGAAAAGCAATGACTTATCACATCATGCCATTTGACTTTTTCTCCGCTGTCTTTGCAATACAGTTTCTCACGTAACAGCAACAAAACGATAGTTTTTCAGACATGTGAAAGAAGATAAGGACTATGTTTTAACCAGGTGAGATGTTTATGAATTTAACTCATTCAGGAATGACTGACTACATGTTAGTAATTGTGGCTGTGATTCTACTTTAATGATTTCTGTGAGGCAAAGGATCTTCATAGCCCCAAGACTTATCACAGTTGGTTCTGAAACTTATCCTCCCTGCAAGGACAAGGCCCATACAGAATGTTATTTCCTTGCAGTAGCAGTCATGAGGAGCCCTAGCTTTCTTCCACTAGCTCTGGAGGGACGCTTCCTTTTGAGTAGCTATCTAGTTTTTCAAGAGACTGGATCATTGCTACTTATGACAATACCACCACAACCAGAACATCGTCTTTCTACCTCCTGTCTGCCTGTGGATGTTGCTGGGAAATCCTTCCCACACAGCCATGCTGTCTGTAAAAAGAGAACTTCCTTTCCAGCACCCAAGATAAATCCTTCCCTTTACAGCATATCAGAGAGGGAAGGTAAAAGCAGTCCATCTAGAGATGGAAGGGAGTACAGGCTGGAGACACAAAGCTTGCACCCCTCTTTCCACCACACACAGTGTGCTGGGGGCTAATGGTTGACACATACCTGTCCATACCAATGCAAAGCTTTCCAACTGACTCCTGGAAGATGGAGACCATAAAAGAAGCAAATAACTTTCATTAACAGTCCAGAAACACCTTCCCATCTTGTTACTAAGGTTTCAGGGACCATATTGTAACCAAAACCAAAGAGAAATGTTTGGTGCCTGAAAAACCTGTGGTTTTTTCTCAAGCTCCTTTCTGCCATATCTAGTTCAGAAAAACCCAGATAAATAGGAACCTACCTCTAATGTCCCCGTATAGCTTTCATCCACCTCACTCGTAGACCCAAAATAGGTGAGCTTCTTTCTGGCCTAATTTACCATATGTCACTGCTTACTCATGTTCTGAATTTGCAGGTTAGAATCATAGAATGGTTACAGTTGGAAGGGACCTTAAAGATAATCTAGTTCCAATGCCCTTGCCATTGGGCAGGGACCCCTTCCACTACGAGGTTGCTCAAAGCCCCATCCGACCTGGACTTGAACACTTCAAGGCATGGCATGGTTCTGGTTTTGTGTGTTCTCCTCACTTGTAAAAATCCTGAATGTTGCCAGGGCAGGATAATGGGAGAAGCACAAGTCTCAATTATCCACTGTATTATATAATACTCTTTAACACAGAAAAGCAGAAACTAGTCAGCTATTACAGCTGTCATGTGGGCATGGATCTTTATTATAGCAAACCTCACCTACTGTGATACTACCCGGTTAGAGTCCAGAATATTCTTTTTAAAAAGAGGTCTTGCTGGGCACAAGTGCTGGTACTTTCAGGCTTATCAAATTCCAACACAAACTTACCAGGACATGATAGGACCCTGGATGACACACTGTCCTTAGTTTCAGAAGAATACAAATGGAAAAACATCACTGGGAGTTAGCTAGAACAATGCTCTTGCTCAGACTCCCATGATACCAATCATCGTAACAGGTAGGCACTGGTGCTAAAGAGACTTGAAGTGATAAATATCTTGTTTATCTGACATATGTAACTTGTCACTGATAGGACAACAAATACACGGCAATTTATTGTCGTAGTTGTTTTTTTTCATCTTAACTTCTCTGCCAATCAGAGTTTACACTGTGAGTATTGATTGTATTTTAAAATTTAGCTGGATTGTTCTGGTTCAGTTTTTGCAGAAAGACAGCTCCTAGGAAACTTGGTGATAGAAAAGTACAGCAACATCTGAAGGAATTCTGCCTAGATAAGAAACTAAGTGTACTGAAAATGAAAGTAAAGGCTTTGTTACTTATATTAGGTACAATTATCTCACTAAAACCTATATGCCTTTAATTTATAAAAATATTTTTTGTCAAGTTCAGAAGGCGCAGTAGAGCACATCTTCCAAACTACATTCACTATCATACAGGGCTCAACAATACATTCAAGAGTAAAGTGATTCTCTCCTCTCATACAGAATATTTATTAAATTAATGCATTGAATGAATACATAGCAGATGCTTGAGACATTTGCACAGTATCAGGAGCAATTAATTTTGGACAGACAATTTTAAAAAGAAATCCAGGATTACAAAATTAACCTCCCTCTTGTATCTCATTTACTCAGTTTTGCAGTATAGACTTCTCTCACTTTGAATTTGTACTAGCCTTTGCAAATTTCTTCCAAAATTTAGCAGTGGGTTTATCTGTCATTCTACTAATAATGATTGCCATAAAAAGTCACTTCATTAATTAAGTGTGTTGTGTCATTTTTAGCTACTACTAGTTAAGAACACGGAGAGGTGACAGTCTGATTTTAATAAACAACATTGTCGATTCTTCAAGTGACAGGCATAAATGGGTATGGTGGACAAATGTAACCCAGAAGTCAGGAGGAATATTTCTGTACACAAAACCAGAAATCCCAATTTATAATTATGTGGTTTTATTTTACCCATTACTGACATCTTGAAGCTCATTAATTTCAATGTGGCCTCCCTTTTTAAGGGCACTGCAATAGAAATGGTATTTGATTTGAGATTTGTTTTTCTCTGTCAGGGCATAGGACTCAAAAACTGCAGGTATTCATCTGAATCTCTGAACAAAGATTGTTGCTGGATTTTATCATAATCTGATATTGACACTGACAGGAGGTAAAAATCAGCTAAGTAATAGAGAAATTAAGCTTCTAGTAATTTATAGCTTACCTCCTGAGGAAGTATGCACATAGCCTCCAAACACATCCATATCTATCTATGACGATATACTCTGTCCTGAAAAAAGAAAGGCCCCAGAAAAGGGCCTTTAGCACTATGAAAAGAGTTCAGGACCGTTAAGAGACTGACAAATAGAAAAGCAAGTGGAAAGGCAGCAAAACAACAGAGAAAAAGAGCTTAGAATAGGGATGGATATGTTGATATAGACATATGAGAGTAAATAATGATGTGGCTTTGGGAATGAGGAGAGAGAAATGAGCAGGTACAAAAGGAGTAAAATGGTTATAGAAGGAAATAAAAAGTGGTGATGAAAAGCATGAAAAGGAAAATGGAAAAAGAGAGGAAAGCACATTCAATATATGGGCTGTAAAGAAGCACATCCTAGAGATGTACCACTTATCCCACAGCAAGTACTTAGCCATTTTGTAGAATGATTTTACTTATCTCTCAAAAGAGCACGAGGTATAAGTATGCAAAGAAAAGAAGACTTGAAATACAATTTAATATAAAACTTCAGAAATTCATTACTGAATCACATAAGATACACCTGAAAAATCAAAGCATGCACACCTCCTTGGAAACCTGAATCAGAAAAAAAAAAAACTTTTACTTGCTAATATATTCATGTTTTTATACCTATATAAGGATTACATGAGATTAAATCCCAAATACTCCATAGAATATTTAGGTCCTGCAGAGTTTCCTCTGTTTGGAGGTGGTCTGTGCTTCACAGGCTTTGGAATTGCCAATCCTAGGCCTGGTGTGCAGAAATACTGACATTTCTATGTCTTGCAATTTTCAAAGGAGAAACAGATGACCCAGTTACCAATTTTTAATGTAAAACTAGCAACATTTATTAGCATCATCTAATAGACTAAGTTTAAAAGACCACAGTCTGCTGTCCAACGTTTTTTCCCTCGAATGAAGCAGAATGCCATATTCATAAGGCAACCCTTGGGGGCTTCCAGCAAACGGGTAGAAACTGGCCAGAAGTTTTCCTGTAGGGCCTTGGCTGAATCACTTATGTTTTCATTCATTCCCATTCATTGGCCCATTTGCTACAGCTCCTATTTGCTGATGATTTTCTTCTCCAGTACCTGTTTATGTTTCCTTAACATTTATGTATTGTCAAAGGAAATGAAGCAGTCATTCCTTCCAAGTGCACTGCCTTGCCATGAGACTATAAAAAGTGCATAAAAAAGCCAAAGACTATGCAGTGCTTTCATAAGAAAAGCAAAATGGATTCTATTAACCTCAAAAATGAGTAGTTGCCTAAAGAAGGTCATAAGCTAATTACTTACCTTATTGTGCATTGCAGAAATCACAAGAACCGCAGAAGACAGAATACTAGACAACCACTTTAATATTCCGTGATAAGATCACAAGGGGGTATTAAAGGACTTTCAACTGTTGTTCATAATTGCAGGAATTTTACGCAGTCTTTTAAGGGAATGAAAAAAAGGGTTCTTGATGATAAACATATAAATGATTTTAAGTAACTAATGCACTACTAAATGCCAAAAAATTAAATTTAGATTGTCCAAGTCAATTTTCAGGAGTGAGCTGTGCTCCAAAATCAGACACCCTGAAACACGTTATTGCTTTAAATGTGGGTGTCCCCCCTTAATATGTAAGCAATAGACTCTTTCATCGTCTTTGAAAATTATGTTCTATTTAAAATTAAACATAAGATGTGACTAAAAATGTTTAAATGCATTCTCAGAAAATAGATTTGTAAAGGCAGAGAAGATGGGTTTCTGCATTGATAAAGTGTGAAGGAAAAGAGTACAGACAAATGGTTATTCCTAAACTAATGCTATAGCTTCTGGAAATTATGAATTTAAGTAATGATCAAGAGGAATTTTAGTATGTTTGGTAAAAACTTATAGTGAAGTGCAGAAGGCCTTTGTTTCCGTTCCACAGTAATGTTAGGTGTTATCTCATAAAGCTACAGCTAAAAGAAATGTAACATTTTTTATTGCCAAGATTCAGTTCACTTCTTGAAAAAAATAATTGGGTTTTCTATCATTTCTGTTTTTCTGATCCACTTGCAAAAAGACAGTAAGAAAACTGTCCAATTCTACAACAGGAGTGGAAAACCTTGTTATGAGCAGCTAAAATAGCAGAGACACTGTCACATACAATCATTATGCATAGGAGTAAGTTATCACAATTTGATTGATTAACCACTGAATTGTTTCCTTAGAATCAAGAGTACAATAATTTGTTACCAGTAAAACATGCCCGTATTCATTTTCTGAAGAGTAGGAAGCCTAAAAACCATTCAGCCTAGACCAGAACATGGCCGTTGCTGCAGTGGCTAGACCTCCATCTGTGCAGTAGTGCTGCAAACCCTGGTAACAGAAAGCTAACATATACCTCATGGACCAGCTCATCTGGTCCAACCTGCTTGGTCTGAGTCCTCCTTCTTTATGCCTTTCTGCACAAACTGCCACATCTGTCGGCTGTCTTCATGAGGTGTGCTCTAGGCCTGGCTCCTATATAGGCTTCTCCAGAGTACTGACTGCTTGACCCTCCCTAATCGGGGGCTCTTGCAACAAAGGTTCCAGGCACCCTGTCTCAAGGACAGCTGACTACACTCATTGGAAGCTGCTAGACATTCCTCAGGCCCACATGTAATTGCTTGATTTAACTTTGGGGGACAAAAAGTATGGTCCCAGTGAAGCGAAGAGTGAGACTCCCACTGACTTCAAAGAGATAAAAAATTTAAATCTTAATAACATGTATTAATCCTTCATACAGTCAAGGGAAACCAAGTATTGTGTCTCATCTGCGGAAACTGATGTTCCTCAGGCATTTTGATTGGAAGCAAAGAATAAGGTTATAAAAACTTGAGGAATGGGAAGATAACCCATGATAGCTCTGCTAAGAATTTTCAGCACATTTGCCAGTATTTTTAGCAAGGAGCGAAAAAGCAAGAAAATGCTCTGGACTAAGACACAGCTATATATTTTAAATGGTCATTTTTAGCACAAGTATTTGAGAAATCAAAAACATTTGAGTCACTGATGGAGACTGTGATAGTGAGCAGTATATGGGAGCTGCACAAAAGTGATCTGGATCCAGCATGAGTCATTTCTTCATTCCCCAGTAGAAGAGCAAACCCAGACCCAGACTGAAGCATACTAGTCATGTTTTGTTAGGGTTACTGGCAACTGCGATAAAATATATCTAACTGTAGATCCTTAGACCCATGGACCAGACATAAATAAAATAACTCTTGCTTGCAAAGGGGAAAATATAATGGTGGGGAAAACATCTGAATGAGAATATGTGGTTGAAAAACCAACGCCTTATCTCCATTATGTAGAACTTTATATTTAGCCGTTCCATATTTATAACATCCAGAAATAGGCAGTCCCAGTGCAAGGGCTGAATACAGTCTCTTTATAGAAGAAAAGATGCTTTTCTGTTTCTAGGGCAGCAACACAAATTCATCACAGAACCTCCAAAATTTTTACACTAGTTGTTCAGTATTAAACTAGGCAAAATTATTGGGGGAAAATATTTGTACCAAGAGAAAGACTAATAAAGCTACTTCTTCCATGCTAATTTCAGGTAGACTAACAAATACATAAATCACATGAAGAATCACTGTGTTGCTTTTTTGCTGTACATTGTTTCAGTCATTGATACATCAGCTCCAAGCTTAAGAACTGGAAAAGAAATAAAAAATACTTTTAAAATTAAATAGTCTGTAAGGCATAAGATGCATTAAGAATAGCTTTCACAAGACATGGAAGTATATAACTTTGTATGGTAACATTATGCAGAATTATATACTGTGCTAACAGCCCTTAAATGGTGTGAATTATCTTGTTACTACACAGAAAAAAAAAACATTTGATTAGCTTACAGAGTATTCACTAATTTGGGCTGATTAAGCTGCTGAGTGCAAAGCAATTAGTAAAAGCATTCCATACACCACTTGTTTTCCACAGTCAACAAGTAAATTGGTGTTATTAATCCTTTCAAATACAGCTGTATTTATTATAAACAAATTCTATTTTTTAATGGAAAGTGCTACATTACCATATATACTCATATATCTTGCATACTACAATCCATAAGAGGTATGTAGAGATTTATAAGATTTTTATAAAAGCAGAATTTTGTAACTTATTACACCTGTCTTTGGAGAGAAAATTTTAAGAGAGCACAAATGCTGTCTTTATCTCAGAAGTTACCAAAAGTTCAGCTTTTATCTTTGCTTCTTTTCTTGTGTTCAACTACAAGAAATACTAGGGTAAGGTTCAGTGAAAACATCTGTTTACTTTAAGGAGTAGTTCCTTAGGAGGGCTATCCACCCCAAAATTATTAGTTAAGACAAACCATTACACTAGAGAGGAAGTGCAATGGAAGAGTTGTTTTGGCTGATGTTTAACCCAAGATTGATTTGTAAATGCTAGTAACAAAGCAATCCTTCACTATACTAATTTAACTTCTCATCAGCTTTAAAACAAGACTCACATTCTGGTTTTGAAGTTTGATATTTAATATTAATTCATATTATCCAGAGGTGTTCTATGGCATGTATTATTCAGGATTTAGCATTAATCAGTTTCATTATATACTCTGTTGCTAGAATTTCTTGAGAGATATAGTCTCAATTCACATATGTAGTAAAGGAAACTGTAGATTAGTGTTAAACCAAGGAGGTAAGAAGTTAGGCTTTAGAGTTCTGTGAAATGTGCATAAATAATTGGATACACATAGGTAAATAATTGAGATGAATCTAAATGCTCATTGTAAACTTGCTATTTGAATCTCAGATTACAACTTTTTTTTAAGCACTCCCTCCTGTGAAGGGTGGCAACTGCAAAAAACTTTGCTGACTGTATTTCATCCCAGACTTTCTTTCCCAGAGGTGAGGCAAATATATTTAATTTAATGAGATCAGATTATCAAATTATATAAATTGCTAGAGTCCCTATCAGTAACATTAAAGACAACAGGGGAATTTACAAAAGTCAAGAATCCATTCTTTCCACTAAGCTGTAAGACTATCTCAAGTGTTTTATTTCATCTTATTTTTAAATCATATCTTCAGGAATATGCAATATATATTCCCAAATCCTAAATTTGCTTGTCTTGTAAATTAAATTCCAACACCTGTCTAAAATATTTAGTTGAATAATATAAAAAGGTAGCAAATTTTGGGATTGTCAATGAAGCCTTTGTTAATATTTCTGAAGAATTTTGCACGTAAGAAATAGAAAGTTAATTTGAAGATATAATTGTTATTCATTATTCAAGGAAAAAGTTAATTATGGACTGCCACTCCCCGTAGAGATTCTGGGTTGGCACAGGAGTTATTCAATCATGTTGTTTAATTTTCATTGTGTTTACTTTCTTCTTAGTGCTGTCTGCTTGCTGAAACACCACAGCAAAGTACTAAGAAAACATGGGTGTTTAATCTGCATTATTTTCCCATTTCTTCATTATTTAATTTTAGCTATAACAGAGTTAAAGTAAGATTGTGTCACCCAGTTTAACAGTTGATATCACCACTCAGTTGTAAACCTTACTGAATCTGTGTTCTGTCTCCAAGACAGCACCATTTGATATCCTATAGATTATTTTTTTCCCAGTCCTGAAAACTGAGAACATTGTTACAACATCTAGTGACCTAACCTTGGGAACGAAAAAGAGCTTCTTGGAAAGAGAGAACTATATATACACACGTATATATAGTATATATAGTATATATAGTATAGCTATTTGGATGTCTGTCTTTCCTACTAACTTGCATTATGGTACACTACAGAATTGCCCATTGAAGGTGGAATAAGTGCTTATAAAAAGTATTTCTCATATGTTTTGAAATCTACTTTTTGCTGCGTGAATTATATCTTTGACATTATACATTATCTTTGTTTTAAGAGGGAATTTGCTTTTTAATTCTTTAATATAAGATTGCTTAATATAAAGAGATTTTTTTAATGTTAAACATTCTTTAAAAGACAGATCTGGATTTCTGAACTTTTTTCTAGAACATTTGAGAAATTACCTCAAATATTTTATATGACAGGCAAGTAAAACACACTTGTGTCATCCATGTTGTTCATCAATCCTATTCCAATAGCAGGGAATTATTCATGTGAGTCCTTACTTACTGAAGTGGCTAACTAGTGTCCAGTTGTGTTTTCATGAAGTTAGTGATATACTACCTAGTCACATATGTGGAAGAGAACACATTGGGAAATAAGGTGAAAGAGTCTAAGGTAATTTGCTGAAGATATGGTGAGGTTTTTAGGTGCTTCCATTGCATTCATAATCTTTTTTTATTATTATTATATTCCCTTTCAAAAAAGCAATTCCAACCATAAAAACCTAACAATTGTTTCTAAGCTTTCTCTAAGAAAAAAACTGAATCTAGAGAGCTCAGAAAGTATCTACTAATTTCTTTATACTAATCAAAGGCAAATAAAATCAAAAGAATTTAGAGGAAAAGACCAGAGAGCAAAGCAATTATACTACCATTTACATTCCAGTTACATTTGCATCTGAAATTCTGCATGCAGGCCTGGTCCATTAGATCCATTAGATCCAAAGGATCCATTAGAAATGAAATGGTACAAAGGAGAGGAACTGGAGTTATTAGGTGTGGAAAAATTTCCGTGTGAAGGGAAATTAAATAGACAAAGGCTTCTTATTCTGATGAAGAGCAGAAGAACAGAAGGCATGATTATGACAGAATTCGACAAATTCCTGAAGGATAGAACAAAGAATGATTAAAGTTCTTTTTCAGAAAGTATTTGGTTACCATGTGAAACTCACTGATGCTTCTGATATCAGTATACAAGTAGGCTAATCATCAGTTAGGTAAGTGAATGGTAAAAAACACAGAGGTATTAAATTGATTGAACTGGAGCCTTCAGCTCCCAGCTCAACGAGTGTGGAAACAGATATTTGTGGAAACTAGAATTTTGCTCTAGAAATACTGTGTAGACTCTCATTTAACACTTTTTCCTCTGTGACGAGTAAGAATCAAAGAGTTCATGTACTGCTGCTCCTGTGGATTGACCTCACATAGTCTTTCTTAATTTGGCTTTGGTAGTGAGCCCCCACACAGATACCTTTAATAAATCCGCTCCTCACTTTGAGGAGAAAGTTAGATTGCATTGGGAAAAATGAGATCTGACAAAGACATCTAAAGAGGATGATACCTAAAAAGATACCTGAAAAAGTACCTCTCTCAACAAATTTGGTGGCATTTCAATCATTAGGATTTGGAGGGTTAAGGACAAAATTGCAAACATGTCTTTATTTGAAGAGTGATGTGGATTCAACATGCCTGACTGGAATTAGAGAAACTATTGTTAATGCTGATTAACACTGTACAAAATCCAGACTGCTATGCCCTGTATTTGTAATAAAAATAAGGGATCATCTTATGATGGTACAGTTTGTTCAGCAGTGCTTAGATTATGTAATAAGTGCTCTAAACATTGGTTTTTTTCAGTTTATTTTTTTATTTATTTTTCTGTTTAATGAAACCAAGCTAAAAGAAATGAAATTACAGATTTTGACCACTCGGTGGGAGGACAGAACACAGAAACACTCTTGAGTCCCAGATAAAGAAACATTATACATATTCCTGATCACCAGTTTAGAAAATGACTTAGGAATGAAATATTGTCAGTTAATATCTAGTTGACCGAAATTCAAGAAAAAAAAAATTAAATTTACAATATAAGTACCTAATGTCTTCATAAGCAGTCTAATCCTATTATGGGGTCCAACTGGAATCTCAAGTGCTAACAAAGGTGAGAGATCGATACCATGCTGGAGTCAGAAGATTGTTTTTCAGAAGTCTCTCATGTCAGTACCAGTCTTATAAGGAGAGGGAGTTATAAAATGACAGATACATTTGGCAGCAAAGGGAAGAGATCTTAAAACAAAGCATTAAAATACAATCAGGGGAAAGTTACAAGAAATTAGTTGCCAGTTGCATACCTAGGAATGTAGATTTGAAAAATCATCATATTAGTTAGGCAGGAGAGCTAGCTTACAAAATCATTCAGTCAGGAGACTGAAGGATTTTATTTTACTGTCTTGTAGAAAACAGCATTTAAATTAGATTATCTTATGGAGAATCTTTCTCATTTTGTTGCTATCCAAAAGTGTAGAAAGAAGAAAATATGAAGACTCTTCTGAGCTTTCTTTCCCTCCATAGAGGAGTTTTTCAGTAACAAATGACCTCACAGATGAGGCTGGTAGAGATACTGTTTTTGCACTGTTTGCTTCAACCCTCTGAGAGTCTAAGCTTATTAACAAACTGACTTCATCTTGGAAATTAAGAAGGGGTTGTAAAGTAGTTAGATAATTATAGCTATTTGACCTCTCAGACTCAGAGGAAGATCAGGTAACAACTGGTTCTTCTCTAAATTATGCCCTTATGTAAGGGCAATATGCAGGAACAGTTGAGTTTTCTCTTATTTTGATGTCATTTGAAAATCAGAATGAAAAACACGGTTTCAGAGGCTTTATTTCTGTGAAAACGGTAGGTGCCATTGGATGTGAAAATAAAAGTTAAGAAGACTGGCCAGCAGAAACAAAAAAAAGAAATAAAAATAATGGACACAAAGGAAATAAACTGTAAGCAGGTTTTTCTGCCCTGTCTTTACCTGTGGAAAACCCTTGTCTGTAGTTCTGCTGGGTTCCCAGCCTCCACCCTCCCCAGCCTTCTTGAGTCTTCAAGACTCAAATTCGTCTTGACCATCAGTCCTTTGTGTGCTATTACTTGAAATCAAACAGAAATCTACAGTCCCTATCTCTAAAACCTCTGCAAATCTTGTACTACATTTTGTGACCCTATAAAACACTACTCTTACCAGCAAAAAGAGCATGTAGAACAAGATTAGAGCAGGCCAACGACAGTATTTATTGTGATGATCACTAATATTGAGTAACTGCAGAGCTTTTCATCTCCTTTAATTCCTTTCTCAATGTGTCCTTCCATTCAACATCCTATTGTTTGAACTCAGAAGTAATATCACTGAATCAGCTTCAGCATCACAGTGGGAGAATGAACAAGCTCAAATTGGAAAGAAAGGCAGTTACGCAAATAGATAAACCTCATAGACTTGGGCAGTGTCTGTGGCCAAGTGACAAAGAAGTATTGAAACATTATTTTTTAGAACTAAAGCTCTGACCTATTTTTATAGCAACTACGAATTGGCTCTATAGATCACATATTCCACTGTTTGGTTTTTTTGGTGTTTTTTTTGTTTTTTTTTTTTAATTGCAGTTAAAAATATAGCATTAAAAAGTCATTTGAAAGTTGGAGAACCAAATGACTGAATGCTTTAACAACATGCTGATTATTGCTGTGCTGCACTTGGGAGTTGTCAATAAGAGGCTGATTTCTTTTGAAAGTTGTCCCATTTCGTACTGCTTTAAGCTTCAAGGATTTTTTAAGGTTGTGCTTGTCAGCCACTTGCCACACATGAAGCACTGTGCTTTGAAAACAGATTATAGTTTGTTGGGTACCACAGGTGAGTTTTGCAGTACGGTTTTAAACAGATATATTAATCCCCCTTCTTATGCCAAAGAGGAAGAAGAATCATTTTTAGAGGCCTTGATTTTTGAGAGGTTTGGAGCACTTACACAAGGATAATGAAAAGAACCCTTATTCTAATTCACACAAATGAGAGCAGTCATGGTGTCACTGGTGAAACAGAATAACGTCTGCAGTCTCTGCCTTTATAAAATGTTGCTGTTTAAGAAGGGAAGAGAAGGAAAAAGCATTGCTGATGACTTAAGGCTGTGGATGATACTTTAAAGCCATGTTAATAACTCTGAATTCTTCAGCAATATGATTTCCAAAGGTGCTTGGCCAAGAAAGCTGCCTTGATTGCTATGTTTTCCTCATTCTGAAAATCATCTCAAGAGCTTATGGGAAGTTTTGATGAATTATTCTAGTCTTCTGTTTGAAGCTTCTACAGTCCCCCTACAAAAGCTGTGCAAACTGCTATACCAAACTTCCGACAAAGTGAAAATATGGAATATTTCTAGGTGTAAATCATTCTTCTCCAGGGCTGGTTCTCTTCTGAAAAGGGGATATCATCCAGCTTGTTCACACTGCTGTCAGTAGAAAAAAGCTTATTCCTTACCATATCAAAGATCTTTCAGAGAAGGTGCATGCACAATTCACCATCCACTCTAAAGGTGCTGGTGTTATGCGTTATGCATAATTTGGTGGCATAACTTATTAATTTCTATGCTTTGATTCTCTGTCTGAATTCTTTTTAGTCTCTCAGGCATACATTTTCACGCTTTAAAAAAAATAAATAAATCCTGTGACAGTTTAGATTTTATAATTTGGGATAAATTTCTTAACAATGTCATCCAGGGAAGTGAGACAGGACCTTATGGGCAAAGTCCAGCAGAGAAATCCATGGGTACTGACCTCTGGTAGATAACATATATATGTATCAGCTCTCCTGCACTAACTTGCTTAGGTCAGAGGCAGTCCATCACAACCACAAAAACAAAAAGATCTTCAGTGTCTCATAACATCCTGACTTTCTAAATATGACTTGGTTTTCAACATAGCAATCCAAGTTTTTAATGCTTCTTAGGAAGTGAAAAGAAAGCTCATATGACAAGAAAGCAGTGGTAAGGCTGATGGTACCTTTCAGCAACTTACTAATGTCAGATTCTGAAGGATTTTGGCTGGAAACCTTAAGTCTCAGAATTTTCCATTATTCAAACGTTATGGCACATGAACACTTAAATGATGTTAACAAGCAACAGCAAAGAAGCAATTTTCTATGCTGTATTTAATGTATATTATTCAGTAAAAAAAATAAGATTTTAAATTTGTTAAACATCTGCTGACCATCTTGAGGAAATCTGTTTTGTCCTGCAGCTTACCCAAGAAGTGTTAGGAGAGATACTCTTTTTTTTGTTTGTTTGCTTCATCTGAACTTGTGAAATATGAATGTATGCAGTCGAATTGCCTTTAAATGATTCAGGACCATACAGTGTTTGCAGTTTATAGATGTGAAGATGTAGAGAATGTGAATTCACCAAGTTTTCTGAACATACTGCCACTTTGGCATCCTCTTAGGACTGTTTTATTTGAGGCTAAGGACAGACAATAGCTATTCAAATTGATACCTTGATGGTAAGCCAAAATGAAAATAGAAAGTCCATTAGTGTCATGTGTTTAATTTTTCCTCAAATATGACCAGACAAGGATTTAGAAATCCAGGATGCAGGTTTGTCTTTTTTTCCTTGCAAAGACAACAACAAAAAGAATTTAATGGCCAAGATGACAGTTTAAAGTGGAGCAAATGGAATCCTTTCAGAGGTTATTGCTGGTTCTGATCTTTGGATCAGACATTGCCATTTCAGAAAAAAGGGTAAGCATTTTCACATATCTATAGACACAGCTTTAATGCGTCTTGACTTATCTGCATGTTCATTTGAAATGGAGATTAATTTAAACAGGTGGGGTTTTGGTTGTTTTTTATGTTTGTTTGGTTGGGTTTTTTGTTTTGGTTTGGTTTGGGTTTTTTTTTTGTTGGAAAGTAATTTTTACAGACTTTGGCAGAGCAATCGACACCAGCCAGGTTGCAATCATTCCTATGGGTTTTGACTTGTACAAGGAACTTGAGAAAGATTTGTCCTTTCAGGTCCTCTGCCTTCTACAATGGCTCAAGTTCCACACAAAAAGTGAAATTTTAAAATTTTGCTTTTCAATCTAGACTGTGAATTCACCTCTATCTGTGACATTGTAGAACATTGCGCATAAGCCTCTATGTTCTGTGTCAGTACATTAAAATATGAATATTCTGAGAAAGGAGATGTTCAGAGCAACTCTTTTTTTCTTTTGGTCAGCACTTCAATTTACCAATGTCATTACACGCATGTTCCAGGCAAAGAAATGATAGCAATCTCTGCAACTTGTGCTTTGCATCATTTACTATTTTTTCCTGTGTTATTAATTTTGTTACTGACAATTTGCTTACATTAGTCTTGGTACTGTTTGAGTATTTGCTTATGGTTTTTAAATTTTAAATTCAATTTTTTTTCAAATTTAAACAAATTTTAAATACAACATTTCATAAATGTGGATAGAAGATGAAAGCATTTTCAGGGTGATTATATATAGTTTTAAAATACATATCCAAAAATATTTTAATACATGAGTTACATAACCAAATGCAGGAGAAATCTTCATTCTAATCCCAACCAGATCTAATCTGTTGACAAGCTCAGAGTAAGCATTTGTTTTGTATATACGTCAATGATTAGGCAATCAAAGTAATTTCTGAACTGCTCACTCTTTCAGCATTATTTCATTCTTCATCATATATGTTGTAGTCGTTTTAAGTTTTCAAAATGACATTCAGATAAGTGGATAAATAGATTCTTATTGAAATATAAATCTGACATTTAAATAAGCTCAAAAAGAGTTTAAATTCATCTATTTCAGGAATAAACTCAATAGGTAAATCAAGAAACACAAAATTTAATTACTATTTGTAAAATGGTTGGACAAACATAACATAAATCAAAAGCTTACCAACCATAGTGGTTATCACAATCTCAAAGTGAATTGGAATCTTTTGGAGATTGGATGTTTTTAAGATTAACATAATTTATAATGCCCTTTTTTCTTAAGTTACTTTATCTGCAAAAATGAATAGAGCAGTGACCTGTCCTAGTAATTTAATGAAAAAGAGGAGGTTCCCCTGCAAATTGCTACCACATATATAAAATTATGATGCCTCTTGGCTTGGGACATATGGCTGTCTGACTATTTGAAATGATAATAAGGTTCATCTTCTGCTTCTTATGCAGTATGAATGGTAATCATAATCGTTCCCTGATTGCTCTATAAATGCTAACTAATTAAATGGCAGACTCTTTTCTGAGGGAGCACTACTGATGTGCAGTATATTATGGATACTTGCTGGTAGAAGTGTACTCAGAAAAGAGTGTAAAGACACAAACCAAATCTAACTTCTGGCATGCACAGAAAAAAAATCTGGTACATACTGATTAGGGTATACCCTTCATACAGGGCAGCTGCTGGACTGTTTAGGACCTGCTGAACCTCAGAAAAATAGATATAATGTCCCAATAAAGACCAGATTGTTTTAGTTATTTCAGTGAGTATGGGTCATCCCTTCTTACCTTAAGCCTGTGATTATGCAAACGAAGGGTAAAATCTTCCTCATCCTACCAGGAGCACAATAGCTTTGAGAAGAAACTGAAAGAAAGTGTAAGGACCAGTTTCCCAGGCGGAGAACCTACTTGATTCAGGAGAATCTAAAAGGCATTTCCAAGGCATCAGTCTTTCCTGCTGTTTGAAAGAGGAGAGATTTATATATAGATTTTACCAAAATGTTAATTGTTGACTTTATGATGTTTGGAGAGGAAACTAGAATGTTTCTTTGACATCATATTCAGAGAGCACTGCCCCATGGAAGTGCATGTTAATAGCTGGGTGGATCTCCCAGCCCAACATATGAAGGACAAGAAAGTTTTGCATAAATGTGAAAGACGTAGGTTAAAACAGAAACCTTCATAGCACCACCAAAAACAATTCAGAATTTTGAGACTGATTTCACTCATTTATGTATGCAATAATAGTGTAGCAACGCAGAATGGAAATGCACAGGGGTACATTTCACACAGAGATAACTAAGTGAGTGCAGTCTGTCAAAAAGTGATCGTGCTTTTATAGTGGAATATCTTATTTTTCAGGGTTTAGTTGAAATACCAATAATCATTCAAGTTATGAGAAATTTTAAGTGCATTCATGTAGGCAGTAAATCTGAAATAAAATTAAACTTTAATTCTAACCAAGCCACTAAGCTGCTTCACCTGAGATTAAACTTTAATGAACTCACTGAAAATTAATTATTTTAACACATCAGTTACAACATTTAACATATCTTACAAATCTGCAGCTAAATATTGCTTTGATTCCAATTGGTGTAAATTTTCCATTGATAGCTGTTAAACACAAAAGTCAGTGCAAAAGAAAGAATGAGACTGTGAAGCTTTGTGTGGGGTACAGATTTTACTGCTTTTGAAGCAACAAGCTGGTAATTTGGTTAACAGAAAGACAACAACAGCAACAACAAAAATCAGATTTTTATTTCGAATATGATATATTTTTTAGGTTTATAGGGATGAAACACCAATTTGTTTCACAGCTTGCATGCAAAGTTCTTTCAAATTCCCTGGTTTATAAGTGGCAGCTGCAATACAAAATGCTTGGCATGTCACATCTGCCAGATTTTCTGTGTAAAATTCCTGTGGAATGGTAGTGACTTGCTTTGGGAATTAAAACTGAGTTTTAACTTGTAATTTTGAATGTTCTTAGGAGAATTTACTGTCCTGTCAAGTTAAGCATCACCACCAATAAGGGAAGAGGCAGCTTTTTAAAGTCATTTAAAAGGGCAGAATTAGCAACAGTACTACAGACCTTACTGCTACATCTCCTCCATCCCATTAGAGTAGCTAGATGTCACATTGTTAGATCCCTCTTCTGATGCTCACTACTGTTGTCAGATTGTCGACCAGGGCATTATCAAGACCAGGTTATTCCCATGCCAGTGCCTGAAACTTACTCAGGTACCTATCAAACCATGCCCACTGAAGTGATATGTGAACTAAGTGCAGCTGAAACACCATTCAGCTCTTTGGGGTGTCACATATTTGATTGTAGCATGCGGGGTTTTGTCAATTATTTATATGCCATAACAATTCTCAGAGTGGAAAAGAAAATGCAGCTGTAAATTGCACCAGCTTTCATCACTTCTAGTGCTTCAAATTAAAATGTCAGTAGCAGACAAGAAAATGATTGAAGGTCCACCTTTGTGGAAACAGATACCTTAATGCAAGAAATACTACTGTTGTACCCTCAGCTAAGCACTGGCATCCATATGTGCCCACACATTTCATAGTATCTTTATGCCAGATACTCTACAGCCAAAAAATCTATTTTGGTGAGACGGTATAAAGAGGAAAACTACCTGCATATGCTAGCATAGGGCAGAAACGATTAAGTTCTAATTGGATATAAAAAATAATAATGACATCTCTGCAGTTTTGTCAGTCATTTGCTGAGTTGTAGCAACAATCGGAATTCACCAGAGTTGAACTGAATAATTAAATAAATTACTTATATTAAATTTGTATAGTGCTTGCTTCCTGGTACTACCCTGACTGCCTTCATTGAGGCCAGAGAATAAGACATTGCAAGCATGAAGTTGTGAGATAGGAGGTCTTGAGTTTTAGTTATGCAATGCCTAGGAAAAAATCACACCTTAAAATGTTCTGAATAAAACACAAGATTCATATATATCCCATATGAGATGATGAAGAAAGACAAATAAGTGAATGTGATATTCAGCATTCAGTGGTGATACAAAATGATGATATTTTCAGAATGACAGCAAAGGTAGGCAAGTAGAAGGGAAAATTAAGAGTGATGATCTGCCAGGATGATCTTGGACCAATATTCAAGAGAGATATCAGAGATACTGTAACTTAGAAAGTGAATCACAGACTTTTCAGAGTTGCAAATATGAGTAAGAAAGTTAAAAGAAATTTTTTCCCTACTGCAATTTTTTCTGTTGAAAGAACCAACTTGCTTGGTAGTTACCTAAATATACAATACAGCATTTCACATTTCTTAACATGGGGGAGATACCAAATGCCTTTTGTTTTTTTCAGCATATAAAGAGTTACTGTAGTCTACAATAAAGAAACAACAGAAGCAACTTTCAGTTAAAGATGTAAAATTTCCTGAGATGGTTAATTTTGTCTGTTTAAAACTAGTATACAACGGACAGAATTCAGCTTATTTTTACTCAGAAGCTTTAGTTTCCCTGTGTAAACTGTAACATTAGCTAAGACTCAGCAGATGAGCAGACCTCCCAATAAATTAATTCAGAATACAGAGGTGTGACCACAATTTAGTGATGCTGAAAAATCACTCAAAAGCCCTGGTGGTTTGCTTTGTTACTGATTTTCTCAAAAACGAGAACTGGACACAAAGAGTAAGCAATACCATAGAAGTTAAGCAATACAGTAAAATAGAGTGTGGACTGGTGTTTTAAGATGCTTGTTAATATTCATTGTCTTAAACATGATCTTATATGGCAGCAGCACTTAACAAAAATAGAATAAATGTAAATTTCCTCAAGACTGTCAGCCCTCTTGACTCTGAGATCAATGGGTTTGAATTAAGTTAACCAATCAAAACAGTATCACCACTTTCAGGAATGATTCTTTGATTTTATTTTTTAAAACATATTTGAAAAAATAGATCTTTCTACAGCAAAGTGCTTGCTGATAAATATTATACAGCACTATCTCGGTTTGGGAAAATTTGGAAGTAAGAAAAAAAAAAGGAAAGGAAATAGACGAAATTATAGACCAAAATACAGACCACATTTTATATTACGTTACATAGAGATGTACATATAGAGATGCATAGATATAATTAAACACACAGCTTGCCTTCAGATTATTCTTTTTGTACGCAGCACAATATTTCAGGCATTTCATATGATTTGAAGAGTATCAAGGACATAATGGTCATTACTAGAACAAGTTTTGCATTTCAGTTATCCTGATGGGCAGGTAAAAAACTCAACGCAAACCAAACTGAACAAAATACCTCAGGCTGCAAAAGCTTTGACTCTTCTAGCATATACAGTGTGTAGTGGAGGAGGAGGGCAATAAAGATGACAAAAGGCCTAGAGGTGGTGATTTACAAAGAGTGGATAAGGATAAAATATTTGTTCAGGTTAGAGGAGACTGAGGGGTGACCTCATTGCTGTCTACAACTTCGTCAAGAGAGGTAGCACAGAGGGACATGCTGATCTCCTCTGTCTGATGTCCGGTGATAGGACACAAGGGAAAGGCTTAAAGCTGCATTATGGGAAGTTTGGATTGGATCTTAGGAAAAAGTTCTTTACTGAGCTCTTCTTGTTAGCATAAATCTCATCTATTGAACTGATATGAAACAAAACATAATTGTTTTGTTTCATATCAAAACATGTAGCACAAATACAAAAAGGGGGAATTGTTGGGGGATAAGACAGGTCCGTAGACCCTTTGACAGAAGAGATAGAGATTGCAGTGTACCCATAAGAAGGCCGCGAGTTGCGTCATATAAGGACAATGTAACAAAAAGGAGAAAGAAGAAGATCACTTCAGAGAACAAGGAGAGTTAGGCTGTGAGAAAGCCAGATTTTGAGCAATGTGAACAGGATTTCAATAACCAATGGCATTGTAGCTACGAGCGTTTGTGCCATGTAACCTAACCAATTGAAAGCGTAGAAAGAACGCGTGAATGGAGCGTGAACAAAAGATTAGATATATAAGAAAGCCAAGTTTGTAATAAAGAGAGAGCTTAACTTAAGTCTTCAAGGAGAGTCTTGTCGTTTGTCCGTCCCGCCCGACTGAAACAGCAAAAACATAAATAACTCTCTCTTGGTGATTTTTAAATTTTATTAAATACATCAGATGATTCTTCCTTGAATGTATGCTTCAAGCTACTTTGTGGACTTATTTTTAACATCTTTAAATAACAAAGATCAAGATGATTATGAATGAAATACCATGAAGTTTAAAGAAAAGCTTTATCCTGGAAGATGGACTTGCCTAGTATTCCTCTGGCCATATTTCCAGGAAGTTTTTCATATCAAAGTAAATAAGAAAAGTCTCCATTGGTGTCATATAATGTATTTAATAAGGAAGCAGATAAGTTTTCATTTTAAAAGCTGTAGTAAATTGGTGTTTATAGAGACAGAGCTGTTATACTTTGGGAATATTGTTTCCTTAAATTCCTTCTGACATCAGTAAGACCTAGTTATTCATATACTCATCAGCACATGTCTGGCAAGTGTTAACAAGTCAGACACTGACAATAGAAGAAGTAGCTGTAGGAATGGAACGATCTTTTTGTTGGATTATTCGTATCTCTGTTAAGCTCCCGCTAAAGTAATTAAAGAGTAAGGCATTCATCTAGAGGATAAATCATCCCAGAAAAACGGCAAGATGAGAGCAGAAGGAGGAAGGCGGGGGTGAATGCTATATGACTAGATAAATTGTTTTAATTTTTTTTTTCTATTACGCATTAGGTGTTAAAAAGGATTATGAAAATGAGATGGGATAGAGATGAGTGCTCTGTTCCTGTGTTGAATGACTTTCAGGAAAGCAGTTAATTGAACTGTTTATCACATTGGAAGGTAGCATGAAACATGGTTGTCAGAAGACTTCAGAATAAAGTGCACTTCATGCTAAAAATCAAAACAGACCCCCACCTTCATTTATGTTTTTTAAAATTCTAATGTGACTATTTAATCTCAAAGGAGAAATACTCATCATAGTCATGGCAGTGCTGTTGAAATCAGCAAGTCATCCCCTATCTGTTACATTTCTCTGCTAACAGTTTTCAGTTTAACAGGGGTTTTATATAAAATAGTCTTGGGGTAAAAATTAGATCAATGAGTTTTTGGAGGGAGAAGAAAATATGGCAAAATAACAGTATATTTAATTTAAATTTATGATATTGTTTCTATGCTGTAACAACTAATACTAATAGTAGGTGTTACTCCAAAGGACTCACTGTAGGACCTTTACACACACAAAGATGGACCTTTTGGTAATGTGTGACATAGATCAAGCTGGAGAGAGATCAAGCTCTCATGAGCAGACACCATGCACCACTATATTATGCAGCTACAGTTCCCCTGCAGAGACAGAACCACTTTTCAGACCTTGCACCCATTCAGATTTCAGTGCTGGAGCTTCCAACAGGGACAACCCTGGAGCTGACAGGCTCTTACTAATAGGGTCACCTGGACAGGGGGAACCAGGGCAAAATCCATTTCACGCATCACCAGAAGATGTAACTTTTCACTCCATGAATCATGCTACATCAAAATCAGCAAAATCATTGAATACTCAGAGAGGTGATAAGGCCTTGCACCAGGTGCACTGAGCTGATTGCCAGCTCCTAAGACAAAAGGCTGACACTAAAAAGAGGTGTACCCTTTTATTTTTTTAGCATTTTCTCAATGTGCTGCCAATGCTGAGATCAACATGACAAGTATCCTGCAGGTGGGACATGCTATTAAGGATAAGCAGCTTAGAACTTTGCTTTTCCCTCACCTAAGTGAGTTCCAACTGCAGTGTCTTCCCGGGTAAATTGTGTTAATGAAGATTTTCTGCAAAGTTTTCTCTGGGATTGACAGTATGAAGAGAAACTTACAGTGGGATTTGTGCGAAAGGAAATTCTTTAACAAACATCCCACATGGGAAGAAAAAAATCGCCAGTATCAATATTAAACTATTGGTGCCTGTTCTCCCTCACCAACTGGTCCAGTCAATCTTTTGATGGAAAATGGGAACTATCTTTTTTTGCTCATTTTTACATGCATATCCAGTTTTGCCTGCAAAGAACACACACACACTTTTAAAATAAAGTCTTTTTACAGTTTATGTAGTTTTATTTCCAAAGAAATTAATTCCATTTTGGTATGCATTTAAATTTAAGATTTTTTTTTTTCCTAAGAATATTCCTTTTTTTTTTTTTTTGACAAAACCAATTGCTTTGATCTGTTCCTAGTGTACTTTCTGCTGCATTACGTAAAATTCTGAAGGACCAAACATATTGAACTAACGGATGAGGACGCTCTGTTGCTCCTGACCTAGGCCTTTTCACATCAAGTTACCTTTCACTGAGATTGTTCTTGGAGATTATGTCCAAGGGGATCTTTCTTTTTTTTAATTAAACAAACCCACACAAGCAATTATCTTCCTTTTTTGTAACATAAGAGTGTTTAGCTACCTTCTGCTTTCTGCTGGTGGTTTCCAAATAGCAGGTAATATCATGAGCCTGGAAGCAGAGTCAGCACCTTGCTTTATGACTGCTTATGAATTTAGGGACAGTCTTTGCCATGGAGTTACCCAAGCATTTATCTAAGAAACTACAAGTCAAATGGAATCACAAAATCCTGGTTATGTCCAGAAGCCTCAGCAAAGAGCCTTTTTGCCTGCTACAGACAAGTTCTGTCCCTTTTCAAATGCAGTGCCCTGTTAAAGACTTAATCAACACAAAAACCCAGTCAGAGAAAGAACCATTAACACTCAGGGCCTTCACTAAATTTGTCACTTTTTTAAGCTGAAATATTATCCCTTTCTAAGTCATTTAATGATGGACCTTAATTATCGTGCTTGTGAAATTGCTCAACCAGCGCTTTGGAGAAAGGTTAGGGGAATGTGAAATAGGCAGTCCATCAGGACAAAAGAGAGTAATTTCACATTCAAAACCAACATAAAACCTTTACCACTTCCCAAATCTTTGTGTTGATTGGTAATAAACTTTGGATCTGGTGTCCAACTTCAAGCTCAAACATGCTTTCAAATAAAAGCCTTCATGAAGAAAGATGTTTTAATCTTTCTGCTGTAAGCAGTACCTGGTTCTTGTGTGTATTCAGTTGTCTTAGTTACTGCTCAGCAAAAGCCAGTATCCATCTGACATGGTTTAATTATTTTTTTATTAATGTTTTCTCTATAATCTAGCCAATACTTTTAATCTAGCCAATACAATGAAAAGTAGTGGTCACTTCTCTTTGTTGAAGATATTAGGTTTATGATTATATTTAAAATGGCACAGAAAAACCCAGGGAGGAAGTGTCTTTTAGCTACTAAATGAGAAGCATAGCATTTTTAATTGCTGCTGAGAAGTAAAGATTCAGCTCAACTGGAAGTAATCAACTCCTATTTTAATCATATCAGGTTTTGTATGCATCTGTCACGTTTTGCAGTAAATCCTTTCTTTTCTAGAAAATTCTGCAAAACTTTTAGGTGTTAGCTAGTAAGTACTGAATGCCTTGTACTTACACAGAGCTCACACGACTTCTTTCAAGACTTCATTGCTACCTATGAAAATCAGCTGCTGAACATCAGGCAGTTATGTTGGGCCTATGCCAGTGCAGTTGTGATCCCCAAATTTAAACAGAGGAGGTCCTAGGTACTCCATTTGAGGTACTGTAACTTCTACCTCTATTTCCAAAATGCCCTGTGTCCATGCAAGAAACAACCAACACCTAGAATTTTCACAATACGAGAACATGGGATATCCACATTTTCCTTGGATTTGCCGCTTTGAGGGGGGACTATTTTCCACAAGCGCCTTTGGCAATTCCGTACAAAGCTTAACTGAATGCTTTAGTCATGGCAACAATTACTGGCAGGGTACACGCAGGATCATCCAACACTGAAAAAATTTAATACTGTTGAGGAAACTCCTCCATTTATTTTACAATAATGGAATCCCTGTTACTTTTAAGAAAACTTTTTTTTGTTCCTTCCTATCACATGTTATATATAGCCCTCACCTTATATTTCACACTCAAAATAATTTGGTTTTCATTTTTCAACTGGTGCTATTGTAAGAAAATATTCATGGGGAAAATTTTCTTTATTGAAAAAGAATGGTTTTCTATAATGTTACAATATTGTATTGACTAAGCAGTCACAGAATAATTGTAAAAAAATACAGGCACAAGCCCCAGATTAAAATGTGCAAGATACTGTGGGGAAGGTAAATGTTAGAGAGTCAATCATTTTAAAGTACTGCCCACTGACTCTATGCCTCCGGAGGCCTTCCCAGTCCTTGTTGACTTTAGTTTTTATTGCCACCTTCCTCCTCCAGCTGCTGCATCACTGTTTCAGGGTATGACTCTGAGAGCTTTGTGCCTGATGTTAAGCCAGCAGTGCCACAAGCAGTCCAAGATCTTCTTGAGAACCCAGAGGCTGCCAAAATGTGAGCAGCTTTTCCTTTCTATAGTGAAAAATCCAGGGGAGCTATAGTGACCTGATTCTGCAATCCCTCATCGAAATGAAAGCATAATATGCTGAACTAGATAGAGAACAGTTGGTAAGCAGAGGCTTTGTTATGCCTGTACTGGTGCTGTATTAAGGCCACGACAGAATGGCTTTGCTAGCAGTGTTTCTTAGATGTCTGTACATAAAATTTAGAACTACATTCCCTCTCAACAGAGCCCAATTCCTGTCAGCTTTACAAGTGACTTAGAAAAGCCAAGCACATTTACGCTATAATAGCTGGCTGGAAAGGACATGATCTAAAGCGGTTTCAACGTTTCTCACAAAGAGGCCAAGCGGGGCCAGTCTTCCTTCTGAAACTCCGTTATGTGCACAGTTTCATTTAACAAGTAGCGGTATTCCTGCTGCATGCTTTCTCTCTCTCATTGCCATGTTGTTTGTTTGCAGACTGAATTGCTTTTATTGATTTTGTACTGTTTTGTCTAATGATTTTTCTTGTAAGCCCCACTTAATATGATTTATGACCTTCATTCTTCTACTGCAAATCCAGTTGCAGGATGCTTACTCTACCAGTAAATCAATTATTTTAAACATTACCTCAAAGGGTCTTCTCAGCAAATTTCTCCATCACACCTTAGAGATGTCCTCTGCCTTTTCTTCCTCCTGTCAGTTCCTATTTAACATCTTTATGTCTTGATGTGCACACACTCCCCTTTGGAACACACTTCTCACAAATGCCTTTCGAGGATAAGCTGTCTGGGGGGGCATCCACTAAGCTATTTCTTTTAACATTTACTGTGTAACCGACGTGGTTTTCTTATCCATAGCCCTGATAGTTACAAAAGCAATCTGTGGATGGTTTAAGCTTTTAAATGTCAGAAAGGGATGTCAATCTGGTTTGGCTTACCATCCACATAATTATAAACAGACAATCACAAACCCTGGCAAGGTTGTGATTTGAACCAGAATCTCCCTCGCGAGCCTAGTAAATTCAGGTTACAATGTTGCTAACCTTGTTTTTTCCATATAAAACTACAGAGATTAGAAATTGTCTTGAAATCAGCAAGCAGGTAGTTTATCCTTTCACATGTATTTGGCAAGTATTAAAGCTAAAATGTCAAAAAAAAAAAAAAAAAAAAGAGTAGCCTGTGTTGAAGGCAAAGGGATTTTTTGTGGCTTTAGTCCAGGGAAGCTCTCATTTGGTGCTTACTTATTAAAAGCTACAGCAAGGAAAAGAATCCTACTGTCTCCTGGTCATGAGAGATAACTGCATAAAACAACAAATCTTATGACATACTAAAAATAAGGCTTTTTCCTCCCCTTTTCATATTAACAAACTCAAGAGGAAAATATAACAAAAGGCAGAAATAACTGGTACCTTTTTACTTTAATCTCCAACTCTAAGCTGATTTTCAGCCTAAAACCTCTGCTAGGAATCAAATACTGCTATTAAGTCAGATTACACAATAGAATTAACCAGTTTTCTCCTCCATTCAGCTTAAAAGATTGTATATTAAAAACTTAAAATCAATAAAAATGTTAACCACAAGATTCAATCAAGACTTACCTATTTTAACTGCAAAAGTGATAGTGGAGCTAAAATAGATTTACAGAATATATCAGAACAAGGACAGGTAAATCTTATTTTCCGTTAGTTTGATGAAGCAGAGATGTTTCAGACATACTAGATAAAATGGATTGTACTAAAATAGCCTGATTTGACAAGACTTACTTGTAAGATCCTGCCATTATAACCACCAGTTTTCTCCAAATCTTTAACATGGACCATTGCCTCAATTTTTCACAGTTTATACCTGAGTATTCAAATACAGACTATAGACTCAGAAGCATGGAGGCAATAATTTCTTATAACTGGATCCAGATGACATAATTTCTGGTTGCAAAATTTATTTTGTCAGTCAACATTATATGTTGCATGGCATATGTTATAAACAGACAGATGTGGGTAAAGTCACTGAATTTCCTCTATTTCTTCGGCTTGTATGTGGATGGGTTATTGTCCTTTGTTCAGCAGCAGCTCAGCAAGTGGCTGGTGCAGACTACAGAGGCTAGAATGTGTCTGTGCACTGCGTGCTTAGATATCTTTTATCTGAAATGGGCACAACATAACCCTGCCCTTGGACTCTGTAGGAAGGACAATGTGATAGACAACACCAAGAAGCCCACTGAACCTTAGTCTGATAGGTCATTTAAAATCAAACAAGCACTTTGTTTCTACTTGGCTGTGGAAGAATGAAGTATTTCGTGTCTGAGTTTAAGTGATTACATTTGTTCAGATACCTGTTTTAGCTGTGTTTCTGTTTTGTGTCAATTCATCCTGACAAGCTAGAGAACACACATACCATGCAGTTAATTTTCACAGAATAATTTTTGCTATACCTCATATTTGCTCAGGTCTTAACTCCAATCAGTTATTTAATTTTGCTTTACACTATATAAATATATGCAATGGTGAAAGACAACCTCGCATAGTTCCCACAAAAAAAAAAAAAAGATATAAAAAGACTGGTGCTTAACTCCTGAGCATATATTGTAAAGTGAATGGTTCATTCAGAGGAAGTACCCAATTGTTCACCACCTGCTATGTGTAGTATAACTACACAACCATCCTGTTGAAAGTACATTTGAACTAATACAAACTGGTTTTATGTGAGAATAGAAGGAGGGAAAACAAAACAAACCAACAACACAAAAAAAAGTGCACTCAAAGATGCCTCCATCCATGCCATCTAGGTAAAAGATCACGTGGTTTTGTTCATTACATGCTCTAGTCTTAGTCTCAGCAGTGTCATTTCAAGGCTTACACAGTAAAGAAAACAGTAAGTTTCATAGACTGATAATGTAATTTATATCCACTATGTCCTTAGAGAAAAGTGGTTAATGCTAATTAATGCCTTAATTTACCCTGTATTAGTATAATTTTAGGGAACGGCTTTAGCTCTGAAATCCAAAATATTGTACAAACTTGGCATAATCTCTCTGAAGTCAATGAATAATTTTTATCTCTTCTGCAACATTCAAATACAGAGGGTGGATTTTGGTCACATCAAGTTCTTTTTGACTACCATCAATTCAGAATCACAGTGGTCAGAAAAACACAGTACCATTGGTTGTATTACATGGGTAATATCTCTAGTAGATTAATTATTCTTGAATAATTTATCCATTGCTTATGTCAAACAAAAGTATGTTTTCAGGAGCAGGGAAGCAAAGGTCTTTTCCCAACTATACCTTTGCCTTCTGTACATAATCTTCTGTTCCTGTGTGCATGGCAGAAGAAAACATATGCCCGCTTCTTTTGGAGGACTGATGCATAATCCTTTTTTAACACGGCTTCTCCTAAAAGCTGTCCAGCTGCATGTTGCATAGCAGGGAAGAGTCCTACTGTTGTCTGTCTTACTCCTCCCCCACCTCAATATTCATATCAGACTCCACCAAAAGATTGCACAGAGAGAATTTGACAGGGAATAGGTAGTGCTTACCTGTAAAGGCAGAGCTGCACTAAAGGAGTATCTCCAGGACAGCAAATACCACCACCATAGACATTTGTAAAAGGTGCGTGCCTTGTAAAGTGCGTTAAAGTCTCCCTAGTTCTTGTCACACACACATACCACCAGGGTCACCCAGTAGTTCCTGGGAGAACACCACACCGCTGTGCGATCCTCACCACAGGCAGACTTCATGTTTCTGGCAGGCTGCAGCCTGAGAATCACCAAAACTCCATTCTAAAATTTGGCATCACATTTGCACAGAGATTCTAGCTATTAGAAAGCTATCCTTGAATACTTCTGATACATCAAGAAGATGCATAAATTTAATAATCTTACATGAGATAGACCTTCACCATGACAATTGACCAATTCCTACAAGAAGCAAATACCAAAAAGAGACCTGTTGTGAGAACCTATGCCCGCAATGGGACAAAGCCATTAAGAATTACTAACTGGAAACCTTTTCTCTTTAGAGACTGTGTCTTTCTAACCCATTATCATACAAAAGTAAATTAACAATAGTAAGTTGATGGTTTTATAATAAAAGAATTATCACTTTGCCTGCAACTATGATTCCCTATAGTATTCAAGTAAAGTCATTATTACGGATTTGCTCTGTGATACATCAATTTTAAATGTTAATCTGCTAATATCCTTGAAGCATATCAGTCTCTAGTGAGTATAGTATGACCAGATCAGGAGAGACAGCATGCATCATTGCAAGATTACAAGCACTTTTAATTCAGTCATGCTGACCTTCCAGCAGTGAGCTAAAAAAAAGCTGAAAAATAAACCCTTCAGTGAAAAGACTGACTGCCATCGAAATTTAATTGTCCCTGGTGTTTTTGTGACTAAGGGCCTCACCTTGTCAATGGTTGCACTGGTTTTGGTAGCACCAATAAACAGAACGCTTTGTCAGATTTGACAGTTATGCCTGAGGGCAAGGATTGAAAATGAACTAGTTAAAAGAACCAAAATATCCTAGCTGCTATTTTAAAAAAATTAGTATTTGATATTTCTTACCCAGCCATGTATCTTCTGGGATCTGCAGTTTATTTGTTCCAAGTACTTTTAGGGACTTGAAAATACAGTAACTAGTTTGTGAGCTGAATTTACATTAAATTTGCATTAAACATGGTCCTGCCCTCACCACCCCCAAAAAAACCCAAACAAAACCAACCAAACCAAAAGAGACTGTCAGGAGTTATGGATGGCAAATAAACATCACAGGTAGAAACTGACCCACCTATTGGACCTGTTGGTGAGCATCTTTCTGCTAGAAACTATGGAAACATACAGTGATATACTCCGCTTAGGTCTTAAATTATATGTACATTTGCACTTCAGAAATTTTAGCCACGCAGTAAAATTAATTATGAATACAATTCATTCAAGGAAAAAATGTTGAAGTCAGTGACAGACCAAATTGACTTCATCTCTAACAATAAAGCTGGAAATGCAGGGGGAGTGTCTGTGTAAAAGATACTTTGGGTATGTGCACTCTGCATGTTACATGTTTTTTGTTTTTTCATGTTAAAGCAAAAATTCTCTTTGAAATAGTGCTAATAGTTCATATTAATTTCAGATAGTAACTTGAGACTGAGATTATAAAATATAACTTCACGAGCTTCCTGACAAGGATGGGTGGGAAAGGAGGAGTAGGAAGGTTTGGAAAACTAATACAAATGACAGATACGGCATTTTTATGATCACTGTGTCACACATGAGCTGCACGAAAGAACAAATGGTAAGCTAGAGGTTGTCAATTTAATAAGATGCAAGTAAGGTGAATCTCTCTCATGGTTTATAAAGTCTTGGAACAGTTTTGAAAATACTGTTGACAGCAGAAAGTGTCTTTAAGTTACAGGGAACTTGCTAAGTGATGCTCAGAGGAGAATAAAGGTGAATTCTTAGAGCAGACAGAAAATGGGCTCTGCCTCTTGATGCGTTCAATTTGCCCAGCAGTAAAACCAGTAGGACTTCTATGGAAGGAGACATGAGAGAGAAAAAAAGTTTCCACCATGAATACAGGAAGGATAAGAAAAGGTAGGTTTTCATCACACTTTCTGATCCCCACACCCTGCCAGTTTTGTGTCCTATTCCAGCTAAGGGGGAATCTCACTGTGAAAGACCTTATTACTTTTTGATATGAAACATTTTCCAAATTTATAATCACAAATTTAACCCTCTCTTTGGCTAGGCTAGGTACACACAGCAATTTTAAAAGTAAGGGATTAGCTTAATCTGAACTCAGACAAATATAATAAGTATTGGTGGGATTCTTTACAGGATTGCAGATAATCCCTTTGGGTCTCTACATGCTGAAGCAATCTTGGGAAGTCTGGAAGACCAAGTTTGTTTTCTACTATTGCAGGTCAGTTTGGGGATTAGTGGAAATGCAGTCTATAATAGATGTTAGGGGAAAGCTCCTGAACCTAGGTGTGCTTAGTAAATAAAGATCATGAATTATTAGTCACCTACTCACTCCTATCAAATTTCAACTGAAAAGGCTACAAAAATAGGAGTCTATCTATCATTCAAAAGAGAAGAAAATCTTCTGTTTTGATTTCTAACGCTACCAATTCTTAGGAAATGGAAAAAGAAAACAACCCATACCCCCAAAACAACCCATGAAATATCAACAAACACACACTATCAAAGCAGAACTTTATATTCTTCCAAACAGCTGTGTTTGTATCTCAGAAAAAAAGATAACTGAAAATATACACCTGACTTGTTTTTAGGGATCTAGCAGAAGGGTCCAAAACCATCAGAAATGCGTATACAGAAATAATAAAAATAGTAGGGACAAGATCATGACTATTACTAGGTGAACCTGCTTTCCAGTGAAATGTACCTCTTCCTGTTCCCAGCCTCAGTAGATGATTATGTATAGGTATCAGACTGCCAGTACCTGAAGAATTTGTAATGGTTAAATACAATTTAAATTGTTAAATACAATTTAATTTGTAAATTAAAACAATATTTTTAACGTATCTTTAAAAGACAGCTGAATTGATTTTTTTTCTTGAAAAAGAAAGTAAAGTTATATCTGATCACAGCTGTCACATGAGGTTTAAGTCCCGTACCAATAGGTCCCAACGTTTCTTGTTTCATGGGCTCCCCAGCAGTTTCAATAGGGTACAAAATAGAGACTGAAGGTAAGACTACAGGTAGACTGGTTTTCTCATCTTCCATAAAGACACTAAAAGTAGCCTGTGGAGACTGTGTTTTCTGTCCCTCAGGTGTCTGTTATCTGGACCCAAAGCTCTCTGGAGTACTAGACCTTCTAAGACATCATCTCATTTACCTAACAGAAAGCTATAACCTACATTTTCCGCAGTGCTTGCCTAATGGAGAAAAGCACCCAGAGCCAGGAGTCATCACCTGAACAAGCTGAGCTGGAAACCCCCAACTCAAGCAAAATCACAGTGTAGAGTAGTAGAAAAACTTTTTAAAACACTGTGAAAGACATCACCCAGACAAGCACACAAATTATTTTCCCAATGTAAGATGACTCTGTACAAAATATTTTGCCATAATAACACTGTCTTATGACTGTGGCTTCAACCTAAAATAAAACGTTTTGCCTTTAGAGCTATACTATTTTGATCTTAAGCGCCACTGAACACCACAAAGCAAAACTATGTGCAATGGATATTATGCATTCATGCAAAGATGTTTGATAATTTGACTGAGATAAAATGTGACTTCCTTAATACCTGAAATGTATTTCTATTTTTTCCAGCATTATATCAGATCTGACATTTTACGCTACAAAATCATTGTCATTTTATAATTTAAAATACCTTGAAATAACAGAATTTTTGATCAAGTCACAATACTGTTAATTCATTATGTCTTATAATTCACTTAATCCAAACCCTCCAAAATTATTAACGTAAACAAATCTGCAGAGGGGCATATTTATCTACTAACTCCAAGGAAATGAGAAAGGAATTATTAATAAGAGCTCAGGACTGCAGTTTGCCCATCCTTCTACATACAAGAACACTGAGTCAAACTCACATTTTACAAAGAAAAATTACAGATGTGGGATCAAGTTTATGATTGTATTTGTAAAGCAACTGCCATTTTTGCAAAATCAGGCACTAAAACTACGTAAAGAAAGGGTCTAAACCCATTCATAGTTGTTTTCTAAATTGTAGATTTGATTCTGTCTCATTTATATGAAATATTTCTCCTTTTATTTGTCCATATAGCTATACCTGTCTATCGATATAAATAACACAGCCCTACCATCTTTAAATGGTAACAGCCAACAACACAAGAATAAATTCCAATTGTTGATTAAGAGTATATAATACTTTAGATTAAGCAATATTTTTACAAAGTTTTAGAATCTCCCTAAGAAATGCAGGTCCCGAGCAAGCAGGATGTGTGTGGTGTATCTTAACCCACAATATACTTCCTGTGATATATTTATGAGTCTTCCATAACTGTTCTTTCAGGTTTGTAAATGTTCAGTATACCATCAAGGGACAAAACAAGGAAGTGCCTTAACTCCTCCACAGTCTTTAATAATAACTGAACTTCCTACTGTAAATGTATTTAATATACTCAGTCTGTGATGTCTGTAGGTGATGTTTTGTGACTGAAATGCCTAGAAAAACTAGAGAGATATGATATACAGGAATAAATACAGAAAACTCACTCCAAATCCATACTGTAAACAATCCATTCTCCACAACATACTGTTTTGACTTATTACTTCTTTCACCATTAGGTAAAAGTCATGATTTTCTTAATTCAGGTGTTACAAATTAATGATTTGTTAATACCATTGCAAATATTTCTCTTGCTTACCCTTCAGCCATCAAAATAATTAGGTAAATAATTATTTTCAAAGGTGGTGTTCTTTGTCTTAAATACATACAAACAAAGCTCATTGACTGAATATTAAAAAAAAAGGCAACCAAAAAATACAGCACAAAACCAACAAAAAAAGCCAGTCCATATCAAAACTAAATTATATTTTTAAATGCCATTTGTTAACCAGTAACATAATTGTTATCAGCTTAAGAAATGAGTGCCAATGGCAATTATGACCTTGTTAATAATGTTCAAGTGTTACTACTCCTCACCTGAGGAGTCGTATTTTTTTCATTTTTCAATTTTTATATCATTTTGCTATGGAAGCAGCCTGGCTCCTCTCTCTCACCCATGCAGTCTTCTAAATTTGTGTCATGCTCTTTGTGAAGAGCATGAGACAATTAAGCCGGTTTTTCTTTTGAAGTTCTTGTCTGCAATAAGATTTAACTACTTTTTTGATGAGATCTAGTATTCCTACTGATATTTTGTTAAGATCATCCTTTGGCAAGAAAACCTCTCTCCATCCCCTTACTCAAGATAATTCTGAATTTATAATCCTATTCCCTGATCACATAGGAAAATAAATCAGAACAGGGTTCAGCTCAGCCTCTGAAATGCCTGTGGTTTTCAAGTGCCCCATGCTTTGCAATCACCCACCCACAGCGCAATCCTCTTACCAGAAGGAAGAATTAAGCAAAACAAAAGTACTCTAACCAAACCTGGGAAAGGCAATGGAAGTTGTAGTTTACTTCTATTTGTATTTTTCTCCAGTACATATTTATCTTCAGCCGTTGTCCATAAGCACATGTTGCTTTTTATGGCCTTTGCTGCAAGCTACAGGCTTGGTTTACTCAAGCACATCCTAGAGATGTGCAAGATACTTTATGTCACTTTTCCTAACCCACATTGCCCAACCTAAATTGCTCCCTATCCCACCCACTTCTAGCCCAGATGAACTCCCAGACCAATATGCTGGAAGCCGCACAGCCATACAAAAGCAGAGGAGAAATGGTACCACCCCTCCAGTCTTCTATGCCCTGCTCCAGACCTCTCCTCCAACCTCAGCTTGGCAGTTTCCATGCCTGGTTTCCATCCGCCCAGCCTAATTAAGTCACCAGCTGCCAGCATGGTCCAGTTGCCATCCCTGCTCCCAAAAAGTGGTGATGTGGTGGCAAGCATGAGGCAGGGTATGTTGATGGGGAGGGAAAGGAGGCAGGTGATGTCCCAAGCTGTGCTTGCACCATGTATGGCATGCAGTGTCCACCTCCAGCAGAAACGTGGCAACTGCGATGCTGCAAGCACTCCCGTAGGCCAGGTCCCATCACTCAAGCATTTCCATCCACTCCAAATCAACAAAAATGCAAGCTGGGGTATCATAAGTGGCTTTGCACCCATGAAAAGCCCCAAGAGGGGTCACTGCTCACTGCCTCTTGTCACTTTGGCCATGCCTCTGATAGGCCACTAGTAGTTTTTGTGAGATCACACAGTCACCCAGATTAATTCAAAGAATATCAAGTCTTAAAATAAAGAAAAAAAGAAAGAAAAGGAAAAAGAAAAGACGGGCTTTTCAGATGGATCAAGTGTGCTGGATTTTAAGTTAACCAGCTCCTCATACACATTTTAGAACAGGAATGGAGGTAAGCCAGGGACATAAAAATTTCCTTGTCAGACGTCCTGAGTCTCAGTTAGATCCTAATTTTCAAAGCACTGCTGTTACACAACCACATAATAAAACATTTAACAATAACAGGAATTCTAATTATGCTGCAACACATAAAATGAGATTGGAGAGACTGAGAACATTTGTCCCTCACTGCTATACACAGATAATGCTTTTATACATGCAGAATGATTGGTCAGCATACCTAATGTTTAAAAAACCCAAAGACCTAAAATATATAGCTTAAAATGATAGGAAATATTTATTAAATACAAAGGCACAGTCTAAAATTAGAAATATGCATAAACTTTATGCACAAAATTTAACAGACTTTGTTTTAAATGTTAGAGCTTGGTGCACATTACAGTTACACAATACAGATGTTGGCATTTTATTTGGAATTAATTTTGTTTGGCTAAAGATAGATGCTGTGTGAAAGATGGAAAACATCAGAGTGAAGATTGTTTAAGAAGTGTTGTCACTGGGTGACGCCTCTGACCTGAGAACTGCAGCCTAGCAATACAGTCTCATCTATGGATTTATTTCTTCATATTTATCTCAAGTCTATTTCAATGTATTAACTTGAGGGACATGTTCCTCACTTCCCCATGTCCCATGGAGGGACATGACACTCCAAGGTTTCCAGGGTCTAAGGGATGGATCTCTAGCAAAGGCCCTCAACCTGTTGCTCTGAGATGTGCTGGGTATGCTGCAGCACACTGAAGCCTTATGGAGACAAACCTTGGGCTCCTGAGGCAATAGGAACTGGGGAGTCAAGGACAAAACACCTCAAAGGAAGGCCAGCTGAAGAACAGCATGAAGGAAATGCAGCTACTCCAACCTGTAAGTCAGCTTCACCAGGGGCCCAGCTGAAGTGCCTCTATGCAAACACATGTAGCGTGTGGGGAACAAATAAGAGGACATAGAAAAGTGCGCACACCCCCAGGGCTATGATCTCATTGACATCATAGAGATGTCGTGGGATGGCTTTTGTGACTGGAGTGTTGGAATGGAAGGGTACAGGCTCTTCAGGAAGGACAGGCGGGGCAGGGCATTGCCTTCTGTCCATGAATAGCTGGAGTGCATGGAGCTCCACATGGGGGTGGAAGAGGAGCCAAAGGAGAGCTTATAGGTCAAGATTAAAGGGCATGCAGGGGCAGGGGACATTACAATGGGCGTCTGCTACAGGCTATCTGACCAGGACACTGGAGCGGATGAGGCCCTCTATAGACAGATAGGAGCAGTACCACGTTCACAGACCCTGGTCCTCATGGGTGACTCCAACCACCCTGATATCTGCTGGAAGGACAACACAGCAGGACACAAGAAATCCAGGAAGTTCTTGGAATGTGTCGATGACAACTTTCTTCTTCAAATGGTAGAGAAGCCAATGAGGAGAGGAGCCATGCTGGACCTTGTCCTTACCAGCAAAGAGGAGCTGGTGGGGAATGTCAAGCTCAAGGGTAGCCTTGGCTGCAGTGATGATGAAATGGTCAAATTCAATATCCTTAGGCCAGCAAGGAGGGCACAAAGAAAGCTCACTGCCCTGGACTTCAGGAGAGCAGACTGTGGCCTCTCGAGAGACTTGCTTGTCAGGGTAACATGGGAAAAAGCACTGGAGGGGAGAGGGGTCCAAGGAAGCTGGTTAGTATTCAAGGATCACCTCCTCCAAGCTCAGGAGCAGTGTATCCCAAGAAAGAAGAAGTCAGGCAAAAAAGCCAGGAGGCCTGCATGGATGAACAAGAAGCTCCTGGACAAACTCAAAAGCAAAAAGGATGCCTCTGTAGAGGGTGGAAGCAAGGACAGGTAGACTGGGAGGAATACGGGAGAAAATGTCCGAATCACCAGGAACCAGATTGGGCAAGCTAAAGCCCAGACAGAATTAAAGCTGGCCAGAGACATCAAGGACAACAAGAAAAACTTCTATAAGTACGTCAGAGACAAAGGCAAGACTAGGAAAGATGTGGTCCCTCGCCAGAAGGAAATAGGAGATCTGATGACCCAGGATATGGAGAAGCCTGAGGAACTGAATGACTTTTTCACCTTGGTCTTCAGGGGCAAGGGCTCTAACCAAACTGCCCAAGCGGCAGAAGGTAAAAACAGGGGCTATGAGAATGAAGAACCACCCACTATAGGACAAGACCAGGTCTGAGACCATCTAAGGCATCTGAAGGTACGTAAGTCCATGGGACATGATGAAATCCATCCACAGGTCCTGAGGGAGCTGGCAGATGAAGTTGCTACACTGTTTTCCATTATATTTGAAGAGTTGTGGCAGTCTGGTGAAGTTCCTGCTGACTGGAAAAGGGAGAAACATAACCCCCATTTTCAAAAAGGGAAAAAAGGAAGACCTGTAGAATTAGAGACCAGTCAGTCTCACCTCTGTGCTTGGCAAGATCATGGAGCAGATCCTCTTGGGAAATATGCTAAGGCACATGAAAAATAAGGAGGGGAATGGTGACAAACAACATGGCTTCATCAAGGGCAAGTCGTGCCTGATAAATTTGGTGGCCTTCTACGATGGTGCTACAGCATGGGTAGATATGGGGAGAGCAACAGACGTCATTTACCTGGACTTATGCAAAGCATTTGACACTGTCCTGCATGACATCCTTGTCTCTAAATTGAAGAGACATGGATTTGATGGATAGATCACTCAGTGGATAAGAAACTGGCCAGATGGCTGCACTCAAAGGGTCATGGTCAATGGCTCGACATCCAAGTGGAAACCAGTGACGAGTGGCATTCCTCAGGGGTCAGTACTGGGACTAGTGTTGTTTAACATCTTTGCTGGCAACATGGACAGTGGGATTGAGTGCACCCTCAGCAAGTTTGCAGATGACACCAAGCTGTGTGGTGTGGTCAACACGCTGGAGGGAAGGGATGCCATCCAGAGGGACCTGGACAGCCTTTAGGGGTGGACCTGTTCAAACCTCATGAAGTTTAACCAGGCTAAGTGCAAGGTCCTGCACGTGGGTCATGGCAATCCCAGGAACAAACGCAGGCTGGGCGATGAATGGCTTGACAGCAGCCCTGAGGAGAAGGACTTGGGGGTGTTGGTGGATGAGAAGCTCAGCATGAGCCAGCAATGTGTGCTCGCAGCCCAGAAAGCCAACCGCATGCTGGGCTGCATCAAAAGAAGTATGGCCAGCTGGTTGAGGGAGGGGATTCTGCCCCTCTACTCCACTCTTGTGAAGACCCACTTGGAGAACTGTGCCCAGCTTTGGAGGCCCCAGCACAGGAAGGACATGAACCTGTTGGAATGGGTCCAGAGGAGGGCCGCGAAGATGGTCAAAGGGCTGGAGCACCTATGCTATGAGGACAGGCTGAGAGAGTTGGTGTTGTTCAGCCTGGAGAAGAGAAGGCTCAGGGGGAGACCTCATAGCAGCCTTCCAGTACATAAAGGGGGACTATAGGAGAGATTGCTTTTTATGTAATCATAATATCTTCTTTCTCTTTTGACATCTCTATTAAACTGGAGCTCCTCTGCATCACTTGCTATGTATATCTTACACAAAATAATCGAAAACTTTGTCCGGAAGTGTCCCCTTCAGCTTATTTAAGTGGGAAGTAGCTCTCAGAAACATAGCTTATAGCAGAGCATCAAATGTGTACACACACAATCAGGTAAGCCCTGTAGCAAGATTAATCTTCAAACAGCTGATTGTTTCCTTTGAATTAAGATGTTTGGAGTTAAATTCTAAGTAGCTGCCTTTAGCAAGAGATAGCTTTATCAGAGATAACAACTAAATAGACTTCCCCCCCACAT
Organism: Chroicocephalus ridibundus; assembly: GCF_963924245.1. NCBI lineage: Eukaryota > Metazoa > Chordata > Aves > Charadriiformes > Laridae > Chroicocephalus > Chroicocephalus ridibundus. Next base: position 35,389,270 of record NC_086316.1, on the reverse strand, counting down.
GACGTATTTTACTACAAGGGATGCAAAAAGGAAATCTTTGCTAATATTCTCACCATTTTGAATTCTCTAACAGTCTTTCAAATACAAAACCTCATATTTCCAATCTTAATAGTTTCTGCCCTTATTGCATCTGTTATCTGTAAATTACAACATATAACCCTCTTAGACCAAATAAAATACCAGAAAAGAGGAGCAACAGGTGGTCAGAAACACAAGTGACCATGCAGAGGGACAGCATGATCATAGCAGAGAAGAGTGCAACCCATACATAATCAGTCACCATTGCTGCTCCAAAAGGAACAGTGCATGGTCTCCATTTTGTTGTTCAGTCACTGTGCAATAGGAAGGAGGCACAGAAGCTGTAAGTGAGATTAGTGGCCACAAATCCTTGATGATGCAGGATGCTTTGTCCACCCTCTTCACCAGAAGCCTCAAGTGCAAAATCAGCAGTATGATGTTTTGGGTTTAGGCATTTTGTGTGATGAAAGAGAAAGGATATTTGTTTCTTTCTCTGCTCCCAAATCAGTGCAACGCAATGGTTGGATTTTGCCTAAACTGGGCAAAAAAACCCATGGATATAATTCATTAGAATATTTTCTAGCTGTCCTGGGCTAGCAATGTGAAAATTTCACATCATTCTCAGACCTAACAATCTCTCTTTCAAAAAGTAACAAATGTAGAGGTATATAAACAAGGGTGTCTGAAATACTGTTATTGATTATTCTTCATTTAATAAATGGAGCCCTCTGACTTTAATAAAAATAGTTTGTCTTATTTCCCTCTCTGGGACTGGTCAGAATCCTGAGAAAAAATGTCCTCTTCCAGTCATTGTTATTGTTTACTGCATGTAGTCTTGCTCTTCCATTGGAAAAGGAACTGTTTGTTCTGCCAGTTTGAAACTGGAGAATACATAGGTTTGGTATTGGTAGAAGGACCCTAACTCTCCCTAAAATCCAAGGAGTCTTAAACATAAGGCAGAAAGACCCTAATTGTCTCTAAAACCCAAGGTGTCTTAAACATTCAGGAAATTATGTTGCTACTGAATTGTTAGATTTAGGTCAATGCACTATTCCTTTTGAGATTATAAAACCATTCTCACCTGGATTTTGATAATACAGGGTTTTTTTCACAGCAGTTCCTGTAGCTGGCAAGCTATAACCTGTTAACATGAACATGCCTGGACACTTTGCTTTTTTGGATATTAGATGGAGCTTGGGGAAATTATTTAGAAATTATTTGCAATGTGCTTCCAAACCGTATAAATCATCCTCAACACATACATACTAATGTACTCTAGCTGCTTCAAGGTATATGAATGGGATGATAAAAGGTCTCTAGCAATTACCTGTTTGACTCTGATTTACTATATGCATATAAAAATAAGGAGAAATTCAATATAGTAGTAAGAAAAAATCAATATTGTATTACTTTAGATTAGACACTTAACTGGTGAAGACATCAGTACTGTAATAAACTGCAGCTATTCTTTAACTTCATATACAAACCAAACTGTGATAAAGTTCCTTCCTTAAGTAGAACAAAATATGTGGTCTCAGGATTTGAGCAGCTCCACTGAGCCAGGAGAGAATTTGCTTTCTCATATTATGGTACAGATGCTATAATTTGCGAAGTTTTATGAGGCAAAATTTAGAATAAGAAGTGAAGGGCAACTTTATAAAGAGTATTTGCTAGATAAGGAAGACTGCATCAACGGAGTACAAATTTCAGGCCCTTCAGCACTTGCTCTAGCCTTGTTAAATCTTCATGCTCCAGCCTCTGCTTTGCTTTCTGCTAAAACTAGGAGTAGCTGGTTTCATTAAATACTAATGAAATGTATGGTGATAATTAACTGGAAGATTAACTGGATAATTGTGGACTGGAGGGTAGCACCCATCTACAAAAAAGGCAGAAAGGAGGATCCAGGAAACTATAAGCCTGTCAGTCTGACCTCGGTACCTGGAAAGGTCACGGAGTAGATCATTCTGAGTGCCATTACGAGTCATATAATGGACAAGCAGGGGATCAGGCCTAGTCAGCATGGGTTTGTGAAAGGCAGGTCCTGCCTAACAAACCTGACCTCCTTCTATGACAAGATGACCCAATTATTGGATGAGAGAAAGGCTGTGGACATTGTCTACCTAGAATTTCGAAAAGCATTTGACACTGTTCCCCAGAGAATTCTCATGGAAAAACTGGCGGCTCATGGCCTGGATGAGCATAAGATCTGCTGGATCAAGCACTGGCTGGATGGGCGGTCCCAAAGAGTGGTGGTCAATGGAGTTAAATCCAGCTGGCGGCCGGTCACGAGTGGTGTTCCTCAGGGCTCGGTGTTGGGACCATTTCTGTTTAACATCTTTATTGCTGACCTTGATAAGGACATAGAGCGTATCATCAGCAAGTTTGCAGATGACACGAAGCTAAGTGGGCATGTTGATCTGCATGAGGATAGGGAGGCTCTACAGAGAGACTTGGATAGATTGGACCGGTGGGCCAACGCTAACGGTATGAGCTTCAACAAGGCCAAATGCCAGGTCCTGCACTTGGGCCACGACAACCCCATGCATTGCTACAGGCTTGGGGAAGTGTGGCTGGAGAGCTGCCTGGCAGAAAAGGACCTGGGGGTTCTAATTGACAAGCGTCTGAACATGAGCCAGCAGTGTGCCCAGGTGGCCAAGAAAGCCAACGGCATCCCGGCTTGCATTACAAATAGCAGAAGTAGGGAGGTGATTGTCCCCCTGTACTCAACACTGGTGAGGCCACCCCTTGAGTATTGTGTCCAGTTCTGGGCACCTCAATATGAGAGAGATATGGAGGTGCTGGAGCGAGTGCAGAGGAGGGCAACGAAGCTGGTGAAGGGCCTGGAGAATAAATCTTATGAGGAGAGATTGAAGGAGCTGGGACTGTTTAGTTTGAGGAAGAGGAGGCTGAGGGGAGACCTCATCACTCTCTACAACTACTGGTAAGGCCATTGTAGAGAGGTTGGTGCTGGTCTCTTCTCACAGGCAATTAGCGATAGAACAAGAGGGAATGGGTTCAAGCTGCAGCAGGGAACATTTAGGCTGGACATTAGGAAAAAATTCTTCACAGACAGAGTGGTCAGACACTGGAATAGGCTGCCCAGGGAGGTGGTGGAGTCACCATCCCTGGATGTGTTTAAGAGTCGTTTAGATGTGGTGTTAGGAGATATGGTGTAAGGGAGAACTTTGTAGAGTGGAGTTGATGGTTGGACTCGATGATCCCAAGGGTCTTTTCCAACCTAAATGATTCTATAATTCTATGATTCTATTTGTCATAAGCGATGTAAACTATGACAATGTAAACTGTCCTCTGTGTTTACTAAATGTGACTTGAATGTTACAGCAAGATTTGTTTCTTATGGAATGTCAAATATACAACTTAGGATGAGGCAGAAGAAAAAATGGCACAACACACTGCATTAATGAAGACAAGAAAAGAAAACTTTTCATGAATGTTCACTTTTCTCATTTCACTGTGAGCGGGAAGAGTTTTGCAGCGATTTCACTGAGAACCATTGATTGGTATAGCAAAAGATCAGATCTAGCATTAGAAGGCAAGATTGTCAAACTCAGCATTTCATGTATATTTGTGTTTCTTTTTATTGGCTACAAGCCTAATTTCTTATTAAATCATTACCAAGCTTCTCATAGTCATGAATCAATTAATGGCAGTGAAAGGATGAAAACTCATCAAATGCAGTGAAACTCACAATAAATTGACCCAGGCTGGCATTAGTGTAAGTGTCTCAAAACAATAACTCTTTTTACCAGATGTAAGAATTTGCAATGTTTCAAAGGTCCAAGATTTTCACTAGGAAGCCAGCCAAGGGCTATACACTGCATTTGTATATCTTTTATATGAATTTATTTGGCAAAATTATAGACTGCAGTTGAACACTTAAATATTTATGAAACTGCACATAACTAATCTGTATAATTTTGTCTTCTACATCAATGTTAAGACTAGATCTCTAGCATCTGTGCCATTCTTAGAACTAAAAGAATTTTTCAGCTATAGAGATGGCATATTCCTAAAATTTTTTTCTCAGTTAAATTTTATTTATTCATATGTAACACTAACCACAGTGCTTCAGGTACTTTTGCTTTATTTCCAGCTTGACACATTTCAGTATCTCTGTTATCAGGCTTTTGCTGCAAATTCAGCTAAGCGTAACTGCAGGTATAGAAAATGACCTGATTTCATGGGCAGAATCCAATCTCTTTTTTAGGGGTGTGAAATTGTGCTGCTTACTCTGGATGCTAAGATTCTTGAAAGACAGTGCAAGAGTGAGCCGGGGTGGATTAGCATCCTGCTGCAAAGCCACAGGGGGCTAGAACCACTTGTTTCAGAGGGTTAGTGCACAACGCTGTTATATATGGGATGCGGCTTATCACAGGAGATAACGTAAGATATAAACCGGATTTCTAAAGGGCTAGAGATTCAAAAAAATCTGTACTGAGTCTACCCTCAGCACATCTTTTATTATCACTAGGCATTGCCTTTAAAATGCTCAGGATATACTCCTGTGGGATTTCCCAATGCAGATGCCCCAAATACATAGATGGTGTAAAGAAGTAATACATATGCTAACCAAATGGGACTTTCCTTTGGAGAGAAGAATGACAGTCTCCTGGGGACATAATTTGCTCTAAGAAGTATCCATATGCAGTGCATGGCTTTGGGGTAAAAAGACCAACAATGAAACACAAATTGAGTGTTTTGCCGGGAAAATAAATTTTAAAAGTATTTCAGAGTGCTAAGGCTTTTTGTAGCAGTGTCTGGGGAGTTTTCTGTCCTTTATATATTGCAAAGGCTATATACTATAGAACTTGGTTTTCATTTCTTTGGACTGTTTAGTGCAAAATAAGAATGAAATACCAAAATACCAGCAAGAACACTACAGAAATGGGGATCTGCAATTGTTTTACTTATTTTCACTGCACACTTGCCCTAACTTACTAAGCAGTCACTAATCTTTTTGGGTTTTAGTCACCCAGAGCTATACTTTAAAGAACTTAAAAAATTGTTCCTTCTGCAAGGTCTGCTACATTTGAAGGGCCGTTTCACCATTTCCTTTGCAGAACAGTCACCTAGGTGTTGTATTGTATTAAGTACTCTAGTGCCCCCATACAGCATTTCTTTGTTTTTTGTTTTTCAGATGAGCAGGTCAGAAAAATTACTTTTTTAATTACCATTTTAAAATTTGCATTGAAGTGGATCAAGTCTTCACTTGCTGTATGGCATTCAATCCGTATAATTTTAATACAAATCTGTATTGCAGAACATTGCAGGCATGAAATTATATTCAAAATACCAATAACTTTCATAGACAACATTAGCAGTCAGATGCACTCACAAAGGTTCTTCCTTTTTTTTTTTTAATTCCATGGTTTTACTCCGTGGCTAATAAAATTATGCAAAATCATAGTACATCAAAAAACACAACTACCTTAAATAAAGTACTCTACCATAACACAGAAAAACACAACCAGGCAATGTCCCACATCAAAGCCATTTCAGAAAAAAATGTAACATTTTAGGGAAGGAATTTGTAAACTAACAGCTTGGAAGCCATGGAAGGAAATGGCCTTCCCAATTAAAAATGTTTGAAAACTCATCTTTTTGTCATCACAAGAACCTACTAAAGTGGTAATAGACATTTTCCTCTCATGCTCTTCATTATTTCTGGTTGATATAGTGGTTTATATTTTACTGTGCTTTCTAAACTTACTGCCCTTCCTTTTTCTTCTCTAGAAAAGAGGAGTTATTCACAAGTTTACTGCTAGTCCTTCCCCTCATTTTTGACAGAATGAAGAGGGCAAGTTTGTCATCCATCTCTGCAAGACAACCTACAGACCTTGTATCTTGGAAGAGGGGAAAAAGTGCGCTGATGATGTGGCACCTGGCCAACACTTGATTGAAGGTTATACTGAATTTCCCAATTCAGTATGTGAGCTAAAACAGTTCTGGAGATATTGTGAATAAGAACACTAGCTGTGTTATTGTACCCTGCCTCTGACCACCACGATTTTTGGTAAAACGCCTGAAAAAGTCTGGTTTATATGGAGAGGCATAAGGTATATTTTTCAAGGCTCTAACAGTTGGGAAAGTACAGACACATCCAGACACATAATATTTAACATAACTGTCCTCCATTACTTTGCCCAAGCACTATTCCAAACTATTCTGTACTCTTTCCCTCCACAGCCTAATAACCGAAACTTTTGTCCTAGGCTTGTACGACCCACAGGTGTATAGAGCACCAGAGTATTCTTCACTTAAGTGTTCTCTTCTCCTTTCCCAAGAAACTTTCCCAAATTCTCTTTGTCCTTTTAACCATCTCTGCAGCTAGTCCTTAGAAAGCTGTTCATAATGGACCCATGGTTGCTTTCTTAACTGTAACAAGTAATTGCAGCACTTTAGGAAGTGAAGATAAGGTTAGTTTTTCCTGTGTGTATTACTTTGCACTGCACTTACTGATACCAAGTGATGTTTGTCCTCTTATTTGAAGTCATGCAGCATTAAAAGAACTTTCTGCAGATCTTCCTGGGAGATTTCAATGCAACTATTTTGGATAATTTAGTATCACCTTCAAAGAACTAGTGCAGAAGCTATCTATTTGTTTTCCCAGCATCTCAGGTTTCTCTACCCAAGCGCAAACCTAGACCCTGGCAGATAATGAACTTGATTGAGAAAGCTTATTATATTATAAGGGAATACAAGCCCCAAGAAAGATGCCTCTGAGAAACTTGTAAATTTAGGTCTGTTCTATTCCTAAATGTGCTGAAATTATGGTGATTTTATCTCTTTTTAACTTCAGATTTTTGACTTTGGATTTTTATTTCAAAGACATATATTGTGCCTTTTGTATCATACAATTTATTCTCATATTTTTCATTTTCTTTGAAGCTTTATTTATAGTAAATACCACATGAAAAAATTCTCTGTGTTTCTGTCATTCCAGTTCGATACATAGGTTTCATAACCATTTATTATAAAATCTATATTATGTATTTGTCTAACTTTTGCTGTAGCTGCCAGATCTCCTTGAAAGATAACCTTGAAATTAAAATCTTGAACCCAGCAGATGAAGGATCTTCATGAATCTGAGGAGCTTCTACAGAAGTCACTGGAATGTCTTTCTTTGTCTCTATTATACATTGTCTACGCTCTTTATTATCTTCTTTATTCTTCAGGGACCCATGATGTAATTTCCATTCCTGAAATATGAAGGACATTACTCAAGAAAAATCAGAGACACAAGATAAATCCCTCAGCGGTCTGAGTGGTGTTTTGGGTATATCACTTTATACCAATGTACTATTCCTGTTTCTATCACTATCCTAAAGATTTTTTCCTTAATGTTTCTAGTAGCTTTTCTGTAGAATAAGAATGTTAGTCATAATCTGCTCAAGTGCTTTCATTCCTAATCACTTATTTCTCAAATTTAAGTGCAACAGCCATGTAAGTAGCCCAAAGCCAATAGCATCAGAAGCCAGAACAAAGATATATACATACTTTTATGTGCTTGTAGCTCTAGGTTCCCATGCTTGAGCAGGGGACTGGAGCAGATGACCTCTAGAGGTTCTTCTCAACCTCAAACATTCTGTGATTCTGTGACATGTGTGTGTGTTATGGATAAAAATATACACATATTATATATAATTTATCAAAACTGGTTTCCCCTCTAGACTGCCAAGCAGGCACAATTACTTCTCTTATGATTTATCGAATATCTTCTATCTAGACAAAGAGAAAACTTAATTAATCTCCCTGAAATAACTTGCATGGCTTTCAAAGCATCATCTGGAATACATGCCAGTAAGTAAAATCCACAAGTGACCCTCTAGACTAAAAGAAAAAGAAATCAGCTTTCAATTTGTTTCACTTTTTTTCGCAGTAATTACAGACTGTTGTGAGAGAAGGTCTCACACTTTATCTGAGAACTCAGCATGACCAAGTGCCTCTCTGCAGCGCCTGCAGACTAATGCAAGCAGGATGGGGAACAAACAGGAGAATCTGGAAGTCTGTATGCCACTGCAAGGCTACAGTCTCACTGGAATCACTGAAGCACAGTGGAAAAACTCACATGTCTGGAGTGCTTCAATGGATGGGTACAGGCCCTTTGTAAAGGACAGGCTCGGACTTCGAGAAGGGGGAGTTCCCCTGAATGTGGGATAGCAGCAGGAACACCTAGAGCTCTGCCTGGGACCGGTGGTCAGCCGTCTGGGAGTTTATGGGTCAGGATTAGAGGGCAAACCAATGGGGGCGTCATTGTGGTGGGCGTCTGCTACAGACTGACTGATCAGGGAGAAGATAAGGCTTCTTCAGCTAGCTGGAAGAAGCCTCACATTTGGAGGCCCTGGTCCTCAAGGAGACTTGAACCACCCAGATAATCTGCTGCAAGGTCAAAACAGCAGGACAAAAACAGTCCTGGAGGTATCTGAAGTTAGTTGATTAATAACTTCCCAAGACAAGTGACTGAAGAGTGGATAAGGGAAGGTGCGCTGCTGGACCTAATACCTACAAACAAGGAGAACTGGTCAGGGGTGTAAGGGTAGCATGGACTACAGCAAGCAAGGAAGGCTGGGTTCCAGGAACCTGGGAGGACTGAAAAAATGCAAATAGCAGGATCACAACCCTGGACTTCAAGAGAACAATCTTTGGCCTGTTCAGGGAGCTGCTTGGAAGAATGCCATGGGAGAAGGTCATGGAGAACTAGTTGATTTTCAAGGATCACTTTATCCAAGCTCAAGAGCCCCATGAGCAAGAAATCAAGCAAAAGTGGCAGGAGGTCCACATGGATAAATGAGGAGTTCCTGACTAGACTGAAACATAACAAGGAACCATACAGGAACTAGAAGTGGGGACAGGTGACCAGGAGAAATAAGCAGACACTGTCCAAGAGTGCAGGGACAGGGCTAGGAAAACTAAAGCCACCTGGGCTTCACCCTGACAAGTGATGTGAAAGGCAACAAAGGTTTCTATAGGTACATCAGCAACATAAGGAAGATGAAGGAAAATGTGGGCCTATTGCTGAATGGGACAGGGGACCTGGTGACAGGGGACCTGGTGACAGAGGACATGGAAAAGCTAAAGGTACTCATTGCCTTCTTTGCCTACACCTTCAGATATCAGATTTGTTTTCAGGAATCCTATGCCCAAGATCAGTGGGGAAGTGTAGAGCAGGGAAGACTTACTCTTGATGTAAGTTAGGGAATACACAAACAAATCAGGTTAGGGAATATACAGGTTAGGGAATATACAAACAAATTAGACATTTTTGTGTATAAGCCCATGAATGGGATGCACCCATGACTGCTTGGGGAGGTGGCTGATGTCATTAGGAGGCCAGTCTTGATCCTTGTTGAAAACTGATAGCAAATAGGGGATCAGAGGAGGGATGGGGTTCTTGAGGACTGGAAGAAATCAGGTGTCACTCCTGCCTTCAAGAAGAGCAAGAAGGAGAACCCAGGCAAACTTGTTCCCTAGGAAGTTGTTGGGGCAAAACCCTGTAAGCTGTTTCCAAACACCTGAAAGAAAACAGGTGATTGGGAGTAGTCAGCATGCATTTAGAAAAGAAGAAATCATCCCTGACCTGGGATGACTTGCTTGATGAACAACAGGAGAGCAGTGGATGTTCTTTATCTGGACTTTAGTAAGGCTTTTGACAGTGTCTCCCATAACATCCTCATAGATCAACTTATGAAGCACCAACTAGACAAAGGGCTGAACTGCCAAGAGTTCGGTAGAGGGCCATGAATATGATTAAGGGTCTGGAGCATCTTCCATAAAAAGAGAGGATGAAAGAACTGGAACTATTCAGCCTAGAGAAGAGAAGGCTCAGGAGGCTGTTATGAGGAAAATGAGCAAGCCAGACTCTTCCCAGTGGTACCCACTGACAGGAAAAGAGGCGATGAAGACACAAATTGAAAAACAGGAAAAGCTGTTTAAACATGAGAAAACACTTTTTCACTGTGAGTGTGGTTGAACACTGGCACTGGTTGCCCAGAAAGGCTATGGAGTTTGCACCTACGGAGAGAGGAAAAACCTGACAGGACATGTCCCTGAGCAACCTGCTGTAGCTGACTCTGCTTCAAGCAGAGAGTTGGACTACATGATCTCCAGAGGTTCCTTCCAACCTCAACCACATTACATTTCTGTGATTGCTGTTTTCAAGCAGTCTATGCACTTTTAAATCATCATTTTTCACTTTATTTCAATATTTTGAACAGGAACATTGTCAAGAACTATTTGTCAAGAGCAACACACAACACAAGAAATTTTAATAAAGACAAAGACAATGCACCAGGAGCACTTTGACATAAGAAAATACACTTGTCAGAATGCGTTATAGTCTTATAACACACTGTGAACCACAGAACATGACTTTATGCAATATTAAACATAATCTGAATAGAAAAGAAACAGCTCATCATATGAAGTTTTCTTCATTTTAAGTTAATCACAGTGCATGTCCTCAGACCTGGGAGGCTGATGTTGTTCCAGTTTCTGTTTACTGCAGGTGAAAACCTCATTGGCACACAGCAATTAAAACCATAATCACACAGGTCTTGTTCATCTTTTACAGTATCTATGATTCTGTGAAAGTAACAGTTATTGTTCTGTGTTATATAGTGAAATGCATTGACATAAAACACAGTAGCCTGCTGGAGAGTACCTCTCCTATGAATAAATGAAAAGTATATATTTATTGTTCTTTTGTGTGCATCATTATACTGCTCTAAAGCAGATCACAGCAACAAAGGCTGAAGTGATACTTTCATTCTGTTTTTCCCTTTTCAGTTTCTCATAATTTTCCCTAATACATGTCTTTGGGACGAACAGTTCCCATACTTTGTCTCTATTTAAAACATTAAGGTTCTTGTGCAGTGTGAGTAAACTAGGGGGTTTTTAGGTCTGTAGTGAAAACATTTCTCTCCTTGAATATTCCAAATAGAAATGTCATGCTCAGACAAACCCATCACTCAGAAACTAGGACCTCCAATAAAAAGAAAAGTAGCTTATTTCATAGAGAACTCTGTTATTGACGATGTAGTATTTTCAGCGTAATAACTGTTTAAATTAACTGCTTCTATAAGAACAAAAGTTTTCTTCTATCATTCAAGCCATTTTCATGCTCAGTGCTCACTGATTGGAGAAGCAGGAGGTGTTCAGCTTCATGGAGCAAACCCAACCAACAAAATTCAGCTGCAAGACCATAGTCTTATGGGAGGTGGAAAGGTGTAAGTCTGCCATTGACCTGTAGTCTCTAGTTTTTATAAATTCTGCCAGTAGAGCTATGAAATCTTTGAGAAAATTCTTCAGCAAAGAGGATTATTAAAAAAACCAACCAACTAAAACACAAATGGATTTCAAAATAAAACATAGCAAAGTAATTTCCTCTCATTTTCTTTTTATCACCCCCCTACCGCACATTAATTTTAAAAACCTCAGAGATGTAGAGCCCAAGAAGAATTCATATATTGCTATTCTGCTGCAATGTCAAGCACTCAGTGTAGGCTCCTACTAGAGTTTTCAGGAAATTTGCTTTGCACAAATAGTGATGATGTAGGTAAACCGAATTAATTACTGCTAATTCAGATATTTGGCTTCAGAAGTGTTGTAGGAAAAAAAAAAAACCCACAAAAAAAAAAAAAAAACCACCACCCAAAACCTAAACCAATTGAATTTAGGGAAGCAGCAGTCAGACCAGTAGCCTGCAGATGGAGATGGCTTACTCTACCTCAGAGTTAAGGTGCAATGAGCCATAAAGGAGGGAGATTTGGAGATAATCATTCACTAAGAAGGCTTCATCCTATGTTTTGAAATTGTTTGAAGTCCTGAACTGCAAGAGGGAGGTGGAGATTTTATTGCTTGCTTATGTTACAAGTGCTTATCCAAGACTTTCAGATGGGGAAGGATTCACCCCTGTGATAATGTCTGGTGAATGTACAAGAATGTTCCAAGGAAAAGTCAAAATATGATTCACTTTTTTTTTTAATGCTCCCACTTCCTTTCTTGGCCCAACTGTTAGTTTATTGTTATCAGCTTACTTCATACCTCCCAGCTACATGAGATGTCCTCAGATATACTTTATGACAATCACTTGGAAAAGCTCTGTAATTATCTGTCATGCAGAATTAGGGACCGCAGTGTGAAAGGTTAGATTTGTTTTTTATGAGCTTTGTTTACAGTAAAATCCCAATGTGTGACATCAAGGGAAAAAATGATTGTTTATAAAGAAAAATGAGGCAAAACAAAAAAAATATTATCCCATCTCACTGAGTCAGTGGGATTTCTGAAGATTCTATTAGTAAACAAATAGAAATAGAAATGGTTGTTGGACATTTTAGACATGTTTTTGATTAAAAACAGACTGCATAGTCCTTGGCTCTTTGCATTAATGTTGTGCCAGCCAGCCTCTCCTGTTTGAAGAAGGACTGTACAAGCTGACTGAGAGCAATTCAAGGCAATAATTATGTCACCCTATGAATTAAATCTCAGCACTGCTATTCCCAGAAAATCTGACAAGCAATGAGAGCAAAAGGAGTTGCATTGAATTTTCAATTAAAAAGTGTGTTCTCTTTTGGAGCAGACATCTTCAGCTCATTTGGTTTAACCCATTGTCACAGCCACAAGAATAAAGGCTTACAACAAAGAGAAGAAAGTTGCAATAAAAGTTAACCAAGAAAAATAAAGGTTCTTTAAGACATTGTCCAAAGCAAATGGGTTTTCAATTGCTATGCCGGGTTCAGTTTTGTGTTTTCAGACCTTTACTATATACTCATTGAAATGAGGCTGGAAAAGTGAAACTCATTCGTGTTTTAATTTACATATACCAGAATACTGCAAGGCCAAACCGAGCCACGCTGAAATCAAATATGTTAGTGTGCAGACGTTAAGTCAATTTTCATAGCTACAGCTGAGACTAAGGCAGCTGGGCCACTCAGTGAAATTAAACATAGTAAATTAAAGGCACATGTAATTCGCTCTCTGTATATATTGCTCTCTCCCTTTTCACTGCATCTGAATATGCTCAGGATCAATTTCATAAAATCTCTTTTCGCAGAATTCTTCTGTTCTCTCTCTTCTACTTTCCTGTGAAAAGGACCTTTGTGAACTTCGAAAAACAGATTACAACTAGTATTAAATGAGGTATATATGCAAAATGGTTCTTCAGAGGGTCTCAGGAGTTATTTGTTTGCTTTTCTCCATGGTGGTCTCAGAGTATAACAAAATGATCATTATGACCTGAACCGAGTCTCTGTATTCCTCTTCGTATGTTTGAGGTAATAATCAGTTTTGGGTTTTATTTCTGCCTCAGTACAAGTCGGTAATGAAAACAAATATGTACAAATGAAAGCTATCTTTCCTGTACCCAGATATTTCTTTGACTTTAATAACTTGCCAAAATCTGTCATTAGTGCCATAGTTACAATAGCAAGTTAGAAGTGCTCCTCTTATGTTTACTTCCATCTGTTACATCGGTCACCGCTACAATCAGTGCTCCCTTGCACTTCCCATTTAGTTCTTAAGTGGCAGGATAAATCTTAACAAGTTAACTGAATGAAGATGCTGCAAGAGCCCATAAAAAATAAAGTACCATTTTTCACCACTAGGATATTCATAATTGTGGGGGATCAAGTGCAACTATGGCCAACATGCCATTCCAGAAAGGGCTCTGCCACCATGTTTGTCTTCTCCTCCCTTTCTCAGCCAGCACCAACCATTCATCAGCAAACTCAGATACAAACTAAAGTCCCAAAAATGATCAGTTTCAGAGAAGTCTCCCCAGCACTTGTGCTGTCCTGGCAGCGCTCAGTTTATTTGAAAGACGGGGCAACAAAGAGACAGGCAATGCAGTATTAGTGCCACAGTGACACATTCATCTCAGGGAATGAAGTTTCCTTTTGGATTTGGGTTTGCAAGGAGCTGTTCTGAACTGCAGTGGACACCATTTAACAGGCTTATGTGCAGGGAAGAGGTGTGAATTCCTTCCCAGCAGCTTGGCTATCTCCTCACTCAGTTATTCGTAATTTACACAGAAGGGGATAGTGAAGGGAGAGTACTGAGGGTCTAAAAGCATTTCAGATGTCACAGTGAGCATGTCTCTGAAAGTACACACAGCTCTAACAGGGTGGTGTAAATGAGACTTCAGCATAAAAAAAATCAGCAAAAATAAATGAATTAACAGACAACTGAATATTCCCCAGCTTTTCTTCTTTTCCTTTCTGTTCTCTCATTCTACTAGATTCCCACCTTTCCATTCCTGTAACCATTCTTAAAACAGTTAAAACACAAGGACTTTAAAACTGCTTTGTTTGTTCCTAGGCTGTGTAGCCGTGGTGGTGGTTGCTGCAGCTTCCAGGTGAGGAAGCATTCATTAACCTCCAGAAAAAGTAATTCTGTGGCATGTCTGCAAAATCACCCTAGTCTGTCAAGTACAGCATAACCTGAGGTAATTATATCCTGGACTTTATCACTCAGGATTATAAGGACAGTTGAAGCGCCACCACATGAAGAGTAAAATAATATAGCACCTTAACCTCATCTTTGGACAGCTTTGCTTGTGAACAAGAAGTACAGAGCCTTGTCTGTCACAATTTTTAATGTGACTGCTAAAATACATTAGTTATTCCACATTGCCCTGACTTACTCCCAAAAATCTATTTTCTTCCCACTGCAAAGCTTAACACATTATGTGGACAACTTTCAGTACAAAGTCTACCCTGCTCCTCCTTGCTAAAGCTGCTCAGCACCACACTAATTCTTTGCATTTCAAGGAGAAAAGAAGACTTTGCATCATTAACATTGGGCCAATTACTCCAAACAACCTTACCACACTTCACAAAGAAAGGCAGTTCACCAAAGTGAAGTATTAGCATGTAAAAAGCATGCAGAAAGTAAAAGGCACACACCTAACAGATTTAAACAACCTTTTGTAAACAAGAAGGATCTTCATTATCTTTAACTTAATGGAATATCGAATGTTACCAAAAGCACAGTATTTCTGACAGGTTCACATTAATTTCTCCAGTACTTGTTGTAAAGCAATCAGCTATTAAAGGCTTTTTTTCTTTTCTTTTTTTTTCTTTTTTCTTAATATGTAATTTAAAGTAACTACAAAACTGTCTTCATTTATAATAGGTGGGAAAACCAGAATGATTTCTTTTGCTTCATATACATAATGAACTGCAGAAGATGTGACAAAAATTTCTTAGAACCATAGTACAATACAACAAAACTGAAACTTTTACCAGGAAAGAAAAAAAAAAAGGCAAAATAAATAAGAATTAAAATTAAAACTATCATTTTATATATCCCAAATTGTTTACTATTTCATTCTTATCCCTACATTCCAGCAGCAGCTTTAAAGTGGTCAGCTCATGTTCTGATGAGCATCCAATTTAACATAGACTGATCTACACTGCCTCTCTCTCTGAGCTGGTACTGGGCTACCTCAGTGCCTAAACCAGCTGGTGCAAGCGCAGTTAAGTGCTGAAATTGAAATCAGTTATCTCACCCTAACAATACTGGATTTGCCCATGGGAAAATAGTGGCAACACAACCACAAACCTTCTTAGACTCGGAGTGCCCAGCTGCCTAAGTACTGTACTGTAGACTTAGAAATAAGTACTGTAGACTCCGAAATAAGTACTGAGTTTGCTTTTCAGAACAGATGATCCCACCAAATTTGGGAAGCAGGTTGCTAGAACAGGAATACGCAATTCACTCTTTCATTCCAACTTTACAAATATTTTGCTTAGACTGTATTAATTTACAACTTTTTACCTATTTCTATTTTTGCACATGTAAATTTCTCCTGACACCTTCTATTTCTTTTTTAGGTAGAAAAGGTGAACGGAAAGGCTTTAGAATCATAGAATCATAGAATCATAGAATTGTTGAGGTTGGAAGGGACCTTTAAGATCATCGAGTCCAACCTTTAGCCTACCCTGACAAGAGCCACTTCTAAACCATGTCCCTCAGTGCCCCATCTACCCTTTTTTGAAACACCTCCAGAGATGGTGAATCCACCACCTCCCTGGGCAGCCTATTCCAATGTTTAATAACCCTTTCAGTGAAAAAATGTCTCCTAATATCTAATCTAAACCTCCCCTGACGTAACTTGAACCCGTTTCCCCTCATCCTATCACTTGTCACCAGGGAGAAGAGGTCAGCCCCCATCTCTCTACAACCTCCTTTCAGGTAGTTGTAGAGGGTGATAAGGTCTCCCCTCAGCCTCCTCTTTCCCAGGCTAAACAACCCCAGCTCCGTCAGTCGTTCTTCATAAGGTTTGTCCTCCAGACCCCTCACCAGCTTTGTAGCCCTTCTCTGGACACGCTCCAACACCTCAATGTCCCTCTTGTAGCGAGGGGCCCAAAACTGAACGCAGTACTCGAGGTGGGGCCTCACCAGTGCCGAGTACAGGGGGATGATCACTTCCCTAGTCCGGCTCACCACACTATTCCTGATACAGGCTAGGATGCTGTTGGCCTTCTTGGCCACCTGGGCACACTGCTGCCTCATATTCAGCCGGCTGTCAACCAACACTCCCAAGTCCTTTTCTGTCGAGCTGCTTTCAAGCCATTCTGCCCCAATCCTGTAGCGCTGCATGGGGTTGTTGTGACCCAAGTGCAGGACCCGGCACTTGGCCTTGTTGAACCTCATACCATTGGTCTCAGCCCATCGGTCCAGACTGTCCAGATCCCTCTGCAGAGCCAACCTACCCTCAAGCAGATCAACACGCCCGCCCAGTTTAGTGTGATCTGCGAACTTACTGAGGGTGCATTCAATCCCTTCATCCAGATCATTGATAAAGATATTAAAGAGAACCGGCCCCAGCACCGAACCCTGGGGGACACCACTTGTGACTGGACACCAACTGGATTTAACTCCATTTACCACCACTCTCTGGGCACGGCCATCCAGCCAGTTTTTTACCCAGCGAAGAGTACACCTGTCCAGGCCATGAGCAGCCAGTTTCTCCAGGAGAATGCTGTGGGAAACAGTGTCAAAAGCTTTGCAAAAATCCAAGTAGATAACATCCACAGCTTTTCCCTCATCCACTAAGTGGGTCACCTTATCATAGAAGGATATTAGGTTTGATAGGCATGACCTGACCTTCACAAACCCATGCTGACTGGGCCTGATCACCCTGTTCTCCTGCATGTGCCGTGTAATGGCACTGAGGAGGATCTGTTCCATGACCTTCCCAGGCACCGAGGTCAGACTGACTGGCCTGTAGATCCCCGGATCCTCCTTCCGGCCCTTCTTGTGGATGGGTGTCACATTTGCTAACCTCCAGTCAGCTGGGACCTCCCCGGTTGTCCAGGACTACTCATAAATGATGCCAAGTGGCCTGGCGAGCACCTCCGCCAGCTCTTTCAATACCCTTGGGTGGATCCCATCCGGCCCCATAGATTTGTGCACCTCCAGGTGCTGAAGCAGGTCCCTCACCGTTTCCCTTTGGATTAGAGGGGCTTCATTCTGCTCCCCATCCCTGTCTTCTAGTTCAGGGGTCTGGGTGCTCAGGGAACAACTGGTCCTACTGCTGAAGACTGAGGCAAAGACTTCACTAAGTACCTCAGCCTTTTCCTCATCCTTGGTCACTATGTTGCCAGCCCCATCTACTAGAGGACAGAGATAATCCTTAGTCCTCTTCCTATTGCTAATATATTTATAGAAGCTTTTTTTGTTGTCCTTGACAACAGAAGCCAGGTTTAGCTCCAGCTGGGCTTTGGCCCTCCTGATTTTTTCCCTACATAGCTTAACTACCTCTTTGTAGTCGTCTTGAGTGGCCTGCCCTTCCTTCCAGAGGCCATAGATCCTCTTTTTTTCCCGAAGTTGCAACACTAGCTCCCTGTTTAGCCAGGCCGGCCTTTTTCCCCGACGGCTTGTCTTCTGGCACATGGGGACAGCCTGCTCCTGCGCCTTTAAGACTTCCTTCTTGAAAATCATCCAGGCTTCCTGGGCTCCTTTGCCCTGGAGGACTGCCTCCCAGGGGACTTTGTCAACAGGCTCCTGAAAAGCCCAAAGTCCGCCCTCCGGAAGTCCAAGGTAGCAGTTCTGCTGACCCCTCTCCTTGCTTCTTGCAGAATTGAAAACTCTATCATTTCATGGTCACTGTTCCCAAGACAGCCTCCAACCTTCACATTCCCCACAAGACCTTCCCTATTTACAAACAACAGATCCAGCAGGGCACCTTCCCTAGTTGGCTCTCTTACTAGCTGTGTCAGGAAGTTATCCCCAGCACATTCCAGGAACCTTCTAGACTGTTCCCTCCCTGCTGTATTGTATTCCCAGCAGATGTCCGGCAAATTGAAGTCCCCCACGAGGACAAGAGCTCGCGATCTTGAGACTTCTCCCAGCCGTTTATAGAATATTTCATCTGCCTCCTCATCCTGATTGGGCGGTCTATAACAGACTCCTACTACGATATCTGCCTTGTTAGCCCTGCCCCTGATTCTTACCCATAAACACTCAACCCCATTATCACCATCATTAAGTTCAAAGCATTCATAACACTCCTTAACATAAAGGGCCACACCCCCGCCTCTCCTTGCTTGCCTATCCTTCCTGAAGAGCCTATAGGCATCCATGGCAGCACTATAGCTATGTGAGTCATCCCACCACGTTTCTGTGATGGCGACTACATCATAGTTTCCCTGCTGCACGATGGCCTCCAGCTCGTCCTGCTTATTCCCCATGCTGCGTGCATTAGTGTAGATGCACTTCAGTTGGGTTAATTGTCCTACCACTTTCTTGGGGGGACAGGCCCTGATTTGCACCTGGTCATTCTCGGACACTACTGTAGTTACCAAATTATCACTACTCCTTGTGTCTATGCTGCCACACAATTCACTATCCCCCACCATCGCTGAGGCAGGCTGCAAGACCTTGCTATCACTTATACCCATGAGCACTGCTATGTTGCTCCCAGGCACCACTTTTGTGATCCTGGTTTCGTCCCCATCCCCCATCAAACCTAGTTTAAAGCCTTATGGATAAGCCCTGCTAATTCTTGTCCCAGTCTCTTTCTTCCCCTTCGGGTTAGGCTTCCCCCGCCTGATGCCAGCATGCCTGGTTTCCTGTAGATCAGCCCATGTTCAAAAAAGCCAAAGTCCTGCCGGACGCACCAGTCGCGGAGCCAGGAGTTAATTTGCTGGCTCCTCCTATTTATCCCCTCGTCTACCCCTGCAAATGGTGGGATAGAGGAGAACACTATTTGTGCTCCCGATCCCTTAACCAGCCGTCCCAGGGCCCTAAAGTCATTCTTCATTGCCCTCAGACTTCTGGTACCTACTTTGTCACTGCCTACCTGAAATATCAGTAGCGGATAGTAATCTGATGACTGGACCAGGGAAGGGAGTTTCCTCCGTATGTCCTTAATTCTGGCCCCAGGGAGGCAGCTGACTTCCCTGTGGGATGGGTCCGGTCTACAGATAGGACCCTCTGTTCCTCTCAGAAGGGAGTCACCTACTAAAATAACCCTTCTTTCTTTCTTTGTTGAGGACGTCCTGAGGCGTGGGGGTGAGTGACGAGCACTGTGCATTTCACTGGATGGATCAGCTCCTCCATCCTCAATCGCCTGGTCCTCAATTTCCAGAGCCTCATACCTATTACGTAAGGGCAGTTGGGATGGTGAGGGGGGCCGCACCGTATGCACACAGTGTCTCTGGATCCCTGTAGGAGCAGTGCCAGACTCAGGCATTCATTACAGCCCGAGACCTGCACAGCCACATGCTTGCAGAGGAGCTCAGTCTGAGTTCCCATGTTTTTCCTCGCAGAAGCTTTTGACTGTTTTGCGGCCATGTTCTTTTCTCGTACCGGGAGATGGAGGATCTCTGCTGTTTGCTTCCCTCGCGCCCTGTGCCGGTGCCCTTGCACGCCGATGTTCCTCTGCTTGTGGTTGCCCAGCTTCTGCTTACCTTAGACTCAAGGCTTCCAGTGACCCACCGTACGAAATGCTGCTCCTTGTTCGTTCGCTCGCACTGCGGTGCCGCCCTGGGTGACCCACGTAGGCTACCCGCGTGCTGGGTGCTCCGGGACCGCCCGTTTAGAGCTGCCGCGTGTGACGTGTTATTATGAAACAACCAAAGTGCATGGAGAAATGTAGAAAGGGCTCCGATGGAAAAAAAATGTATCACGTAACCTTGTCAGGAAGACAACACTTCAAAGTAAGGCAGAGCTGCTGAATCAATTATATTACCAACTTTAATTCTCATAGTTCATAATTTCCAAGAGATTGACTTAGCAGTCTTTCCAGTATTTTGAAATGTAATGACTAATGACTCGATGTTAAATTTCCAATGCTGCCCTCAGGGTCATTGAGCAGGATGCAAAATGCTTCCTGGGCACCCATTGCTGACTGTCAGACTGCGGTCCTGCACGGCTGCACCCCATCATGTTTCCCTTCCAAGGATAACCACGTAGCTTCAGGTTCCTGAACTGTTGAGAGACTGACGCCTTGAATTATCAATGAATTCCTTCTCTCTCTTCTACTTCCCCCTCCTCCTTTCTTCAACAGCTGCTCAATTGACCTGACAGGATATTTCTCTTATTCCTAAGGGAAAAGGAATTGTTTTGTTTTCATATGAATCCACCAGCTTCAATTCAGCTGCTCACTATAGTGCAAGTACTTTGGTGCATTAGCTTCAAAGAAAGACTTTAAGCCAATTTAACTCACTCAACATATTTCCCCAGAGGAGGACAACAGAGATGTAGAGGAAAAGCCCTCTCCCCTTCACTGTCATTCTCTGGCAGAAGGGTTTGCTGGAGACAGGAGAAAGACCATGCATAGGTTTGCAGCAGGGACTAGAGCTGCATGAACACTTTTCCAGCTCACTTGATCTGGGCCAAAGCATTCAGGTCTTCCCTTCACGAACAAGACCATGGCTCAACCTGAAGAGGACAGTTCCAGTCTGATAGCAGGTTAAAGTTATTTCAAAGCTACTGAATACAGCTACTTCTTGTAAACCAGCTGTTACAACCTGTTGAAGTTAACACATTAAAGAGTGCTTTTTCATGTAGAGAACTGTGGAAAAGGCTGGAGGAGGATTCTTTTCAGCCATGCCGCAGCATTAGAAACCCCTGAGATCTGTGTAGTCAAAACGCGAGGCAATTCAAGCAGAGTGACAAGAAATAATTCCTTTGTCAACCTGACAGCATAATGAAAGTATCTGTGTATGTAACCTTAGCGAGGACTGTTGCAGATTTTCAGAGCTGTGTTATTCCCAGAGTATGCCCTCAATACAATGACCATAATTTATAATTCTGAACATGAGAAAAAAAAATAAATCAGGTACGTTTATTATGGGGTTGTCTAGTAGCATCAGAAAATCATTTAGGTTGGAAAAGACCTCCAAGATCATCCAGCTCAACTGTTAACCTAACACCGCTAAGTCCAATACTAAGCCGTGTCCCTACGTGCCACATCTATGTGTATTTTAAATACTTCCAGGGATGGTGACTCAAACCACTTCTCTAGGCAGCCTGTTCCAGTGCTTGACTAGCTTGACAACCCTTTCAGTGAAGAATTTTTTCCTGTATCCAATTTAAATTTCCCCTGATGGTACTTAAGGCTATATCCTCTTGTCCTATCACTTGTTACTTGGGAAAAGAGACTGACCCCCATCTCAGTACAACCTCCTTTCAGATATCTGTAGAGAGCCTCCATTTCTCCAGACTAAACAACACTAGTTCCCGCAGCTGTTCCTCATAAGACTTGTGCTCTAGACCCTTCATCAGCTTCATTGCCCTTCTTTGGACATGCTCCAGCACCACAATGTGTTTCTTGTAGTGAGGAGGCCAAAACTGAACACAGGATTAGAGGTGCGGCCTCACCAGTGCCAACTAGAGGGGCAGGATCACTTCCCTAGTCCTGCTGGCCACAATATTTCTGATAGAAGCCAGGATGCTGCTGGCCAACTTGGCCACCTGGGCACACTGCCAGCCTATATGATCTCTCCCCCACCTCAGTCCCACGCATGGATTTATAACAGTGAAAGCTGAATCAAAACTGAAATAAAACGGGAGCTTCCTGTACTGGGAACTAAGCATACCCTAACCTTAACATTATCAATTCCAGCTGTACCCTTTATTTTAATTCTGGTCATATGTGCTTTTTCCAAGTCCTGACCAGGTTGGAATGGAAGTTTTTCCTGGCTGGAAAAATTCTGATGAAACATTTTTTTTTCTTTTTTTTTTTTCTTTCCCCCCTCGGTTTTCTGCCATCTTGTCTGCCCCATTCGGGGGCAGCCTGCAGTAAATCCTGTCTGTACGGATTCCAGACTCGTGTTTCAGCACATGGTGCTTTGTTATATTTACTTTCAAATATTTTGGGAAGGAATAGTAGGCAAATGGAGAAAATGGTGGGGAAAACAGGTTTGGGAAAGATGGACTGCACTGGGGACATAAGGGGAATGTTTAAGGGAAAAAATTGGATTAGAAAACCTTTATTTCAGTCTATGCATATTCTATGCACTATACAGTTAGTAAATTTGAGGAAAATTATTCTGGCAAGAAAAGTCTTTGAAAGCTGAACAGTTTTTAATAAGCATACATCTGTTGGAATAAAAAATAAAAGAATGGGGTTAGCTGACAGGGAAAACAAAGTTGGTATTTGGAAGGAGCAAAGAAGGATTATTTGGGGAGAGGGATGCCAGAGCATTACTACTGCTGCAACTAGAGAAGTGAGAAATATGTGATCTTGCAAGGATTTCCTGCCCATTCTAGCTTCAATGGTTTGGGTTTTTTGGGATTTTTTTTTTGGTACAGACACGGTCAGCATGTGCCTGATAAATGATTATGCCTTAAATCAGGAGATGATTCTGTCACTGTTATTTAAAGATAAGTTACCAAATGATCATATTAAAAAAGTCAAAATGGCATGGAAATTGCTTTTTTAAATATAAAAAAACACTATACATGAAAAATAGCTTTTTCCACTCAGTGATAAGACTGGCCTGTGAACTGCAATAATAAGGGATAATTTTAAACACACCCTTTGTAAGACCAATTTAGTTTTGCAGTATCTCCATAGGTTTTCTCATCTGTTTTGTTTTTTCATATAGACGCAATTTTTTCTGAGATCCCACTAACCTTTCAGAAGTTGATATTTAAGGATCATTTCCTCCAAGTTCAAAAATGGTCCATCCCATCAAGCAAAAGTGGCAGGACACCTGCACAGATGAGCAAGGAGCTCTTGACTGAACCTGGTCATAAAGAGGAACTGTACAAGAGGTGTAAGTAGCAGGTGGCCCAGGAGGAGTATACAGCTGCTGTCTCATCTTGCAGGACTGGGGTTAGGAAAGTCAAGGCTGAACTGGAATTGACGCAGGGAGCAGGGGATGTGAAGGAAAACAAGAAAGGCTTCCACAAATACTCTTTCTACAACAGCAAAACGAAGACTAGGGAAAACATGGGCCTGCTGCTGAATGGGGCAGGGGAGCCGGTGACAAAGGACACAAAAATAGGCCACAGTATCCAACATCATCTTTGACTCAGTCTTTATCATTAATAATGGCCCCTGAGATCACAGGGAAAGTCTGGAGCAAGGAAGACTGGGCCTTCATAGGGGAAGATCAGGTTGGGGAGCACTTAAATAAAAAAAACATACGTAAATCCACAGGGTCTGTTGGGATGCCCATATGAGTGCTGAGGGAGATGTTTAATTTCATTGCAAGGCCACTCTTGATAATTTTTAAATAATCATGGTGATTGTTATAGGTGCCTATGAGAAAATATCCCTCTTAGCTTCAAAAAGGGCAAGAAGGAAGACCCAGGGAATTACAGGCTGGTCAACCTCACTTTGATCCCTGGAGAGGTGATGTAAGAACTAATCCTGGAGACCATTTCCAGGTACATGAAGGGTAAGGATGTGACTGTGAGTAATCAGCAAGGATTTACAAGGGGGAAATTGTTCGTAATAAAATGGCCTTTTACAGTGAGGTGACCAGCTTGGTGGATGCGGGAAGACCAGTGGTTATTGTTTACCTTGACTTTAGTAAGATTTTTTACAGTCTCCCATAATGCTCTCATAGACACCATGACAAACTATGCGTTATATAAATGAACAGCGAGGTGGATTGAAAACTGGCTGAACTTACGGTGGGTGGGATCACCACTAGAGGGTGGTAATTAGTGCTCAAAGTCCAGTCTGTGGTATGCTAGTTGTGTACCTCCACAGTTAATACCGGGACCAACACTGTTAAACATCTTCATTAAATGACCTGGACGATGCGACAAAGTGTACCCTCAGCAAGTTTGCAGGTGATAGAAAACTAGGAGGAAAAAGTAATATGCCATTGCTACCATTCAGAGGGACCTCAACAGGCTGGAGAAATGGACAAACAAGAACCTCAAGAAGTTCAGAAAAGGGAAATGCAAAGTTCTGCCCGTGGGCATGGGTAATCCTAGGCAAGAGTACACACTAGGAGCTGACCAGGACTGGAAAGTGACTGCAGAAGAGGACTTCAGGTCCTCGTGGACAACAAGCTGACCATGAGCTAGCAATATGCCCATGCAGCAAAGAAGGCCAACAGCTTTCTACGCTGCATTGCGAACACCATTGCCAGTAGGAAGAGGGAGGTAATCTTTCCCTTCTACTCAGCACTGGTGAGATACCTCTGGGTCCAGTTCTGTGTTCCCCAGTACAGGGAGACATGGACACGCTGGAGTGACACCAGTGAAAGGCCACAAAGATGATTGAGGAACTGGAGCATCTGATATACAACAAGAGTCTGAGAGAGTTGGGAGTGTTCAGAGAAGGTTCATGGGGATCTTACCCTTGTGTATGAATACCTCATGGAACTGAATAAAAAAGATAGAGACAGACTCTTCTCAGTGGTGCCCACTGACAGGACAGGAGGCAATGGGAAAAACAAAACAAAAAACCAACCAAATAAACCATACAATTGAATCCAAACACAGGAAAACACTTTTTTTTTTTTTTACTGTGAGAGTGGTGACACACTGGAACCACTAGCCCATGGAGTTTGTGGACTCTCTGTCTTTGGAAATATTCAAAAATCAACTGGACAGGGCCCTCTGCTACCTGCCCTAGGCAACCCTGTTTTGAGACAGTGGTTAGAGTAAACAATCTTCAGAGGTTCCTTCCAGCATCACCACTATTGAAATTACAATTATAAGACTGTAATTGTAGGACTGACAGTTTTTAAGATTTACATCAGCTTCATCCCTCACACTCAATATATCCACATTCAATATCATTAACTACCAGCACCACATATACCAACAAAATACAATAAACAGGGGATCTCAGATTTGAAAGTCCAAATTTATTTGTCCTCAGGTGATAACAAAAGTCTAATAAGCTGACAAAAGATGCATGGAATTAAGTCAAAGAATACAGTTTTCTCCATAAAGTGAATAGGAGTTTGGTTTTCCATTTCAACAAGGACAAGATGCGTACAGTGACAGTGAATGATGTCAGACCCCCAGAATCTTCATGGAACATACAAAGGTGCAGCTTCAGGATAGAGTAGCAGCCTTTGTGTGAATTTTGTTTCTTGGCTTGCTGAAATTGAAACATTAATGCCATTTGGGGTATGTTTTGATTTTTATTTTTTTTTTAATTTATAGGGATAATTGCTTTAGCAGCAGTAGCTCTAATTGTAGCAATTAGAAATGTCACTTTTTTCCTCTTTAAAAAAAATTCCAGCTGAGAGTGTGGAAAGAAATTATACAAGAAATGAGATTAAAGGTACTGAAGACTTCCCATGATGGCATATTTCATTTATACTCTCACTAAATAAAGAGGCAGCAGGGTGATTTTCATTTTTGAGCTTAACATGCAATTATGAGAAGAAAAAAACCATCACTACATGAAGGAATCACGCAGACCACAAAAAATTCTGCCTAGCTTATGAGATCATCTGCTCTTAGGAAAAATCCTAAATTTTCCATTTCCTAATTCCCTTTGTACTGATGTGCTGCTTACCCAGAGACAGGTGAGTAACAACAAAAGCTTAGAGACTAGCCAATAAATAGATAACTAAATGAACATCTGTCCTGCATTTTGTATCCTTTCTCTTCTTTTGCCCTTACTCTGTATTGGTAAACTAACCAGCTCACTGACTGTTGCATCTTCTGTGCATTTATTGCAGTGATTGTGCAACTGGCAAAGGAAAAAGAAGCTCAAAGTCATTTATGTTTCCAAAGAGCTTCCTGAAATTTTCCTAGAAATATGTTGTATGCCCAGCCTCTCTCAGTTGTGCAAGCTAAACTGCCCCATCAACTGCTTCATCCCCTGGGAAGGCAGGTAATGACAGAGGAGCTCGGTAGTTCTTCCTCTTGCCCCATCCTACGTCTTCATAAAGCAAACACTAACAGTCCCCACCTTGGCTACCCAAGTGAAACGCCACAGGCTAACAGTAAATTGCTGACAGAAGCATGTCGTTGGTCAGAGACGGAGCCGAATTACACAGGCATTAGCTTTTTATATTGCTTTTTTCATCAGCCTTTACTCAGCAAATGGGTATCCCAATGTCCTCAAAGTCACAGCAGCTGCTTTTGACTCTCTCTCACAAATCCATCTCAAAATCTACATCTCAATCTGCATTTTACACAGATTCTGGGCATGCAACTGAAATTAAGGCATGCCAGCTGTATCAGACAAACTGAGAGAGGAATGAATTTTTAAAGGAAAGATAAAGAGACAAGACATTTGGGTGGCCTTTAGATGAATAGCTATGGTAATCCTAGTGCTGTTCAAGGGCTCAGTTTCAGATGCCATTAATATACTAAGCAGCTGCATATTTAAGCCACTATTAAACCACTCTCTCAGCCATACAGGCTGCACCTTTCTAGCAGCCTAAGTGCAATTTCCTCTTTTCAGCCAGCATGTAGCATATTTAATAGTCTATTATATATCCTAAGGTAATCCAAAGTGAAACACAACAGTTATTTTATGAAACACTGATTTGCAGCTCAGTATCATTTCCTGGTACATCACATCACGTGTAACATAACAGACGATGGTCACTGACTGCATGGCTTTTGAGAAGAATATTGCTATTAGGGGTAAAAAGGCAGAAATATGTAGCAGAAATATCATGAAGAAAGGGCTTTACTGCACTAGACTATAAAGTCTTTCACTGTATTCCAAATTTTTCTCTTTATGCTCCAGCAAGCGGGACATGCAAAGTGAATTTAATTCTGGATGATTGCTCAGGTACTCTTGTGACAGCACTTTATATGAGGAAAGAAGGGAAGGGTGAAAGTGTGAGGTCTCGTTGTTACATATAGAATATAAATATTTTCCTTGCAATAAGGCAAGAGATTGAAGGTCAAATAATTGTCTGGAGAAAAGACAAAAGGAGGAAGGAAAGAAGAAAGGAAGTTATTGAGAAATAAGAAATTGGCATATATTTGACGTAATAGTTGATTGGGAAAAAGAACAAACAAATATGTATCTTCAAAAACAATCATATACGACAAGGTCAAGAGAAGTTTGAATATGTATCAGTTAGGATCTTCGGGTGTTTTGTGTTTTGATCTCCCTTTAGAGAAGGCCCATTATCATCAAGCTTTCAAACAAGAAGGTATGAATGCAGACTAAATCCAGTGATAAACTACAACCTAAAAAAATTTCTGCAGAAATTGAATTTTGGCTGTGAAATGAATACAGGATCAGACTGTGTTTCAATTAGTGGAATTTGTTCTTAACCATCTGCTCTGCATCTCGAATTAATATTAGTGCCTTCCCTGGAGTGGTTTTGGAATCTTAAATAACTCTGCTTCGAGAAAACAATGAGAACAACAAACAGGTGGGATTGGCCCTGATCAACAAGAGTGGTGTCCAAAGGCATTGTTCCAGGTAGCAGCAGCAGGAGCATCCAACAATGTCTCTTCTCCAAGCACACTGCAGATTAGGTTGTGTGAATGCCAGGGTGGTAAAGAGAAGAAAAACAGGTTTATCATTCCCTTCTGACATCACTGCAAATGTACAAAGTGTGGGGGGAAGAGGGGAACAAAGAAATACATTAATTTTAATGGATTTTTCTGGTAAATGAGTTATTATTTTTATAGAGAAAAATTAGCTAGCTGAAGAAATATCATTTATTCTTTGCAAGTTTTCATTTTAGAATCTTTTCAAAGGGAAGTATTTCAAACATGGTAACTTCCCTTAAAGTAGTGCACAAAAAAGTCTAGCACCTGAGTTCAGTTTCCTTTAAAGACCATTTTACTATGGCAAATAAAGATTGAAGGGCAAGGTACCTAATACATTTGTGCTATCAAATTATTAGTAAAAGTTCAGTTTTCCATTAATAATTCTGTGCCATACATTTAGCTTATAAAAGATCAGGCATCCATTTCTGTGCATAACATCCCCAAGAGAGCTCCTCTGCTATGACCTTCCAGATATCCTCCAAGAGGTCTCAGTTTCTTCAGCCCCGGCCACTGGATCCTCAATGAAAATCATAGAAGTATAGCCTAGAGCGTACCTCAGTTATGAAATCCAGCGTACTGCCAACTTCAGTAATGATGTAGAGGTCGACATCCGGTCCCCTTGTGGTAGTAACCATGGGTTGTCCCCTCATTAGAGGAATTATTCTGCTTAAGTGAGGACTGTATGGTGACACTTCCCTCACTCATGGGGGTTTCAGTCTGAGCTAAACTTTGTAGAGTTTCCTGGAGCTTTGAACAATGATGTGAAGATGGACAAATACGGGATAGTTAGTTTCTGTATTTCTTCCTAAAGCTGTTCATCACATCATACCATTTTTTAAAATATGAGGTGAATTAATATTGTGAATAACTAGCATCTTGTTCTTTTACACTTAGTGAGCTACCGTAGCATTTTTCCTCTGCTCTACTTTATCTTAACAGTGACAAACTATTAACTTTTTTTTAACTCTTTGTTAACTCATTCCTTTTATATTATTTTTTCTGACTTGTTTCCCTGAGTCATCCTTGCACTCTAGAAGCATTAAGAACCATCCCCAGCTTAATCGTCAGGACTGTGAATCCCACAGTTCACATCCTAAGTTCAACAGTACTTTAGCCCATTTGCAGCCCTGGAGTCCTTAAGCTGTTAATGGCCAGAAACTGAGGCTATAACGAGGATGTGCTGGACTTAGGCACTGAATTGGTGTGAATCCACCAATATCTAGGGCTGATTTGTCTTGTTCCTATTTGTCTATATTTGTTTACATTGCAAGTAGTGGATTTTGCTTCTGACACTTCTTGGAAGTTGAAATTGTTACTTTACCCTAGCACGTGAAGGCCGATGAACCAAGGTGTAAAAGCCAGTGCTTTCCTTGCCCTGCTATGATATTTCCCTATGATATGAGGCCTCACTCATTTGGCATTCTGCAGGAGTTACTTTTTGCAGGGCAGGGTATGACAAAAGAAGAGTTTCCCTTTCTCTGGTGCAGTCCATCATCCACAGGACCTCAGAGAATTTGACTGGCATTTGCTCATTGCTAAGCAGGTGCATGTTGTAGGACTGATGTGGGATGCTGAGCTGTTCCTCTTTGTTTTTCCTTCTCCTTAACTCTGCAATTGCTTTTAGCCTAGCTGTCTTCTCTGCCTCTCTCTCCCAGAGGTGGACTTATGATTATCTCAAGTATTTAAAGCTGCACAAGCTGTTTGCCTGAAACATATTTTCTTTGGATTTGATAGGAAAGGCTTGCGAGTTCAGCTGCTGTTCAAGTGAGGAAATATGAGGGTAAACCAGCCAGAACATCTTTGTATGCACAGGATAATTCCTTGAGAACCTGCACACGCCCAGTGTTTTATAGGTGAGTCCCAAAATTGTCATTGTCACTGTCACTGTAGAACTAGAGGAAAGCTTTGGATTCTTTGCATATCTTTCAATTGGTCTAAGCTTTAACATATGACTACTTTACCTCACAGTAGTCTCACAACGGTGAACAACGTAAGCAAAGAGTGTTAATTAATACTTCATAGGCATCTAGGCCAAAAATTTTGTTTCAATACAAATCCCCTCCGGTAACGTCACTGATTTCTCTTCTTTATGATTGCATATTAAATAAAACCATGACTGTGAAAATAACGAATTTATCTAGAAATCCTGCGTGGGATCTCTGGACAGAGCAGCTGCAAAACTACTTAAGATTTACTCTTCTCAGATTGGAATCAATTTTAACAGATTTGGAGAGCTTGTGAATATCATGTCTTCATGAGAATATCATATCATCAGTGACACATACAAACAGCCACTGATGTGTACCCAGAAAAATATGGTAACCTTTTAATGACAACTGAATCTGCTAAGATGCTGCATTCAAACACACATAATACTTCTCACCCAGTAGTTTCTGCGCTCCCTCATGGGACTGTTCAATTTGAATAATAAAAACCCTACAGAGCATTGGGGGCACAAGGGCTTAAGCTACTTATACTTCCAAGAAATATACCTGGTGCATATCTCGAACCACCACTTAGCAAAGGTCTGGCAGACATCTGAATCATCATTTTTCTGGCACATTTCTTCTTACACTGAGGAACTAAAACTGAAGGATATTCCAGAACTTTCTCTGTTTTACTTGGGTGTTGTGTTCAGTGAATTTCATATGCTTGTCTTCATGAATAAATAAATTATTAATTTCTTTTGCTGTTTAACTGAATCTTTTGCACTGACAAAGAAAAATGCTTTAAAACATAATGACAGTCTTAAAAAAAATGTGACATGAACCCACATCATCTTTTCCATGATCCAAAGACAATAAATACAGCATCTGAACTAAGCCACTTATCATCCTTTAAGCCTAAATATGTCATTATAAAGGTTCTCATGGAATTCTGAATTAACGTTACTCCTTCTTCCCACATTCACAGTGGTCATTTTAGCTATGAAAGATAGACGTCCTTCCACTCACCTGCCTTCTTGCGCCAGCAGCAGGTGCTGGCTGTGACGCAGTGTTTTACAGCAGTGTAACGTGGAGACTACACTGCTTTATCTCACTGAATGTTTTGGGTGACTTGGGAATTTAGAGTATTGTAGCAGAATAATATATGTTTCAGAGTTTTCTTAGCAAGTTGGCAGGGCTAAGAAATGTGCGTATGATATTTTGGATTACGAGTTCTTCACGTATGCAGAGCAAGGCACTATGAATGTCGAAAGCTCTAGAAAGCACTTCTGGCATACATTATAAGACCTCCAAGCAAACACTATTATTATTTTTCTCCTGCTGTGTTTACTTCAAAAGTCACATGTGGTGATGAATTCTTTAAGGAAAAGTATTGATAGGCTGCATTGAAAGGGGCTAGCATTTGCCAGCATGCTAACAGACTACCCCACCAAACAATGCCTTTAAAAAGTAGACTTTTTTTGTTATTGCAATATTCAGACGATTATTCTTCTAGCACAAATGGTCAGGATGAATGGGTGATATCTCCCTTTTTCAACCAAAATGATTGGAGCAGATTAGCATTTGCCTAGGAACACCATAAAATTTCTATTCTCTGTGTAGTTAAAGTAGAAATGTTTTCCCCTCAGTGATTTTAAAGATTCAAGTTGGTCTTTCACAAATACAAAGCTTTCAAAGCCACGTCTGTAGATTTGACAAATATTATTTATAAAGCAATGTACAATTTAATCAAAGGAAGATATGCAATCTTTGAGGACTGAAATTAACTACAAATGACTAATTCAGTGAAAGAAATATATTTGGTTGTTTATAATACTCTTCTTTAGGATCCTGATGCTGTTTCCTAATTGTAAAGCTATAGCCAGCAGCTGAGGCATAGCTTTTATGTATTTTTTGTGGTTGGAGTTTTAGGCCTGACCTTATACTGGTATAAAGAAGTCAAACAACGGAAACATGCAGTTTTAAAATCATTGTCATCACAATATTGTCATATTATTTTTAAGTGGCACATCTTTTATCTGGGGCTTTTATTTGCTATATTTCATTACTTTTTTTTTTTCCAAAAGATGGCTTTAAAACAGTTTATGTACAATAGAGTACATCCTAGTATTTTGAAATTAGATTGGCTTATTAGTCAACAGCCCATAATGATTACAAAGGAAAAACGCAGGAAGCATCACTTGCTTTTATGGTACAGTTCTCCTGCAAACTGAGAGCATACATTAGCAAACACTCTATTCTTTGTTCCCATTTTCATTCCTCTTAATTTTGTGAATAGCACAAGAAAATCTGCATGCAAGGAAAACCAATGTGTGCCACATCTTACAGAGAAATAAATCAGTAATCAGGCAATGCATTTCTGGGCAAATATAGTAAGCCTGCAGGAGTACTGAAAGGCAAGGGAGCATAAGCCAAATGGCTCAGAAACATGCTACCTGGAGAGACTGATGAAAAACACATAAAAAGAAGTGCAGCAGTCAAACTTGGCTGTAAGTTTAGGAGATCTTATAGACGTAACTATGAGATCAGCAGCAGCCAATGCAAAACCTTCATGCCTGTCACACACCTCTAACTATTTCACACTCTACTATGTTTCCTTACATAGAAAATAATTAACAGTTAACCAAAGTAAAAGCCTAAAAGTGTGTGAGAGAAAGGACAGCAAACACCATTTCGACAAAAGGCTGAAGCACATTTTAATGACACCTTGATTTTGGGTCAGCCAGTTCTGGTACTGAGGAAACCAAACCTGGAGTATCCCATATTTACCTGTAGCTAGTGAGAGTTTGTGTATGAAAATCTACCATGAAAATTTAGTCTTAAACTTTAAACGTCACGAGCACAGGTCTTCACTGTCTGACCCAGAGCAATTAAATTCAAGCATTTTCCTTTGTAATTTCTACAACTTGAGGGAAATCAGGATCTATTTTTGCCAGACAACAGTTTTGGTATTGTCCTACCTGAAACATTATATGGAAGTTATTTTATAGCATAAGTATGGACTTCTGAGAGCCTTAGGGTTTGAAAATGTTTGAATTTGATGTAACTGATGAGGTATATGAGAAGAAGGACCACATCCTTTTTTCTCAATGCAAAAGAATGAACACACATTCCTCATTAGTAAATTAAGTTCACTGAAAAGATAAAGAAATGGGTGTTCATATATTCTTTCTCCAGTTATACTCTATTTTCCTTGAATCAACAACAGAAACATAATTGGTTTTGAGCAATGCAAACACGTGTGAAGTTGCATCCTTTTGTTAGTCATTTTATTTATTTTCTACTTCTAAGCATTAGTGCTGAAAGTAATTTAAGATCTTCTCAGCTGGTGATATAGGATGTGGTTACAGGTTGTTTTGATTGTATCTGATTTTTTGAATGAATGATTATCATTGCTTTCTACTGGTGATTCTAAAAAATGTCTTTCAGTGTCTGTGAATTATGTCTGTTTTCATATATCTGACTTCAGAGAAATGAACGTAATGAAATACAGCAAGACAACATGATGCCATGCAATTTCCTGCCCAGAAATTATAAGTCTTTCAGCATAAAGTCTGCTCTTGGGGAGATTTCTGACCAATTTCCCAAACAAAGAGCTTTGATAAGAACCTAAACTTCAGGGTACTTCATCTATACTAGTAATCCTTTTGAGGTCTGCCCTTCACCAATATTTATAAGCAATTCTGCTTTGTCAAAGAGCAATTTAAGCAGATCTAGCTAACCAAAAAACCTCACCAAATCAAGGAAGGATGAGGGTTTACAAAATTTCAGCAGTTTTCTAAGGAATGACATGACACTGAAGATCCCTGTCATGCATTGCCAGGTTATTCAGATATCTCACATGGACTATGTTGAACTTGAGAAATTGAAAAGACCAAATTAAATGACAGTAATTAGGCTATCGGACTGTATTACTTTTAGTTTATTTTTCTATCAACCATAATAGAGCAAGTGGGTTAATCCTTTGACTTTCAGCTATGTACAATAGAAATAATAAATCCTATTGGTTTCAGGGTCCATGGTTTGAAGAAGCTGTACATGTGCTGGTATTTTCTTACAATCTTTTCTTTTGTGATATTCTTCCATTAAATTTGGAAATTCTGCTTTTCCTGCTCTGTAGAGTGTTGTGCTCTCCATAGCCCAAACATGCACCCTCAGGATACAGCCTGAGGCAGAAAAAACGAGGTGGAGAGCAGGAGTATCCCAGCAATTCTATAAGTCTTTGTGTCAAGCTCGTCCAATGTGTAAAATTCTTAGCACAAAACCACTCTTTCAGTAAAATCAAGGCAGAGTACACAGTTAGGAAAAATAGAAATATGAAAGCAAGATAAAGTGTTGTGAAGACAACAGCTAAAAAGGAAAGAATCGTTACTTGTTCCACAGGTACTCTATTGCACGGCATGCAATAATTCATGATAATCAAACAATGGGAGATTAATTTCAAATTCTTTCATAATTTGCTAGATATTCTCAATTTTTTCTAATGTGGGAAAAGTGAAATTAACATTTCCTGCCTGCATAATACATGTCAGAAGCCTCAGTTTGTTAGTACTCAGAGCCCACTATAGCGGGCTCTTGCTGTCTTGTTCACAAATTCTCCCCTCAGTCAGTCTTCTTTTATGAGCAGACAGAAAGTTGATTTAGTTCCCTTTAACTCTCTCATAGAGCCATTCCCTCCAAGAAAAAGGCATAAAGATTGTTGAACACTCAAAAACAGTGCTGAGAAACCCCCTTACCTGTTTGCCTACATTTTCATATTTGAACTCAAGTCAGTGTCTGTAAGGTTTTCTTTTTTTTTTTTTTGGTGAATGGAATTACAAATAAATATAGCTTGTATTGCGCTGATTTAGCTCATTTTAAAATCTGCTTACTGTTTTCTACAGAACTATATAAACTGGGTCTTCAAGTGTTAAAAGGATGAGTACGAATTTTTAGTCACATTATCTAGTTCTTTTCAAGTTCTGAAAATAAACCCAGTATGGTTTAGAAATATGACCATCACTCAATTCAGTCAGACTATGCACTGCATGTAGGGCAGCCTCGAAGTCTTTTTTGTTACATTTTATCTCCAGGAAATCTAATATTCTGGCGGTGTAATACAGCAAAAAGCATGAAACCTGAGCCATAAATGTTACTCTAGTCATACAAAGAAATGTGCTGATGAGTACATGGAGGGCTAATCTTCAAGCTGTTCTTAAAATGAAGAGGCACTGTGGACCCTAGCAACAAGGGCAACACTAGAAGCACATGTTTCTATCTTCCTTTGTCTTTCCCATTTCAAGCTATGTGTTTTTGTCATTCATGTGGAGATATTGCATTTTTCACAGACCCTCTAGTATGTGCTGAATGCTGCATGACAAAACAATTGCATAGGCTTCTTCACAGCATTCCTGCTGAAGCAGAAGAGAGCAGGGATGTATCAATCTAGTTTGCAAATGAATGCTCTTGACGTATTTTCATGTGTTCTTATTTACTGGAAAATTGCATATTCCAAGCCTCAAATATAATTAAAATTAGATTCCTGAAAAGAAAAAATGTTACTTTATATTTGTCAGACTGTAGGGGTTTGTCAGGACATTCTTAATTTTAAAGAGACAATTATGCCTCTATTTTTTCACTAGTTCCCATTACAAGTAGCTCTGAACCCTGCCCTCAAGGAGGTCAGTCGAGGTATCATACTGGAAATGCTACGGTAATTCCTATTCACTTTGTGAGCAAAATATGACACAGCACTACCACTTAGGACCAACATATAAACACACTAAATAAGTTCAGAATTAGTTACAAAGTGGTCACAGAAAAAGTATGCTGAAGGTGTCACCTCCATCCTTACCCCTCTGAGGGCCTGTTCTATAGCTATATCTAATGCTATCAGACACTGCCAGCCAACTGACACTGTGATGCTGTAACCACATTTCTTTTCAGGAGTCACTTCTTGTAAACACAGAGGCTGTCAAATTGAAGGAGAATTTGTGAATACTAAAAATGCTAGCACTAATTACTATGGCAACTGCAAATTCTGATGCTAAAATTAGACATTTTGATCTACATTTCCCTTTTTCTCTGGAGGAAAAAAAAACAAAAACAACTTAATAACATTTCACGTGTCTTACTTATAATGAAAATATTTTAAAATATGTACATTCTTTTCATAGAAAATCTTTAAATCCATATAGGAATCTCAAACACAAACTGATTCAGGTCTGAAATCCATGAAAGATTGTAAATATGAACTGAACATATTTTAGAGCTATGTTTTGCAGGTAGAATTGAGCAACATGGTTT
Organism: Chroicocephalus ridibundus; assembly: GCF_963924245.1. NCBI lineage: Eukaryota > Metazoa > Chordata > Aves > Charadriiformes > Laridae > Chroicocephalus > Chroicocephalus ridibundus. The sequence continues at coordinate 35,353,103 of NC_086316.1, read as the reverse complement.
GGAAAGTAGACAGCAATTATCTTCAATTCATGCTTATCTCACCAGTTACTAAAAAGCTTTGTTTCCAAAATAGCAAACAGCAACACTTTATGTCAATAAGTAAAAGCTTGCAAAATGTCATGCATTGAAAGAACCACAGGAATGTCAAGGGTACATTCAAGAGGCACAGAACATGTTGATGACCAAGAATTAAAAAAAAAATAAATATTAAATTAAAAAAAATTAAGAAAGATTTATCTGTGTAAGATGGGAATAAAAATTTAAAATCAAATGGAAGAACGTACACTGAGACTCCCACCTTGATATCAAGACTTCTGCTGAAGATGCCATGGCAAAATCTGAGCTATTCTAATATCTAAGATGGGATGTAAGAATAATAGCATTAGAAAATCTTACAAATTTTTATTAGACACTTTTGGATAGCCTTCCCCACTGCTTTAAATTAACAGTGAAATGAAGACTGAGAAAGCATCAATGCATGTGAGGTAGAGCAGAAGGTACCAGTACTGCTGCCAGCTGTAACTGCTGTGTTCACAGAGGTGGTACAGTGACCAGAGGAAAGGGCAGCCCTGCACTCAGCGTATGCTTTTTCTTGCACACATCACAGCCTGAGCTGGTCCCTGGAGGGACCCTCTTGTAGGTGAGGGTGGTTGGGGAACTACAGCATGCATAAATCTTGTTTGCGCTGTGTTCTGGGAGAGGGCTTGAATGTCCTTCCAGAGCTAGGAGGTGTTCCAGAGGCCCAGAGCATAAGCTGGGTCAGAATCAAACCTAAAAATATTGAAGACCACTGACTTTAACAGAAATTAGCTCTGCTTTACCTGGTCTAAGTACCTGATTCAAGTCTCAACACTATTTAACCATACAGTTATATAGCTTTCAGATGTACACTTCCCATATTTGAATGTCTCTTAGTAGGTCCAAACATACACATCTCTTGGTAGAGACAGAGAATTTTTCACAAAAAAAAGACAAACATGAGTGACAAGAAAGGAGCTCACTCATTTTTATGTAGTCATATACTGCTCAGTGAAGAGTTAACTTCAGTAGTAAAATGGTGAGAGATTTTATGCCTTTGTTCTCTGAAAACTAACTAGCAATCAAAGGCAACTACATTTTTACTGTTTTCAAAAACCACTGCAAGAGCAGTGAGAAAGCTGGGGGAAAGTTGCTGGTTCATGCAAAGAAAGATGAACACTGTAGTCCATCAATTTTCATAATGAAAACCGATCTGGTTTCTGGTTGCTTACAGTGGCCCAGAACTACAACACAACCACCACTGTGTTATCTCTGCAATTTCTTCACTTCACACAGCATGGAAAATGGGTGGGAGGTGAGACAAAGATGGGACTCTTGACAGAGGAGCTGACAAATGTGCTCATTAACAGGTTTCCCCTTCCCCCTCTCACTTGTTGTCAGCTCATGTCAGACTAAGGAAATGCTTTCAAGCTGCCTTTATGCATTAGCTTGTCATTTGTTTTACACTTTGTTCTTTCATCAGTGTCTCTTAATTACAGTAATTTTGTTCTATAGTCTTTGATAAACTCATGCAGTGTCCCTTTTTCACGTTTTCATCCTATCGAATTGAAGGCAATGACGCCAGCAGTTGAAAATGGTGTTAACGCAGGACTAAAATACCCCATCACACACAAATGATTACGTACCCACATCATGCCTCCCACTTTCATGCGGTTATTTTTAGGACATAAAGTTTTGATGTGAGTTAAAGAAAGGCCAATGTCCAGCATCTGTGGAAGGGGAGGAGAACAATACAGATTTCATCACATTTTATCTAGACTTGCTTGTGGCTTCAGTCTAGTTTCCTGGACAGTTCTCTGCTGCCTACTTCTCAGTAGGCATCAGATGTCCTTGCCTGCTTGCCAGTGCCAGTAGGCAGTAGGAAGATGCATTAGCTGTGTAACACTTACAGGGATGGACTAGCGGTGATACACCTTGCTCACTCCCAACTGACAAAAGCAAAATGCTGAACAGAGTTACAAACTCAAGTATTCTTCTGAGGATAACTTCCAGCTGACAGCTTCAGAACAAGTGTGTTCAAAGGTAGGGTGACCCTATCTAAAGACGACCTTTATAAGACAGCTGTGGTTTTGGTTTTGTTTTTTTTACTGATCCATGGAGAAAAATTTGCTCTTACTGGCACTGTTTCTCTTCCTTCATTTTTGGGCAAGAGACATCAAAGTCAAAAGAGTGGAAGTTTTAATATGACCAACCTAATTCCATTCTTGAGCCTGATATAGGGGCACCTAAAAGTGGAATATCTGCACAGTTGTAGAGGTAAGCCCTTGTGAGCAGATACAGAGAACAGCTTTCTGGAACATACATTTTTTGCTATTAAGTGCTCTAGCTATAAGCTTCTAAATTCAGAACCATCCAATTGAACTTCGAGGTGCAAGGGGACTTAGCTGCAGAACTTATTGATCTTAATGTAAATTGCATGCCTAGAAACAATGTGTTTCTTTGCAAGTGTATGTGTAGCTGTTCATTCATTTTTTGTTATTTAGTATTTCTACTGACTGAAGCATTTATACATGAAGTGACTGGAAGTTACTCTAGCACAAATTTCAGTAACGCCAAGTTCATATTTCTGTGATCAGTGTTTCCATACCTTGCAAGAGGTTGTATGCTATCATATTATAGATAAAAGCATTATCTCTGCCAAGCTGGCCTCACAAGATCCTAAATCAGTACACAGCTTTATTAAAGGGTGAAGCACAAATACAGTATAAGGCAAAAATCATATGAGGCTTCTTTGTTACTGGGTTGCACTGAAGCTCACAAATGGACTTGGTGACCTATTGCACACAGTACAGAGTCCAAGAAGTGGAATGGACATCAGAGGCCCACTAGCCATGTGTCAAAAAAGAGAGGAAGGGAGCAAAACGAAGATGTATTACTCAGCAAAGGCAAGCAGAATCCATTCCAGGCATTTGTATTAAATGCTTGTTGAAAAATGTAACAACAGAGTTTGGCAGCGGTATCTTATGTTGATCATGAAAGAGAGGTGATGTGTATGGAAGTGAGCTCAGCTCCAGAAGTGCAGAAAAGCAGCATTCATTTTAGGGAACACAGAAGATGGTTGGCTGGCATGGTGCTGAGTTCCTAACCTATATTTACTCCACATACATAATGAAAAAAATATTATTCCATACTCTGTCTTGGAGTTGCCTGGTTTTCTAATGGTTCTTATCCTAACATTGAGCTCTAGCATGACTTCCACCAAATTTATTAAGCTTGTCAACAAAAAAATAAGGACATTGCCAAATTTGTCCTCACACAATAAATATAATTGCCTTTGTCAAAAATGTATATTTCATGTGAGTTACAATCTTTTTTATAAAACTTCATGAAACTGCATTATGCAAAATGAAGTATGTCTTGTCAATCAGTCAAAGGTTACTCAAGCCAGAGACGTATTCTCCACAAACCATTACTGTTAATTGAAACTGGTAATGCTGAAACTGGGAGGACTTCTAAAGGGTCAGTCATGCTGGTGATGATGATGTTTAATGGCATCCTATTTCTAGGAAAGATGTCTTGATCTCATAGGTTTTAGCAGGTTGTCAAATTGCATTGCCTTGATTAAACTTTGAGCTGCAAACCAATTGTTCCCATGATCAAAAATATACTAGTTGACAAAGCGATTCACATTTGATTCCTTTGACATTTGTTCAAGAACAGCTCCTGTGACTGGAGAAGTTTTCCACCAGCTTCTGCGAGCAAGGTCTTCTGAGCCATTTGACCTCTGACAGCTTGGGATTTATCAAACGATTCCCTAGCTTCAGTAATGTTTGTATCCTCATTTTTTTCTGTGAACAAGTTAACAACCTATTTTCCATATTAAGCAGTAAATTTATTCCCGAATTCTCATTCTTATCTATGTAACTATGGCATGCAGGGGGTCTGGGCATGGACCCCATGGAGGTAGGCTCTATGTGCACTCTGTCATTATGCTTCTGCAGCCACTGGGAATTTAATCTCAAAACTCATCTCCAGCATCTTTCCCTCTCTCCGTTTTTTCTTGCACCCCCTGAAGTGCAAGCCTGAAATCTAGACCATCCTTTCTTCGTGTGACATTTGGCCATATCAAGTAATCCTTTTCTACTCTAGGAAAATGAAGAGGTGGCACAAGACCTCTGCAGCAGTTCTCTTTGTGATCCTGTGCTTCCTCAATACTCTTTCCAGGCCTGGAAGCACTACTTACCTATTTGCAAATGTAGTGTCATAGGTGCCTGTGGGATATCAACAGTGCAATTAGTGACTGTCAGTTCATCTCACAAGACCCAACTGGTCCTGGCATAAATTACAGCAGGTATAGGGTTGCTGCAGTGTGTGCTCATCAGCTGTGTGCAACTAGCATAGCAACCATTTGTGCATGTATATATATAGGGTTTTAACTCCATTTCACCCAGGAAAAACTGAAAATAGGCCCTGACAACCTCTCATGGCCCAGCTGTGAGCTGTTGGCAGCCATCGTTCCTGTTCTTTAGCTCTACAGACACAGGCACTGTCAATCTTGCTTTCTCCTTCTCAAAATCTTCAAGGTGTGGATTGCAGTCCCAGTAATGAAGCTTACCTGAGTCCTCTTCCAACAGCTGCAGGAATCCTGCTGCCTCCAAACTGGTTGAGTTCAAGCAACCTGTCTCCTGCTTTCTTGAAGCTGGATGCAGCCTTTTTTAACCTCAGCAATCACTACCTCCTTACCAGGCTGAAGCTTTATAGAGAGTGATAGAGCTCCTAAGAAGATCAGCTTTAAAGTTATTTCAGCTTTCAGTACAATTTTGTCCAGTATTCTCAAACTTTTGCATTTGTCATTATCTGCTTTCTCCTAGGTGATGGGTTTTTTACACCACTTTTCCAAAAGCTGATCTTATCCTTACCACAACAGCAAAGATGCTGCAAAGCTTCTGAGACAATTTAGGAGTTTCAAGTGATGGCTAGCGTAGCTTTAATCAGTCAAGTAATGTCATCCGAATGACACTCACCCTTCACTCTATTGCCCTTCCCTGTAGAAATATATTTTAACAAAAAAACTCCCCGCAGAATACTACATCAAAGCCTTCTGTAAAGGTGGCTTCATCTATAAATGTCCCATTAAACAGCAGAAATTCCTTCTGTCTTACTCTCAAAGTGAGGGCAGATGAAGAGGCAACTATGATTTACTCATATAGCTGAATGAAAGTGGCACAGATTTCAAAAATCCTCTCTAACAGTTAATTTATTTAAAAAATGGATATATTACATCACTAAAATATGGTTTATGTAGAATATGGCCTGCTGTAATCTGTCTTATCAGTCTGATTTATGAATCCTATCCGGGTGCAAAAAGCACTTTCTGAATTGCTTCAATTTGATACAGTCTTTCTTTGATACAGAAGCTCATTTCTGTATCAAAATAGGATAAACTGCTTATCACTTTTGCAGGAACTGAAGGACCTTTTAGAAAAGGCAAGTAGTTCATCTAGCTTGCGTCTCCCCACCCCCCACCAACCTCATCTATTTAAGGTGGGTGAGAAAGAACAGGAAACTCTGCTTTACATCAAATTCTGTTGGAGGACAAGATGACAGCAAAATACTAAATAGTCATGAGTTAATGTTGGAAAGGAAGGAAAGGAAAGGAAAGGAAAGGAAAGGAAAGGAAAGGAAAGGAAAGGAAAGGAAAGGAAAGGAAAGGAAAGGAAAGGAAAGGAAAGGAAAGGAAAGGAAAGGAAGGAAAGGAAAGGAAAGGAAAGGAAAGGAAAGGAAAGGAAAGGAAAGGAAAGGAAAGGAAAGGAAAGGAAAGGAAAGGAAAGGAAAGGAAAGGAAAGGAAAGGAAAGGAAAGGAAAGGAAAGGAAAGGAAAGGAAAGGAAAGGAAAGGAAAGGAAAGGAAAGGAAAGGAAAGGAAAGGGAAAAGATTCTGCAAGAATAAGACAGAACATCTGAAAATATTTTGTTGTCAGTGTTGAAAGAATTGCTTCCTAAGCAAAATTTTATTTCATTACAAGGTAGATACAGAACCAGATCCTAAGTGCTGTCCAAATACGATCTTAGTGAGTGGCTGCTTTGACACCGTCTACAAATGGCAAGACATTGCCAATCTGTACATTTTGCTTATTTTCTCAGCAAACTCAAGACTACTGTGATACCACTTGAACTTCTGTGTCAAGTAGTAGAAACTGTGCCACACTTTCTGATCCTGCAGATTAGGCAGGAATCATATTAGCTTTATGCGCTTCTTTTAGTGCTGGCATGCTCTCAAACACTGTTTGGAAGTTAGGTTGCAGCTTTTTGTGGTCTGACTCATGCCAAAATTAGATGTGTGAACTAGTCAGAAAGATGGTGTGAATATGCCACTAAGTATATTTATAGGAAAAAGCCCTGTAATTCCAGAGACAGGTAAAACACATTATCTGTATTACTGGTATTACTCTGTAAATTCTGAAATTGCTACAGTAATCTGGAGTGCACAGCTTGCCATTGCAAGATCAGTTGCAATCAGCTATAGGAAACCTTACACCACTTTTATATTGACTTCTAACAGATGCTTCAGTCTTAGAGGTATTTTTAAAAGCTTCACAAAACTGTTATTTCATCCTCCTCCTAACTGTTAAATGCCAGCAGCAATAACTTAATTGGTCCCTTGCTGCTCTCCGCAGTTTTTACCTTTATTGGTCTGTGGGTGAATTTCTTTTGACAGACTTATGAGGAGACCAGTTTGGCATATACTTGTTGGCACTACTAATGACCACCATATTTAGCAAGTGTAAGCAACGCAGAGTAGACAAAAAAGAAAAACATTATATAGAACAGTAACTGAAGGAGCCATTCGTTCCCTTTTGTAGGAGGAAATGTCACTGCTTTAAAAATATCAAGAACTGACAAAATGCAGATTCTCTTATTTCTATAATCCTAAGAGATACATACAGAATATTTCCTATCAGGGTCAGTGACATTCATTTTCTTTTGTAATCAGGATATTACTATTGGTCTTTTGGACTAGGTTTGTGGGAACCAAAATTAAGCCAAACTTTTGTCTATAAATATCTAACATTATTATAAAAGAACATGAAAGGGTCAAATAAATTCACCATTTCATAGTAGTTGGATCACAGTCCCAGGTTTTCAAATCCCCAAGATGCAATGGCTTAGTTTATCAATACAGTGTCATAGCACTTAACAGATATCTCTGGCCATGCTGGTAAGTCAAGCTGGTCAACTTACTGTCTCAGTTCAGTCCTCAGCAGGTGAATGCCTTCTTAACAGTAGCAACACTGCATTTTATCTTAGAAATATCAATAAAATACTTCCCTGATATGCTCCATATCTTTTCTGCCTGCTCATCCCTGAGTCTTTTCCCTGTGGCATCTTGTATCATTATCCTACTTAGCACTGCAGGACAAGGTGGGTCCTAGTCAGAAGCTTGGAGTAGCTGGTTTTTTGCACCTATGTATTCACAGACATTTTTCAATTAACAATCCAACAGAGTTTTTAGCAGTATGAATTAAATCTGAAGACACCCAGAAAGAAATCAGTGGTTTCTACTGGAAAGCTGCCTGAATACCATCGTTTGAAAAACAGGCCTTCATGGATGAACAAAACTAAACATAAAGCATACAAGATGTGAAAGTAGGGACAAGTGACCTATAAGAATCAGGGAGACATTGTCCCAGCATGCAGAGGTGGGTTAAGAAAGCCAAAGTCACTAGGAGGTGACCCTGGCATGTGGCATAAGGTAACAAAAAAGGCTGCTAAAGGTGTACCATCAGCAAATGAAAGAGAAGGGAAAATGCAGGTCCATTGCTCATTTGGGCAAGGGAGATCATGACAAAAGACATGGAAAATGTCAAGCTACTCTGTGACTTTTTTTCCTACATCTCACCATTAAGATTTGCCCTCAGGAATCTTCAGGAATCTGTTAAGATTTGCCTTCAGCAATTTGCCTTCATAGACAAGTTGTTGATATGTTGGCTGGATAAGCAGACAATGATGTCAGTTAAAAGCTGTCTGAATGGCCAGCCCAGAGGGTGGTTATCAGTGGCAGAAAGTCTAGTTGGAGGCCAGTAACTAGTGGTGTACCTCAGGGATCTATACTGGGCCCAGCTTTGTTCAATATGGTCATTAAAGATCGCGATGATGGGGCAGAGTGTACCCATAGTAAGTTTGCTGATCACATAAAACTGGGAGGAGTGGCTGATACACCAGAGGGTCATGCTGCCATCCAGAGGGACCTTAACAGGCTGGAGAAATGGGCTTACAGGACACTTATGAACTTCAACCAGGGAAAGTGCAAATTCCTGGAAAGGAAAAACCCCTAACACCAATGTATGTTAGGAGTCACCCAGCTGGAAATCAGCTTTGCAGAAAAGGCCATGGTGTTCACAGTGGACACAAAATTGAACATAGGCCAGCACTGTGCCTTTTTGGCAAAGAAGGTTAATGGTATCCTGGTCTGCATTAGGAGGAGTGTTGACAGCAGGGGGAGGTGGCCTTTCCCTCTTCTCAGCACTGGTGAGGCCACACCTGCAGTACCATGTCCAATTTTGGGCTCTCCAGTACAAGAGAGACATGGACCTACTGGAGACAGTCCGATAAAGGACCACAAAGATAATGAAGGGAGTGGAGCAACTCTCCTGTGAGGAAAAGCTGAGACCTATGACTGCTTAGCCCAGAGAAGGCTTGGGGGGATCCTATTAATGTATATAAATACCTGAAGAGAAAGTGCAAAGAGGATGCCCAGTGACAGGAAAAGAGGGAAGTGGCACAAATTGAAACATAGTGTATTCCATATAAACACCAGGAATTACTTTTTGCCGTGAGGGAGACTGAGCACAGGCACAAAAGCTGTCTGGACGTGGTCCTGGGCAATCAAGTCTATGTGCATCTGCTTGAGCTAAGCAGGGGCTTTGGACCAGGTGACCTCCAGAGGTCCCTTCCAACTTCAACCAGATTCTGTGAATCCCAGGCCTCAGACACCAGTGGGAAGGTCTAGAGCAAGAAAAATCCTAGGTGGAGGAGAATCAGGTTAAGGAGTATTTGAACAAACTGGATATACACAAGTCCATGGGTCCAGATAGGATACATTCATGAGTGCTTGGGGAGCTGTCTGATGTCACTGCAAGGCCAATCTTGATCATCTTTGAAAGGTGATGACACTCAAGATGCCACCCCGTCTAGCAATGGAGGATCTGGGGAACAGAGGCCAGTCAGCTTCTCCATGATCCTAAGGTGGAGACGGAAATAATTTCCAAATGTATGATGGACAAACAGGTCACTGGGAGTAGTCAGCGTAGATTTTTCAAAGAAGAAATCATGCCTGACCAACCTGATAGCCTTCTAAATGGAATGACTGAATTGGTGACTAAAGGGAGACCAGTGAATGTTGTTTATTTGGAGTTTAACAAGGCTTTCAACTCTTCCATAATGCCCCCATGGACAAACTGAAGATCTACAGACTAGATAAATGGACACTAAGGTGGACTGAAAACTATATGAATGCCCAGGCTCAGAGATTTGAGATCGATGTCTCAAAGTCCAGATCCAGGCCAATCACTAGTGGTGTACCTCAGTAGTCAATATTGGAGATAATATCGTTTCACATCATCATTAATGACGTGGACAATGGGACCGAGCACACCCCTAGCAGGTTTGCTGGTGATACAAAAGTGGGAGAAATAATTAATACAGCAGGTGGGTGCTACCATTGAAAGGGACTTTGACAAACTGGAGAAATACACAAACAGGAACCTCATGAATTTCAGCAGAGGGAATTGCAAAGTTCTGCTCATGGGCATGGATAATCCTAGGCAAGAGTACACACTAGGAGCTGACCAGGACTGGAAAGTGACTGCAGAAGAGGACCTCAGGTCCTGGTGGACAACAAGCTGACCATGAGCCAGCAATGTGCCATGCAGCAAAGAAGGCCAACAGCTTTCTGTGCTGCATTAGAAACACCATTGTCAGTAGGAAGAGGGAGGTAATTCTTCCTTTCTACTCAGCGCTAGATAGACTCCTCTGTGTCCAGTTCTGGGTCGCCCAGTACAGGGAGACTTGGACATACTGGAGTGAGGCCAGTAAAGGGCGAAAAGGGACTGGAGCACCATTCATACAAGGAGAAACCGAGAGAGTTGGGAGTTTAGAGAAGAGAAGTTTCATGGGAATCTTATTCTTGTGTATGAATATCTGATGGCGGGCAATAACGAAGACAAGAGCTAGAGTATTCTCAGTAATGTCCAGTGGGTCTGGTTAAATGGGCACAGGTTACCTTTCAGGCTGTGGACTGTCCATCTGCAGAGATATTCAAAACAAAAATGCACACAATTGTGTGTAACCCTGCGCTAGGTGATTCTGCTTCAAGCAAGCATTTGGACTACATAATCTCCAGAGGTTCCTTTCCATCTCAGCCATTCTGTGATTGTGTGTGATTCTGTAAAATATCTGCAGTACGTTAGCATGAGAGTTCCTAGTAAACTGCTTATTCATCCTCACGGAACCCAGCCCTGTTATGGAAGAGAGGGTTCCTTCCAGAGGCTTTGCTGATCCCACCACTCTGGGAGCGCCAACAGAACCAGCCTTGCAGTGGAGAAGTATGGGTGCATTTTTAATCCTCTCTTATCTCCCAAGCACCTTTCCTGACATTTTAATTTACTTCACGAATATTACTGTCAGACAACACTTAGCAGTTAAGTAATAGAGCAACATAGTTGTCATGAGTGTTAGCAGGAAAAGATTATTATAAAAATGTGACCTCACAAAGTCTGGTATATATCTCAGGAGCTAAGCACCTTCTGCTTCTTCAACATTTTCTCTCTCTGTTTTCACAGGTTCACTGCTCTGTATCACTGAGCCCTTTAACATCTGCTGAATCAGTGACTCCTGTATGCTTCAGCCCTAATTTTGGAGATGCATTTTAAAGTCTGGAAAGGTTTTGAGTTCCTGTTCCTGGCAAGAAACTTGAAATGTCAGGAGAAGCCACTGAGGAAAGTGGTAATAAAATTCAGGATAGTTTAAAGAGAAGTGACAAGAAAATGGAAACAGCCTGCAACGGAGCTGGGAACTAATTCAACGAAGTGCTATAGTTCAGCACTTCTACACATCACAGTGTCGAACTTAATCATATTTGTATGAATAAACTACTGATGTGTTGAAAAATAATTTTACCTGAAATATATAATTTTGGGTTAAATGCACAAGCTCAAAACAAAATTTGTGCCCAAAATTTAATTCCTTGCTCTGTCAATTCTGAAAAGTAGATAGATTTCCTTAGTCCTCTAAGTTTGTCATCAGTACCTCAGTAGGGCAGAAGCCAGAAACTGAAGGTGGAATAGGAAAGGGAAGGAAGATAGGACAAGACTGCAGGTGCTCTCTCCAATTGTCAGCTTTTTGTAATTAGAGGACATTATAATCTCAAAAAAATAAAATAAAAAAAAGAAAAAAATTCTTTTCAGATGTACTGTAGCATTGGTATTGCAATTTCTCTGCTACTAAGCTCGAACTGTTAGTACTAAAGACAGCTCTGCCATCTTATTTACTCTCTTCAGAAAAAGAAAATCCCAGTAACACAGCATTGGAATATTTACCACACAGGGTTGGGGCAAACCAACATGAAAACAAATGCAGGTACTTCAGGCTCTGATAGAAAGCAAACAAAAGTAGGAATATTTTAATATTAGCTTGGCATTTGCCCCTTAAGCCACCCTCAGGTAAAGCAGTGGGGTGCAGTGCTGCAGAAATGGTTCCCATAATACCTTTCCCGTGTTTCTCAAACAGCACTGCAAAGCATTCTGTACCCAATGCTTAATGGTTACATCTACACTAGTCCTTGAGTTGTTTTTTATTAAACTTTTTTAAGTTCTTGTTTTCTTCCTGCAACTGATTTTTTTTCCACCTCTTGTGCTATTTTTTCCCATCTACTTTAATAAAATTTTGTGTTTACACAGGTATTCTGTTTCCTGCACTGTCTGCATCTTCTCCTTCCTTCCAAATTTAAGTCCTCTCTCTCTCTTCATTACTGCCTTTTGCCCTTACATATCAAAGTTAGAAAAACTGCTTATCCACAGGCTGAATTTCTACTTCACAAGCAAAAAAAAAAAAAAATCCATTTTCTTGTCTCTTTATATGATTTCCCATACACTTTCTTTCCCATTGCCCACCAGTATCTGCTCCCGTCACATACACAGCATTTATGTTTTCTTTCCACAAGGCTTAACAAATGGGCTTCCCCACCTTGTGCTGAGCTGCATCCAGGCAGACCTGGTAGCTCCCTGTGGAGTATAGCAACATGTCAAGCATAAAGAAAAAGAAGAAAGGGAATCTTCTCTTTGGTTCCTTGTATGCGCCCTTCTTCGCTCAGCCTCATATTCTCTCAGAGTGGGATCTCTTCTAAGGGTGTTAAAGGCTAAATCTTGATCTCTCTGGTCTCCTTCATACATGAGGGCAAGATCCGTGAATCTGCCCTTGTGTCCTTCATTTAAACACCTATTGATCATGGTGGAAGTTATGACTGATATAAGTCTACAAGCAATACAAATGTTCTGCTACTGGCAGTTCCGGAGTGGAAAACACAGCATTTCTCATTCACTTTTACCAGAGACACCTTCCTATAACTTCTTTTGTTAAAAGCATCTATATTCTCTGGATATCCTCCAGTATCAGCACGTGACAGGTGCATGGCTCATCAGTCAGACCTAGTTGTTTAAATAAATCTGCTCAGCTTTGACAACAGAGAATATTCAGTCGTAACTCATTCTGGATTTCTCATCAATCAAAACCATCATATAAATGCAGCAAATAAAAGACTGTAGGTAAATATACTTAATTTCAACCATGTAGCTGTTCTTGCAAGGTTACACCAGCTGTATACTATTGTCCAGAAGCCTTTGCTTAAAGAGACTCTTTCTCATTTAAAGCAGTGATGTCCCACATAACAGTCTTCCAATAATTAAAAAAAAAATACAAAAAATTAAAGCAGTGATGTCCCACATAACAGTGCAGTATATGAAGCTGGAAAGACTACAGCATCTTAGGCACAAATAGAACAAAGCTGTCAAAGATCCCACGCCCAGTTAAATACCAAGAAAGTGTGTCATATCTAAAAAGAGAACAGGAAAAAGTCATAATTGACAGTTAAACTACCACTTCAGTGAACTTGGGCTTGCTGATCAGAACGAACCAGGTGTGAAAAGTCTACAGATTTGTTATTAATCCAGATGGTTTCAGCATTTGCCACTACATGTAAAAGTGGAACTCAAAGGAAGGTGAAAATCTTTCAGGAAGAGAGGAAAGCTGAATTCTACTTTAAAACAAGTTTTGTGTTCCCCTCTCTTAACATAACAAAGACACACACACCTCCCTGGATTTACATCATTCCTATCCATCCTGTCACCCATGAAACTTTTTATGGCATTCCTCACTGCACTACATTCCTGATTCTTTTCTTCAACTGTGTTTGGACTTCATACCTGCTCCCAGCAATCACACACTAGAAGCATGAAGGTGGATCCCTGGATACCATGATACTCAGTAAAAATTTAGGCTTCTACTTCCTATGTCTGTCCAAGACAGCCAGCTGAGAGAATTGTCCTTACCAAGAAGCAGATTGGAGTTTTGATTTTTAGGTTGAACTACACTCAGCTGTTCTCTCTCTGGTCACACGCGGTTCAACCATCATCTTCAAAGCATTTAGTCAGCTTATCTTTTCTTTAGTCAGCAGCGTATAGATGAATGTGTAAAATAAGCATAATTTATTGTTCCATATTACCCTAAGGAAGGGCGAGGGTAAGTTATGAAGGCTTCACAAACAATCAATAATAAAAATGTTCATGATCTTAAGCACAAGCATGTATTTTTTCATCATTTGTTTTATTCTTTCTATTCTTTTTTTGATGAAATCACCTAAAGGCAATTTACCTGCTCTAAGTAAAAGTATTTGGCACCTAAGTTAGCTAGCATACATCTCTCTTAGAAATACATTCACAAAGCCCATTGCCATGCCGGGGCCTCCTTTTTAAAGGGATGCCACCAGTGGGTGTGCCCAGAAGTTGTGGCAGCAAATGTCTTTGACCTATATTCCTACCATCTGATTATGTCACTCCAGAGTCCCTCTGAATCCGAGCATCAGTCTCTCACATGTTTAGGTAAACCCCATAAGTCTTGCCTGCTGTATGAAGCTGGATGCTATGCCCATAGCTTTGCAGTCCCTTAAAATTATTGCTAGACACAGATGGTTTGTGAAGAACACTACCACACTACAGGCATCCTATGAAGAGCTAAGGAGATCTTCCCACCAACAGTATGAAAGAAAAAAACCCCAGCAGCTTACAGTATATAGTACATCTTTTGACGTCTGCCTACATGGTTAAGCTTTCCACTAATGCTAAATAATCACTAAATAAGCAAGGATGCTTTTAATTTATCTTCAAAGTTCCCATAAATGGCAAACACCTGTTTAATAATTAGGTGCCTAGAAAATAAGGATGTAAAATTACAGTTTGTATCATATAGTCCATATGTGTGCGGTCTTAAATCTTAAAATTATGGAACTGATAAATATGCTTCTGAAACTCTAGTTAAAAGATTTGAAGGCAAAAAAAACCCCAACCAACCAACCAACTAAACAAACAAAAAGAGATCAAGAAAATCCCCAGATTCTACTCATTTTCCTAGACTTAAGGATTGGAAAGTTTCTGCATTTCCTTGCCTTGGTGGGATTCCAGTGTGAAGGAGACCGGAGGAAGGGATGAAGTAATAATATTCAGAACACTTTTAACTTACAGTGACAGGCAAATGGAAACAATTTGAAGCAGGACTGGGAAATCATTCAGCAAAATTCTCTAGTTCAGCAGTTTTATATGGCAGTGCCATCATAAAATCTTAACAGAAATATCATGCTAGCTCATAAAGTTTCAAATGCTGTACTAATATATACTGCAAATGGGAAGACCCAAGGAAAAGAAAAATAGGAAGGAGAGAGTGAGTCATGACAAGCCAGCTAATTAATCAAGTGAACAAATGAAGACAGAAGAAAATTTAATGAAAAGTATTCCAAGAAATTAAAGAATTAAAAATGGGCTGATTTAACTTTATATGTTACTTACAGACTTATGACAGAGCATAACCTTCAGTGATAATCATTTGTTGTAAATACTTAAGACTTTTTTGAAACATCTCATTGTGCTGCAGTTCAGGACCATAATCATCACTGCTACCCTCACATCATGGGTGATTTTTGTGTGTATCTATCTACTACAGACATTTTTTGTTTTCTTCTCATCTGGTTATCTTTTAAAAATAGATCAGAAACATAAAACTTTACTGCAGTCAGTGGCTCACCAGTTCTTAGTCCATATTTTTTCCAAAAATTTAAACCTATTTCAAGTTGCAGGAAAATCAGATGTAGACTGCACATATGTTTTGTCGATTTCTTACAGCTAGCATTGTTCTTTGGAACAAAATCTTCTGTGTGGCAAACTACATCTTAACTGATCACTAGAATTACTTCTTAAGAAACTAAAGGAAGTTTAAATTGCTTACTTGCTCTATTTAAAGTAAGTGGTTGTTAACTCATGCTCCTTGGAAGTCTCCAAAGTTACTCAGGATCTGCAGTACATGCCTATGAGCCATTTTACCAGGATTGTAATTTTTGCAAGGGTCTTGAGGCACTGTTAAGCACACACTGGTACAAAGGCTCCAAAAGGCACTTTTGTGCACATCCTTCTGGTCTTTGGTGAGTGCAGAAGGTGCCTCTCTCTGTACTGCTTTTTGGGAAGCCCATTTGGCACCTTTGTCCCCACACATCCCATGATATGGTAGGACTCCAAGTGCTTGGTCCAGGCCCACTAGCCCCATTGAGTGGAAGGACTGATGGGTTTGCCCTTTCCTTCACAATGCCCCTTTAGAGGAAACAGGGAAGAGGTGTGGGACCAGTCTCCCTTTTCTCCCTTTCCAGCCAGGGACAGGGAGACACAGGATCTGCACAAGATACCCTGACACACCAACGCAATGAAACCTCAGTTCAGCATCCTCTTTACACTCCTACTAAGCCCTGATTACAATGTCCCCTTTTGCTTCCCAAAAGCAGCTGGTGACAGCAAGCACAGCTCTTCTTCTGTGCTGGCTTCTGCTGCCTGTTAGCAGCTCCAAGGAGAGGCATCAGGCAGGGCTGGTGGCAGTAAGGCACTGACTCCGGCAGCAGGCATCAATTTCCATGGCTGAGCCTCACGCACCTGCCCGGCCCTCTGCCCTTCTCCAGCTTGATAAACAGTACCCTGATGCAGAGTATATTCAGCAAGTCTTAGGAAGCCCAACCTGATGTATATTCAGCAAGTCTTAGGAAGCCCAACCTGATGTTTTTCCATCATCCAGAAGATGCAAATGCTCTGTTAAATTAAATACTGGGAATGGGAAAATATGTCAGGATGGGGGTGGTATGGGTATTTCTGAAGTTTCTGGGTGGGGATTGCTCAGATATTACTTTTTTTTTTCAGAAAGGTAATGTTTGAAAAGCTGAAATGCAAGCAGTTCGCAATCCACTTCCCAGCAATGAAACCAGGGAACCTATTCCCAGGCTAAGGAGGTTTTGGAAAAACTGGTCATTATTCTATTCTGAATTCATTAGTTATGCATTTACAAAGGGACATCATACATATAGAAATTTCATTTTACAATCAGGATCATGATTCAGACTAGACAAAAGGAAACAGTTGATTAGCACAGACATTCCCATCTTAATCTATACATCCATAACATTACTCTAACACTTTTGTGCTTTTTTTTTTTTCTTTTAATAGGATCTCCTTAGAAGGCATATTATTTCTTAAACAAACTAACACAAGTTCTCAAGTTATCTCAGGATAGTTATTTCAAAAGACAATGCAATATTTCATAATAAACATTTATAATCATGTTTTTAACAAAGTAATTCATTATATAAACAAATGAATCAGTCAGACACTAAATAAATATTTGTACTGGTAAATACTAGCATTTTGCTTATATCATGTAGGACCTGATCCTGCAAGCCCTCTGTATACATCTTTATCCCCAGTGAATGATTGGTTTCATTTATTGTTCTAATCTACTATTTTACTTTGAGCTGAGCAAATACTTTCTGGCCACTAAGTTACGCAATTGAAATAAGCACTGGAATACATCCCAGCAGACAATGATTTCCTTAGATGTCTTTGTAAATAATATTTTTTTTTCATTTTTATGAAATCATCACAATCAACAGGCATTCAGTTTTTGATATTTACAATCTGAGTTGCACCAGTTAGTTCAGATTGAGCAAATCGTATGTTCCTTGGTTTTGGCTCTCTAATTGAACAAAGCATAACCTTTACACTCAATTTAAAGAGCAGTTTCCAACAATTATTTCATAAGTGATATTGAATTTTACTTTCTCCAGACATTTGAGTTAACAATACTGGGCTAGGAAGGCAAGAGCCTTGAGGAGAATAACAAGCTCGGACCTCTCCTTGGGGAGGGTAGACAAGCATGAATTACCTTCTATCTATTCATGTCTACCACAATTACTACCTTCTCCAAGGCAATGGAGATGGTCTTTTTTATACCATACAAAAAGCTATGGCCAGCCCTTTAATTATGAGTTTACTCACCCCTTTTCAGGGATGCCTTTTTCATTGCATGGTAAATCCAGAACAGAAAACCACAGATAAGAGACATTAACTGACCTATGCACCCTCCTGGTGCTGAAGGAAGTTTATCAGGATATCTTTGTACAAATAGAAGTGTCAGTGAATTCCAGTCTCTTAGTTGGTATTTGAAAGGAAACACAGGAGAAGTCAGTTACAGCTGAAAATATATTTAAGCATCTGAAAACTCAAATGCAGTAATTGCATACTTTTTCTTTCCCAGCTCTATTTGAAATGCAGTTTGAAATCAAGGGTACTGAGGTCATTAGTTGTACCCACTGTATTAAGTTTGGCAGGATTCTGATGGTTTCTTGGATACTTTTGAGCTCTTACCAGAGTATAACATGAAACATTCCAAGCATGTGGCAAAAATAACAATGATTGTAACAAATTGCTGCCTGAACTGAAAGGAGGAATACATTTTGAAATTACTCTCTATATATCTATAGGGATATACACGCACACACACACACACGCATATATATATCCCTATATAAACATTTTTCTAAAATACAGAAAATGATTTAATTATTTCTTATGTTGGTATAATTTTAAATATTTTACTCTGTGAATCCACAATATGACAACTTCAGGGTGTCCAGAGAGACAAATTTTAACACAGTCTTATAACCTCCACTAATATAAATATACTGTCAAGGAACTTTGAGCAGCAATAGTAAATTTTGAAACTTAAATAATTATTCTATGATTATTTTAATTTTAACAACAAATTGCTACTGAGTAAGTACCAATATTCATGGAAAATATGAAAAAAAAAGAGATACAGCTTTAACTTCTAACACTTTTTATCAAGTTCAGCTTTATCAAAGGAATATAAAAGAAAATTATGTACAGAGACTCATTCTAAAAAGAGAAACCGCAACTTATACTATGTGTTTCAAATAAAGAATACTTTATGCCTGCACTTTATCATAAATAACCATGTTAATCATAGTTTCTTCTTGCCTGCAAATGAAGGACGTTGGTTCACAAATCTTCTAAAATGCATATGAGCATTTGATTAAATACTGCTCCTTGTGAAAATAAAGTTCATTTACACTTAGAGTGAACAACAATGAGGAGCTTCGTATTATAATAAGACATTTAAGGACCTTGGTAGCCAGTACCAGTTGTATTTGCAAGTAGCTCCTCAGCTTTTCTTTTCTTTTTTTTAAAAATACAGGTACAATCATAGTTATTAATTTACTTTAAAAATTCTAAAGATGAAGAAAAGTAGCGTTTATACATATAAGTCCTCATATAAATTATAAAACTCAAGTTTATCTTATAGAGTTCCATCCCCAGAAGAAGCATAAAGCACTTTTGTGGTACCTTCACCAGTAAATATTTGTATCACTTCAAATCTGAGAAATGCAACAAAGATGATACTGCATACCAAAGACGAAAGACAACATTCTTATGATGCAGTCTCTTGTGATGGATGTGCTCTGTGGGATCATATGATTGCTGTGACTTGACTGAATTTCAAATAAAGGAAATATGAAGGAATTCACCTCACCAATTCAGTAGGTATAAGAAATATCAGTGAACAGCAGAGTCATCCCATTTGAGGTCAACAGTCTTTGGAAGACAACAAGGAGGGAGTTTAAAACTACGACAGCAAAATCAAATAACAGTAACAGTAATGAGGTAACTCCCCTAAAAAGGCCAAATCGTCTGAGATGTCAGGAGAGAGTTCGATTGTAACTGACACCCAAATGTTTCTGTAGCCAGAGTTCAGCAAGCTGCACGGTAGAGGCAAACGTACTTGCTTTGGACCCTAAGCACATTTTATATTGTTTTGGATCTAAATTGGGGTCGCACTGAACTGGATGAAAAATATGAACGACTCCTACTTCTTGACTTCTGAAAGCTTTCAAGCCAGATGTTATCACTTTAGTAAAGAGGTCTACATCCTCAAGTCCCCAGCCTTGAATTGAGGTATCAAATCCACCAGCAGTAAGTAGATCACTTTTGTAAATACAGGTAATTCCAAATCCATACTCCCTCCAAAATCCAGTTCTTTTTGTGAAAACAAAACTCCTGTCAGCTGGAGGGCTGCCTCCATATACTACTTTTGGATCATATTGGCTAAAGATGATAGGGTAGTAAACCTGTTCTCCCTGAATAGTGTTATCTCTGCATCGCTGGAGGAAGTCTGCCGTGAATACCAGATCAACATCACAGAACAGCAGCAAAGTGCTATTGTCAAATCGAGATGAGGCCATTTCAAGACCTAAACCTCTAGAAAACTTTCCTGCCATTGGAATCAGGGTCATATCTGCCTTAGGATACTTAATACTGTATTCTTTCATTAGCTCTATGTGTTTGCTGGTGCCTTGGCCTGACTCAGAACTGAAGAGAATTATTGCCAACTTTACATTCTGCCTGGGAATCAGACAAGTCTTCTCAAAGTTATCCATAAATCTTGAGAAAATGTCAAATCTTCCTGTGAGAGGGACAAGAATATGTATTTTCTTGTCACTCTGTCCTCCAATGTCTTTGGTGCCTTGGAACGATGAGGAAAAAATCTTCAAAGAATTTGAAAGAAAAGAGAATGATTGAATGTCAGTGTTGGTATCCTCCAGCAGGCTTCTTACATCCAGCTCCTCTGCTTCTTTAAAGAAAGGTTTGCTAAACAATTGCTGAAGGTAAGCGTGGCGTCTCACCGGAACTGTAACTTTCCTTCCTTTGTGCCTTTTGTACAAAAGCAGTAAATCCAGGATGTACTCCACTCCATGCAGAGGGTCCACTCTGCGGTAGCCATACTGTATTTCCTTGAAATCAATGAGCCTTCCTCTAGATCTAGAGTTCTCATTTATCATTTCCATGACTTGCATCACAGTGTCATCCAGTGCAGCCCGCAGGACGCTGCTCAGGCTCTGCCGGGGTGGCTGGCTCTCCACCATCGAGTAAAGAAATTTTCCTGTCAGGAACTCCCACTCGATGACTTCACCCCGTTCACGTGGCTGAAAATGATTGAAAGATGGCATCACTCCCAACTGCTGATCTTCCTTATTTACTTCACTGTTACTGAGCTTGCTCATCAGGGCACTTTCCCTATGGAGCTGGATGGTCCGATAGCGCAGTTCAGAAATTTTGCAACTCAGTATGTAATTGTGCAGCCTGTATTGGTAGGCTGGTCTTTTGTTTGGATGAAGTGTTATGGCTGTGTGAATCTTACTGTTGTGAAGATCTTGAATGTAACCCTTGCGGTTGTGTTCATAGTTTTCATGGAACAATTGCTGCATCTAAAAAGAGAGAGAGAGACGGGGGAAAAAAAAAAGAGACATTTAGTGGAAGCGCTTTTATCCACAGAAGGACCCACATTGGTACTATTGATCATTACTAATTCTTACAGATTATGCCTATTTTTAGGCACAGACCTTCAAAATATTCAGTAGGAATTATTAACACTGTTTTGGTCTCAGTTTCACTATTTTCCACAGTAAGAAAATATTGCCCTCTAACCAAACAGAAGGGCAGATATCTTGGGTTTATCTTTACTTCATCTAACTGCAAAACTAATCAAAACACTTACCTGAAGGTCTGTAGGTAATATTTCTGAGTTCCTAGCCGCAGGCTAAATGCTGCTATGCATGAAAACACTAAGTCTTCACCTACATCTAAACCCTTATTAGCACAGATCCTTACTGAAATGTTAGCAACACTGATGTTTTTTTAAGAGGACCTTGGATTTATGTCTATGGAGCACAAGCTACTTGTACTTCCTGCAGACATATGCAAATGGGTAGTGTTACTTAACATTCAAAAACTGAATGGACTTCATTTCAACAAAACTGCTTTTTTTTTTTCCATGCAGACAAAGAATTCAATGACTGAACTATAACCATTAGAATATGTGTGTTGGCATGGGTACGTATAACAGAGTAAGCTAATTAAGCTATAGATCATGCTACTATAACTCACCCTGAGTAATTTCCAATATATTTCTGTGGCAAGAAAAGACATTCTACTTCTGTCAAATTAGTGAAGAGATACATTTTACAGCTGAAGCACAGGTCTAGGATTTAAAGTATCTGGCTTTTATACCTTTCTGAGCTAACAGCTAAACTTTGAGCAAATCATAAAACTTTCTCTGACTTAGTTTCCTCCCTAAAAGAAAAATTATCTCATTATTAATTTAATGTGATGAACTTTTATTCTTAAATGGAAAATGATATGGAGGAGTAAAATATTAACATCATAAATACATTTAAGACCCACTGCTCTTTGCTAGGCTAACACCTACCTACTCCAGAGAAACAGAAATTTTCCCATGAGTAGCAGATAAAGGGGAAGAAGCTGCCCTTTTTCATCTGCAAACAGACTAGTCTGAAATTAATACATAAGGAAAATGTGCTAATTAGAGAATACTGTTCAAGGAGGTGTTGTAAGCTTGAGCTATGATCAGATTTTGAGATGGGTATTGGAATTTGTCTTTTATACACTGCGGAAATCAAGAGAGGTGAGGTCGGATGACACAATGTCTCAGATTCAAAACATTTAGCTTATTTTACTGCAATTCTTTCTAGAATGGAGGTTTTGCTACCAGAAGTAATATTAAGCATAGGGCAATAAATGTAAAATAACTCCTAACAAAGCTAAGAACTATGACAATTATTTAAAATGCACTAGCATGTATGGGAAATACACATTAACATATTCAGAAAAAATTTCTATAATCTCCCTCACACCCCATTCATACTTCAATTGACTCTGCTTGAGCAGCCACAGCTACTACTATACTACTCCATATAACATGGAGAAAAGCAACAGCCTAATTCTGCGAACTACCTTAACCTATCTTAAATTTGCTTTTAATAAAACTGTTATGTCCGCTATATCAAAGTAAGAGGGAGTGTGAAAAAAAACCTATATTAGTTACAAAATGACTCAAATACTCCTTAATCACAGAAATCCTACCTAAAGCTGTCAGAGCACATTTGTTCTGTTTTGGGAGTATTTTCCTTGTCACATGAGATGAGATGAACCAGTGACATGAGAGTTTGGGCAATTTCCTTGCTATCATAGTGAAGAGGAACCAACACCATCAATACGGAGTTAGCAATTAACCAGCAGTGCTGGCAAAATTGAGATATGGCTTCCTTGAAGACAAGAGATGGGCACTGACAGCACAGGGAGATTACAGATTAGGGATGGAATCCCAGAGAAAAGTGCCTGGGAAAGGGATGCCCTTTGGAAGAATAATTTTCTCTTCTCCCTCTACTACTTTCTGAATAATGAAAATTGATCAGGTGATCAGGTGAGATTTCCATCTCTCCAGTTATAAGCCACACTCCCTTCCTGGCCCCTTTCATTTAAAGGTGTCTACTGTGTACTCTGCAAGGTAATTGTGCTTTTGTATTTTACACTTTTTCTGGAAAAAGTTGAACCCACGATTTTCACATTTAGAATTTCACACTAAAATCCCCTTATAGGAAAATAAAGAAAAAGAAAACATATAACATTGAAAACAAAAGAAAGAAGGGGGGGCAGTTTGTTGCTGAGTGGTATCAGTATCCTTCCCCACAAACCCTGACACTCCATTCTTTCCTAAGTCCTTTAATCGTAAAGAATCACTTGAGTTTTTCTTCATCCACAATGAAGAATGGTACTTGAGTATAACTGAAACAACCTTTCCACATTTAACTTTTAAGTTTTATTTAAAGTTGTATAATGTATTTTATCAAGAAGACTTTTAACAGAAGACAAACTATCACTGTAAAACTAAATGCTGTCCTCCTATTGTGCAAATTCTTCTGTAACCCTTGACTTATTACAAGCTCAGCTTCACAGCAGATTCATTAGCAGCACTCACTTAGCAGGAATATTCTATTAACATAAATACTGGATTTTTATTACATTCCAATTTTAGATGCCTTGGTTTATTAGATATGCGCCTATGAAATCATAGCAAGAGGATGTACTCCATTATACTAATGATTTTGCAGCAATGAAAAACAGCAATGATCAGCAATGAAAAAAAAATTGAATCAACTCAGTAATACAATATTATCACACATATACAAAACTGTACTAATCCATTTTAAATGATGTTACTGAACATTTTTAATAGATCTCAATACATAGAAAACAGTTCAGAACAAATATGACATTGAAATCATAAACTTTTCCTGAAGATAGCAGCTTTTAATCTTGGTGCCACACAGAAATTTGTTTTCAATATTGGGGGACAGAAATGTCTTCTTACAACTCAAATTATTAACATCTAGATGAAAGCAATTCAATGTGATCCTAACTCTGCTTTGAAAATTCTAAGCAAGGTGGTCAAGCCTAGGAGGCAAAGGGAAACATGATTAAGTTTCCTGGAGAATACATCAGTGAAAGGGCCTGAATCGGTCAATGCATTCATTAGTGATATAGGTGGTGATCTGGGAGATGGCAAGGTCTACTGAATCGAAATTAAAATTATTCAGGATGGTAAAAGTAAACCTGCCTGCAAAAGTTCTCATGATTTTGAATGGCTATGTAATAAAATGGCAGATTAAATTCTGTGTACATAAACGCAAAGCCCATGTGAAGAAGGTAATCCTAATCATACCTGAAGAATGTCAGACTATGGGTAAGATGTTAGTACTCTGGAAAGAGAACCTAGCTACACAGTAGGCAATTCTGTGCAAATGTCATGTTGATGTTCAGCAGTAATGAAAGGGAAAAGCAAATAGCGTGAGGACAAGTATACAGGTCTAGAGTGAATCAGAAACATCATTATGTGGTTGTGTCCATTGTGCATGGTGACCCTTCTGATATCAATAACATATGAGTAGAGAGGTACTAACCAAGGCCACCAAATGATCACACATGCGGGTTGTTAGATGAATAGATGACTAGGGTGAAAGGGCCAACCCTGAGACCCGTAAAGTCAGTAGCACCATAAGGGAAATGGATAGGAATAGTCACCGTCTCTTCTGACATAAAGAACCATGGCACATTAAAAAACAGAAAAGGAAACACATAGCTCAGCCACAGAACTTACTGTCAGAGCAAGCTGCTGATGGTAAAATTTTGCATGTCTTCAAAGAGTGAGCCAACGGCTTAGTGGAAGACTTCATTCATTGCCATGTTAAACATAAAGGTACACTTTCTCCACAACATGGCTGTATTGTAGACTCCTGGAGCCCCAGGTGAGGCTATATCACAATACGTCTCTATTGTCTTACTCCCCTGCCTCAGCTTCCTCTACTAGTTATTGCAGAGAGAGGATATTTTTTCAAATGAACGTTTAGTCTGACATGATACAACTACTTTACATTCACTGAAAGCAGTGAATGGGAGAAGTTATCTTCAATTCAATATAATACACGGAGACACATTTTGTTTTTTCATATTGCATGAATTCGTGACTTTCCTGAAGAGTTTCCTGTCTTCTGAACAATTCTTACAGCAGAACTAACACATGAGTCAGCAAGGACTTCTGCTTGCCTCTTTTCATGCCAGCTGAAACTAGTAGTTAAGAAATGCAAATAATCCAATTGTGCTCTGAGGAACTCTGAACTGCAAGCAGGAATAAAAAAAATTAGAAGAAACAAATTAGAATAAAGGCAATGCTTTATTATTGTGGCAGAGAAATACAATAGCTAATACGTAAACACAAAGTAATTTGTATTGCAAGCTGCGAAATCATTGTGATCTCTGTGATTTACTGATGTAATAAAAAACGAAAGTTCTTATACATATGCACAAAAGCCCAAACCAACCTACTTTATTATTGCAAGACTATAACTTATTAAAAGACTGAATGCAAATGGTGCTTTTTAAATTAACACAATTTTTCTTTGAGGATCGTTTAAGAACAATTTTTCCCATTTAACAGAGAAGACATGGAACTTAATCTTCCATCCACTCCAGCCCTTCCTAAATCCACAGTACTACTAAACTGTTGACCATTTTATCTAAACTGGACTTTTATTAAATTTACAAATAAGATGAACAGGACCTATTCCTGGTCATTCTTCACTCTGTTCTTTACAGTTAAGCTCTCCTAAAGATGAAGACTGATTCACTGCTTCCAGTGACTTCAAAGGGCATTTAATCCATATGAAGAACACATGTAAAATCTACTGTGTTTGAGACAATAATATTTGGCTGAACAGGAGCAAGATGAGTATCTTAACTGAAGGACGATTTTAAAAAAATATTAAAAGTTCAGGTAACTACAGGCAGATTAGGATGTTCTCAATAAAGTGTACTATAAAAAAATGCAATGCTAAGCTTCTGGATAAGAAAACAGGTTTTGGCAAGTCATTTGGTATGGTGCTATAAGAAAAACTGTCAGCCTGGAGAAGATAAGGATTAAGAATGGAATTATGAAGTGCATATAGTATCATAGATTCATAGAACTGTCTAGGTTGGAAGGGATATTTAAGATAACAAAGTCCAACCATCAACGGAACACTGACAAAACCACCACTAAACCATGTTCCTAAGAACTGCGTCTACCCATCTTTTAAATACCTCCAGGGATGGCGATTCAACCACTTCCCTGGGCAGCCTGTTCCAATGCTGCAAAGAAATTTTTCCTAATATCCAATCTAAACCTCCCCTGGCACAACCTGAGGCCATTTCCTCTTGTCCTGTTGTTTGTTACTTGGGAGAAGAGACCAATCCCCACCTCGCTACAGCCTCCTTTCAGGTAGTTGTAGAGAGCAATAAAGTTTCCCCTCAGCCTCCTTTTCTCCACTCTGAACAACCCCAGTTCCCTCAACTGCTCCTCATAAGACTTGTGCTCTAGACCCCTCACCAGCTTTGTTGCCCTTCTCTGGACACACTTCAGAACCAAAATGTGAGGGGCCCAAAACCAAACAGAGTACTTGAGGTGTGGCCTCACCCATGCCAAGTACAGGGGGAGGATCACTTCCCTAGTCCTGCTGGTCACAGTATTCCTGATGCAGGCCAGGATGCTGTTGGCCTTCTTGGCCACCTGGGCACACTGTTACCTCATGTTCAGCTGGCTGTCAACCAACATCCCCAGGTCCTTTTCTGCCAGGCAACTCTCCAGCCACTCTTCCCCAGTTCTGTATCGCTGCATGGGGTTGTTGCGACCCAAGTGCAGAACCCAGCAATTGGCCTTGTTGAACCTCACACCATTGGCCTTGGCCCATCGATCCAATCTGTCCAGATCCCTCTGTAGAGCCATCCTACCCTTCACCTTCATCAAATGCGTGGGACCAAACCAATGCAAAAGAGATTTGCCAGGACCAGAAACTATCCGATGAGAAGAGGTTAATGTTAGTTGGCTTGTTTAACATTGCAAAATGAAGGATAAGAATCATATTGTCTCTACATACATTAAGTAAGAGAGAGATACTGAAAGCAAACTAGCCTTAGGTTTATTTGGGCAGGAAATTAAAGGAAAAATTCTAGCTGTCAGAAGAAGAAGGGTTTAGATCAGATTTTCAATACAAGTAATTGCATACAAATTAATCAGGTTATAAAAAACTAGATTGCTTGTGAGTAGTGGAATCGATGACTTGAGAGGTCCATTCAGTTCTTCCTAATGATACAGTGTTTGGTTTTTAGTAAGAGCTAATGACATATAATTAATTGACAGCAGCAAGCCTTCCTACAAACAGGTATTACATTGAAAATACCTAACATCCTGTTTCTATTCACAATCCTCAGCCAATAGTAGTAGTTCCTTATGTTTCCACCTAGTGTAATGCCTAACAGATCAGTTTTATACCTGTAAAAATGATGACTGGTAATGTAATAGCTATATAACACAACCATTTGTTTGTAGTTTATAATGCATCTGAGTAACAATGTTGTGAAGCATTTTGCTGCAAATGCAGAAAACCAGAAATGTTTCACTATTCAAATGATTAAAACCTGCTGCTATCTTTATATTATGCCCATCACTTTAGCATATGATGCACCCAGAAACAATGGGAAAGCTGGAGTGTAATTATAATCTATAAGTAATAGTAAAATTCCATGTATACAAGAGTTGCGTCTTGCTGCATAGTGAAAGGCACATCTGCTAATTCTTCCCAGAGAAAGAAGTCTGAGCCGACACAGAAAAAAGCGCTGAATGCTATTCTATTTCAAACATCATTAATAGACACATTAAATAACTTAAGCACTAGATCAATAGTCTTCCTGCTGACATTGTCCCCAGGATGAACAAAACTTGATGTATTGATTCCAGCTCTGGTATGTATGGGTTAGTAAGCAGAAAAATTACGAGTGCACACCACTAATTCAATTAATAGTTTCTTCAATATTAGGACAGTTCACTCAATAGAAAGGGATCCAACTTCTTATTTGCAGATTAGCTAGGTATGATATGTAGTGATCAAAATAAAAAAAGAGCCATTTTTTTCAGCCTCTTTAAAAGTAGAACTGTGCATTAATTATTTATAACTCTTCTGCTGGTCCTCACATTAATGAAGTTAATAAATAGAAGTTAACAGCAAACCCTTTTGGACCATTTTACCCCCACCTCCTTTCTCACATTAGTTAAGCCATTTGACTGAAATCAGCTCAGCATGCTATAAACAAAGTGATATCAAGAAAAGATAAGATAAAGTTCTCATGAAACAGTGCTCCTCTGTTAATGTCAGTAAACCTTTTTGACATCTCATCTCTTTATAGCTTTAAACTAAAAAACCCCACTCCAAATCCCAAAGTTTTCCTGCAACGTAGGACAGACAATATAAGAAGGATGTATAAAGTCATGCTGTTGTGTGTATCATTCTAGCTACACTCCTGCTGTAGGGATACTTCACCAAGCACACAATGTAATAAAATCCAACAAATCTGTACAGACAAAAAAAGCATATGTGAGAAAAAGAATGTTTACCATTCTTGAACTTGAATGTTTACTATACTTGAACTTTTGTAATTTAGCCTATAAATAGACTAAAATTTAAACAGCACTGACATGCTAGTACAATAGCATACATGGAAGAAAAGAGCAAAATATTTTAAATTACCCTCTTTTTTACCTAAGTCGAACAATTGTGGAAAAGACTGCATTTCAAAAGTCAACAGGTTTAAGGAAACTAGGCTGTCACCCTTTCAGCTTGCTCAGGTTTGGTCTGCCTACTGTCACTAGCCCCTTCCTTCTGCACAAACTACCCTTCAGAGTAGGAGCACCACAGGTAATGCGGAAGAGCTGAGGGATTAACAAATCAGTTATAGAGCAACAGCGGCAACGAACAGCCTTCCACTCACTGACAATCTTCTTTCCATCGGCAGACAAAAGGGAAAAGGCTGGCTCAGTGGTTTTGATGACATTGAAGATCTGACTCATTCCCTATTCTGGATGAAAAAGAAGTGATCACAGAGAATGTATAACTGATTTTCCTATCATAGCTTAAACTTTGTGTAATTCAGCAGTCTTCAGACTTGTGGTTGCTCCCCCATCCTCATACCATTGAGAGAGCTCAGGAGCAGAAAGCACGCCTGTATTTTCATGGAATTACACAGTGAGACATCGGCAAGTGCACTGGGACCAGATGCATGCTTACAACATGAGATTTAGGAGCTGAACACCCCTTCCTTAGCAGTAACTGAATGTACTTGCAGTCCAGCAGGTAAATCCATCTGCCGTTTTGCCATTCATTTGCCTCATTACTGAAGGTGATTTATCATAGTATCATTGCCTGCTATTGCACCCAGGTGACGGTCCTAAGCATGCATGTACCTTATACCTTTTTGAAGATCTTGGCAGAACACATGCACTTCCTTAGGCAACACGTCTGTGCTAAAAACTTCTCAAATTATAAAACTGTTCTTGCGCTCCCCCCACATCATGTGAAGGCCCTCAGAGCCATACTGCCAAACTGGATATTGCCCTGGTTCCTCCCATGCCGCAAAGGCTGCTGGAGCTCCCGGTACAACCGCCCTTTGCCGGGGCTCTCTCCCTCACTCAATGGTGGTGGCTGTTCCTCAGGTACTTTGTCTGGAAGCTCTCCCAGAAACAGGGATTCTGATTTTTTTCCTGCAGTAAAGAAAGATAACCAGTATTTAATACTAAGTACCCCATTTCAAGATTTATGAGATCACTGCCTTGGTTTCTGAGTAAACTGTTCCACCTCTGGGAGAAAGGAGCGTTGAAAGCTGCTCACTACTTGCCAGTGAGCTCTCAAAAAACATTCAGATCTGGAAGAACTGTGTCAAAGGTGTTGACTTTGACTAACTGTTTTTTTCTTGCCTGAGTTTTCTGACAGCTAACATTTATTCCAAATAAATTCTTTTTGTTTGGAGTTTTCCTAATTTCCTTTTAATAGGTCTGTATACAGCTCAGAGAACTCGAAGCTGTGTAACATCCTACAGTAGTACCTATATAATTCAGAAAACACACTTCTTTACATACTGAAATTCTATCTCCAGACTGTAAATGCTATGACGATTGCTCTAGGATCAACAAGTAGTATAGTAAAATGCCAAGCTCTTAAATAATTTGCTGTGATCGAGGTAAAGAAAATAAATTTTCATTCCAAATATTAAGGCCTAGAATTCAATTATTCCTTCTTTAGATATACAGTATAAAACAGGTGCAGAGTTGATAAATAATTGGTATTTCACAACTTTTAAGATATTTTGTAACTTTCATTTAGCATTTTAGAAACAAAAAATGAATTCTTTCAGTATCTGTATCAAGCCCTTAAAATATTTCATCATTAAAATAGCATACTTAATTTCATTTTGATTGTCTACTAGTTACCTATAGTCTGTATCAACTACACTCTACAAAAAACATTAGCTGTTTTATGTACTTGCATTATTTACAGAATTAATTTTATATATTTAAAAAAAAAGCATTGCAAAATTTGATCACAAAAGTGATTCATAATCACTTACAGGGAAAGAAAAATACATCTTCAGTGTAAGTCACTAAAACTTCCTGAAGGTTCACACACAACACTTCATCAGTGCATTTAAAAATAGTTCTACCTACAAAACATGCATTTTTTTAATATGCTGTTGAGAAAAATGTGTTAATTGTTAACTTCAAGGAGCAAAAGAAAAAGAAAGTTACTTTGCCAACACCTTACCCTTAAGCGTAGAAGATTTCTGAAGTTATTTTACAACCATTACTGAATCATAAAATTAAAAAACAAGGTTTTTCTCTTAGCAAAATTAATAATATGAAAAGTTTTATTGTGACTATGGAATTATTTATTATAATTATTTTATTTATTATATAATTTAATTATATATAATTATATTATTTATTAGAAAATAAGTGAAAGTTACAATTAACTCTATTACATAATGCATGTATTTTGAAGTAATTATTTTTAATTCTTGATCTTAAACTGTCCCTTTCTCACTGTGTGACAGATTTGGCCATACACAGGTAAAAAGATTGAAATCTGTTATACTATTAGCGTCTGACACTTCCACCAGAAAAAAATGGAAAAAAATCTTTAAGGGTCATATATTTAGTCAGAAATATCAAATTCTATCCTTTGGATTAAGGAAAAAAGATGAAATAGTGATTTGATGACTGATTATCTTTTCTGAATCATTTCAGTGTGTCTTGTGTATTAAGCTAGTATATTTGTTTAATGATAAACTTTCTAAAACATGGAGTTGTGCATCTGTGTATCCGATCAATGATCTGAACAATATTCTTGTAAGTGCATTAATGCCACAAAAGCTGATTCCACATGTACAAATTATAGAGAAACTGGAAACTTGATTTTTTGTGTGCTATATGGCCAATATCACATTTGGACTAGCAACATGTCCCACTTCATAGGATTACTCCAGAAGGAATTTTTAATGAACGGTTCTCCTTTTTTCACACAGACAAAGGTCACAGGCAAGTCCATTATTTTTATGATGTTGGGTTTTCCAAGCTTTTGATTTTCTGATCCTGTGTTTTATTACAGAGAATTACAAAACATTTTGTGGCTTATGACATATGGTGTGGATGTCCTCTGGAGCCTTGTGCATCAAGCAACTAGTACGTGTTTGCCTAAAATTGTTGCCAACAATCTGCAATGAATGCATACTGTCCTTTCCATTCTCATGTTCCCAGCAGCGCTCACGTATTTATATTCAACTCATCCCAAGAGCGTTCCCTCCCATAAAAAACAAAACAAAACAAAACAAAAACGGTCTTCCAAAGAAACCATCCAAATCTTGGCAGATAGTATGTCAACATTTTTCAGCGTGGATGTACTCATCCCAGTAAGAAGGTGGAAGCTCTCCACAATGTTACACTAGAGAGTCCGTTCAATGATTGTATGAAGGTGCAAGGGATAGTATTTCATAGAAACATGGCTAGAGGTATTCCTAAAAATATAGCTGTAATTCACCCCTTCTGTTCTTCACTTGTAGAGACTAATCTTCACATACAATGTGTTTGGGAGCCTTCCTCCATCCAGTCCCATTTCATGCTAACCAGCTGTGATTGGGGCCAAGGAATTAACATCCTGTAACGAGCCTGCGGCCATGCCGCCCAGCTGTGCTTCCTGCCATGACTTCACTCCTATCACACAAGCTGACACAAGGACAGAGGCTCAGCACATGATCTGCACTCCTGTCACATCGCCTGATGCGGGAAAGTAACTGCCTCTACTCACAACCCTGCCACATGCAATGCATGAGATCTCTACCACTGAAGGAAGAATGGGGAGCTTTTCTTCAATGCCTTGATTTTACAGGGCAATATAAAAAATTAATGTTTGTATAGCTTTTATGCTTCAAGTACTCTGAGTGGGTAATCTTAATATAGTGGGAGAGAACAATTTTATATAGCAAGAGAAAGCAGCCCCCTGCATGTCCCCGCCCCAGTAACAACACTAGCTGTAAACAGTATGAGGCTCCTTTCTCATGAAAAATCCTTATACAGTAGTGTTATTTCACAAGGCACAATCCTCCTTACTGGAAGATGAGCATCTCCACAAACTATAACAATCTGACACAAATGGTTCCCCGGTATTTATGACTTCCTTTGGGAAATAAATCTAACTGAAGAATCTGTATGCCTGTACCTTACTTAACCTGTTATCCACGACAGAAAATGTACATCTTACATTACTCTGCAGAAGCTCGAAATGTGTTCCTTAACTCAGTCATAAGTATCCTTACTTTTGAAGTAATTCAGCAATTCAAATGTTGAAGAAGACATTGAAATAAAACCATTATTGGTTGTGATTAACACAAAAAAAAAAATTAAAAAATCAAGCTTCAGGGCTACAGACCCTGAGATCTATGTGCTGAGGTAAATTGCTTCAAAACAGAACTGCTTCTCTGCCTCAGAGTTGGTCACATTTCTGGTGAAATGAAAAGTTCTAAGTGAAAGTGTTTAATATTCACAGTATATTTACCATTATAACCTACAAAGAGGAAATGCTCTGAGGTATTACGTATCAGTGTAGTCAATTATTGGGACACAAAAGGTTTTTCCTCATTTTATTCAATTGGTTTTTAATAAGTATTACTGCTAGAGGTAAAATGAATATTTTTTTCAAGTTGTTTTTATTGCCTTTTGCCCTCATTTTTACCTAATTTTCCGCAGAATCCTTTTTGATATGAAAGACAGCAAAAATAAAAAAAAAGAAATAATAAAGAAATAATAGGATGCCTTTATTGTAACTACAGGATTTAGCTATACAAACCACCTACCAAAATTTTCTCCTTTGAAGCTTGGCATCACAATTGTTTATTAACAGCTAATTAATATAAACTGCCTTTGCACAGCGATAGGCATTTTACCACACCATTCTGTCACCTCCAGACAATTCTCTTCTGCAAAAAGAGTTTTGGGAGCCTGTTAAGTAGTGTTAATCCAATGCAAGTTGACGCAACTTTCATCTTTAACCTTGATGCTGATCCTGCTTGAAAGAGCAAGGGACTGGACCAGATGATCTTCAAGGTCTCTTTAACTTACATTATTCTAGGACCTACAATTCTATATTAATAAGTATTCTGATGTTAAGAAACATATTTTGAAGAGGAACATGTGGCAGGCATTTTTACTGTACTATCAGTATTGGGGAATCTGCACCTGGCATCCTCCAAAAGTCTTCCACAAAAACATAAGCTTTGGGAGACTGGAAACACTGACAACTCAGAATATTTTTAACTTGTTCATATATGGCCTGTGCTATATGGCACAAACACAGAGGCAAACATATAGCATGATTCAAATTTTTTTGATTAACAGTCTCAAAGAGATGCTACTTCCTCTGTTCATTTATCCTTGTTTCCCTTTATCTTAATCACTGATAATTTTTTCACCTACCTATTTTCTTGGGAGTGTCTTTCTGTTCTGCAGAGTTCTGGAAAGTATTTAGATGCAGCAAAAAAATAATGCTTAGTTGAAACACTTCCATTTAATCAGATACCTAATCTTCCTTTCCTTTCCTTCCTCCCTCCCTCCCTCCCTTCCTTCCCTCCTTCCTCCCTTCCTCCCTTCCTCCCTTCCTCCCTTCCCTCCTTCCTCCCTTCCCTCCTTCCTCCCTTCCTCCCTTCCTCCCTCCCTCCCTCCCTCCCTCCCTCCCTTCCTTCCTTCCTTCCTTCCTTCCTTCCTTCCTTCCTTCCTTCCTTCCTTCCTTCCTTCCTTCCTTCCTTCCTTCCTTCCTTCCTTCCTTCCTTCCTTCCTTCTTTTCTTACTTTTTTCCTGAGTAGGTCTAAAACTAAATAGTTTATATAGATCTGGAATTATGTATCAAAAGCCCTGTGAGAAGAGTACCAGAACATTGCTGGAGATGAAACACACAGTCTCAACAAAAAGTATTGTACTTGGCCAGTTAAACAAATTTACAACAATGGCAATTTCATCAGCAACTTCAATGCAACATAAAAAGGCTGACTGATATTTTAGTAGCATGCAGTTGATGCTATGAAGAGTCTTGTATAACATACTGTGAAGAACATGAAATTTCTTTTTTGCTAACAAGACTGTATGCACACCTACCAGAGAAACGGCAAATGAAAATCAGTTTGCTAAACTTCTCTGAAAAGCCCATGAAGGTGAGAATAGAAGTTAGTAACAAAGAGATGTTTTAAAGAGTCAAAAAATCTAAAGAGAAAGCATCATGAGAAGAAAAGCATGGAATGCCAACCCTCTCCTGGACAGCAATGAGGACCAATTTACTTACACAACCAAACAAAGAGATGTGAGGGTCAGATACACTGGAAGGAATTTCTCTATCAGAAAATATATCTTGCCCCATATAGAAGAATGCAGTACAGCAGCAGATCTCTTCTCTGCTAATAAAATGCTTCTGAACAGTAAAGACAAAAGGCAGGGAACACACATGGGACTGATTAGTCAGTAACCATGTACTCTTTATGTCAACAAGTGAATACTAATGGTGTGCTCCTAACACTGGGAGAATGCTCACACAGCTGGAATTAGGGAATTTAACAGAGGGGACCATGAGAAATAAGCACTAGGTTCACAAAAAAGGGAGCTTTTCTAATACTGAAGGGTTGCTAGACAGAAGATCAACCCCCAAGGGGCCTGGGACTGCTAGCCAGAGCAGTGCTTGTCATTGATGAAATGCCAGCAGACTAAAGTTTGCTATCCTCTGCCGACTGGAACCAAATGGAAGGGAGTTTGGCAAGTTTCTCAGCAGAGTTTGTTCAGATCAGAGATACGAACAGATCTGCAAAAGAAGAAATATAACAGAATGCTGCATTTCCCTTCGCTGTGGCTTGTCTATTTCTAGAAATTATTTCTCCTTAGATATAGGCACATCTGAAAAGAAGTGTTTTCATATCTGAAAATATTCATAACTCATAATAGCAAATCAGATTAGTAATAAAAAAATAACTCAGGCAGTGAAATGAGAAAAGTTGTTTAAAAAGGCACTGAGGTCCTCAGGAAAAAAATGACATTGGCTGGAAAAAAATACCGTAACTCTATCCGTATTTCAACACAATTCATAATTATGCATCTAAAATTTGATTTCTCTTAAGGCACAGGCACACAGCTTGTTTTCTTCTCTACTGTTCACCAGCTACAATCATCGTTTTTTTTTATCTTAAGAAGTTATCATTCTACTGGTAATACACTTGAGAAAACTGCTGGTTTGACCCTCTAAAGAAGCTTTTGAAGCCTTTAATTGTTAGCAGAAAATTCAATAAATGCTTGAATAACCAATTAAGTACAGATTTATATTCCAGCATTATCAGATAATGTTGAAATGATGTATGAAGAACAGCATCCGTAACCTTCATTAAGTAACACCATGAATTCTGTGCTTCAAAACTTCATCAATCAAACAAATCAACTGCCTGAATATATTACACATTTGTTTACATTAATGCCTAAACACCTACAACAAAACCAGTGTGGGAAACACTTGGCCTCAAATGTCTTTTTTATTCACTATTTGCAATATTTCACAAAGAATAGTTTAAGTATTTCAATTCCCCATTTCATTAGCCTCTTTTGGATAGATTTTACACACAATATACAAAAAAGGACAAACGTTATAAAGAAACATACGTAACTGAAAAACTTAAAAGCTTAGCATAGGAGTGATACTTGTTTATATCTTTAAAGATGGAGAGTAAGAATTCAATCTGCAGCATCCATTTTAAATTACACTCAGTGAGGCAGTGTCAGATAGAAACTCACTGCAATCTTTTATGCAGTGCTGTCTAAGGAGAGAGGAAAGAATGTAAGACAGAGGTAATACATGTTTTTTAAACTAACCAGCATAAAAGGAAAATATAAACAAGCTTCTAGGGGAAGAAAACTTTAATATCTGCCTGGGAGCCTTTTGGACATCTTAGGTAGCTAACCAGTTTCCTTGCTTCAAGCGCAGACCATGATGTTTGGATATCTGTTTTCTGGTAATAAATGCAACATATTGACAAAATCTGAGATATCGAAAGGGATAAAGGATGGAAACTGGCAAACTAAAAAGAGAAACAGAACAGGGCTAGTGTGTACCTAAGCCTTACAAGGAAGAACATATTGGTAATATAAAAACACACGATCTCATAAAATTCAGCATTTGCAGCAGAGCACCAATTTTCTGTTTGAAACTCTAAGGGCATTACATTTATTTGATTTGCTTTGAAGCCTGCATGTTTACTCAAACTGCCCTTGAAATCTGGCATCTTGCAGAAGCTGTTGGGTGACTATATGTTAAGTTATGGACATGCTGGAGCAGCAAGAGTCTTGAAAGACAGCATCCGCGGAGGGGGGGAAAACCCAACAAAAAATTCCCCCTCAAAGGTAATAATTTTTTTTAATCTGGCAGAAGCTACAAGCCCTTCTGCACACGTTTGTCTGGATATGAGACCATGAATATCATCCCATTTCATGTGATTTCAGTATATCTAGGCTTGACAGAAAAATGACAGATGATGCAAGCACTGAAGTGTTTAAGCACTCAGCCAGGACTTAATTTCTTTATATACATTTATATGGAAGTGGCCTGGGAGACTTAGAGCTATGACAAAGGGCTGCCCATAGCAGGAAATACTGCTGACTAGTAATCTTGACTTTTCTTATATGATTGAAAAAAACAGCATGAATTGTATCACTACCGCAAGCCACTGAGCAATGCCCCACTCGGGGTGCCATATCTTTCTATCTGCATGAGGTAACAGGGAGGAAATATTTCTTTTTCCACTTGTCTTCGGCCATGCTACAGGGCTTGCCTGCTGCATCCAGACCTTTTTTATGCTTTTAGGCTCACCTTTGGGGATGCAGAATACAGTGTGCAGTGAGATGTGGTGCCTTATCACCAAGAGAAAGGAGATTTACAGAGTCTTCTGCAGAGATAAGTCCAGGTTACCCTTTTTGTTCACTCAATCAGTGGTGGGGCTTTGCATTCACATTATGCAGAGGTCTTGCCTGCCTGGGTACAGGGTCTATCCTTCCCAGGCTGGGGCACCTGACTGAGTTTAGCACTGGGAGCAGAGTCCCAAAGATAACTGGAACTAAAACCTGCCTCCTGCCAGATTTTTCTCATGCTAGGAATATTGATTTAACATAGGAAACATGCAGTCATACAGCTACAATAACATAGGAATAAGCTACAAATAATAGATAACAGAAATCAGACACGTCTTTTTTACTAGGACAAAGAGAAGATCAGCAGATGTAAAATGGAGAAAAGGAAAAAGCCTGTGTGTGATAATGTACCTAAGGAAGCCAGGGCTTCTCAGCATTACTGAAGCTCAGAACTTAGCATGAAGTTAAAAGGATTAAATATACAGATAACAAAAACATCCAAGCCAACATTACAAGGGGCAAGAGCCAGGAGAACCCTTGCTGCTCTGGGGCAAAAGCAAGTTGGTAGCTCAATAATGGCCCATTGCAAGGTCTCAGCATGAGCTCTCTGCAAAGATCAAGCCTGCAGAATGTAATATTAATAACTTTTCCCGAGAAAATATTAAAAATATTTAGTAAAAAATGAGAATGTGAGCACTTTCACATACATCACATCACATTAACATACTGAAACAGGATTTTCGATAATTTTGGACAAGAAAACATTAAACATAGACTGGTAAGCACATCTCAGGAACACTTAAATATATTGCAAAGTCCCATTTTCAACTCTTATGTTAAGTAAGAAAACAGAAGCACCAGCAGACCTACCTAGTAGGACCAAGCATGGTCCAAGGCTCTCTATTCTATCTCTGCCGATTGAATACCCTTCTTACAATAAACTTAAATATAAATTTTATATCAACCTCTACAAAATTTGGGAATGAATGAAACCCGGTTCTGGTGGCTGGTAGACCTAAAAGTGGTTTCCTAGAAGTTACCACTGGAGAATTAAAAACTGAACCAGAGCACCCAAAAAGTCAGAGTTCTCTCAAAGACACAACAGGCAAAATCAGTACAGTAAGACTTTCTGTTATACTTCTCCATTCCCTCAACTTAAAAGCTGCTCAGCAGTATGCATACTGATAGCCTGCATGATAGGCCAGATTTAATCTCTTTTTGATTTAATTTTCCTACACTTGTACTACAATGAGTCATTACTCAGCTGAGGAAGTGAACAGCATCATCTCCTTGTCAACCTAGCTTTCCCTTCTTGCTTTGACAGTAAAAGAAAAAAAAAAAAAAGGATGTTCAAATTAAGATTTTTCTTCTTATGGTGTAATCAAAGAGATTAAGTATAGCTTCCTTCCAGCTGATTTTATTAACATTAAAGTTTATGATAAATTATGAAGCGCCCTTGAGCTGCACATCCAATTAAAATAACATAAGCATGGCAGGATGTCTTATAATGTTTTTCTTAGAATAAATCCTAATTATATTGCCATTATGCTTTTCTACAGGCATAGCTGTGCTTTCTGACTGGATGGCATGAAAATATTGCATTAATTAACATGAATGTATTCTTACAACATCACTGAGAATTAGTCTTACACTAAAAATAAACAAAATCCAAGCCTACTGAGTTATATGCTGGGACTGGAGATGTTGCATTGAACAGTGACTCTTCATCCTCCTAGTATTATAAAATATCCTTAACAAGATACTTCATTGTTGAATTTCTGAATTGGGAAGTGCTGCTGATTAGCAAAAAGAAAAAGTCTTCCAGCTACAGAGTGGTAATTTAAAACTCATTTTATAGTGCCTCATATGTCTTTATGGCTGAAAATGTTACTGTTTTTAATACACATTTGAAGATTTATGTTATGAAAAAAGTGGTATTACCCTCCTAGTGTCAAGTTCTTATTCACGTCATAGAATTCAAACCAATTTTTTTTCAGGTAGTAAAAGACCTGCATATTCATTAGCTTTTCAGTAATAAACTCTAGCAATTTTCTTACAAATCACAAAAGCATGTCTAGCTTGGCAATTAACTCATTAAGGAATTCATAATCTCCATGCACTGTCTTGTAAAACATTATATCTCATCATTTTGTTTTATGCAAAATCTGTCACAGCATAATCAAATATACAGAAAGCAATTCTATAAATGCTTACCTTCCCATAAAGATTTTTGAATAGAACAAAACAAAACAAACAAAAAAGATGACAAATGGGGTAGTGCAAATGGCTGGGATTGATGTATTTGGAGAAATACTCAAGGGAATCAAATTCCCAGTGAAAACAATTCAGAAAAAGAATTATGGACTTTGGATTTTACCAATACAATTGACCTAAATAATTCAGAAATGAGTTGGCCCTTGTTTTTATTAAATTGTCGGTTGGCTTAATTTGTGTTTTGTATGGAGGATGTAGGGAAGAAGGGAACAGGGAAAGAAGAGTAAAAATCAAAACAATATCATAGTATAACAATGTAAAATGTTCAATCGCTTGAAGGAATGAGACCAGAACTATAGAGAGCTGGAGCTGTTTCTGTCGGATAACATCAAATTTATTTTTAATAGGATGAATATTAAGAAAATGACTCCTCTGTCATTTTGGCGAATAGTTCTGTTTTGTAAAGATGGCGACACCACATAGTAAGATAAACTCTTTCTCACACAATTTCATTTTACGATCATCTTGAAAAAACATTACAGAGCTGTTTGAAACCCACCTAACAGGATTATTACTTTTGTTTTCTTGGATGTATGCCTACAGTGAGTTGTTATTTCTGTTACGACTGTGCCTATAAAGAGTAAAACCAGACAATGTTTGTTTAAAATACTGAACAAGATGGGGAAAAAAACTAAGAAGTTTAGAGTGGGATGATAATAGGAATAAGTTAATTCAAAAAATGTAACAAAATTATTTTTCCTGTACTGTGACTGAAGACAGATGTGGAATGTGGGGCTGCAAGCAGTAAGGAACAAAGAGTATTGACACTCAGGTTGCACTGAGATAGGGTTTAGGAGGCTGGGTTGAAATGTCACTGTAGCTGTCTCAAAACTAGGTACACTTTGCCTTCTGAGAATAACTATATACTATAAGGTGCAAATGACCTCACTCATATATGGAGTTCACAAATCTTATTAAAAAGGAAGAAAGAACTAATGTAGTGGAACTTCCTGCTAATAAGCTAAAATGCATTAAGACTAGGAATTAGAGACATAATTGGTTATTGTTCCTACCACTATTGTGAATATACTGAACTGATCAATTGTTTGCTGAAAGATTTCAGCAAGGAAGCAGAAGATTCAGCTGTCTTCATTTTGGAAATTAGTTTTGGTCTTTTCTCTTTAGTGCCAGCTGGGCTTTTTAACATTTAAAACACCTATCAACGTATTTTCCTTACATGTATAACCAACAGGAGTTTCTTTCAAAAAGAGGTCGAAATATACAGATATGGCACTATTTGGAATTGCAGTGACCTCTTCCACCAAATAGGCATGTTGTATTTAATCTGTTTGTAAAAGGAAAAATAATGCTGTTAGTAACTCAGATTTAAGCTTTTTCATATTTACTTAGCCTAGCTATGCAACACCTTCTATATGTTAATGTATTTCAGATTATACCAGTCTGAATTATAGTTACACTGCTGACATTGAATAGCTCAACACCAAAACAATGGAAAAAAAAACCTCATCTAGCCAAAAGGATCTTTCTGTATTTACATAATTAGGAAGTATGTAAGTTGCATCAACTCATTTTCATACTTTTTAAACAGAAACACCTCTTCTCCCCTTTCACTTTTTTATTTTTTCTTTCATTCACTTTAAAGGAACTGTACAAATACGAACTGGTCCTCACTTCTCCTTCCAAGATAGGTATCTACAAAGTAATTCCTTACCAATCCCAAATTTTAAAATACCCATGTTAGAAGCCTTAACACATAATGACATGAAATCTACTTTTGCATAAAATAAAGTCAGAATCATAATTACTGATTTTTCATCAATTTCTTTCTTGAAAACCCCTCCCATGGAAGACTTGGAAGAGAAAGTAAAATCTGGATGCAGCACGCACGACAAGGAGCATCTACAGACAATTATGCTTAATCACTGCTTTAACATGGGCAATTTCTGGTACAGGAGGTATATTTTCAGTGCAGTTTGATCTATTAATTTCATAGAGTTGACTTAGATTAAAAATATGGGAGGAAAAAACCAACCACTTAAAATATGAAGTGATACAAAACAAATTGGTCCTTACTAAAGACCATTTCTGGAGATCCTTGAATCGCAGTTTTATGATGCCTTCAAATATATACAAACTTAGGCATATAACTCTGCCTTCAAGGAGCTGAAATATCTTATTTGATACTTCTCAGGAAGCTGAC
Source organism: Chroicocephalus ridibundus (assembly GCF_963924245.1). NCBI lineage: Eukaryota > Metazoa > Chordata > Aves > Charadriiformes > Laridae > Chroicocephalus > Chroicocephalus ridibundus. Next base: position 35,311,338 of record NC_086316.1, on the reverse strand, counting down.
CCACAGTAGCTTTTTTAAAGTTATTTTAAGTGACTTTTGTTAACCTAGGAGAGACACAGGCCCCTGCTTTTGCTGGCTTACAAAGTCTTCACTTAGCATCTGGAAAAACCTTCCATTTTAAAAAGTTTAACAAGTCAGTAAACATCAAAAGTATGACTTCTTTTATTTAATAAGTTCATAGAAACAGTGCATCAGCATTTCTCAGTTGAAACAAATACTACCTTTGCCTTGGATACCAGTCACATCCATCAAAACTAAGAAGAAAACTATTCCTGGCTCTGTATAAATACAGAAGATGGGAAGTAATATACAGAATTGTTAATGTATTGTCTTCACTAGCCTTAGAAAATATTTTCTACATGCTTGTGGCATTGTATGTACAGGCAACAGACCTGCTTGCCAATTCTACTATAGCTACATATATACAAAACATAGACATTTATTGTTCTTATTCCAAATAAGCACTATACAGTTATTTTTACAAAGGCTGTGAAAGATATCAGTGAAACACATGAGTAACTTTCCAATTTAGGATCAGTGAAAATGACCCAGAAGTTATCAATTCAGACACCACAGTAAAGGCTGTTCACCATAATCAAACAAACAGATTTTCAGAACTCTTAACTTTAAATCTCATGATACCAACACTATTTTTCAAAAGCTAACAGGCACTTGAGAATTACAGTAAGCATGCCAACAGTGTCAAAACCCTCTCCATTACTTACACATTTACCTTCCAGAGATGGATTATAAATTCAATAAACTCAATATTCCCAAGTGAACAAAGTTGCAAAGAATGAAAACTTGCACAAATATAGTATTTGGTAATACAAGTAGCTAAAACATGCATTTCCCGGGAATACTATATAAATTACAACTCAAATTTACAATAATTTTAAGTTTGCAAATTAAGATTCAGAAGTTAGGAATCACAGGGCCCTTTAGAAAAATACCAAGTGTTTGTACTTTAAAAGGCTTAAAACGTAATTCATTTCTCTTATTCTGCAAGCAAAAAGATCACCCATAGCATAGCATCCCATTGGAATAAATGACTTCGTCACCTTTCCAACCCTGTCAACACTTCCACTCTCTGCAGTTTTTCCTCAGATGATCTAGGTGATTTCATATAATGAAGTGCCAAATAATTCTTTTCAAGTTGCATTTAATTGGAGATGAATGCTGTATTGCAGACTTGAAGAAGGCTTCTAGGTCCACATCCTATTTTTCCACCTATATCAAGTAGATCTAATAAACATCATTATGTTTCCTTACACACCTTTTCTCCTATAAAAACTGCAAAAGCATCAATGTATAGAAAGAATTAAACCCGACCTTCCCCAGTTCCTGAGATTAGGAGATTTCAGTGATTCTATTCATTTCTAAATTCTGGATGTAATTTTCCTGTTCCTTGCCAAGAAACAAAAATTAAAAACAAGTAACCGCTACCCCATCCATACTACATAAATAATTGCTCTTCTCCAATTTTGGACTTCACAAGAAAGTTCAAGATTAAAGGTATGGTACATGGCAGCCTAAGGCTGGAAGACTGGAGAGTTCAAAGCACAAAGCCTCAAGCCTGGGCCAGAAATAGCCAGGTAGGGCCATTTTGATTCCTGGCTGCTACTATTAAATCAGTTTGGTCTCCTAGATCCTCAGCACACACTTCATGCTTTGAAATAATGATGTTCAATTAGAAGAAATTTTCCAGTCTGCTTTTAGCTACTGCTATACAAAAAGGAATGTAGAAATGAGAACTCCTGCTGTCGGCTCCAAAAGGTGCATGCTCTAAAACCTACAGGTTCTTCCATCTCTGTCCGCATTGGTACCTGTGATCACTTCAAGTGTATTTTCTTCTTAAAGCCTCAGTCCTGGTCAATGCTTCTCTGCCAGCTGCAGCGTCCATTTCCCCATTCCTGCATTCCCATGCAATTTTGTGTCCCTCTCCACTCCCCACTGCTGCACAAGGGTTTTTCTGTTTCATTCGCTTGAGTCACTGCATTGATGTGCTTTGGTGGGATAATGAGTAACTAGTCTTTTTGACAAGCAGAAACTGTCAGATGGCAAAACATCCTTCCAGTAGATGCATCCTTCCAGGAGAGCATCATTCTCTCCGTCTTTCCTACAAAACCACAGTCAGTTTGGAGGTAAATTGTCACAGTGGTGGTAAGTACACATCTCCACCTTGGTCACCAGTCCGTTAACTTTCAAGTAGTAACCCCCAAGTATGAAAGTGAAGCAATTTATCAGTAAGAAGGCATTACTTTTTTCTTTAATACAGATCAGCAATATGGTTTCCCTAATCTTATTCTTCAAAGGACAGCAACATTTTTCCCAAAATTTAAACAAATCTGTTTATGGCATAGAAATTTCAGGCCAAATGATTCAAATCTGGATAAAATTATAAGCAAAAAAAATAAAGCCCATTTCTAGGAAGATTTATGCAACCTGTAACTAACAGCAGCACAATTAGCCCAGATTCTGTAGAAGAACAGGGGCAACCCTGGGCTTCTTACACAGAATTAGGTTTTCCTTCTGCTCACTAAAGCAAAAGAAAAACAAATGTCTTTGATCAAAAGTCCAGGCTTGTTTACATGATGCATTCTGATTTATCCAAAAATTCCCTATTTATTCTATTACTATAGTATCTTAATCAATGCGTCCATCTCCTCAGGGTTTGTGGCTGGATCTGCAACTGTTTGAGCACTAATTTCATTGTGTAAAGATTTTAAATATTTTAAATATTTTGCTTGAGATTTGAACTTTTGCTTAAGATTTAAATATTGCGGGGTTTCATTCTTTTTTATTATTTTATTTATATATGTTACTCTCTTTTTAAATTATATTCTATCACCTTTTAACGACAGTCATAGCAGATTTTTTTCTGAGAAACAATACGCCTTGGCATTAATCAAAATTGAGATCAATCTAATGTTCATTTCACATCAGAGATTTTTGAAGTTTTGATAAGAAAACACATCATTTATTTCCCTCTATTAGAAAAGTTAATTAATTTTGAAGGGAACTGCTGATGTATGTTGGGATGAGATTAGACAACACTTTTTCTATTTGTGGCTAGTAAAAAAACTTGAAGTTTGACATTTGCAACTGCTCCTTCAGATTTCCAGTTGCAGAAAACACTATGTTTTATCCAAAGATCTTCAGTATTCTTTCTATCCCCAAAGAACTATTTTCTCTGGACATGTCACTGCAGATAATAGCTAACTATAAAATTTATGTCTCCTCAGTTTTGGCCATGTATTTTTTGAGAGGAGCCATTTTGTGTTCCAGCTGAGTTCCTAACTAGCCAAAAGTGCACTGGGTACTTCAGAATTGTGAATATGGGGTTTTGCAGGTACTAAATATATAATTGAAGTTCAAGGATTTTTCTTGCAATGTATTACCACAGATTTGAACTATGCCAAAAATTTAGAGGGAAATCCCATAATCTAACAATTAAGTATAAAAATGGGAGGGAACTTCTTTGCATTATGGACCAGATAAGTTTAAGTTCTGAAAGGTTAAAACATAAAAATAAGACAGGCAATGTTCAATATAGTGTTGGGGTGAGAATATGTCCAAAATTTGAAAGGGAAAGTAATGCAATAAATTATTTCACAGAATGAATTCCCACATACTGTTTTCTTCAGAAGGCATGACCATGCAGACCATGACTGTTTCTATGACCTTCCAGCAGAATGCGACATGGAGACAGGAGGCTGCACTAATACAAGCCTGAAAGGAGAACTGCAGTACTCTTGTAACAAACCTTTGATGGAAGCAGTCCAACTTATACTTGTGGGCTCAGCAGTGTGTGTATTGTATTTTTAGCCTTCTACTCGTATGAATGAAATCTTTGCTGATAAAAGCAAAACCACCAGCACTTACACTAGTGAAGTTCCTTGCACAGATGTTCAAGAGCTATGAAAAAAATTACAAGTTAAGCTGATTTTATACTTGGTTATGTTTTCTTTTAAAACAGATGGTTTTCTTTTTATGGCTTGTAAAGCCAATTTTTATATATATTTTAATTATCTCTACTCCATCTGTGCAGTTTAATTACTGATTTATTTCCCTTTTTGAGTAAGATATCCATCTCTGAATATTTAATTGCTGTCTATAGTGAGGAATGCAAATAACTTCATTTTCCTTATGAAAGTGATGATGCATCTTTTAGAGACAGCACGGATGGGACATGTCATCACAAATAACTAAACAAACATCACAAATCACTAAACAAACTGCAGAGAATAAGAAATGTAATGGCGATTCCCTTTACTAGCCCCTATATTTTATCAGCTAATTGTAAAACACAGTTTTGTTGATGACACAAAATAATATATATATATTAATTCAATGTCCTATTCCTCCTCATTTTACATAATGCTTGCCCAGAATTGCATTAAAATTGTCTCTGAAAATCCCAAAACTCTATCTCAGGGTCTCTGAACAACACTGTCACTTTTTAACATAAATACTAATATACAATTAGTATCTTGGACAGACCCATTCTGATTTTGATGCAATTCTGCACATACAGAGAAACTGGGAGCAGTCTCCCTTGAGAACGTCTATTTTTTTGTAAAGCCATAAACCATAATGTGAGTCCTGTTACGAACATTCTCAGGATTTTAGCACAACCCTGTCTAAATGGCACACATGCTTTAACAGTCATAAGGAAACACAGCAACAGGGAAGAAACAGCATGAATGATCTGGTTCTCAATTCACAGTTGGGAGGTTACGCATGTGAATATATAAAATTTTGGAAAATGGTGTAGTTAACTCCTTAGAACTGATCACATGGATTAGTAAAACTAGCATGGTTGCTTTAACAGATGAAATATTTTCCAGTACTTTTTTTTAATACTGGCTTTTCTACACGTGAGATGCTTCCAACCAAATGGAGTGTAAAACTTCATAAGCATTTACCACTTCAGCTCATAAATCATTTCCTCTCCAAGAGCAATTGCTGAGAAATAACTGTACATTGCAATGGTGACATTCTAGTACAAGCAAAATGATGTACAAAGCCTGCAGAATAGCAGTAATATTGCCACAGGCTAATATGTATATTAATCCAAACTCTGAACATCTTTTAAGAATGTGTGTAACTTTTCAACAGGCTGATACAAATGGGATCACGTTGTACCCAAAAAAGGCATTTTTTACGTTTGGTGTATCAATAGTCACACTGATACAATAACAATGATGGAAGAAAGCAAAAACTATATGCTACTATTCCTTGTAAACAGCAGCTGCATTTAATTTATATCAGAGCTGCTGTGAAATACAAGAACTTGCTAACCACCATATGACAGCTGAAGTGTTTTATTAGAAAGAGAAACAACTGAGAAGATCCTTCTCTAGGAAATGGCAGATTCCACACGTCAAAGAACACAGTTTATGTTAACTAGATTATTATCCCTTTCATTGTAATCATCACCAAGAACAACTTCAAAACTGTAGTTTATTGTGCTTGATCTTAATTTTAGATTAGTATCACCCTTTCATACTTATCAGTTATCATATAGCATTAGGAAGTCTTCCCCAAATAAATAATTTATCAAGCAAATTTACCTTACTCAATCCTGTTAAGTCATGGTGAGGGCTTTATCAGAGCAGTTAGCTCAAGTTAAACCTCAATTACTCTCCTTACTTTAGCGCAAGTGAAAGCAGTCATCCAATGAATCAATACTGAAGCCAGCGTGATTGATTGCGACCTCAAGCACTTCTGTAACTCCAGCTTCCACAGCTCCCTTAAATTACTGTTCAGTTATCAGCATCCCATGGGCTTTAGGGGCCCCCTTCCACATTGTGACCTGGTCTGCCTGACATTAGCTTAAATAACCACTTAACTCAAATCAAGGATTTTTGTACAGAAAATGGGTAAGAGGCAAGACCAATGCTAGTCCCCCTTTGTTATCTTAAGTAACAGAGAGAAAGGAGAAAGAGGACTCCTGCCATGATGGGATAAAACAGATCACACAGTATGAGACAGCAATGGTAACGGACTGCCAGTGGCATTGTGTAGCTATGCTTCTGCATGGGTCTATGTGTTGCCTGCTGTGGGTTTATCAGGGCAGGTATTGCATAGCCCTGAAGCAGCCGTACTGTTTCTCCACCTGGGAGTCAGAGGGCTGCATCTGTGAAGAAGGCATTGAAGCAAATACATCCTGCCTGCACTGCGCCAGCTTGGCATGGGACCAGCTCCACATGCCTGTCCATGCCCCACTCAATTTGCAGCTCAAATAATCCAGCTGTGATTAATTCCAGTGAGAATCCCACAAGAGAGCTGGGAGCACAGAGAAGATGACCTCTAAGCCAGCTGCACCATCTATCACACAAGACTATGACCAGCAGCAATGGGGTCTCCTTTGCTTGCAGAAGCACTATTTATTGCAGTGACCATTTTAAATCTGATTTCTGAAGGACTGTAGACCACTAACCCAAATGCAAAGGTGTTTTTATGTGTATATGAAAACTTGAAGGTGTGTTCTTCGTTAATTGCCGCCTGAGAAATGGAAATGATAAAACCCACCAACTGCAAAGTCCAAGTGAGTTCTCTGATCTTTCTGGTGTGACAACTGGAGAGATAATTACTCATCTTATTACACATAGCTGTGTCTACCGCAATTTACACAGAGTTTGCAAATGGCTTTTAAACATTTCCTACTTTACTTATAAAGAAGTGTACATATGTATAGAGACTGAAAATGATAAGCACTATAATCCCACACTATCTCATATAGGCAAACTTTTCAACTGGTTTCACTATTGCATGTCTTTGCCAAAAGCACATTAATTTTTTGTGACTGCATACCCACAGCATCAACATCTGATGAATTCCTACAATCTAGAATGGTGCCCCCCCCAAAACAAAAAATCAGGCCATTGATATGTATATGAAACCGTTCCTTCTACGTGTACCTCAGCTGATGAGGTCAGTGCCTTGTATATGTTGCTTTTACTCAGAAATTAGGATTCCTCTTATCCGGTAAGGAATTTTAAATTTGGCAGATCTTTGAGAAAAATAGATTTTACTTTCAAATGGTGCATGATAATCAGCTTTGTGCCATCCCCCTGCTCCAAGGAGGATGTAAATAGTATTTGATGCAAAAATACAATCTAAGTTTCAAAAGAACACAACAGAAAAAAATTGGACACTATAATGCTAAATTGGGTTTTGTGTCATGCATAACTTTTTTAATGATACTGATTCCCAAGAAGTTCTCATTCATATTCTATTTATTTTAGATTTTGAATACTACATGTTTTGGCTTTTTCCTATGTATTTTAGCTGTTTAAAGCTATATGGTTCAATTTCCTGTGTTAGCTAGTGTCAAAGGATACTGAAGTTCATCTTTCCCTAGACAAGGACATCATAGCCTTCTTTATCTAAATAGAGGTAAAACAGATTCCTTTTCTGTAGGATTCTTTAGCAACCTAAATACTGAAGTCAAAAAAAGAAAGTAAGATAATAACAAGACAAATACATAACAGAAAAGACTAGTACTTTGCAGAAAAGTAACACCTATAAAGACATTCAATAAGACAGGATTCACTGAAAACAGGCAAATGGAAATATAGTAAATTCCAGCATGAAAAAACCATAATTTATAACTTGAGCATTTGTAACTTAAGAATTTCTTAAGTCTCAAAATAATAAACTGAAATAGTTTAGCTGATCACCCTATTCTCAGACCCTAAGATTTAAGAAACATCCAGATGTAAACAACATCACCTATGACCATTGCTGCAGAGCTCCAACGTAAATCCTTGGCATGTCTCACCGCAGAGACAGGACAATGTACAATGGTAGGGTGTATCTGAGACCAAGTTCTGAAAAAAAAGGAGTCTCAGAAGGTGACTGAGCACAATTATTCCAGATTTTGTCGAGACTGTTTCAGTAACTAGTCACGAAGAAATACTGCTTCTATAATGATACCCTGGCAAACCAAATGTTCAACAACTTTTTTCCCCCAAAAAGAGATAAACAAATATGCCCACAATAACCTGAGACTTACCTGGACTTGACTTCAGCCAGATGTGGGACTAGATTTCCAAATAATGCAGATGAAGTTAAAACAATATTACCAAGACATCATGAATTAAGTTTATACCAGAAGCTATTTTTTTAAGCTTACCTCTAATAGCCTGTTGCTAATCTGAAAGCTTCACAGACTATTACATAGAACCATGCATTTTTCTCTCTTTTTTTCCTGCGTTCCTCAAAACAGAACCATAAATAATTGCCTGAATACTCTGCAATTGCTGTAGCTTGACCAAAGGTAAAACTTTTAAGAAATAAAATCAGAAATGGGGAGGAGCATGCAAGTATGTATAAAATGATGCAACAAAACCCTAAACAAGGATAGAGGGAATGAACTGTAACCAGGTTTTAGTTATTCTTTTTTTCTCCACCTTTTTCCCCTTCATATTCAGATGCAATTTCCTGTGTTCCAGTTTGGGTCCATTGCCCTTTGTCCTGTTATTGGGCACCACTGAAAGGAGTCTGGCCCCATCCTCTTGACACCTGCCCTGTAGGCATTTATAAGCATTGATGAGGTCCCCTCTCAGTCTTCTCTTCTCTAGGCTAAAAAGACCCATGTGTCTAAGCCTTTTCTCATATAGGAGATGCTCCAGTCCCTTGTTCATCTTCATAGCCCTTCACTGGAATCTCTCCAGTAGTTCCTTCTGTGCCCAGAACTGGAGACAGTATTCCAGATGTGGCCTCACCAGGGCAGAGTAGAGGGAGAGGATGACCTCCCTCGATGTGCTGGCCACACTCTTTTTAATGCACCCCAGGAGATCATTGGCCTTCTTGGCCACAAAGGCACATTGGTGCCTCATGGTCAACTTTTTGTCCGCCAGGATTCCCAGTTCCCTCTCTGCAGCACTGATTTCCAGCACGTCAGCCCCTAACCTGTACTGATGATGGGCAAATATCTTTTTCACTATAATTCAAAATCTATTTCCAGTGTTCAAGTTGCAGAAATACTATTTAGAACAGTTCCTGTTATCACTCTCCCCTCCAAATGTGTTAAACAATACTTTGTAAATACTAGCTCTTCTCAGATGCTAGTATATTTTAACGGAGGTGACGGCTGCCCATTACGGTTGCTGGACTGAAGATGGCTCTTTTACAATTAAAAATGCAGAATACATAAAACAAAACCCACCATGAAGATATCTATTTTAGCTGTCGTATTCTATTACAGTTCACAAGTGCTTTTTCAACACAGAGCAGAATATAAAGTGTTTGTGCACAGAGTTTCTCAAATGTCCTTTAGAATTTATCTGGAAATTTATTTCCATTACAGATAGCCACATACTGTTTTACTATTTTAGTACTGTAAATAAGATCCTTTACTTCCATTAACATTTGCAGCAGGAAAAGACATATAATTAATGTGTAACCCCCAAAATGCCTATAATCATCTACCTTCTGCTTTTTCCACCCACAGGACCCTAACACTGAATGTCACAAAGGAAATTGTGAAAAATAACTAATGGTGTAACACTAACTCCTACACTAGACATGTCAAAAACATACACAGAAAAAGGGCTTCAATGATTCTGCAAGGGGAAAAAAACTCATAACATTAAGCTTAGATGTAAGAAGTTTTTCATTGGAAAGAGAACACTTCAGCTTTTCTCTGCCAACTTTCTAACACAAGACACGTACTTAAGCTTTTTCTGCAGCTACTCTCCAGCCCATCTGACTTGTGTGCCAAACTTGCTTAAGAATTATTAATCTCAAGTTTCCATTAGGGAACACCTTGCAGCTGTAGGATGCTTGCCAAAATATGAAACCTTGCTGCTATGTTAACACATTTTATCATTCTCCCTGCTGGTCCTCTGCTTCTTTCATACAAGAAAGTCAGTCACGTCTTTCATTTGCTTTAGGCAGCAGACCTATAAATTCTGATTAAGTCACAACTTTTGAAAAGTCTGGCAATCTTAAAAGATCTGGAGAGAAAAAGCTTATGTACCTACTCATGAATTGTTTCGACAGTTAATTGCCTTAATTACTAAGCAATTGTGCCTTACTTCTTGTCTAAATTTGTCCTGTTTAAACTTTTGTTTGCTTTTGTATCTTGTGATGCCTTTGGGACTGAAAAGTGTTCACCAAAACATCCTACTCCTGCAAAATTTGCAGTATGAAAAGGGATTAAGAATGCCTGGGGAATGTAAGATGGAGGTGCTTTTGCAGAATAACAGCACTTCCACTCAGAATGACTTAAATATTTGTGTCTTTTAACAAATTATTTATACATACTTAAAACAACTGAATACTGCTAGACATTCTGAGAGTGGGAAGGACAAGTACATAGGTAAAGGAAGGGAGAAAAAGAATTTCTTCTGTATACTGGAGTTGTTCAGCTTTCTATTTCGCTGTTCATACTTGTAGCTGACGTATTTCCAATTCTCTTTCTCGTCAGTATGTAATTGACAGTATTTACAGGAGACCTGGGCATACATTATTTTATCATGTTACAATGATCACGCTCCTTTTGTCTGCCTTTTTTACTATACAGAGCAGTAATTTAAAAGGCAGAAAATCAGTCTGACTTTAATGTTCCAGGAACTTACTAATACAGCTTTATAGAGGGCTCAGAACCAATCAAACCTGCAAAGGGATTACTTGGAAGCAGTGCAACACATTTTTAATTTTATCAAAGACCAAAGCTGTCTGTTGGTTCAGCTAATATTTTGGTCTTCAGTATTTTACCATCTTCTGAAGTAATATAAGGAAAAAAGCCTCCATGTTTTCCAACCAGAAAAAAAGGCTAAATTTTGATCACTATAAAAAAAACCCACCCTGTTCCTGGGTCTCATGATGTCTTTAATCAGACCATACACATTGCTAAATATTAAAGATGTATACAAAATACTGTCCCAGACCTCAATTCTAGGTTAACAAATGGTACCCAAATGGCTGGAGAATATAACCAAATTTTATCACTGGCTTCTGAAATTAGCATTGTTTGCCTAAATTTTGACAGGCAACATGCAAGACTGGGTACCTGGCAGGGATCTGAAGTGAAGGAAAGCAATGTCAGCAAGAAGGGCACAGACAGCATTGCATACAAGGGTAAAAAGAAAGGGAGAAAGGAGGGAGGGAGGAAGAAAGGAGGGAGGGAGGAAGGAAGGAAGGAGGGAGGAAGGAGGGAGGAAAGGAAGGAGGGAAGGAGGAAGGGGGGAAGGGGGGAAGGGGGGAAGGAGGAAGGGAGGAAGGGGGGAAGGGGGGAAGGGGGGAAGGGGGGAAGGGGGGAAGGAGGGAAGGAGGGAAGGAGGGAAGGAGGGAAGGAGGGAAGGAGGGAAGGAGGAAGGAGGGAAGGAGGAAGGGGGGAAGGAGGAAGGGGGGAAGGGGGGAAGGGGGGAAGGGGGGAAGGGGGGAAGGGGGGAAGGGGGAAAGGGGGAAGGGGGGAAGGGGGGAAGGGAGGGAGGGAGGGAGGGAGGGAGGAAGGAAGGAAGGAAGGAAGGAAGGAAGGAAGGAAGGAAGGAAGGAAGGAAGGAAGGAAGGAAGGAAGGAAGGAAGGAAGGAAGGAAAGGGAACAGGGAAAAGACAGAGGAATAGAGGAATAGAGAGAGGGAAAGGAAAAAGAAAAGACAGACATCTGGAACAGAAATTGAAAAAACAGTTAAATGTTTACTATTCTCAGTTGAGCAGAAGACTTAGGCTCCAGATAAGGGGAAAGAAATGCAGGAGGACAAAAGCAATGGGTGAAGCTGGAAACACACTTCAGGGTATTCAGAAGAATTAATGAGCCCACTCCCAGAAAAGAGAGTAAGCTGTAAAAAAATGCAAAAGCTCTTTGGTTTTGCTAGATAAGGTGACAGGTGTTTTCTTTTAAGAATATAGGTGGGCCTGATATCTATTTTTAAACTTTGTGTTTGTCTTTCATATATGAAAAGCAAAATGCCCTTTTTTTAGATTTTCTCAGGGTATAGACAGTATAGAAATTCTAAACATAGCAGCAATATAATCTCTGTATATAAAAAAAAGTATATTTAAGCTGTTAGAGTAACTTTTCAAATAGTTCTTATATACTTCTCTCTACCGTGCTGGTGTAAGAAACATGAACTGACTAGCGTTCTGTTCTTCCACAGAAAGCAATTAGTATTTTTTCTACATTCATAGCAACTTAAGATTCATAGAATAAGACAATCTGAGAATATAATTACAAAGCAGAACAGGCCAGAATAAAAAAAAAAAAAGGCAATTTATAGAGAAATAAATAGATTATTAAAAACTTACAGTTTTGGTTATTTTTCCTTGACACGCCAATACTGAAAGAAGTAACACAATCTGAAAGTTTTAACTCACCAGTATTTTTTGATCATTAGTTTCTTGAGGAATTTCTAGTTTTTAAAGACCAAAGAAACTCAAGATAATCAAATTTGGAAATCACTCTAATAATGTTTAATAAGGTTCAGCACTGGTATCTAAAAACTAAATACCTTTTGATTGTCAACTAGCAAAAATTTAGAATTGATATTTCATGTCAATAGTCCATACATTTTAGTCCCTTTTTATATATAGCACCTTCAGCACCAAGTTTTCCATTACAATATGGAAGAAAGACAACAAAATTTGAATTGCCAGCATCTGTGAGCCTGATTATAGTAAGGTATTTTTCCACTGAAATAGAAGAATAGTTTTACCCCTTGTTGCCTCAATTTCACCAAGAAAAAGTTAGACAGGTTTGTGTTACTGTTCTGAAAGATATTTTTCTGGATTCTTTGTTCTAGAAATAATGGGAAAATTAAATTGTCTCTTCTTGGAATTTTGTCTTTAGAAAGACTGGGTTGACACAGCAAGACATTTATGTGATTTCTGCCTTTAATTGGAGACACTTGGATATTCTGAATCTTTAGTAAATACATAATTTCTTTCGTCTTTTTAAACTGGAATTGAGATATGAAGGCGTTAAAATGAAATACAACTTTAGACATTGTGAACAAAACCTACTTCTTTTTCTCCATCATGTGTTTGTTCCTTAACTCAAAAGAAAAAAAAATGACATGGCCCCACCTTTAAAGGGAAAGCTATGGAAAAGACATAAACCTTTAATGTATGGAATGGGAAACAGAGAGGTTTTGTATATTGCAGGGTGGATAAGAGAAGCAAATTAAAGAATTCATACACATAAAGTATTTTAAGTATTTTATAAGGATCTATTGCCTTATATAAAATTGTATATATAATATGTAAAATAGTTTATATGCAATATATAATATATAATATATAAATGTTCTTAGCATGGTTAGTGAAATAATGCCTACAGGAATTTGAATTTCTCTACAAACGCAACCACAGCATCTTAATGTTCTAAAGCATCACTTAAAATAACAGCTGCTTAACTAAAAGCACGAACAACGGTGACCACTATTTCCTTGCAGATCTGCTATCTGCAGAGATACGCAAATCCCAGAGATTCTCACTTTCAGATGTATCTAAACTGACAAATTTCTCTCTTCATGTGGTATGTAAACCAGTTAAGAACTCCTGAGATGAAATGAAGTCAGTATGAAAATCTGACAGTTAGGGAGGGATGACTTCCCTATTTTCTGCACCAGTTTTGAGAAAGGAATGAGAGGAATCTTTATGTGGCTTAATGAATATACTAACTTTTTCTTAGTCTGGCACCATCTAATGTGTATTTTCGGAACTGTAGATCACTTGGACCTCAGTCTGGTAAAATGCTCATGAATTCAAATGGTCATCTCAGTTAGAAATGCACTTATGCACAATATGCTTTTAAAAACTAAAGCTTTGGGGCGTTAATAATTTTTAATTCTTTTTTTAATGACTGAAAACATTGCTACTCAGACTCTATTTTTATCACGTACTGTCTCTTATATTCCTGTGGGTGCACCAGCTTTGAGCTAGAGTTCCTAGAACAGAAAGAGCTAGAGTACCTAGAACACAAAGGCTGATATCTATTGTATCTATTCCATTTTTTAATTTTTTTTTAATTATTTTTTACTGTCTTTTAACTTTGTTGTTCCCTTCACTTTCCCTCTTCCTAGCACTTTGCAGCTCAGACTAGGAACAGAGAACAGCAAAGCACAAATGTCAGTTGCTGTCCGTAAATCCAGGGCAACACGTTTAAAGCACGCACCCGTACAAAACTGGATTTACTGCTGCAACTCAAGAACTCCCCACTGTGTTGCTGCTGCCCATTTGGGTGATCACAGCCACACACAGGACCCAAAGGACAGATCTTACCCTAGGTTTCTCTTACATGTGACCTCATCTGTTTGGGTCTCATTCCCAAAGCCTCAGATCTATCAATGCCGTTATTTGCTTTATTCTAATCAAACAATAGTCACTTTGTGTTTCAAGTGCCATCTGTTCATTTTTTACCATTTGTGCTGCCAGTTTTCAACCTTTGGTTAGTTTTAATTATCTTACATTATTATTTTAGCCCACCAGGAATCTACAGTAACACAGCTGAGTTGTTTAATATGCTCCTTCAGTTGTTAAAATTATTACCCTGGTTATTTCTATTAGCAAAAATATCCTTAGCTATCTCCGTATTCTTTTAATCACCACTCCCAAGATCTCAGTCTAGCTCTTAAAGTTCTTTTTTTTTTATAAGGTGACCAACCTCCCCACCATCACACCCAACTTCCTCAGCCCCACCCTCCCTCCCAGTAGTTCACTCCGTCTTAGTGCCAGCACTATCCTCATTTTCTACAGTATCACAGACGCTTTCCATCTGTCTCCTCTGCAATCATTTTTGGAGGCGTTGTGCCATTGCCATTTTCTTCATTTCACTGCAGTAAAACATCAGAAATGCAATTTAACTAGCTAACACATCCAAGAGCAACCTGGCAGCAAGTGAGCCAAAAAGGGTCATCCATTTTCATGGACTAATAGACAGACTAATACACCTGAACATCCATTAGAGTACACAGTCAAGCCTACAAACCACAGGTGCTTACATACCTTCTAGTTAAGCCTGGTATTAAATTCTATGAATAATCTTTGGCAAAGAAGTAGCTTTCCAAGAGGCATGACAGTGTCAAAGGGAAGAGTATCTGCTGTGTGCTTCATTTGTCAATTCAGCAATTAAACATGTTCCCTTTAACACTCTAATACTTTCAGTTTGAATTTGTCTGCTTGCACCATTCAGCCCTTTGGTTTTGTTTGTTTATTTCAATTGAAAAAAGAACCATTTAGTACCAGTAATTTTTTCACTTCTGTGTTCAAGTAATCCAGTCATGTCTTCCTCTCTTTTGACTGAACTATGTTCACCCCCATTAACATTTTCTCTAACTCCTTGACAGTTTTCTGGTTCTCTTGAATTATTCTCATTTTTAAAAATGCAAATGCTATACATTCTCAGGTGACATTCACAAGTTTTCTTAGTAGAAGTAAACCCACCTCCTTTCTATTTACTTCTTCCTCATTTTCGTGGATTTTGCTAACTCTGGTGGCCACAGTGTGAGCCCAGGTTCAGTGTTTTCTGCTCTGACCCTTGAATCCTGTATGAAGCTGTTTTCAGGGACAAAAGCCTCCCACCACATTTTATAGGAACAGTTTCCTTTCTCTGTTCCTGAAGCCCTCACTCTTCACTTGCCTTGGTTAAAAGTATATGCTGCTCAACTTTACCATCATGGTCCTCTCTTTCAACTTATCTTTCATTTGTGCCTTTCATCATCTGTGTCATGTCTAGCAGAAAATGCAATTCCTAGAAAAAACTGCTGATGATCTCTCCCAACGTTGTATCTTAATGGTTTGAGCATGTACTTTCTTCTATGAAGATGAGCATAAAATGCTATAAAGAACACTTACGCCAAGCAGTATTAAACAGTTAACAAAAATCATTAGTTCTACACAATTTACCTTTATTAAGCAAACTTGAAGCTCATCAAGGGATGCAGTTGAATCTGGCTGACAGTTTTTATTTTCCATGTAACAGTTCTGACGAACGTTAACTACGTTCTTCACTTTTAAGTCTAATTCATTATTCTTCCAAAAATTACAACTAACAGTGGGCTATTGAACTTAAAGGTTTTAATCTGGTTCTAGAATTAATTTACAGAAACAAGTTAGGGGAGAAGTACAACCCATGACAAAGGATCAAACAGGGACTTAGAGCTGCCAATGTGTGGGCTTGCAGAATCCCTCTGAAACAGAGTATAAAACAAGCTACATTCAAGCCATTTCCTTTATGTTACCAAACTTTGAAATTAATTTGACCTGAAAAGTCTGCAGGGCACATGATTCCCTAGTGTCATCCCACAACCCAATGACAAAGCAAGACAATTTTTCTATGGATGTGCAAACAGGAAATTGCCAGCAAGACACAAGAAAGTTATCTGGCAACTGCAAAACAGCTGTCCCAGTCCATGACAGACATGATATGTTCTAATACATTAAAATATTTCATAAAGTTATTAATTAAAAAGTAATAAGGTCTTACCACACCACTATTTCAATGGCATGCCTAATGGCTTCTTTTTTCTTTTTCTTTTAAGATAGAGAGATGAAAGTCCTGACAAAAAAATTCAAATGAAAATCACTCTTTGATGTCTCAGGCAAATCCCTCTCCTTATTCCCCTTAAGTACAGAATCTACCTACAAAGTTACAGGAAATACTGAGAACATTGAGCTGGTCTCAAGCATAGTAATCTCTTACTTCTGCTGAAGAACTATCAGCAAATATCCAGGTCAAGGAATTATAAAGAGAAGACCAAACAGAATGGTCACAACCTGAGAGAAGATAATATGCATTTTGTGGACTGCAACAGTGAAACCTCCAAAGTGAACAAAGTTTATTCTCTCTGAATATAACCAGCTGAGGCCAGCAGCCAAAATAACCAAACAGTCTGTGCTTTTACAGTAAATTATGTAATTTCACAGTTGTAGATCCTATTACCAGATGACATCATATTTTTGAGCTAATGCTTGAAACTCCTGGATGAAATCTACTATTGTGAGCATACTGTCAAGAAGTCTGTAGCTAAGGTAAGTCCTGAAATCTTATCCTGTGTTTTACAATTCATCATTAAATACACAGACTACTATAAAATAGGAAAATGTAATCATATGAAAGTTCATTTTTGTTCAGACAATGAAGTACTGAAATCAGATATATGCTACCTAGAAAACAAAAAGAAACAAACCACCATAAAACCACCTGAGAAGGCAGAGTTACTGAATGCCTTCTTTGCTTCAGTCTTTACTGCTCAGCCCAGCCCTCAGGAGTCCCAGGCACTGGGGGAAGTAACGGGGAAAGATGAAGACTTCCCTTGGGTTGAGGAGGATCGAGTGAGGGATCAATTAGATCAATTAGATATTCACAAGTCCGTGGGCCCTGGTGGGATGCACCTGAGAGTGCTGAGGGAGCTGGTGGAAGTCATTGCTGGGCCGCCCTCCATCATCTTTGAAAGGTCCTGGAGAACAGGCGAGGTGCCTGAGGACTGGAGGAAAGCCAGTGTCACTCCAGTCTTCAAAAAAGGCAAGAAGGAGGAGCTGGGGAATTACAGGCTGGTCAGCCTCACCTCCATCCCTGGAAAGATGATGGAACAGCTCGTTCTGGGCATCATCTCAAGGCACGTAGAGGAAAAGAAAGCTATCAGTAGTAGTCAACATGGATTCACCAAGGGGAAATCATGTCTGACTAATCTGATAGTCTTCTATGATGGCATGACTGGATGGATAGATGAGGGAAGGGCAGTGGATGTGGTCTACCTTGACTTCAGCAAGGCGTTCAACACAGTCTCCCACAACATCTTCATAGGGAAGCTTAGGAAAAGTGGGCTTGATGAAGGGACAGTAAGGTGGATAGATAACTGGTTGAAAGACAGAGCTCAGAGGGTAGTGATTAGGGGCACAGAGTCCAGTTGGAGGTCAGTGACGAGTGGTGTTCCTCAGGGGTCAGTACTGGGTCCAGTCCTCTTCAATATATTCATCAATGACCTGGATGAGGGGATAGAGTGCCCCCTCAGCAAGTTTGCCGATGACACAAAGTTGAGGGGGTGGCTGACACACCAGAAGGCTGTGCTGCCATCCAGAGAGACCTGGACAGGCTGGAGAGTTGGGCAGAGAGGAACCTTATGAATTTCAATAAGGGCAAGTGTAAGGTGCTGCACCTGGGGAGGAATAACCCCATGCACCAGTACAGGTTGGGGGCTGACCTGCTGGAGAGCAGCTCTGTGGAAGGAGACCTGGCAGTCCTGGTGGACAACAGGATGACCATGAGCCAGCAATGTGCCCTTGTGGCCAAAAGGGCCAATGGCATCCTGGGGTGCATCAAGAAGAGTGTGGCCAGCAGGTGGAGGGAGGTCATCTTCCCCCTCTACTCTGCCTTGGTGAGGCCGCACCTGGAGTACTGCGTCCAGTTCTGGGCTCCGTGGTTCAAGAGGAACAGGGAACTGCTGGAGAGGGTGCAGCAGAGGGATACCAAGATGATTAGGGGACTTGAACACCTCTCTTATGAAGAAAGACTGAGGGATTTGGGTCTCTTCAGTCTGGAAAAAAGACAACTGAGCGGGGACCTTATCAATGCTTATAAATACTTAAAGGGTGGGTGTCAGGAGGATGGGGCAGGCTCTTTTCAGTGGTGCCCAGCAACAGGACAAGAGGTAATGGGCACAAACTTGTGCTTAGGAAGTTCCACCTAAACATGAGGAGGAAATTCTTTACTTTGAGGGTGGCAGAGCACTGGAACAGGCTGCCCAGAGAGGTGGTGGAGTCTCCAACTTTGGAGACATTCAAAACCTGCCTGGATGCGTTCCTGTGCAACCTGCTGTAGGTGACCCTGCTCTGGCAGGGGGGTTGCACCAGATTATCTCCAGAGGTCCCTTCCAATCCTATGATTCTATGATTCTATGAAATGGTTTAAATACAGTTAGTGCTTGCTGCATTTGTTAGCTGGGAGAAGACAGAAAAGACAGCCCAGCTGCTTTTTAAAAATAAATTGCACTATAATTACAATGAAACAGGAATATATTCATTAAATGCATGGAATATATTAATCAGATAATATCTTATCAGGAGAGTGTGACTCAAAAGATATCCTTTAGTCATCCTATAAGCAGTCCGCCAGGGGTCACACAAAGTGATCACAAGAACAGACTCTAACATACTAGTCACTCCCTCTAAAAAGGATTTTTAATAAATGTGCGTGCAACTCATGTTATAGGAGAGGAATCACTTCCATTGATACGTAGTACGCTAAATACAGCATTCACTGGAAGAAACAAAAATTGAAAATACCATAAACTGACACCAGTGGCTATAACATAAGGATCACAACTCACTGAATTCAGGAAACTGAGCCTAATATGGGGCTACTTGTGTCTACATGTTTAAGAGTATAGAACTGATTCAGCTACAAAGTATATCTTATACTTTTTTGGCTTTGACTTAACTCTTAAAAATAGGGGTGGAGAGCACTTCAGATTCTGAGAATTTAAAATGAGAAAAGATTGGAGGAATTGAACAAGTAAGGATGTTAAAGAAAAAACAGTTAAGGATGAAGTAATATAGCAATAAGAAAAAGGCAGCAAGACGGCACAATACTGCTTAGCCAGATTAACATTTACTGCACATTATGTAAACATCTCTGAATAATATAAACCCATACATGTTACAGAAAAGAAGGTATTAAGGTCTTAAGCTTGTATACAACAGTCTTCACAAAAAAAAACAAGGACAACAAACAGCCTTACTAAAAATATATTCTGGAAAGGGGTGAAAACACTGTCATATCATCTTATTTCCATTTCCAAGAGAGTTTTCAAGATTGAAGGTGAATCTATCATTCTTGGTTCACCCTATTCATAAAGAGAACGAGAGTATTTAGGGCAACATCTGCCTGAATTTACCACCAAATGTTCTCTCTAGCCACAATTTGTAAATAAATCTCCTTGGGTTTAAAAATTAAGATAACTGGATCTCCTCTGGATCTAACTTCCAGTGGTATCAGTATCCAACAAGGACAAAGGAACAAATGTACTCAAACACACATTTCAAAATATTTTATTTCTTTTTCAGAGACCATTGCAAAAAGTAAATAAATGCTGTTTTTTTCCCCTTGATGCTTATTTCATACTTCTGCACTGATTACTTTTCAGTCCCATTAAAAGCAGTCATTAGTTTGACTGTTTCATCCAGATTTGTTTCAAGGGAGTTCTAATCTTTATATAAGCAGATGCTCTGCTGCATGGGTTAGATTTCAGACTCTAAAAGACTAGGTTATATGCTAACCTTTTCACCTTCCTAACCTTTTCATGTTACCACACAATCCAAGTCTACTAAAAGTGTTTGACTACAACAATATAGCTGTGGTAAGAAAGCATAGAGAAAGACTGCTGATTTTATGGTAGTAGCATCAGGCACCAGAGATTCAGCTCCCAAAGGGAAAAAAAAATACCCATGACCCTCTTTTACATTGCTCCTTTTCCATAAACAAGAGCTCCCAGAATCCTAAATGTATTAATGTACATACAGGAGCTTTGCAATTACAGCACTTTAGCCATTAAATTACAATACTTTATATATAGCATCACTGTAAGAGGAAACAGATCTATTCTATGTGCTCCTTTTTTTTCCACTCAATCTCAGATCCACGGATAATTACATCTGCTTTGCTGTCAAATACACATGATGAGCACTATATGCATAACTTCTGCAAAAAACAATTATTTTACGAGTAGATGATTCAAGCAAGCAGAAGTTTCACAAACACAGAAACCACACATTTGTGGCATATACAGTTTCCCTAGATCCTTATGCAACAGTAAGTAGCAGCTTATCCCAGATGTTTTTCATTTCTGTGCTCTCAGGTACAAAGGAGTTGATTTCAGAGCAAGGGACGGGAATCCGTATGGATCACTGAAGTGGCTTAAAGAGCATGTAACACCCTCGCACCCTACACACTATATGACATTAAATACAACTGCCAACTGTATGTCATGGGATAGGACCTGCTTAGTTAAGCTCCTGTAATCCTACTGCTACTCTGCTTTTTCAAGCATCTGTCACTCACAGTTCTCCTCCCTCACCCTTTCATTCATCTTGGCAGGCAGCTCTGGAGGAATGACCAGCAGCTGCGTTGTCTGTAGATCCTGGCAGTAGAAGACAACATGCTTTAACAATACATGCTGGAGGTGCAAGCGCTGCCTATTTCAGTGTGCTCTCTACAGGCTTCTATGCCAAAAAACAGTCAGGTTATGGAAGTTCAAATTATTTAAATGAACTAAAATAACGAATGAGACAAAATGAGGTCTTGGTCTGCCTTCCAGAAGGGGCAAAGGCCTTTCAGTGCAAAGTAGAGGTCCAATTCATTGAGAACAGAGAGCTTGATAAATCATGTTGCACTTATTAACAACAAT
Organism: Chroicocephalus ridibundus; assembly: GCF_963924245.1. Taxonomy (NCBI): domain Eukaryota; kingdom Metazoa; phylum Chordata; class Aves; order Charadriiformes; family Laridae; genus Chroicocephalus; species Chroicocephalus ridibundus. The sequence goes on along the minus strand of NC_086316.1, from coordinate 35,289,982 downwards.
TAGCTTAAGCTACTAAAAACACATTTAAAGGAATCTTAAAAATCAGGCTTACATAATGCCTTATAGATAGTAATGAACTCAAAAAGGACTATTAGTAATGATACTGGTAGAGAAAATCCTAATAATACCCATCCCACTGCTAGTAGTATGCCCACAACCTCAAATAGATTTACATGAAGAAAGCATGAAACCCTCTAGATCAATTTATCACCTGTATGTTGAGGGAAAACAAGAGTTTATTATTGCTCAGTTTTTAAGCACAGAATCAAGTGTACCTTCATAAACAGAAAAGGCTTTTCTTCTTCCCACATAAAAGCTGCACAAACATATATTGTGCTGTAACAAAAAACTAAAAGGAAATTCCACCCAGCGTGCAGTCTTCTTTCAACCATAAACTCACAGGGTGAAAATACCACCATTTCTACATGCTCAGGCCAGTAGCTAGACAGTTATTTGTTACCTTTGAATCCACTAAATGAAAAAGTAAAATGTTATTTGCACTGAGGAGGTAATATTTAGATTTGGAGTTTTGTATGAAAAGGTTGGGTTGCATCAAGAGGTATCTTCTAGCTCCTGCCAAGTTGTCATATTACACAACGTAGCAGAGTCCATGGTCTGGATGTATGGGGTGTTTGTGTCCTGACGTTGGTGGGAGGGGGCTGTGCAGTGCCATGTGTCCATCATGGCCAGTTACAGCTGGTTCCAACCAACTCCAACAGACCCACTGCATGACACAGCCAAACCCATCGGCCATGTTGGTGGTGCCTCTGTGAAAGCATATTCAAGAAAACGTAAAAAACGCTGGACAGAGAGAGGAAGAGGGAACAAAAAGAGTGAGAAACAGCAGAAAGAATATCAAGGTCAGAGAAGGAGGTGCCATTTTAATTGGCAAACCTTTAAATTAATTTTCCCCAAGCTGGGTCTGCTTTGCCCATAATGGCAATTGGTAAGTCATCTCCCTGTCTCGATCTTTTCTCCCCCACCCACTGATGCAGGGGAGTGAGCGAGCGGCTGGGTGGGAGTCTGGTCCTTAGCCAAGGCTAACCCACCACTCTGGGTCAAATGCTTAACAAACAACTTCCAGTTTTACAAGGGTAACTATGAGAACAATAGTGTCCAAACGCTTTTTTGGCATGAAATGCTTCTACACTCCAGACACAATATAATTCATTACAAGGCCTGTTCATGACCTTATTTTCTAACTTTTTCTGGAGACAGCTGCCAGGATACATATCGCCAAGAACACTGAGCCAGTAAGCTGAAAACCAGCTTGAGTCCAGAATTCCAGACTGCCCCAGCACAAAACTCATTCTGAATATACCCTAGGTTTACTAAGCTACATAAGACCATGACCAATAGCTATACTGAGCAAAAATTTTAATTTCTCGCAGTGTAACTAGAACAAAATACAACCCACTGAGTACTTGGCTGATACAATATTCTTAGTGGACAAATGATAATAAAACACTCATTTTAGGACGAATGAATAAATTGAAACTAAGTTAGCAAAAAATGTAATTGGTATAGTCAGTCTACATCATTAGAATATGCCTTTTGAATGATGGCTGACCTCATCTTGAAAATATGAAAACCTATAAAGCATTCTTCAGAGACAGAATTCAGTGACACAAAGTGACAGGTAAAAACCTAATAGTTGTGCCATATTTCTTCTAGAAAACAGCTTTTCACTCAGCCAAGCTTCAGCAGTATTACTATTTTAACACCTCCAAAAAAGCATAAAAGATAAATCCTCTAATGCTTATATGCATTCAATGGTCAAGACCTAATAAAACAACTGTTGCAGAAGATTGGAAAAAAACCAAAAAAGCCCAGAAAACAAACAAAACAAAACCAACAACAAACCACCATGCCCTATTCTTTCCTTTCCAACATAGCTGTATGTACCCTGGCGCTAATCTGGTTATAGAGTATGTGAAGATATCAAGAAGAAATGCAGAGTCTGGGAGCAGTTAGGAATACATAGATTCTTTATTTTTAACACTTTTTTTTTTCTAATATGGGCCTAAGGCAGAGAGCAGCTAGGTCCAAAGATAAGGTGACATGTTTCTTTTCAAGACTCATAGCATCTTGACCATAAGTCAATGTAAATCAGAAAGCATTAACAAGGTCGCTTAGGCAAGCGGAAACAGAATGATAACAAGGTCCTTTGTGTTTTTCAAAAGATGGAAGTCGTAAAAAAAAGATGTAAATGAGAAGATTAGTAGACATCCACCAGAGGAGAGGCCGGGGAAACAGAACTGGTTATACAGAAATGGCATCAAAAGGAGAAGAAATGCCAATACACAACATGAGCTCTATGCATCATCATTCTTCTCTCTCACTACTAAAATCCACTGTCTAATCTTTTCATAGATGGAAGGGAAGAAGAAAGTGACATGCAGGTTGGAGATTCAGGTGCAATCATCTACTTCTTCTGATAATACTGATAATACTGTTTTCCAACACATCTTTCAAATGCCTAAATGAGAAAGAGTAGAAAATAATTTCTACAGAAAACACCATCAGAAATCCTAGTTGAGACGTAATCCTTAAATTTAAGCCTTTTTCACTATTTTAGAAAAGACTGAGCAGAAACATGGTGTTTGATGCAAAGAGATGTTCCTTGTCTCCATAGTGCATCGGGAAAGTATTAATATTAAACTACAGCATGAGAGAGGAAGGGAGGAAAAATGGTAGTAAAAGGAACCTTGTTTAATACTGAAACTGGCTTCCTAATGAGGTTATGGGATGGTCCTCACACAAGGTTTCTAAAAAGAACTTAAGCAAAAATTTTATCTGGAATAATATAGGAATTGTTCCTTCAAGCATGAACTAAGTGATCTTGTGAGGTCTGCACGAGCCTGATTTTTCCGAGAGTAAATGTTAAAAGCTTCCTCTATCAAGGCCAATAGCAGTGAATATAAGTGATGTCCATTATAATTTCATGGAAGAAATGATAATACATAAATAGAATCCTTGTTGCTTAGTTAAGAAAAGGACAAAACAAATTATTTTTTTTAATTTAGTCAATACATAGCCAAAGGTGCTGTTGCTTTTACAGATACAGTTCTCAGAAGACACACCATATATGCTGATCATCGTGTTTAAATGAAGCTAAAGGGATCTGAAAAAAACATTCTGAAACATATTCTGTATGGTGACACCTTACCTTGAATATTAACTTAAGTTTGTGGTATAATTTCTTAATGAAGATATCAACAATCTACAGAGGCTGGGGAAAGCACATGCTGGAAACACAATCTAGCCTGGAGAAAACAGAATGAACTACAAAGAGAAGAATGAGCAAAAATAAGGTACAAACCTTCCAGTATTCAAAAAAAAAAATACTGCCAAGAACGTGGTTATGAACTTTTCCTCATGTCTACTGGGCGTCCATGGAAAGGATATGAGGAATGGGATTTAATTTGCAGCAAGGTTATTTTGCTACACATTAGAAACTGGAATTTTAGCTATACATATAGTTGAAAAACTATATGATATCATTACATGTTATATATTATATGTTATATATATTATAAGTTATGATGTTCTACCTGGGAGCCTTTTATGAAAATATTTCTAAGTTCTTAAATTTATATAAGGTGGTCTAAGTAGGCTTAAACAGGCCTCAGTGACCTGAATCAGTTATCACGCGGTTATATTTCTGTGTGTCGAAATATCCCTGAAAAGGTTAGACCCACATGTTCAATTCAGCTATCAAAAATTTATGTACCCATATCAGAAGGAACAAATCAGAAATTAAATGTATTTTAACAGTGAACTAGGTTAAAAAATTATCCTTTTTAAAAATGTCTGAGGATTCATGAAATAGTAATTTATGTACAGAAACATCTACTTTTATATTGATACAGTTTTATAAAAACGTCTAAATTTTAAATATCAACTATAATTAAAACACAAAAACAAAACAAAACCCCCAAACCTGTGAATGATTCATATAAGATCTGAGAAAGACCATCAGCATCCAGAAAAATACCGTATTTTTTCTGGAGGACTTCCAGTAACCTTGGAGTTTTCTAAACTGCTCAAACCCAACACTCAGCAATAAAAAATTGGTTCTAACTCAAAGACTATACTTTGTTTGACTCTGAAATACAAAGATAGGTCAAAATATTCATGGTTTCCTCAGAGGAATGCCTTTCATGTACTAACTGAGAAGTGCTGTATCTACTCTTGAAATTATCAAAGCTTTTATATGTCAGGCAGAACAAAGTCTCTCTCCCTTAAATTTGCCTCCTGAAGACCACTACAAAACTCTTGCTCAGAGGCACTAAAGTTTATTTTATAAATCTCATTGCCTTTTTTTTGTCCTCTTTACTGACTGCTTTGTGAAGAGGAGGAATCCAAGGGTTTTTTTAAAACACTCCTAAGAACTGACAACATGTGGCAACTCAATCATAATCAAAAGGCAAACGAGCTGTTAAACTATATTGCTTCAAAGCGCTCAAGCTCTCCAGCATGTGGGCAGCAGCCATATGTTCCAACGCATTTCTGCCCGTAAGACATCAGAGGTCCGAACAGAACCCATATGATATCAAGGACAAGCAGCAACCTTCCAGCGACCGAGATGACACCCCACCAGAGCTCTTTGCAGATCATTTTCAGAGAGGTACTGTTAAGTTCAACACGGCTGGAGAAAAACACGTCCATTTGAATAGGCATACCTGGAAAACCCACTTGTGAAGTCAGAACTATAATCTCCCCTTTTGTTACTTTTTCCACTCTTCTCCAGAGCCACTGTCACTCTCACTCAGGGTTCATAATGACACACTGTTCTGAGTTTCTTCCACTGAGTTCTTTTATAAACAGATTGTCAATGAGTAAGAGTTTCAGTCATTTTATCCACAACATGCAACATTCTAATCATACAGAAAAGAGCCTTTATGTGCTTTGGTGTGTTTCAAATCAATGACCAACAACTACAAACAAGATCTTAGCATTTTAATAGGTACTCTAATAAAACTTCCAGCTCAGAACTAGGTTGTGGTCAAACACAAATAGTTTAGAAACTAAAACGACAAGGACAAAGAAAGTAGAAACTGTCACTATCATAATCATCGAGTGCTCTTCTAGCCTTTCTCCAGTTATAATTTTAGAAAAGGAGACAGCAGAACAAAAGGGAAGACACAAAGAAGAGATATGAAGGGAGGATATGAATGAGAAAAATAGTTATAAGGAATGTGAATGAGGATTCTGCCATTCATAACTAAAATACATATGGCATAAGGTACCTAGAAGAAACTCTCTTCCGCTTTGCATCACTAATAGAAGTTTCACTCTTCTGTGTGGATCGCAACATGCAATTTACAGCATGAAAAATTGAAAGCTTTAGGTTTCTTTTCAAAATGGAATATTGTATTATGCAAGATGTTTTTCAAGGAAAGGCTGCTGTAAAGCAAGCTGACTCCAGTACATTGTGTTGAAGTAAAGAAGGAATGGACTATGCAGTGTATATTGTAACAATTCATAGTTCCTAAATCCACGTGAAACTCTTCCCAGCACTTATTTCTAGTCTTCCCCTTCCATCCCTCCCCAGCCATTATAGGAAAACACTGGAAGATGCTATTAATAAACCAGCAGTGAATCTTTCAGAGTTCCACCCAAACACAAGAAGCCTGAAATGTAGCTTTTACCTGTGCCAGTTTAGGTGAGGCTGTTATGACTGTGTTGTCTTACGATCATTTCACAAGCAGTTGCTGCCTGAACTTTTAGAGGAACGAATTCAAAACGATTTTTCTAAGTGATCATAAGTCCTCTGACCTTCACTTGCTAGCTCTGTTGTCTTTCCTATGTTACTATAAGCTGCACAGAGAGCGGACTTGCTTGACCTGAGTGTAAGAATAGCTGGTCCTACTTTCCACATTTGGGATCAAACAAAGCTAAAATGAAACCAATGACCATTACTCTGGTGTCAGCCCTATCTAACGTCACACAGGGTTCAGAAATCATTTTAAGCACCAACAGCTCCTATTAGGGTTAATGGATAAAGAGCTCCTTCAGCAAAAAATTTTAGGAAAGGTGTTCAGCATAGCCAAGGGTGAGGGCTGGCCAAACTCTGGATATGCCATTTGGTTACAGAAATCCGTTCCTAGATTTTTTATAACCAGCAACAGAATTTCTTGCCTGTCAGAGAACACTGTTCCTCTATGTGCATTAACAGGGAAGACCAAGGAGATTGTTCCATCTTTTTTATCCTTTAAGCATTCAAATCTCTCTAAACCAGCTAGAAAGATATCGGCAATGATATGCCATGCAACAAGAACTTGCCAAAGGAGACCTACATGCACAGCAAACATACAAAACAACCCACCATCTTCTTTCCGACATGCTGAGGCCTTCACTGCAGAGAAGTTTCACTTCAGGGAGAAAACAGGCAGAGGCAAACAATATGTGCCCTACTCTCCTGCTGATAAACTGCCTTTTTCCTTCCTGCTGGGTGTCCTGCAGTGTCTTGCAGCGAGGTCCTTCCAAGACTTTGGCATTTAATTTCAAAACTTTGCGATGTCTTCCTTCTGGAGGACAAAGAGGTTTTAGGGTTTTTTTCTTTTTATGAAAGAAAGTCTCACTTATTTCTTTGGAACAAACAGTGCATGCTAAACCTTCTGGTTGATATGTCACCAGAATTCAGGAGTTTGGTATCACAAGATTATAGAGGGGAAAAAAGAAATAAAAGCAATTAACTAGTTTACAAAAAAAAAAAAATTCTTCTAAGTCAGGAATAAAATGTCCCCAGGCATTCTATGGATGATCATGTTCTAAGTTACATCATTATTTTTGGAAAAGCAGAAATATTGTTTTGTGGATGAAGGTTCACAGGAAAATACAATGTTGTAGTTTAATGTTTGGTGCTGATATTTTAACTAGACATGTTAGTTACACTATCCACACAGTAAAAATTAAATATTTTGGATCTACAGATCTCTAAAGCTGTACTATTTGTTGCACAGATTAACAGGATTTATTCAGAAGGATGATATCCAGTGCTCTAATAACCAACTTCCATTTCTAATCTGTGAACAATCCTGTTATTCAAAGACCCACGCTCTTGTGTCTACTGAGATAGGCATGGAGGGCTGTCACATGTGCTGCTACTTGGCTTTCACACAGCTGAGAAGTGTCTAAGAGCAGACTTAGTGCTGTGCTGAAGCCACTGATGCTAGTCTGCTGCCAGCTCTCTGGTTCTGCACCACAACAACGTTCACCTGGAGCTGCCTCTGTCCTTTGTTTCAGGTTGCAGCATTACGCTATCTAAAATCCAAACAGGTGTCTTAGCAGACAAACTCACACTACGGAAACACTAAGTGTATCTTAACGCTTCTTTTTTTCAAGCTTCCAGTCAATGGTAAAGCTTGCAGCAATGGCACAGAGCTATCCAGCTGAAAATTACTCAACATAAAGCTCTGTGCTTTGGCTATGTGCTACACGACATTATATTAGACTTACAGGCTTGTCAGACCGGAAAAATAATATGCCATGATTTGACACGGTAATTAAAATGCCTTCAGAAAACAAGAAGAAGGACAAGAAAAGTTTGTTCATGCTGGGATAGCTCAAAAGTTCTCGCTGTCGCCTCAGGGTGACAGCATTCACAGGCGAAAGTTTGTACTCACAAGTTCTGTAAGGATGACTAATGAGTGAAGGCAGTAATTATCACTAAACTGTTTAGTGGGGCAAAACTATGTTACATGTGCCAGATATTTAGAAGCTAAATATTAATCCAAAAACATGTACTTTGTGAAACACAAATCACAAACAGATTTAGAGGCTACAGTGAAAATGTATTCAGTCAGGAGAGTGATGATGCAGTAAGCGGCCATGATGGGAAGATTCACCTTAAAAGCACATCTTTTCGCACATTTCAAATGCTACCTGTAGGGGAATGGGTGTGTGTTTTAAATGCTAACAATCAGTGTTTTACTATTAATCACAGACATGTAATCAAGATTTGTGACCATGGGAAGATTTTTCCTACAGTTTTAGGCTTAACATACATCTTCCATGCTTGTCCCAGAGACTAAAACACGTATTTAAAACACAGTGACTTCTATAACTATTGCAGACAATAAACAAATTTAGATCTATTTAACTATAAATTTCTTGTTATAGTAGTTCAGTAGCATTAAATAAAAAAATATTATAAGAATAACAAAGTAAGCTGTGTGTGCTTTTTCAAAGTTCAGAGGAATTACTTTTAAATCTCTTAATGCAATAACAACAAGGATCCCCTCAAAGAGGAAAAATAATGCTACACTAGTAAATACTTACAATGCAATCAGTTATTTTTGCTTATTTTCTTGCAGTTCTGATATTATCATTAAACTATCATCGCTGCCTTCTTGAATTAATAGCTGAGAAATATTATGGGTTACATATGCATTTTAAAAAGCCCATTGTTTTCAATGGAAACTACATTACATTACTACAGTAACCGTTTAATTTTCAATTTTATTTCTTATATAAGTAGCTCACTGACAATCCCAGAAAATTGTAATCTCATTAGCTTTAACTTGCAGTAAAAGATGTAAATATTGTACTGCATCAACTTTTTAGATTTTGTAACACCTTAACTTTTTCATTTTAACCTCTCCAAATACAGAATAAACACATCCCAGGAAATTCTTATCAGCCTGCTTTTCTTCATGGGAACAGCAACTGGAAAAAACAACAAAGGAATTGGATCTGAATCCAATTACTGAATTACTTCTGTTCATTATTGTAACTAGTAGTATATTGATAGCTAATTCATAGCTAAATATACAACAGAATCTCTACCGTTCAGTTATTGAAGTTGCCTACCTGAAATTCATCCCACTTTGTCCAGCTAAAACATGAAATCATCAAAAATCATTAATCAGGAGTTGCTCTAAAATGAGGCACTGAAATAGTAAGTTTCTCATGTGCATAGCTCACTGAAGAATAAAAACTGAACATCCACTTGAGACAGAAGTGATTCCTCAAGGAAACACCAACCTAGGGATATCCTGAATTGCTGGTTGCAACAAAATGGAGAACATATTGAGAGGAAAACCAGACCTTCATTTCCACTCACAGAAAACGAATTTGATCCCATGGGGGCTCCTCTGCTTTTCCAATGGTGGAGAGCTCAACTGAAAGTTTTGTGTGGGGGTGCCTCCACGTACACAGGCACGTATTGCAGTGGAAGAGAACATCAGCACCCAAGAGAACAGTACAGGTTTATTAGTCATTAGCCTCAGTTTGCTTTTCCATAGGCTAGCACATGTTTTCACAGCAAACACCACCGCACATGAAAGGAACTTCACCATCCCCAAGCTTGTAGAGATGGGCCACGTCAGCTCAGGCTGAACCCAAAAAGAGCCATGCAGAAGACAGGCACAAGTTACTTTACACGGAGTCAATCGATTTTTCTGTTCTCAAACACATATTTTCATTTTGTTAGTATTATTTTGACACTGAATAACTTATGCCATTCTTTTTTTGCGTAACAGTACTCTCTTAACCCTCCACTGCACCATGCTGTCACTGCATGTCACAACTAAAGCAGAATAAAAATTAATGATATTACTAAGTTGTGTGAAGTTCTCCAGTGGATGGATTCCCCTATACCTAAGGTAAGAGCCTTGCACTGTTACAGTCACAGTGTACTTCCAGTGCCCCGTGAGGCTGCAACAAACATACACCGTCAATCATTTTTGATCAAATCAAATTTAATACCAAAGTAACTACATAAAACCTAAAATATTTCCAGAACAATCTCCCCACGAATAATCTCCTGCCCAGGTGTCATCCACAGACATGCTCCAGCTCTATGAGGGTCATTTGGGCTGAGGTAGTTTGAAGGTGCTCGTTTAAAACTATAATTTGTCAAGCAAATCTTCCTTGTAAAGTAGCTGAAGAGTTTGTAAGAGTATGTTGGTCAATCTGTAGCACTATCAGCAGGTTCATATGTCAACACGCAGTGCAGACAAACACTTCAGCTATTAAGCAGTGACAGCTCTAGATGTAACTAATGTAATTTAAAAGAAAAATAATGCATTGCTTACAGAAAATAGAGATTACACTGATTTTTAAAAAAGAAAAACAAACCCACACCTTATTCTGGACAGCTTGACTACTGTTTGGGCCAACACAGAAGTAAAATATTGCAGTGTTCAGCCTATGACAGCTGTAAAAACCTCTCAAATAAAAGTGAAAGGACAAATGGTATAAGCAGGAACCTATTTACTTGATAATAAATATGGACTTACTGAACTGGCACGTTTACGTTGACAAACATACAACATATCTGTCAGCAGTAGATATATGTATCAGCAAAGATTCACATATAGGAATGTATTTTGCCATAATGAATTCTATTTAAATCCATCTGAAGATATTTATTTCAGTATTTAGATGTATTTTCATCCTGCACTAGTTCCTGATATATTTATTAGATGTGCTCTCATTTAATTGGATTCTCTTTGTTCTCACCATTCTCACCAGCTTCCTTTCCTGTCCTGAGGTTCCTCTCTCCATTTCAAATTTCTTGTTTCAGATTACTACTTGTTCGGCTCACCCTTGATTACTTTCACTGTTATTTTTACCTGGATGGATTCTATCTCTGATACTTATTTTACCAGGTTTTCCTCTATTAGGACAAGTACCCGACAAACCATTTTTTCTTCCATTTATATCAACTAATTCACCTTTTGGATTTATTTTATGCAGACTCCATATTTTCCTTTCCTGTTAACAGTACAAATATAATTAAAATGGAAATATGGGGGGATGTGGATTCTGGGGGGGGATAGGTAAAAAGGAAAGAGTGCTTCAATTCGAAAGTGTTACTGAAAACACCAGTCACACTCCCTACTCACCCCCGACCAATCATAGGCCAGATATAACTGCATTGAAAGGAATTGTAGCCATGAAACTGTAAGAGAATATGGTTTGGTATCAGTGTTATACTGAAGAAATTGTATGTTAGACTGACCACATCACAACAGTTCCCATCACAATTCTGAAAATCTGCAAATGCTGCCATTGCATGCAGTCTTCAGTCTCTCATAAAACACACAATTACAGAATCACAGAATGGTAGGGTTGGAAGGGACCTCTGGAGAAGATCTGGTGCCACCCCCCTGCCAGAGAGCAGGGTCACCTAGAGCAGGTTGCACAGGAACACAACCAGGCAGGTTTTGAATGTCTCCAGAGATGGAGACTCCACCACTTCTCTGGGCAACCTGTTCCAGTGCTCTGCCACCCTCAGAGTAAAGAAGTTCCTCCTCATGTTGAGAGGGAACTTCCTATGCTCAAGTTTGTGCCTATTACCTCTTGTCCTGTCACTGGGCACCACTGAAAAGAGCCTGCCCCATCCTCCTGACACCCACCCTTTAAGTATTTATAAACGTTGATAAGATCCCCCCTCAGCCATCTTTTTTCCAGACTGAAGAGACCCAAATCCCTCAGTCTTTCTTCATAAGAGAGGTGTTCAAGTCCCCTAATCATCTTGGTATCCCTCTGCTGCACCCTCTCCAGCAGTTCCCTGTCCTTCTTGAACCACGGAGCCCAGAACTGGACACAGTACTCCAGGTGCGGCCTCACCAAGGCAGAGTAGAGGGGGAGGATGACCTCCCTCCACCTGGGCCACACTCTTCTTGATGCACCCCAGGATGCCATTGGCCCTTTTGGCCACAAGGGCACATTGCTGGCTCATGGTCATCCTATTGTCACCAGGACTGCCAGGTCTCCTTCCACAGAGCTGCTCTCCAGCAGGTCAGCCCCCAACCTGTACTGGTGCGTGGGGTTATTCCTCCCCAGGTGCAGCACCCTACACTTGCCCTTATTGAAATTCACAAGGTTCGTCTCTGCCCAACTCTCCAGCCTGTCCAGGTCTCTCTGGATGGCAGCACAGCCTTCCGGTGTGTCAGCCACCCCTCCCAGTTTTGTATCATCAGCAAACTTGCTGAGGGTGCACTCTATCCCCTCATCCAGGTCATTGATGAATGTATTGAAGAGGACTGGACCCAGTACTGACCCCTGGGGAACACCACTCATCACTGACCTCCAACTAGACTCTGTGCCCCTAATCACTACCCTCTGAGCTCTGTCTTTCAACCAGTTTTTTATCCACCTTACTGTCCATTCATCTAACCAACACTTCCTAAGCTTCCCTATGAGGATGCTGTGGGAGACCGTGTCAAACGCCTTGCTGAAGTCAAGGTAGACAACATCCACTGCCCTCCCCTCATCTATCCATCCAGTCATGCCATCATAGAAGGCTATCAGATTAGTCAGACATGATTTCCCCTTGGTGAATCCATGTTGACTACTACTGATAGCTTTCTTTTCCTCCCAGAACGAGCTGTTCCATCATCTTTCCAGGGTTGGAGGTGAGGCTGACCGGCCTGTAGTTCCCCGGCTCCTCCTTCTTGCCTTTTTTGAAGACTGGGATGACACTGGCTTTCCTCCAGTCCTCAGGCACCTCGCCTGTTCTCCAGGACCTTTCAAAGATGATGGAGAGCAGCCCAGCAATGACTTCCGCCAGTTCCCTCAGCACTCTCAGGTTCGTCCCATCGGGACCCATGGACTTGTGGATTTCTAATGATCTCTAACTTGATCCTCCTCAATCTAGGAGAAGTCTTCCTCTTTCCCTGTTACTTTCTCCAAAGTCTGAGACTCCTGAGGGCTGGTCTGAGGAGTAAAGACCAAAGCAAAGAAGACATTCAGTAACTCCACCTTCTCCGCATCCTCCGTCACCATGGCTTCTGTCTCATTCAACAGGGGGCCCACGAATTCTCTAGTTTTCCCGTGTGTATTTTGTCCAGCACAATGGCTTCATGCATCATTATAGCTGTTGTAAATCCTCTAAAATTCAATAATTCCTCTTTTTGCGAACGATGAGGAAATAAACCTTCCTTCATCAGCATAGGTTCTATTAAGGCAATGACATTGTTCACAGCACCCAAATTAAAATTCTTTGTTTCTTCATTCAGATCTGACATTTGGTATTCCTGCCACCTGAAAATATCCTTCAAACTCCATACAAGAGAGATTTTCCATATATTACTTTTAATCAATAGTTCCATATTTCTACAGACTAAAATTGATTTTTGAAAGTTTGTTAAATTTATTTACAGTGAATCTTCTCTCATAAAAAATTTTCGACACTGAAGGCTGTGTTGAACACGTTGCAGTGTTCAACACATTTGACTTCTTAAGTGGCATTTAGAAATAATAAATAGAAAACTCTTTATTACTATTGTGACTTTTATACATAATATGGATGTGTAAAAGTGCATTCCTTAAGGGTTATTCCACTTGCCTGCTGTCTACCTTCCTTAGATGCTACAAGGATTTTACACATAGACAGAAATTGTACTTAAATCCCATATGTTTCAGAAGCTTCATTTCACTGTATGTTCTGCTTTACATGTAGATGACCCCACAAATCAAGCTAAAATCACATAGACTGATTACTGAAAAATGTTATTTTGAATGCAGCAAAACTCTTAAGTCTTATTTAAACATACACATAAGTGCATCACTGCCTAAAGTAGCCTACACAGAATAGAAGCAATAATGACAAAATCCCTGATTCTCAGGTAGTAATAATAATCTGTTCAACTTTTTACCCATAGAAACATTGCAGCAAGATTTGACTAAAGCAATACATTGTTGATGAGTACAACAAGCCCTAGACAAGTAAGAAAAGCACAATGAATTGAAAAGCAATTGAGAAAGTCTAACACTTATATTTAGGGTTGGTTGGATTATTTGTTGGTTGGGTTGGGTTTCACCTGAAGCTCTGAAATAACTAAAATACACAGGGATCACAATTTATTCTATTAAGTTTAAAAAATGTATAGAAACATTTCTAATTAGCCGTCACATTTTAGTAATCAGGCAAGTCAAAGTTACAGCCACATGTAACCCTTCACATATGTTCCCACATAATTTAGCAGCCCTTGACTTGCATTTCCCAAAGGTATGGTTCCATCTATAAGTTTCTTCAGTATTTTGTCTGCAATACTTCACCAAACAAACAATGTAGAAAAGAGAGAAAAAAAGACAAGTCCTTTCCTAGTTTTCTACTATCAAGTGTTAAAGTAAAATTCTCATGTATTTTGTCAGCAGAAGAGTACGTTATCTCAACCTGGTAGATTTCTACCTTAAATGTGCATATTGTTCTAGCATGAAATCACCGAACACACAAATGTTATTAACAGTCCAAAATGAGTTAAATGTATGGTAATGATACAGACATAAAATTGGTACAAGTATACTTACATGTCTACTTGTACAGAACTTGTTCAGAAGAAAGTCACACAGAGAAAGTAAGATAAAGACTAAAGAAGAAATGGATTTGAAGAGAACTTATTTTTAGATTGCAAATAGAATTTAAGAACTTGAAAGATTTTTTCTTCTTTAATGGATACACAATTTACTGGTGTTTTAGAACTATTACAAGTGAGCAAAATGTATCAACGACTAAAATATCACAATACAACTGAAGTTGGGGAATATATGAGGGAGTTGCAGGGATAGGATACAATCCTGAATTCTGAACATCATTGTTCTTTTAGCATCCAGGTTTGTGTTTACTTAAAAATAGAACAGTGTCTAGATTAATCCTTATTAAATTTTAAGCATTTACGTTAGAAGCCCTAATACACAATGTTCAATCTCTAGTAAATGATAAAAGCATTTATTAATAACAGACAGAAAAAGACAGCCTTAACAGCTGTAGCAAGCATACCTTTAGTGTACTGTCTGCCCATATATACAGATACTGGGTATAACTCTAATAATAAATATTGTTCCTCTTACTGTCTCAAAGGCTGTATTTATTAGATAGTAACAGTGTAATCCATTTTGTCCAACTGTAATGTACACTACATTTTTAGCATGTAAAATGCTCTTGAGAGTGTGTTCTCTGAAAAGGTTTTGGAAACCTTAAAAGTTAATATAAAACTGGAGAAGATATTTCAGCATACTTCAATGAATTTAGTATGCTGTAGTATATTAAGGTCAGTTGTACAAAGACTACTCCAGTAAAATTCAGTAAAATATAACAGCCGCAATACAACATTGCACTACAGTTAAGATGCTAAAAGTGTCTGTAATGGCATAATCATGGCTTTAAGCAAAACAAGCATTTCAAGCAATCTGCTGGTGAGATAAAGCATTACTTAGGGAGAAATTAAACATTCAGTTATAATGAAAAGCAAAACAACTGTGAATTTATAATAACTGATTTCGAACACAACACAAAAATACAGAATGCTGATATAATTATATTTCTGCTATCAAAACTTACTGTAATCTCAAATATCCATGGTCACACAGTTTTGTTCAATTCTTGGAGGACAAGTTCCTAGTTACATTAGACTTCAAAACTTTTCAATCCATGTGGCGGCTTTGGATAGATATGCCATATCTTCAAGAACTTACTGCACTATGTTTCAAATTCACTGACTACCACCATTTTATTTCAGCTAGCATGAGAGCTTTTCAAATAAAGTTATCAACTGATGAAAGCATTATTCTATATTAAAAATGAAATTTAAAAAAAATGAACACCATGGGACCGCAGCAGGAGAAAGTTATATATGCATATAATTGCAAAAAGCATATTTGCAGATGAAATTTTGGGTTGCAGAAGCAGTACTCGTCACTACCTCTGCAACTGGGATTTGCTTGCAGTAAAACATGCCATGTTTACTTATAATTTGAAACATAAAAATAATAACTTTACTGTATGATTATATATATTTCACTTTTCCAATTATCCAGATGAGGTTAACTGGAAACACCTTTTGATGGAAAGAACGTACCTTTTTTTTTAATCCTCATTTCTTTTTTAAAAGCAGTCACAGGAAATAAAAAGGAAGTCACATCTTGAAAACTGAAGAATCTTTATTCAGAGAGAAAATCTATTTCAATCATTTATACTGCTTAAAGCATGTGTTTAGGGACATTTGTTCCCAAATTAACCTTTCAAAATGGGTAGATGAAACAAAGACAAATTCATGTCAAAAAAAGTGCTTACAGCTTTCCAAAAGTGTTCAAAAATCTGTAAAATGTGTGTATGTACTACACTAGAAAAGTATGATGTGGTATCACTAGCACTAGCAATCAGTTTGCATTATAATGGCAGAAGTTTCCTATCACACCACAATTCTTCAGGTCTAAGTACACCGGACAGCAAATGCCTTTCACAAAATTCTTCAACAACAGTGAGAACTGATAGTGTCTTTCTTTTTAATATTGGTGAATTCAATTAGTATTTTTAAAAGAGCAGAATTTCCACTGTGAATCAAAAGAAGACATTATTTATCCTTTCCTCTTTTGATGTTGAATTAGTGCTCCTGCAATTACTAAACTTAGTTCTATTTTTTCTCTTTCTTCATCAAAGGCACGGATAAGCCAAGCAATTATAATCCAAAGGTAGATTTAGAAAGCAGAACAAAACACTACCGTGCATTCATTGCATAGGAGATAATTGATTCCAAATCTGTCACAGAAAAAAGATCTGAAGTAACAATAAATTATAACAGTGAGTATACAGAATTACACAAGATGAAAACTGGACTTCCACTGATCTGACGTTATCAGCTAATCCTGTTAGTACTTTTAAAACAACATATATTAGATATCTCCCAGAGGAGGTTACATTATCAATGGCACTCCTGCTGTTCAAGTCAGAAGGTCATTCATATTACCTAAGATGTGTAAAGATGCATGCGTAAGAATTTCTGAAACAACTTTTCTTCCAATATTTGAGCTCTGGTTCTCCTAAAAAGAGAGTCAGAGCCCTTAACATCCTGTTATGCCCACCACATGCACGGACGTAGTAAACAGTGCAAACTCAAATACAAAGCAAGAACCAGCTTTTTCAGAAAGCCCACAATTCCCTTCCATCGCTCACTCACCCTATAGTATTGTAAAGCAAACCAATAGGAAGACAGTTAGACCCCTTAAACCTTCTTTACCTGACCTTACAAGTTTTCCAATGTTCAGCTTATATCCTTAAACCCTTTTATAGCTGATCTTACAAGTTTTCCAAAGTTCAGCTTATCTTAACCTTTTGCATCCAGTTTTCTCTGTCTTTGCATTCCTTTCTCATCTAGTTATTCAGAATTGTTTCCAAGAGCACACAGGCACGTGTGGTTTGGCTTTTTTTTTTTTAAAGGTCCAAAGATGAGGTCTATTGTTTAGCTAAGTTTAACACTGAAGATAATACATAGAAGGCACATAGAGGAAAATATCACTCACTCACAACGTGCAAAAAACTAGGCAATACCAATGGGAGACAGCTAATAAAAGTATAATGCCTATGGATTGTATGCATTCAAATAATTTGGGAAATACAATATGAAATGGAATTTATGCCCTAAAATTGGAACAGAAAAAAATACGTTATATGAAATCTAGGTTCTTAGGTAGTTGTGTGAAGCCAACACGAAAGCTAATGGATCTGACTGACTAGCCTTGGAAACACATTTTTTCCTTCACATCTGGGAGCAAGGATCTGCACAGCATAGTGCCATCTATCTCCCCTCCCAAGGAAATTGTCTCCTGTCTGAAAACATTTAATATAGCATTTAATTAATATATAATTTGAAAATGTATTGCAAGTTTGAAAGTTTTATGGAGAAGTTCTTACTTGTGAAGAAAGTAGAATAAGATACCAGGTACTGGATAAATACTGAATTTTCAGCCCCAGCTATAATCATTCCATTTCCAGTTGATGCTTACTGATGTAATGTTCAAGACAGCATTACCCATAGAATACAGCAGAATTAATAACGTAATCCCTATAATAAGGTAAGTAGTAGAATATGAGATTAACTCCAGTATCAGAAGATGTGGAAGTAAAGTAAAGAATCCACAGGGAAGTACGAAGTAACGGAGGAGAGCTTACAAATTATGGTAATTAGGAATACACAAAATACCATATAAAACAGGCTCTTTGATGAATTCCACAAGATCAAAAGAAAGCAGAAAGAGAATGAGGCTAATCTGAGTTTCTAGAATGATGGGAAAATAAATTTACAGATCAACAATTAGGATAAATGTAAAAAAATTTTAGCTGGTGAAGACCAGCATTTGCCATTACAAAGAGCATATTTACCAGAGCTTGGGATGGCGGTGAGAAAAGGCAAATCAAATAACAGAGGAAACAAACAGAGCAGAAACAAAGGTATGAGGAGAGAGAGAAATGAAAACAGAAAGAAGATGCACTGCAAAAAAAAGTCTATTACTGTTGACAATGTGACATGAAATCCTGAGAAAGATACATAACCCTGAAGAGAGAACTGTTAAGGTCACCTGTTCCTGGAGAATTATGTGGCCAACTTAGCTAGAACTCATAAAATATTTGATTATTATCTGTCTATAATATGAATTTGCTTTGTCTACAATTGCTAATGCATGTGAATTTCTGATTTTACTTAACATTACTCTAGTTAATTTCATCCCTTAATTATATAAATATCTTAAAACAAAGCTATAATGCAATTTTATTATGGTCTCATAATGCAAGACCTTTCACTTTTCTCAGTACATACATAGCCATGATATATATGATAATATACACTCAAATAGTACTCTGCACCTCATAGGATGGTTTCATTTGCAAGGTAACAAACTGGGATATATTACACCATTTTTATTACATAACATTATATCCCTGCATTTCATGAAATGGAAATAAGGAATCACCCAAAACAAAAGGCTATTTTCTATAGATAACCTATCGGCTTTCTTTAGCAGTGTTTAAAAATAGTTAGGCAACTGCGTATTTTTGAAATGGCAACAAGTAATTACATTAAAGTAAAAACACTGTCGAAGAAAACCCAAGTATGTTAACAGGACTGCACTACAAGAAGGTTTACTTTGGTAAGATATCTACCATCCAAGCTAGGGCTAGACATGGAGTCTACTTTTCGGCTTGGGATGAACTCCACTTCTTTTGAGTGTGAAAACAGCAAATACTGCTTTGTCTTGATAAAAGAAGTAAGAATGTAATTCTGTAATTCTTAGACCAAGAATACAACTTTTCTTCAACTAATAAAGCATAGTTCTCTTCTTGGTCTCTATGATCTAGCTGCAAATGTAAAGAAAATAGGTACACAGAATTTCCAGTGGACAGTTTTTACAGAATATCTGCACTTGAGTATTCTCATGATATGCTGATGAGAAGTATCAGGTTACTTTATCAGGACACTGATCACTAGAGACAGCACTGACCAACAATCTTACTAGATTAATTACATTAGAACTAAATCAGACACCACTTTTAAAGTTATTTGCATGTAAGCTGCTAATTCTGTTTGAGAATCTCAAACCACTTTACAAACATTAGCTTTTAGCCTAACAACATATTTGGGAAAAAGTCGGCTATTATTTTCCTTATATAATTTATATATGCCATAAAAAATTATTTACCCCAAAACACTCAGGATGCTCCATAACATAAATTCTGATGCCTACTACATGTCATATTTCTTCTTCCCACTTTGTCTATATCCCTATTGTACCTCAACTTCTAAAAATCACATCATTAGACTGCATGCAGGTTATGGAAAATTCAGTAAAGTTCCTGCCTAGCATAAACACATTAGCACAACATTCCAGCCCAGCCATCAAAGAAGGAAACAAAAGAGAACTATTTCTACACAGTAAAGGATGGAGAAAAAAGGCAGGTTTGACTTATGAATCAGATGATTAGTATTTGCATTATGCTTACTCCAAAGACTAAAAATATCTTAATAAAGAGGTCTTATAATACTTTGGGGAATCATATGTACAAAATTCATCTTTTTGTTAAAACCCACATATAGTGGCAAACAAATATCGATCTCTGTGAATGACTTCTAGAAAGCAGAACTCAAATACTTTTCTGAAGAATACATAATTAATAATTAATATATAATAATGAATATATAGTAACTAATATATAAAAATAATATTTTGCTATTCAAACAACAGGAGAGGCCTTAGACAATATTCTTCTCTAGTACAAAGAGACAGACCTTTAAGAAATATTTTCAGGATTTCAACTACTGATACAACTATCTCATATCTCATGATCAAGACATCATTACATGACAGCTAAAGTAAAATTCAGACACATGTCCTTTTGAACCTCTCCCTTTGCAACACTATGTGGAATAATCACTGGAAGTGATTTAGAAACTAAAGTTATATTCATATTTGAAGAAAAGGTACAGCATTGAAGAAAATTCCAGGGTGGAGTGCAGCTGATATGAAAGGAAAGTATTCCACCGCAGTTCCCTAACTGCACTCAAATGTTGATAATGTGGAAAGTAGGGTTGCCATGCTTTAAAATACATCAGTAGTGTCCATGCATTTTAGACGCTGAGGGGCATCTTACAGAAGAACATGGTTACGGCTCGAGTACTCACAACTACATTCAGGGTCTACTTACACTAGTGTACATGACAGAAATGAAACTCACATTTTTATCACATTTCACACATACCAAAGAATAGCTAGCTTTCGAAGAAAAAGCAAACAATAAACACAGAGGAAAAAAACAGTGGAGGTTATTGTCCCAGTGTAAGTTATGAAGGATCTCTAACGACACTCCCAAGCCGTAGTTCAGCCTGCAAGCAAATCTGTGACAAGTATTTTCCTCTCCCCATAGGTGTCTGAGGACATGCAACAACTCTAGCTTCCCAAATCTATTTGCTGTTCTGTATAGCTCCTGCAGCTCCTATGTGGAGAGTCTTTCCCTTCCTTCACCACCTCAAGTCCCCAAATTTCCCTTTTCTTCCCCCATCCACTCATCTCAGTTTCTTCTGAAGCTTTGTGTCCCTGTTGCCTAGCTTGAATTACCAAGTAATTTGCTATTAGTAAAATAGAGGGAAGAAAGGGAGGTGTTGGGGGAAGAAGAGGGGATTATATGTATCATTACATACAAAGGAGAAATCTGAATATGTGAGGAATCCGGCTCCTTGGCAAGGCAACACCACTGTTGCAGGGATTCAGGCTGACTGAGATGTGAGTGATAAGAGTCAGAGGATAGAAATTCTCATTGTTTATCACCATGGAAATGGACTCTTGATATTTATAATCATATATATTTACTTGGTATGCCATTAAAATCACTTTTTTCAAACTATATTTATTAACATACACCACATTACTTCCGGCAATTACAATGGGGAAATTTGCAGTTTTTCAATATGCCTCATGAGAATAAGTTGATAATTTTCTCTTTTATAAAGGAAGAACTATGGCAGAGAAATTAATCGTAAGGTTTATATTATTTGAGGTATAAACCTATTTTGTGCTTGCAATCATTTACATCACTTATTATGTGCTATCCTTTGTTCCACTGGAAAGAGCTCGATCTATTTATTTCCTAAGCGTTATTTTTCCCATATCCAGGTAAAAAAGTGCATGGATATAAAACTGGAAATGGCACCATAATGCACATGAATGAGTGGAATAAATTTAGTTGGTATGGTCAGTCTTCACATTGACACATTTTTAAATATTACTGTGCAATATACCTTTGAATATAGTATCTACATAGTCCAACGAATTACTTAATCCTTTTTTTAATACTTATTTGCAAGAGTTAAAGTCTAAAGCATGAATTTCCAGCTCAGTAAAATTCAGTACCAACTTTTCAAGAACATAGTTATGAATATTTTACAGGGCAATACTAATCTTGTTTTACTAAAGCAACAAGACACAGTGATGTGAAATTTTGTGAAATTGTGAAATTTTACTTCATCAATTTAGTGGGTTTTATATGTGCTAAAACTTGTTGAGAACAGATCGCTATCCTGGACTAACCAACTCTAAATTAATATCAAACACCACTTAGATACAGAAAAGAAGCATTGCTTGTCAAACAAAAAACCACCTTCACCATGTGATGAACGTACACATTAAAAGTTTTCCAGTATAACAGCTGAAGGAACTGCCCTCTCCCTCCTGAATGTTTTATACTACAAGAGTGAAAAATATTTAAATATTACTTTGCAATTTTATTTAAACTACTAGGCAAGTTCTAAGTTTTATTATTACTTAGAATAAAACTAGGCCCCACGTGACTAGCTCTGTGGCAGAGATAATTATTTCAATTTCATGTTGCTGCTTTGGGCAGTAAATAGAATATGATGGTTTATTTTTAGATGGTTATTTCACAATGTCACTGAAACAATTATGTTGAAAACTTGGGAGTGGAAATAATTACCTTTATTTCATTAATTACATTTATTATTTTGTTCATCAATAACACACCTGAAAGGTTTAATAAATCATTCATTTAACAGCCACTGGAAAATCTCTCAATGTGAGAAATAAAAAAGGTAATTTAAAAATAACAAAGCACCCCCACTGGAAATGGAGAGAAAATATATATAACTGACTCTACACACAATGTGACTACTATGTCTACTTTTTGCAAATGGTAGAGGTTGATAGTGACCAGCACAGTAACAAACACATCAAACAAAGCAAGATAAGTCTACTTTTAAATCAGAAGAAAATTTGGATCCAAAATAATTGCAATAGCCAAAACACAAACATTTCTGATATCCACAGGGTGCTCTGAGGGGAAGGAGGACACCGAAGAGACGGGAACAAATAAGTGAAGTTGAGCCTGGGAAGAAAGGGTACTGGGGGGAGGGGAAGGTGTTTTTAGTTTTGTCTTTGCTTCTCTCCATCCTAGTGTACTTTTAATTGGCAATAAACAAAATTGATTTTCCGTAAGTTGAGTCTGTTTTGCCTGTGACCCTAACTGATTAGCACTGTAGTGCCTGCTGTAATAGCCAGGCCTGTTATCATAAATGCAGTACAGCTGCGGCATCCACATGGTAACTTGATCGCAAACAAAAAACCTGTAAGTAATACAGAATCCAGAATACACCTGTGTACTCACTCAGTCACACAGAAAATATACAGTGCTTTTAACCAATTTAAAATATAACAATATCCTCTAGCTACTGAATAGCTAATTGGACTAATAATTGGACTTCTACAAGTCCAGTTCTCTTCCAAATGTCCTGTTTCCAATAGGTGTCTTAGACAGCTAAGATTCCTATCAATCTACAATGTTTTTCATGAGTAAAATGTTTCCTGATGGGCAAAATATTTTTTTTTAACTTTGCTGTGTTGGCAACAAATAGTATCAGAAGAAAATTTGCATATGCCTTTTCCTTGTCACATCAACAAGAACAACAACAACCAACAATTAAAAATTTAATATAAATCTCTGATTTGCATTATGTGATAGAGAAGGTTATCTTCACTTATGTGAAGTACTCTTTCTATATCCAAGTCTATCTATATGCACTGTATCTTTATACTACTGGTTAGTATGACTGAAGTACGATAAGCTTGTAGCAAAAATGTTGGATGAACCACAGTCAAAATGTCATCATATGATAATTACTGCTGAATGTCTTATCTTCTTGCTGTTTTATATTTCAAAGAGGTAAAAATAAATAGATCAGGCAACGTTTTTCACTAAAGAAGATTCTACTTGAATCCCAGCGATTACTGTTGAATTCAGCAGAACAAGGTTCTGCAGCTTTCCATAGTGGAAATGTTTCTTTGTCTGCTTTTCTATGCAGTACGAGGGATTCATATAAAAGATTATGGGGGTTACATCACTATTCAATGACAAATGGCATAAGTTAAGGCCAAAGTTTGGAATGGTCGGCTTCTCCAGCTTTCTTATTTTTTCTGGATATTCTTTAGCCTATAGTAGCAGCATCGTAAGATCACATTTTCCTAAGGTGATAATACTGGCAGGTTGTGAATAATTAATTTGAAATGGAGAGGAGGGGAAAATTTGAAGTTCTACTCTAGTAACTGCAAGGACACTAGAAGTGAGACTCCTTTCACATTCGCTAAGGATCCATTTGCAACAACAAACATCACTGGGCTATGCAGTGGATTAGCAGCTGAAAGATAAGGTGTATTATTTTGGTTTGGTTTTGGTTTGTTAAGGTTTTTTGTTGTGTTTAATGTTTTGACAAACAAACTTTTTTTTTAGTCTGCACTTCTGTCTCCACTTTTCCACTCATTTTCACACAGTACTGGAAGGATTAGGAAAAATTCTCAAAGGGTATGTAAATACACAGCTGTCTAGCTCTATGGTTTTTCGACTTCAGTATACTATTCAGTGATCAAAACTCCCAGATAACAGCACCCAAAATTATCGATACATTTATATTCTTCATGCTGAAGCAAGCTCTCTAATTGAACTTAAGATGCAGGTTGCACATGGAGATACCTAGAAGACTGATTCCAGATGTAGGATCCATGGTGTAAGTAATGTTATACACTTGTGCTTAATTGAACATCAGGTGGGACAGAGATATATGCTAGATGAGGATTCAGAAAAGCCACCGGTCCAATCAATGGCATGCCAAGCACAATACCAAAAAAAGGGATTGGCCAAAATCCCTGTCTGTTGTGTGGTCTTAAGCACATACTGCAGTGTAAAGGTCAGTGTCCCTGTAAAGGCAAGTCTGACAGCCCCTTCAGCTCAAAATGCGACAAGATCAGCATTTTATCTGTTCTATTTACATAAAACTGATTTCTGCATCTCAAACAGCTTTAGGTGGCATGTGTCTTCTGAATACAGATTAGTGAAGACCTAGTAGATCTCCTAACAAGTTTAAAAGCCTTTGAAAACTTCTGGTAACAGTTTGAGGTGTGGTACAGCGTTTCACTGAATTTTACTGGATTCCTCTCCTGAACTCTGTTGTTTTTATTCTACCCAACTCTCACTGTCAAAATTCCCACAGTCTTTTAATCTGGTCCAATTACAGTTTGCACTACAGAGTCCTCTACAGACTGCTGAAAGCATACAAATGCATGACTTTGAGAAAAGATCAGGCTATACTGTCCGCTCAAATACAGTATTACATTTAGGAAAACACATTTAACTGCTTAGGAACTGATGTAAAATAGACATTATGCTGGAAACAGAGATGAATTCTACCAAACAGGGACAGCAAGCACTTCTACTTCAGAAGGAATAACATTGGCTATAATATTCCTGGTAATTCCTGGTAATAAATTGCTATGTAAGAATTAACATATATTCAGCATCTTTTTAAATGTTAGTTCATTATAGGTGGATTTTGTGCAATGCAAACCTGTAACACCATAATAAGTAACTCTCCTTAGATAAGGAAACAGATCTGTTAACAGAACTTGAAGCAAAGAAGTACCTTAAAACCAGAAACTTAATTTCTTCCCATGGGTGTATCATACAGTACTTTTTTTCAGGTGGGTTTTTAAATTTAAAAACCCAAACAAACAAAAAAATCAAAACAAGATGCAAAAAGAAATTTACAGAGATACCCTACAACAGCTCAGCATTCAGAAAAAGCTTCCATAAAGTTCTCCATTTTATAAATAAAATAGTGCAAGATGGAAGAAAAGCAGTTCTACTTTCTAAAATATTATACATTTGCATTGCTTATAGATGAAAAACACTGCCAGTACAGTTCAACAATAAGCATCTCTAACCTAATTATAAGCCAATTTCCTCCTGACTGTTTCCTTTATAGATGTAGTGAAGAAGAAAAGATATTTGACATTTTTAACTGTGCCCTGAAATATGCTGAAGGACTTCCTTTTGTTAGGTGTATTGTATTTTGCAATAAAAATATAGAATCATGTGGAATATAAAAGCATTAAGGATAATTTCATTTAGTCCTTTTGAGAAAAACCTTTAACAAAGGCCTCTCAAAACCAGCTACCGAAGGTATTTTGAACATATTACCTAACATTAAGGAAATTAAAAGGTACAGTTATACTTTCAAATATACTTCATGTTAGAGTACACTCAAGCACACTGGTCAATTATAAAGAGAGGTAAGATTAAAGAAGGGATCAACAAGATCCCTTTTTAAAAATAGTCTTAAAATTTTCTTCCTCCTTATACTGGCAAGTTTCAGAATCTGATAACATCCTATTTTAATAGTTCCAGATTTCCCCGGAAATTATTGACAAATAAGCGAAAATCAAAATGAACTCTCCCTATTACATCCTTTCTTTCCACTCATACAAGAAGACAAATACAGTAGTTTTAAACTAACATTTCAGGTTTCTTAACCAGTGATAAGACTGAAAAACAAAGCAATGCCATCCTTTTTCCACAATGTACTCCTAATGTTAACAACTCTAGGCATTAAACATATTCAAGAACAGCTAGCATGCAGATGAAACTATCTCCCTCCAACAGCTTTCTAGCATATAAATTCAAAAACAGTACAAAAAGAGACAAAATAGCTGACTCATCCTACAGATATATTTTTCATTTTATCTGACGTACATAACACCAAAAAAAGGGAAGGATCATGCTTCTCCATTTTCCTTCTACAAGGCATTTTAAGACCAAATGTTAACAGACCTGCACAGAAAAGCAGAGTGGCAAAACTCTCTCAGTGAAATTGGGAATAATCAGTATTCCATGTATTTCCCTGACACAAGTCTGAAAGGCTGTAGATAAATCCTTAAAGTAACAAATGATGCAGTACAACATTGCATCTGATTTTATGAAAGGATTTTATTTCATTAAAGGAATTCTTTTTCATTATTTTTCATTACTTCTGAGTAAGAATCTAAGTAAGAATTCTCCTTACTAACGGAATTTACAGCTTCCATTTAAGAAACCCACTAGAAAGATGATGTTCTTTAGAGAAAGTATACTCTTCTGAAGTGTGAATTTATTATGGATAATTTGTGGTGTATTAAATGCTACAGGTCTATAATACTTATCATTAAGCCTCAAAAAACATCTGTTTGGTAATATCTGATGTATTCTCTGTGTGACATTGTCAACTCCATTACTTTTATCTCTGTCTTAAGAACAAGAAGCTCTCAGTCCCTTCCCACAAGAAACAGTCGTCAATCAAAGCCACGAAAAGAACAGACATGACGTGCTGGGTCTGTGCCTAAAATGTGACAGCTGATGGAGTGCTTTGCCTATGCAGAGAAATCTGCCCATAAAGCAGACAATTTTCCGAACTCTCTATTTCTGCGGAAATAACTAGTCCAGAAGAACTGAACTTCCTTAAATATAAATTGCAAAAATGGTTCTTAAGCTTTTTTACCACTTTCATCATCTCTGAAAAAAGACTGTGTTTTAAGTTTCCCCTCTAACATCCCAGACACAATGCTTCTGAAGACTCTTACAGGGCTGTAAGACTTGTCAAACTTGTAACACACCATTATCAAGAAAACCAAATTTTTGCAATTTCTCTTGCAGGTCTTTCTTTCCTAGCAGTAGCTGCATCATACCATTGGACACTTTATGGCTCTGAAGTTTCTGGAGGTTAGCAAATGAGACGCCCATCCACAAGAATGGCCAGAAGGAGGATCTGGGGAACTACAGGACTGTCAGTCTGACCTCGGTTTGTCCTGCTTGACAAACCTGATCTCCTCATCTGACAAGGTGACCCCCTTAGTGGATAAGGGAAAGGTTGTGGATGTCTTTTACTGGGACTTTAGTAAAGCCTTTGATACTCAGCATCTCCTAGAGAAACTGGCTGCTCATGACTTGGATGGGTATACGCTTCTGTGGGTAAAAAACTGGCTGGAAGGCTGGGCCCAAAGAGTGGTGGTGAATGGAGTTAAATCCAGTTGGTGGCCAGCCACAAGTGGTGTTCCCCAGGGCTCGGTATTGGGGCCAGTTCTGTTTAATATATTTATCAGCAACCTGGACGAGGGGATGGAGCGCACCCTCAGTAAGTTTGCAGATGACACCAAGTTGGGAGGGAGTGTTGATCTGCTTGAGGGTAGGATAGCTCTACAGAGGGATCTGAACAGACTGGATCGATGGGCCAAGGTTCAACGAGGCCTAGTGCCAGGGCCTCCACTTGGATCACAACAACCCCATGCAATGCTACAGGTCTGGGGAAGAGTGGCTGGAGAGCTGCCTGGCAGAAAAGGACCTGGGGGTATTGATTGACAACCAGCTGAATATGAGGCAGCAGTGTGCCCAGGTGGCCAAGAAGGCCAACAGCATCCTGGCCTGCATCAGGAATACTGTGGCCAGCAGGACTAGGGAAGTGATCCTCCCCCTGTACTTGGCACTGGTGAGGCCATACCTCAAGTACTCTGTTTGGTTTTGGGCCCCTCACTACAAGAAAGACATTTTAGTTCTGAAGTGTGTCCAGAGAAGGGCAACAAAGCAGGTGAGGGGTCTAGAGCACAAGTCCTATGAGGAGCAGTTGAGGGAACTGGGGTTGTTCAGAGTGGAGAAAAGGAGGCTGAGGGGAAACTTTATTGCTCTCTACAACTACCTGAAAGGAGGCTGTAGCGAGGTGGGGGTTGGTCTCTTCTCCCAAGTAATAAGCAACAGGCCAAGAGGAAATGGCCTCAGGTTGTGCCAGGGGAGGTTTAGATTGGATATTAGAAAAGATTTCTTTGCAGCACTGGAACAGGCTGCCCAGGGAAGTGGTTGAATCGCCATCCCTGGAGGTATTTAAAAGACGGGTAGACGTGGTGCTCAGGGACACGGTTTAGTTTAGTTTTGCAGTGTTAGGTTAATGGTTGGACTCAATGATCTTAAAGGTCCCTTCCAACCTAGATGACTCCATGATTCTATGATACTTCATAAAGATACAGTTGCCTATAGTGATCCTCACAAATTAAAAGGAAGAAAAGAAGCAATGTAACATTTCCTAGGCTGTTCAGACAATAACAGAATAGGTTGTGGTTTACAAACAAGTAATATTAATTTTAATAAGCTTAATGCAAAAATAAAAAAATTAAAAAATAAAAAATAAAAATTTATATTTCCATTATACAAGAGTCACCATGAAATTAAAATCAAAGCCGTCTGAATGACAATCAAAATTTTTCCTAAGAGTTTAATTGGCACATTGCAATTTGACTCATAAGAATATTAAAACAAAGAGGTAAAAAGTTGCAGCCCTGGTGCTCTTACTGTCTCTTTCACACTAATATTACGGAAGGAAAAATAAATAATAAAGCCGTGGTGTGTCTGACCCCATCTTTTTCACTCTCCTTTTTTCTCTACTGTAAAAAGAACTCAGAACTATCCAAAATGCTGGATAAACAAGGAGTGTTATCTTTACAATAGCTTATCATTGTCATGAATATTTTCATAAAGGCAGTGGGAAAAACTGACAGGTCTTAATGTAGCAAAGGTGCTAGTTTTTAATACGTCATAACAGAAAAAAAAAAGAAAAAGAAGGGAGGAAAAAAGTACAGTTTTTACCATTAAAATCAGATTTTTATTTTGTTTGCAGTTAACTGGTTTGTAAGTCTTTGAGAAAGGACTCCTAGTTAAAAAAAAAATATCCCAAATTTGCCTATCTGTCCTGATGGGAAAAGTGCTTGATTCTGGCAACTCTTCTCAAAAGAGTATAAAAATACAACCTTAGTTTAATGCTACAAGATTACCGGGGCCACAGCAATGAACTATGCATCAAAACCAGAAATTAATTATGTTAGGAAGTTCAAAGAATATTTTAAGATTAATCATTCTCTTAATTTACCCAGAGAGGTCAATCTACTCAGCTTTTGCTCTTTATATTCCTATGTCCAGTTTACACATCAAGAGGATAAACCACCTGTTACAGTAGAGATGATAACAAATGCTTCTTTCTGTCAGTGTTTTGGTTAATTATGTTACATTCCAAGTTTAAAAAAACAGTAAAGATAAAGACAGTAGCAACCGATTGGTTCACAAAGACATGGTTTGCAATTGATTTTTGTTATTTCTTTAAATACTTTACTACTTTTGAATTACAACACTGTTTCATTATATAACTTCTGTATTGAATCCATAGAGCCTTTACAATACCACTGTTAAACATAAACAGCGTTTTTCTAATTGCTTTTATTAAAATTAACTCAGTCTCTTTAATTTCTCTTAGAATTGATGGTGATTATGAAAACATTTATGAGAAGAACCCCACTTGTGAAGCCGTTTCCTAAAAGTGAACGACATCATCAGAACACTATCTGCCAGAATTGCTATAGCTCTGGATTTTTACTGAATTAGGCTGCTGGTAAGAACTAAAATGTAAAAATAAAATGTACTTGTGAAAGATCTGCATATTGTTTGCAAAAGAAGACAGGAAGAGAACAACAAAAAATACTACCTTTTGAGCTCTTGGTGTTTGGAGGCAAAACCTATATATGCTATTCCAAACAAAGCTGAAAAGGAATAACATAAAACAGAAAAATATTTTTGCACTTCATATAAATGCCACACTATAAAGCCAAATAATTATTAAAAATGGGATATTGCTGATACTGACCAGATCCTCTTCAATGAAGAAGTAATTCCCAGTTTAGGACATGTACAGAAGCCTGTCTACACAAGTCTATTGAATTTAAAAAGGAAAAGCTGTTCTAACTTACCTTTTATATAATTATACACATATATAATTTACACCCATATATCAGAATTCACAGACATTCATGATTAGAACTACCATTCAAACTAATTGTCAAATACAGACATTGTGGAATTCCCAACAATATTTTTAATCATAAGTAATATATAGGACTACATTCAAGCTGACAGTTGTTAATGACTAATATTCATAGAGGTTTTAAATTAATTCTTTGAGAACTAAATAAGGAGATGCTTAAGTGCCTTTGTAATATTAAGAAATAAATACTCATCAATACCTATGGCAAAAAGAACCCTGCGCCTACCTTCTACTCACAGAAAGCTGGTTTCACTGTAATGTGGGACTTAACTTATCAACGTTTCTGGTTCTAATTTCTAACTTCCCATGTTAATTTTTCAAGTTGTCTTACAGCTCCTGGCTAATAAGGAGACTACAGTTGCCTCTACATTTAAAATGCTTATCTAGCTAGCCCCAAAAGGCCAGCTTTCCCAGAGACCTGTTTCTAAATGAGAGACCACAAATTACATGTAATGTCTCTGCACAAAAATTATTCAATGCTACAGTCCACAAAAGCGTTTATAGGCTAAATGAGGTATATAGGCTATATGAGCTTTTATGTCAAGTATTTGGTGATTGACAAAGCTAATAGCCAGCTTAGGGTTGGACCACAGATTCCCTTTAGGGGTAGCCCTTCCAGCTGACATGACAATACCACTTCAGAGCTCCCAGAGGCTTCTGGGCCCTTGAT
This sequence comes from Chroicocephalus ridibundus, assembly GCF_963924245.1. Classification (NCBI taxonomy): domain Eukaryota; kingdom Metazoa; phylum Chordata; class Aves; order Charadriiformes; family Laridae; genus Chroicocephalus; species Chroicocephalus ridibundus. The sequence goes on along the minus strand of NC_086316.1, from coordinate 35,258,857 downwards.
TTATCAGTCAGGCTACTTAAGTTGAACTAACTAATGTTTAAACAAATGCAGTTAATTTTCATTAAAACAGGTCAGTGTGCAATTCCAAAGGACCTGCTTCCCTTCTTTCTTTATTAGTCTGACTACAGGATGGTATCTCACAAATATAAGACTATGGTTAACTTTTGGGGGGAAGTTATTGAATAATTTGGTGTATTTCAATGGGGAAAATTTTTACATGCACCAAAAAAAAAGAAAAGCACAGAAAAAAAGTTGCAACCTGTATCATTGTACTTAATATCACTGATAATTATTAGACACACAATAGCGGTTGACACCAAAATACATTTAAAATGTTAACCCTCTATAATGTTTCTTTCTGTCCTTCTAAAAAACACCAAAGCCTTCAAATAATCAAAATGACCAACTTTAAGCATGTGAAGAGACCTGCCAACAGCGGTCATGTGGTCATACCTAAGAGTATTAAAAAGCCTGCTGGGGGCATGTCTTTGGCATTCACAATTAAATTCTGCCTTGGAGTGAGCTGAAGTTTTGCTCTCAGCTCCACAGCTGGACCAGAACTCCACTCCTGCAGTTCCAGACAAGGCTTTTATGTGTGTGCTCTGATTACATTTAAAATAACCCTATACTCTACATTAAAACAATTTAGTGTTTTAAGCATGACATGAAGCTGATTATTGCAACTACAAGTGCTGATATATGTTTGCCTCTGAGAAATACAGAATGTTGAGCTCTATTAGTTAACTATAAGAGAAAAGCTTCAAGTAGCAAATATTCTTACGTGAATACTGAATATTTGTGCACACGTTTCTTACACAAAGCTTCCAAACTCCTCTTCCCTTTCCCTTTTTCCCATGTAGTGCACAGAATTGTAATAAATATTATTCAGGTAACGTGTACATAAAGATGGTGTGACAGATTCTACAAGAAAAAAGGATTAAGTGTTATAAACACTCAAAAACTCATTGCAATGTTGCATGTTTTCTTCTTCTACATGCACTTATTTTTCATATACAATTTTCCTATAGAGTATATGCAATACAATAACAACAACAAAATAAAAATTAAAAAAAACTAACAAACCAACAAGAAATTACCAGATGAATCTTTGCAACCATCTAGACACTGTAGGGAGAAACACTTATAGGAACACCAGTTCATTAGTTTTGATCTATCACTGAATGTTGGTACAGGAAACTACTAAAAATGACTAAGTTTCCCTCAAACATAAAAAATTATTACATAATAGTTGAAATACTACACAAGATTCATTAAATGCATTACATATATTATATATAGTGTAGCAAGTATCTTCTTAGCAACTTCTCTACTTGTATTGCTCCTTGTAATCTCCATCAGAAGGAGCACCACTTAAAACTTAAATCTGATTATAGATTGAGGTTGAGAACAAAAGCATATATGACTCAGCAATATACTGAATGGATGCAGTTAATGGCTTCGTAAATGGATGTCTCAAAAGTTATTTTGCATTTCATCTAGTGTGCTTCAATCAAAATGACCTTTATCCTATCTTAATTACCTCTGAATGTTTTTAATTCTACAGATGTAAAAATAATACTTCTGGGAAACATAAATATCGGCTTTCAGGTCTTTTAAAGTAAAAAAAAAAAAAGATAAAAAAATCACTTGTTTCACGAAGAAAAAGAAACAGCAATAAATCTAAATGTCACATAAATCTGTGTGCTAATCACAGAAGAAAATGTATAAATTACAAAATGTGTGTACTGTTAACGCTTTCCTAGAATTGTGAAAATGTAACTTTGAAAATTAGAATTCTTACAGAGAGCATCTTCTCTTATCTGGTTCTTAAAAATCAAACTGAGCACAATCTGTGGGACTGCTTTTTGGCATTCATAAGTTTAGAAAGCAAAAGTCTACCCAATTTAAGGAAAACTCCAAAAGCAATCAACCTGAAATCTATAAAATTTATTGCAAGTCTTTGCAATGAACTCAAAACAAATGTTATTGGGCTAAAGAAAACATACATTCACAATGATTTTTTAAATCTGTTCTATAATAGCATGCAGAAATGTGCTGAATTAAGACACCTATTCATGGCGCATTTAAGGAGTTTTACACAGTTCTGCAGTTACAGATTTCAAAATATAATTTTAATGTAGTAAGTGCATGAATATGAAGCTTGCAAGTCATTTTAATAGAGAATGAAATTATTATGCAACATAGTGACCCTCTGTATGAATTTCAAATAATATTTCAAGAAGAACTCTCCCCAGCTTGCTACCAAAAAAACCCTGTTACTTATGCATCATCAAAACTCTTTCTAGAGAGCAACGTTTTAACTGAGTGGAGCAGAAATCACTCATCTAACTCAGACGCAGACTGAAAAAGCAGAAATAAAATGGGAAGAAGTGTATGATTTTTATTTATTCTTACTTCAGCCTCTGCCTTTCAGAATTGTAGAAGCCTGAATAAATGAATAGAATATGAACCACCTCATTTATAATTTTACAATTACTGGCCATGACTTCATGCAAGGTAGCATTTCCATTTTCCTTTTATGTTAAGAACACTTTTGTAGACAAGTGGAGAAATAATGAACATTTAGCAAAACCCTGGATACCTTCATTCTGTTATTTTAAATCAACTTCACTTGGAACTTCAGTTGATTTACTTTCATTCTCCTTAAGGTATCCTACAGGATTCTTGATTAATTCCACCTAAAAGCCTAATGCTATATTTTCTGTAACAGGCCTGTGCGGTAGTTTGAGGGGGATGAAATTCTGCAACACTTTTAGAATTCATTATAAGAACAGGCATCACAGTTCTTAAGTGACCTACAGGTTTAAAAAAAGGTTGTGTCCCTTACAACTGAAAACAGGCAAAAGGATAAAAATAGCCTCATATCATGAATAAGAAAGTGCATTTTAAGTATTCAAAAATCTGACAGGACATAAAAACCTGTTAAAGGAAGCTACTAATTCAATTAATCAGTATAGCTTATGCACATTAGGAAAACTACGTTTCATGTGGGAATTTAAATTTGGATTTCAAAGGCCTGAGGCACCCACTGAGTCAGAGTTCGGCTGAATCAACAGGACTGACCTGAATAAGTTATTTATTTATTTAGATCTAACTTAACAATAAAATCTGTATCATCTATATCAAAACCAAAACCAAAACAACAAACTCCCCTGAGCACTTTGACCTATTCATAGCTAATTTGTTATAGTGATAAATCTGTATGAGAGTTAAGACCTGAAAAGTGTGAAGCAGCTGAGTGATAAAATTGCTAAAATGGTCAAGGAGCCCATGTAAATGCATTCCCCACTAGCTGTAACACACTGCAGGTTGCAGTGCCATTGCATTTTAGGTGGACTTGAGTCCAGGTTGGTTTAGCCTGCCCACATGTGTCCAATCCACCTTCCATCAGCAGCTGTGCAAGTTACTCCTCCTCTGGCTGCCTCTATGTCAGAGGTTTCCCTTATTCTGAGCAGAAGGTATATATCTACTGTTGAACCGAGGTGCACATTCTATTTCCCCGGCTATATTAAAAGCTAGTTGTAGTACTCAATTGATTTTAAGCTTACAAATCAGATAACCTGAATTACATGAGACCCTTGATACCAGTCAAGTTGGTATCCTCTGTGTCTTCTTACTGTAATGGTAAGTGGGAAATAATGAGGAAAGACCTCCCCCATGCTCAGTTTCCCTTTACAAATATTTTCAAATATGAAGATCTACCTCTCAGTGACCCACTCACTGGTAATCTCATTGCCTAGACCATCTCCTGCCTTAATGGTCTCCTTGGTCTCCTTTTGCTGGAGGAGACCAAGTACACATGGAGGAGGCATTTTCAGAATTTTCTTGGTAATTTTCACAAAATAACATGTCATTATTACACAAATATAAAATAAAACACAAAAAACTCATCACGAGATTACCACAGCAGGTGTTAATTCAATTTTTGCAAATAAAGTTTAGACCAGGTGCTAAATCTAGTGAAGGGTAGACAGTCTTGTCCCAATCCAAAACATCACACTAGCTACACAAAGTAACTAGGTAGAAAGCAACTTAATAAAAGATACCATTTGCAAATATTTACCAAAACTACAACATCTGAGATATTGACAATTTGTTGTTCTACAATCAATTTCACAGAATGTAGTACCCACAGATATTTAAAATATAATGGTACTAAAACAATACAATCGGACGGATGACTACATGAAGAATCTAAAGACAGAATTAACACCACAAACTCATATGGTGCCTATTTCAAATCAATGGACAGTTAAGAGGGACCTTATATTACCTCTCTTCCACTCTGTTGCACACATGCCTGTGGGTGGGGATGCCCTCATACAAAAGTTTAATCAGGACTGCACAGATGTTTACAGACACTAGTGGAAAAAGATGCCAGGTACTGGGCAGCAAAATAATCACTACTTATCTGATGCAATACAGATACAGCCAAACCTCCAAACAATTATTTTTTTCTGAAACATTCTTAGATATTTACCTCAATTTGCAGAACAAAACCAAATTTCAAAGGCTTGACAGTCACGATGAAATGAAATTTTATCTTCCTGACATGCCATCAAACATATTCATGTCTATTCAGAATATACAGGCTACTCCAAAGATAAAAATAGATGTAATTCATAAATTACAGCCATGCAATCTCATGAAGCGCATTCATAAAAAGCGATTCAGGAAAAATAATGAACAACTGAAAGGAACAATTCAGCTCAGCTCAATCATGAATTACGGGCTTAGACAGACTCTAGAACTGATTCTTGACAAAGATTTTACTAGATTGCAATAATGGTTTCTGGAGACTTGAAACACAGTCACAGTCTTATCATTTTACCTTCTATACACAGAATATACCATGGAATTTTCTATCATTTCCCTCTGAAATTCCTCAGTCACTGTGTTAGGAACATGGACACACCACATTTCAGCATTTCAAGGATGACCTGGAGAATCAGCAACACTCCTGTGACAGCTATTTCTTTATGATATCTGGGATAGCAGACAGGGTTTTTTCAGTCATCTCTGGGGTGATGCACTTACCCCGAGACAACAAAGCATCAAAGCATCAAAGGAGTTTATGTAACAGGGTTGCTGAAACGGGACCAATTTAATAAAAAAAAAAATGGGATCCAGTTGATACACGGAAGAAATGCTACCACTTTTCTGAAGGAGGTGGTTTTGTGCTTACTTTGGTACCACTTCTTGAAGTTAGAAGCAGAGAAGGCTGTGACAGGGCTGCAAGCCTCACTTGGTGTGGCAGAGGGTTTCCATACCTCCCTCGCATTGCTGAAGGACCAGCAGTGCCGATCTGGCTCTGCATCTCATGGGGAGCAAATTGCAGGGCATCAACTACAGCGGGGGGCACATGCAGGCACTTGCTTTTCTGGAAAAACCGCAGAGACCAACTGCAGTTCTTCAGAGGGCCAGAAAAACAGCAAAAGCTTTAGTATTTTACAGCAGACTGACAGGTATTTTTGTCACAAGCTAACATATAACCAGTGGTGATTTGACACGCTCACAGCGCTGGGCACTGACCCTCAGAGGAAAAATCTGGCAGATTATTCTCTAAGATGCACAGTTAACTCCAGCCTACATTTTATGCAAACTGCTTTTCCTTACAGAATATTCATATTCAACTTAATAGGAAATTACATTTCCACACATTTCTGTAAACACCTATCCATCAAATTTAATAAAACTATGTATGCTTTGCATGAATCTCTACAGAATAGCTCAACAGATGCTATGGACAAGAACTCTTTGTGTTGCTTGAGGCATTTGAGCTTCCACAGAAATTGCTCAGTATCCTCTCCTGACTTGCAATGTCAGTTTCACAGTCAGCTCTGTGGGGCTGTGTAACAGGCACACCTGCAAGAACCTTCAATCTACCATTACAAACAATCTAACTGTGAATTTTCTCCACTAATGATCCTTTCTCATTGACATACACCGGGTATGCATTTGAAAGAGAAAGAACTACTTCAGGTTTTTCTTTTAAAAATGGTGAAGCCCAAGATTTAGCTTCATTGAACATACGTTCTTGCTTTGATAAGTCATTCCTTACATTCCTTCCACAGCAGCAAATGCTTGTCATTTCAGTGCTAAATATTTCATATGTAAGCATCGTATCTTCACCTACAAATGATATTAAAAGGGAAAAATTGAATACTTGATTTATTTCTTTTTTTTTAAACAATAAGCAAGTATGCAACAAGGAACCCAAGAATCAGTTTTAAGATGCATGAGTTGGCTTGGATGTGTTATAAAAAATTGTTAGATATTTAAATTAATTATATGTATATATACACACACAGATGTGCACACAATATTGTTAATAGTTCTGTAGAGAACACCACTTTGCTGCTTCTCTCATTGCATTACTAACTCTGAACCTAAATCTGAATCTTGAAAATCTCACTTTTTCTGAAGGAAACTTCAAAACATTTTTAGTAAGAGGATAAGGATATACTCGTATCTACAATATAAGTGTTATTTCTCACCCTCAAACCTCCTTCAGTTAATGCTTGTGTGGCAAAAACTGGCTGCAATAGAAAAATACTAAAATCATGTACCTTCTATAAACCGATGTCAAAGTGTAGGAATTAAGGATCAAGTATGCCACTAAACCCTGACCAAATTGTATCAGCAGTAAGCATCACCATCACTCGAGATTATGTTCAGATAGGATTCTAACACTCAATTTCTACATTTTGTACATCTGTATAACTACAGTGTCTAATCCAACCACGTAGCAGATTAATTAAAAGGCAGATTCTCTCCTTTCATGCCCTCCCCCCTTTAAATCTAAAAAACTCAGTATTCCAATTCCAACTCCAAGTTGAATCAACACATTCTGTAGCATCAGACAGCCTCTCCCTTTTAAATGAAAAGCTGTTTTTCCATTTCCTGTCCTAAATATCTGTGCAGTGTACTGACACAGTGCCTAATTCTAGAAACTGGTAAACTAGTACATTTATGTACATCGATATGCACAATATATATATGAATACACGTCTGACAATTTGTTCATTGAATCACTCTGGAGCCAAAAATAAAATTAAAACTTTTATTGCAAATCAGAAAGTAAAAATTTTAAACTGTTAATTAACAATAGCATGCCTGAAAATATGAAGGAAAAAATAATAACTTTTGGGGGTAAATTAGAGAGAGATTAAAGTATAATAAAAGACAGATTAAGTCTTGCATACTGTTAATATGAATGGCTGAGGTCAGTGTTAAGCACATGTTTGAACAGTCAAGTAAATAAATTAGGATGGAAAATATTTTATGATTCCATGTCCTGGAAAACTATAATTGGTAGTCTGCTGAATGAACACTAACAATATAACATGGCATGATCAAAACCTTCAGATTTGATCGTTAGTTTCTGTAACTTCATCATTCTGACTTACTGTCACATCTATACGTGTATTCTGCCCTTGCCTGACAGACCTCTCTTCTTGAACTTTAAGTCCCTTTGTTTCTTTCACATCTGACTCTAATAATTCTCCTCATACCTAAATCCTTACTGTCTTACTTTAAGCTACCCCTCAACAAAGAGTGCAATCAAAAGCTTTATTTCCTAGCCTGGCTGTTGACAGGTAAGACAAAGGAGTTTTGTTCATTTTTCAGCTAACCAGAATTTCCAGAATAAGGTTATAAAATATCTACTCCTTGTATTTTCTTACCCCTACTGAGGCACCACACTTTTTAAAACATATGCAGGCTAACAGATGCCGCCGTCCTCCTTTTTATTACCACCCACACTCATTGAAACTCGGTTGCAGGCAGCAGTTCTGCAAAGCACCCTCATACACTCTGAAGTATATACTTGTGACTGCGTAATTTTTGGTAGCACCTAGAGATCTCCTTCAAGATGGGACCCCCACTGAACTGGGCACTGTCCAAACACACTGGAAGCCAGGTGTTTTTTTTCACAGTTATTGTTAAGTCGCTTCATAAATAAGGCACCCTTATTGATAAATATTCAGCTGGATTCCTCAAAAGCAAGAAAAAAGTAAAAATCATGTAGATGCAAAAACAAGACACTACTTAATTTTGCACCTTTTAATTATTGTAAGCAGGTCATCAGATTAAAATTAAGTACATCTTGGTAATCTTCACAGGCTTGCTTCCAAATAATTGAGAGTATTAGAGAATAAGACATTCTGGGAGCTGAACAAATGTTAGAAACCGGTATTGTAGACCATTTCATATACAAAGATTTATAAAGTTGGAAATAAAATTTCAATGTTTCTAAGCCAGAAATAAAAGGAGGGATCTGTCAAAGCTGCAAAAGCTAGTTGATCCCCAAATCTACATTTTGAAGAGAGGTAGATTAAAATTTCAATAGTGTGCATACACTTTTACTGTATTGCTACACTTTTTTTGTTGTGACTCTGCTCCATATTATAAAACTTTTCACAAAGGATAGATTGTCATTGGCAATAAGAAAACACAGAATGTGTTTTTTTTATTCCAGCATTAAACCAGAAACATCTGCTAAGTGTCTTTTAAAATCCATGGTTAGAAATACTATTTATAAAAAGCCCTGCTGCCTCAACATTATAATCGAGTTTTTTTAACATTCTTCCTAGTAAAAACTGCAGAACAAAGTATTACTAATGAATTGTAAATTTGGAAACAAAATTCCATTTTTCTAGCACGTGTCAACACAGGAACTCCTAATGACCATCAGTACTTAGATAAATCAAGGAAAGTTTTTCTAAATGTTATTTCTCTGACTGAAGATGTAGGTTTTGAATCTCTCTATTTTTCACACATTCCCTTATTGTTGAGCCTCTCTACAATAAGACAATGCTAAGACTCAGGAAACTTAAATGATTTTAAAAAATGAAATAAAAAAAAAAAAAACCCAACAACCAAAAAAGACCCCAACTTATTCCATTATGTTTGGAAAAATCCTATTTAAATCCTATTTAAAAATCCTATTTATGATATACTCCTACACAGATATTTTAAAGCCTTTATAGTTCTGTAGAAGTGGGAACTCTGTCTGTGACAGCTACAGTGACAGAAAGAAGCAGAAAGAACCTGCTGTACTGTTTGACTCCGGAACGTTGGCCAATAAGATAAGGCAGAAACTGCAAAATACACTTCCTGGAAAAGATAAAAGTTCAAGATCCAAAATAAAAATTTGCTTCCTCTGTAGAAATAGCATTTGAAGGGATGCTGCCAAGGCTTTTTTTTTTTTTTTCCCTGCCAAATGCTGGATCCTAGCTCCTTCACCAAAATAGTTCTGAGCAACATTGTCCAGATTGTTCGATAGAACCAAAGCCTTGCTTCAGCTTCTTGCTGATTCCTCAAGCCTCCTTCACAGAACAAGCTTTCTGATTTTCAGTTAGTCTGAAGTAGCTAAGTTACTCAAGTCAAACTGAAATGAAAAATACTTTCAAAAAAGCATTTTTCTCCTACAATAAGCTATACACTAAGAAAAATATATGAATTAGTTATTGTCAAAGCTATTACGAACAAATCATCTGATGCTAGTATCTTTAGCTGCCATATGTGTAATTATCAAAGATTTCCTACTCATTTGAAAGACAACTGCTATAAAGATCCAAATAAACACTGAATTACACCTTTAGAATAAAATACTGTAAATTCCTCTAATTTTCCATAGCACTTTGTTTTTAAGAATCAAAATCGATCATAAGAAATAATTCAATTCTCCTTAGTTGAATACTTGGTTGGGGTGTGCTTCTTTTTCCTTATTTTTTTTTTATTTTAAACTTTTGTTTTTCCCCTAGTACCTTAATGTTTTGGTTCATTTCCTTTTTCTCTTCCTATAAACTTTCCTTTTGATTTTTCAACTCATTTCCACAGAGCTATGAATATTTTTTAAGGAGATTCCATTCAGTCTCCACATTCAGCTAGTCTGTGGGAAAGAAAAGTGTGACCAGACCAAATTACTGAAAAAAAGCAGCCCAGTCTTAAAAAAAAACCAAACATGGTTTGAATAAAAAATACTGGCATTAGTATTAAAACACCTTTAATTAAATAGAAATAGGAATGGAAACATTTTGTTTCCTGTCAAGAACAGGAGTACACTTTCACTGCTGAAAAAAGTCAATGTTTAAAAAACAGCTTATCCCTTAAACAGTACACAATGTAGACATTGCAAGAACTGTGAAGCAATATACCTGTACGTCCACTGTGCATCTACAAGGGCACATAGGAAATATTTTAAAAAGAGAACATTTTTTTCCCCTTATTTGGCCTATGGGAGAAAGAATTTAACGTTTTAATATTATTTTGTTTATGGAGTTGATGCTGTGTATATGTGTGGGGCAGATGCCTTGACCATTTAAATGAATCTGTGTACTTCAAAAGGGCTGAGTCATAAATGATTTTATTATATAGTATTTTCTGGCTCACCCATTTCTTTCTGTTATCTTACTGCAAGAACCAATTTTTTTGCTGGGGAATAAAAGTTAACATGAATTATTTAGGCTTTTTCTTTCTCAAAAATGAGTTATATTCCCTTAAGATTTTAAGAGCATCCACCAAAACAGTGGTGGACTGCTGGTATCCTATGTTCTTCTGCAAAAGCGCTGAGAGCGAAAACCAGGGCCCGGTGCAATCACATCTCGTGATGGTTCACCCATCCTTCCGCTCACTGTGCTGGGGCTTGCCCTTGCCACAGCAATAGGGTGTGGTGTGTACAAGAGGTTTAAACAGTTTCAGAGATAGCATGTTGCTTAAAGTACCAGTAGTCAGAAATTCCATGCACACCAAGGAAAAAAAAAAAAGGGTGGTGTACAGCACTTGTTAGGGCAAGAGATGGTAACCATAACTTCAGATACTGAATTAAGCTATCACCGTCTCCAAGCCCCTGTCTCCTCCCAGGGCAACCGTGTACACTTGCCATATACACAGATAATGTATATCCATATTCTTTTTCCAAAGACAGCTTAGTGAAATCAGTATTACCTAACTCATAGTCCTTCCATGTACATTTTTGACAAGCAGAATGAAGTCCAGCTCTGGAATTTTGAACAAGGTCAGAAATAGGTAAGAAAATCTGGTGTTTAGTTTTGGAAGTATGATTCAGAGAACAGCTTCTTTTCTTTTGTTAAAAATGAAACTGTTTATTTGCATTTATCTGGAATTCTGTCAAATCAAAGTCAGAATTTTAAAGTGTTGAGTTTGTTAACTGTTGGGATCACTAAATACACATCAGCTAATCTTCTAAACTAGTACTGAATCAAACAAAAAATAAAATATAAAAAAGAAAATTTAAACAAATTGTTCAGAGTTTACTTTTTAGCTTTTTATGTACAGAAAGTTCAGTAGAACATATTGCCATTGTTGTTGCCATGCCCAATTCTAAAAAAAAAAACAGAGCTAATTTTTTAATAAGGTAATATTTTTTTCCAGAGCTGTAAGCAGATAAGAGTATGAGTCATATCTATGTTTCCAAATGAAACTGGCAAAATCGTCGAAGAATAGTATTATGCATAGGAACTGTTTAAAATAGTGCTTAATATTCTGCAGAATAAAGAGTTCAAGTACAATTCAAATGCAAAATGTGCAGTCCAACTCCTAATGGAACCTAAAGACACTATTTCAGAGACAAAGTTCTGAAATTCCAACCACACTGAAATAACCCAGACCCAAATTCAAAAACCCCCACTGCCCAAAAAACCCCCAGAAGCATTTGGAAAGTGTAATATAATTCAATAAATACAACTATGCAGCTTATGCAACTCTGTCAGTGTAAAGAGTCTGCCAAGTTGATATGTAGAGCAAGAGCTCAGGAGGCCTACTACAATTTTCAGGGGGGAAAAAAAATCCAGGCAAGTAAATAAATGATAATATTTTAAAAACTTTCATATACATTTCCTGACACATTACAGAATCACAGAATTATAAGGGTTGGAAGTGACCTCTGGAGATCATCTGGTGCAACCCCCCTGCCAGAGCAGGCTCACCTACAGCAGGTTGCACAGGAACACAACCAGGCAGGTTTTGAATGTCTCCAGAGATGGAGACTTTCAACACCTCTCTGGGCAGCCTGTTCCAGTGCTCTGCCACCCTCAAAGTAAAGAAGTTCCTCCTCATGTTTAGGTGGAACTTCCTAAGCACAAGTTTGTGCCCATTACCTCTTGTCCTGTCACTGGGCACCACTGAAAAGAGCCTGGCCCCATCCTCCTGACACCCACCCTTTAAGTATTTATAAACGTTGATAAGATCCCCCCTCAGCCATCTTTTTTCCAGACTGAAGAGACCCAAATCCCTCAGTCTTTCTTCATAAAAGAGGTGTTCGAGTCCCTTACTCATCTTAGTAGCCCTTTGCTGTACCCTCTCCAGCAGTTCCCTGTCCTTCTTGAAGCGGGGAGCCCAGAACTGGACACAGTACTCCAGGTCCAGCCTCACCAGGGCAGAGTAGAGGGGCAGGATGACCTCCCTCCACCTGCTGGCCACACTCTTCTTGATGCACCCCAGGATGCCATTGGCCCTTTTGGCCACAAGGGCACATTGCTGGCTCATGGTCATCCTGTTGTCCACCAGGACTCCCAGGTCTCCTTCCACAGAGCTGCTCTCCAGCAGGTCAGCCCCCAACCTGTACTGGTGCATGGGGTTACTCCTCCCCAGGTGCAGCACCCTACACTTGCCCTTATTGAATTTCATAAGGTTTCTCTCTGCCCAACCCTCCAGTCTGTCCAGGGTCTCTGGACGGCGGCACAGCCTACCGGTGTGTCAGCCACTCCTCCCAGTTTTGTATCATCAGCAAACTTGCTGAGGGTGCACTCCATCCCTTCATCCAGGTCATTGATGAATATATTGAAGAGGACTGGACCTAGTACTGACCCCTGGGGAACACCACTCATCACTGACCTCCAACTAGACTCTGTGCCCCTAATCACTACCCTCTGAGCTCTGTCTTTCAACCAGTTTTTTATCCACCTTACTGTCCATTCATCTAACCAACACTTCCTAAGCTTCCCTATGAGGATGCTGTGGGAGACCGTGTCAAACGCCTTGCTGAAGTCAAGGTAGACAACATCCACTGCCCTCCCCTCATCTATCCATCCAGTCATGCCATCATAGAAGGCTATCAGATTAGTCAGACATGATTTCCCCTTGGTGAATCCATGTTGACTACTACTGATAGCTTTCTTTTCCTCCCAGAACGAGCTGTTCCATCATCTTTCCAGGGATGGAGGTGAGGCTGACCGGCCTGTAGTTCCCCGGCTCCTCCTTCTTGCCCTAAGTCTTTTGAAGACTGGAGTGCCCCAGTCTTTTGAAGACTGGAGTGACACTGGGTTTCCTCCAGTCCTCAGGCAGCTCACCTGTTCTCCAGGACCTTTCAAAGTTGATGGAGAGTGGGCCCAGCAACGATTTCGGCCAGCTCCCTCAGCACTCTCAGGTGCATTCCATTGGGACCCATGGATTTGTGGATATCCAGTTTACTTAATTGATCTCTAACTTGATCCTCCTCAACCAAGGGGAAGTCTTCCTTTGTCCAGACTTTCCCTGTTACCTCCAAAGTCTGGGACTCCTGAGGGCTGGTCTGAGGAGTAAAGACCGAAGCAAAGAAGACATTCAGTAACTCCACCTTCTCCACATCCTCCGTCACCATGGCTTCTGTCTCATTCAACAGTGGGCCTACATATTCTCTAGTTTTCCTTTTGCCTCCAATATACGTGAAGAAACCCTTACTACTTGGAGACAATCATGATAAAGTGGCTCTTAAAGCCTGAGGCTATACACGTTGCTTAAGCAGCTAGAAGCTTCCCCTTCCGCTATACACGTTGCTTAAGCAGGTAGAAGCTTCCCCTTCCGCTTCCCACTCAAACAGCATCCAGAGTTCCAACTCTGATCTGTGAAGTTCACCCTAAATACTTACTTTACTGTATCTTTCATGCAGTTAACATGGAAGACAAAGCTACCACAACCACAAAAAAATTAAGCTACAAGTATCATCAAAAAAGAGCTTTGTGTTATAAGAGATATGGTCAAAAGATTTTTAGGTATACTTTTTTTTTAGGGATAGTATGACAGTAATTAGAGAGCTTAGAGAGTAATTAGAGAGCTTCATATGGAGAAAATTCCTACTTTTTGACATCCATGATTGTCGTGGTTCTGGCGGGGATAGGGTTAATTCTCCCCAGGCTCCAGCAGGGACACAGGTATTACATCCTATGTGAGACATGCCCCCGCTGAGCTGAGCTGCCGGAGGGTGGGGGGAACAAGAAGTTGCCGCTTGGAGTGGGCTGGGGCATCCCGGATCAGGTCGGTGACCAGCCGTTCCTAACCGCATTTGTACATTACTCTATCCATGTTATTGTTGTTGTTTTCTTGTTCCCTTTGCTGTTCTGTTAAGCTGTCTTTGTCTCAACCCACGAGTTTTGCCTTTTTTCTTCCGATTCCGTATTGAGGAAGCCCGACAGAGCGGCACGTAGTTCTTTGTTGCCGTCTGAGACCAAACCACGACAATGATACAAAGTTAGATTTTTACACGTCAGACTTCATTTCTCCTTAACAGTATAGAGAGGATGTGTACATTTGATAGTTTTTTGCTCTATTAATTTTAAACAGAACTGTTCAATAAATTCAATCAGTTTTACCTTTGCAAAACCAATCACCTGTTTTTAAGTCATAACTTAATTCTGATGATAATTAGGACAGAAAGAACACTTAATTTCTGAGGACATCTCCTGTGGAAAGAAGCAATATGCAGCTAAAAGTAAGCTTCTTGGGGTCAATGATTGCTATTCAATTAGGTTTCCTCAGTGTCAAAGTGAATTGGGTCATAAGCTTACAATCACAATTTAAATAATTGTTTGACCAAACTAGTGGGCTACACTTGAAATATAGTTACAGAAATCTTAATAAAAATTTTAACATTAATTTCACATAATGACATGCATTATATCATTATGCAGGAGGCCTGCATGGATGAACAAGGAGCTCCTGGACAAGCTCAAAAGTTAAAAGGAGGCCTACAGAAGGTGGAAGCAAGGACGGATTGACTGGGTGGAATACAGAGAAACTGTCCGAGTGGCCAGGAAACAGATTAGGCAAGCTAAAGCACAGATAGAATTAAATCTGGCTAGGGACATTAAGGATAACAAGAAAAACTTCTGTAAGTATGTCAGGGATAAAAGCAAGACTAGGGAAGATGTGGGGCCATTTCCGTAAGGAAAAAGGAGACCTGATTCCCCAGGATATGGAGAAGGCTGAGGAACTGAATGACTTTTTTGCCTCGGTCTTTACTGGCAAGGGCTCCAACAACACCACCCAAGTTGTAGAAGGCAAAGTCTGGGTCTATGAGAATGAAGAACCGCCCACTGTAGGAGAAGATCAGGTTTGAGACCATCTGAGGAATCTGAAGGTACATAAGTCCATGGGACCTGATGAAATCCATCCATGGGTCCTGAGGGAGGCGGCAGATGAAGTTGCTAAGCCACTTTCCATTATATTTGAAAAGTCATGGCAGTCTGGTGAAGTTCCCACTGACTGGAAAAGGGGAAACATAACCCCCATTTTCAAAACGGGAAAAAAGGAAGACCTGGGGAACTACAGACCAGTCAGCCTCACCTCTGTGCCCAGCAAGATCATGAGGCAGATCCTCCTGCCTCAAGAGGCCATGAGGCAGAAACTCTGCTAGGACACATGGAAAATAAGGAGGTGATTGGTGACAGCCAACATGACTTCACCAAGGGTAAGTCATGCCTGACAAATCTGGTGACCTTCTATGATGGTGGTACAGTGTTGCTAGATATGGGGAGAGCAACTGACGTCATCTACATGGATTTATGCAAAGTGTTTGACACTGTCCTGCATGACATCCTGGTCTCTAAATTGGAAAGGCATGGATTTGATGGATGGACCACTCAGTGGATAAGGAACCAGCTAGATGGCTTCACTCAAAGGGTTGCAGTCCAAGTGGAAACCAGTGACGAGTGGCATTCCTCAGGGGTCTGTACTGGGACTGGTACTGTTTAACATCATTGTCAGCGACATAGACAGTGGGATTGAGTGCACCCTCAGCTACTTTGCCAATGACATCAAGCTGCGTGGTGTGGTTGACACGCTGGAGGGAAGGGATGCCATCCAGAGGGACCTGGACAGGCTTGAGAGATTGGCCTGTGAGAACTTCATGAAGTTCAAGAAGGCCAAGTGCAAGGTCCTGCACCTGGATCATGGCAATCCCAGGCACAAGTACAGGTTGGGTGGAGAGCGGCTTGTGAGCAGCCCAGAGGAGAAGGACTTGAGGGTGCTGGTGGACGAGACGCTCAACATGAACCAGCATGCAGCTCTGGAGTCTTCAGCACAAGAAGGACATGGACTATTGGAATGGGTCCAGCGTTGGATGAACAGAGGACTGAAACACCTATGGTATGAGGACAGGCTGAGAGAGTTGGGGCTGTTCAGCCTGGAGAAGAGAAGGCCCTGGGGAGACCTTATAGCAGCCTTCCAGTACCTGAAGGGGGCCTATAGGAGAGGTGGGGAGGGGCTCTTTATCAGTGAGTGGAGTGATAGGAGGAGTGGTAATGGTTTCAAACTGAAAAAGGTTAGATTTAGATTAGATATGAGGAAGAAAATCTTTACTGTGGGGATGGTGAGAAGCTGTGGATGACCCATCTCTGGAGGTGTTCAAGATCAGGCTGGATGGGTCTTTGAGCAGCCTGGTCTAGTGGGAGGTGTCCCTGCCCACGGCAAGGGGGTTGGAACTAAATGATCTTTAAGGTCCCTTCCAACCCGAACCATTCTATGATTCTATGACATGAAGAAAGGGTTTCAGATATCACCACATGCCAAAACCACCAGAAGTGACAGTGGAAACTGCAGGGAGATTGACTGTAACAAAAATAAACTGTCTGATAAGAAAGAGAATGGGAAAATATTTTCTTATCTGGATAGTTATTAACTTGAAAAAAATTAAAAATATAAATTGTAATAATTATTTCAAAAGCAAAGGAATCACTTTTCCTTGTTTCTTCTAAGTCTAATTATATTTAAGTTTCAGGAGTTTTTCAAAGCATGAACCAATACTTCAGAGACTTGTTCAGTTGCTCTTAATCAAATTCAGGTAGCTGTTCCTATTTTCTTCAAAAGACCAGAACCAAGCAATAACAGAGATTTGAGTGCTTTATAATCTGCTTTTATTTAACATACCAGAAAAACTAACAGATGATATGAAAAAGAAGTACTGTGAAGTTATTTCTTTTTTGTCTAATATTGTTAATTTAATTTGGATCTGACCAAAAGGAGGTCAATGTTTTTTATCCACTTTATTGGATTTTGGATGTGCCTCTGAATATTTTGTCCTTAAATCGATTTTGTGCATAATTGCCTGTATGGAAATGAAAAGAAACCCTAAATATCTGTGCAGCATGTCATAGTTAACCAATGGCCCCTGCACTAAACATTGCATCTCTAAAGAATACACCAAAATAACAATGGTACCACTAGCTGCTTATTTTATACCTTAAATGAATACAGACACAAAACAAGACAAGTTTTTTAATCGCATTCACAGTCACGCAACTGTTAGAAAACTTTTGTTTTCTTGCAGGAGTTAATTTCTCCGAGCTAATTCTAAACAATGAAATATATGTCATTTTGACACATTAATACAAAGCAGAAATAGTTCTATAGCTAACCATCAACAAATAAAGCCATGCTGTAGTATGCAATGAAAGGTTATGAAATGCAAATTGTTGGTAAATCTATGCAGGGTACAGTATGTTGGCAAAGAACAATGAAATAAATGATATGGTTAAATGCCTCTTCTTCTGTAATCTCTGTGGAGATGACCTTTATTATATCACATATTTGATTTAAAGATTTTGTAATTGTTTTCATAGATCAAGTATAAACTAGTTTCTGGTTGATGGTTTTGTTTTTGTGAGACTGCACAGAACGAGATCCGGTATTAGAAACTGATTGATTGATATTAGTATTAGTAGTATAAGCAGATTGATAGAAAACTATCCCAAATAATGAATTTAATATTCATTTTTCCAGCATACCATACAGTTAATATTTCTATTTAACATTGACTGCTGGCAACAACGTAGGTTCTGGCTTCATGGCTCTCTTATCAAGGACTTCAGTTGCATAGCCATATTCTTCAAAGTTTATCACTCAACTATGTAAGAAGTCTCACTTAACCCAATTGGCATATTCTGTCAATACAACAGAATTGGGGTAAGTCTGCAACATCAAATATTAGCTATTGCATATTAAGTTTCAAGTTTCAGTACTTTCTTATTGGTAACGTTACATGTATTCCAGGAACTGTGAACCAAAAATACACACTTCCTGCAAAGGTACACTTACAAGCCCTATTTGTTTTGGAACTAAAACACTGTCTTAAGATGCAAAGGAAATCCAAATTACTAAACACCATAAAAATTAAATGAAAATTTAAAGATCAAGCAGAATGCCCCCAAGGAGATAAAGTTCACAGTACATTGTACATGTGTGATTTTTGCTTTTACTACAAGACATTTGAGTATTCCTCATATGTAAAATCACTTTTCAATCTAGGATATTTGAATATTGTAGTAAAATGGCAGGTAAAGTGAAAAGTAATAAAAGTTTAATATGTGATAGTTCTGTCCTGCCATAAATGGAGGGCAATAGCACTCTTTCTAATCAGTAATTCCACTGAAAAGTTTTAAAAAAATATGCCTCTGACATACTTCAACCACAACACCTGGAAAAACAAATGATAAAGCAAAATACAAAAATATTACTCCATTTCAGCTAATAACTATTTTTTTTTTCTTTCAGTTTTTCCGGGACAATATTTACGAGTTTGGGGTTTTATTTCCATAACAGGTGAGGAAAAAAAAAACACCACCACCAAAGAAAAAAAAAACAAGAGAAAATAGAGGGGAAGAAGGCAAATGGGTACCCTAAGGACATACATTTAGAAAAGCTGAAGTTAGATTGAAAAAGCCTCAAAATGAAATTAAGTTCTTCACTTATTTGAAAAACTCAATCCAACAGTCTGATGAATGAATCATTCTCCTTCTCCAGCCAGCTTATTTAACTCTGCTGCTTGCATATTTGTTTATCACGAGAATGTTATGGTAATTTTGCCTATAGCTGACATAAAATCTCAGGTGTGCCTTCTGTGTGCTAATACAGTCTTAAACAAGATGTAAAACTCTGAAGTATTTTATTAATATTTTTTAAGATATTTATCAAATGCCAAACTAAGCCACAGGAAGTTTTCCTTTAAATTTGATGGGGGTTCACATGTATTTAAGAAATTACTCCGCCTACAGACTGCCTTTCAGAATAAATAAATAATGAATGAAACCCCATTTAGTTCCAGGTTCAAAAATAAAAACACTTGAAGAATGAAAGAGAGAGCTGCAAAACTGAGTTGCCATATCTTCTAGCTAACTTGACAGTGAGAAGAAACAGGACAGAAAAGTCTCTCTGCAAAAAATATACACAGATCAAGCAAAGAGAGCAGAAAGAGTAAGTGGTAAAAATAGTCATACTTCAAATGTTTTATACAGAGAGAAAATTTGAAACCCTTTACAATGCAATATAATTCTCCAGAGAGGAAATGCCTTAATTAGAAGAGATGAGACAATCTGACTAAAGCAATACTCGAGACAAAAGGAGATATGGAACAAAGCCTAGACCTTAACCTCACAATGTTGCAACCCTTGTAAAGAGCCAAGTTGGTTCTCAGACTGTATCAGACTAAATGGAAAAACTCAATTCATCTTCAGTAACAAGTAATTGAAAATATCACTTCAAAAAATCCTGCAATAATTTATGAAAAATAGTGTGAAAAATTAAAAATCTTCAGAAAATAGAACTATTTCAGAAGTAATACTGGAGTCCACATGAGCAAAACAACAATCAGAGGACCTTTCAATACACTTCTCAAAAATGTGGATTTGCTTTCAACAAAGCTCACAGTCAAGGACAAGCCTGTGACTTTCAGTAGAATTGCATGAAATTTTCAACCAAAACTATTTCAGGAATTAAAAATTAGAAAACTTAAGGCAAATCAATTTCTGAGTTCATCAGGATTTTATCAAATTTTATCAAAACAACAAAACCACCTCTGTTTCAATGTTTCCAACAAACTGCTTCAGTGAGAAATTATTTTTTTCCAAAATTTCCCAATTTTAAGCAGAACATTCTTAACATACAAAACTATTTATTCTAGATTCAAACAGATACTTCACTTGTTCTAAAACATTTTCTACTCCTCTGTTTCCTCTTTGTGCCCCATGACTTAAAAGATACCATGAAAATTTAAAAGGAAAAAAAAAAGAGAAAAGAAGCATGAGTAGGATACTTCTCACCATTTCTTTGTTTTTTCAAGGAGTAAACATAATTTAAAATTCAAGGCACAAGACTAGATGTTTGCCATGATCTAACAGTAATTGCAGTTTCCCCTCTGCTCTGATAGTTGAAAAAGAAATCACAAAATCTTCAAGCACCACAAATTTTAGAACAGGTACAAATACAAATGTTGTCATATATTTTTCAGGAAACTCTTCAGCAGAAACAGTTCCTTAATTTTACCTTAAGCATAACCTTTCTTACAATTTAGAACTGTATTAAATGACTAACTGCAGCTATTCAGCAGCGCCTCAACCTTAGAGGCTCTCTCTCACAACTCCATGAAGTGAATTACACACTGTTTAAGGAAAATTCTGAGCAGGCATCTCCCTTGACGGTGCTTACCTACCTGAACAATGTGGTGCTTGTTTTAGGGCTGACCCTCAGGCCTGCCATCTCACACCTCACAGCTGCCAACAAAGCTACTCTACAATAATCATATAAAATAACCAAACAACCTAATACAGTGGGAAGAAAAAAATAAATCTAGCTGTATCTTAATTTCCAGCAATGAAAATTAAGTAAAAATATGACTTCCACTCCACACAGCATTCAAACTTACATTTGTGTAAAACACACATACAAAGTAGGCTTTACAAAAATTCTTCCCTGAAATACATTCTATCAGACTTTTTTCCATTCAATAAAAGCCTTAATATAAAGCACTTTGCTGCTAAAACTTGAGGCTATTGGCAATTAGAAAAAAAAGTTGGGTTTTTTTTTGAAAAAACTGTTTAAAAAACCTTTTATAATATAGCTTTCACTAAATTCTATTAAATCACATTCCAAATATTTCAGTGGAACATTCAGGTTTGTAATACATTTCTAAATAAAGAGATTTCAAGTATATCTTCATATTTGTTTTTTATTTTTCTACTTAAACAATACCTGAGCAGTATAATACTATGTTATGCATTGCATTAACTATCAAAATATTTTATCAATCCAAACTTGCTGGAGAGAATAGGAGAGGAAACAGTAGGAAACTTTTGCTTTTTGCTCACATCCACAAAGTTTTAAGCAGTTCTGATTTCCTACAGTTCTCAATAAACTACATATTATTAGCTATGTATTTTATTTGTATACTTACATACTTGTTTTTTTCCCTATGACTAGTCACAGATCTTTTGTATAATTACATGACCTTGCACATGGTAATAAACTAGGTCATATATGATAGAAGACTGTGTTAAGAGTCTGTAGAATCATTGTGAACAACCTATTTGAACATTCAAAAACTACTCTTAAAAAAACATGACTTTCCTGTTGTGTGTTACTCAGACTGATGAGCTTCAGAGCTCATTTAAAATCCTCACAAATGGTCCTGTTCGATAAACATCTGGGCAACCAACTTTGAGACTTATCTTTGTTAAATTTCTTGTCTGGTTGTTCTGACATCAGCTAGTTGGGAAGAACACGACCCTAATTAAGCCACTGGAAGAAAAACTGCCAACAATTTTGTGATTCATTTCCCGTAAGTCGCAGTATGCCGGAGTTGATTAAAGGGACAACTCAGAAGAAGGGGTGGAAAGGAATACTTAATGAAGCAGCCTAAAAACCAAATCACTCTTTCTGTCTCTCACATATGCACAATGCTATGAATAGTCTCATAGCTACAATTTCAAAGAAACAGCCAGCCAGATGATATTTTTCTGATGAGTCAGAGCTAAGATTAAAAAAAACAACACACCAACCCAAAACACCTAAATAGCTACAGTGTGAGCTGTAGGGATTTTTTTTTTTAATCAAAATATATTTTGGATAAAAATACCTTCTCATTGTAATTTACACTTTTGTGCAAACAAACATTTTACAGAAGGGAAAATAGTGTTTGCAACCAGCAGTGATAATCGCCACAAGCGAGACAGCGAAAAGAAAAACATTCAACACTTGGAATTCCTATTATATATGAAGCACAGCTAAAAAAAAAAAAACAAAAAAACACAACAACAACAACAAAACAAAATAAACCAAACCAAACAAACAAAAAAACTAAAACAAAAACATAACAAAAAGAAGCAGCCCTTCAACAAGCTACTACAGAGCCTTAACTGAAATTCCAGATCCTGTTGGAACAAGCATGTGAATAAACAACCAGTGATTAGAATTTAGGTTTAAACATTCTACCAAATCTCAAGTCAGTGTTACGCAATACTTAAAGTATTAGAGATTCAGAAGAGAGGTGTGAATGTTCTAGGAGTGAACTGCTCTAAAATGTGATCCGAGCAGAATGCATGCTGATGCAGACCACCGCAAATGGAGTATAAAATGGCAAATTTTTAACTCAAATGAAAGAAAATATATCAAAACACAAGATAAAGAAAGATGAGAGAAGAACTCAGCAGACACCGAATACTGACAACGTTTTAACAAGAATAATGAGAAAAACAAAATTACAAAAAAAAAATAATAGTGAAAGATAAGAATAAACACAGAGAGTAATGCCTAATATAAATATAAAGTGACTGGAGAAAGGACACCTGAAAAACAACTTGGAACAGCTCTTCCCAGATACCAGTCTCTGATAAAAACAATATAGTGCCACAAATGCAATATCAAATGCACTTGAGATTGCAGTAAAGAATCACCTTCACAAAAAAAAAAAGGTCCAGGAAAAGGATTCTTTTCTCCAAATAAAAAAAAAAAGGTTATGTTTTTACACAGGAGAAAGCAACAATGGATAAAAACAATCTATCATTGTAAAACAATGATGTAAACATTAAATATAATTTAGAGATGAGTAGGAAGCATGACTTGATGAACAACATTAAGAGTGAAAATGGGGAGGGGTACAAAGACCTAAAGTAAAGGAGGATACATGGAGGACCTAAAGAGACTTCCAAATACATTAAAACAGAGAATACTATCAGAAGTCACAATAAACAGAACTATTCTACTGCACCTGACCATACACAAAAAAGGAAAGTGTTAGAAAATGTTAATAGCTAAGAGAAACACACTTAGTTTACATGACAGAGTGGATGAAGAGAGCACATATGCTATAGAAACAGAAGTGATGGCCTCTCTCAGGCAGAAATGTTAGTAAATGAGAAGACTAAAATAAATATAACACACAAAAAAGAATGTAAGCATAGATTCAAAGGAGAAAGCGTTATCAATTGAATCAGATCACCTACCATTACAAATAAACAGCAGGCACCTATAATCTCAGAATTATGAAACTGCAAAACTACCACAATTCTGTGTCTAAGATTATGGCAATTTAATTACCATTTGAAAGAATGAAACACAATAGAAACTACTTAGACAAACTAAAAAATATGCTTTTTTCTTTTCTTGTGGCACACATCATCCCACATTGATGAAATTAAAGGCATAATATATGCTTCTACAGGTAACATGGGAAACAGCATTACCAAGAAACTCAATGCTGAAAAGGAACTGCAATATAATTGCCATAATGATTTCATACACAATTGCATTTTTCTCCAAGGGAATGCACAAATATCTTGTTGTTTTCAAAATACATTGTTGCCTCCAGGAATAGAGCCATATTTCTGTTTGTGATATCATGGAGAACAAGCTCCCTGTGTTAGTGATTAATGTACTGTGAGACTAAAGTGGTTCACGCATTCCTTTCTAAAGCAACAGCTGGAAGCACTATGGTCAAAAAAGTCACCGTAACCTGATGTTCAAAATTCTGTACAGTTTTAGGTTGGAGAAATAGGAAAAAAAAAACCCCTGCACCATTGTTTATATAATTGTAGTTTGTTCTGCCTATTTTCTTATCTAGTGCCAGCTCCTTTTGACAGTATACACACAAAAGAATCCCAGCGTGCCTAATATAATCAAAACATTAAAATCATTCGTAAATCCAATGCTACTGCATAACACATGACTACGGAAGTAAGTGTGCTTGCTCAAGTAAAACTAAAGGACTGGAAAATAAATTTCATTTAAACTAATGTTTCACTGACCTTTACATATATTTGCCCAATGCATGCACTAACTCAGTCCCCTTTAAGAACAATGAGTTCTTAAAGAACTGCTCATTTCTATAAAACCTTGTGACAAGGTAAAGCAATAATACAAATGCTACATTATCTTACAATTGCCAAAGTCTCAAGTTCCACAGTTTATTTGTCTTGTTACGTAACCTTGTGTTTTATAAAGTTCTCTCCAGCAATACGACAATACAAAAAGTATGAAATCTTCGTGACTACCAAATAATACAATGATTTTGGATTGTTAGAACTGAGAATCTTCAGTACTATATGTGCGCTCTGTGAGCTGCAGAATACTGAAATACTGTCTGAAATGACAGTGCTCTGATAGAAATAACCACTCCCCTCTTCAAAAGAGAGGTTCACAGGTGTGGTGAAATGGAGAAGCCATTTATTAAACATTACCTGTGCCTTTGATACTAACAAAGTTACCATAGAAAGCCTTCTCTATAAACACACTCTATTTTGCAGTGAAACAGATAAAGGAAGACAGACATCCTGCCAGCAGTTAGTGGTAGTAATTTTGAAAGCACGTTTGTTTTGCAGTGTTGAAGTTCTTCTGTTCTTCAGAAGGAAAACTGGAACTCATCAGGATCTTCTTGGCAGGCAAGAGACTAAACTGCTCAATGAACAAAGCAATGCTCTGTAAAACTGAACTACAACGAAGTGAACCAATACCTCATTACAAAACCAGAATATTTGCAAGAGAGCTGCTACTTCAAATTCTGATGCACAGCCATGAAGATTTGCATACCCAAAATGTGTCAATAATATACATTGCACTGTGTATACGGTAAACAACAAGCTGCTTTTAAAGCAGTAATCCTGAAAACTGACTTAATATTAAGCAAAAAACCTTAGTTATTTAATCTTCATTATATAGTAAATTATACCATTGTAATATGTCTCAGCAATGTTTAAATATTGTCAAAATAAAATTAAATATAGACTTACCAGCAAAAATGAAATATATCTGAAACTATTACTATTAGTATACTTAAATACTCACATACTTGCCTTATTATTAAGACACAAATCACCTAAAAGATATTCAATGAATTGTCACTGTAATTAACTTACTGATTTTAAAACTTGTGTTTCTTCTCTAAATCATTACATATTCTTCTTACTTCCTAAATTTAACTGCTTTGATCCTGTCACTGTTCAGACTCATTTATTAGAGAACAGTTTTTCCATACTACTGAACTGAATTAACAGTTTTCTGCCATCAAACATAAGAGCTCTTTCTCTCCTTTCCCTCTACAACTCACTCTCACCTCTTGATTGTGTATACCCACTGCTTACCTTGGCCTAAGTCTGATGTCCTTCCAAGCAGACGGTAAACCAACTGAACTCCACTAAGCCATTTCAAAATATTAATGTTTCTGAGGTCATTACTTTGCTGCTTCAGTGAGCAGATGCAGCTTCTGACTCAGGGGAATGTGAGCCGAACCAGGAGGGTATGGGACTGCTGTCCTGTTAGTGGCAGAAGGTTGACCATTCAATTCAAGCTCTGCAAACGTGCAACCACACACTTAGTCTGTAATGGTATAAAGCACAGGACCATTTAAAATGGCTTCAACTTAATTCTAGTTGAAAATAGAGAGGAATACAGTTTCCCTCCACTTTCAAAGGAGGACTAAGGGAACTACAGACCCATCAGCCTTACCTTGATCCTTGGGAATCACTTCCAAGCACATGAAGGACAAGAAGGTGCTCAGGAGCAGTCAGCATGGATTCACTAAGCGGAAGTCATGCTTGACCAACTTTATAACCTTCTAAAATAAAATGGCTGGAGACAAAAGGGAGAGCAGCAGATATTGTCTATCTGGACTTAAGTAAGACTTCTGAGACTGCTGTCCCATAGAGAGATCCCCATAGACATGCTGATGAAGTATGGGCTGAGTGAGAAGACAGTGAAGCAGACTGAAAACTGGATGAATATCTGGGCTCAGAGGGTGGCAATTAGTAAGGCAAAGTCTAATTGGAGGTCAGTAACTAGCGGTGTACCCCAGGGGTCACTACTGGGTGCAATCCTATTCAGCATGTTCATTAATGATCTTGACGATGGCGCAGAGTGTACCCACAGCAAGTAAGCCAAAAATACAATATTGAGAGGAGTGGCTAATACAACAGAGCATTGTTGTGCCATCCAGAGGGACCTCAACATGCTGGAGAAATAGGCTAATGGGAACCTCTGAAGTTTCAATAAGGAGAAGTTCGCAGATGACACCAAGTTAAGCGGGAGTGTTGATCTGCATGAGGATAGGGAGGCTCTACAGAGAGACTCGGATAGATCAGATCGATGGGCCAACGCTAACGGTATGAGCTTCAACAAGGCCAAGTGCCAGGTCCTGCACTTGGGCCACGACAACCCCATGCATCGCTACAGGCCTGGGGAAGTGTGGCTGGAGAGCTGCCTGGCAGAAAAGGACCTGGGGGTTCTAATTGACAAGCGTCTGAACATGAGCCAGCAGTGTGCCCAGGTGGCCAAGAAAGCCAACGGCATCCTGGCTTGCATTACAAATAGTGTGACCAGCAGAAGGAGGGAGGTGATTGTCCCCCTGTACTCAACACTGGTGAGGCCACCCCTTGAGTATTGTGTCCAGTTTTGGGCACCCAAATACAAGAGAGATATCGAGGTGCTGGAGCAAGTGCAGAGGAGGGCAACGAAGCTGGTGAAGGGCCTGGAGAATAAATCTTATGAGGAGCGATTGAAGGAGCTGGGACTGTTTAGTTTGAGGAAGAGGAGGCTGCAGGGAGACCTCATCACTCTCTACAACTACTGGAAAGGACACTGTAGAGAGGTTGGTGCTGGTCTCTTCTCACAGGTAATTAGCGATAGAACAAGAGGGAATGGCTTCAAGCTGCAACAGGGTAGGTTTAGGCTGGACATTAGGAAAAAATTCTTCACAGAAAGAGTGGTCAGACACTGGAATAGGCCGTCCAGGGAGATGGTGGAGTCACCATCCCTGACTGTGTTTAAGAGTCGTTTAGATGTGGTGTTAGGGGATATGGTGTAGGGGAGAACTTTGTAGAGCGGTGCTGGTGGTTGGACTCGATGATCCCAAGGGTCTTTTCCAACCTGAATGATTCTACGATTCTATGATTCTATAAGTGCAAAGTCCTCCCCGTGAGCAGGAACAACCCTATGCAACAATACATGCTGCTGGAAATCAGCTCTGCAGAAAAGACATGGATGGTCCTAGTGGACACCAAGCTGAGCATGAGCCAAGACTGTACTCTTGTGGCAAAGGCGGCTACTGGTATCCTGGGTTGCATTAGAAAAGTGTTGCCAGCAGGTTAAGGGAGGTGACCCTTCCCCTCTACTCAGCACTATTGCTGAGGCCACACTTGGAGTACTGTATTTGGATTTGAACTCTCCAGTACAAGACAGAAATGGAGCTACTGGAGAGGGTCCAGCCAAGCGCTGGACTAAGATGATGAAGGGACTGGAGCATGTCCCATAGGAGGAAAGATGGAGAGAGCTCACACTGTTTAGCCTGGAAAAGAGAAGGCTCAGGGTAGATCTCATCAAGCTATGCAGATATCTGAAAGGAGGGTGCACAGATGACGGTGCCAGGCTATTTCCAGTGGTACCCAGGGACAGTGTGCATAAACTGAAACGTGGGAGAGAGGTCCCTTCCCGGCACCAGGAAAGACTTGTTTACTGTGAGGGTGATCGAGCATTGGCATAGGCTGCCTAAAGAGCTGGAGGAGTCTCCATTCTTGGAGATCTTTAAAGCTGTCCAGGCATGGTTCTGGGTGATGTGCTCCATGTGGGCAGTGGCATTGCGGTAACTCCAGATGTGTGTGCTGGGGCTGCAGTGCTGTTGGGGGAGTGTCATGGGCAGGGATGGCCCATTGTGATGTCCCTGAGTGATTGACTGATGTCACCAAGCAACAGGCTTCGATATCACTGAGTTCCCAATCAATGAGTTCTGATGTCACCGAGTTCCCAAGCAATGGGGTTTTTTGTCACCAAGCGATGGATTGTGACCCGGCATCCCTCACTGCTTATATCTGTGCACTAAATCTCACCCAGCTGGCTCATGCCGGCACTCCACCTGAGTTCACAAGATTTGGAATGTTGAGTGATGCCTTTGGTGCTGGTGGTGTGCTTGGGGAGGGAAGGAAAAAGGAAGAGAAGACAAAGAGGAGAGGGTATGGGAGGGGAAGCGAGGCAAAGTGAGAAGGAGTTGGAAGGGACATACAGTGGTCATCTAGTCCAACTGCCTGACCACTTCAGGGCTGACCAACAATTAAAAGCCCATTATGAAGGGCACTATTCAAATACCTCTTTTTAAGGCACTGACAAGCACCGATGTCCTTTCCAGCCTGAAGTTTTATAGGAGCCCATCATTTTCCATCTCTCATTCCATGTTGCTTCCTTTCCCTTCCAGATGGACCCATCTGCTTCTCCTGCTTTTGGATCTCCCCCAGGACATCCTGGGATGAGCCTTGCGAATTTCCACAAGCCACTAAACAACACACTCTCAGAAAGTTTGGGCATGCCCAAGTGCTCTTGCCCTTCATCCTAGAAGTACTCCTCCAGTGCCAGAGGCAGTGATCCCCTTCAGCCCATGCGGTGTTTCTGGAGGTGACCCAACCCTGCTCTGCAGAAAAGAAACATCAGGGGCCTGGTGGACCAGTCAGCATTGTGCTGTTGTGGCAAAGGTGGCTAGTGGTGTGCTGGGCTGCAGGAGGAGGAGTCTTGCCAGCAAGGCTTGCAAGCCCACCTGGAACTGAATCTGGTGAGGGATGCCAAAAGCAAGAAGAAGGGCTTCCCTAAACTCACAACTGGCAAAGACAACACTAGAGAAAATGTGGACCCACTGCTGAATGAGGCAGGAGACCTGGTGACGCAGCACAAAGGCTGAGGTACTGAATGCCTTCTTTGTCTCAGTCTTTATGACCAAGACCAGCCATGAGAAATCCCAGGTCCCAGAGATCAGGGGAAAGTCTGGAGCAAGGAAGATGCACCCGCGGTGGAAGAGGACTGGCTCAGAGACTACTTGAGCAAACCAGACATACCTAAGTCCACAGGCCCAGCGTGAATGCACTCACAAATGCTGAGGGAGATGGCTGATGTCACTGTGAGGCTGCTCGTGATAATCTTTAAACAATCACGGCAACCAGCAGACGTGGACGAAGTGATGATCAGGCAATCTGCAATATCAACACAGACTGTAGGATGAATTGATTGAGAGCAGCCCCAGTGAAAAATTGGACATGAGCTGGCAATGTATGCTTGCAGCCCAGAAAGCCAGTCATATCCTGGGCAGCGTGAAAAAAAGCATGGCCATCAGGTCAAAGGATGTGATTGTCTCCCTCTGCCCCATCTCGCATGACCCCACCTGGAGTCCTGCATCCAGTTCTGGAGTCCCCAGCGCAAGACAGATCACATGGATCTGTTAGAGCAGACCCAGAGGAGGGCCACAAAAATGATGAGAAAGCTGGAACACCTCGCCTGTGAAGAAAGGCTGAGATAGTTGGGATTGTTCAGCCTGAAGAAGAGAAGGTTCTGAGGAGACCTTATTATGGTCCTTTAATACATAGGGGACTTACAAGAAAGATGGAGAGAGACTTCTTTACCAGCGCTTGTAGTGATAGGACAAGGGGCAACTGTTTTAAATGCAAAGAGGGTAGTTTTAGATTAACATAAGGAAGAAATTTTTTACAATAAGGGTGGTGAAATACTGGAACAATCTTTTATAATAGTGTTTCCTTCACACATTAACAGAAAATTAGCTTTACCTTCAGCTAAGAAGCAGATGCCATTGATCTTAGCAGACAATGGCAGAGCAGTGGATATTGTCTATCTTGACATCAGTAAGACTTTCAACACTGTCTCATATAAGATCCTCAGAGAAAAGCTGATGAAGTACAGACTGCATGAACAGATAGGGAGGTGGACTGAGAAAAGGCTGAACAGCCAGGCCGCTTAACAATGGGCTTTGTTACACATCTTACATGCCTTTAAATTGTTTGCCATGAGTATGGTGGTTGTTTTGGTCCTACACATTTAAGAAATCCAACTAAGAAGTGAGGTAAGAAAAGAGGCAATTCAAACACACTCAAATCCCAGACAGGAGAGGTGCTAATTATACAAATTTTTTTAAAGGATTTTTAGGAAGTATACTTATTTAAATACTCACAGTATTTTTGATTGTAGAACTGCCTGTTAAAAATGCTAGATTCTTACTGTAACTTCTTCAACATAAACTTTCTCCAAAATGCAAAGAAATGTCACACTAATAGGAATGTG
Source organism: Chroicocephalus ridibundus (assembly GCF_963924245.1). Classification (NCBI taxonomy): domain Eukaryota; kingdom Metazoa; phylum Chordata; class Aves; order Charadriiformes; family Laridae; genus Chroicocephalus; species Chroicocephalus ridibundus. Next base: position 35,228,251 of record NC_086316.1, on the reverse strand, counting down.
CAGGAAACTAAAGTAGAGTGAGAAACAGAATATTTCAGTTTAGCAACCTCTAAAATCCCACTTACCTCTATTGATTAGAAGCAAATATAAACCAGTCACATTATATAGATACAATTAGCTTTTACTATCTAGAATATTATATTCTCATGATACTGTCTTCCTTTGCTCATTAGTTATTAAAAGACTAAGTAATCCTGATTAAAAAATTACACAAACCAACTTGATTTCATTCAATATACTGAACACTTTCATTTGCAACACCGTATTCATTGGAAAGAAAAAGCTGGAAAGAAGAGTATACAAAGATACATATTGTGGATGTTGTCTGGATGCTAAGGCTACATAATACTTTAGAACTCCATTTGTGAATTGCATATAAGGATTCATGCTGTTTTGTTGTGGATAAAAGGCCAATACAGACACCTGGCTGCTGTCATGCCACTTGCCCAGTTGCATGTGTTACAACAAAATACTAATAAGCAAGTAGGGGATTTGTCCACCCCTTTCTCCCTTGGAATATAGCTTTATCAAGCTCTTCACCACCAAGTTGCAGCATGGAAATTGTCAATGTCTACCTCAGGATAAATGTTGTTTTCTGTGGAAGAAAGGAGGGAGGTGAGACAGGGTCATGCCAACAAAACAAAACACGGTTTGATCATATCAAAATTCTTGAAAACTGTTCTGGTAAAGTTGCAAGCAGAAAGCAGATAGTTGAAATCTGGCAGAAACTGAGTGAAAGGGATGTTGCTTTCTGCTATCCTTTTCAAAAAATTGTGCAAAACTGCCCTATTAAAAGACAAAACATTTTATATAACATTTTATAACATTTTATATAATTTAAACGACTGCAGTTGCAAAGTCCAACATTCCAAAAGCTCAGAGATACTAGTACATAGGTTCCTAATGCAGCCTTAGTTTGGATCACATGCATTTGTAGAATACAATCGTGGGTATACATCTCTTCAGAAGGGTTGACGCTTTCATGAAGGCACAAAATGAACTGCAGCCGTTACTGAAAAACTACTCGCTACCCCTTTTTTCTGCATCGGTTTTACTGTGTATCACTTAAATTATCCTCTTAAGTAACGATTAGATTTTCATATCCTTTTCTGCAGTGATCATAGCTACAGTGAACATGTCTCACAAACATTAATACCTTTCTCCCTCTCATAACAGACCTACAAGCTTTTTCCACTTTAACAAATGAAGGAATAAAAACAGATTAAGATCCTAAGTACACACTAGCTCTGCATTTCTAGTTTGAGAGATTTAGACTTCATTTATGAGTGATTAAATACATAAATCACTGCACGATTAAATTCAGCAACCGCAACTAACACACTAGAGTTTGGGTAATTTTGCATTTCAGCTGGTTTAGGTTTTGATAAAAATTGCAGTAGTTACATGTAATGTTAAAGGAGAGACTGGCCTTTTCACATCAAGAAAAGTCCATTTTTGCCTAACAAAACAAACAAATGGCTGGATACCTGTAGTGGCAGAATGCGTAACAGCAGAATGCTAGTCTTTGGCCTTAGTTGACATAAGTGAGATTCCTCAAAGATATGAAGAGCCTTGAGAGCTTAAGTCCATAGGCTTTTCGACTCAGAAATACCTGTATTTCCTCATTTCACATTCTTCAGTACTTCTCTACTTCATAAAGGTCAATTACAAGCTATTCCCGGGCTTCGATGCATACAACACAAAGACAGTAGTGCTTTTAGGAAAATAAGGTGAAAAATCTAAAAGATGTACACAGATAAATATTTCTAATCAATTACTTGCCCACAGAGAATAAAATATACCCTTGCAGTACAGGCATACAATTTGCTAGGAATTATGTTAGCAGTAGAATACATCTGTGTCAGAGCACTAATTCTTTCAGCAACAAATAACATCAAGGTGCTGGGTTTAGACAATGCTGAGGCACCAAAAATACTCCACTTTTTCTCTACAAACTAAATTTATGCATAACCCTAACTTAAAAAAATAAAACTGAAAAAAAAGAATACTCATGAAAGACAACTATTTAATTGCAGCTAAATTAATTTTACTGAATTTCTAGTTAAGGCTTTGTCCTTTTCCTCAGGGAGCAATTTTTTTCAAGGTTTTACAAAGACATAAACATTAAATTTAGGAACTATTAGAAAATTCTGGTTTCACAACTGTACCAAATACCCTGAAAACTGAAGACCTCATAGAAAACCTGGCTTTTAATTTTTGGTTTTCTTCACTTCTTCAAATATAACACAACAACTATATTTGATTCAAATAATTAAAAAACTGAAATAGTATAAATTCATAAGAACTGAAACCAAACTTCTGTCCAGAATTTTTGTACTGCTCAACTACTGTAAAATGGTCGGCCCAAAACCTACCACCACACACTCTTCCACAGAATATATAGCACATGTTAACACATCTAAGGGCTGTACCCAACTTTGCTGCTTCGCTCCTCTGCATTCTCACAGGAGGTGAAACATGACAGCTCTCTGTCCACAATGATGGAGCAAACACTTGCTTCTTGCCACTGGCACACAGATTTGGTCCTGTTAGTTTTGTAACAGCTCCAATGTAAGAGTTCAGCCCTGCAGGCTTTAAATAATTTGAGGTCAATGTAGTTATATGCCACACTTTACATTATATATGCATATATTTATTTACTCATACTAGTACCAGTAAACTATAAAATAGATAACACTATATTCTATATTGTATGACACAGGATTGTATCATATGATACAATTGTCCAGTCCTGTTCAATATATACATCAATGACCTGGACGAGGGGATAGAGTGCACCCTCAGCAAGTTTGCTGATGACACCAAGCTGGGTGGGGTGGCCGACACACCGGAAGGCTGTGCCGCCATACAGAGAGACCTGGACAGGTTGGAGATCTGGGCAGAGAGAAACCTTATGAAGTTCAACAAGGGCAAGTGTAGGGTGCTGCACCTGGGGAGGAACAACCCCATGCACCAGTACAGGTTGGGGGCTGACCTGCTGGAGAGCAGCTCTGTGGAAAGAGACCTGGGAGTCCTGGTGGACAACAGGATGACCATGAGCCAGCAATGTGCCCTTGTGGCCAAGAAGGCCAATGGCATCCTGGGGTGCATCAAGAAGAGTGTGGCCAGCAGGTCAAGGGAGGTCATCCTCTCCCTCTACTCTGCCTTGGTGAGGCCGCACCTGGAGTACTGTGTCCAGTTCTGGGCTCCCCGCTTCAAGAGGGACAGGGAACTGCTGGAGAGGGTGCAGCAGAGGGATACCAAGATGATTAGGGGACTTGAACACCTCTCTTATGAGGAAAGGCTGAGGGATTTGGGTCTCTTCAGTCTGGAAAAAAGACGTCTGAGGGGTGACCTTATCAACACTTATAAATACTTAAAGGGTGGGTGTCAGGAGGATGGGGCCAGGCTCTTTTCAGTGGTGCCCGGGGACAGGACAAGAGGCAATGGGCACAAACTTGAACATAGGAAGTTCCACCTAAACATGAGGAGGAACTTCTTTACCCTGAGGGTGGCAGAGCACTGGAACAGGCTGCCCAGAGAGGTGGTGGAGTCTCCAACTCTGGAGACATTCAAAACCCACCTGGACATGTTCCTGTGTAACCTGCTCTAGGTGACCCTGCTCTGGCAGGGGGGTTGGACTAGATGATCTCCAGAGGTCCCTTCCAACCCTATGATTCTATGATTCTATGAATACATAAAATATGAAAAATATACAATATTGTACAATATATTCTCTACATACACACTTTTCCTGATGCAAATGTAAAGCAAGGTAAAATGACATGCCCTTGATCTAAATTTTAAGGTACCCAATCTAAAAAAGGCTGGGTTGATAAGTATTACAATCCTCATACTGTTTGCTCAAGCTAGTATGTATGGTATACCCTATCAGTACAACAACATGCTCAAGCAGACGCTGACAGTACTCTCCAAATTGTGCACTTCAGTGACATTACTTCAGAAAACACAAGACAGAACTGGCAGGCTGGGGGAAAAGACAAATTCACAACAACTAAGAATGAGCTCTCCTGTTCAACCTACACCTCCTTCAGAATTCAGTATTTTTACAAAAATAGGTAACTTCCTCTAGATTATCCTGTTTTGGCCACAAATAAGGACATTGAGCAGAGAGATAGTTAGCTGCTTGTTCGAAATCCTGTACAGCTTTCTGCACCTTATCACATCAACAGCAACAAATTTAGCCATTCTTGTTAGTAGTTTTCAATCAAAAAGGGCTAAGCTTCACACAACCTTCACAGCTTCTGTTCTGTTCAGAATATCTGACTATTGTCCCAGACCTTAGCAGACAAGGCCTTTATTTTCTTATCTGTCTTCAGAGGAACTTATTTTTATGGTAGTACAGTTCAGCATTTGATTTGCTCCTTGCAGAAGCTCTTCTGGTTTACATCACAGGGTCACATAATCCTGGCTCTGACATCTGCAGCCTGGTCAATAATTTAGACATCTATGAATATTGGATGACTAGGTGCCATGGTTAGAGTACTACGAAGATTTTACATCATGCCATAGGTACCGTCACATATTTTTTCCTTGACTTTGCCAACAACCTCTGTAGAGTGAATTCTTGATTTTTTTTAGTAACACACATTACTAAAGAAATAAGAGTAATAGTTCTTCAGCATTTTCAGTGAAAAGGAGCAGCTGTAAAAAGTCATTTACCTTCCATTATTTTCCTACAGAACAAAGTTTTTGCAAAAAAGCGGTACACTACAAGAAAAGAACAAGGTCTCAAGTACCAAACATTACTGTTCAATATGGATTCACTCTGAAGTGCTGCAAGTTTGTAACAGTGATACGGCCCCCTCCAAACAGCTCTGCACTATGTCCATGGAGAAGCTGTTTTTCCTCTCGCTGGAGACTACACCGACCACTGAATAGTCTGTGGAAGGTTGCTAAAAAGGGCATCCTCACATAGCTTTATAAACTACTTTTCATGTGAAGTCTGCAGATACAAGATAATCTTACTGGCTCCAAAAGCTATTCAATAAAACAAGCACATAAATATCCAAACAATTTAAAAGCAATTTGAACAAAAATATTTGCATGAAACTAATACAGTGAACAGAACAAAATTCCCTAGATCTGTTACGTTAGAAAAAATAGGAAGAATAATTCTGTCTCAAGGAGAGAAAGCATGACTCTATCTCTGATCTCAAATAGTAAATCAATGTATTACAGACTAAATTACATCTCCTGAAGGACACAAAAGGTATCAAATCTAATTCTGTAAATAACACTTTCCCATATGAAGCACCATCATACTCACACCCTTTCCCTGTCATATAAAAGTATACACATATATATTTTTTCACACAGTGAATTAGAGAAAGACAGAACTACAAATCAAGAAACTACCTATTTTATTTTGAAGTAAATTAAACCTCCAAAGTCCATATGAGCTTATATGAACAAGAAAAAATATATTATTTAATTTGGTTGAAAAGGTTGAGCAATACTGTTCACAATTTTATGCTTAACTAGAAACCTTTTCTGGTCTTACCATTCATATAACATGTTACCTTGCTGACAACTCTTTTCCCATCAACTTCTCTCTCCTTAAGCACATCTTCAGAGCTGCAAATCTTCACACAAATCTTTCTTCATCTCCACACCTAGAGCTCAATTCACATCAGGAGCCTGGTTTTGTACTTCTCGATGTTCACAGGGCTGATAACTGACTCTTGACAGCACAGGTTAACTTCTTGCTGAAGTAGAATATGTGTCAATGTGTGGTAATTAAGGTAGATGGATGCCTGTAGCAGTACACCTCTTTCCAGTACCACAGAACTGCTAATGCTGACGGTGACATATCTCTGGTTAGGTGCGAGAGAACAGAGCCCAATACCACCATTGCCTGAAAAAGCACCTTATTCCCATTCTAAATACATATGTGAACAGATTGAGTGGTATCATGGGAAACAGATAACAATATGGGTGCTTGGATGGAAAAAGAGACCGAGTACCTTAAAATAATAATTAAGGTAACAGCAATAGAAAAGTTAGCATGTTTTCAGAAAATTTATCCTGAAAAAGACATTCCTTATTTTCCATGTTTTAGGATTTTGACTCAGAAAAGGGCGAAGTAGTGTTACCAAACATTTTTCTCTTCTGAGTGAAACATATTTGGAATAAATATAGGCAACATAGATGATCATCAGAGAAATATACTACAGAAAAATGCATTTTATGTTCAGTGAAGATCAAAAAGGAGAGACTTAAACATCTAGTTATTCATGTTTAATGGTATATTGTTTATCCAGTGATGAATGAGGTTCCAAGAGGTAATTGTTATAGAGTCTAAGCAGAAAATACTGTTGGGTTGTGCTGACAGTACATATTTAAAAGGATTAAATTCCAGGCAGTCAGTAAAAAGGCAGTGAAGAAGACACTGATAGCCTGCAGTTTTAAACTTTACCTTCTGGAAGCAATTACACAACTGACGGATTAGAGCATCAGTTTCACATACAGAAGTTCCAATCCATGATACACATTTTTTAGGGGCACCAAAAATAGATCAAACTGTCAGTTCTTAATATTAAGGCCTCTCTGAAGTCTTCTGTTCCCAAAAACATTACACTGAACTGTAGCTTTAGAAAGTGACAGATGAGTTCAGTGAGGAAAAAAAACTTTAAAACTTGCTTAAGGAAAAAGAAACATACAAAGTGCTACTAAAACATGCCCCACTTTGGCCAATCTTGATGGAACAGAAAATGCTTGCAAGATGTGATTCCAACATGATCCGGCTGGGAACAAACTTAGCAAGGTTTAGAGTCTACCAGCAGCTTCTTGAGGACAAAAGGACTTGAGTGATGATGACTTCCATTCTTAAAGCTGAAATTAAAAAACCTGTCCAAACATTACACTTTAATTCTGAACACTAACGTTACCTCTCAAGAACTTGTTACCAGGATTAAAAGTTCTCACTACTTGTAGTAAGTTAATAAAGTCTAATCTTGCCCCAGATCTAACATAGTTTTGGAGACCAATCATCATTAAGCATTTCTGTGCAACTGCAGCTGTATGCCCTGCAGCAAAACAAAGATTTGGGGGGGGATCCCTTGTCAGTGACGCATTCATAAGAATTACCAGGACTGTTTTTAAATCAGATGTGAACACAAGGAGTTTCATGCCTTTGTTACAGACGGATCAGTATCATTACAGATATAACTGCTTGTAAATTGTAGTTAACTACACCTTTCACTACTGCTGGCAACAAAGGGAAAGAAGGAATCTCAATTTCTTTTCCTCCCTGTCCTGAAACTGACTGTGAAAGGTGGTGATGGGAGCTAAATACTAAAGATGACAGAAATAAAGAATAAAAAATAGCTACCCTATTTTTTCTCAAGGGCTCACATTCTTACCTCATTTTATTATAAATCTACTTTTATACTGTGCCACCCCCAAGCATAACAGGCTTTCTGTGTCTTAGAGCTCCACAGTTACTGCACATTGTATGCTACCGTCCAATAATTTACTGAAACCCAAATGATGCAGGCTACATTATTGCACACAAACTCTACGCTGCGATGCCTTTTGCAGCTCTGTTATCTACTCTACTTTGTGTAGCTCTGTATTATCCTGAAGTCTGCAGTACAGAAAAACCCATATACCAATGTATTTGAATGGAATGGGAATATCATTACCGTAATTTTGCAATATATATTATATTGCTATGCAAGAAGTATACTTTTGCACCAATTTAAATCCTCAGATGCTAAAAAAATAGCAATTGTACAATTGTGCCAGAACGGAACTCTACCTCATATTAATCCTGTTGTAAGATTACATAAAAGGATTACTTTAGAGTTACCACAATAGGAATTAAGCCACTAATATTCAAGAAACAATATTTCAAAATTATGAAACTTTAAAAATTAAATTATTTTCTGATTGGCTAAAATCCCAACTAGGGAGCATTCAAAGGAAATTAAAAAAGGGAAGAAAAAAACAAACAAACAAAAAAAAACCCCAGAGAATTAACTTCTAACAGTTACTATACTACTACTAATGAAAATGTGCAACATCTGTATCCTTCTTAATTTGGAAAAACAACAGAGACAACAGGTTCCCTTGATATAATTTAAAATGGGATAACTCTGAAGATAGAAGACTGCACATAATCACAGGAAATCTGTGAAAGACCATTAAAGGGAAAAAAGAATACCATTCTTCAGCAGCGGCAAATGTCACATGCCAGATGAATGACAGCAGCTCAGACATGTTTAAAATGCCTGAAAATAAAACAGACAGAGTTTGCAAAATCTAAGTGTCCGTACCAAATACACGCAATGGAGTCAGAAACGAAACTAATGGAATAAGTGTGAAGACTGTTCAGATAAAATCCTCCCATACTTCCAGTCCCAAAAGATGTCTGACCAAATTTTAGAGTCAAGTCAGGCACTCCAGGTGCTGGGCTGACCACTGGGACAAAAGAGGAGGGAAAGACAGATGAAAGTGAGAAACTTAAGAAGGAATGAAAAAAAAATTGTACCACTTATTCTTTAAGAAAAGACCACTCACCTACAGAATCATTTAATCCATGAGAGAACTGAAAATGGAAGCCCAGTGACCAACTGGTAACATTAAGATGCTGGAAAGGTCTGGTTCCTTTCAAGAACCTGCAGTAGCTACTTAATAAAAATAAATACATAAATACTCAGGGAATATTCATTTGTTCCCTACTCTAAGTACAATACACAGTTAAAATTTAGTGGCTCATGGGGACAAAAGCAACTGATTAATTTCTACACATGGGAAGAGAACAGAACAAATTAAGATGAAATTAGTGTACTAACTGAAAGATCTATTGCATTCTCCTGAACACAGTGACCAGTGTTACACCATAAGCTACCCACCATAGCTATACACAGGCCAGCAGAGGGCTGAAGTTCCTTCTTCAAAGAGTCCTATATCTATGACTAAGACACAGCAGGTTGGAGAATGCAATGGACCTCTTTTTAACCTGATTCCCTCAAGAAAGACAATGCAAGAGAAAAAAAATGGAGAGTCAGCAGGCTGAAAAAACAGGGAGTTCAAGATCAGAAAGTGAAGTCTAAGAGGTGTAGACAACAACCTCTTTACTCAGGTTGCCATGCAGACACCAAAGTCAAGGGTAACACAGGAATTCACCTCTTCAGTACTTGATTTCAAGCACTACCTAGGGACCTTGCAGAACACTAACCTTCTCATTACCTTCCAAACAAGCAGACTACTGGTGTACAGTGAGCTGCCAATGCCAGGGATCCTTTGCAGTAAAGTCATTATAGTCACTCAAAATTCTCTTCCAAATAACAAAAATAGTGCATAATAAAGAAAAAATGCTTCCTCATAATCCAATCCAACCCCATCCCAAAGGATATAACATCACAGGAAAAAAAAAACCAACCATTTTTTAGCATGACACAACAGTGAAAAGAAAAACAAACAAACAAATAAATAAATAAATACTGAAGAAAACTGACACATCGCCAGCCTTTATACACTACACTTCTGTACAAATGAGAATGTAATAGAATTAATTCTGGTCAGTCTTCAGTCCTATCAATTTCCATTTTTCCTCTCCAAATGGAGAAATGCTAAATTGGCTTATATCTAGTAATAAAAAATAATAATTAAAAAAAGATTAAATCAGCACCACAAAGTTATTATTGATATAAAACAATTATGTCAAATGATGGAACCTATTACTAATGTGGTTTATGCTTATTTCACGTTTTTAATTAATGCTGCAATCATTCACACAACTTTTAGTAATAAAATTTCCTACAAAGGCTACTAATGCTTGCTAAAACTCAAAGCGAACTCTCGATGAATGTAATGAGTAATTACAATAAAAGGGAAATCATTTCAAGCAACAAAATGCCTAATAACAATTAACCATTCTATTTCTATATAAATAGTTGTAAGATTGAAGCAAGGGCAATTTGCCTTAGGACAGATGACACTGACATACTGCTCAGAGAAATGACATAGGCATAGCTGTATCATAACTGTTTATACAACAATGGCAGAAGGCAAGATTATAATTGCAAAATGAAGTTCAAGGGAAAGCAAACAATGAAAATTTGAAACAGACCAAACAGCAATTCCTGTGATACCCATTATTACTCTGAGGACCTAAATAAAACTTTCTAGTTACCAATGTGGGAAGTATAAAACCCATACTTAAATCACGGACAGCTAAGGGAAACGGCTTGACAAATTCTGAGGAAAGCTATACAGACCTAGTACCGGTCTTTTCTGTGAGGGTTTGCTGTCAAAACAAATATTCAGAGATCTTCTATTTATGTTTCTATTCTTTCATCTCAGACAACTCATATTTCTATGAAAACTGCAAGCTAGCATGAGAGCTAAAATAAGAAAACCGATTTTGCAAATCAATTCACATCTATATTCTGATTCTATAAACCATATTTCTACATATTCTAATATCTCCATATGCTATATTTCTAATATAGCATCATATAAATTTCTGCCTTAATGCTTGAACTGGAATATAAAAACCCCATCATTTCAGTTTTTTCTAATAATCTCAATAGCCACACTGCAGTGTATCTTACATGGATAAAAGCACTAAATAGAGGATGCAGAAGCTACCATCCAGCTATGCCTTCACCCCAACTACAAAACTGACCTCAGTAAGTTCTTCTACTCACACTTTAAGTGCCAAGCCTGGAAAAAAGATATATTCTAGAAATGAAATCTTGGTTTAGAAAGTCAAGCATAACTCTGAAAAATTATTGCTAATTTGTTCTTGTATCACAAGATGGAACAACATGTTGAATTAAAATTACATTATATACTGCGGAAAAAGGGTATAGGAGGATCACACTTGCGGTCCCTTTACATCAACAGCTATGATGCACCATAATCCAAGTAGAAAAATGTTACTGTTACACTGTTACTCCTGTTTAAAGAAAAATCATACTCCTACACAAAAATTCAAAGAGCTCCTGAATCTCCATTAAATATATTTATCTTTAATTAAAACAGAAGTTAATTTAGTAAGTCTTATTAAAAAAAAATAATAATGCCAAGGTAATACACCCAGAGCACAATTTAAGGTCTGAATTTTTGTTTTCTTGAGCTGAATGAAAAATTTATTTTTCATCTGCCATTACTGTATACTAATCTAATTTGCCAAAGTCTTCAGCTGGACTTAAAATTCGTGTGCTATAATACACCACTCTCTAGCATAGATGAAAATTAAAGGCAATAGAAAAACACACATTTCTAAACCCCCTTCCATGATGACTTTTTTTTTATTTAATTAAATTGAATGAATAGTAGAAGTTATGCCAAAAAATGGGAAAAAAAAAAAATCACACAGCAGATCAATGGTCAGTAAGTAAATATTTTTTTTTCCTCATTTAATTACAAAATTCTTAATATTTCTGGGCAAAATCAAGACATCACATCCAGGAAGTAGCATCAACATAGAAGAAACTCCTTTCATTTGATACTCCTTTCCCCTGTGTTAGTTTTTCTACACTTACACTTTAGAAACAACTAAAATCTGACAATTTTCACTCACTGTTACTCAACAGTTGCCTTCAAGCATCATGAATCAACTTCAATGTTCTGCCTTGCAATTTTTTTTTGCTTGCACTCCTGACACACATATACCACTTTTTAACATTACACAAGCAATCAGTAGTTGCACTGGTCACAAGACATAGCTGTAAGACTGACACTTAAAAGGTCATTGCTTTAGAGACTGCTTACCTAAAAGACAGTATCTGGGTGACAGACCCAGATATTAAGAACTCCACCAAATGCATCACAGAAGGGGTTCACATCAGAAACTTGAATTTTCCCAACAAAACACAATACTAACTGTGGAAGGACTACCAGGAGTTAGCTGCAAATCTAGAAAACCAAAAGTGTATGTTTCACAACCTTCAGGAAGGTTTCAGTTTTAAAAAGTGATTAAAATAGTAATAACTACAATTTAGATCACAGACAACAGACTAAAACACACTGATAGAAGACCAACAAAATACAGTTTTGTAGGAAAAACAAGTATGTTAGAAACAAATGTGACTTCTGCAAGACTTGATGAGCAGCATCAAGAGCCAGGTTTAAAAGCCATGTCATGTTGAACTTGCACAGTCATCTTGTCATTTCGAATAGCTCCTTCCGTATTTTATCCTACCAGAAAAACTACCCAAGAGTCTTCTGCCTTACACCTTGCAGAAAGAATGCTGTTACACTGTTTCCTACCTTTTTTTCCTCTTCTTTTCTTGGCTTTAGGACTGGCATTCCAATGACAGAAGCTGTCACCTTCAGTCTTGGTGATCACTTACACTTGGACAACATAGCTCTACAGAAGTCTATGCCAACTAACATCATACACAAGAAGGAAAAGGGGAATTGTTTTCACATCAGGCTTTATTCACCAGGTTTCCAGAAATACACTTTCAGAATCAGATACAAAAAAGAATATTAACACATGACGATACTGAGCATAGAGGTGCCTAACTCTCGGGCTTCTGCCATCATAAAGTACAAGTTTTCGCAACTTACTCTGTTAAGTTCCCTGCAATATTCATCAAAAGGGGAAAAGAGCTTAAGAAAATTAAAAAAAAAAAGCAACATCTAAAATATCCCTGCCCTCTTCCTGCCTCAGTATGCTAAGTCAGCCAAATGACCTGAAATCTTACTGTTTCCCAGGACTTTGAGCTGCAAGTGAGATGTCATTGTAAAAAAAAAGCAAATCAAAAACCAATAAGAACAGAAAGGGATGATAGCTCCATACCTGTGATCATAGAATCACATAATCATAGAATGGTTTATGTTGGAAGAAATCTTAAAGATCATCTAGTTCCAACCCCCCTGCCATGGGCAGGGACACCTCCCACTAGACCAGGTTGCTCAAAGCCCCATCCAGCCTGGCCTTGAACACTTCCAGGGATGGGGCATCTACCACCTCTCTGGACAACCTGTTCCAGTGCCTCACCAACCTCATAGTGAAAAATTTCTTTCTTATATCTAGTCTAAATCTACCCGCTTTTAATTTAAAACCATTACCCCTTGTCCTACCACAACAGGCCCTGCCAAAAAGTTTGTCTTTTCTGTAGGCCCCCTTCAGATACTGGAAGGCCACAATAAGGTCTCCACAAAGCCTTCTCTTCTCCAGGCTGAACAATCCCAACTATCTCAGCCTGTCCTCATAGGAGAGGTGCTCCAGCCCTCTGATCGTCTTCGTGGCCCTCTGCTGGATCCATTCCAACAGGTCCATGTCCTTCTTGTGCTGAGGACTCCAAAGCTGGACACTGTACTCCAGGTGGGATCTCACCAGAGCATTCTAGAGGAGCAGAATCACCTCCCTTAACCTGCTGACCACACTTCTTTTGATGCAGCCCAGGATACGGTTGGCCTTCTGAGCTGCGAGCGTATATTGCCAGATCATTTTGAGCTTTTCATCCACGAATACCCCCAAGTCCTTCCCCTGAGGGCTGCTCTCAAGCCATTCTCCTGCCAGCCTGTATTTGTGCCTGGGATTGCTGTGACCCAGGTGCAGGACCTTGCACTTGGCCTTCTTGAACTTCATGCTTTTCACACAGGCCCACTTCTCAAGCTTGTCCAGGTCCCTCTGGATGGCATCCCTTCCCTCCAGTGTGTCAACCACACCACACAGCTTGGTGTCATTGGCAAACTGGCTGAGGGTGCAATCAATCCCAACATCCATGTCACCGACAAAGATATTAAACAGCACAAGTCCTGGTACGGACCCCTGATGAACACCATTTGTCACTGGTTTCCACTTGGACATCGAGCCATTGACCACAACCCTTTGAGTGCAGCCATACAGCCAGTTCCTTATCCCCAAGTGGTCCATCCATTAAATCCATGCCTTTCCAATTTAGAGACAAGGATGTCACGTGGGACTGTGTCAAATGCTTTGCACATGTCCAGATAATGTCTGTTGCCCTCCCCTTGTCCTCCAGTGTTGTAACCCCATCACAGAAGGTCACCAAATTTGCCAGGCATGACTTACCCTTGGTGAAGCCATGTTGGCTGTCACTGATCACCTCCTTATTTTCCATGTGCCCTAGCAGAGTTTCCAGGAGGATCTGCTCCATGATCTTGCCGAGCACAGAGGTGAGACTGACTGGCTTGTAGTTTCCCAAGTGATGGAGATACCTACTTGAGTGGATAGAGATGTTAGCTCTAACTGTGCTTCTGTGACTGGTTTGGCATTAAAACTAATGTAAAATTTGCAGAGTTAAAACACATCATTTAATCCTAAGAGCTTCAGATACGAATGACATCTGCTAAGGTCTGCCAAAATAAATGGCTCTGTACATAAATAACAATAAATCCCTGGACACCAGGTGCTTATGATGTTCTGCTGACCTAGGAGGATAGGTGAGAATGCACATCTCAGTCTTCAGTATCTAAGTTCATCCCACAGAGAATCTGGACTTTAGTTTTATTTGCTGAAAGTCAGAGAGTCCATGTTTAGTGTTGAGGCCTCTCAGAAAGAAACTAACAGCTGTGAAATATCTGTTGTCAGACAAGCCTTGAATAACTGTAAAAGGCCAAGGATTTCAAAATAAAAGCATTGTTTTAGTTGTCCTGGGCAGAGATCGCCAGAACAAAATCTCTAAAACATGTGCAGAGATTCTGTTTATTTCTGTAAAGACCTGTGTTGTAACAAAGAAGAATATACCACAGTTTTATACTGCATATACACAAGACAAACATAAAATTCACAACTAATAAATATAAACAAATATGAACATTCTGGAATAAACACTTCAAGAGCAATTGTGGTTTGACAAGATACCAAGAATCATATGACTAGTTGACTATGTATTTTCTCCCTTCTTTAGTTCATACATTTGCTTAACTCAGGACTAAATGTTTCAAAATATTCACCTCTTATTATTCTACATCATGATATCAAAGCTAAATATTGCAGTGAAAAAATTCAAGTTGGGTTCTGATTACTACACCCCATGTACTTCATTCAGTAAACTCGCCTGTGACACAGCTTGAACAGAACGGAACAGCACGTACTAACTGAAACTTTTGGATTGAAGTACAGTGACTTCCAATTTTCCATATAACTTTACTATCCCTGTGTTTTAAGGTGCACATCACCTAGAAGGTACTGAGTAACTTCACAAAAGCCCACAGAAAACCAACATATGATACGGTTCCCAAAGGACTGATGGTGAAGCAGTAACACACCAAGCCGTCTTTGATAGTATAAGTGGCTAACTGTCACAGTACACCTGCACTTAAAAGATAAGAAGTGCCGTATGGATGTTTCACACAATTACTACTGTCCTTTGTGCAGCAATTCATAAAGGTTTAAAGATTTTTCATTTATGCATTTCCTGAATATACCCAAATTATGTAAGGGATTAGATAATTCTACTTCCCAGATTACAATGGATTTACAATCGATTTACAGACCAGTGAGCGCAGATCATTCCAGCTATGAGCAAGAGAGGTGGTGATTGAGTGGTATTTGGGGGAAAGCCCCCAAGCTTTTAAAAGTACAACATAAGCTTGAAACATAATCATACTAGAATCAGTATAAAATGTCAACAATGTACCTGCTTCCGTCTCTTTCTGTATAATCCTGAGGTTTCACATATCCTATCTGTGGCGAGTGCTCCTTCTCGTCCTGTCAAATCAAAGCCAGTCGCCAGCAACTGGAATTGCTTCATAGAAGTAATAGTAAAACTAAGTTCAGAACCACTTTTCTAGAAGCACAAAAACAAAACTCTAACAATGAGTCGGAACAAAGTTGGGCAGTACTTGAAAGATCAGGCAGTTGCTCAGTTTTCCAATAATTATTTGGAGGTTTAACTACCACTTCAAGGTTGTCAGAACAGAACTCTAGTGTCACAAACACTTGCAGTATTTTTGAAGTATGTTACAGGAGACATTTTAGTAGACATATTATTACTTCCATATTGTATGTCTACTCATTAAAGTGAGTAGACTAGGTATTAAAGACAATTTACAAAATTTTAGATATAAATGACTACATAAAATGATCTTTAAAACGGCTCTTCAGAATCTTACAAGCATAGTTGTTTTCATTTGACTAGCTTGTTTTCATGCACAAAAATGGAATCTTTTCCTTCCATCATAATTAGAGCACCCAGATCCTTTGGCATCCAACACTGTTACACCCTCTTGAAAGATGTTACTGTTACTCCCTCTGTAGTCAGTCACTAGTTACGGTTAGCAAACCACAACTTACAGTTGTACTTTTTACCATTTAAAGCAGAGCACTCTATAGTATTTTGGAATAAATCCCTCTTAGTCAAGATCAGTATACATTAACATGTTCATTCCCATCCTCTCCAGGAAACTTTCTTTTGTCGTCAGCTCTGAAAGTTTGCTAGTTGTTACCAGTTTACTTTAATTTTGCTGCAGGTGACAAGGCGGTGACTATGATATTTTAGTCTTGACCTTCTTGCTGAAAACCAAATTGGCACCAAGGACTGGACAGACACCACAGATACACAAAAGATTGATTTGTTGAGACACATTAGTTCAATTGAAGTGGGAAGCTGCTCTCTCAGCATGGTCACGAGTTTAGATACGTACAGGGATTAACTTACTTTCTTCTACAATCAGTACCAAAAGGTAAATTTTCCATCAAGGAAAATGCAGAGCAGGTATCTCTTTTCAGCTATTCAGGATAACCTTTCTATCTAAAGCCAGTGCTTGCAAATAAAATGCCTGTCTTAGTTTCATCTTGTTGCTGTTCCAGGAATGAGCTTGCTGACTGGGTTTTTTTTCCACAATTATTTCTAAAGGAAAGTTTAATCCCATGAAGACCCAACCCTCACCCTCTCCTACAGGCGTACAATTCAACAAAATCCCAGATCTTATGTGCTTGCCTTTTATGAGCACTGCATACGTGTCACTTACATCTGCACTTCCTGGTGTAAAATGTCATGTTCTACTGGGCCTGATGGTGTTGGCACTGACAGAAAGGTAGTGTCTACCACTTTGTCAGTTTTTGGATAGGGAACAATTATTTCCATGGGATCAAACACACAGTATGCTAAACACGCAACAGTTAATTCACTGTTAGGGAAAATAAGCAAAGCAAAGCTGGAGCAAAAGCCTTTAAGAGTTTAGGGAAATTCAAGTAAACTGTAAAATCTGAGGAGTCAGTGACTAACCTAGCTATCAGGAATGAGAATAGTCGAGCTAGGGAAAGGTACTTCCATCTTAACAAGGGCACATTTTTATATTCCTTAAACTACACCAGTCTCCCAGTTACAGTAGCAAAATAAGACTGGAGAGATAAAAACACCTTTGTAGAAGTTCTCTATGTTCTTCCAAAATTAAAAAAAAAAATAAATCTTTAACAGCTTCATTAATATTAGGAATATTAGGATATACTTTAACTATCAAAATCACTATCAGAACAGCTTTAAAAATATTCCTTTGTTTCACCTTGACAAACAAAACACTAATAGACTGTCTTGTATTTTGTATGTATTTCGATCACCTTATCTCTGGTTTTCACTCCGATATTGCTGAAGGAGACCCCTAGATTCTCCAACTCATATCAAGGATAAAACGTACTCTGCTTTTCTGGGAATGTCTGGGTTTATTTCAGAAGCCTCAAACATTAATCCACCTCTTTCAGTCAACAAACCCTACCCTGCAACCTTTCTGTGAACCACTGTGCAAGCTACCACAAGTTAGAGTAAACATGTCACACACATGCTATGGAAGACGTACCACCATTTGCCCTGTACTTCTGTAGGCTACTTACATTAATACACTCAGATCACAGGCTAGCAGTGGTTTTCCTCAAGGGTAACAGAAAAGAGGGAAAACAACCACTATTACAGATAGGGAGTTTTATATGTCAGTGCAACACAGGACTTCATATATAGCTGAAGCCTGCGAAACACAGATTGTATGGGTATCATCACCTCACTGTTTCTCTCTAGGGCCTGAACTGCGGGTACACTCCCTATTCACTTAATGTACTTATTTAGGATAGCAAGCACATATTTCACTGTGGCTGGCTTTTGGGTTTTTTTGGGTTGTGTTTTTATTTTTCATCCTTAACTGCTTTAAATTAACTTGTTTTATCAAACAAGACTCTACAAAGATTTTTGTCAATTTGTAGAAGGTTTGACAGGGGCACACTTTCATACGCTACAAACAGCAGCAAGTTAACATGACTATCATTAGTATCGCATAGCAGACTAAAAGCCTCCACCCATTTACTAGCACCCAAGTAAAGCACTAAGCATTCGCACCAGAACACTGAGAAAAAATTAAAGGACTACGGAAGGAAAACAAGCTTATGTTCTCACCTCAGGGAGCAGCTTTTTGGGGCTTCAAAGAATATTTTCACTTTTCCTTTCTGAAATATTTTCATTAAAATTTCTTTTTGTACACCTAACTTAAAATGTCAACTGCAAGGAAGAAACTAAATCCAGAATCTGCATTTAAAGTTCTAACACAGTCTCACACACCCCCACTGAAACAGAAGCCAGCTCTGCGTCACACTGTATCCTGCAAAAAAACCCAGGACCTTAGGTTTGGTATTTGTTCAGGTCCAGAAAGCCTGAGCACTCCAAGCAACTGAGCAGGTGCTCGGCACAGGCTGCAACAACAGGGATGACACATCTCCCCATTTAGGGCTGCTCCAGGGCTTGCAAACATCACATGCAAGTATGCAGTGCAATCATTTACGTTGAGAGAGACAGCTATTTTACATACAACTATATTATAAACCATTGTCTATTTCTGTTGCCTAGGCTTTTCCTAGCAAATTGTGTTTGTTCTAATGCTAATTTTATAATTGAAAGGTCAAATAAAATCTTTACTTCTGTTGAAGCCTGTACAGGCTATATTCTAAAACTTTGTTCACTGTCAAGTGAGAGCTAGATTAGAGCACTGGAGCATAATAATACCATTCCAGTTTTTATGCTAATGGGTTCGGTTAGTCTTGAACAGACCTCCAAAAAAGTCATTCTCTGCAACTGTCCTTCTGAGAAAGATAACTAACTGCTTCAGTCAATTACAAAATTACACTGTACAATTTTCTGGTCAATTACAACATAAACACTAGAAAGTATATGTGTTTATTTAATGACAGATATGGTTTGAGTACTTATATATGCAGTGAAAAAATACAAGATTTTTGATACAGAAAAATCAACATGTCTCCTACTGACAGAGAAGAACACTTGCTCTGATACTGCATTTAAAAGTTTTGGAAAGCACATTTTGAAGACATTATGTACTGATACGGATGAAGCATGAAAATACATGGATACAGGATACAGGGAATACATTTAATCTTCACGTAAACAAACTAACACTATTATTTGAACTCCCTAATACATTATTAAGACTGCTTTAAGACTGCTATTATCACAACTGTAACAGCATCAGAAAAAGTATTATAGTAATCTGATCTTTTGTACAATGTCAGATGCGAAAACTTTATTGGAATCTTGATTTCCATTGCTGTGTATAGGCATATAGGTATAAAGGTACTATATAATAGAAAGAGACCTAATTTTCATTAAAGTAATACATCAGCTGCTTACGCAAGTGGTTAAAATGCTTTTGTTTTCCTCTTTCTGGGCATGATTTTAGATCTTATTTTGAATCTGAGTTCATACAGCTGTTTTCAGACTGTGATTGTGATGCAATGATGCATTCCATTAAGTTTTCATCAGTTATATTTCCCAGGTAGGTATTCATCAATTGCAAAGAGACCACTTGATTTTCTTCTTATTTTCTTTGTATTCATGGATATGAATGAGATATACACATGAACTAAAACTACAGAAATTATATCATTCTGCCCACTGAAACAATTTCTGCAATATCAAAAGCCAAATTGGCCTTACTCCAGAAGTAATTTCTAAACTCCATATTGACTTTGTCAGCTGAAGACCATGTGAGTCAGGATTATAATGATTATACAAAAACATGAATTTAGCTTGCAGTCCTCTAAAAGACACATGCCACAGAAAGAAATGACCTTTAAGTGTGACTCAGTTCCAAAAGCATACTCTAGAAAAAGCATTTGGGTGTTCACTGTTTATCTTGTCTCACAGATTCCACGTAAAATTTGCTCAGGTGGTAGACAAAAAGCTTTCGTAACTGAAAGTACTGCAAATTTAGACTAGGCTTAGAGTCAAGATAGACACTTTTCCATCTCCGGAATACTTAGCAACATTTATGAAACTCACTCAAATTTGTTGGGTCAAAAATTTATTTCTCCCAGCTAATTCAAGGCCCTTAAAATCAGTGGCCCACCCTGACATTGCTTCCAGAGTTCTCCGCTAAGTCTTCAGGCCTCATGGTATTTATTCTGCAGCCTTTCAGGAAGACACAGCTTCTGTATTACAGAAAGCACTGGTATTTCCAACCTCTACACCAACACCTTTGAGCTTCTGATTAAAAGCAGAAAAATGGTGAGCCTAGCAGGGGCATGTGCAACCCAAAAATAACAGCCAGTCACAACAGTGTTCATCAGAAATAACTGAGAGACTGGGTGCAACTCCAAGTTCCGACTGACATTTGCCCTGCCCAACTTCAGGACTACTATCAAATGGAAGTAACATGTCTGATCATACACAAAGGGCCAGAATGCTCCACAGATTAAAATACAAAAGGATTTTTTTTAAAGAGAACTTTACTTAATGGTATTCTCATTATTCTTTTTCTTCCAAAATTATTTTTAATGCAATATAAATGACTACATTATTGCTAGTGATTCATGATATAGAAATGAAGAGGGAACAAGAGTTCTTCTGCCTACCCCTCATTTCATTTTGAAAAATGCAAGATGAGAGGGAGAAGGAGGGGCGTCCGATCGTCTTCTACTACTTGTTTTTGTCCTTTTCCTGTTTTTCTCCTTAGTACAACAGCAACTTTAACAAAAACATTACCAAATGTTCTTTCAAGCTTAGAGGTAGCTTATCAACCACTACATAGTGAGCTGCCCAACTTCTTTTTTCAGGACATAACTAATTAGGATTTTACTGCTTTTTAGTAGAGCACACTGCTGTCTCATTTGCCTTCTCAACAGACCCAGTTCGCCTACAATTTAAACTATGTCTCCTCAAACACACAAGCATTAGCAAGTTAAGGCCTTCAGTAAGCGTATTTTTTGTTAGTGCTTCCAGTCAGTAACAAGCTACCTTTGCCCCTGCTTTAAATCTTTCACCTATCTCTCCTTATGCCATACCACCTGAATTTTTGAGCCTTACACAAGATTTGTAGAGTGCAGGGATCTCATCAGTCAGTACTTCCCCATACAAAGGAAAAACCGCCTTTAACAGATGGTTCCTCTAAATTTCAGTCAACTTTTTCACTGATTTTATTATTAGGTTGCTGAAAATACACCTTGCTTCCTTTTTGAAGCAGCCAGTCATAACCAAGTTTAACTATATAACCATGGCAAGTAAAAAATAGAAAATTTCTCATAAATTATGTGATTAACAAGGCACAGCATACTCATTGACACATCTTCATAAGACATGTAATTATATCCTGAACTGCATGCCTTTACAGCACAGTAACATATTACAGTATCACTTATGGTGGCGCTTTTTAACAGCCTGCCAGCATCATTTCCAGCTCGGATAGGATTTCACATTATGAGGGATCTCTCTTCTTCTCAGTTTTGTTCACCCTGAACTCTATTTGCTGCTTTCCAGTTATCACAAGCCTCCAACAAAGATTTTAGGATAAATGATTTCACAACAGACTAAATTAAAAGGATTCCAAATACAAGTGACAATTTTGGGTGTTACCCTTTAGGCCTTTATCATAGCAAAATCTAAACATTCAGTTTAATTAAGACCTGTCAGCAAAAAGATGCAATGCCAAAGGACAAAACCAGCTGTCAAGACAGCATGTCTTTGAATCATCCTTTATATTCACCTAGTGTCTTGTGTATAATTAATAGCCACTCTAGAAAATCACAAACCAGTAAATGAGATGCAGATAAAGACTTAAAGGTCTCTACTGTAATTCTGTCTTAATCACAATCAATAATCTTTTGCTAAGGAACTCCAGATACATTTGGCTTGTCCTAATAAGTAGAAGGATATTATGTCAATTGAAGACTAGCGATGGGTGGCAGAAAGTAAGCATCACAAAATGGTATCAGTTAATAAATTCAAGAAGAAATCTTTCACAAGTGAGTTTATATCTAATTCAGTTATTATCAGCAGCATTCAAGAAATGATGGTACTTTTATAATATGAATATTTGCTCTGAAGATACACAGGATTGTGCTAGTGAAAACAATAGTGATATATGGCAGAAAATATTTCACTGTGAATCACAAAAATGACCAATGGACAGATTAACATTATTCAACAGGGGAGGAGGGGAGTGAGTCAAAATTTATTTTTAAAATTCTAATGCATTAAGAACTTCTAGCTCCACTCTGTTACTAGATAACACAACAAAAAGTGTGTTAAGATCTGTAATGTGTTTGCAGCACACCACAAAATTGGGTTTCATAACAGAAGCTAGTACCACAGCTGCAGACAAAGACTGGGTATCAGTGAGGTAACTCAGCAGTGTGCAGTCATGCTAGTTAGATCCAAGTTTTACTCCATCCCAAATACAGCAGAAGGAGTTTGTATTCAAGTAGATCTGGAAGAAGTTACAGAATAAGGCTACCTCACGAAATTTAATAGCGGGTGGGAAGGGAGTGGAATAGTGAGAAACATGAAAAACGAAAAGGATTTGCCTCTTGAATCAATTCAGATTACCAGACACGAGCTAGGAAAAGCAGGGAGGAGGAACAAGAAGAAAGAGAAAGTAGGATCCCACAAATGCAGAGTCAGAACCCAGTTTTCAGTGGCAACTGCTCTTCCCACATTGTCAAGTCCCTGAATCTTCAGGCAGGGACTGGGGCAATGAACTTGCTCCATCATCTAAGATAAGGTTCGAGACCATCTGAGGAACCACGGGACCCGACAGGATGCATCCCAGATCTTGAAGGAAATGGATGATGCAGTTGCCAAGCCACTCTCAAGCATATCTGAAAAGTCCTGGCAGTCAGATGAAGTCCCCCATGACTGGAAAAATGGAAACATTGCACCCATTTTTAAAAGGGGTAAAAAGGAGGACCTTGCAAACTTAATAAACCCAGCAAGATCATAGAACAAATCCTCCTGGAAGCTATGTCAAGGCACATGGAAGACAGGGAGGTGATTAGAGACAGCCAACTTAGCTTCACCAATGGAAAATCATGCCTGATTAATCTGGTGGACTTCCATGATGCAGTGACTGAGTTTGTGAACAAGGCAGGAGCAACTGATGTTATCTACCTGGACTTCTGTAAGACCTTTGATACAGTCCCACACAACATTCTTGTTGATAAACTAGAGACATATGGATTTGATGGAAGGACTATTCCGTAGACAAGGATTTGTCTCCAAATGGAGATAAGTAACAAGTGGTGTCCCTCAGAGGTCCACATTGGGACCAATACTGTTCAATATCTTTGTTGATGAAGCAGGGACGGGAGCATCTCCCACAGGAGGAAAGGTGGAGAGAGCTCACACTGTTTAGCCTGGAAAAGAGAAGGCTCAGGGTAGATCTCATCAAGCTATGCAGATATCTGAAAGGAGGGTGCACAGATGACGGTGCCAGGCTATTTCCAGTGGTACCCAGGGACAGCGTGCATAAACTGAAACATGGGAGAAAGGTCCCTTCCCGGCACCAGGAAAGACTTGTTTACTGTGAGGGTGACCGAGCATTGGCACAGGCTGCCCAGAGAGCTGAAGGAGTCTCCATTCTTGGAGATCTTTAAAGCCATCCAGGCATGGTTGTGGGTGATGTGCTCTATGTGACCCTGCCTGAGCAGGCACGTTGGACCACATGACCTCCATAGATCCCTTCCAGCCTCAACCACTCTGTCATCTTGGGGGCTTTCCCTCTAGCAACAAGGGGCACATCCTTCTCCCATGATGGTCCCTGCAGGAGCCGATTTAGGGTGCCCTGTTGGTACCAAGGAGCTCACCAGGGCTCACCCCTGCCCTGCGGGGCTGCCTGTTGTTGGGCCTTTGTGCTCAGGGCACCAGCCTCTTATCACACAACCCAACAGGCCTGAGCTTAAAACCCACCCGCCAGGCCATGAGAAGGTAGCAAGCGTCTTTTGGAAAAGCATCTCCCCCTTTGGGGCATCTGCCTTCCTGGCTGGGCAGGTGTCGGGGGCACAGCCCAGCTAGGCCCCACATCTCTGTGCCCTGACCCAGGGCTGCTGCTGCTGCTTTCCAGTCCACAAGGAGAGCCCTCAGGAAGCCCTGACCTCCCCTCTCCCACAGCCTTCTGGGTCCTAGCTCCTAGTGCCAGAAAAGATCCATCACTTTGCATATCTCTCTTGGCAGGACATGATGTTGGGCACTGAGGAAGCCATGGGGGAGAGCAGTTCTGCTGCAAGCACAGCACGAGCCAGTCACCACAGTCAGGGCTGGCAGCAGCAGACTCCCAGTCTGCCAGGAGACATGAAAGACACAGCCTACATGGCCTTCTCATGCACCACTTCTGCTTAGCATGCATCCAGCAGTGAGCCAATAGGATATATAGTCTGCAAGCAGCTTTTGGAGCAGCTGCTGCACTCGGTGGGAGGGGAAAATGGCTATGAGGAGTACACGGTCAGCTTGCCCCCTGGCCTGCACAGGAGGATGGCAATGGAGAGGGCCCACAGCCAGTCACTGCAGCAGTACTTCAGCCTGGGCAAACGGCCCACTAATAACCAACCCTGGGCTAACAGAAGCAGGCCTGCAGGGACTGACAGCAAACTGGCAGGGTGCAGCTCCAGGGCCCTCCAACACCACCTACCAGCAGGCTCCTGCACCCAGACCTTCTCAGGAGCCAAGAACACCAAGCTCACCTTGGGAGCCAACACCATCAAGAGCAAGGGAGCACGCATCTGCCCCTGCTGCTGCAGTCCAAAGACAACCAAAGCAAGTAACTCAGCTGTACTGAAGAGGACACCTACTTAAATGAAAGATCCATAATTAAACCACCATCCAATAACAAAGAAATTGTTAAATCCTCAAAAATACCTTATGGATGGCTATCTGTTCTGACTTCTTTTAACACTGCAACACGTCAGATCAGGCAGGTGGAAAAGTCACTGTAGAGTCCTCCATAGAAGAGTGTTAATAACAACAATTTTATCCCTTAGCATTGCGTGTTTTTAAATGTTGCTAGGAATATCTCTTGAAAGCAGGATGAAAATAGAACTTAAACCTTGTCAACTATCTTTAATTTACCTCATGTGCAAGGAAACAGAAGAATGTATTTTCGTCTTGTTGAACTCTTCTGAGTAATGCTTCTCTTACAACCTCAATCAGAAAGTCTATAATTTTCTAGTTCCAGGTTGGATATAGACAGATCTCTGAAATTAAATACAATAAATCGGTACACGTTTGAAGATACTGTTTTTTGAATGGATGGTTCCAGCTGTTTGACAAAACTGTACTGTCATACTCAATGCTTCATTTCCTCTAACTTTTAAAACATTATCTGAAGCAGAACTCAGTAGTAACTGAATGTAAATAGAAATGACAAAGCAGACTGTAGTCAGATACCTCTGAGATGTAGAGACCAGCAGAACTTCAGTTTTACACTGCCAGCAAGGATTGCCTGTTGCACTTCTGTAGAAGTAATTTTAAATTTATCAGTCTGTCAAAGCTGTTTTTGAAAGTTCAAAGCCAAGAAACATATAATGCGCAGATTCATCACATGACAAATGAAATGAACAGGCAATTAACAAGACATATTTAGATAATATTACACAAATTGTCTATCTTATTCAAAGATGCATGCGACTACAAAATAACCAATGATCCACAAAACAGAGCTGATGGGTCTAAATTTCTGCCATTTCAAACATGATTAAAGGCTAGATATAGAATCATAGAATCATTTAGGTCGGAAAAGACCTTTAAGATCATTGAGTCCAACCATTAACCCAACACTGCCAAGTCCACCACTAAACCATGTTCCTAAGTGCCATGTTTATACATGTTTTAAATACCTCCAGTGATGGTGACTCAAACACTTCCCTAGGCAGCCTATTCCAATGCTTGACAACCCTTTCAGTGACGAAATTTTTCCTAATATCCAATCTAAACCTCCCCTGGTACAACTTGAGGCCATTTCCTCTTGTCATATCTCTTGTTACTTGGAAGAAGAGACTGACACCCACCTCACTACAACCTCCTTATAGGAAATAGATGGGAAGTAACCATCTATCTGTTATAAATTACTACATTTACTATTAAGTTACTATTTGAGTAACTTAAGAGTCCATTTGTGTAGGAAAGAGTTCCTGAAAATTCAGAAGGCATCAAGCACAAAGCATCATCAGCCACTACCTACTAGTACTCATCCAAAATTGTGGCTATGTTTACACTAGATCAGAACAAACACTCCTTAGATGGCCTTTCTCTACCTACCACAACATCCTCCTCTAGATAATCAAGTCAGAGGCATCCTGATCTGTTCAAACACACCTTAGGAAGTCACAGCATATTCATTAGTGTGCTTTGTTAAACTGGCTAACTAGTATCAGTCAGAGTGATATCAATCTTCTACAAGATCATCCATGGCCATCTAACACACCAGACCACACAAAAAGCATGAGGCCACATCCCACTTGACTCTAGCTACACAAGCAACTAGATGACGCCAGTGCAGACACATCTCCGCACACTGCACTCATAACCTTTTTTTAAAGTTTTCTTACCCTGTGTACTATCTTCTACACTGAAATTCACTATTCATTGTAATATAGTTCTGTCCAGTGAAGAAGTAAAAATTGCATCTAGAGTACTTTACTTTCTCATTATTAAGCCTTCTTCCAGCGCTGTACCATTTTCTAAAATAATGCCCCTTTGGGTTGCGGTATTAGTATATATAGTACTGCATCAACAGTAAGTTTTGAAATAGTGCAGTATCAAACTTCATTATGGCAAACAGTTTCAATAAAACGCCCCATACCACATTTTGCATCTCCTTCTACTCCTTTGTTCCTTTAATTAACATTTCATTAAAAAGAATTTCAGGACTTTCAAAAGCAGTCGTAAGAGAAAGCTTATGTCAGAACATGGCAGGGGAGCAGGAAGAAATGCACCCAATCATTTAGCTAAAAAACTATGAAATTGTCAAGTATCCTGTCAAATCAGGACAGACCTCTGACTTTATACAGAGGCTGAAACAGAGTACAAGGCTGCCTTACCCATTATTTGCTCTCTTGTGTATAAAA
Source organism: Chroicocephalus ridibundus (assembly GCF_963924245.1). Taxonomy (NCBI): domain Eukaryota; kingdom Metazoa; phylum Chordata; class Aves; order Charadriiformes; family Laridae; genus Chroicocephalus; species Chroicocephalus ridibundus. Next base: position 35,200,965 of record NC_086316.1, on the reverse strand, counting down.
TGTAAACCAGAGTGCATAGTTATGTTATTAAAGCCTGTTTTTATAGTCTACAAAACACACTCATAAGGATTAGGAATATGCATTAGAAAGAAAAATCCATCATTCATTGTACTACCTCATTTATAGGATTGTTGTCATTTGTGATGAGATGTGTATTAGAGATAAGAAATTACGATCTGCCACCTTATCAAGGTCACTACATGCTACTGTACTGCAATGAAAGCTCCACCCTTTTATGATTTTAGGAAGATCCTTTAAAACAAAATTTTACATTTATCCACTGAAAGAACACCTACACACAAGTCTGTAATTAGAAATTCTATTTTAACACAACCAAGATGCACTTAAATTGCATCCTGGTGCTTCAGGTTTAAGTGCTTGACAAAGCAACCTTAATGCTTTTAAATAGATGGGGTTTGTTTGCTTCGTATACGTGTTTTTAATTCACTGCCAAATGGAAAATCATTTTAGAAAGAAAACTAATTCAGCAGCTTCTAGAATCAAGTTTCACCGCACGATTTCAGAAGGATTTCCAATTAGGTACACTCAAGTGTTTCCTTTCACTGCATTGACAGTAATTTCAAAACATACCATAATAACTGAATCTAGCGTAGAGTTTAAAAAACCCACCACAAACTAAACCAAACCACACCACACCACAACCCGACACAAGCCTTGTCACACAGATTTGTCCCAGGCATTGGTAGAGACCTAATATTGCCATCAGAGAGAAAAACACCATTGTGGAAGTCATCTTTAGATTTTTCTCAGCAGGTGACAGGACTATCTAGCCCTGAGCAGGATCATGGTGGTAAGATTTATCACGTCTTTAACTCTGAATTCCTCTTTCAGTCACATCACTCTATTACTCTTCCAGACCCATAAAGTGACATATAATTGGCTTGCTTAACGGCAAACGGCAGTTTTTTAAACAGGATACTTGAGGATGTATCTCTCCTAAAAAGGTTCCAGATTTTATTATAAAATACACAAATGCAAAAATAAGCTACATCAAGTTTTGAAACATTTTTACATTCCTTTTTTGTTTTCATCTCAGATAATTCTTATGATGTTATGCCCACATTTCACTAAATGGCCTTTTTTTTTAAATGCATCGTATGCTGAAGGATTGTTTTAATTGAATTACATACCAGGAGAGGCAACCCATAACAAGGGAGAGAAATCCCTTAATTTTTTTACTGTCCTCAGAAGTGTATTGTTTCGCAGCAGCGTCTCCATTTTATTCTTATGTCTCACCACACTCTACAGAGAGGTTACTAGTACAGCTACTGTAGTTGGTACAGCTGTTGTATTTCTTGCTTTGTTTCAGGAGATTACCTGCATCCCTGTTGTATAGCAGATCTAACAACAATGGAATTAACCAGATCAATCCTCAGTAACTAAACTATATTTAGTCTACAGAGGGTTTGTAACAGACTAATACATCCCTTTTGAAACAATTAAAAATATTATTCTATTGGAATATCTTTTACATTTCTGATGAGAAAGTGATCAGAATGGACAGAACAACTTTCAATAACTTTCAAATAATTTCCAATTTGCCAGAAGCTTAAAAAAAGCATAATAAGTAAGTTGCTTCAGTAAAGTCAGCTCTTAAAACATTTGAGTGTTAAAACTTTTCTAAGTTAGAAATACATGGCAGCACTAAGTACTAGAATCACGTCTCTGCTCCTGTGTGTGTTTACACTTAGGCAGGACTAGTTATTCTAAGTTTCATACAGACAGTAATTTATAATCAATAATACATATACATACAGTTACATTTATTTAATTTTTAAAATATAGTCCAGTATTGCCACTCTTTTTTGTTCTGAAGGCATTCAGTTCTTTGCCAGACTGATATTTCTACAAAAGCATAAGACAAAAATGGTATGCTCATGCTGTGCAGAACCTGGCCAGACCACTGAATCAGACCCATGCCAAGCAGCTTCAGGACTTTGGCACCAGCTGATGATGGTCATCATCTCACTGCACAGAGACCTAACAGGTCAGCATCTTTGTTCATACAAGTCCCAGACAGCTAACCGGTCACCAAAGGAAAACAGAGGACAATACGAAGGTTTATAAAAAACCAGAGAATTTACGAAACAGAATGTATTACTCAAAGCATTCAGTAACTTTGAAAAACTTCCTACAGAGAAGAAGCTGGATCACCTATCTGTACTTAAAAAAGCAACAGCTGGAATTTACAGTATCCACTTGGGGCATATGTTGATGTCTACAACAGATAACGAGCTTCAAATAATTTAAGAGGGGTTCAGCTCTGAAAAGATAAACCTGATTTGATATGCTCCTTGAAAAAGCTTCAAGCATAAGCTTTTGCGGTAATCCAATTCCAACTAATTCATATTTTCTAGCAATGTACTAACTACACACAATTCTTATTTTCAGCAAAATTGCTGTTTTCTGTATTTAAAGCCCTTCTTAGTCTTTGCTTCCTCAGACTAATTTGTAATGCATAAATAAATAACACAGAAATTTCCATAAAGAGGCAATCTGACTCATCCACAGAGTCAGCTTTCTTGCTCATTCACCCCTCGCAAGGCCTGTGTCTGAAATCAAGCTGTAACAGATTTCGACTTATACAATACATTATTACTATAAATTATGCCTGAAAATCAGTTTCCTGGTTATTTCTTGGTGGTTTTTTTCCCCCTTTCCTTCAAAGAGGAAAACGAACTACCTTTGCAGAAGCAGAACAGGCAAGCGAGGTTTTCTGCATATATCATAAAACAAGGTAAGCACCTTACTTACTGTTTGGAGATTTTGCTCCTGTAACAAGAAAAATATTTTTCTATTGAACCATCTGTTTGACACACTTTTGTTTGTTCATATTATGCACTACATACAATTGTAAATGTTCAGGCCCCTTTCTTGAATATTTTACTTATATAAGCAACATTATTATTTCTCTCTCAAGTAGTAAAGGGGGAGACACGGACAATGACACCACCCAAAAATCTGCTGAGATCAGATTTAGAAATGGATTATAATTCTCAACTAAGACAATGTAACATTTGCCATGGTTTTTTTGTACTTAATGAAACTGTTAAGAGTTATCCCTCCTATAAAAGGAAAGGAAAGGAAAGCAAGAAAGGAAGGATAACTACTTCTATTATAAAATAATGAGTTTGTTTTTTCTTGTTTTAAATGCAGACAAGTCTTCTGGCCCACTTTCTTCGACTAACCTCAACTCTGGTGCAATCAGCAGGAAAGAAAAGCTCTTGTCTTTAAAAAAGAGACAACGGCCATTTGTCTAATTTGTGGTCATCAATACTACAAGACCACAAACCTTACCTGTCAATACATGTTACTACCAGCTGTCACTACAGAAAGAATTTCATTCTGATGACAACTGTGCATTTTTAAGACATTTGGGTTTGCTGCATACATTGACAATTATTTTTGCTAATTGTACATTATTATACGACATGTTTCATCCTAATAATCTCATAAATTAAATAAGCCTCTTCTCTACACTATGAGGAAAACAAGATTAAAAAAGAGGCAGAAAAGTGACACCACCAAGTCTCTATGACTGAAGGCCAATCTGACAAATATAAGTCTTTGTTCAGCTTCTTAAAGACAGAATATTGCTGTAATTTGGTATTATCAAAAGGTGCAAGTCAAAGAGTTTATACAACTAACACTACTTTTTCTTGAGATAAAATTAGCAAAATTTGAGATACAAATACGAAACAAGGAGTCTCAGTGGGGTATATGAGCACTGGAAAAGTACGATAATCCCGCTTTATGCCCGAACCAAGTTTACAAAAATTAAAATGAAATGGATAATCAATACAACCAAACAATGTATGCCATTTAAAATTGTCATGGGAAGTTAGACATTTTCACGTGGTTTTTACAAGGCTCCACTCTGAGTGAAAATAATAATTAAGCTACTGACTTGTATAATTCTGCCTTTCTCAAACTTAAGTCACATTTATTTTTTTCTCTCTACTTTTGGCATATGAATGTCAAACCCTCAGTTTTTCTAGATACCTTGTAAAATTCTAGTGCCATAACTTTATTGTTATTAAGTTCTAGAAATTATGAAAACAGGCCATTTTTCCCTCTGTTTTTCTTCAAATAAATTCCTGTTTTGGTCCACAGTTATTTTTTGTGAGGGTAAGTGCAATTAAGGAAAGATGCCTATTACTGCACAGATATTTGTATAGCATGCTGTATTTGTACAGCAGAGTCATCCAAACTTGCAAAAGATAAAATTGGTGTGATGACGCTTCACTCAAACAATTCATAACTTGAACAGATCACCCTAGCATCAGACAGCATCATAGATTAATTACTGGCAAGGATCAGCATCTTGGTGTCCTTTTGCTATAAATCAAATTAGTTCCTACATATAGTATGTTGGTCCAGCCAACATAATCACACAAATTCTAAAAAGACTGACATGACATCAAATTTTAAAAAAGTATTCTTGAGCATTTAATGGGGAAGAAATGAATACATTGTAGAGGTGACAATGTTCTGCTGAGAGGTACTGACTTAACACTACTACTGCCAGTAATATTTAAAAGAAGAGAAAAAATGTGTTATATTCTTTTTATTATTAAAGAATTAAAATTACTAAATAGGATTTTTATCAAATTGTTCAAATTACAAATACAAAATCTTTAATTTGCCTTCCCTAAAGGTCTTGTCGCAGTAAATAAAACAGAGAAATGCACATTATTAGGCTAGTAAGTAACCAAGCAGAGCAGATGTCTTTCCTTTGTCAAGGAATAAAAAGAGTTGGTATCCAGAGACTATGAAAACAAACATCAGTGACCTACAATACTCAGTTCCCATTTTTTACTGGTTAAATAGTAAATACCAAGCCTGCATTTGCAACCCATAGAATAGACCTTTTCCATCTACTTCGTATTTTCTATTAAGAAAAAAAAAAAGTACATATTTTTGCCTCCTCCCATTTTTTCTTACTATTTTGTTGTTCTCCCCATCCATCTACTTCAGACACATGGACCAAGCCTACTTTCACATGCAGCCAAACCCACTTTTTAGCAGATTAATTTACTTCTTACAGCCATACCAAGACTCAGGATACAAGCTGATAAATATAACATATTTTTTTCCATTTTCAACATTTTGCTTCTGTAGACCAACCAGACCTGCAGAGCTTTTACCAAGCCCTGATCCCTTGACAAACCAGAGCAGTTTTTTTACTGCTATTTTATGGTCAAGGAAACTAGTGGACAGTGCACTGGATTAGTTGCCTTCTGCATACAGACCTCAATTACCATGTGGAAATCCACTGGCCAAATAAATCCATCTTCCTTTAGATATTTGTCAGAGACTGGAAATTGACATTACAATAACAAAACCATTTTTAGCAGAGATTTCAGAAGAAATTTGCTTCCTGGAAATGCAGAGGAACTACACTACGTTATCCTTATGTCGTGGTTTAGCCTCAGATGGCAACAAAGAACCACGTGCCGCTCACACGTGCCTTCCTAATACAGGAAGGATCGTAAGAAAAGGCAAGACTCTTGGGTTGGGACAAAGGCAGTTTAACAGAACAGCAAAGGGAACAGGCAAACAACAACAACAACAACAACGACGACGACGACGACGACGACGACGACGACGACGACGACGACGACGACGACGACGACGACGACGACGACGACGACGACGACGACGACGACGACGACGACGACGACAACACCACCGCCACCGCCACCGCCACCGCCACCACCACCAACACCACCAACACCACCAACACCACCAACACCACCACCAACACCACCACCAACACCACCAACACCACCACCAACACCACCACCAACACCACCACCAACACCACCAACACCAACACCAACACCACCAACACCAACACCAACACCAACACCAACACCAACACCAACACCAACACGGACAGGGGAATATACAAACGCGATTACAGAACCGCCGCTCCCCACCGCTCACCGACCGCCCGGACCCGGGACGCCCCAGCCAGCTTTTAAGCAGCAACTTCCTGCCCCCTCCCCCGGCAGCTCAGGGTGGGCGTGGCTCACATGGCATGGAATACCAGGGAAAATTAACCCTATCCCCACCGGAACCAGGACACCTTATTAAATACAATCATTACAATTCTTATTCAAAGAATGTAAATTATAAATTGGTATCATGCTTCCATGTGAACTGTATAATCTGCTGTACCTTGAGAGCTCATGAAGCACAGGCCAGCATATTAACAATACAAAAGCATATTCTAAAAATACTTGCAATTATTTAGGCAGTTCAAAACTTCAAGAAGATATCAAGCAGGTAAGTTTTGTCAAGAACTGAAAACAAAAAGTCACCTAAGTCTTGAAAAACAAAAGAAAAAAATTCTTAGAAACTAAGAGTTATCATGACCTGTTTCCATTCTGTTGTCATATTTCCACACCTGTTTCTAGCCTGAAGTTTAATTTCAAACTGATATTAACAAACAGTATTTTGATACTGAGAGAAGTTCAGTATTAAGATAGGCTTATATTTAAAAATCAGGTTAGCATTTTCCTAACACACAGAGTTTCAGAGAAAAAGAAGCCACCTCATTGTACTGCTGCACTGAGACTCTATTAGGTGTTTGGATTAGCTTCTGCTCCAATTTTGCAGATGTGTAATGAAGTTGTTATTCTTTTATGGTAGAAGTAGCAAATATAAAAACAAGCCTGCAATTTTTAATGCATCTCATAGTCACTCTTTTCTTTAGAGGCTAAATACTTTAGATACTATACAAGCAGAACTGGCTCCAAGACCGCTGTGTTCCACTTCAGAGCTACCTTAACTGTGCTGCATTACAGACTTGGATCGCAAGTGAACTTTCCTGAGATCTCACCGTCATCCAAGATGCCCTGTTTCTTCCTCATTCTTCAGACCATCCTCTCTCCAGAGACACAATTTGCAGGGGTCTAGGGGATCACCGAATCCAGCTTCTGGCTTGAAGTGCAGCTTCCAAACCTTCCTCCAAAGAGACTACACCCCTGCTCCAGGAAACCTGTCCCACTACTGCCCAGCTCTCTTTGTGGATCCTGACGTGCAACATGAACCTCCCAAACCACAACTTCTGACAACTGTCCCCTTCTTATCCTGTCTAGATCTATTGAGAAGAGCTCAGCTCTACCACCTTTGTATCTGTCCTAGTATTTCTAAAAGACCACTATTACATCTCCCTTAGAATTTAGCATAATCCTTCCAGCAGGGAATAGAGGGTAACAAACCTTCCCTCAGTCTACTGACCATGCTCTTTCTAATGCAGGCCAACACGAGGCTTGCTTTATTTGCAGTGTGAGCAAACTTTTTGACTTTCACAACTTGGCATCCGCTGGAAACCACAAGTCCTTTTCAGTACCTCTGCTCCTCAGCCAGTTCCCTCCCAGACTGTAGAGAGCCTGGGGCTATTTCACCCCATCTGCAGAACTTTGCAATATTTCTTCTTTAACTCACGAGGTTTCTGAAGGCCCACTCCTCAGATGTCTGAAGGTCCCTCCTTACTGCACCTCACCTCTTCCCACCTCTGTGTCACTCCCCCAGTGTAACGTTTTCTGCAGACTTGCTGAGGGTACAATCTTCCTTTCCACCTCAGCGACCAGGCTCTTGATAGAGATATTGAACAATACTGCACCCAGAACTGGACGCTGAAGGTACACCATTCTTCACCAGGCGCTAACCGGACATCGAACCATCACTTATACACATTAGGTCCAGCAGTCCAGGCATTTTTCAGCCTAACTAGTGCTCTGTTCATCCAGCTTATATTTCTTCAGTTTAAAAATGAGAGAAACACAGGAGCATCAAAGTCTTCTAAAGTGAAAGTACACTCAGTCCACCACTCTCCCCTCAACGACAAAGCCTGCCCTTTCATCATAGAGGCAATATGGCTGGTCGAGCATTGCTTGCCTCAATAACATTAACTCTTCGTGATTACTTTCCTTCCTTTTGCATGTTTTTCTTGCTATTTGGCTGTTGTAGGTAATGTACTGCAGTCATCCTTGAGGATTTGAGTTGTCTGAGTAGTGTGCAACACCTGCTCATCCCAACACAACTGGAGAACTCCTTCCTGCTGTGCACACCTTGGTAAATTCAGTCATCTCCCTTTCTTGTACCTTTCATATTTAGCACATCTAAACCTAGTACGTAAGTAAAGAGACTACTCAAAGCCACAAGAAAACTACTTACGGCTAAAGGAAAGGAGAAAGAAATCCTACAGGGAAAACATTTCAGGCTCACTTTCAAATAAGGTGATGATTTAAGATAAAGAGTATAAAAATCAAAAATTATTACTAGAATGGTGATCATGTTTTTCTGAATGTGTGGTCATTACAATGACATTTTCACTACCTGAGCTACTGATGCCATTAAAATGAGGCATGAGCAATTAAAAAAATAAATAAATCAAGAAAATGAAAATATCCACAAAACTAAATTTGCAAAAGGGACAAATTAAAAGAATTATGCAAACATTTTTGATAAAACTGCTTTTTTTCAGAAGTCAAAATGGAAAAGCAGTTTTTGCATCCTGTATTAGGATTGCCTGAAACTCACCACTGGGAGAAAACACAGATTGTCCTTGCTGTTGTTTTCGTCATGACATTTTATGGTATTTCCTGCAATAAGAATTGTCTCACTTGAAATCAAATATTTAAAGTGGGTTTTTTTCTGATATAGCCTGCTCTTGTGCCATACTAATGGACCGAAATAAAACTCACTTTGTATATGCAAATGAATATGACAGATGTAATGTTTAAGGCAAGAGCTTAGAATACATTACAAATAACAGGCTTTGAAACCAGTTGAAACCTTAACTGCCTTTCGGGAAGAAAGAGGCCTTCTCCCAAACTTTGGTCTTTTTTTTTTTTCCTGATATAGAGAAAGCAAATTATTTGCACTTGTAATTACTTTCTGAATACAGTGAATATTGACATAAAAGACACTTAGTCTGTATTGGAGATCTTCCAAAATTTTTTTTTAACACTTTTGAAATTGTCATATAGCATTTTGATCTTCTCCAGTAATAATGTAAACAAACTAGAAATGTATCAAAAGCGCATGTATTTAAGTATTCTTTTACTTTAAATACTCTATAAAAAGTGGGTTTCTTTGCACAGCTGTAACATAACTAATAAGAGGAATCAGAGCTCATACAACGCAAGGGAACAGAAGAATAACATAAGCACGTGCATAGAACAGCATGTTTCAAAACAAGTGAGTATGATGAGGTATCAAGAAGGTGAGAAACTGAGAGCAGACAGAATGATATACAACAAGTTTCTTAAATAGGTTGTTACTTTTTATCCATCTTTTTTATTCATCTGTATTTGATTGTGTAAGTCAAAACAGTAAGAGAATAGTTTTGTTTACCAGCCTTTTTAGTGAAAACCATGATAATAACATCAACTCTTCCAGGGAAGACAGAGGAAAAAAGGCACATGAAAGGTACTTACTGATTATGAACTCAGTGCACCAGAAAAAAACTCATCAAATTACAATAGCCAAATCACTGCCAGTGAGTTAATCTCATCACTTACAGAAGTCTGTTAGAAACCAGGAGATACCATCACTGAAGATGTATCATCACATAAAATATCTATCCATCTCTGCTAAGCGTTGAAAGACTTTACTACCAACTCATCCCCTACATACTAGCCAACAGGTTAGGTTTATTAACCAACAAGATGAATACTATGTGTTCTCTCTCCAGCAAAGCTAAAAAAAGTGAATCGATGACTCATTCGATTACTGTATTAGCTAAATATTGCTTTTAGTCAACCAATCTCTATTGGACAACTACCAAAACCATACAAGCATAGTGGGAGAACATTTAGAATTTAAGAAACAAAAAGGAGACTTACACTAACAGAGGGGGAAAGTTGCAACATTTTATCCCAAGAATCAATAGAAATAATTAAAAAAAGTATGAACCAGGACCAATGTTGTCATTCCACTGTAGTACAACTCATGAACACTATGGCTGTGAGGTAGAGCAGTTAAGACACACTGCTTGTCTTGAACAAAGTATATTGGTTTAATTTTTAATAAAAGGTTTAACAATTCTTTCTAAAAGTAGCAGACAGAGACATAGTAAAGTATGTCAGCAAAGCTGCTGAAATCAAGACACTACTCACATGGCAACAAACTCTTGAATACAGTCTGTTATCCATACAGATATTTTTTTTTAATGCATCACACTAGCTAAGGGATAAAGTGTTAGACTACAACTTTTCATGAAGAACAACCAGAAATCTCATGATACTTAATTGTTCAAGACAAAATCTGCAGAAAGGAATTTTGGAACAAAAGGTTGGATGTAGAAATGACAGAATAGGTATTCATACATGCTGTCACAGAAGTACTCTTCCCTAAATAGCAAGTATACACACACATATATATATGTATATATATATTCTTCCTGCACCTGCACAAAATAAAATAGCTGCCATTCATTGGAATAGAAATCCTGCATCTTGTAAATGACACTGGCTTAGTTATCAGAGGAACTCAAAGTATGATGTGACACGGTTACAATTAGCATGGACTTTAAATAAAAGGTGCAAATAAAACTTTCGATGAAACAGTCTTGATAATGTAATCATAAAGCAGAAAAGTGCTCAGAGTATTAAATATGCAATCACAATTTACAACGGACCAAATAATTGCCTTTTTTTTTCCTTCTGTGCTTCTCAGGCAGGTTCACACATGCACAAAAAAAAGGACCAGAAAAGCAAAACATGCATGTTCTGCAATTAAAGAAAATAAGTTTAATTCTTTAAAACTTTGTGGAACAAAAAGGCGCAATGAATATTTGTAAAAATATGTTTGAAAGTCAGTTAGGAACAGCAAGTCCATGTTGTGTTACATACGTCTTAGACACTTTAAAATATTCAGATATTAAAATTCAGAATTAAAAAAAAAAATAATCCTAGTTCTTATAGAGCTGGCAATTCATATGGCAAATCACACCATCTCAAATGGTGTGCACTTGCGGCGCTTGCAGCCCAGAAGGCCAGTCACATCCTGGTCTGCATCAAAAGAACCGTGGCCAGCAGATCCAGGGAGGTGATTCACCCCCTCTACTCTGCTCTCGTGAGACCCCACCTGGAGTACTGTGTCCAGCTCTGGAGCCCTCAGCACAAGAAGGACATGGACCATTGGAGCTGGTCCAGAGGAGGGCCACAAAGATGATCGTAGGACTGGAGTGCCTCTCCTATGAGGGCAGGCTGAGAGAGATGGGGTTGTTCAGCCTGGAAAAGAGAAGGCTCTGGGGAGACCTTATAATGGCCTTCCAGTACCTGAAGGGGACCTACAAGAAACCTGGGGAGGGGTTGTTTGCAAGAGCATGTAGCAATCGGTCGAGGGGCAATGGTTTTAAACTAGAGCAGGGTAGGTTTAGATTGGACATTAGGAAGAAGTTCTTTACAATGAGAGTGGTGAGACACTGTCACAGTTTGCCCAGAGAGGTGGTGGAGGCCCCATAGAATCATAGAATCTTCATGGTTGGGAAGGACCTTTGAGATCATCGAGTCCAACCATATCTGGAGACATTCAAGGCCAGGCTTGATGAGGCTCTGAGCAATCTGATCTAGTTAAAGATGTCCCTCCTTACTGCAGGGGGGTTGGACTAGATGACCTTTAAAGGTCCCTTCCAACCCAACACATTCTATGATTCTAAATCTGCCTTTTCTTTATGGGACAAATCTTGGGAGTGGCAAATGTCAGAGAAAAAATAAAAATGCTTTCAGAAATGATCCTATTTTACGATCCTCCCCACTCCCTTCACACAGGGACACATTATTTTCTTCCTACGTTATGGCAAATGAAGGACCACCCAGAATGTGAAGACCCTCCCATGCCTCTCGGAGGATGCTGATAAGTGGGATGCAGGGAAGAAAGACTACCTGAACTGTACCTCCTATATACCAGTTCCTGGCTGGTTGCACCCAGAAAGGCAAAACACGTTCCTGCCCCTCTCTGGCTGCCAAAAGGAAGGCTCATGTTTTTTCTTTTGCATTCCTCAGACAGCTGATGATGGCAGTATTTCATCACCCTCTCTGTGTGTCTTCCACCACTTTCTCACACTGAAAAATGCACTACTGGATAATTTTCTCACAGTGCTTAATCATAGAATGGTTTGGGTTGGAAGGGACCTTAAAGATCACCTAATTCCAACCCCTCTACAGTGGGCAGGGACATCTTCCACTAGATCAGGTTACTCAGAGCCCCATCCAGTCTGGCCTTAAAAACTTCCAGGGATGGGGCTTCCACCACCTCTGTGGGCAACCTGTTCCAGTGTCTCACCACCCTCACGGTGAAGAACTTCTCAACGCCCAGTCTGAATCATCTCGTCTCTAGTTTTAATCTATTCCCTCTAGTCCTACCATTACCCAACAACCTAAAAAGTCCCTCACCAGCTTTCTTGTAGGCCCCCTTAAGATACTGGTAGGCCACTATGAGGTCTCCTCGGAGCCTTCTTTTCTCCAGACTGAACAACCCCAACTCTCTCAGTCTGTCCTCATAGGAGAGGTGCTCCAGCCCTCCTCATGGCCCTTCTCTGGACACGTTCCAGCACGTCCATATCTCTCTTGTAGTAGGGGCTCCAGAACTGCACGCAGTACTCCAGATGGGGTCTCACGAGAGTGGAATAGAGGGGGAGAATCACCTCCCTCGACCTGCTGGCCATGCTTCTCCTGATGCAGCCCTGGATACGATTGGCTTTCTGGGCCGTTAGTGCACACTGACAGCTCACGTTGAGCCTCTCACCTACCAGCACCCCCAAGTCCTTTTCTTCAGGGCTGCTATCAAAGCCAGTCACTGCCCAGCGTATATTGGTGCTTGGGATTGCCCCAACCCAGATGGAGGACCTTGCACTTGGTCTTGTTGAACTTCACAAGGTCAGCATGGGCCCACCTCTCCAGCCTGTCAAGGTCCCTCTGGATGGCATCCCTTCCCTCCAGCATGTCAGCCACCCCACGCAGCTTGGTGTCGTCAGCAAACTTGCTGACGGTGCACTCTGTGCCACTGTCCATGTCGCTGACGAAGATGTTAAACAAGACCAGTCCCAGTACTGATCCTTGAGGGACTCCACTTGTCACTGGCCTCCACTTGGACATGGACCCATTGACAGCCACTCTTTGGGTGTGGCCGTCAAGCCAGTTCTTTATCCACTGAATTGTCACTCCATCAAACCCATATTTTATCAGCTTGGAGACCAGGATGTCATGTGGGACAGTGTCAAAGGCTTTGCTCAGGTCCAGGTAAATGACATCTGTTGCCCTCCCCTTGTCTATTGATGATGTGACCTTCTCATAGAAGGCCACCAGGTTTGTCAGGCACAATTTGCCCTTGGTGAAGCCATGTTGATTGTACTCAGTCACCTCTTCATTATTATTCTGCCTCAGCAGTGCCTCCAGGAGGATCTGCTCCATAATCTTACCAGGCACAGAGGTGAGACTGACTGGCCTATAATTCCCTGGTTCCTCCTTCTTTCCCTTTTTGAAAATGGGGATTATGTTTTCCCTTTTCCAGTCAGGGGGGCTTCACCAGACTGCCATGACTTCTGGAATATAATAGAGAGCGGTTTAGCAACCTCATCCGCCAGTTCCTTCAGTACCCGTGGGTGTATCCCATCAGGTCCCACGGACTTGTTCACTTTCAGGTTCATCAGATGGTCACAAACCTGATCTTCAGTTATGATGGGCAGTTCTGTCCAACCCCTGCCATTGTCTTCTGTGACTCCAGGAGTGTGGCTGGAGCCCTTGCCAGTGAAGACTGAGGAAAAGAAGTCGTTGAGAACCTTGGCCTTCTCCATATCACTTGTCACCAGCTCCCCCGTTTCCTTTCTGAGGGGGCCCACACCCTCCCTAGTTTTCTTCTTACCATTAACGTACCTATAGAAATTTTTGCTGTTTCCCTTGATCTCCTTGGCTAGATTTAATTCTAACTGAGCTTTTAGCTTTTCTCACCAGGTCTCTTGCTGTTCAGACAGCTTCCTTATGTGCCCCCCATTCTAGCTGTCCTTTCTTCCACTCCTTATAAAGTTTCTTTTTGTGTGACAGTGTGTCCAGGAGCTCCTTGTTAATCCAGGCAGGTCTCCTAGCATTCTTTTCTGCCTTCCTCTTTGTCGGTATAGTTTGCTCCTGGACACAGAGAAGGTGATCCTTGAATACTGACCAGCTGTCCTGGGCCCCCCTTCCCTCTAGAGCTTTGTCCCACGGCACTTTGGCCAGCAGATCCCTGAAGCGATCAAAGTCTGTGTGCCTGAAGTCCAGGGTCGTAAACTTGGAATATATCCTTCTAGTTGCCCTGAGGATCTTAAATTCTTTGCTTTGTGGTCACTGCAGACAAGGTTATCCCTCTGCCTCACGTTGGTCACCAGCCCTTCCCTGTTGGTGAGAACGAGGTCCAGCATAGCACCTTTTCTTGTTGGTTCCTCTACCATTTGGAGGAGGAAGTTGTCATCTATGCATTCCAGGAACATCCTGGATTGCTGGTGCCTTGCTGTGTTGTCCCTCCAGCAGATGTCAGGGTGGCTGAAATCCCCCACGAGGACCAGGGCCTGTGAACACGAAGCCACTTCTATCTGCCTATGGAGGGCCTCATCTGCTTGGCTCTGCTGGTCAGGTGGCCTGAAGCAGACCCCTACTGTAACATCACCTTCCCCTGCCTTCCCTTTAATCTTAACCCATACACTCTCAATGAGCTCCTCGTCCTTCGCCATGTGGAGCTCCATCAATTCTAGCTGGTCACTGATGTAGAAGGCAACACGTCCTCCCCTCCTACCCTAAAGAGCTTGTATCTGTCTATCCCTACATTCCAGTCATGGGAATCATCCCACCAAGTTTCAGTAATGGCCACTATGTCATGGCTTTCCAGCAGCACAGTGGCCTTTAATTTGTCCTGTTTATTGCCCAAGCTGCGTGCATTTGCGTAGAGGCATTTCAGCTGGGCTGGCCGTATCACCCTCTTGCGCGAATCCCCCTTGATTCCCTTGGGGTGTCCCAGTGCGTCATCCCTGGCTTGCCTTAGGGCAACAAGTTGAGAGCCCTTACTGGGACTCCATCGCACTGCCCCTGATGTGCTGCCCCATGAAGAGCTTTTTTTTGATAGATGACAGTGGTAATGAAAGCGCTGTGGAATATAGCAAAAGAGAAGAATCAAAATGTTCAAAATTCATTTGCTTCCCCTTGCCTTATAGGCTTTACTAATGCTACCCTCATTTGCTTTCATGTTGGATTTCTACCTTCAGTAGAATTCTCTTGAAATGTGTTGTCAGGGAAAACAGACAAATTAATACCATCTGGCTAGCAAACATTTGAAAGAAATCACATTTTATTACCTGTAAGCAAAGAAGAATTGCTAAAACTTATTAAGATAAAACACTACACAATTTACTCACTATATAAAACTACTGTCTTTAGATAAGTTACTAAAAACTCTGCCAAGTCTGTAAACTGTGCTGGGACAGAAGTGTTGTTATTTTTAGCTGTTCTGAAGTTCGTTTGCTTTTCTACTTCCGTACTGCACAGGGCACATTCTGCAAAACCTGACAATTTGACAAGATGACAGAATTATACCTTTAGCTCACACTTGCAGAAGTTGCTCCACACTGCAGAATAAAGAAGTCTGAGCTGCTTTGCAGTAAGCTTACTGAAGATAACTTGATAGAACTAAAGTCAAATTATACATTTTCAACTGAAAATCTGCATAAAAGGACAGTATGCAGCATAAGATACATACTGGGTTAAAAATAAGACACAGCGTCCCAAAACATCACCACGTATAATCAAAAATTGACGAAAGTTTGATAATGAGACTGCCAATGTGGCAAAATAGTAAAATTGACAGAATAAACAGGAACACATTTTCCACTCCTTTTTTTTTTTTTATATCATAGTTTTCCATAGGAAGAGAATAAATTGGCTGAAAACAAAAAAAAATACTTGATGCAAGATGAGAAGCATCCAGTGAGTAGAGAGCAAAAAAGCCCTATGAGTTTGAAAATTCTGGGTTCAAATCCCATATCGCTCCACATAGCCTGGGAACCACTGGGTCAGGGCCTCGTCTTGTGAACTCCTTGGAAACAACAGCATTCCTTGCATCCTAACTATAATGCAGTTTTTCAGCAGCATAGAGAATAACCTCTACTAGCACATAACTTTGCACATAAAAACACATGCAGAGACAGTTTTTGGTCTGAAGACCATAATCCTGTACAAGCTTCTAAATCATCCAAATGACAATGTCTGCCAGTTTAATGACTATTTCTAAACCTACCCGTTTGGTAAAAAAGATAATTATTCCGTTATATACCACATAGGTTTTAGCCGAAAAGTTGACTTTAAATATTCTTTATTCAATATTTTCTCAGGAAGACCTCATTTATGCATATATACATACATTTGTTTATATTAACTTATATGATCTTTATTCAAAGGCAACTAATTGGGTTTGTTTATCCCTTGAGAGAGTATATCCTTTAAAAGATAGCTTTAAAATAAAGGTTTATGTATTTTTTTCTGTAACTTCATTTCAGGAACAATTTACAATACTGTTATAGAAACTCTGCAGCCAACCCAATGGCATGAACTAGCAGTTCACAATCCAAACTACCCGTCCAGCTTTGCGTACCATCGATTGCTTAAACTGCTCACTGAGCACACCCATAGTGAAAGACAAGTCACCTGCATGAAGGCTATAAACTATTTAAACAAAAAAAGATTTTATAATCACTTGTATTTCATAGAAGTTCAAGAAGCTCAACTCTTCTACAGGGCAAGAATTCACCTAGCTAAAAAAATGAACAATAATGAGCTGTCTAACAACATATGGCAGTACTGTAACATTTTGCAAAGAGATTTATGTAGGCTGACCATAAACCAACAAAAGTTAGACAAAGGCTGTAGAATAGGTTAACATGAGATCTCTTTGTGTCATTAGCTGCGAGGACCACAACTTAATATCTTTTATAGAGGCAGCATCTCAACAAGCCCTACTCCAAGACCTCCACTCCTCACTACAGTCTGAAGGCATTCACTGAGCGTGGATTCAGAAAAGTGAGAGCTGCAACAGGTATTGCCAAGATAATTTCTTTCAAACACACATAATCTTTCATAAGTCTCCCACACAAACAATGTTGGGAACTAACCACATTTAACTGATTAAATCAAAAGATTTAGAACACAGAACATGGCTGCAGGCATTCAAGGAAAAACTACGAAAACACACATCACCGTGTTGAAAGCATTTTTATTGCTGGGCGATTTCATTAGCTCGAGAACATTATGGTATTAACGCATATGAAATTCTTAAACATTAAAAATGCTTTCTAAAACCTATTTCTTCCCTCAGTTTAGGCAAAACCTTGAAGACATGTGTCCCATGGTGATCACATTCTACAGTTTTTGGAAATCAGTGGCAAAGAATGCTATGTGTCATGACTATTTAATAGCTGAAGAACTTTTGATGAGTGAACCGAAAAGGTGCGTATGAACCATGTGGCATCAAGACTTCAGTAGTAGTTTGTATGACTTTATGCAAGAGAACAATTGTACTGAAGATAAACTACTATTAAAAAAATACCCAAGAAACAAAGGTGTACAGAAAGCCCCCCAAAAAATGAGTTTTGTCTTAAGATATGTCTGGTGTCAAAGCACAACTTCAGGCAACGGCACTCAGCTCCTCAGCACTACAAGGTAACACAGAAGGAAGAAGGAAGAGTGCTATTGTCAATGCCTGCATCATGGTGTGAGAAACGCAAACCTGTTGACTCATATTCTTCCATTCCAGGATGGACGGCACCACAGATCAACACAGCAATAACCTGTTCCCCACCCAACCTCAGAGAATTACATCCCAGGTGTCACCTTCCTACAACAGCAAAAACTAAACAACCTTTGAAAAAAAACTGTAAGACTTTCTCTGGAAACATAAGGCTATAGAAGCTGTATTCTTAGGGAAATGTGCATATTGATTAAAAAAAAGCCTTTTCAACCAGACATTTGATAAAGAGAATGTAGTTGAGAAGTGTCTATGCATGTATTTCTTGATTTAAGCAAGCAGAGGAAAGTAGCGTTACTTCTCTGTGAGTTCAGGAAAAAAAAAAATTCAAAAATTACTAGAAAAACTGTACTTCCTCCTCAATAACCTACAAAAGTTATTCATGCTTCATGCACCAAAAATGACATCTCCCCTTTCTAGATATGTTCAAACCACCAATGAAACTTTGACAGCCCACATCATTCCTCTAATAGTGACTTGCACATCTATTTCACTAACAAGTTTTTTTCTTATTAGAGATTGTAGCTTTTATTGAAATAGTTTCATTCCATAGTAACACAGAGCAATTTTTTATGGTTCTACAGGCTTTCATGTCACTTCAAAAGCAGAGACGATCCAGAGCAAAAATTTTACTGCAAATGAAACAAGGTGGCCAAAGGACATGAAGGGCAAAGACACAGAAAGGGACAGAGGACAGAAGGAGTGTGAGTTCTGAGCAAGGAGACAATTTCATGGCAGGAAGTAAGTCACTATATTCAGTATGTGACATACATTTAATTGAACTTTAAATTGAAAAAACTTCCCACAAAGTAGGCTAAAGAGATCAGATGTAGGAATGAGCACTGTTCTCTCCCTGTATACAGACAGCAAGTGGAGTAAGATAGGAGAGGAGAAAAACTTGTGAGGATTGACTGAACTTAACCAAACCCTTTGGTAAAGATTCCTGCCACCACACAGTTTTGTGTTAGCTAAAAGCAAACCACAAAAAAGCCGCTGCAGCCTAAGACAAAATTAAGGGCTGCATCTCTCCTACAAGCCACAGGTTTCCCATTACAGCTATAAGGATATAAAAAGATAGGGATCTTGATCAAAGCAAAGAGAGAAGGTGGACTGATTCCACCTCAGCTCACACCATCTATCATGGGCAGTAACTTTAACACCTGTGTGGGCTATGGGCTCCCCAGAGGTTCCTCAAAGAGTTTTTTGGCTCTTACCATCACTTGAATGCCAAAAGGGTACCGAAAACAGATTTTTTTCATGCATAAAGATGTAGCAGCATGTTACATGGGTCACTGCAAGGAGACTCCAGAGGCAGTTTTTGGTCTATAACTTGCATTAATTTATTTACTTAGCAAAAGTTGAGTTCTGCAAAAGTTGACATGTCTCTTCCAAGAAAGATCCCAGAGCTTGCAGGAGCAGATTGCTTGTACACTGCAAAGACTGAGTTGTTTGTTTCGTGTGACTTGCAGGACTGGTGCCAATGTCAAGACACATGATTAAGGCATGATCTAAACTGCCTACAGAATATAGGTATACATGAGATTTAACACACATATATTTATTACTTATTACTGAAGGTGAAAGG
The DNA here is from genome assembly GCF_963924245.1 of Chroicocephalus ridibundus. Lineage (NCBI taxonomy): Eukaryota > Metazoa > Chordata > Aves > Charadriiformes > Laridae > Chroicocephalus > Chroicocephalus ridibundus. The sequence goes on along the minus strand of NC_086316.1, from coordinate 35,181,578 downwards.
CTCTGAAGAAGTATTAACACTGGAAATAATTCTTGCATTTATGCAAAATTGCTTTTCATGGGAACATATTTTCCAACCTATCCAAAAACCTCTTTTAAAAGTATGTATTTTATTGCAGATATTTCAAGGAAATTGCCTCAAGCTGTTCACATTAAGTACTGGCATGCTCTCCTAGCATTTATATATATATACACACACATACAAACCTACACATGCATTTGTACACATATGCACTTCTTCAAGCTTTAGTTCCTTAAACAATTAATTGGAGCCTTCCACTTCAATTCTTCATGAATTAAAGCATTCATAAACAGTACACAGAGGATTTCTATTTTTTCCAAAGTAGGTATGAAGTTATAGCATGAAAAGATCCATGCTACACGGTTGACATATTTCAACATCAACTCTCCCAGTAGACTCCTGTATTCATTCAGTATTTGTCCTGGCTACAGTGGCTGTAGAGCAAAACTGGAAAATACTGCATGTTTGTCTTCCACAGATGTTCAATTTTGGATTCAAGTAACTGACTTGAAAAAGAAAGTCCAGTGTTCATAGACAGTCCTTTGAGCTCCTTTGGAGGTTTCTGATAATTTACATGTTTATTTACAGTAATTTCACAATGAACAACATCAGAAGATAAAATGGCAAATCACAGACTATAAAGTTGAAAGACCAAAAGGCAACTTGCTTCCAAGATGTAGTGAATTGCTTTGAACAGAGTTGTCACGTTCAAGTATACATGCCAACAGCACAGTGTGGATGGTAATTTCAGAAGAGAGTCTGAAGGTAGGTTTATTCTTGGATTTAGTACAGTAAAAAGTAAGGCTAATAGATTTGGAAGAGGGAAGTGAGCACCAATTTACCATGGCCAGAACCGAGGAATGCCCAAAGCATAGTTCCAATACAGAATTTCTTCTTGAAGGTACAAACAACAATCAGTTTTTGCAAAGACGTAACTAACATGCGCTACAACTGTAAGCAAACCTTAAGCATCAAATGCCACAGAAGAAATATATACACTTAGATGACCCTCCTGGATACACTAATACTACATTTCCCAAAGTTACTACAGACAAATATTAAGAAAAAATACTTGTTACTGTTTGACAATGTTTCCTACTACAGTCAGCTACCCTCAGTTAGGCACAATTATTTCTCCCTACCACACGAAGAAAAATATCTTCATCCACAAAAATTTAGGGTAGAAGAAAAGAAGAATCCAAAATACTACCAGCTGCTTTCATTCATTCTAGCGGGACAGATTTATATCTAACAAATTATTTTAAAACAATAATTAAAAATGTCAATAGCACATAAAAAAATTGTTTCATTGGCTGAGATAAGCACTTTCCTAAAAGCTTTGTCATCAGCTAAATCTGTTCTAGTTATATTCTCTGACTTCTGGAACTGACACTCATGCACTTTGGAAAATTTTGCCCAAAACTGATAAAAAGTGACAGAAAAAGTCACTGTGTTTTATCATGATCAACAATAGGAAGCTGTGCAATTCTGGCAGGACAAGAGCTGGTCCTTAAGAGAGTCCCCTTTGATGATAAAACGTTATTATGATAATAGGTGTGCTACAGTCTGTCTGTAGATGAAAAGAAAAAGCTTTCAAGAAAAGTGGAAAGCCAAAAAGCTACATTAAATTGAAGATGGAAGCCAAAATACATGTATATACAGAAGGACACAGATATAACTATAAAGAGAAATGAAAAACAAGCTGAAAGCTAAGTTCTTAAGCTTTACATTAGAGAGACTGCAATAAAGACCTAGAAAAGGACCTTCACAAACAAAAAATTAAAAACAAAACAAAAGAAAACAAAACAAAAAACAAACCAACCAATCTGTCCAGTCAGTACCTCAGGTTTTATTCTTCAGTATTCTAACAGTACATTCCAGAAGAGACTTATTTTAGACTTTTTTTTTTCATTTTTAAATGTTCACAAGGGTTGGTTTACTAAAGCTAAAACTTTAACTAATGTGGAAAATATGTCTCAAAAGCACAAAATAAAAAATAAAAGAAAAGGTAGCCTTCCTTTTCCTAGGTTCATTTCAAGACTAAATCATACATAAAACTGCATTCAAGAAACCTGTGTCAGTTACCAGGCTGCTTATCCTCATCTAGAATTTCCTAAAATCATACCTCTAGTTTAAGGTGTTCTTTGTTTCCTAAAGTATACATATGTTTTAAAAGAATTCTATAAAGCAGACCAAAAATCCTTTCTTACTGTGACAACCGGGAAGCCAAAAACATTGCAGCCAGGAAGCAACTACACATTTACTTGCTGCCCAGTTCCAAATATGTTCTAAAGAGTAACCAACCTGTGAATCCATCTTGAACTTAAATCATTAGCCAGCACTGGTCAGATGTAATAAACTCCTCAAAGCATAGCAGTTCTTGCTCCCCTTTAAATTAATGTATGCATTCTTTGAATATTTAATGTTATATAAAGAAATCAAATAATTAAATAAATGCATATTTGAGCATGTATGTTACAGCAGCATATACAATGACTTTAATACATACCTTCTCACATAAGAACTGAAAATAGGTGGAAACCAGTTAGGTAATGAGACCCACAGAATAAATAAAGTCTAGTCTGAACACATAAAATTATCCAGCTACACATTATACCTATTTGTCTACTTGCAGAAAACTCCCAAGAAACATACAGAACTGGAAGAGTCGCCTGAAACCTTATTCTTCTAAAAAAAGAAACATACCTTATTTTTGATACCTAATGAAATACCAAGGTAGATATAAGTACACTTAATAAGCACATATTTCAAATAATTTCTGTAATTCTCCTTGTTTACAACTTCCAGATTCTCTCTTTGTGGGCATTTTCTATTTCAGTAGAAGTGTGTCTTTTGATCTCATCAAAAGATGTGAAGTTGGAAAGTGAAAGTCCGGAAAAAGTTACCTCTGGAAGATTTTCTAAGTCTGGACAAGAAGAGATACTAAGGATAGTTCAAAAAAAAGTAACAAAACCAATCAGCTCTGGGGGTTGGGAGGGAGCAAGAAGAAAAAACCTGTGGATTGTCAGTGTCTTTGAGAAGACTATACACACTTTGAGCAACTCTATACTATTTGAGTTACCTGTCAATCTGCAACAAACACTTTCTATTCAAAAAGGCTCAAGCAGGACAGTTTAACAAATCACTTCGTCAAAGTATGACTAATAACCATGATCAAATATGTACTCGTGAAAGGGAAATTTATTTCAGAACACCTGAATAATTCTCAGACTATCTGTAGAAACTAATGCTTCCCCTGTGGTTTGGTTTACTTGATTTTAAGGTAAAGTACAGAAAACTATTTCCAGGTAAAAAGTAAAAAACATAAGGGTTTTATTGTGCTTTCTTCCATGGATCCACTTAAAGTACTAAATCCATTGTTGACTCTAAAGCAGAGAAGTTCTTCATCTGTAAGTCTCTTTTTAAAAAACAAGCTTATTCCTTGTATAATGTGACAGCCACTGTCAAGAGTGATGATATGATGGGTTTAAATGAGATTAGTTTTACAACAGCTGTGCCACAATTGCATCGTCTCATGTCGAATACTATTTTTAAACACACTTCAGTAGCTAGCTAGCCTTCTGCACTAGACTTCCATGGAAACGCCACCTCCAATACACCAACTGCACAAAAGTCTTGAGACAGCACTTTCAAAAAATTGAGAGCAAACATGAGAAAAAAAGGTGAACATGTTTAGTTTAAATTTCTGTACAGGTTAAGAGATGGTTCAGGATAGCCATATGCAGAACTAAAGACACATTTTTAATCATGTAAGAATTTCTCCTGATGTTTTGCTTTTGCTTGTCTGTGAGATGCTTCAATAATTCAAAAAAGAGCTTGTTCTTAAAGAGGAAAACTTTTGAAATATTCGCTTTAAGAAAGTACAGACACTCAAAATAGACTAGGAAGCTGTTAGTTAGACCACATAGTCCTGCTCATAAATAGCTACTGCCATCTTAGAAGAAAACACAGTAAGAGGAATGTGTATTCACATTTTTTAACATCATGGACAGGAAAACACACATCCAGAGACCTCCAGCACCTTGGCATCTCAGCACCACGAGTCAGAATTACACAGCTGTCAAGCTCCAAAAAGACACTAGCAGTATTTCCTCTCAGGGTACAGCATGAAAGACAGGACACACAATCTGCAAACAAGCCGGACACCTATGAAAAGCCGACGCTCAACCAAGCTGAGAAAGAGCACCCTTAGCTCTTGGCTCCACAGCTAAGACGCCATCATAGACCGGACCACTGCTGTGGGCTTGTGTATGCTGGCACCTCCACAGTAGCTGTGGGAACGCCATCCGAATCCTTCACAATAAAGACCCCCAAAAAAGATATCTACAACTCTTGCAGTCCTGCTGAGACACATGGGGAAATGCTTAAGACCCTCGATAACATGCAAGTACCAGTGACGACTCTTTTTCTCACCATGAACTTCCTCAACTCCCAGCCAAGTTGATTTTGCAGGATCAAAAAGGGGCAAGAAGACAGGGAGTCCCCATGGTATTTGAACCCAAGGGATGCAGCACACTCAGGCAGTCCCCCCAAATTCCCCAGGTAAAAAAGCAAATGAATGACAGAAGGTTACTTACAAAGCCAGAGGAAGAGCAGGGAGTCTGCACAGCACAACAGGGGCAGGTGGCTCAGATGAGGACCAGACAGAGCCACACAGGGCAAGAGCAATGACAAAATTTTAGCACTGTGGTTACTGCAACAGGATATGCGTTTAATGATTTGCATTTTACTTGGTACTGTGTACACACAGAAACACTATACTATAATGGTATGGAAATATAACTCACTCTTCTAGCCAGGTAAGAATCACAATAAAGTAAAAAAGTTTGATAACTACCTTTTACATTACTGTAATCAGATAGCTATTAATAACAGATAGTTAAGAGAGTGCATACACAACCCTATATCAGTAATTGGCCATTTATGCAAACAGTTCTGAGGCCTCTGTGATCGTCTTGTTCCTCACCATATACCCTCAGAGCCCTCTGCTACAGTCTTAATTATCCACTTTTCCATACATTTCTATTTTAGGGTCACTGATAGCTCGCTTTATGCTTTTTTAAAATGATGGCTGCATTTACGTAACTACCTAATGAAGCTGCCCAAAACCAACAGCTTAAGTGGGGGTGAGAACTGCTGCTTCAAAACTGATGATTCCAGTACCTGAAAAAGCAAAATATCATCTTCTCATGATCAAAGGCAAATACACCTCTAATGCTTCTGTTTGGTGTAGTGTTCAACTCAAAGCTAAGTTGTGATCCACCAACATCTTCACCAAAGAGAGAGGCATAGCCTCCAATGAAAAATTAAAACACTTCAGAAAGAAAAACTGGCATCATAAAGGAAAAGATAAAGTATTTTTACAGGAAGCCAGAAGATGGCTTACAAAGGTTGCAGCATCTCAGGAGACAGTCACAATACCAGTGCACTGCAAAGGGAAACTTTTTGAGAGTGTAGTTTGATCCAAGTAGGCATTTTCCCAGGATATTTACTGTAATATTTACTGTAACTACTGGGAATCAACAACAAATAGGATATTATGATTGTCACAGAACTTTGTAAAAGGAAAAAACCAATGGAAAAACAGATACAATCTTTAATGTGGACCGCTTGTACAAAGTACAATATTTTCGTTCAATATCAATATACACACTATCGAAAGATCAAAAGTATATGGGGTGTTTTGTATAAATGTAGTTTTTAATTTTAAAATTAACATAGCAGGCGCTGGACTTGATGATATTTATAGGTCCCTTCTAACTTGAAATAGTCTATGATTCTATGATATTTTCTCACACAGAAAGGGAAAAAAAGGCTACAAAAAGAAAAGCCTTACAAATTTAGCATTAGAATAAATGTTGCAAATACACTGATGATTGGTCTTTAAATCTTTTTATGCTGCATTTGTAATTTTTAATTTTCTGAAGAAAAACCTGACAGTCAGTATTCAATGACAATGGTTGATTTCTGCTTGAATTGTTATAGCCATTTAATTCTTGAGTTGCATTTTATTTTGTCTTTTTGTGGAACAACACTATTTGATCTGTTATAAACTTAGGTTACAAATTACAAAATAGTATTCTGAAATCACAAACATAATTTTAAAAAAAAGGGGGAGAGGGGGGCATGCAATAAAGCAGTCAGCCCTTTTTTCCAAATGGCCCTCTGTAGTCAAGTCCCTCCTAAACAGCAAAGTGCAGAAAAATACATCATCTCTGTTTTTTAACTATGTTTTTGTTTCCAAAGAATAAAACAAGCATGAGTCACTAAAATCAAGCTAATCTCTTCATTCATTTAAAGAAAAACATTTCAAGGCTTCAAAATTAGTGGAAAAGAGAATGCTAGCTTAAAATACAGATTCTGAAAGCATAAAAGCAAAAAGGCTCTTTTTAATCTCTACTCTTACCGATTTGGGGAAGCAGAAGTTGCTAACTCCTAACAAAAAAAAAAAAAAAAAAAAGGTTTTTTGCAGTGACATTTTAGACAAATTTGTCAAGTTTATCACACCTTAATCATTACAGCCTCATCAAAACCAGAGCATAAATTAAGATACAGTTGACAAATATATCAGAACACTGGTGGATTTTCTGTAGGAAGGAAATGATCCATCCGAAATATAACGCTTCTAGCAGATACTTCCTCATGTGGCAAGGAAATGTACTAGATCTAGGCTGCAGTTCAACTGTTGCTTCCAGCCAATCTGAATGTCAGCTGCTGCCAAGAAGAGCAGTTTGACATCCTCCTGCCCCTTCATTCCTCGCTGAACATCACCACCTTTTTCTTCTGATGCTCATGCTCAGCAAAGCTTTGCCATGAGAACTGATTCAGATGAAGGAAACACTTTTGGTCAGGTTCAGGTTTCAAGTGTCTCATGCCCTTCCCTGCTTCAGCTCACCACAGGGCTGCACAAGTCCTGCATAACAGAACAGCAACCAAAAGGAGCAACCACGCTTCAGTGAAAGCCCGTATTTGTGTCGGCTTAGAGCAACTGACAAATTGCAGCCCGAGGGCGGGTTTTCGTCTCCTCCATTCTGCGCAAGTGCCCTAAAGACCCTGTTATTAGACTCACTCAGCAATCTGATGACTAATTCTCTATTTAGAGTGGAGGAGCTCCATCAGCAGAGACAGACTAATCACCTTAGCCATAAGTCATTTGGTATGTGGGAGACCCAGCCTTCGTCTCTGACTTCAAATCTGGCAGAACAAGAATTAAACTCTAGAAAGCCCCAAGAGTAAGAGTGGCTCATTGCAGGCTTGTACACCTCTTCTTTTCTTATTCATTAAGGAAAAAAAAAATAAAATAAAAAAAAAAATCTAAGTTGTAACCCTCTCCCTGCCAGTAAGCATAGTACACATATAAACCAGCACAGCTTACTAGCAGAATAAATGGTAGCAGAATAAAACCTGACAGGCAGCCAGTCTTACCTACACCAGTTGAGCCACACAGCAAAGATCAAGCATTTCAGGCTTTCTCTTGATCTCTTTGATTTCTTTCATCCTCACCAAAAAGAAACTTCCCGTTCCAGTTCTTAGAAAAGAAATCTAGTAAAAAATGATGCAACACTGATTCAACTCTTCTGGAGCTTTTCTGCTTCTATGAATTCTAATGGAATGGGTTTCAGTTTACATTAGTTTTCAGCAACACATACTAAATAAGTCATGCATCTTCCCAAAAGCAGTGAAGTTCATAAAAATCTTGCAGCGCAACAGGACTCAGTTTAATGCTTATATACAACAAGAGGACTTTGGAACAAAAGTGCAGCTGGCTATGCAGAAAGTCCTGGCCCCAATCTTAGGTTTTGCACACATGTATCTGAGGCAATAATTACCTTTCTAGCACACAAAGAGTGTTGCTGATCTAAGGCAGGGATGAAAAAGCACACAGCAAAAGTTCCAGTGTCCTAGTAAAAAAGCCACCTTTGTCACCGCCTGATTTACCAACCTGCAACACACGAGGTACTGTCCAGGTGCAGTATCAGACTGCTTGAAACAACCAGCTACACAGCACAAACTACACCACAGCATGAATGCAACTTCTCTCTCTCCACACACCCTCCTTCGCTCCTTCCCTTCCATACAGATTTAACGCTGGGATAGCATCCTAAGCAGCTTTGTCTTAATGATCTGCATCTTCTGGAGCATCTCCTGTACCAGCAACAGAGTCAAAGATTCTTCTAACAGATGGAAATACTGGTCAGAAATGAGTAGCTGCTATTGCAATGTCTAACTAATATTTTTCTTTTTCCATCCCTTATGAATTAGGCCTAGGGCCTTCAAGAGCAACTGACAGTCAAGACTGGCAATGCTCTATTCCAGATCCCATAAAGACACACATTTTTTCCAAAAAGTTTCTGCTTCCAGGCCCCAATCCTACCATGAAAAGCTGAGCTTCTGGGCAGTCATATAGCTCAGTTTCCAAAACTGAAGGAAGTTAAACATATTTTTTTGCTCTATCTTACTTAGGCTTAGTGTCCGGAGCCAAAATTTCCTGACATTAGTCATCAAAATAAATTATAACCATAGTGATAAGTTCTCTATTACCAGTCTTCTTCCCTTCCCCAGATTGCTTCCCAAGAAGATAAACCAGAAAAACAAAACCCCTTCCAAGATATAACTGTAAAGGCAGAATCGTAATTCTACTATCTGATACAGACCAGCAGGCATCACAGACCCATAAGGATTTGAAAATGACCTTGTACAGACACAACCTAAACACATCAGAGTGTAAGATTAAGCTGCCAATGTAGCGCTCGGTTTGGAAGTCTGAATAAGAACCACTAGTCCTACATTGATATCCATCTGCATTATAAATCCCTTCACTGCTCTACCAGTGCAACGGGTGTATTATTTTACATTTACAACATTTATTGAAATGGTCTCTAAAACCACATTTCTATTGGCAAGTAAAGGATAGGATTTCCACCTCTAAGATTTCTACCTAGTTAGTATTAACTAGACAAAATTTACTTTTGTTCACCTGTTTACATGCACTGTAGCCTACTAAACCCATTTTTAAAATGGCAGCCTTTTCCCAGGCCATTCAGAAAAACACTTATCCACAAAATTAATATTTTTCCTGTCTTTTTGTCATTAATAACACATCACCTCTTTCAGTGGCCCATTTAAAAGATTTTTCCCACTTAAGGAGGGAGTGCTACAAGGGCAGGCATATATTAATATTAAAGAACTGGTCAAAATAACTAAAATCTTACTCATCATATTACCTATCACCCTTTACCCTTTTAGGTGGTTGCACGCTTAGTCTGTTTTTATGTACAAAGATACTCTTGCCACTAACCACAATATCTCCAGAAAAATTGGCCTGAATTTTAGTTATGGTGTTGCAAACAAACTTTTTGTGTACTGCAACACATCTTTTTACTTTAGAAAAATGCTACTACAGAATTAAGTAATTTGCTCCTAAAATGACTGCAAAATAGGAAGGTTTGTTACACTGTGTGTGCCCTTAATACATTTTAACATTCTTTTACACTAAGAAAAACACTGTTAAAAGTGTATCATAGACACAGGCAATGTAACAAATTTCATTTCTGTACAAGAAAAAAAAAAAAAAGAAAAAAACAACCCCCCATTTCTGCTTTTGCCAGTAAGGAACTCCATTAAAATATGTCTGAGTAATTAAGAAAATACAGACAATGCTTCTTCAAATACCACAACATATTTTAAGAACCTGTGATGCAGAACAAAGAGATACACCGCACGCTTATCTGAAACAAGTTCCTAAAAAGATCCAACCTGAAAAGCATACATCAAATACTGCAGTATCCTGTCAAGAATTATATGTAAAAATCATCAAGGTAATACCTTAGCAACTTATTGCATAGCAATACTCGCAACATGGCTGCAGTAATTGTCACCGATGCAAACTGAAAGACACAAGTAGAAATAAACATGCTTGCAGCACCATGCTGTGAATGTTTTCCTCTCTTTCTTCCTTACAGTATGCAGTTTACATTCTGATGTATGCACTAAAACATAATTATGGTGCAAAGAGATTGTGGATACAGCTACTTAATTTGCAAAGTGTAAAACTCTGTGAACAAACAGCACACTGCAATTTACACTGTCACTTACCTCATATGACCACACACACTGTGTTCCTCCAAACCTTCGGACACACCTGCCCACCTCCACATCCTCATGAGTGGTGTACATTTCTCGAAGGCATTCACCTATATGTGGCACCATCCTCCTGAGAACCTCCCGGCTGAAGATCATTCCCGGTCCTCCCATGCAGAAATTCTCTCCAGGCTCCAGACCAAGTTTTCCGAGTTCTTCAATATTACCCAGACCAGTCTGTCCCAAATACAGAGGTTTACTGCTGTTCAGAGAGCGAAGAAACTCCTCCAATTTTTCACCTGCAAAGGAGAAAAGATTACTGTTATTTCTCTGCCTAGTCTGCCAGTCATCTCCTTTCCTGTACTTCTTTAACAGGCACCTGAGGCTGTCACAAGAAATCACTTCCAAAGCAGTACCCTATACCTAACTGAAAAACTCCTTGGGAGTTTACCTTTAACAGACTTCTTTTTTTTTAATTAATTAACATTACAATGACATTTTCATTCAGCCAAAACCCAGAACATGATCAAAACTTAATTTTACCAGCAAACCTTGTTATGTTCAACCAACACTGATGGAAAGTACTCCCTTACAGGTGCAAAACTCTCTCTAAAGCAGGACAATTTGCCTATGTAGTTCCAGGCTGCGGAGGAAGGAAAGGGGAAATGCCAGGTATTATTTTAATAGGATTAATTTTTGAGAAGATCAGAGCAAACCTAGATTAACCAAGATAATTATGTTTGATTACAGAGTAATTGCCAGAACAAGGTAAAACTCAGGCTCCTTCCAAAGTATTTCCAGTGCTACAATGTCTACACAGTTATCCTTCCCTTACCTATTTCTTTTAAGAAATTATGATTTCATGTTTACTTGAAATAAAGTTTCTGTATATGTTTAACTCAGATCCAATTAAGCACAGGTTCTTTACAAGTCCAAAGTGAGCCCGAAGAAAATGGTGATAACTTTTACTGCCATATATATGTCTGCAACCAAACATATATACTTATCTACACGTGTGCATGTGTGACTATTTCACAGACGAATGACAGCTGAGAAGCAGGCAGCCCATTAAACCACTCAAACAAAATCAAGTGACAAATCGGAAAGCATACAGTTACCTGAAAGTTGAGGTAACACGAAAGCTACCTCTTTTCAACACTGTAAGCAACCACGCTCACAACCGAGGCTTACACTTAACAACTTCAGCTTCTCTTTCTTTCCCAAAAGCAGGACACTGCACGAATAATAGCAGCAACAAGCACAGCCCAAAAGGAAGTGGGTTGCAGAGCATCGTTTTCTAATGGTGCCATCAAACTCGCCCGGAAAGGCGGACGGCGCTTTTCAGAGACACACGCCGCACACGAGAGCACCAGCTTTACAACTAGCCTGCAGAGGCTGCGTTTGCTCAGCCAAAGTGTCAGTGAGCCAGCGGAGAACTTTTCCTAGCGCTGAAACCATCGTTCCTGCGGAGTGCCGAGCCGAAGCCCCCGGGCTGAGCCGCAGCCGCGGCGGGGGCTGCTCGGACGGAGCGGGAGGCAGCCGGCAGCGCTCCCCGCCGCCTGCGCAGGGGCGAGGCGGGACTGACACACTTGGGCTGCGCAGCCGAGCGCCGGGGCCGCGGCACCGGGATCCCACGCCCACGCAGGGACCGCTCACCGCGGTCCAGCCGCCGCCTCAGCCCGCCAACGCGCCCCGGCGCCGCCGCGTCCCCAGGGGCCGCCCGGTCAGGCCCCGCGGGGGCACCTCGGGGTTCCCATCGGGACCTCGGTGCCGGGACGACGCCCCACTCCCCGCCCTCGGGGGCTGGGAGCAAACGCCGCCGGGGCGGGGGTGGGTCGTAGTACTCCTTGCGCTTTATCCGCGGGCGGCAACCGAGTCCCCCTCCCATCCCCCCGTGGGACCCCGCCGGGCCCCCAGGCCCTGCTCCCTTCCCTCCCGCCGGAGGGGCGCGCCCCGATCACCTTTAATGTAGACGTCGTCGTCCGCCCGCATGAACCACTCGTACTTGTCCAGGTAGTGGTCGTACATGTATTTGATCATCATGAAGGACTTCTTCTGCGGCGGGTAGGAGTCGTCCACGCCGGGCAGGGCGACGACGGGCAGCGGGGGCAGCCCGGGGGGAGCGGCGGAGCCCTGGCTGGAGAAGAACTCCACGCGGCCCGGCACCGAGGACGCCCACGTCCGCTGCGCGGCCACCGCCCGGCTGCCCAGGTACTTCTGGGCCGTCATTACCCCCACGTAGAGGAAGTTGCGGGGCTTGTCGCATCCCGGGCCCCCTCCCCAGTCCCCGCTCCCGTTGCGGCTGCCGCCGGGCCGGCCGTTCCGCTTCTCGCCACCTTCCTCCTCCTCCTCCGGCTCCCCTTCCCCGCCGGCGGCGGGGCTGGAAACCGTGCCCTCCGCCGCCGCCGGCAGCTCCCAGGGGCTGCTCCTGAAACTCGTGCCTCCCAGCGCCGCCGCTGCCTCCGGCGGCGCCTGCTGTCCGCCAGGCGCCGCCGCGCCCCCGGCCGCCCCCGGCCCGGCTGAGCGGCCGTAGTAGGAGCAGAGGCTGGCGCCGTGCCTCTTCTTCTCGCTCAGCTCGACCACTTTGGGGGCGATGAGCCAGGAGGCGGCGGTGAAGCCCAGCACCAGCCCCAGCACCACGCTCAGCCAGGGTCTCCGGGACCGCGCTGCCATGGCGCGGGCGGGGCGGCTCCCGGAGCGCCGCTACCGCCACCGGCGTCCCCCCGCCGCCTGCCGATGGAGGCGACCCCCGTCCCGCAGCGGCCCCGGGCAAGGCGACTCCCGCCGCGGCTCCCCGCCCCGCCGCGGCGGCCCGGGCGGCTGCGCTGCACCCGAGTCAAACTTCTCCGGGCGGGAGGGCGGCGGCGAGGACGGCGGAGCACTAGCGGCGGCCCCTCCGCTCTGCTGGCACCTTGTCGCCGCGGCGGCTGGTCCCTCCCCGCCCCTCCCCTCCCACCGCTCAGACTCCTCCACGCGGCGGCGGCGGCGTCCCCCACTACGCGCTCGCCGCCCAGCCGGCTTCCTCCGCGGCTTCCGAGCGCCTCACCCCGGTGGGCGCCGCCGGTGCCCGAGCCGCGCCGGGCAAGTGGCGGCCGCCGCCGCCGCTCCGGAAGGAAACGATTTTTTTAGATGCCGCTTGCGGCTCCCCCGCGCCGCGGTCTCGCCACCCAGGCCGGCCCCGCCGCCCTCCGGCCCCCCGCTCCACCCGCCGGGACCGGAATCGCCCGGCCACGCCGCTTGGTCCCGGCCGCGCGTCGGCGCGCCCCGCTCCTGCCGCCGCGTCGGGGGAGGCCAGGGTCTCATCTGCGGCCGCAGCTTCCCATCGCCCGGGGCCAGCCACGGGATGCAGGGTAGAACAGTCCTGCCCTGGTTTCTTATCCAAAGGGTTGTCATGGAGAGGCAGGTCAGGGGTATAGTTTCAGGAGGAGGGAAGCCGTCTCCTCTGCCCCTGCTGTACCCTCTGCTCCCCCGCCCCAAACAGTTAACAACTTTCCAGCCAAGAACTGTAGCCCTCCCTGACCATGTATTTTCCTGCAGCGTGGATTCACACAGCCCCGAGTATATTATTAGTAGTAGTATCACGAGCTCAAAGATGCTGGGGCATTGCCTCCTCATCCTCCCGATCTCAGAGTGACTTCACTGTCCACACCCCAGAATGACTGACAACAGGCATCGAATGTCCAGGCCACTGTGCCTGAAGAGACAGCTTTAATTCTGGAATTTAAGGCTTCCCTCATATCCCCCATATATATATAGAGAGAGAGGGGGAGAGAGAGAGATGCATCCCTAATTTCATTGTCCAAAATGCTCATCTCCAGCAAAAGCCATAAATTGTTCCTCACTTCCATTTGTTATTTCACTGAAATACATACCAGTTACTGAAGCTCCAGTAGCATATGTTTACTTGTTTGACAGCAAAACCACCCATTTTTGTAGTTAATTCTATGGGATTGTCTGTCACTTCACATGACTTTATCAATTGTCAGGCGCACGGACAAGGAGTATGGAAGCTGGTATTGCGTGTTGCTGGCAAAAGTGATGGAACAGTCGTGAGAGAAAAATTTCAAGCCTTTTTCTGAAGAGACAGAAATTACTTCACTCACCTAACGAAGAAAAAAGCCTGCTCTGCATGGTCTCTAGCTATGAAGAGGTCACTTATTGAAGTAATGTTTGGTTTTTCCTTGTGCCTCTGCCGTATGCAGTGAGCAGGCTGTGTTCTCTTTGTGGTTTTGAGATGTGTGAGCATCAGGCTCAGGAAACATACCCTCAAGCATCCCCAGGGCTGAGCATCCTTTCCAAAGCAACCCATCATTCATTTCCTCTGTGTGTACACACAGGCTGGAGCAGAGCATTTATATTGCCAAGCAGCAAGGCACTAGGTAGCAGGCACATATGGGTATTCACTTGCTGTCACTAGTAAAAACAGCTCAAGCAACATGTCTGGGCGCATAAATACCATCTAAGATGTCCTGTGAGCAACAGGGTGGAAGATCTGTGTCTGTCTTCACTGAGCTACTAACAGGCAACAAGCTAAGGGGGAAAGCTGTCCTTCATAAATCTCTTACCATGGCATTAGGGATTATTAGTATTATGAGAGGCTCAGCTTTCAGTATGAGCCTTCCACTTAAAAATACTAGCTCCCACACCCTTCCCTCCAGCTCCCCACAGATAATCAGGGGTTGCTGGGTCCCAGCAAGTCACGTGCAGTATGACCTCCAGTAGTAAGGGCTCCTTTATGCCCACACAGCCTGATCATCACAGTGTCCCAAATTTTCAGACAATTTACTGCTATGGGGTTGCAGAGGTACAATGCATGATGCTAAGCTACTGCGATTGCTTTTGCATACACCGGAATGACTGCAGTCAGTGTCAGCTAGGCTGACTCCTCAGGTCTGACAGCGGCTTATTTTTGTCAAAAAAAGAGCAGGTGGAGCTGTGAGAGGTGACCATAAAGCCTTTTACACACTGAGATGAAAATGGACCTTAAGGTATAGTGTGTTATCAAGCTAGTTTATAAAGGAATTGAGTATATAAGGATATTTGGAGCAGAAATATTGCAGGTGTGTACCTGCACTTATATTTTTAGTTCAATGCTATACCAGTATTTCCATATACCGTGGGGAAATCTGTTGAAGGTTTGTGGGTATTTATGGACAGACCAAGACGCACACTGAACTGCTTCTCTAGGAGCAACGGTGGCACCTAGTGGTTAATAGTAACAGTCCTCTATCTGTATTTGGTAAAGGAGTGAAACCCAGAATGCCTTTCCAGTTAAAATAAGTACTTGATATAATAACTTGTTAACCTGGATATCCTGAGTTCATGTCTACATAGCTTTTTACATGTTATAACGCATTTGATAATAATATTACAGCAATGTCACACTGAATGTGTTTGGAGGGAATGGGAGAGGACAGGGCCAGGCAACAGCTTCAAACACTTGAAAGATAATTTTGTAACAAAAATTGGATTGGAAATTAGAAAATCTGCCTTCTGTCTACTTTACCGTGTGTTTCTAATTATATTAGAATCTCTGAGGATATTAAATTAGAGTCTCTGGGGAGACTCTTAACATTTTGGAGTTTCCTCTGGTTAAACAGGTGGAAAATGCAATCTCCTATTTCACCCCTGTAGTTTTACAGCCTCTGATCAACACATGGCCTTTGACAAAGGAACAGCAGAAACATAGGGGTACCCTTGTCCTTGGTAATACTTTAGAATGAAAATAATATTTTTTGAGCTCTAGGAGAAGCGGCCAGTCTTTCTTACACAATGATCCCAGCAGAAGCCGGCGTTCAAATGGCTGGATATCAACTTCACACTCTCACTTTACTTTTTTGAAAGTCATTCGGGCCACACAGAACCCAGCCATTTTGTCTTCAACAGTCACAAAGCCCCGGACTGAAGGGGTGGTCAACATGTCTGCAGTGTCAGAGAGGAATAGAAATGTTTTGTCCCAAACTTTTTATCCTATACTTTAGTAGTAGTCCTACTGCTTTTTCTTCTCGGGTGTAAGTCCCAGATTGTTAGGAATTACTAGCAGGCTTCAAATTCAACACTGGACAGAAAATAAAGGAAGATAAATCTCAAGTGCATTCTTGGATGTTTTCACTTAACTGGCTTGCCAAGATGTCTGAATATGGTGCTGACACTTGAGCTGCAGTTTACAGATCATACTTACTGTGTAAAGGGCATCTAAAAGAAGATAGCCCTAACACCATTCACTATCTCTTCACAGCAGCTGTACATGAAAAGCACTGACCAAGCTAGATGCACTTTAAGTGAGG
Source organism: Chroicocephalus ridibundus (assembly GCF_963924245.1). Classification (NCBI taxonomy): domain Eukaryota; kingdom Metazoa; phylum Chordata; class Aves; order Charadriiformes; family Laridae; genus Chroicocephalus; species Chroicocephalus ridibundus. Next base: position 35,165,169 of record NC_086316.1, on the reverse strand, counting down.
CTGAGGGAAAGCTGTGAAACTGTGGTTTTGGCCACAGTCTTTTATCCTGCTGGTCCCATGTCCTGTGTCAGTCATCTCAAGAAATGACACTCTAACAGTATAGGTTTATCAGCTGAGACACAGCGAGCCCCAGAGCAGATTAGAGCTGAACAGGGAAGAGAAAACACCTGATTTTATTCCACCATCAGAGAGGAGCCCACTGAACTGAATTCTGGTGCAGCTGTATTTCCCTCAACCCCATATATCCTACAGAAACAAATAGCTCTGTTAGAACACCAGGATTTCTGTTCTGCATTAGTACCCAGTTGCTAAAGCATGCAACATGCCAGCTGTAAAAGAAGATGGAAGCGCAACTGGGAGGAGAAATTAATTGCTCCAGTTGTATTAGAGCTATTACTTCAGACAGAACTCCTGACCCTTAACTGTGCCCAGTTTTGCTCTAAAAAGAGCTTTATGAAACAGTAAGATTAAATATATACACATATATAGGCACACATATCAAAAAATGAGTAACTTTTATGGTAATTGTTGATAAAGCAGCTTAGTGCTATTCCAGCTAAGAGGCGGTTTACTTGGGATTGCCAGTACGATGAGTGTCTCAGCTTTCCATATGAGTTTTGTTTGTATGTGTGTTGGTATGGAAGTCATACAATATATGGTTCCCCCAGGGCAGACCAAATCAGCTTTAACATATAATTAGGTTCTTTGTTTAGATTTTGAGGTATTAAGGACAAGTTTAGAGAATTTCAGAGATGGAAAACAATTTCAGATATCTATTTTTTGTTCTCTTCAAGAGGAACTTGATAATGTATTGTATGAATTCAAAAAGCAGCCCTAGGGATGGCTTCAATTTATGTCGTAGCAGCCACTATAATCAACTCAAGCTCTGTTAGGAAGTTAAGAAAGAGTGATGGAGATGAATGCCATTTTCAAAACAAAACAAAAAAACAGTGACAAATGTATCTGCTTGATGCAAGAAAGGAGGAACTCAAGACTGACATACTCATTATTAAAAGGACTGAAGCTATTAGTATCACTTAATGAGACAGGTCTCAAAATTTTGCAGTAGGGTTTCAGTCTTTGAAGCCAAAACAAAACTTTTTTCACTACTTTTTCACTTTCATTCTTTAAAATATCACCAGGAAGCACTGAATCCCTTCTAGGTGTGTGAAGTTACAAAAAATTTATAACATTTGGCTCTAAGTGATAGACCATGATGTTCCCACCCCACAAAAAAAACATGGCCATCTGCAAAAGACAAATTTAAATTATCTTGTAGGGCAAACTTTGAAAACGTGAAGCTTGAAATTCCCCTTGGGCGTTCAGTATTATTGTGGAGGCATATACGCATCACTTACAGACCACAAGTTGTAACTGCCAACTGTCCTTTAACATTTTCATAAGCATACAGTTGTTTATTTATACATCTGGGTAGTCATATGCATTAATGGTATATTAACTAAGAAATAGTTCTATTTGCTTTGTTTTTACTCTTATGTTCTAAAACTCAAAGGTGTTTACACTGAACTTGATATTATCATGTGGTGCCTGTGCTATTGCAACATCTGACCCTATAGCTATTTGCGTTTCTCCGTACAATATGATTTTGTAAAGTACTTACAGGTCCAATCTATTAACCCTCATAGTCATCTGACTGAATTTGGTTAAAGTCTTTTCTGTTGATTTTATTGACCACTGGACCCAGTCTGGTTGTGGATAAATATGGCCCTTTCTTTCCTTGTGTATATTCAGCCACATCCACACAATTACCATTTTACCACCATTTACTTGCAGAGCAATGACAGCTACTGGAGCGGGAATTCAACTTCAATACCTTACTCCTTCACTACTGTCCACAGAGCCATTTCTGGAGCTCCTCGTACTCAGTCCCACTCCAGATTGAGATCATTGAAGCGCAACAGGCATTACTGAAAGCAAAACCTTTATATCTCCCACAATTACATGGAGTTCTGAAAATCCAGCAGTAACTTGAATTTTAGATACAAGATGAGTGTGCAACATCAGCCATTAACAAACCCATCTCTTTACTTGTGAAAGAAATGTACCTGATCTGCAATTTAATGAAAGATAAACGTGGAACTCCATACTCCTGCAATTTATTTTTGTATTAAAGCCAAATTGAAATAATATGCATGATAGGCTAGGCTGTGAAATCCATACTTATGAAAATCCTCTCAGATTTAGAGTTTGCAACATTTATTTATGAAGAATTATTATGAGACTTAAGTTTACATTGGCAATTTGTATGTAAATTTTATTTAACATGTTTTATTTTTCAAACTTTCAAACTTCTTCATTTTTCTGTATTTTGTATTAGTTTTCCCTCTCATCTTAGAATACAAATAAACGAGACTAAATCACTCTCTTAGGAATAGGAGACGTCCATATACAGCTCCCACCTACATGTGGGATATGTGAAACGGTCGTATGTGGTGGACAGAAGTATTTACTCTCTTCCTCCTCAGATGCTGCAGTAGCTGTGGACTCGTACAGAAGGCATAGTGTCAAGTAGTCTCAATGGGTTTGGGAGATTGTATATAATTTTTCCCCACAGGGGCTGACTTCCATAGGAAATGCGCAGATAAATTAGGAATGGTTCACTCTCACAGAGATTAGATTAATCTGTAATGCAGGTGTGCTTTGTAACACACTGCACAGGCTTTGCTCCTGACACCAGATCAGGCACGTGGCTGGAGAGCACTGTGGCATCCTTCCAGTCCACAGCACAGCATTTCTCCTTTGAAGCCACAGGACGAGATGGTACAGTGCATGGGGAACTCTTGTGCCAACAGGGACGCTCTCGCCTGGGAGCAGGGAAGCTCTCTCTGGAGCCACAGTATGCACACACTGGTAGAGACTGCAGGTAGAAGGATTTTTTTAAAATCCTGCAAAATCTGGAAGTTTCAAAATTTGGAGCATGTTCTGCAACTGTTGTCCCAAGAAGCGTGTTTTGGCCTTCCTGTGTAGCTTGGGATAATGTTCCTGAAAGAATCCCAAGTAGGGAAATCTGGAGAATGTTTCAGAGGAATTGAGGACCGGTTCATCCCAGGGGAACTGTTGGCAGAAGGAATCTCTTTCTCATAGGTTCTTGCACAGAGAATGCAGTGTTGTTTGCTGTATTAACACTTTTGTCACACATTACTGTCTACTGTTACAGTGGCAGATAGAAGGATTAAGCAGAGTAATTTCTGCCCTTTGAAAGAAAGTTAGCAATATGCTGTATCTCTATATGCGTTTAGGATAGACAGAAAGTCATGTACATGAGTCCTGGTACAGAGGTAGCTACAATCTTAAGGAGCTCAACAGAAACTCTCTATTTTAAAGATGTCAGCAGGAACAGTTGGTTCTCGATGTACTCTGAGAACTGACTGTACACAGAAAGGTTGAGATTGAAAGTAAAAGCCTTTTTTGCTTAACATAACTTCCCTACAATATTTACAGTAAGAAATGAATCTGTGTAGTGCTTTCTTCCAAAATTTTAAAATATGTTCATAAGGCAGAAAAAGTTCTTGTTGTAATAGCCTTTACTAATTGTTGTAACACCAAAGGTAACACTGCTATTTGATCAACCTGGCCACAAGAAATCTTTTTTTTTTTTTTCCCTTGGAAAAACAAGGTAAAATACAAGAGTAATTTCTAATAGCAATAGACATATCCTCTATACACATTATTTTACTGGTTAATCTGCAGGCTGAAACAACGCACATGAGGAAGCTATGTGGCAGGTACTTTGTTGTGTTGTTTTATGAGGGCGGAGGGCACTGCTTGAGAAGTGGATGCCAAAAACTCTGAAGGTTGTTCAAGCCATTTGAAAAGAAAAATCTGGCAGACGAAATAAACATTTAAACTAAATTTAAAAAAATAACCAAACAAACAAAAAAAAACCCAAACAACAACCAAAACTGAACACAAACCAAACACTTAAAAGAAAACTCCAGGAAGGAAAAAGCAGGAGGCCTAAAAAGTCAGCAGCTATTGCCCCCAGAGGAAGCATTGAATAGTTATCTTCTACTATAAATCAGCCAAAAAGAAAGTGACAATAAACACATACACACAACCTCCTCCAACATTTAGTGTCATCAAACCATGTTACATCTTAAAAGGAAAAATTAAGAGAGAACTGTGAGCCCCAAATTCTTTAAAACACACTTTCTTCTGAGCCTAGGCATGTTGGCTTGGTGAGGTTCCTACAATGTTTTCTTTTATGCAGTCCTTTCTTAAGAATTGTTGGAGAGCATATTAACAAGTTTATAACAAACTGAATTTTTTTCCAAATTTGCTAGGAATTTTACTCAAATACCACTTTTCCTCAGACTTGGCATCAAAGTCACCTAATGGAGTGTCCTAGTTTGCAACTTGAAGTGTCTGGCTGAAGGGCAAATGATACTTAAAAGACTCAATCTTTGCATTTAATATTGCAATAACATTCATTGTTTTGCAATTGTCATATAAATCTAGAAAAAAAATAGCTTTAATTTGTATATTATGTCACTTTTCCCTCCTGATCCTAGATATGAATCTCCGAGTTTGGATTAAGAATATAAAGAATCATACTGAAATATTAAGAGAGCAAAATATCAAGAATTCTAATGACAACCCACTTCTGCAGTAGGTAAGTGTTTTGGTGGTGGAGTTGCCTTATGAAAACAAGGTCACTGACTTCTCACTTGTCACAGGGGTATGGACACAGCACCGGGAAAATTGTCTGACCAAGGCACGTACAGTTAAACGTAGTCAGTAAGGTAAAATTTAATGTCTGTCACTTTATAGATCCTACTATCACATACTTTTATTTTTCTTTATCAAGAAAATCCCAAGGAAACTAATTTCTCATTTCAAGGTCAGACATGCATTTAGCTCCTTAGTGAATTCTTCTCTCCCTTGGCAGTTTGTTATGTCCTGCAACATTCATTTCCACACAGCATTACTGCTATAAACCCTAGGTTTTACTTATTTGTTTGCTACTCCCTAGGGATTTGACAAGTTGCCAATTTAATGCACTGGCATCAAGGCGGCAAACAGTATCTTTACTCCATCTGTTAGAAGAGCCCATTCTTCTCTGGCTTTGAGCTTTGCATAATCTTATACTTCAGCCCTTATTACTTCTAATGTTTTATATTTTTACCCATATACACAAAGCCAGATCTGCTGTTCTATCAGTGCTTTCAATTCTAAATGCCTTTTTCAGGATTTATTCTTGTTCTAAGTATAGATCACTTTCTGTGTCACATTTCAACAAGGGACAAAGCCTGATTTAATGTCATGGCTGTCTCTTTATCCTCAGTTTAATCTTAACAAATTAGGAGGCTTCCCCTTTCCTTTCTCTTTATTTTTAAATGGTCTGATTAAAAAGTCTTTCACATTATATTATACTGAAAACTGTGCTATATGGTAACTTAATATTGCAGGCACCACAGAGGTTTTTACGGTGTGCAATGAAGATACAATAACTTGTTAGGCCTTTAGAGCAATACAGACCATTTCAGAGCAAAATAGAGTTTTACAATTCCCTATTTAACATTTTCCCCACATACCTGACACAAATGGTTCTGAAATTCAGTGCGGTTAATCTTAAGAAACAGCATTAAAGTAAAAGGTAAAAAAAGAAAGAGCACTTTTGGCACCTCACTATGTAGATTACCCACATACCAATTTACAAATACTTGGTTTAGTTCACTTCTCACTGAGATGAGACAGCATTTATGACATTGCTCATTAAAAAGAAAGCTAACTGTTGCAAATTTAAAGACTGAAGGCCCTGTGCTTATTTTACCCTAGCAGGTACTTTTTATAAGGCACACAGTTTTTCCCTTAACAATTCACCGCTAACAGTGCTAGCCACACACAAAACAATTCACTTACTTCTTCCACACCAAAATCATCCTTTGTCATCTTCACTATGGATCATCTTTATCACTTCCCTTTCTGAAGAAGCACCGAGTTATTTAGAAGAGAGACCCAAACAGCTGAACACAAAATACTGCTTTAGCGTGTATATTTATATGTGTGTTTTCAGTATTCATTTGTGCCTAGAGAGAAGAAGCTGTAAAGGCTAAACATTTACTTAATATACCACACGCCCACAGGTATTAAAAGAGAAGTCCACCAAATTTGAAGCAAATAATCCTGATACCTGATACAGTAGGTTTGTGCTGTGTGTGGTACAGCTATGTGCTGTCATAAAACTCTCTGCCTTACACCTTAACCTCCACACCGCTTCCTCCTGCAAGACTACCTTACCACACGCAACGAGAATCCCCATAGACTAACTCACAGCTACAAGAGTTTCAATTTACTGCAGCAGCTGCAGCAAATTGGTTTCTGAGCTGAAAGTGGCCTTTTGGAGAATTTCCAAGGAGGGCAAAATCAGCATAGAGGAAACCCTAGAGGGAAACAAGCCCTCTTGGGAAGGCTGGTTCATATGCTGGGTTGTCTGTGAAGCTAAATATGTGGGTGAAAAAAAAACGCACACCGACTCAGGATTTGCATGTTCTCATGGAAATACAGCATGTCATACTGCTATGAATTAGCTATTCCCCTCTCTCAACATAACACAAAAACTGTCTGCCAGCTTGTTTCAGTAATGCGTTGAAAATATGACTCTGTACAGGAATTTTGTTGCTGGGTTGCCTTAATAAAATATAAAATACCACAGGTGAGAGTATCCAGTGTTTATTTTGCACAACCAGATGACTTATATTAGGTCTGTTGAGGAAAAAAACATCCTTAACAATATGTCAATTCATAACTGAATATTCTGACTCTTGGATTCAGTGTGTCATGGTCAGCACTAGAGCAGTATCAGGATCATTGCAAAGCTTGTCCAGCTGCAGAGATTTACAAAGTTAGCCTCCACGACTAGAAAATCCTGACGAGTCCCTCTGTCAGGAAGAGGGTTGCCTGTCAGAATGCACCGCCACCACTGATCAGACTGGCTGTTCCCAGGCAGAAGTCCACTGAAAAGCAGCTGCAAAAGGGTGAAGTCAGTGTTGCACCATCTGGGGCATCTGGTCAAAAGCACTTTACCTAAACCACAGGTGCCCACAGACACCACTTCAGTTCAAACTTGAACTACATCTGTTCTCCAGCAGAAATCTGCCCAGACTGTGTTTGTGTTTGGGAAGTACCCATCTAGGGACAGTCTGATGATGATTGTATGTAGATAGCTGCAACCATCACCCATTGCTGTTTGCAACTGGACATGTCCAGAGAAGATGAGCACCTGCAAATGTTGGCAGATGGCCATTTTCAAGATTTAGCTTTACTAAGCTTATGGTTTGAGACTAGCTCAAAGGGAAAAGGGAAAGGGAAAGGGAAAGGGAAAGGGAAAGGGAAAGGGAAAGGGAAAGGGAAAGGGAAAGGGAAAGGGAAAGGGAAAACGAGGGGATGGAAGGAGAATGGGAGGGGGAAGAGGAGGGGGAAAGAGGAAGAGGAAGGGGAGGGGGAAAGGGGAAAGGAAAGGGAAATTTGTATTTCAGTGAATTATTCCATTTACAAGAGCATAACCATGCAGAGCCAGGTCCTCAGAGCTGGTTCTGTAGTCTGATCTGTTTCAAAGCATCTGTGAACTAACCAGTGATACGCTCTCCTTGGGTAGGGCAATTTGTGGGAAGCTTCCTGAGTGATAGATAGCAGAGATGTCTAGCATTCACACAGGTTCTGCTGTTATGGTTCTTTATTGTTCAAATAAATATTAATTCAGCACTTACACACCAGAACATCATAAATGAAGGAGTAACTTGTGCCCTGCCCATAGACATCTCACAACTCCCATTGCATCTTTCTTTTTCAAATCCTGGTGTGACCAAGGATTTACCTGTGCCAAACTCAGAAATATCTCTTTCCCTCTCTTTTTCCTCTTTCAGACCTTGTCTTGTTCAATGACTGCACTGTCAGAATAAAAAAAAAAATCGAGCTGGAAAGTGTGGAAACATGTACCCTGCTAAAGCAAGAAGCCCTGCAAGATCCTTGCAACAGGCCAGCTCTGTACCTGGCTGAAGTAGAGCAGTATCTGTAATTTCCCCTAACAGCAGCTGTTGGAGTGCCAGGGCTAGCACTCAAGCCGGAGCCTTTGTTCAGCAACTTCACAGGCTAAAAGCAAGTAGCAGGAGAACTGAGCTGTACATTTACGGACAGTTTTGCAAAAGGAACAATGTAGCAAAGAAAGAGGAAGGTTGGGAATTTCCTCATCAGAATTTTCCAAGATGCTCTAGTGATTTGGGAGAGCAGTTGTACTAAAAGGCAATAAAAAATAAAGTTCAATCATTTAGGTAGTTTTGAAAGCTAATCCTTATTTGCTGGAGAGAAGGAAGTTAATTTCTCTAAAAGCACTTGTGAAATACAGCAACTGCTAGTGCAATTAGAAATTGGCAGAATCTGGACAAATGAGTGCTCTTGTTTGCATCCAGGTTGCAGCTGTACAGTTAATAAGAGCAAATTGCGGCTACGTCTCGCTGCAAATGCTTGTTTTCCCAGTCAAAGGTAGTATTCTACTACAGTTATATCCTTGTTCTACAACTTATGAGTAGCTGTTGGGAAGATATGAATGTATCAACCTGGTGTTGTATGTTTTTACTGAGCTGATTACCACTGGAATAAAAAATTTAAACCCATGACAAGATTTGTTTCTGTTCTGATCCAAATGTAACTACTTTCTTAGCTCTAACCACCTGCTTAAATCCTACTGAAGCCAAAGTATATGTGTAAGCATTCTCTCAGGCCAGCTCAATGAATGTACATCTCGGAGATCACTTACCATGGCAAAAACGCTGTATATCCCGGTTTAATGCCATTACCTACTAGAGTTGTTTTATTCACCCAGTTTTAAAAACAGTTTTGGAATGCACTAAACATTCTGCTCTCAAAACTCTAATAGTGAGCCTAGTTTATAAATGTTACATGATGACTTTTCTTCTACAGTCCCCATCACCAATGAATTCACCAAAAATAAATTATAAAAAAATAAATAATAATAATAACCACTACATGGTAAAAAAGGCAACACAAAGCAATCTTACCAGCCGAAAATTAAAAATGTTCTTGTACAAAATCCGTAACCTAATATTGCATCAAGTGGTTAAAGAAGGGGTGTCTCTTTAATTGTTTTTAGACTAAACACGTTGTAAAAAGAATTCCGAGGCTCCGCCACTCCCCCTTGAAGATGAGTCTTTGTCTCTCAATCTGTTGGGCTCCTCCCCTTTCTCGCCCAGCCCCGAAGCGTTCCATTGCTGTTTATTTTCTCAAACCCTGGAACACAGCTCACGTTTAGCACCTGCGGGAGGCGGGAAGAGGCTCCGCCGCTCGCCGCGCTCCGCCGCCGGGGCCAGCAAAGGAACCGCATCGCAACCCCCCATCGGAAAGCTTAACAAATCGCTACCGAGACCTGGGCCCAAGCACAATTGGGCACAAACGAGAGTCAGATGTGGACTAGGTGAGGAAGCAAGGGGTTAAACATGTTTACCTCACTGGCACGCTGAAAATGAATCCATCCCGACCTGACTTAAAGAACTGCAAAGCTGCTGTTCACCTGTAGGGCAGGTGCTAGAATTCAGAGGGCGTCGTACGTGCTCTCTAACTTGGTCCTATTCCTGACCTATTCCAAAGCATTTTTTTGTGTGAAAAGAGGTAGATCTGGCATAACCCCAACCTTCCATCTTTTGTGCGCCTGTGAGATTCTCTTGTGTGAGTGAGGGAAATCCTTATCTCAATGGCTCTTGCCCTAACAGAAATAAAAAAAAAAGTTTGCAGAACTCAGAGTATTTTCCAGAAAGGAAATAATTAATTTAAGTTCTTCTCTCTCTGTTCACTTACTTTTTATGTTGTCGTTTTATCTCATGTTTTCATTCTCCTGAATTATTCTGAAGTATATGAACTTAATTGTCTGAGTGCTCTTAACTTAATTTTGATCCTGTCATTTACAAAGATCCTTCTTCACAGATTGGCTACATAACTTCAGTCTCTTTAAGGTGTATTCTAATTCCAGTTTATATTCCAGTATTCCACCAATTTTGCTCCAGTATTTGATGTGTCAGATTAAAAATATTGGCATTCCAGCTTTTGGGGTGACAGAGATGCTACGTGTTCAAAGCATGTGACACAGGGATGAAGAAACCCCATCTCAGGGAATTCTTTTGATAGAAGCTCAGCGGTCTGGTTTTTTGTTTTTTCCTTTCTGAAAAAGTATAAGAAAACACTATGCATTTAGGCTAGATTTTGACTAAAAGTGCTGCATCATTGCAGCAATGCATTCAGTCACTAAGTAATGCGCAAATTTTGGTTTTAGAATTCTTTGGGATCTTGAATGATGCTTTAGCACACTTTTCTGTATTTCAGTAATAGCTATCATGAAAAGATGAACAGCGTGGTAGGTATTTATTAGAACAAATAGTCAGCTGGTTATCTGTACATACTATATGTACTATACCACACAGGCTGACCCAAATCACTAGTCCAAAGAATAAGGCACTAAGAAAAGCAACATATTTATAGTTTTCTTTTTAAATTATACCCATAAGTAGATATTCTGCCGTGTTTAGAGTATTTGTTTTCTTTTCAGGATCAATTCCTTATGCTGCACAGGAGCGTTGTAAAATAGTGATGTCAAACAAAATGTATTTGTGACAAAAAATGGAATTGAAATATAACAAGGGAGGGGAATAGCTGAATAAAAATATTTATCAAAAAAAATCCCATCAGCGTCATTTGGCTGTACTAAGGAAGTAAAATGCTGAGCTTGACTATGGTAATCAGAATGCAAAGAGCTAGCACCATAAGCAGGATGGTTCGGCAACATTTTGAATGGTTTTTTCCTCTTTCTTTATTTTTTAACAAGGTATCATAACCAGGAGTATAAATATCCCCCATCCAGAACTGTAGATCATTAGGATTTTCCTAGAAGAAAAAAACAAAAAATTAACTCAGTTCCCCTCTCTTGCACATAAAGTCATTAAAACATACCCAGAAGTATTTTGGCTATAATCGAATAGTGACTAAAGAATTTAAGGCATCACATCTCAAATGCAAGAGACTTTCACTTGAACATAGGTTGTGCTACTTGCCAGATGCTGCAAATGTTCCACTGGGGAAAACTGAAACACACTTTTCATCCAGGAACAAAATGTAGGACACCAGCCATTGAAATGTGATTAAAAAACCCAAAAGAAACCATGTTGTCTCTCAAGAAGAGATATCGCTTTGTAAACGCAGATCTGACTCTCTTTCCAAAAAAAGGGAACAGGAGGAAAAAAACGAAAAGTAACCTTAAAACCAATCTGTGCCAACCCACAGGCAGGCAGTGGATGAGGTTAGGAAAATGTATGTTATTTGATAACAGAATGACGTTATGAACAGTTAATAAAATGGGCATATAGTACTTAAGTGCCTTGGTTATAGTTCTCTATATAAATGGGGAAGCTGAGTTGCAGGGTATGGCAGTTTAAGACTTTCTCTAGTCACAGAGGTGGTGTTCTGCAGAATTGAAATTCCTGGAGTCTAACCAGATACATAAACTTCTTTTCTAGATCAGACTGGTGGTAGTGTCATATCTGTAGTCTTATTTGCTTCTGGAATCCCACAGAAGAACCAAGCAGGCTGCACGGTGGTTCTCGTGTGTGCACACACAGAGCTCATAGCAATTCACTTTGCACAAAGGCAGTGCAATGGTGCGTTATCGTTATGTGGCTGGCTAAGTTAGAGCGCAGCAAGTGCCTATCATAGTCTTGCATGGTCCAGGTAGGGGTCTTTTTCTTCTCCTGCCAGTCATCATCCACCTGGATATCACTACACAAGGGGTTGCTTTTGATTGTGGATTTCAAGGTGATGGGTGTAATGTGTTTCCCAAGGGCTTTTCTATCATTTCTTGACTGACCCCATTTGAGTCTGAACCCAGCAGCTCAGTGACATTTCTCTTTTCTCTCTGTAAGGCCCAAGTTAGATCAGAAATTGGCTTTCATCTTCATTTACCTACGACACAGGCCCCCTTCCAGGGTTATCATTTGTAGTACGATAGAACTGTTTGTAAAATTACACATGCAACAATTTTTCTTTTTCTGGCAAACATCTACGATGCAGTAAAGGAGCCTGGCTGTTCACTCTGGGCAGATTTCATCCTTCTCAGGAAAGCACATGGGTACAATATGAACATGGAATGCTTTTGCAAATGTGAACTGGCATTATAATGCCTGATGAAAGAAAGCCTCTGCTTTAGGAAAACAGTGCTATGGAGCACTGCGGTAGAAGATTAAGTTCTGATGAAAGTCAGGGGGATATGCTGCAAAAGCAGAGCTGTAAGGACAAAGCAGAACGAAGAACAGGGGTAATGCTGTGATCACTGTCCCTTGGCAGTGCTTTCACAGCCCCACAAACATTGGGCCTCTGCACTCGCCATCACCTTAATGGTAAAACCAACATTTCTCACTCTCATCAGAGCCCAGCTCTGAAATCGGAAATGTCCAGCGATTGTTCCCACAAGAAAGATGCCATTACATAAAGCTGTTTCTCTCCATCACTATCCCTTGGCAGTACTTTCAGGGCCAATAAACACTGCGCTCCATGCTTCCCTAGTGTCTTAACGGTCAAAACAGTATTTCTTACTCTCTTCATAGCCCAGCTCGCAAACTGGAATTGTCCTGCGATTGCACCCACATGAAAGCTGCCAGGACTGATAGCTGTTGCTTTTCAACACTATCCCTTGGCAGCACTTTCAGAGCCCTCAAAACACTGGGGCTCCACACTTTCCTGGCAATTTAAGTGACAAACCAATGTTTCTCATTCTCGCCAGAGCCCAGCTCAAAAATTGAAAATGTCCAGTGATTGGTCCCACACCAAAGGTACCAGGAGGGAAAGTGTTGCTTGCCCTCACTGTCCCTTGGCAGCACTTTCACATTCCCAGTGACTGTGGGGCTCTACTCTTGCTTAACGACTTATGGTCCCAAAACTCTCCATCACTATTGCCAGAGCCAGGCTCAAAAATTTAAAGTGTCCAGTGACTTCTCCCACATGGAATGTGTCAGGACTGAAAGCTGTTTCTTGCCCTCACCGTTCCTTTGCAGTGTTTTCGCAGCACCACCAACGCTGGGGCTCTGCGCTTCCCTACCTACTTAATGGTCCAAGCAATCTCGTGGATGTAGTGATGCACTTCAGTTGTAACAGAGAAGTAGTAACATATTTATTGATATAAAACAATGATTTAACAAAGTTTGATAGTAAATGCAACAGTGGCTTAACAAGATTTGATAGCAAAGTACACTTTATTATTTACTGCACAGAGGACAGGGTCAGAAAAAATTGTCAGGGAAACCCTCACGTTGAGTCAAGGTTTAGAGAGGACCCCCTTGCTTTCTAAACTCCTTCTCAGAGTGGAGTCTAGGTGCATCTGGATCTAACCCTAATCCCAGATTTGGTCAACGGTTTATGTCTATCCTTTATATCACATATCTAAGATTTCTAAGTTTAGCATGCAATTAATCACTTAGTGAGAATCTGTTGCAGCAAGGAAGCCCTCAACCTCGAGACGTAACCTTAAAAAGCATCCCTACTCAAGGGGAGATCCTGGGGTGCAGTCCACTGTCACTCAGGAGAGCTCAACGGGCCCTAGCCTGTCCACTGTTTATAGAGGAAGGTGATAGACCTATAGTCATATTTGCAAACCAGTAAGACATCTGAATATCATGATGCAATCCATCCCATAAGTCCAGTGTAAACTGGTGCAGCCATCTCAAGCCCCACTGTTGGTTATGGTTATGGGAAATCCTGGCTGCACAGGAATCCTGGAAGTGATCTTGTACTGGCTGGAGGGCTGAAACTTTGGAGTGTCGCCAGAGGAGGTGACTCATGCTGCAGAAGTCCTTCTGTATAATAAATTACCAGAAAATGAAAAGCAATATGTTGTGTTTACAGATGGATGCTGTTATATTGTGAGAAAACCTGAAAGGTGGAAAGCTGCTGTGTGGAGTCCTGTGTGACAAGTTGCAGAAACTGCTGAAGAGTAAGGATTCAGTTTGCAGTGTTGAAAGCCACCCAGCTGGCTTTAGATATTGCTGAATGAGAAAAATGTCCCGTACTTCAACCTCTGTACAGATTCATGGATGGTGCCAAATGCTCTGTGTGGCTGGCTGCAGCAATGGAAGCAGACCAACTAGCAGCACAGAGGTAAACCCACGTGGGCTGCTGAATTATGGCAAGATATGGCTGCTCAGGTAGAGAACCTGGTTGTAAAACTACGTCACCTGGATGCTCACATACCCAAGAGATTGAAGAACACTGAAGAACATTGAAACGATGAGCAGGTGGACCAGGCTGCTAGAATTGATGTGGCTCAGTTAGATCTGGATTGGGAACATAAGGGTGAGCTATTTATAGCTCAGTGGGCCTATGACACATCAGAATGTTTAGGAAGGGATGCAACATACAAATGGGCTCACCATCAAGGGGTGGACTTGACCATTGATGCCATTGCACCGATTATCCATGAATGTAAAACGTGTGCCATAAGCAAGCAAGCCAAGCGGTTAAAGCCTTTTTGGTATAGAGGATGATGGCTGAAATATCAATATGGGGAAGCCTGCCAAATTGATTATATCATGCTACCATGAAACCACTGTGGCAAGCACCATGTGCTTACAGTAGTGGAAGAAACTACTGGTTGGTTGGAAACACCCTGTGAACAACACCACTGCCCAAAATACTATCTTGGGCCTTGAAAAGCAAGTTTTATGTTGACAGGGCACTCCTGAAAGAATTGAATCAGACAACAGGACTCATTTCCAAAACAACCTCATAAACATCTGGGACAAGGAGCATGACACAAACTGGGTGTTTGAGATTCCCTATCACGCACCAGCCTCTGGGAAAACTGAATACAACGGTCTGTTAAAAACTACAGAGAGCAACAGGTGCTGGGACATTCAAGTATTGGGATACAAATTTAGCAGAAGCCACTTGGCTACTTAACACTAGAGGATCTGCCAGTTGACCTGGCCCTCCCCATTCAAAACCCTGAAGCACTGCAGAAGGAGATAAAGTTCCTGCAGTACATATAAGGAACTTGTTCAGAAACACACTCTGGGTTATTCCTTCCGCAGGAAAGGACAAACATATTCATGGGATTGTTTTTGCTCAAGGACCTGAGTGATGAAGGACTTGGTGGGAAATGCAGAAGGATGGGGGAGTCCAGTGTGTACCTCAAGGTGATTCAGTCCTGGGTGAAAATAATCCATGATTTGAGTTGTATGATGGCAGTGTTACACGATGCTGTATGTCACCAGTGCTGTGTCCGCCTTATGTCAAAGGTATTGTAGCAGGAACCTCTCACTGCTAGCCAGGCTACAGGCAAGAGGAGGAATTCATCACGATGTTAAACCTTATTGCCGGTCCAAAGGGACCAGAGGTGGAGACAGTAATGGATATACCTTTAAATTGTTGTAATTTGAGTTGCATGTTATAGAAAGTACTACAGCAGAAAACACCTGAACCAATTAAGGATGAACCTCACAATAAGCAGTGCAAGTGCAGCAGTGACCCAACTTGAGCTGGTTTTGGTGCCCAGTAACTCCACGCAATGCACCACATCTCCTTTCCTGAGTGAATACCATAATAGATGAAGCCTAAATGAACTCAGTGAGCATTTTATGGATATGTATGGCATTTTACAAACATTTTATGGAGGAAGAGGTGGTTAATGAGGATGTTTTGCAACAACGTGGGACCTGAACATGATGTAAATGGTATGGAATAAGGGGTGGAGAATGTATTGGCTTTGGCTGAGATAAATTTCTTCATGGTACCTTGTACAGAGCTACATTCTGGATTTGTGGTTGCACTACCGTTGATAACACTCTTGATGTTTTAGTTACTGCTGAGCAGTGCTTATACAATGTCAAGGCCTTTTCTACTCCTCATACTGCCCTGCCAGTGAGTAGGTTGGAGGTACAAAAATAGTTGGGAGGGAACACTGTTGGGACAACAGCTCCCAATTGCCAAACGGATATTCCATACCACAGAGTCACGCTCAGCAATAAAACTGGGGGCAAAGGCTGGTGGGGGAGTCCACTTTTCAGGGACTGGCTAGGTATCAGTCCGTTGGTGGTGAGCAATTGTTTTCATTTGCATCACTTGTCTTTCTTGGGTTTTAACTTTCTTTCCTCTCTCTGAATTTTTTTTTCTTCTCCTTACAACTCTCTTTTTTAAACTATTATTTCTTTTTAAACTGTTTGTATCTCAACCCATGACTTTCTTTCCTACTTTTACCCTTCCTATTCTTCCCCCATCCCATGGGGTAAAGTGAGCAAGTGCCTCTGTGATGCTTAGTTGCTGGCTGGGTTTAAATCACAACACATGGACACAGGTGTGTGGGAACCTTAGGTGGTGGGTGTCTTGTTTTGGAGCTGGTCTCTGGTGAGGCTGGGGACAGGGGTAGTTGAGGGTTAGGTGGTAGAGCAGGCACAGAGCCACAGTGTTAGTGGGGCTGTGAAGGGGCTGCCAAAGGAAAGTAAGGGCCACCAATAGCTTTCAGTCCTAGCCACTTCTGTGCAGAAGCCCTAGGTGGTGGTTGTCCATTTTGGAGCAGGGCTCTGATGAGGGTGAAGGGGTAGGTGGGGATTAAGTGGTAGAGCAGGGGCAGATCTCCAGTGTTTGTGGGGCTGTGAGGGGACTGACAAAGGAAGGCAAAGGCTGCTAACAGCTTTCAGTCCTCCTGGCCACTTCTGTGTCGGACCCATATCTGGCGAGTGTGTGTTTGGAACCTGGGCTCTGGTTGTGGAGCTGGGACAAGGCTGCTGGGAGGAGGTCCCTCCACAAACTCCACAGCTTTCCAGATTTTCTTTGTACGGTTTGCTGTCTAAAAGTCAGCTCCATGCTATTCCCTCATAATTGCCATTAGAACATTTGAATAAACTAGTATATTTTTTAAATTCCACAGCAGAAATCAGGAGGAAGATGGGATCTTCCTCCACATTTTCCATTTGAAATTTCATATGCCTCAACACTGCAGTCAGGGAGGAGGTAAAACCCGTGCAAGGGGACAGAAGTGATAGAAAAGTGAACATTTACTACTGACTTCTCATTTAATATGAAGAAGTGACTAGAAAGAAGAAGCGATGACATATAGATATATATATACACACACAAAAATATGCAAAGATGGAACTAATATTTCTGAAGAGATTCCAAAGATTTAAAATAAAGGAGAAAATGAAGCCATAACATATGGTAGTACAAAAATTCCAAGAACATACTTAATTACAACTCTAATACCATAACTTACAAGGAAGTATGATTTATGCTTATACTGTCAGTTCCTTCTTCAGTGCATGTAAAAATTATTCATTTCTAGGCCTTTTGGGTAAACAGGTGTTTACACACTCTAAAGGTCTAACATTCTTTCTGATAATTTCAAGGTTAAAAATGCCATCTGCAATTCAAACGTGAGCTGGAAAATGAGGAAATTTTTTTTCCAGAAGTTTTGACAGGTATTCTGAAAAGATGGGAAAAGTATGGTATGGCTTAAGCAATCACAGGTTACAATTTTTGCTAACCAAATAAACAGCTTTTGCTGCAGTTTCATAAATAAAGTCATTCAATTTGAATTGCCCTGTGACAAATTTTTAAGTCCACTAATTTAACTCTAATTCAAACTATTATCTCCTTTAGAATTTACAGTAGCTGAAATTAAATTAGTCCAATTAAAATAGTACAACTTCTAATTGCTAGTGCTTTCATCATAGTTTATAACTGATCACATAACTGGATGATGATAAGAAAACAACAGGTCAGAATTTGCTTGCATGAATCTACAAAAGGTGCATTGGTAATGAAATGAATAGAAAGATCTCCAGATAAAAAGGTACGTTTACTCTTGCATGTGTTGCATATACATGCTATACTTCAAAAATGGCCTTTTTCACTGCTTTTGAAAGAGATGCAGATTGCACAGTAGACATTTCACCTTTCTAATATAGTACACTACGGATTTAGATACTCTTTTTTAAATCACAGAATCATAAAATGGTTTGGGTTGGAAGGGACCTAAAGATCATCTAGCTCCAACCCCCCTGCCAGGGGCAGGGACACCTCCCATGAGACCAGGTTTCTCCACCATTTCATGGTCATTGCGTGGTCTCACCAACAAGGAGGGGCTGGTGGGGAATGTGGTGCTCAAGGGCAGCCCTGGCTGCAGTGATCATGAAATAGTGGAGTTCAAGATCCTTAGGGCAGCGAGGAGGGCACATAGTGAGCTCCCTACCCTGGACTTCAGGAGAGCAGATTTTAGCCTCTCCAGGGGTCTGCTTGGCAGAGTACCATGGAATAAAGCCTCAGAGGGGAAGAGGGGCCCAAGGAAGCTGGTTAATAGTCAAGGATCACCTTCTGTTAGCTCAGGAGAGATGCATCCTAACAAAGGAAGTCAGACAAAAATGCCAGGAGGACTGCATGGATGAACTTTGAAGATTTGAAAAGACTTTGAAGATTTTTCTCAGAAGTATTTTCACAATAGTAGAAGGACAAATCATTAAAATTCAAATGAGAAGCATTTCTAAAGCTAATGTCATAACGAGTGAGCAATGTTCACAAATTATATTGTGATATGCAAGTTATCAGGCACGGAAAAAACAAGTTTAGTCAAATGAAGTGGTTGACATATCTATTAATTGCAGACCCTCTGCAACAAGTGGTGAAATTAAAAATCAGTAGTCAAGAGGGCACAAATCAGTAGTTGGTCTAACAGATGAGCCTATTTTGTGTGATTTTCTGCCATTTTGTGCAGTTGCTTATAGATCAATACAGCAAAATCAATTACAGTTCAATGATTAATGATGAGATTCCCAAAAATGTCGAATAAATTCAAAGTAAAACTTCAAAGGTCACATCAGTGTTTCTTGAAATCCCATCTTTAAAACACTTGGTTTTGCTATCTGGTTTTTGTTTTCCATATTACTACCCAGCCACTTAATACATCAAAGTGTATACTATTAGCATGAGATTATTACTTTTGTGTGTGTGTGTAATTCCTAAGGAATACTGTGAAAATAAAAAATCCAAACTTAAATAAAATTTGAACCTTATTTATTTCACCTCAAACTGGTGTACTTTATAAGATCCACTACTACTTATATATCTGAAGTATGATTTTGTTTCACAACAGCTTCTATATCTACAAATGTGGCAACCACCTACAGTTTTGCATTAAAAAAAATCTACTGCTCATGGAGCAATCTGCAAAGTAGTAACAGTTCATGGTAACTCTTTCTTTCTGACACTGATTGTCAACATTAAACCACTGCTAAGAAATTACAACACAACTCCAACTGGAAGGGTGTATGTTTCAAATATAAACTCATATTTAATAATTTGTGCAGATGTTTGGTCTATAGATGAAAACAGTTTCAGAATAAATACTTACATCTTGCTCATAAATGCTCCAAGGAAAATAAAAATTTATCTGAGACATGCCCTGAGCTATCTAGATTCCTTAATAGTGCAAACAATGCTGCAGCGATGCCTGGTTTCACCCTGGGTTTTGTAAAAGCAACACAGCAACTGCCCACAGAGCTCCTAAATGGCTGACACACCACAGCATTATGCACACTACAGCAGTTTTTGTAGCTTTGCTAAGTTCCGCTCCATCCACTGAATATTGAACTGAATTGTGTCAATTGCCTCTTTTACACAACGCAGTTGAGAGCTCTCCTCTGATTTTGACTCAAAAAATGACTTCACCTGCATAGCAATAGAAAAGAAAGAAAAAGAAAATGTTAGTTAAAATCAACACTGGCCACACAGATAGGTTTGGAAGCAAAGGCTACACAGAGTTGCAGGAAATCCATTTGCAAGAATCACTTGTACCTATGCAGCAAGCAAACCTCTCAAAAGAGTTCCCAAAATGCAAGGAAAGCAATTTTAATAAGAACTGCAGCAGTAACTCATTTGATTTCAATAAATTATTTCACCAATAAACAAACATTCACTTATCGTATTCATCACAGAGCAATCACAGAGTACTCAGAGTTCTGGAAAAGGAGTGTTGTTCTGTGACAAACAACCGATGGTTGCAATGAACCCTCCAGCAATCCGTAATGATCCCCACTCCCACTCATCATTATAATTGTCAATGCTAACACTTAAAATACTATAGATGAAATCATAAACAGCTATCTCTACCAAATTATCTGAATGAAAATATTAGACTAAACCACAAACCATTCTTGACATTAAAGTCAATGTCTTGTTAGGGAAGACAACAGAGATTTCTATTAACCAGCTCTAAGCTGATACCCAACCTCCACAATAGCTCCTTGGGTTTGTTGACAGCAAAAATAACATAAAGCATTTTCTATGGCACTCCTTGACATTCCAGATGCACATGGAGAAAGTAGAGCTTGTTTTCAAAATCTAGACCAAAATTTTATCTAGACCAAATCATTATTTTGGGAGAGAGTGTGTTACAGTGAACAGGAAAACAAAACAGTATAAACATAACTGGGTTCAACTCTATACATAACTCTGCCACAGACTCAGTACGTAATCTTCAATACCTTTATGTATATATTTGCCATGAGTGAAATAGGGAAATCAACAGAAAGCAACAGAAAGATGTATATCCTTGCAAACAGGCCTCAAGGACAGAAATAACGTGTTGTCCTAATCCCTCAATTAAATGAAATTAGCACTAGAAAATATTGCTTTCTCATAGATTAAGGTACCAACCTCAAGCAGATGTGCCTTTGTTGCAAACTGAGAAGTTGACCAATTAATGATATTCTGGATAGTATATGAGCCTAGGTGAAACCTGAAATGCAAACAAAGAAGTTATTTTTAACTAGGAGCCACTTTAAGATGCAGGTTCAGTATATGTACATATTCTTATTTCTACTTTTTTGGTTTAGTAGTTGCAAATCATTAAAAGTACTTAAATTCAAGTTTACATATCTCATTTATCAAAAGAGATACAAGGTCTTAGAAGTCCAAGCCTCTAGTTCCCTAATTGCTCTAAAAATTGAACTTCAGAGCAAAAGACATGGAAAATTTTCAAACTTCCATCATAGTTCAAATAGCAAAGAACTGAATACCAAGACCGGTACTTATGGTATGTATTTCCAACCGTCATCAAAAGAAGTATGGCCAGCGGGTTGAGGGAGGTGATTCTCTCCCTCTGCTCTGCTCTGGGGAGACCCCACCTGGGATGCTGCATCCAGATGTGTGAGTCCTCAGTACAAGAAAGACACAGACCTGTTGGAGCAGGTCCAGGGGAGGGACACAAAAATGGTCAGAAGGATGGAACACTAGAGGGGCCTACAGGACAGATGGGGAGGGACTCTTTATCAGGGATTGGAGTGATAGGAAGAGGAGTAATGGTTTTAAACTGAAAGAAGGGAGATTTAGATTAGGTATTAGGAAGAAAATCTTTACTGTGAGGGTGGTGAGACACTGGAACAGGTTGCCCAGAGAGGTGGTAGAGGCCCCATCCCTGGAAACATTCAAGATCAGGTTGGAAGGGATTCTGAGCAATGTGATCTAGTTGAAGATATCCCTGCTCATTGTAGAGGGCTTGGATTAGATGACCTTTAAAGGTCCCTTCCAACACAAATTATTCTATGATTCTATGAAACTCTATGGTAACTGAATTTGCAACCAGATTTCATTTCAAGCAAAGTAATTTTGTAAATTGGTTACTAAGAGCTTGCTAGAGCAGAAATTTTCATCCAGAAGAAGCTTTTTTAGCAACACGAAACTGTTTCAATTCAAAACTAGGATTTAGAAACATGGTTTTCCATGTACTGTTAGCTTTTTGAAGACTTGCAGGCCAGCTCTCCTGCTGGGTACCCTTAAAGGCCAGTTAAGAAAAATATGTATTTCTAAAGAAGTAGGATTTTTTGATTATTTGGTTTTGGGATTGATGTGAAAAAGCAAAAAAAATAAATGCTGAATGAATTCCCTGGGCCTGTTTTTGAATGCATTTGATCCACATAAACACCTTGCATCTGCAGCAATTATCTTAGAGACAGCATCCTTTTAAGAGAAATTCAAATCAAGATTTTTTTAGAACTCCTGTGAGGGTCTAAGAGCGTCCGAAGTCCCATCAACTACTGGTTAGACTACGAAGTTTATGTTCCAAGTTATCTTTGTAAAATCAGATTTTAAAACAGGCTTTACAATTTTAATACAAATCTTCTTATAGGAATCCAAGTATTTATTATCTTGCACTTGAAAGAAACAAACAGGTACTTTTGCCACTGCCAGTGTGAAGTTTCAGCTACATCAAAAGCCTTACTTTCGTGTAAGCTTTTTCCAGTTCTCTTTGACAAAGTCCCAGGCCAGCAAATACCCAGGCAAACTCTGGCTAACAGTTGCTATGATATGTGAAAGTTCCTGTGCCCTGATGACTTCTCCTTCAAGGCTGTTCTGCATTAACCTAAAAGACAAAGCGTATGAAAAGGGACAAGAAAAAAACATCTATTCATATCTTCACATGATTCTCCTGATACTTCTGAATTAGATGGAAAAGATTATATAACAGACCAAACAACAAGCAACTTGTGGCATCTGGAACACACTGATGCTCCATTTTATAAACACTGTAGGCACTTAGCTTTAGTTTCCAAGTATCAGAGTGACCTTCGCTCTAAACCAAGTATCTGAATTTTCATTGTTGGTGGAAAAGATGAAGTAAACTCTAACAACTTGAAAACATAATGCACTGAAAATCTGAGAGAGGAAAGCTATAACAAGAACCATCTGGCAGGACAACCTTGGTGTCCTCCACGCAGTACTGAGATTTGGTCTATAGAGAGGTGCTTGAGCACAATATAAGGTCAAAATTTCACCCAAAGAAAGAAAAAAAAAAAGAAAAGGAAAAAAAACCACCCCCCCAAAAAACTCAAATAGGTACAATCTTGGTTATAAATACAGACCAATCTTATAAGATCCCATAGAACAATGTTCGATTTTGTTACCTTTACCACAAAATCTGCAATTTTGTGTTACCAGTAGTGCAAAGCCTTTAAGTTCAATTGTTTTCTCCCTATGTGTATTAAGAATTTGGCTTTTTGAGCTATTCTGTTACGTAGATTATTTTTAAGTGAAAACTATCAAGTTCTTCATGTTTATGGAAGGCCTGTACTAAACATGTGGATACATTTTCTTTAGGAATCAGAATTTTTTTCCATGATACAAAAAGGCAATGCATTTTTTTCAAATATTTTAACGCTCTTAATTTACACAGTATACAACTTTTTGGGTCCTTCATACCAGATCAGCTTTCTGACATCTTCCGTGCTGGCCAAGGCTTCAATCATTTTGCTTTTCTCTGCTTCAGAAACTGAAGAGGAGTACATCTTTAGGAGGAATTCCCAGCCATCACTAGATTTGGCTCCAGCTGTAAATATGGCTTTCATAACATCACTAGGCAGACTACAGGGAAAAACAAAACCAATAACAAAACAAAACAACAAAAAAACCCAAAACAAACAAACAAAAGGGGGACATAAAAATGCTCATCTGAGAAAAGAAGGAAGAAAAGTCACAAAATGAAAAGATTAGCTTGAAAAAGATGCCTGTCTTCTGAGCACTTTAATTCTGTAGCAATTGTAATTTTGCAGGACTCAATTCATGCCAATCTAATACTTTAAGTCACTGGGAAAAAGCAAATCTTATTAGTCACATGAAAGCACAGTAAACTGTACAAAAATCTGAGTAATTTTCTATGTCTCAAAAATGCACATGATACCAGAGCAGAATGAATTCTGCAAAATAAACAGGTATTCTTTGACGTTGCTACTAAGTAATCCTACTTGAGCATGCATCTTGGGAAATGCAGACGGAAGAAATCTGTAGCTGGTTTTGCAGTCACACTTAATGAAACTGCAGACAAAGTCTTAAATTCTAGCACAGTTCTCCCTCTCGTCTTAAAACAGCAACTACTTCTACATGAGGAACAATAAAAGACAGAATGACATGCTTTACCAATATTCAGTTGTTGGTGGTGGTGTGGGGATTTTTTGGTTTGTTTTGTTTGTTGGGGTTTTTTCCCCCAAAAAGTGGAAGCCCAGTTTTTGTGGTACCTCATTGTTCCATTAGACTTCATCCACTTCTCAAACATCTCAGTGGCAGTTGCTCTACAGTTTCTTATACCATGGATGCAGGCAAAAGTTAGCAGTGTTGACCGTAACTCTCGTTCAGAAAGGGTGCCATCATCTGTCCAAGCCTGTTGATCAATTTTATCACCAAGCAGGTGCTCTATTCTATACTAAAGGAGGAAAAATTATTAGCAATAGCTAATTCTTCCCAAGAGGATGTTCTATATACAAAACTAGTTTAAAAAAGAATAAAAAATAAAATTAAGTTTTAGAAGTGTGGAAGGTAAAAATAGTAGTTTTTCATCTACCTATTCCAATTTACATTTACATACCATTCCTTATCTGTGTGAATAAATATCAGATACCACACAGATCTGAAAGATGGGCCACGGCTACATCTTAAATTGCACGTGGAAACTGAAGACTACTCTTCGAGCGACAGTTCAGGCTTGTACGTAGTCAGCTTACTATCGCAACTAACTACAACTCCTGTAGGTTTACTTGCTTTTAGCTCCACCAAGTAACAGTTAATACACCTTAGTTTAGCACAAACAAACAAACCTTTATCTATAGGCTGAACATGATTCATATTTGTAGTTTTGTAGCTTGCCAAAACCAGAGCTAGGTGCCTAACGAGGTATGCATCTCAGCTGAAACACTTGAACTTAAATATAACCTCATAGACACTGCATTGCAAACCATAGCTTGGGCTGTTTATTAGAGCAGATCCGTAAAACTTTTGAATAAATACTAAATAAATAAAATTATTATAGTAGTGGGGTTTTTTGTTTCTTATGTTTCCTTAAGCACACACTAATTACCCTTACCTAGTATAAAGAAAAACA
This sequence comes from Chroicocephalus ridibundus, assembly GCF_963924245.1. Lineage (NCBI taxonomy): Eukaryota > Metazoa > Chordata > Aves > Charadriiformes > Laridae > Chroicocephalus > Chroicocephalus ridibundus. The sequence goes on along the minus strand of NC_086316.1, from coordinate 35,140,238 downwards.
TCTGCTATTTTATCTAACCATTTAATAATTTTCCTTCTAGACTAAATCCCTTTGCTGATGTACTACAATGTAAAGCAGCAAGGATCATTTTAAACCTGTAGATGAATATAGAGGAGGTTTCCTAATAAGAAGGTAAATAGAGAAATGAAAGACATTTCCTCAGCAAGAACTGAGGCTACGATGTTGATTTCATTGCTAAGCCTGGAGCACTGTATCGTGCTAATCTACCGCACAGCTGGAATGGGACAATGACAACCATTCATATGTTCCTATTTTTCCAGAAAATAGTTGTTTTTTTCCATTGCCTTTATACAAAGCAATTAGATCTATGATCTCCAGCCACTCTAATAATTTTGGAAATAAATTTTCTGTGCTAAAAAAAAGTCATGGACTCTGTTTAATTACATATCTGTACTACATTGACCTTTATAGCCGCTATAGCAAATCCCCAGGCACCACTGGGTTCCCACTGCATTACACTCTCTACAAAACACTGCGGGCAGGGGTAGGGGGCTAGGGGATGGGAGGGTGGATAGGGGGGAAGTCAATCCCAAAAAATTTAGTATTTCAGAAAGAGATCATTACTACTTAACAAAAGCAGGCAAGACTAGCAACCATCTAGAATCCCCATGCAATTTAGTGAGATAACGGTTCAACAGTCAACACTTAAAAAGATAATGTAACTATAAAGAACATTACAGCTAATTACGTCAAATTATAATTTCCAGAAAACTAGGACATACCATCACTCGTGCTGCCAGATGTTGTTCACCCTTTTTCTCTAAAAGGCTGTATATAAGACTCAGCTGAAACAAAGCTTGAGTGAGTGGTGCAGTGCCGCTCTCCTTGTTAAGGTATTCAATCAGCTCAAAGGCCTTTTCCAGAGACTCTCTTCCTAGACTATAGGTCAATGAATACAAACATTAAAATGGCTTCCAAATCAAAAGCACTCCCTGAAACAAGATCAGAAGTGATGCTCTCTATTACATTAACAGAGGAATAGGTGAATAGAGGGAGTAACATAAGAAACACTTTCAATGTAGAGTTTTTTGTATTATAACTTTAGTAAGATAGCAAACAAAGCAATATTGGCCACTAACATGTGTACAGTTAACAAAAATGAAAATAGGTAAGGAAGTGTGACAATAATGTCTGAAAATATTTATCATAAATGAGAGTACTCACATACAGGAAGCAGCTGACAAAGAGGCTACCCAGAACACTCAGCCTCACCTCGTCTGACAGCAGCGGTGAAAGACAAGAGAGGGAGCCAGTAAAAAATTGACAGGCAAATAGCTTGCTTCTCTGAAGTGAAGCACTCATTGACAGAGTACAGGAAAACAGTATGCTCAACAGATTATTGAACACTAAGGAAAGCAGTGTCTTCCAGAAATGGAAGCTATCGCATGTCTCTTTATGATGCAAATAAAGGATGCTGCTATAAACAACAGGGAGATAACATCTAAGACCAATATGGAAGCATCACTAAAATAACTTCAAAAAAGATATTAGTGAACAGTTTCAATAGGCTAATAAAGACTGAATTAAAACTTCTTTGAAGCAGGCTTCTCTAGAATATAATCCTCTTTCACGTGGAAAAAACTATAAACACATATTAACTATGTTTTCTAATATAAAAGTCTTACCCTGCAAGGTTGAAGATATTGTTAATCAAATTTGCTCTGTCTTTAGGACTCAAAGCAGTGTGGTTATTTTTCAACAGATCAATCAGCGTTTTCCAGTCTTCAGCATAGTGTACTATGTAGTATCCGTTCATGTCCACATTGAATTTTATCCATTCCACCTCTTCCGGAAGCTCAATGACAGCTAATAGGCAGACAATCAACCAATTAGCAGCAGAAACAAAAATTTAGCAACTGTTCATTCAAATCCAAATCTATGATGCAGACTGGTTCCAGAGAGTCAATAAATCCTTTTCCACTCACTAGCTCCCCCTAGTATGAAGGAGGAATAGCCAAGTACAAAGTTTTCACAAGAAGGCTCCAAAATTCCAGGTTGTACTTCTTCCTACATCTGATTGAATGAATAGTATCAGGATTTGCTCCGAGTTGTACTTACGCAGTTAATTATTTAGTGCAGTAAATTTTCTCCTGTTCAGTCCTCCTTTAAAACAACCTCCTTGAAAAACTCTCTGCCCACTTCCATATGTATATAAAGAACAGTTACACATGTCATATAAAGAAATAGAGAAATGGAGACAGCATTAAGTAGATGACAGGCCACATTCTAGTTTCAGAGTCAACTAGGTACAAGAAGAGAGGCTTTGGGAAAAAGTTCTTAATTTCAGTTGATTCTATAACTCTTGCCAAAACTGACAATTTGCATAGCACCTACAATGCCTTTGAAATGGTAGTAAATATTCTACCCCAAATGCTTTTGTACATCTCTCCTACTCTCATATCCTCCACATCCAAGGTTCTACAGTGAATAGGAATTAGTATGATGAACATGAGACCACCAACAGGGTCATTTAAGGTGAAACAAAAATTACGAAATCAGGCTACTTGCCTATTAGTTCTAGTAAAATGAAGAAAACATTCCATTAAACAGCTTTAGTTTTCCATTCTGACAATTCATAATATTTTTTTCTAAAACTCCATCTCAAATGAAAAAAGCCAGGAATAACTTGAAGGCTTTGTAAAACCAAAGTCAGAATGACATAAACCAAAAAGACTTACTTTAATTATAGTACTTCTAAAGTCATTTTAGATGGGTGGCAGTTCATAAAAATCAGTACATAGTAAAAACGTCAAGATCAGATCTAAGAATTTAATTTTAAATTTGTATAGTTTTATTTCAAAAAGTAGAGGTGTGAGATAGGCTTATGAATTAAAAATAATTGCCAGCTAAATGTACTGAGTAGTAACTTTTACAGGGGAGAAGAAAATACATCAGCAGACGTAAGGTGATGAGTCAGACCAGCATCAATAAAATGCAAAAACCCATTCATGTCAATGGAAAGAGACGGCCAAAGTGATTTTTAGCACGATACTATATAAAAGCGTATAGTAACTATTCACTTAGCAAGGAAAAAAACACGTCTGAATAAAAAAAAAAACAAACCCATAGACTAACAATTTAGGATTCAAACTAGACACTGCAGCAAAACCAAAGTTTATGTGAAAAGATCTAAGGGTTTCAAGATCTACAACAGCATTCTAAAAAACTTAAAGTGTTACAGATTCAATATTTTCTTACACCATTAAAGAAAATAAATAATATTTCAGTAGAAAGTGAGTTCCTCACTTTTCAGTACACTGGCAGAGCAGCTCTCCCATTACTCACTCTCTAAAGGACATGCAGTTTGAGAGAGTTTGTGCGTGCACTGGGAAGAAAAGACCAACACTCTAATGATGACACCACCAGTAGTGCTTGGCTTCAGATCTGTGTAATTATTTTGTACTACATATGCTTTCATCTTCACATCTTATGCAAGTGAGCACTCAGAAAGATCAGGAATCTGTAACACTTAAGTAACTTGCTACAGAAGTTTTGAGCCACATACCTGACTTCTGGTCCAGTAAATATGCATTAGTACAATGGGTAAAGTTGCAGCTACTAGTTATGTAGGTGAGAGGAATATGCCACAGATAACTGCAAAGGAAAGCAAACGTTTACTGACATATTAAACACATATTATTTGTCTTGAAAGGTTTGGTTTGTTTTTTCTTAAAATTTAAGCATTTTAATATCTTAGTAGTATTAGAACCACTGCATGCTGTGTAAAATTAAATAAAGTACAAATCCCATTCATATAATCAGAATAAGATAAAAGAATACATTTACAGCATGTACAGCAATTCTTTTTTTATTCCCACCACATTGACAAGTGGGAAAAATTCATAGAATCAGAGACTGGTTTGTGTTGGAAGGGACCTTTAAAGGTCACCTAATCCAAGGCCTCTACAATGAGCAGGGATATCTTCAACTAGATCATGTTGCTCAGAATCCCTTCCAACCTGACCTTGAATGCTTCCAGAAATGGGGCCTCTACCACCTCTCTGGGCAACCTGTTCCAGTGTCTCACCACCCTCATCACAAAAAATTTCTTCCTTATATCTAATCTGAATCTACCCCCCTTTAGTTTAAAACCATTACCCCTTATTCTACCACAACAGGCCCTGCTAAAATGTTTGTACCTATCTTTCTTACAAGCCCCATTTAAGTATTGAAAGGCCACACACAATAAGGTCTCCCCAGAGCCTTCTCTCCTCCAGGCTGAACAACCCCAACTCTCTCAGCCTGTCTTCATAGGAGAGGTGTTCCCTCCTTCTGATCATTTTTGTGGCCCTCATCTGGACCCACTCCAACAGGTCCATGTCTTTCTTGTACTGAGTACTCCCACAGCTACCAGTACCAGGTGCGGTCTCACCAGAGTGGAGCAGGGTGGGGAGAACCACCTCCCTCAACCTTCTGGCCACACTTCTTTTGATGCAGCCCAGGATAAGGTTGGCCTTCTGGGCTGCAAGTGCACATTGCTGGTCCATGTCCAGATTTCATCCACCAGTACCCCAAGTCCTTCTCAGCAGGGCTGCTCTCAATCCCTTTATCCCCCAGCCTGTATTGATGCCAGGGGTTGCCCTGACCCAGGTGCAGGACCTAGTACTTGGCCTTGTTGTACGTCATGATGTTCACATGGGCCCACTTCTCGAGCTTGTCCGGGTCCCTCTGACTGGCATCCCATCCCTCAGGCACATTAACCACAACACTCAGTTTGGTGCCAGCTGCAGACTTGCTGAGGGCGCACTCAATCCCGCTGTCTATGTTATTGACAAAGAAACAAAACAGTGGTGGTCCCTATATGGACCCCTGAGGGACATCTCCTAGTACTTCTTCCTCAGTTCCAGCATGATAAGTAGCTGGTGCAAAGCCATATGGACAGGAAATCTCTGGCTGTATCAGAAATTCAGCCAGTATTCAGCAAGCTGGAAGAATAAATGCTATCATGACTCATAATGGTGATAAGGAATTGATTATTTAGAGAAAACACAACTTTGAGTGAGATGAAACAAGTTGCACATATGCATTCCAATTCTGTCAGGGACCCCTTCTGTGTATGACTCACACAGAGCACCCTTCTTCAAAAGCTTTTCATGCACTCCCCAAAGTGACATCCACTAGAAACAGAAGAATAATTAAGCCTAACAATCCTTCCCTTTTCCCCTCACCTTTCAATCACATATCACTCTCCTTCCTCTACATAACCAAAATAAAACAAAACGCTGTAACTTCCAACATTTCAAGAGACAAATTCCTTTCACAGGTCTGATTCTGCAAGATCATGTAAAGGACTTTGTTTCCATTAAAACTTCAAACAACTGGCTAGAACCAACCAAAATCTAAAAAGGATTCAAACTTATGTATTTTTGTTTGTTACAAAATATAGTAAGGTTCATAATATAAGACATATTTGCAGAAAATTCATTTTTACAATTAGAAACTGCCACATCTTTGCTTCTTCAGCATTTGCATATATACTTCTCTCTTAGTTTTTGGTACAATGGATGTTGCCTCTCTTATTTATTCAGCCATTTGCTGTCATGCATTAGTGCCGTCTTAAAACTTTTAAGCCAAGAAAGCTTTGATTCTAGCTTCTCTACTTTCCTCTAACAAAGCCCAAGATGCACACTGAATTTTGGCAGGAAGGAGTAGAAACTCTAAAGTAAGACATATGCATCTGTAAATTCTGCAAACTTCTGCAACCTGCCTACCTTCAGCTTCTCATTAACCACACAAAACTTTCTGAAATTAAAAGAAAACTTTACCTGTGAGATCTGCCTTTTAGTATTAAAAAATGTGAAGAATTCATTCTACTATTTACCACAACTCATCATCTCAAGCTTAAAAGCTTCTGGAAAGGATCCAAATAAGAAACTCAGCTTAAAAAGGACGCCACAGATTTTTACCAGGTGCTTGGGTGGAAATAGACATGGATCTTCAGGCAGTTATTATTGTGAATTTTTGTGCTAAATTCTCTATTACTTCAAAGAAAATACTAGAACCTCTGAATACAAGTGAGAGAGACGCACAAGATACAAGAAAGATATCTGCAGGTAGATTTTAATGGATAAAAACTATTAAGATGGTAATAACCTTGCATCTGATGTCCAATTTTCTGTTTCCATATGATACAAAAATTTCTCTTGTTGTACAGAAATATTCTTTCCCTGTCGAACAACAGTAACTAAAGGAAATCCTTTATGCAGAATCCATGTCTTCATCAGCGTTTTTACATCTAATGTTCCATTGGTAATCTGCAAAAACAATCATAACAAGAAGATTGCAATTGGACAACACTTTTAAAGCTTCCTCCTTAACCTACCATGTAAGTAGTAGCATGATTCTGCATCTGCAAACAATCACTTTAACACTGAGCTTGTAAATTTTGTAACTAATAATTTAGGGGAGCAAGTGGCTTTTATTTTCTTAAGTTGAGGGAATCCTGGCCAAGCAGTGGAAAGACATCGGGCAGGTTGAACTGGTACGTCATGAAATTGGAGAAGAGAATGTTACAGGAAATAAACTAAGCTCTCAAGCTCCCCCATACCCTTTTTCTTTTCTTATTGGTATTCTGATATTATGTGGGTGTTTCAGGTTAAAGTTCTTCATTCTTCTTTTAATTCTGAAGTGAATATTAGAAATTTAATTAAAGCAACGGTGTGCGTACAACAAAAACATATCCTTTTTCTCCTTTTTTTTTTTCCCCTCCCACTTACCAGCCTTTGCATAGCTTAACATCCAACCTCTTCTAATCTTTCAGAGACTGCCTGTACTACAACATCCCCACTGAGGGACAAGCACTTTATAATATCTACATATTGCATCCCTAAGAGAAAGAAATCGGCCAAGGAACGCAGGAGACCTGCATGGTTGAGCAGGGAGCTTCTGAAAGAGCTCAAGTGGAAGAAGGAAGTCTACAATAAGTAGAAGAAGGGACTGACCCCTTGGGAGGATTACAAGAATGCTGCCAGAGCGTGCAGGGATGAAACAAGGAAAGCCAAGGCTGCCTTGGAATTAAATCTGGCCAGGGATGTCAAGCTCAACAGGAAGGGCTTCTACAAGTATATTGGAAACAAAAGGAAGACCAAAGAAGTTGTGGGCCCACTGTTGAATGAACCAGGAGCCATGTTGACGGAGGATGCAGAGAAGGCAGAGTTACTGAATGCCTTCTTTGCTTCAGTCTTTACTGCTCAGCCCAGCCCTCAGGAGTCCCAGGCATTGGGGGAAGTAACGGGGAAAGACGAAGACTTCCCTTGGGTTAAGGAGGATCGAGTGAGGGATCAATTAGATCAATTAGATATTCACAAGTCCATGGGCCCCGATGGGATGCACCCGAGAGTGCTGAGGGAGCTGGCAGAAGTCATTGCTGGGCTGCTCTCCATCATCTTTGAAAGGTCCTGGAGAACAGGCGAGGTGCCTGAGGACTGGAAGAAGGCCAATGTCACTCCAGTCTTCAAAAAAGGCAAGAAGGAGGAGCCGGGGAACTACAGGCCGGTCAGCCTCACCTCCATGCCTGGAAAGATGATGGAACAGCTTGTTCTGGGCATCATCTCAAGGCACGTAGAGGAAAAGAAAGCTATCAGTAGCAGTCAACATGGATTCACCAAGGGGAAATCATGTCTGACTAATGTGATAGTCTTCTATGATGGCATGACTGGATGGATAGATGAGGGGAGGGCAGTGGATGTTGTCTACCTTGACTTCAGCAAGGCGTTTGACACGGTCTCCCACAGCATCCTCATAGGGAAGCTTAGGAAAAGCGGGCTTGATGAACGGGCAGTAAGGTGGATAGATAACTGGTTGAAAGACAGAGCTCAGAGGGTAGTGATTAGGGGCACAGAGTCCAGTTGGAGGTCAGTGACGAGTGGTGTTCCCCAGGGGTCAGTACGGGGTCCAGTCCTCTTCAATACATTCATCAATGACCTGGATGAGGGGATAGAGTGCACCCTCAGCAAGTTTGCTGATGATACAAAACTGGGAGGGGTGGCTGACACACCGGAAGGCTGTGCCGCCATACAGAGAGACCTGGACAGGCTGGAGAGCTGGGCAGAGAGGAACCTTATGAATTTCAATAAGGGCAAGTGTAGGGTGCTGCACCTGGGGAGGAATAACCCCATGCACCAGTACAGGTTGGGGGCTGACCTGCTGGAGAGCAGCTCTGTGGAAGGAGACCTGGCAGTCCTGGTGGACAACAGGATGACCATGAGCCAGCAATGTGCCCTTGTGGCCAAAAAGGCCAATGGCATCCTGGGGTGCATCAAGAAGAGTGTGGCCAGCAGGTCAAGGGAGGTCATCTTCCCCCTCTACTCTGCCCTGGTGAGGCCGCACCTGTAGTACTGCGTCCAGTTCTGGGCTCCGTGGTTCAAGAAGGACAGGGAACTGCTGGAGAGGGTGCAGCAGAGGGATACCAAGATGATTAGGGGACTCAAACACCTCTCTTATGAACAAAAACTGAGGGATTTGGGTCTCTTCAGTCTGGAAAAAAGACGGCTGAGGGGGGATCTTACCAACACTTATAAATACTTAAAGGGTGGGTGTCAGGAGGATGGGGACAGGCTCTTTTCAGTGGTGCCCAGCAACAGGACAAGAGGTAATAGGCACAAACTTGAGCATAGGAAGTTCCACCTAAACATGAGGAGGAACTTCTTTACTTTGAGAGTGGAAGAGCACTGGAACAGGCTGCCCAGAGAGGTGGTGGAGTCTCCATCTCTGAAGACATTCAAAACCTGCCTGGATGCGTTCCTGTGCAACCTGCCCTAGGGGGCAGGGGGTTGGACTAGATGATCTCCAGAGGTCCCTTTCAACCCTATGATTCGATGATTCTATGATATCACTGCCTCTTTATTAGCAGAGATGATCATTCAGCCCGAAAAGGACAGTATGTCCCCAAACTTACGAAAATGTGTTTTAGGTTGAGCTCTCAGAAACATAAGGAAATTCATATATTATTATTCAAGTTACATTTAACTTTAACAAACCTATACTATCTCTCTAGTTCACCTTACCAGCATTTACAGCCCACTGTTCTCTGTTCAAGCCAGCAATAACATGTACAGTTTACCCTCGTGGGAAAATGCTATATTATTTATGTAGAGAATGACCATGAACTTTAAATAGGGGTCTCAATTCCAGGGAAGCATTTTCTATCAAAAATTTACAATTTATAGAATTTTAAGTCTACGTGGCTTTTTACTTTTTACATACTTCCAGCAATTTCACTAAATCCTCTTCATCCTCATTGTTACTACAATGTTACATTATGCAATCCCTCCATAAATTGCCCAAGGTGTGCTGAATGCATGCTCTCACTTTCTTTTGCCACTATCTTTTCCTTTGCTTCCTGTTACACTTTGAAACCACCAAGAAATCTATAAGATCAATGCCAGCCAGCCAAACATATCTAAACCAAAAAATCCCAAACCCAAGAGGAGAGGAATGTTAAGAGGTCAGGAAACTAATTAAGTCTAATACTTGCACCTTGTCGACTTGCCTGTTTCACATCTCAGTCTTTCTGTGCTAACACCTACAGACTGGCAGAAAGTCATGTGTCTAATCTATACAGAGACATGAGTAAATTTGAAATTTGCTCCACTGAAATAATTCTGAATCACCTGAAATTAAACCAATTTATTAGAAATTATAGGTTCATAGTTTCATCATAGCAAAAATTTTATTGAAATTAATTGATTTTATTGTGCCCTGGTTCTAGCAGAGATAGGCTTAATTTTCACATGGAGCTGGGATGAGGGTTGGCTCACACAAATTAGCCAAACAGGTATTCCATACTATGTGATGCCACGCTCAGTATATAGGGAATGTATATAGTATATTAGTATATAGGGAAGTTGGCTGGGGAGGAGGGGGCAGGAATCTCCACTCAGAGCAGGCTGGTGGCTTCTGGGTTCAGTCAGTGAGCGGTGGTAGGTTAATCGTGTTTTGTATATTCCATTATCAATATTATTCTTGTTGTCTTCCTCTTTCCTTCACTGTTCTGTTAAACTACCGTTATCTCAACCCACCCAAGCCTTTTTCTTTTGATTCTCCCCCCCGCCCACCACTGGCAGGGAGCTGTATGTAGTGAGAGACAACTCGCCGAGGAGACTAGGTCAGTCTGTACTGGGGAAGGGAATCGCGGCAAAAAAGGCCGGTAAAGGGGCTCGTTTTTGAGGCTTTTTCAAGCCAGGAAAAGCGGCCAGCCCGAGCCGGTGCCCAGCGCTTGTTGGGAGTGGTGACAGCTGAGGAGGAGCATGGTGGAGCCAGCACCCCCGGCGGCAGGTCTGAACGAGGAGGGGGTGGGACCATTCCCCCCTCATAAACGAAGGCCTTCGGGAGCAAACAAGCAGCGAGTGCGTGTTCCCTGAGTGTCACCCGCAGAACCACCCGGCAGCACCAGAAGAGGGTGTACGACGGAGAGGCAACGTCAGCGGCGGGCAGCCACCGCAGAGTGCGGCGCGGGACGGGTGGCTGTGAAGGGAGGAACAAGAGGAGACCAAGCAGGCAGGCAGGCTAGGTCGACTGCAAAGAAAACATGGTCTCCACTCGGTCTGTAGCCAAAGCCAGAAGGAATAAAGTGACCCAAATGGATGTGACGGAGAGATGTGCAGCCATCCAGGCGATGGGCTGTACGGAATGTCTGTCACTCTGGCAGGAGGACAGCAGAGACAGTGCCTGTGTGTGCTGCGACCAGGTAAATGATCTGCCCAGCGTGGTGGCTGAGCTTGAGGAGGAAGTGGGAAGACTGAGGAGCATTCGGGAGTGTGAAAGGGAGATTTATCGGTGGAGCCACACCCTGCCATCCTTAGGGAAAAAGCAGCAGGAGGAGGCTCCACAGGAGGTAGAGGATCCCCTGCCCTCTTGTCACCAGGCAGAAGGAGGGGAACTAGGACAGGATGGGGGGGAATGGAAGCAGGTACCTGCTCGGGGCACCAGGAGATCCCCCTCCAGACCGCCCAGCCCCCCCCAGGTGCCTGTACAGGACAGATATGAGCCTGTGGAGATAAATGATGAGGGAACTAAGGATGCTGATAAAGCCCCATCCAGGGAGTTGTCAGAGCAGCCAGCTCCACGCATTAAGACTGCTTCTGTGAAGAGCAGGAGGAGGGCAATAGTCACAGGGTGTTCCATTCTGAGGGGAACTGGGGGTCCCATATGCAGGCCAGACCCTTCCCACAGGGAGGTCTTCTGCCTCCCTGGGGCCTGTGTTAGGACTATAACCAGGAAGCTTCCTGGCCTGATGCGGCCCTCAGGTTATTACCCTCTTTTGATCTTACAGGCAGGCAGTGATGAGCTGGAGAGTAGAAATCTGAGGGCAATGAAGAAAGATTTCAGGGCCTTGGGACGGCTTGTCAAGGCTTCAGGGGCACAAATTGTGTTCTCCTCTGCCCTTCCAGTTTTGGGGACTGACGAATGGGTAAACGAGAAAATTGGAAAGATCAACACCTGGCTCCAAAACTGGTGCTACGAGCAGGGCTTTGGGTTCTGTGATCATAGTTTGATCTGCAGGACAGCGGGCCTGCTTGCTAAGAATGGGAAAACCCTATCCCAAAACGGGAAAAGGGTACTAGGCGAAAAGTTAGCAAGGCTCATGGACAGGGCTTTAAGCTAGAATCGAAGGGGGAAGGGGATAAAACCAGGCCCACAAGTAATGAGCCTAGGGATAAAGGGCCAAGGATGGGGGTGAAATCAGTAGCCCAGCTCAGGTGCATCTACACAAATGCACACAGCATGGGCAACAAACGGGATGAGCTGGAAGCCATTGCGCAGTAGGACAGCTATGATGTAGTCACCATCACAGAGATGTGGTGGGATGACTGTCATGACTGGAATGCTGCGATGAATGGCTATGAGCTCTTCAGAAGGGATAGGCAAGGAAGGAGAGGCGGGGGTGTAGCTCTGTGCATTAGGGGATGTTTTGATTGTATAGAGCTAGATTCCAGTGATGATAAAGTCGAGTGTTTATGGGTAAGGATGAAAGGGGAAGGCAAATAAGGGAGATCTTGTGCTGGGAGTATGCTATAGACCACCCAACCAGGATGAGGAGACAGATGAAGTATTCTGTAAGCAGCTGGCTGAAGTCTTGCAATCGCCAGCCCTTGTTCTGGTTGGGGATTTCAACCTGCTGGGTATCTGCTGGAAATACAACACAGCAGCGAGCAGGCGGGCTAGGAGGTTCCTCGAGTGCATGGAAGATAACTTCCTGACACAACTGGTAGGTGAGCCTACCAGGGGAAGTGCCTTGCTAGACCTACTGTTCACAAACGGTGAAGGACTAGTGGGAGATGTGGTGGTCGAAGGTCGTCTTGGGTTTAGTGATCATGAAATGGTCACGTTTTCAATTCATGGTACTTTCTCAGGGAAGCAAAATGACAAAAGCCCAAATGTAAACTAACTCACTAAAATGTCAGACCAGTCCAGCTAAACCCTGCGTTTTTGGAAAAAGGGAATATGAAAGTGCATGACAGTGCAGGCTATGAAACCACAAAACAAACCAAAGACTCAGACACAAAATGAGGTGCAGCCAGAAATGGACATAGAGGAAATGGCAAACATTTTAAGCAGCATCAGTTGGTGGGCTCCTCCACAGAGAAGGGCAACTTCTGGCAGATAATGCTGTTAAATACCTGTTGTCAGCAGGAATTCGGTAATTATTGAATTAGCACCAAATACAAAGGGTTGTTTCTCATTGAAATAGGAAATACACAGAGTTCTAACATTAGATTTTACTAAGTTGGTTGGATGTGATTCACTTAACAATACTAATACAGGTGGGTGAAACAATCCCAAAGTTGGTAACAATTACTTTTGACTCTTAAAAGATGATGACTGAGGGTCCAAAAGACTGGAGAGGCTTGCTGAGTTTGCAGAAAAGCTGAACTTGACCATGGACAAACAGTAGGGTTATAATTAAACAAAAAAAAAGTTGTTTACTGAGCCAGGGAGACAGACTAAGCAAGTAATCTAGAGTTTTGAGAATTACCCTTTTCCCATGCCCTAGAAACAGCTAAACCCCGCATCTACTAACAGTTAAGCCCTCGCATTTATTAAACATGAGGCATCTGTGTGGTCTCCCTAGCCACTCTGTGTGGATACTACCACCTCCCTGTGGCATGTTCTCCAAGCGTGCATGACTGAAGATGGTTAGTCTGAAGGCTCCGCTTTGCAGACATTGAGGAAAGTCTATTTTGCACTATAAAAATCACTACACAAACCAGAAGCATTCTCTGTCATGCAAGTCGCAGTCTGGTATCAGTAACAAATGGCAAACTAGTGATTGTGCAAGTGTGCTTTGTGAAACAGAAGTAGAACATTGAAACAAAGTTACACTAGTAGAGAGTATCCCAGGACCTCTACAGAAGTTACTACTTCTTGAAAGCAAAGTTTTGTGCTGAATTTAAGATGACTTATTTTTATTCTGGTATTAACAGACTAACAATGCAAATCTAGACAGGATGTGTACATACGGATGCGTCCACAAATGTGGCTGGTGCATGGCAGTGCATACCCCCTTCTAGTGCTTTTTTGGGATGATTCTCAATGGAGTCCTAGAAGCTACAGGAATCTCCGTATCTATATGACAGAACTTTGGACTATGCGGAGACAGAAGTTCAGAGTATACACCTGCAGTCTTTTATCCTATTTCTTTCATAAAAAATTAAATAAATCAAAATTCACAACACACTTAGAGAAGTGAAAAAAAGACACAACAGCATTTCAAAGACGGGTACCTCATTCATGCTGTCCCACAAGTCATCACTCCGGGCAGATCCATACTTGTGATTATGCAAATATACCTCAATGCCAGCTTGGAAAACATCCTTCGTCAGATAGTGCTTCAGCATCAAAAGAAGTGAAGCCCCCTTTAGGCAGAAAAAAAGAAAAAGAATTGGTAAATTATAAAGTTATAGACCTTGCTAAAGCATATGCATATTACAGCTCTTCCACAGTACAAGAATAACTCAGAAGCTGGCAGATGTTATCACAAACTATGTCACTTAAGTAATTACCTTAACACTCAGTTACCGTCAAAAAAATTTTTAGTATTTCATAAACTTCAAATATAGTTACAAAAAAGGCCAATACAACTTGAAAGTTTTTCCTAGCTGCTTTGGAAAAAAAATATTTTTAAATATTTTTTTAATATTTTGAAGGCTTGATATACAGTTACAAAACAGGCTAATAAAGCTTTATATTTTTTCCAATTAACATCATCTCAAAAATATTGCCTCCTTACTGTATGGTACAGAACTGCACTCATAAGACAGTGTTTAGCAGTCATATGATTTGCAGTTACATCAAAAAACTAAAAATACAGGAAAAAGATGAGATACACTTAGTACGGTAGAATTGACAATGCATTTTGACAGCATTTAAATACAACCATGTAACTGAGTAGTTCTAATATCAAAGTAGCCACAAATGTGTAGACAGAAAGGTGGTGGGTTTTGCTTTTTTAAAACATAGCTGAAAGCCAATTCCTTTCCATAGAAATGCTTCTATGTCACAGCCACTAATAAATAAATTGCCTGAGGTTACAGGTACAGTACTTGCATACTGTACAACTGAATGCAGACGAGCAGCCATAGATCATGAAAAGTTTAAACATGCACTTCATATTTTTGGTACTATTTCTGAGAAAGAATCAAGAAAAAATTAAAAGTAAGATTTTAATGAGAGCATGTATGATTTCTTACACATTCCAAATTAAAGTTTTGGAATTTAATTTGGAATCTTGCCTGAAACTAAAGGCTGACTGTTTAATCTGATGATTCATAAAACAGCAGGAATACCCCTTACTACAGTTTTAATAACAGGGTCATAATTTCCTCTCTTGCACGCATTCATACTTAAGCTATAGCTCTACTATGTTTTCCCTACTGTTATACCGTCACAAACACTTTGTTGTTGTAGGTGGATTGTTTTCCCACCCTTGAGTGTCAGTTGGTAGTACAGTAAAACAAAAAAAGTGTAAAATTCAATAACAGACCACCTTTAGCTGTTTAGGGTCCATGTTGAAAGTGCCTTCCCACTCAAATTGCCAAGAGCATTAGGTAAGATATAGGCCCAAGAGTAGCAGAATGCAAAGACTGCATGCATGAATGAAGAGCTATGCAATGAAAGCCTCTGAAACATAGAAAGCAGCCATGAAAAACCCGTTTCTGACAATGCAAGAGCAAAACTTCTTTTGGTTAGCTCCTAAACTCAAAGATGTAAGTTGCTTTATTTCTATTCAGAAGGTGCACATAGTTATTAGTAGGAATAAAGTAATTCTCCAAATATAACACTTTACTAATTGACTGAAACTCCAGCCCAATCACTTATGGAATATTTCCATTAAATTTATATAAAGTTTTGATCAAGCAAAAAGTGACAGAATTGTTAACTCTGAAGTTAGTTGACGATAGACATGATCATGCATGATGCATAGCTTCTAGAAACTCACCAAAAAGGTAGTTACTTTGGACAGCAACTCTGAAGCATGAAACAGCCATGCCTTTTGACAAACAGCTTAGTGAAAGAAACAAAATCCATCTCAAAAAAAAGGGAAGCTAAAAATCACACATCTCTGTTCTTGTAGCTCAGAAAACAGAGACCAAAATAAACAGAACCATATCACTATTGTAGGCCCATTTGGTATCTCTCACTCCTCAAGAATGCCAGACAACACTCGTTGACAAGTTGAGACTTGCAAAAAAAAAAAAAAAAAAAAAAAAATCAGAGGAGACAAGACAGCTGTGGGAACTGCATTCCACTGGGCGTAGCAAGATGTAGTATTTGACTATTTTCTAGTAAGCACTAGCAGTCCCTATGGTTTCTTATTAGATCGAAGTAGAACCATACACAGGTAGTGGTGGGAAAAAATGCCAGCTGATTCAAAAGATCTAAAAGGCTTTTCTCCAATACTACCAAAATCATGGGACACAGTATCTAAAACCTGAGACAATGCAAGTAAAAAATTGGCAAATACAGGTATTTTCTCTTTCATGCATTTTCCAGCAAGGAACTATAAAGGTTTAAAAACACAAACCTCACACACAACCCTCACTAGACATGAAAAATAATCAAGTTAATAATCAAGTCAATAATCAAAAGCAGAAAGAGTATAAAAAAAGAGCAATTGCTACAATAAGTGCATTGTTGTTACTCTTTTCTTAAGCACTTGTTACAGTCTGCTATCAGAAGAAGAATATATTTCTAACTGAAAATTTTGTTTTACCTGCTGGGTCCCCTCTTTCAACTTCATGACTATTCTTTGTGCTGAAGCATACACCAAGCAGGACATTAAGTAAGGACACAAATACACATACATTATCTTTTCCTAATTAAGAGCTATGCAGACACTCAGAAACACTACTGGAAATCCTGCATTGTTTTTACTAGATGTTAATTACCTCCAAACAGTTGTCAGTACATGCCTACTTACTCATGATTCCACATTCCTGTTTTCAATAGCTAATATATCACTTTGCAAATATTTCCAAATATTTTTACAGTTACCTTGATATAAGAAAGTGCATCAAACATTTCTTCAATTTGCTCTGAAGACTGAACAGCAGAAGAGACTGGATGTGAAGAATTCAAAGAATCCTTCATCATAGCTTTGAAAATTAAATTAAGGAAATCTTCATCCTAAGAAGAAAAGCATTTATAAGTGCCTGAGAAGCCAGAACATACATGGTCAGTAGAACAATAAAAGTTGTGTCTGCTTTGCTCTTCCATGGTCTAACATGCCAATGCTCACCTTCCTACCAATGGAGGCAGCAAAAGAGTTAACAGGGTAGCATTTGTGAACTCTACTTTCCCTGCCACATTCTAGCAGCGGAATCTCACTCTTGAGTTTGCATCATTATCCTTAAGCTCCTGTCTCAGGTAAACACGTCATTGGACTAGAGAAAACAAATGCACCTACTAAGTAAGTATGTGCTGAATTTCAGATTTGGCTCACCAATGTTTTTAGTTCATTTACAGCAAGCAGGAAATATAAAAGCATGATTTCTTTGGTATGCTTCAATATTAAGGCATGAGGTCTAGGGAAATAACTCACTACAGTGATATTTCTGGGAATGTAAACCTTATCTAGTGATCCTAATACCAAAGTCTCTTCCTTCTTTTCTTCTAGAATAAAGATATTTGAATTTAATACATTATTACCAGAACAAGACAACGCCAAACACTGAAAAGTAGCTCACTGTACTGATATTTGTCCATTTCATTTCATTGAGACTTGAGAATTCTCTGCACATACAGTTCCCTCTACACAGTAGACAGTTAAAAAAAATAAAAAGGTAAGACTTGTGTACGATGCAATTAAGGATAGCCTTTAAATTTTTTAAAGCTATTCTTCTTGAATGCAGAAATTCTGAGTGATTTTTTTTTTATTTTTACCAAAACACATTTTGGCACCAAATGGTAAAATGAGATGTTAGTGAAGGCACCTTGTCAGGCACATTTCAGAATGAAGTATACAAGTGTTACATGTGTCCTTGTTAAAACATTAGTGTAGTTTTGTGTCCTCCCCTCACCACATATGCACCCAACAAGCAGAATGGCTACACAAACATACTTTCAGTGGCCATTAAACTCAACAACTAAGCTAGCTAGGCCAAATGAAAAACTTTTTAAACATCCAGCTCAAAGAAAGAATTCTACTGAACCAAGTTAGCAAACCAAGTTTCTTAATGCAATAACAAGGGTGAATTAAGAGCTCAAAACTCACACTTGGTCAGAATGCTGAGGAGAACACAATCCAGCAAGTAGGAAATGCTCAGTATGCATCAGGTTTTTAATCTCATGACTAATGTCAATCACATAAACACTCCTGGAAGCTGGTTCCAGAGCCCAGGTATCTCCGCTCCTAGGAGATACCTTTACCCAGGATGCAAAATTAGTCTCTCCACTGCCCCCGCCATTTAGTTCCACCAATTTTTGTTTCTCTACTTGCATTCAGTGACAGGGATGCTTTACAGGAGTAGCTGGTATCCCTTCCTTGGAGATGAAAGATCTAGTTTGAATCCTTCATGTCTTCCAGGGTCTGAAAAGCTAGGTCACTTAGCACCTGAGTGAGTTTTAAAATGATCACTAGGTTATTATATCAAAAAGATTCTATCCTTCAACCGTATGTATAAGAAGAAGTGCCTTTGGGAGCAGTGGTTTGTACTATTACTGTAACTCAATGGTATTAGAATCCATGGGGTGGCACCATATGATACTTTTATAGCAGGTCCCCTGACTTATGAATCCCGAAGTAATTCAGACACAAGCAAGTACCACAATGAGGGAAAGACACGAGTTAATCTAGGCATTTATAGTGACCTAAAGCTCTGGTGCTTCCTAAGTCTACTAGAAAAAGTAGAGGCAGACAAACTTGGTCAACAACATGCCTGGACTTCTGTATAAAGATTTTAAGTTATAATTTGATATACAGACACCTACATCTTTTAACATCTGCTGTTTTGCACAGAATGCTTTAACCTACACAAAACACAAAAACTGCATGTAGACTACTACCAAAATAAAAAAAAAATTAAAACCCACAAAAACAAAGTACCCTCCCCAAAGTCCCCCCAAACCCACTTCTAATATAATGAAAGTGCCAAAGCAGAGAAGATATAGTATAATCTCAATGGTGCCCAAAGTTATTTCAGTATAAGTTTATAGTCCTTTATGGTCAACATTAAAAAATAGATCTTAGCAAAAGTATAGTGGGTGTAGTCACAGAAAGTACTTACTGAATGTAATTCTGGAAAAACCTCCTCCATGGCAAAGTACTCCATGAAAGTGGCAAATCCCTCATTCAGCCAGAGATCATTCCACCATTCCATAGTTACTAGATTTCCAAACCACTATGAAAGACCAAAAATGTCATTATTTTTCAGAAATAAAATCAAATGAGCGCAGTAACACTCCATCCATCCTCAGCTTTATCTTGTGGCAAAGTCAAGTTCAGTCAAAACCACAATAATGCTGTTGCATAAACAACCCCCCAACTATGTCACGACAGAGTTGCACTCTGCCTGTTATACTGCAGAAAATACACCTGCAGGTATTCTGAACAGATAAAATGCACAGTGAGGGCAGTGGTGAATTTAAGGACAGAATTGCATTTAAAAAAAAAAAAAAAAAAAACAAAAAAAACCCACCACATTTAAGCAATGACCTTCCCAATATAGTACCTGATGGGCAAGCTCATGTGCTATCACTGCAGTTATTAACTTCTTATCCCTTGCTGAAGAAGTATTACTGTCAAACAACAGTGTTGTTTCTCGGAAGGTGATCAAGCCCCAGTTTTCCATTGCACCGGACTGAAAATCGGGAATTGCTACCAGATCTGAAAAAGATTTGAAAGAAGCTTTTGAAAACTGCTAGTTAAAGCAATTATGTATTTCAAGTCTACCTATTCTATTATATAATCCCTAAGCCCCTCACTATTTAAATCCTGTGGTGTGGATATCTGCTTAGATCTAAAGCATAGAAGCCCCATAGATTTATAACCGTTCTTCACTAAAAGTGCTCTTAGATGAACAACTTAAAGCACTACACAGACACTGCCTATAGATCTTGCAAGCACACAAGTAACAAGGAAATGGGGCTGCCCCTGCTGATAGTGTCTTAGAAGACCGCATTTCATTATCTTTCCAGCCAAACTAGTACATGCAGAGAAGTCAGGCTGCAGATCTTGCACTGGTGAATATGGTTCACAGACTGAGAATTCTGTATCTCCCTGCCAAAGCACATCACGTTAAACTTACACCAAATTATTTCTTTGATGTTATGTACAAGTATAAACAATGCAGTGTCAAAAGCTCACAAAATTTTTTCCAGCTTGGGAATCACTTAATACTCATACTCAGTCAAACATTTAATGATTTTTTTTAACAATTTGGGGGGAACCTTATTTCACAGATGCTATCTTTTTTTTAAGCACACCTTTTCAGAATGAAATTTCCCCTGCATTTCTCAGAATTGATTAGGGCTTCTTCTTCAGCTTAAAAAAAGATCAAAAGAACTTACCTAATTTTTCAAGAGGGTAGTTTATTAAGAAGTATTTTTGATAAAACTCCAGAAGTTTCACTGCTGTGTTTAGGGCATACCCAACTTGGTTTAAATGCTGCGGTATGGCATAGACAGATACCTAGTCCAAACAGAGAAGAGAAGAGATTCTGAAATATACAGCTACAAAAGCTTTAGAAGGAAAAGAGGAGCTGGCAAAAGTTCCTGAAACAGATAGGACACTGTTTTGGGAATACACACGTAAGTTGCAAACAGTAGTTATGAAGCTGTCAGTAAAGAGTTAATTTTTTTGCTAGGGCTTATTCACTAGTCAAAATACAGGCAGACTATCACATTGATCCATGTGTATACAAGAACAATTCAAGGCTTACACCTTTAAGGAAGGTGTTCAAAAATGGTCTACATGAACAGAAATAGATCCATTTCCTTTTTACTCCCTGATGAGTTATTAAGTGACCCTCTGTGCATACCTCAATGAATCTAGAAGTTTAGGCTATCAGTGTGATAACACTAGTATCATCTGCAAGAAATTCTCTCAAGAAATAATAACATGTTGATCCAGGTTTAGGACACCCTTTAGGACACAAACACAAAATATGTTGAGATAAGTTTTCCTGTTCTATTTAAAAAAAAAAAAAAAAGTCCCTCTTACTCTGCTACAAATCAGTTAAAAAATGACGTTTCAAATACATTGATAGCGTGACCTTTTAATTTTTGAGTTTGAACCAAGCACATACTAGAAAGGATCTAACCTAGCGTTCCTGAAGTACAGAAGTTTGATTAGCTGCAAATTCTAAGCTCAAAGAGAAAACATAAAAGCCCCCCAGGATCTTCTGGAGTTGAGAAAAATCTCATTGCATTATGAACACAAAGCAACTTTACTTCAAGTCTAAGATATCTTATAACATTCATGACAATAACCTTATTCTGTGTGAACTGGTTAGCTCGAATTTTTTTAATCTCCCAGCCACAAATTGCTGGAAGCATCTTGAGAACGTATTTTGTGGAAAACATCATTATATGCTTCCTTCTTACAGTCTCCCTTGGCTTACTAGACACTGTTGGCAACAGAACAATCCACTAGCTAGAATCCTATGCTTCGTCCCTTTAAGCTGGCAAGTACTCTTACATGTTGCTAGACCCCTTGTGTTTGGTGCCTTCTAAAGGTCTGCTGGACTTCCCTAGCTTGGCCAAATCTTGCTTGGTGATCAGAATGAAGGAGAAACACAGTTACGAAACACTTTCCTTAGTTAGAATACATCACTCAGTCTTCTCCTCTCCTATATGCCTGTGCCATAAGTACTGACAATCCATGCAAGTTAGTCTCACTATTATGAACAAAGCAGAGCACATTACATATATAGCTGTTTCAGTATCTCTGCAAACATGAAACTTTGAGTCTACTGATCAGTTTTCTGCGTGGTAAAGAACTGGCTGTATGGTTTTACCAGAATCAGTTCAAATACAGACCTGAATAATAGCCACAAGGAGAGGAAAATAAAAAAAAAAAAAAAAGAATGCAGTAGTCTAACTTTTCAGGTTAGACCAGTTTGTCCTATTCAGCTACAATTAGAAATACTTGTTCATGTCATAATCAAACACCTATTGACCAGTATCTTTACTTGTGTTTATTGGATTAAAGAGAGGGCTGCTTCTTCTGCAGTGCTAGTAGCACTATTCCCTCTCACTCTTTCTAGGTAGGTACTGGCACTTCCAACATTTCACCACAAAGGGGCAGTTCCTGCTAGAGAGTCATGAAAATCATTGCTCACATGAAACTCATGAAGCTCCTAAAATTAGACTAAGGAGCATCTCCTACCATTACCATGTTTTTCCTTTAGCTATTTTAACGGCACACATTGTAGGAACTGCTCACTGACCCTGCAGGCCATATCCCCACAGAGAAAAAAGACCAAACAGGACAAATTCTTTTAATTTTTGGAATCTTTGGAAAAACAAAAACCCTACAATAAAATCCTTACATTGAAGTAACTAAATGCAGACTTAAAGTTAGACTAAATCTATTTTACTGCAGATCATGTTGGGTTTTTTTAGGTAAGTTACCTTTGCAGGTATAGAACATGTTTGCAGCACTGCTTGAAATAGTATGTAGGCTTCCCTGGGAACTGTAATGTTTCTGTATATCATCTGAAAAACTCTTGGTTTGCATGACATTACTTCCTCACAGATGAGTATTAAACTACAAGTTTAAAGCTTCCAGCTCTGAAAGCTCTTCGGAATTTTAGATTTTGATAATTTATACTGTTAACAAAACCTGATGCTGAGTCTCTTGCTGTAAAAGTCTCAATCTGGTATAAGCCCTGAAGTGAGTCCAACCTATAGCATATGGCTTTTGTCCCCTATCTATGAGTACAATAAAACCAAGAAAATAAATAATTTTTTTTTTTTTTAATTTTTTTTAAAACAGAGTTTGCGTGTTGGTTTGGGGTTTTTTTTGTTCTGTTTTGGTTGGCTGTTTGGCTTGGGAGGGGTGAGGGAAAACTGAAAGTGGAACTAACATACCTGACTCCCATTAGTTTCCCTACTTATGTTTTTCAAGTCTGCAACAATGAAGGCTACTAGGTAGGTGCTCATCTTCAAGCTCACAAAAAACTCATCTTGAACAATTCCATCTGTCACAGGAGTAGTGGCTTTCTGCATTAGAAAGGAAAATGTTGTTATCAATGCAGACAAAAGAACATTAAGACACGCAAGGAATCAACGTTAAATCAAAGAATTCATGCCAGGAACAGTCTACAAGCAAACTTGCGTAACATTATATATTTTGGTTATGTTTCAGTGGGACAGATGATACTCACAAACTGTTTATGGTGTAACAAAACTTAAGGAGACATGGAACTTTTAAGCCTATACACCCAGTATAATCCAAAGTCAACATGAAGATCAGCATTAATTCAAGAGAGCTTTAGGCCAGATTGGAGACACAGTTCCACATAGCCTACTAAAGATACTGGTATTGCATGAGTTAAACATCAGTCTCTTCGCAGAAGCCTCTTCAAAACTAGGTAAACCAGACATACTCATTATTTTATAATATCACAACAAAAACCCCCTCACACGCCCCCCTACAAATCAAAAGAGACTGCATTTTAAAAAGTGAAGAAAACCTAAGGTTTCAGTTATCTCAAAGCAAAAACATGCTCAGCTTAAACACACATTGCCAGAAGTAACTGCCTGCTCAGTCTTCTGAAGTAAGATAACATGGCATACCTTGAATTACTTTAAGTGACAAAGTTTTTCTTTAATATTAGTCCTGGAAAGGCGTGCTATATGCCTAAAAGTACTTTTCTATATAGTCCTTCACAAACATACATTACACAAAGAATAAAGCAAAATGTTTAAAACCACCGTAGTGCAGAACCATAAAGGTCTGGAGACAAGGATGGCAGTTCACGTGCCTTCTGAAACTTCACAGATAGGTTTGTTTCCAGAAACCACACACATTTGAAAAACAACAATAACCTTAGTTTTAGACAAGATCATTTCAAACCCAAAAGATGATTTAACATCTAACTGCCACTGAAAATTTAACTGCCAGTCTTAAAGAGAGAAAGATTTTTAAGACTGAAGTTACAGTCATTATAATCATCTAGTCTGACCACTGAATATGAACAGAATGCCATTGCTGAATTCCTTCAGCGAATTCATAAATTTCTGCCTTTACTACAGCTTCATCTTCATGAAAAGGTGACACCCTATTTAAGAAAATCTACTGTGGCTGCAGATAAACTAGTTCAAAAATCAGTTGTCCTCATTTAAAAAAAAAAACCAAAAAAACAACAAACAAAACCACAAAAGAAAACACCACAAGCCCCAAACACACACAGTTTATTTCTAGCCTTAATCTGTATCAGCCACTATATATTGTCATATTAGTGATGTACATGCTAGTTGAGAAGGCCTGCTTCTGAGATCTCTTGCTCATGTGGCTAATTATAGAAAATGCTGAAGTTCACATTTAACCTTCTCATAGACAAACTAAAAAGTCTCTCCATTCAGTACAGCTTGTTACCAAGACCTGCAGTTATTACAGAAGAATCCTAAACAGGGGTGGGTTTTTTTAAGTGTTTATTTTCAGAAGCAAGCCTAGTAATGATCTCACCAATGCAATATACTTCTATACAACATCATCCTCTTACTCGATTTTCACATTTCTTTCTTCGTGCATGCAAGAATTAACTCACTAGCCTCTACTTACTGCACTGGGAGCTCACACTACCTAACAGAATACCTAATCCAGGTTAAATCTAACATGTAAGAATTCAGCATGTGCTAGAGCACTTGTGAGATCAGGGACAAAAACCATGATATAAATCATGAAACCATGCCAATTAAAAGAAGCTGTGCATATAAAAATGGGTACCATTACAAGAGAACTCACTGATACAAGAAATGCTGTTGAGGTAGCATACTATTTCAGAGAAACTCTTGTGTCTAATTTCTTCATTTGTACAGTCACAAAAATAAGGATTTTTTATAGTAAATTCACACGTGCAAGTTATCTTGGCAAATTACAAAACCCAAAGGAACCACTTCTGAACCCATTAACAGACGGTATGTCTAGATGGCATACAGCAACAAAAGAGGAGTTACACAGTATCCAATTACCAGGGCATAAAGTTGGGGGACAAAAGAAAATAATATTGTTTGCAGTATAAACACAAATGAGTGTTTATACACTCATATCACTCATACCACTTCTAACTTGGAGATACTGTCCATTAGCAAAACTATCAATTAACTTGCTCTGTATGTTCTTATACCTTCCTGATAAATTCTAATTAAACCTGACCTGTTCTTTTGACTCAAGAACTTGCACTTGATCCCCAGCACTAAACTTACTATTACATTGCCTTTAGTGTCTTTTTTCTTTTTATATTATCTTTGTTCCTCAATTGGAAGCTTTCTCAAATCTTTATCCATCATACAGATGATGTAACAGCCAATATTTAAACAGAGATGCAACCAGCAGAAGCAAATGCAGATGAAATTTTTTAATATGCTCTTAAACACATACTAACTCAGCAAATGTTACAAAGATAAAAAAGTGGATAAACATGAAGTTCAGTGAAAAGGGTCTGATACCAACAACAAATACAGCAAGACAGAGCACGTGGGAAGGAAGGAGAATTCTGAGCCTGAGGGAAGTACAGGACCTTCTGCCTATGGCAGTATACAGAGCAGAAGAGAAAGAAGGTCTGAAGCTAATTCAAGTGGTATGACAAACTATAGCGAGAATCAAAACACCAAGAAGAGATGCTAGAGAGGCATGATGTAATTTTAAAAGGGAATTCATGATGCAGGAGTGGCACAAGTCATTGGAAGAACAATTCTATGTACAGAAAGATAGGTAGGGAAGAGATGTTTTTCCTATGCAGTACAGGAACAGCCAAACAGTATGTACCCAATGTGACCAATAGGGAAAATTCATAACACCAATGTTTAAGATGATATAAATGTGCAATACCAATGCATTTTTCACTGCAAGTAAATGGGTACAAGGTCACATCTCCTAAATGTTCACTTTTCAAATGGCTTCCTATCTCCTTGAAAAATGAGCAATGCAATGAATGCTGCAGCAGGGAAGGCTAGAAACCTAAATGTAATTGAGTCCTGAAGTAAGGAGGAAGAAAGAGATGCATTAATGACCTCACAGTAAAGACAGCTCATCAGTATGTTTTCTCCACGTGGATGATTCCTCGACGTGTACACATGTTAAGTACACAACATTAGCACCCCCAACACCAACACAGCTACCAGATGCTTTGTAACAGCATCAGAGTTGAGCACAGACAGATGGTATGGGGAGAAGCTTCATCCTAAACACAGAAACCCATAGGCACATGCTTTGCACATGCCCATGCAAGGCAGAAGTTATGGAAGGATGCAAGACTAAGGCAAGCAACAAGCTGTCTTTTCCAGATTTAATTCGTATGTCCTGAGGTGTGAGAGTCAGCTATTTCCAGACTAATTAGAGGAAGATTCTCTGGCAAGGAATAATAACTCACTAAACAAGAAACATGGAGTTGCCCTTTCAGGCGTATTGGTTGGACCAGTTGACTCACAATTCTTGGCAAGACAGAGCTTGAGCTCTGAGTAGCTTCTCTGCGGAGAAGGCTGAAAAGCCTGCTCTTATCTACTGACATTCGCTGTTCACTGCGCCAAGTGACCCATTTGCATGGTTTGCAGGAAGACACAATTTGAAATCTCACAGTCTTGCCCAATGACACAAACACATGCAGCAGTTTCCGAGACGACTACTTCCTGTCCATCCAAAGTTGCATAAACACCTTGCACGGAAGACATGAAATCTGAGTGAAATCATAGGAGAAAGTAAGGAAGGTAATGGAGGGCCTAGATTAAACAAAGCATTTGTTTAATCCCTCTGCAGAGGGATCTGGACAGGCTGGCCCAACGGGCTGAGACCAATGGTATGAGGTTCAACAAGGCCAAATGCTGGGTCCTGCACTTGGGTCACAACAACCCATTGCAGCACTACAGGACTGGGGCAGAGTGGCTCGAAAGCAGCCCAGCAGAAAAGGACCTGGGGGCGTTGGTTGACAGCCGGCTGAATATGAGGCAGCAGTGTGCCCAGGTGGCCAAGAAGGCCAACAGCATCCTAGCCTGTATCAGGAATAGTGTGGTGAGCCGGACTAGGGAAGTGATCATCCCCCTGTACTCGGCACTGGTGAGGCCCCACCTCGAGTACTGCGTTCAGTTTTGGGCCCCTCGCTACAGGAGGGACATTGAGGTGCTGGAGTGTGTCCAGAGAAGGGCTACAAAGCTGGTGAGGGGTCTGGAGGACAAACCTTATGAAGAACGACTGAGGGAGCTGGGGTTGTTTAGCCTGGAGAAGAGGAGGCTGAGGGGAGACCTTATCACCCTCTACAACTACCTGAAAGGAGGCTGTAGAGAGATGGGGGCTGACCTCTTCTCCCTGGTGACAAGTGATAGGACGAGAGGAAATGGGTTCAAGTTATGTCAGGGGAGGTTTAGATTGGATATTAGAAAACATTTTTTCACTGAAAGGGTTATTAAACATTGGAATAGGCTGCCCAGGGAGGTGGTGTATTCACCATCCCTGGAGGTGTTTAAAAAAAGGGTAGATGGGGCACTTAGGGACATGGTTTAGAAGTGGCTTTTGTCAGGGTAGGTTAAAGGTTGGACTTGATGATCTCAAAGGTCCCTTCCAACCTCAGCAATTCTATGATTCTATGATTTACTGAAAAAGGCAGCTCAGAGGTGCTGCACATCCATATATGGTGGGGGAGAAAAAATAAAAAAACAAAGGAGGTAGATATGCCTGCTTGCTACTGTGAGGGCTCTTGCTTATTCTTGTGGAGAAATTCATTACCACGATGGGCATTAGCAGACATACTACACAGGACAGTGGGCAGGTAATTGCTACTCTAGCAATTATAGCAACACGTAGCAACCCCAGGAAACAACCTCCTTGTTCTTGAATTGTCCCCAGATATTTTATTTTACTAGACAACCACAAATGACAGTGAAGAAGCTGATGGCTATTTTGCCTCCACTCCATCTGCAAATCATTACCAGTTAAGCTGGCAACCAAGGTGCTACATGCCAGAGCTATACCAGATAGTTCTGTCTCAACTAATAGTGATGAAAATTGTCACAGAATATCCTTTATCATCTTCTTTATAATGATGTCATCAGAGATGAGCAAGAGAACACACAGAATATACCAGGATTAGGATAGCAGTAAACATTCTGTGGTAGTGTGGTGCAATAGAAGAGCTGAAAACAAAAATACTCTTGGTCTTTCAGAGAACTCATAAGTGTCTATCAGAGTACCCATCATCTGTGGAAGGCACACTGAAGAATAGGATAGATTTTTAGCAACTATGTACAATTAGCTCAGCAATGTTTGCTGCACATTTGCAGCAATGGTAAACCATAGTTTACTTTCTGTACATGAAGAACTATGGAAGCTGATGAAAGTTCCTTAGCTACTTGTCCAACCCCTAGAAGAGGAAAGCGAGTGAGCACCCTTTCTTGTTTACATAAAACAGGAGAGTTGCCCAGAAGAGTCTGCTTTCTTTCAGTGAAGCAAATAAAGCGCTCTTAGGCCTGGATGTAAACTTTAGATGTAAAATTAAAGAGTTTCTGTTGGGTGATAAATAATGGTAATGTTTTGATGAGACAAGACCTAGTTCAGACACAGACTAGCTAATAAGTTAGTCTTGCTGGTCTGTCTAAATCATTTAGGCTTCTATAAAGGTTTCTCCAAAGGCTTAATGGCATAAAGCATCACCATAAAATTCAGATATGCTCTTAGAAGATCTTGCCTGAAAAGATCTAGCTGAAGGAACTTCAGATCCCTCATCCATATTCTAGGGTTGGCTCTGTATTCATACTCTGGTTTAGACTCGAAAGCACATCCTTCAAGATCAGGAACATCTTTCACAGAAACAGTTGCTAGTTACGTAAACTATTGATAAAGATATTGCAGTATTATGCACATGTGCAGTATCAGCAAACATAGAAAGCTAAAAATAAAATTTTAAGGGCTCTTGAGACTGATGTAGCCAAGAACAAAACTGCAAAATAATGATTCCTTTAAATTCAACAGGAATCCTTCCCATAGCCATTCAACTGTCCCTACAATAACATCCTAGACTGTGCAGTGCATGGAACAGTTGTTTTCTCTACAAAGTTACTTAGTTCAAGTCTTGCAGGAACAGACATTTGTTTTATTATAAACTCACACAGTTTATAGCTTATCCACTCAAGTTAATCCCCTGGACGTTAATGCAACAAAAACACAATTCAAAGCACTTAAAACAGATTACCTATGCAGCAGCTTTACTAAAATTCCTCTACAAAAGCAGGTACCTTTGGCATATTTGACAGAGTGGAAAGTTTCTCATCCCTTTTAATCTTGATTAAAAAAGTAGCTTTAAGTGATGGTTCATCAAAGCATGGAAAAGCAGACCTTGCTGCCAGAGGTTCAAACTGAGTTGCCGCAAACCACCTAATGGGAAGAATAGAGAAGAACAAATTAAGAATTATGAAAAGGATAAATGTAATTTTGTATTTCACAGAACGGTCATTTTCCCTCCAAATCTTGTAACAGCTTGTTATGGGAGAAGCTTTCTGAATAATAGATGACAGGTTTGCCACACTTCCATTTTATTCTTCAAGGAGTATCACTGAAAAAGTTTGCAATAGCTCAGTGAAGGGTCTTGTTTTAAGCAACTGAAAGTAAATACAATCTCAGAGTGATCCTCTTCCCAGGGAATAATTTCAAGTCTATATTAGAATTATAGAATTGCCTAGGTTGGAAGGGACCTTTTAGATCATCTAGTCAACCATCAACCTAACTCTGACAAAAACCGTCGCTAAACTATATCTCTAAGGATTGTGTCTACCCATCTTTTAAAATCCTCCAGGGATGGTGTCTCAACCATTTCTCTGGGCAGCCTGTTCCAATGCTTCATAACCCTTTCAGTGTAAAAATGTTTCCTAATATCCAGTCTAAACCTCTCCTGGTGCAACTTGAGACCGTTTCCTCTTGTCCTATCGCCTGTTACTTGGGAGAAGAGAGTGATCCCCACCTGGCTACAACCTCCTTTCAGGTAGTTGTAGAGAGCGATAAGGTCTCCCCTCAGCCTCCTTTCCTCTAGGCTAAACAACCCCAGCTCCCTCAGCCACTGCTCATAAGACTTATTCTCCAGACCCCTCACCAGCTTCGTTGCCCTTCTCTGGACATGCCCCAGCACCTCAATATCTTTTTTGTGGTCCCAAAACTGGATGCAGTACTCGAGGTGCGGCCTCACCAGTGCTGAGTACAGGGGGATGATCACTTCCCTAGTCCTACTCACCACACTGTTCCGGATACTGCCCATGATGTTGTTGGCCTTTTTGGCCACCTGGGCACACTGCTGCCTCATATTCAAGTGGCAGTCAACCAACACCCCCAGGTCCTTTTCTGCTGGGCAGCTCTCCAGCCACTCTTCCCCAAGCCTGTAGCACTGCATGGGGTTGTTGTGACCCAAGTGCTGGACCCAGCACTTGGCCTTCTTGAATCTCATACCACTGGCCTCAGGCTATCAATCCAGCCTGTCCAGACCCCTCTGCAACACCTTTCTACCCTCAAGCAGGTCAACGCTCCCACCCACTTGGTGTCATCTGCAAACCTACTGAGGGTGCACTCAATCCCCTCGTCCAGATCATTAAGAACGATATTAAAGAGAACTGACCCCAGTACCAAGCCCTAGGGAACACCACTTGTGATCAGCCACCAACTGGATTTAACTCCATTCACGACCACTCTCTGGGCCCAGCCTTCCAGTCAGTTTTTAACTCAGAGAAGAGTAGTGCCATCCAATCCATGGGCAGCCAGTTTTTCCAGGAGGATGCTGTGGGAAACCGTATCAAAGGCCTTACTAAAGTCCAGGTAAACAACATCCATATTGTCAATTTGTAAAAAGTTGGGTTGGTGGTGCTAATTTTAAATTCTGCTGTCCCCTTTCAGAAAACAAAATCTACCTGTTAGTATTTTGGGTATTTCCAAACAAACTCTCTGTTGTTGCAAAAATTTGTAACACTGATAACATTGATTTTTCTTGCTTTTTCCTTTGCATCCGATTTATTTTTTTTTTAAGCTTTAGATCTCAGCACTTCTTAGCACAAGCTGGTAAGTGTTTTATGTCTTTCTCTAGTTAGCAGTTGTTTTGTGGGCCCTTCAAAACTACTTTCCTGTCACATTGGTTTTCCCATCTTCCGTTTATTGCACCGCTATGTTTCTAGAAAACCTGCATGAACAACTATGTGCCAACAAAGGCAAGAGCACTCATAAGTACATGAACAGTGTAAGGCCCATTTGAAGTGGGTGGTGGTGGATGGCAATTTCATTATTTTTCTTGGTAAATAGCACTGATTTACTCTTTTTAAAAATGAGTGTGATGTTTCCCTCTTCTCCAGTCACTGGGGACTTCACCTGATGGCCGTGACTTTTCAAATACAATTGAGAGTGGCTTGGCAAATACATCTGCCAGTTCCCGTCGGACTATGGCATGGATCTCATTGGGTCCCATGGACTTGTGTATGTTCAGGTTCCTCAGACGGTCTCGAACCTGATCTTCTCCTACGATGGTGGGACTTTGTTCCCCTTTGCTCCCTTGCCTTGAGACTCAGGGATTCAAGAGATATGGGTAGAATTTCCAAAGACAGAAAGTAAAAATTAAACAAACAAAAAGCCACACTATAACTACCTGCAACCACTATACTGCACTACATTTAACTGATGGAGAGGCTGCCCTGACTTAATGAACTCATCCATGAAAAACATTTTTCAGCTAGATTAATCAGGATATTAAAGATTGATTTTGCTCAATTGGAATTAGTTGCAAGAAACATCCAACAGAAAAAGCAACCCTTGTTATTTCTATTATCAAAGCACAACCTAGAAGTGACAGAATAGAGAAGCTGTATTTGTGGGCATACCTTTGCTTAGAATTCTCATCCTTGTAAGAAATCTTGTAAAAGCCATAATAGGTATCTGATAAATTAGATGAATATTCTATGTTGACAGTATAATTCTGTCCTACAAGGAGAGCCTCAGGAGCCATGATTGCAATCTGGTCATGCAATGGATATTCCAGGAATTCAACTGGCTTTGCTTGATGCCCTCCTGCTGAAGTAATGGTTGCCTTGGTGATATTAAGTCCTGAGCTGTGAAGTATAATCTTCCAAGTTACCTGGACGATGTTAACTACTATCTTTACAGAGCCTGTAAATTTCAGAGTCGTTAGGTTTGGCTGCAAGACAAGATCATAATGCAGTGGTACAACATCAGAAGGAAGTCTAATTTTTGCCCATGGAAATACTTTTCCATTGCTTGCCAAAGGGTATATTAGTTCCATTGTATGATTTTTTTTATGGCAGCCTTCTTTGGTAAAGGTACATTTGGGAAGAAGATAAATTGCCATTATTAATGAAACTGCAATCACAAGAACAATTGTGCAAACCACCATGGTCCTCGTACAGGGTACTGAACATGATCCATTTGGATTTTGTCTATAGACAGACATGTTATTCCGGAGACCCGAGCTTCTGTTCATGAAGGACATCCCCAGCAATTTTGCTGATGACTCATAATCCTCTTCATCATCGTCCATTTCATGCTCTCCAAGGCCACGCACCAAGAGCCGGGAGCTCCTTGGTTCATATTCCACTTCATCAGGCTCCAGGGGGTGTAAACAAGGCTCTTTTGCCAAGTCAACCACATCAGGCTCTTCTTCAAACATACTGTTTTCAATCATATTCCTGGGTAACTGAATTTGATCTGAAAAAGACAAGACCATGTGTTACATGATAAACAAAATGCATGATTATAATGCGTCAAAGATAGTTTACTGAATTACAGAATGAGAAATACTTTTACAGCATACATGATCAATAGCTCTTCCAATTTCTCTCTCAGGTTTGTTTTCAGAAAATATTTCTGTGCTTTTCTGCATACAGCAATATTTCATTCAGTATCTTCAAAAGGATGCTTCCGTTGCACATACTCAATGACATAACTGGGGATCAGCTATATCACTGCATAGCACTCCCAGGTCATTGGTGTCAGTGTCTTGGCTACATTTCTTCTCCTCAGTATTTGTATATTTGTACATTTGTATTTAACTAAGTTTGTTAAGATAGTATATTCTTTATGTTCCATGGTAAAGCACAGGCAGTCAGTTCTAGAGGTGTTTCTGAATATGCAAAATTTTGAATTCTGAATATGAATTATGAGTATTACTGAGTTCTTTAATAGGGGAGAAAATCTGCCAATGTGCTGACAGCTACACAAATAATATACTCACTTGACTCTTTTAAATTTAATTTTTCACACACAGCCCCCCAAAAAAATTCTCACACAAAAATGGCAGAATAAAAATTACAGTTCCAATTGATATCTTCATTTAAGATCTAGCTCATACAACCCTTGAAACAATCTATGCAGGTAAGAAGTTAAATTGGTGCCAACCAGACTGTTTTTCTCCATAAAATTTGTCCTTAACAGGTAACAGATCACTGAACATAAAAGATGAATTGAAATTCATAGCAAATTTTAAAAGCATCAGATACTCCCATATTCTACATGCAGTTACATTTTAAAGAAACTTCTGGTCATATCTACAACTGTTTATGTAAAAGGTTGTCTTTCAGCTAACTTGGAAAAAACATTAAAAGCACTGTCGTAAAGAAGCGTATATCAGGAATGGGACTTAGGAGCAAGGAACTTCTTTTCATACTGTATTAAATCCGAAGCACTGTAAACAACATAGACAAGATGTTGATTGGCTTTTGTTAGGACACCACAGAATTGTCTAGAGAACAAAACAAGTCAAATGGAAATGCCATCTATAAGGAGATTTCTCTCAAAAAAAAATCCCATTACCAGTTTTAGGGCCTTGAAATTACAGTTCATTTGAATTAGTCTCCTGTCACAGCTTCTATTTAAGGGACTAGACAAAACTTTTGTCCAACTGCAAGGCTTCAGATTAATTTCATTTCTATCTCAGAGACGAAAGTCTACTGCTAACTGAATGATAATCACACCACTATCCTCCACATTCTGTGTTTTCAGAATGAGAAAGATAATTTTTTCTTTGGATTTAGAGATACTGAAAAGTAGGTTGATTTTTATTAATTTCTGACAAGAATGTACATTTTGCCAATCTATATACAGCCTAGAATATCACTGTCCCTATTATACATTACTGGTTTTATCTATATTGCTAAGCTCCCATCCAATAATTGAGGATGATTTTATACAGAAATGAATTACATGAATAATTTCAGGAATGTAATTATATATAGCTGCCTGATGTGACTTTAAGTGTTGAAACAAACCAATGGAAGACATTGGGAGGGTAAAGATTTATCATTTGGTAGTAGCCTTTTTTGTTTTCATTTTTTTAAAGACAAGTTTCTTTACAGCTGAAATTCTCAAATGTTAAAATAAAACATCTTAAAGAAAATATGACAGAGTCTTTTCAAACCAGATATATCAAACTCCTAAAGATTTACTCTGAAATATATTAACACTTCCTTTTTCAAGGCCACAAACTCATAAAACTATAGGGTCAGCAGCCATACTACTAAAAAGGATGGAGGAAGAATTCTTATTCTAGCCCATGTTCTACCATGCTTTTCTCTTTGTGTGATATCTGTGTAATAAAACTCTAATGATACTTGCATGCTACTTATTTCAGAGTAAGACTGAGAGACTATTCAGATACCCTCAAAACAAATAATAGCTTCATAAGTCAGCATCTTGCAATGAAAAACTACTGTGCTATTTTAAAAATGATCAAGTTTGAACCTTTCTCTGCAAAGGCCTTAAAATAAGAAAAAAGAAAATAAAATCCTACTCCACAAAAATAAGTAAGAGGAAGGTGCACTGATCAATCTGAACAAGCAATATGGAGATGGATGTAAGCAGGGAGCTTACTGGAATTTGGATCTGCCTGCTCACCCTTTGTTCCATTGTAAACATGCTGTATGACTAGGAATAGGATCATAGGGTCACAGGATACCTGAGGTTGGAAATTACTTCAGGAGGTCATGCACTCCAACCTCCGGGGAAAAACAACTTCTACAAGTTTCTGTCTTTATGGCATTTGCCAGTACAGTGCTCACGTTCCAGCCTTCAGGCAGTGGTTATACTTCACTGGTCCAACACTATGGTCTCTACACTGGTGAACGTGCACTCACATACCAGATTGGAGGCCCCACAGAGTAAAGGAAGAGGATAGAAAGTTACAAGTGAAAACACACAAACTAGTGGAGAAAAAAAAGTGGAAAGACAAAGTATTGTGCAACGGAAGCTCTTTTACAATTCCTCTACCCAAGAATAGTTTATCAAGAATTCACTAAACTACTTCCAGCAGAGATTCTTGTTGATTACTCCCTCAGCTGGTTGCTTTTCAAATCTGCTGGCTAGCTTCAATCAAATTTGAAAACAGACTCAAGACCAAATTTCTTCAAGTCCCATCGCAATCCCACCCCAAAGCTGCTGTGGAAGACACCCAAATCTATATCTGCTATGTAGAAAAGGCAGGTATTAAGACTCACATCTTAACCTCTCCAACAGGTAGCAGCCAATCAGTACACAGCTCCAACCCCAGCCATGGCATGTGCTGCTGCATGGCCAGCAAAAGAGGTAGATGACAGGGGAGGCACTGCAGAGGGAAGGAGGAGAAAGATAAAGAGCATAAATCTGGCAGAAAGTAGGGTTCATCAGCTCTGCTGCTCATAGAACAGTTTGCTTTTTGAAGAGCTTATTCTCTAATAAGTTTCCTCTAAAGCCAACTCTCTTAATATTTGCAAAGTTGCATGCAGGCACTAACTCTTTAAGTCAAAGAGAATTATATGAAAAAAATCTCAAATGGAAGCTAAAATATAAAAGCTAAACCAGAAGTTAGTTTCAAGGCAATTTGCAGTTTTAAAAACCTAAGAGACATTCATTTCTAGGAAAACAACAGTTAAAACCAATTTCTACGGAAGTATTTGCAAAAACTGGAAGCAATCAAAGTCTTCGTTGTTCTGTAGTGCTGAAAATCTGTAAGATTAGAACTTTACTGAAGATCAAGGGCATCACCAGACTACTGTTCTCCACTCAAAAGCACATAGACAAAGTATCAAAAGGTTACTAAAGTTATTTATGCTGATATAGGCATTCACAGAAGCATAGAAGTCAGGCTACTTTTTGGAGAGGAATGATGGCAAACAAGTTTAAAGCTTTTACACTCAAATAAATAGTGGACTGTTTGCTTCCTGCTGGTTCACTGAAATTTATAACATATAGTGAATGGAACTCTTATGACCTTTCATTTTTAATACATGAGCTGATACATTATGAGCTAAAAAGCCCACAGGAAGAACAAAAATGCTATTCTTAAACTGAAACAAGCCATAAAGAATAAGAAGCAGCCTGAGGAACCTGACTGCAAACATCAAATTTCACTGTCGTCTTTCACACCAAGTATGGCCAATAGGCAAACATTCCCATTGTAAAACATACTAAAAGCACATTAATTCAGATATTCAAGCAGATTAATTCAGATTCCAAATATGACAACGGAAAAATTAGTATAACTGCAAGACTAGGGAACTTTAAACTGTAAAGAAGCTGCATGGTTCCAGTGAACTACCACTGCTATGTCAGAGGCTGCAGGTGAACTAGAGGCATTTGTCGTCACGCTAGTTCACCATTAAGAAAGTACTGATCTGAGCTGATAAAATGCACTACAAAGGCATGGCAATTTAAATCTATATTTAAACATAAGCTTAGTGTGAAAGTGAACATGGAGGTTAAACAAAAGTCATGGGGACGAGTCTTGTTGGTCCCTAATTAGCAGCTAAAAGCTGATTAAAACTTAAGCACACCCAAGTAAAAGTGATTTTACACAATTCTTCCACAAATTTGTAACCTGATTTTCAACACCTTCCTCAATACAGGATCACATCTAGCAGAGAGCAATGTAAATACTCACAGTTTAGAAACAATCCTGAGAAGAGACGTGAGATTAAAAACTAAATGTGATAGACTAATCCAGAAAGCCAGACCTCCTAATACTGCAAAGCTGAAGGAAGGCAGACATTTTCTCAAAATCAATGGCTTTGAAAAAGTTTCTTTAGAACTGCCTCCTGCAACGCAAATGCCCCAAACCTTATTGCAACTTATATTCTCATTACAATACTCAGGGAACCGTAATAAGCCCTGTCTGTTGTTTTCTGTAAAGAGGACAGAATGCTTAGATATGAAATTCAAATGCAGTTTACAACCGGACAAGCTAACAGGACAATACACTTGCTTTAGGTACTGCATCATTTGCTAATGGGAACAGCATAGCCATATATTGGCGGCAAATGCAGAATGACTTAAGGACACAAAGGTGAGTAATTAATCAGACCAAGCTAAACAGAAGGAAGTCCCTTATCTTGTTCCTACAAGACATACATATTTCACTCCTATGCCTTTTCACAAATTAGTCTTTTAATTTACAAAGCAACTTTACTACTATATTCAAGTTCACTATAAAACATGATCATGCAGGGACAATCAGGAGCATATTATGATGTTTTGGGTTTGGAATCCATTACAAATATTCTGCAGAATATAAGAAGTCATTATTCCTTTATTTTTCAAAGTCAGTATCTCCCTATAATGGTATTGATACCTTTTTATAACACTCGAAGTATGCACTTTTTCCTTAGAAAACAAAATGTGTAACCTCAGGATTCATGTCTGGGTATTCTATCTCAGAACTGAAATCTCAAGACTCAAAATTCTTATATGAATCTAAGCAACCCACTCCTCCCATTCATTCCGTTTCAAAATGTATGCAGAAAATGCTTGAATGCAATTGGGTTTTTTTTAGCTTTCCATATTCTAATTAAGAGCTTAAAAGTAAAAAATGCACAAACCCAACAAACCCTGTTGGTAGAGTCAGACAGATTGTTAGCTGTTTCTGAGACAGAAGTTCAGCACATTATCATCTTTAGATAATAAGGAGGTATCACGCAGTATTTTTACTGAAAGAAATGTTAAAAGAATTACAGTAACACCTGGTACTTTGTAGCACCCAAACCTCTACTGCAGAG
Organism: Chroicocephalus ridibundus; assembly: GCF_963924245.1. Classification (NCBI taxonomy): domain Eukaryota; kingdom Metazoa; phylum Chordata; class Aves; order Charadriiformes; family Laridae; genus Chroicocephalus; species Chroicocephalus ridibundus. The sequence goes on along the minus strand of NC_086316.1, from coordinate 35,102,561 downwards.
ATAAGCATAGGAAGCTTTCTGTTACCCTGGAATAACCTAGAAGCCAAACAACTATTGGGTAGCATGTTGTTGTGGTCCAGCAGATGTAGCAAAACCCAAGGCCAGACCAAATGGCCCTGTATAATGCGTGCTTACTAGCTGCAGCAAAAACTGCTTCCCACAGAATGTTGCATTTGAGTAATGAGATAGAGGGTGAGGAGTTACTGCTGCCCAAAAATAGACATCTACTGATGTGTTGATGCATTCAGTGTGTATCAGGATGTCTATTGGGAAAGAACACAGAAAACCTATGAACAAAATACTTGTTTTGCTATCTGATTTACTACCAAAACTGTCACTGATACTATGTCAAAGAATAATTCTGTCCAATGGTTCCAGGAATGGCTACAGGTGTTTAACAATGGGGTAACATTCAGGGCCATACTACTGTTTTACATACCTAACTTTTATGTCCAACTTCGAAAGCATTGGCCTTTTCTTAGCAGAAGCAGCTGCTGACCAAACAACTAATTCCACTAACAAACCACATGGCTTTTGTTCCTACTAAAGACTGGTTGCATTTCACCCAATGGGGTGAAAAGCAACTTTGAGGTGCGGTTTGTTTATTTTTAGAGATCTATTTTATGTTCACGTACCTGTCTAAATGCCACCTGTTCTAGAAGTAGTGGTGAAACACAAGATTTCAGCACAGACAGTAAGGTCAGAATATGTGGTTCCTAATACATGAATGAACCTGCTACCACGATGGTAAAGTGAGTTTGAGAAAAAGATGCCAGCAGGAACAAATACTGTGCCACACAGTTTAATGCCGAAAGAGCAAAGCCTCCACTATTCCTTAAGCATTGGAAAATTAGTTTTACACTCTTTTAAGTTTTAGCAAACAGCATAAACCTATTTGTTTACAGGACTCCAAGGAAAGATTTGAAGCACTTGCAAATACACTGTGTATGGCAGGTAAGCACACTTTAAGTGGACAGATGTATTGTCATAAAAATAGTAAGATTGGTTATAGTACATGGAACCTGTTCTTCTCTTCTTTATTTGGACTTTGTGACTAGTAACAAAGGAATGTGATCGTGATGGCTACAGCAGGTCTCTCATACATAGCCATGGATAGAAAGACTGTACAAATGCTACTGCTCTTTTAAGTTATGTAACCCTTGACAGTAATGAACTTGATGTCACATGGACGAGCCAATGAAGAAACTTTGCAGAAATAATGACACATGTGAAGTCACTGCACTATCTTATATCAAAGCAGTATATTCAGTATAAACATGTTCTCAGGAAAAGAAAAAAAAAAAGTTGAAAATTAAGTATCAGAATAATGTTTGCATTAAGACTTAAAATTCATATTTTGCTCAGTGAAATAACAGTTTCTCATCATATCTGAAAAAAAAATAATTGGAAGCACTCCACAATTTAAAAAGAACCTATTATAGTCAAGACAAGTGTATAGAATTTTTCTGCTACACTTGCAGTGTCTTTAAGAGGTAATATGATCTGTGCAGTTGCCTATGCAGACATGGCACTAGAAATTTTGTGAGTCATAGGTGTACTTACTATAGAATATGTTTTTTAAGGAAAGGATGAACATGTACAGTACAGTATATATACATACATACAGTATATACATACTGAATACAGTACAGTATTCATCTGTATTTATGAGAGACCAAAAATATACCTACTTTGGGGTTACACAGTGAAATTTCTCACACGTATCTCACGTCATCAATCCTTCCAAGCTAAAGACAAGAACAACATGAAATGTGAGATAAATAAAAAACAGAGGAACTTGTGTTATATGGCTTGACTGAAAGGAGGAAAACAAGCTATAGGAAAACAGCATACGTAACATTCAGCAAGCTTTCAAAAATTTTATGTGTTTGTTAAGATTAAACGAACATATAAGCTACACTGGAAATCCAAAAGATGAGAAATATTTCAGAAAGTGCAATCGATTCCTTGGTGGAGACTGCCAATTAAAAATCACTAGTTCCAAACACCACTGGTTAGAACTTTTATCAATGCAAATAACCATTAGAGTTTAAGTCAACAGAAATACGAATAACCAGTATGGACAGGTACAACTCAGGAATAAAATGGCCTTGGCTTGCAAAGAAGTAGAGGTTTAAGTGACAACTAAACATCTGAATTGGTAGCCTTTGAAAATGCATAATTAAAACATTCACTGTTAACATTTTCTTAGAAAAAAACTTTGTATTCTTCTAAACTTAATTTAGAAGTTTTCTAAATTTAAAGATAAAATAAGGCTAGAAACCTTAGTTGATGCTATTTAAGAACTGCATAATACAGTACTCACAGGAGTCCAGTTGCAGTCCAGTTCTTGCTGTCATGGACAACCAAAACAACTGATGGTCAATCCAGACAGACTTTACATGCAATTACACTCTTAAAAAAAAAAAATCATCTGCAGAAATGGGAACCTGAAGCCAAGTCCTACAGCTTCTTCACCTTACCTTAGCACTACCTTCTGTCTATTTCACTGATTACTCATTACCTCAAGGAAAAAGTCTTCAGCATTAAAAATAAAAAATAAAAAAAATTGGTGCAGTGGAAATTAAATATTTATTTAGTAATGCAAAATACACTCTTGCAGACTTTATGTAGTTGGTTTCCTAGCAATATTCCATGCTCAGCATGGAATTATTCCCAGTACAGCAAATCTCTTGCTACCACCTAGTAACCATCCTTCAAGGATTAGATTTGCCATTTGTATCAAACTGTTGATTGCTGTTGTCTAGTGTCTTATCTTTTCTTGATGAATTTTATACATTGGCATAGTCAAAATCAGTACACAGTGGTTGCTGCAGACTGCTTTACAAATAATCAAAAAAAGTAGAAATTGGGTCAAAAAAAGATAGCAATTTTATATATTTAGCAGAAAATGGTAATAAGAGCAGTTGATCAGATCTGTGTTATAAACAGTTAAGGCAAGTGCTATACAATCCATCTGAGAGGTGTTTATATTTAAAAGAACTTTATTTAAAATTCTTCATTCATTGTTTGCTGATAAGCTTTTTTGGGCAGTGCTGGGTAAGCTGTATTCTGTAAATCTGTTTCCAGGTGTCCAAGAGTATAAAATTTTGGAAACAATTTCTGACCAGCTTACAAAAAAAAAAGTTATTTCACATGGTTTACAGACCATCTAATCTCCTTAGGAATGAGACTGTTCCTTTAAAGACTTTGTTCTTATTTGAAGTACATTTAGAAATATAAATAGCTCCAAGAGAACCCTTGGCCTAAAGGCTTAGTATGGCTTGTAGGTTAGCTGCAGTGAGAGTACAACCCTTCAGTGACAGCTGCAGAGTCAGAAGCAGCACTTGAAGGTTTGAGCAAAAGTTAACCAAACACAAAAGGCTTCTAGTGGCTAAACAGCTCTTGAAGTTGTAGAATAAGCATTATAAAATTGTCTCTACTCAAGTGTGTACAAGTCTAATTTCTGAAATTGCTCATGGAGACAACAGAAAAATAAAATCAAAGGCTGTGATTAGCAACAGCTGTCTTACGTTACCAGCTCTGTTAAAGATACAGGCCTCTCTCCGCTTTGTGAAATAAAGTTTTTAAAAAAAGATACGAGTGTTACTTGATAGTTCAGCAATTACCTTTTCTGAGATGAATTATTTTAAATCTTAGCCCAAGTAAAAACATTTTACACACATTCCTCTATGCAATGAATATTTTTAATGCCCTCAAAATTTCTTCTGAAACAGTAATGCAGTGTCTTGTGTTTGTTGACCCTTTTCCCCTGTCCCATAGTGCCATTCTTTTACTTCCATGATATGTGAATTCCAACAAAAAATACTCAGAAGACTACTTATTACTGACTTTTCCATTTTCCAGCTTTTGTAGCTGTTCAATTTAAAACTTGCATAAAAATACCCAGAGCTTATTCATAAAGATTTCTGCATTTATCAATTCAAATACATCAGATGTGGGAAAAAGAGTGGTTTATCTGTATGTCATCACTTGTCATAGCTTGAAATAAGTGCCTCAAAACTTTGGAGGAAGCAATAAAAAATTTACATTGGAAAAATAGTAGTTAAATAATAAATATTAATTTTTAAATTTGCTTTATTGTTCTTTTAATATATCACCCAACAGAAGTTACATAGGATTTCTTAAATTTTGCCCATGGAGAATTGATTTACAGCATAGTCAGTAAATAACCCCTGTTGCTATTTTCATGCACAGCACATAGACACAGCTCTCTGGAACACAGTCACTTTCAGAAAGAGTAGAAGGGCATTGGCACAGACTCTTGATGGTCACATGCAAAACCGCTGAATATATTGGGAAATCTATGCAAAATCTCATGCTTCAGTGAGTCAGGCAAGCAGTAATGTTCCTGTTTTTCTCCCTGACAGAGGAAAGGGAGTAGGAGGGGGAACCTCAAAAAATAAAAAAGTTACATTTATTCAGAGTCTGCATGAAAGCAAATTACTCATCTTAAGGATTTCTGGCCCTGAAGCTTACAGAAAAACTCTATGCAGTGATACAATGCATGAATCCTTTAGAAGACAAGCATACCTTCTTAAATTCAAGATATGCTCAAATCTGTTAGTGCCCACATTTATAGGAAAAAGAAGAAACTGAAAATTTACTTATGAAATCTGACTTTTGAAAGATATTACACTTCATCAGTGGAACACTGTAAGTAAAAAATAAATCTTATTTTCAAAAGTCTGCTGCAAAATAGCATGTTGCTGGAGCAGTAGTTAAGGTCACTCTTTATTGCCACTTCAATATTGCACTACACTATTTCTTCTTGTGGATGATTATCAATAGGTACATCATACACTACAAAATTATATAATTCAACAAAGTGGAGATTTTTAAAAAGGCGGGCTTTTCATTTTAAAATCCTTTCAGCTTGTTCTAAACCAGGACCAGGTACTTCTTGGTTTATGATGATTATTTCTTGGCATATCAATTTAGTTCTTCCTTCTATAATGCAAAATACTTCCTGTACCCTTATGCTTTTGGCTGCCTCTAACCTGTCCATAAAACACGATATGACTTGGTTGGGAGGAAGTTGGGGGAGGTGCAGGAGGAAGCTCATCTTATCTTTTCTAGCAACCTTGTTGAGCAAGAAACAAAACGTGTATCAGCAAACATGTTAGTTATGCTAAGATTCTGACTGAAGTTTTCCTTCTTTTTTTGTTGTTTTTTTTTTTTTTTTTTTTTTTTTCATTTTTTTCTTCTTACTGCAGGGGGGTTGGACTAGATGACCCTTAAAGGTCCCTTCCAACCCAACAGATTCTATGATTCTATGATTGTTTTCCACTATGTCTCCCTAATCGTTCCATGCATTTCAAATTCCTTCTGAGCAATAAAATATTTCAATTCCACACAAAAAAATTATTTGTTGTTACTAAAGAGGAGTACACAATGCCATCCATGTAATTTAAAAATCAGTATCTATCCACAGTAAGAAAATATATATTTATAACCTTCACTCAGGTTAGAAACAAGCAGACACCTAGCCAGTGGAATTTCAGGGAAATCAGAAGTCCTGTTTGAAAGCATTTTGCCTTCATTTCACCATGATTTCACCTACCACCTTGGAGTTGGGGCACAGGGATGGCAGAGGGAATTAAAGTCTCCACAACAAAAATCAAGTGAAGCACAGAATACCTGAGAAAATCCTTGGAATCCACCACTCCAAAAGGAATTAATACCTACAATCAAAGGCTGTTGATACAGCAGCTCATGAAACTGAACTGCTCTGTTCAGTTATAGTGCAAAATTAACATTCAGGTAACAAAGGAGATACGCAAGTACCTCCTGAAAAGAGTAATACAAGACAGACTCAGAAGAGCAGACTTAGTTTGCCACTGTCCCCCTTGATTTGTGAATCCCCTGAAAGCCAATTTTGAATGAGTGTCTCTTGTGTTGGGAAACATGACAATGAGCATTCAGCAGTTATGTCAAGACATTTTGCAAGACAGCCCTGAAAGTTTAAAAAAAAAATTTTTTTTTATATATATATTTATATGCTTCAGTTTCCATCTTTCAAAATTGCAACTGATATTTTTCTGTTTTCATCATTTGGGATTTGAAGTGTTGTAATTTGCACAGTTTTAGACCTTTAGCAGTACACAAATTTTGGTTCATTTCTGACGACCTAGGAGAGCTGTGCAGCTAAATGCCCACCTGTCTGAGATGGCCTGACCTAACAACGACATTCTTGCAACAGTATGTGGGAAACTCAGATTTGCTTCATAATCCTTTTAGCACAAAAGAAAACAATAAAAAAGTCATGAAGACTATAGCTAGAAGTTGGGAATAGCAAAAAAAAAAAAAAAAAAATTTCCCACAAGGAAGTAACCAGGAGAGATGAGAAAGCTGAGAAGCACACGCTTCCGCCCTCCACCTACACAGGCATTACATAGCTTCAGACCTAATGCAAACTTCTCCATCTTCGTGACTGTAGACTCCTTTTGTCATTTTAAGAATTTTGCAAAAGGACAGACTAGTATGGTCCTAAGGACAACGTTTACATTGCATTAAGACAAACAAAGCAAGACAGCTACTAGCGAAAAGCCAGTGCAGCATTTTTCATATATGCTTGAAACTGGTTTTTTGTCATAACACAACATGGTACAATACAAGACCATGCACAACTGAAGGTACAACGGAAGCACATACACCAGCAACATACATATAAAGCATATCAGAGCCCCATGTCAGTGAGGAGTATGTTGACCACTGCTAAAGTGTATGAAGTATATGTATCTCTACACAGTAACAGTCCTTATTTACACCAAAAAGGCAACTGGTGTTCAGTGCAAAATTGTAACTCTCTCTTTTTAGAATCCACTGTTTTCTATTGCTGTTTTGAAGTAAGTTTTGCTCTTCAGCAATGTACTGGTTTTTGCTGGGATAGAGTTAGTTTTCTTCATAGTATCTCCTATAGTGTTATGCTTTGGATTTGTAAACAAAACAGTGTTGATAATGCACCCATTTTTTAGCTATTACTCAGCAGTGCTTACACAGTGTCAAGGATGTCTGTGCTCCTCACGCTGTCCTGCCAGTGAGCAGGCTGGGGGTGCACATGAGGTCAGGAGGGGACACAACTGGGACAGCTGAATCCAACTGACCAAAGGGATATCGCATACCATATAACATCATGGTCATGGTCAGCAATAAAAGCTGGAAGAAGGAGGAAAGGGTTCAGAATTATGGCAATTGCTTTCACAAGCAATCATGACGCATGATGGAGTCCTGCTCCATCCTGTTGACTGAGCACCTGCCTGCCAATGGGAAGTAGTGAATGAATTCCTTACTTTGCTTTGCTTGTGCAGCTTTTGCTTTTCCCATTAAACTGTCTTTACCTCAGCCCACAAGTTTTCTCACTTTTACTCTTCCAATTCTCTTGCCCATGCCACTGGGTGGGAGTAAGCAAGAGGCTGTGTGAGGCTTTGCAGCTTAATGGGGTTAACCCACAACAAGAAAGTTTAAGGAGAATTTTTATTTATTGTCTAGCCAATATATAGGGGCAGTACATAGCCACTCATAGGAAACCACAAATCTTTGAATTTAGAAATAAAAGCTTTCATGCTTGCAGTTGTTTTAAATGTGTTAAATCTTATTTTTAGAACCTTTACGTAAGAAAAACATTTCAGGGGAAAAATAAAAAAAAAAGTTAGGCTGCTACAAGACAGATGTCAGTACTTTTTCTCTTATGTTATTGAATCCAGAAGGGAATAATCCAATAGAAAAAAGCACAGCCGAGAAATATTAGGAAATACGAAGTATTGCTATGAAAATCTGTGTATCATCCATGTGACGTGCGTGCTTTGTAGAGACAGAACAGAGCAACAGGCAAACAGCATGTCCTTAATTCCCATGATGCTGCAAGATTACAAATGCACATTTTTAATGATAAAGATCCTAAACCAGCATTTTCTAGTCCTCCTAATATTACTTAAAATAACAGAGAATGGAACACGTTGACTCAGAGAGAACAAACCTCAAAAAGCCTTACATAAACCAACAATCTCACTGAACTGAAGCGGGCTTTTTCTGTTTTGGCTAAGACATCACGGTCCTTCACTGATAGTAACAGCACCTCCATTTGGTGTAGAAATAAAAACATCACAGGCTCTGTTGCTTTTTGCGGTGTTGTTACTTACGTGCAAACATATATGATGACTCTCTGTATAATTTTACTGTAAGCTCTTATCAAAAGGCAGGCACTATAGGAAGTTTGTCCATGATTTCAAGCACATCCTAGTAACAAATGCCACTTTGCAAGGGTTTAGTTTCAGGACACAAATAAGGTTATAAAGCTAAGTGTAATCTAACTGGTAGAGGTTTACAAGGATCTGTCTAGTTAAGCATATATCATGGCTTCCACAATTAAGTCACAATGGATGGGTAGAAAGTGCCCAAAACAGATGCTGGTTCAGAAAAAGAACCTTTTTTTCCACAACTTTTCTACCATCCTAACTTGAAAATTAATAGCTTTTCACATATTGCAAAGGAGGGCAAATGCTGGTTTCCAATCCAAAATAAGCAAGGGAACGTAAGTTTCAAGCCATACAAGATCACTCTCTACTTCCTCTCCTTCAGCCTGTACCGGAAGGTCTACTTCTGCTGTTTGTTTGTGGGGTTTTTTTTAATTAATGTGAGATCAAATACTGCAATAGCAAGCTTCTGCATATACACTGGAGTAAAATCAGGCCAACTGGGCTGCATCACGGAAATTAAAACAATACGTGATTACGTATTTTAAGACCCTCTCTTATCTTAAATTACCATAAGAAACAGGAGCTAAGAGTGTAATCTCATGTAAGTCACTGTTTATTAGTCTTGGGTGCTTCTAAAAGGTTTTCTGAAAGTCTTTTCCTGACTTTTAAGGAAAGCACAATTGTAGTTTCCTCAGCCGGACCTCAGGCTGAAGAACCACATGGATCAATTACATTTCAACATTTATCAATTAAATTTATGAGTAGATAGCCAGACTATTACTGATATGTCTTTTCAAATCTTTACTTCCATGTCATCAACAAAAAGAAATCATGGAAGAGGCAGAAAAAAACAGTGTGGTTCATTTACTGAACACACTACCTATTCAACGGGCAAGAAATTTAAGTTACTTTTTTCATAACTATTTCTCTGGAGGTCAGTGGAGATAACGGAAGAATTTAAGGCTAACCAATACAAGCTTAGCGTGGATTTTGATGTCCAATACAGGTATATCATGTCCATTCACATCTTACTAAATATTTTCACATTTCAATCCGGTACGAGTTATGTTTCCACAGTGAAAAGGGGTGTAAGTGGAGGAAGGGGAAGAGGAGGAGGTTGTTTTAAATGACCTTTTGCTCTCTGGGCACTATTCAGAGACAAAACCTTCTACAAGTTCCAACAACATTAAGCCGGTGTTCCATCCTCAGCCACTGGTTGAACAAGACACAGGATGGGGAAGAGGGCTCTGAACTTTAATTTTACAACATGGGGTTTTATTTTCCTGTTTCCAATCTGATCAAGGGTATGTTTTAAAATTACAATGATAGAAGATGTTTAACCACAGGGATCTAATGAAAAGGCCCTGCGTCTTGGAGACAAGCAGGAAGTTGTCTCAAATTTCTCAAGCTACTGAACTCCCATATTCAGGACTGCTGACTATCTTCTTCAGTATATCTGTCCACCAGCTTCACAGCAGGCAAATACCAGGCTCATCACAGCTGAAGTTACAATGGATTTCTCTACCAGTATCAATTGTTCTGAGGAAAAATTTTTAGAGAACTTTGCAAAACATCTAACAGACCGTCAGGCATGCAGTCTGACAGACTGCACAGAACCTGACATTTGGTCTTATTTTGTTTGTTTTGTGTTTTTTTTTTAAAGCAATAAATTCAAACTATCATAGCCTTTCATCTTGAACAGTTTCTAAAAAAAACAACCCAATATGCCTTCCGGATTACTATTGTTACTTAATACACACTTGACAACTCCAGTGATAATATGATACAAAACCATGTGTAGGTCAAAAGTAAGTATTGCGTGTTCACTGCTTCATAACTGGTATTTCAGTGCACAGAAGCAACAAAGTCTAAAAGTTATTGCCTGTCACTCACAACACAGTAAATTTCATATGGTCTTCCAATACATCTCCCTAAATTTTCGTCAGTCTCATTACATAACAAGACAAAGGACTGATAGAGAAAGAAGTGGCAGTATGCCTCCCTGGTAGCTCAAGAAATACTGACTTCTAAATTGCTCCAAATCCCTACCCAGGTATCATATATCAGCTTTGAAATCAGCTTCATTACCACCAGCACCATGGGGGCAGGGGCAGTTCAGATACCAGACACTTCCAGAAAGTACCCTGGGGTCATCTCTCTCACTCGTTCTCACTATGGAAAAAGTAGGTGGGAAAGCTGCAGGCTGCACAGAGTGCCAGACCAATCTATAACAGCAGGGTTTGCAAAAGGTTTCTGTAGAAATACCAGCAGGGTCACTCCAGAGCCAACCCAGAGGGAGCTACAATCAGCAAGCTGTGTATTTTGATCTTGTGAGTACTCTGGGCTGCTTTGGCCAGCAATGTACACATCCTTGGCCACATCACTGTTATTAGAATGTATATACATTTCAGAATACATGTGCTGCTACCAGAAAAAGGAAGAAAATAGCAAAATGAGATTAAAAAATACAACAGAAATAAAAACCACAACCCTTGCTTCCTTGCTAGACAAAGCATATTTTAAATCCCCAAGTTTAATTTAAGAGAACAATTTCTGTAGATCACATCCCTGCCAATGATACGCCACCTCATAATAACAGTTTTGTTCTGCTCCATATGATGTTTTTTTGCCTTCGTTGATCTTAATCTCACTTAATCTCACAATCATAATTTTTAGATGAAAAGTTACCACAATATGGCCTCTTTCTGTGAAAAGCACTCAAGTTTGGCAAAGACAAGATTTAGAATCTACATATTGTTCTTTTAGATACTCCACAGGAATGGCTTTCACTGTTTTAGGTATACATGGTGTGGGGGGAAAAACAATCACAAAGAACTTTAAAGTATAAAGGATATTGACCCTCGTGCATTTTAACATTTTGTGTAGCCTCTTCTATTCCAGGCACAATCCCTCAGCACAGCGCTAGTCTGAACTTTTGCCAACTCAATCAACAGAGTTGCCAACAAGTCATTTGCTGTGATGAAGCTTGCTAGCCTAATCAGTGTACATAATGTAGGACCAACATAGAATTCCTACCACTGCAATGCAGACCACCGTCAGAGTAACACCACAGTATTATAATCACAGAAGACAGATATGAAGGAAGATTTCCTTCCGTCTGTTTCCTTGGGTTTTGTTTTTAATTTGTTCAAAGTTTAACAGGTCTTATTCTTATTTTCATTCCTATTTTCTTCTCATTTGTGTTTTTAATTGCTAAAGTGAATATTTTGTAATGACTCCTTTAATTATTTTCCAGTTTTTGTTTGGTTTTTTTTTAACAGTACTTTACATACAAGTACTCACACCTATGAATACTCAGTTGTGCCAAAAGAGACACCAAGGCCTCACTAATATCTACATCAATGATAAAACACATAAATTTGGTTAGCAGAACTGACAGCTTATACATGCTGTATTCACAGATTCATTTTCTGAAAACTTGTTCTTCGTCTTTATCTTATAACGGTTTACAGCTCAGAAGTAATGAAGCTTCTAAAGCACTCTAAAGCTTTTTGGACTCCCACAAATACAAGCCTGGCTGCTTCTGGAAAGATTGGTTTACATGCATGAAAAACAGTTACAAGTGATTCTACTGATGTGTTAACAATTCATTATTATCTCAAAAGACGTTGTCAGATTTTATACAGAGGAAAGGCTTAAATAAAAAGCAGTGCTAGGCCCTGAAGCAGTAGGTAAATTAGGCACATTCTTAAACACAACTGTTTCTCCATAAAAGTCAATGGCACCACGACAGAAGTGTTGTTACACAAGAACTCCAGAGCTTGCAGAATCGATTACTTCAATGTCAGAGTGATTACAATCCAAGAACAGCTCTCTGCACTAAAGCACAGTGAAACAGGTTTTTCCAAGCAGCTTGGTGGGAGCTTTGGTGGGGAAAAAAAAAATCCCAGAATCAAAACCCACCTTATCTCCACATGAACAAAGAAAACACCAAAAGTGTCTCACATTTCAGTGGAATCAGGATTCCTCCGACTCACTCTTCACTAGCTGTAGTAAAGAAGACCACTGCTGCAGAACATTACTACACACCCTGAATTATCCAATAGAACAACTGGGCACTGAGATCTTCTTTGAAGGTCTTTTGTGAGACAACACTCATGACGGAATAAAACATCAGCTGTGCCCCAAGGAGGTAAACTGAGTAGAACCCACCACACTGTATTACCCTAAAATTCCTGTCTCCCTGATCCACTGGAGGAGATTTACCGCGGTGTTCCCTCCCCTCCCTCCTCCTCATTTCCTCCAAGAGTCTCCATCCATTCTCTCCCTGTTTTCCTGGCAACAAGGTATACAACCTTTTTGTGCTTCTTACAATTTAAGGTTAATATACTTCCAGTATTTAAAGCAGTATCAAAAATATCAAAACACAGCTAGTACACGGTACCTATGTACTCTTTAAGGGACCTGCGCAGGAGATCCAGTTTTTAGGAATAAAATGGCAAGATGGACGCCGTCAGATCCCAATGGATGTGATCAACAAAATAGCAGCTATGTCTCCACCAACTAGTAAAAAGGAAACACAAGCTTTCTTAGGTATTGTGGGTTTTTGGAGAATGCATATCCCAGATTACAGCCTAATTGTGAGCCCTCTGTATCAAGTAACCCGGAAGAAGAATGATTTTAAATGGGGTCCTGAGCAACGACAAGCTTTTGAACAAATCAAACAGGAAATAGTCCATGCAGTGGCCCTGGGGCCAGTCCGGGCAGGACAAGATGTTAAAAATGTGTTCTATACCGCAGCCGGGGAGAACGGCCCTACCTGGAGCCTCTGGCAGAAAGCACCAGGGGAGACCCGAGGTCGACCCCTAGGGTTTTGGAGTCGGGGATACAGAGGATCCGAAGCCCGCTACACTCCAACAGAAAAAGAGATATTGGCAGCATATGAAGGGGTTCGAGCTGCTTCAGAAGTAGTTGGTACAGAAGCACAGCTCCTCTTAGCACCTCGACTGCCGGTGCTGGGCTGGATGTTCAAAGAAAGGGTCCCCACCACACATCATGCAACTGATGCTACATGGAGTAAGTGGATTGCACTGATCACGCAGCGAACTCGAATGGGAAACCCCAGTCGCCCAGGAATTCTGGAAGTGATCATGGACTGGCCAGAAGGCAAGGATTTCGGAATGTCACCAGAGGAGGAGGTGACGAGTGCAGAAGAGGCCCCACCATATAATAAACTGCCAGAAAATGAGAAGAAATATGCCCTGTTCACTGATGGGTCCTGCCGTATTGTGGGAAAGCATCGAAAGTGGAAGGCTGCTGTGTGGAGTCCTACACGACGGGTTGCAGAAGCCAGTGAGGGACAGGGTGAATCGAGCCAGTTTGCAGAGGTGAAGGCTATTCAGCTGGCTTTGGACATTGCTGAGCGAGAAAAATGGCCAGTACTTTATCTCTACACTGACTCATGGATGGTGGCAAATGCTCTCTGGGGGTGGTTACAGCAGTGGAAGCAGGGAAATTGGCAGCGCAGAGGCAAACCCATCTGGGCTGCTGAACTATGGCAAGATATTGCTGCCCGGATAGAGAATCTGGTTGTGAAAGTACGCCATGTAGATGCCCACGTACCGAAGAATCGGGCCACGGAGGAACATCAGAACAACCAGCAAGTGGATCGGGCTGCTAGGATTGAAGTGGCTCAGGTGGATCTGGACTGGCAACATAAGGGTGAACTATTCATAGCTCGGTGGGCCCATGACTCCTCAGGCCATCAAGGGAGAGATGCGACATATAGATGGGCTCGTGACCGAGGGGTGGACTTGGCCATGGACACTATTGCACAGGTCATCCATGAATGTGAGACATGCGCTGCAATCAAACAAGCCAAGCGTTTGAAGCCTCTTTGGTATGGAGGGCGATGGCTGAAATACAAATATGGGGAGGCCTGGCAGATTGATTATATCACACTGCCACAAACCCGTCAAGGCAAGTGCTATGTGCTCACAATGGTGGAAGCAACCACTGGATGGCTGGAAACATACCCTGTGCCCCATGCCACTGCCCGGAACACTATCCTGGGCCTTGAAAAGCAAGTCCTGTGGCAACATGGTACCCCAGAGAGAATTGAGTCGGACAACGGGACTCATTTCCGAAACAGCCTCATAGACACCTGGGCCAAAGAGCATGGTATCGAGTGGGTGTATCACATCCCCTATCACGCACCAGCCTCTGGGAAGATAGAACGATACAATGGACTGTTAAAAACTACACTGAGAGCAATGGGTGGTGGGACTTTAAAACATTGGGATACACATTTAGCAAAAGCTACCTGGCTAGTTAATACCAGGGGATCTAACAATCGGGCTGGCCCTGCCCAATCAAAACTTCCACGTACTGTAGAAGGGGATAAAGTCCCCGTAGTGCACATGAAGAATATGCTAGGGAAGACAGTCTGGGTTAGTCCTGCCTCAGGCAAAGGCAAACCCACCTGTGGGATTGCTTTTGCCCAAGGACCTGGGTGCACTTGGTGGGTGATGCGGCAGGATGGGGAATTCCGATGTGTACCTCATGGGGATCTGATTTTGGGCGAGAATAGCCAATGAATCAGATTGTGTGCTGTTAATTGCTAAGTAACACTGTCACTGTATGTCCTCATTGCTATAATTGCTATCAGTTGTACTACAAGTAAGGCACAGGGATGATGGGATAAGAACTGATCTCAGCAGCTGGCGCCCAGCAGTTTCCTCAAGATCTACATCTTCAGCCCACGGACTGCGTGCATGAGCCACACCAGGTGCACCAGTCACAAGCTCCGAAAAATACAGCATGCAACAGACCAGCACCACCCAGCATCTCACCTGCCCTGAGAGACTGTTCTAACAGATGGAGCCCAAAGCCGTGGATTAAAAGAACTCAATGGACACTTTGGAGGGATGGCCCATAAACTAAGGGCATTATATGTGCGTATAGATATATATATATATATAACAGGGGAAAGTGGTGGCAATTCATTGGAACCTGCTGGGCATGGCATAGATGGTATGGAATAAGGGGTGGATAATGTCCTGGTTCCGGTGGGGATAGGGTTAATTTTTCCTGGTATTCCATGCCACGTGAGCCATGCCCACCCTGAGCTGCCAGGGGAGGGGGCAGGAAGTTGCTGCTTAAAAGCGGGCTGGGGCATCCGGGGTCAGGGGAGCGGCGGTTCTGTAATCGTGTTTGTATATTCCCCTATCCGTGTTGTTGTTGTTGTTTGCCTGTTCCCTTTGCTGTCCTGTTAAACTGCCTTTGTCCCAACCCAAGAGTCTTGCCTTTTCTTACGATTCTTCCTGTATTAGGAAGGCGCGAGCGAGCGGCACATGGTTCTTTGTTGCCGTCTGAGGCTAAACCACGACAAACACTTACAGGCAATTAAAACACCAGCTCACAAAAAATTCTGGTGTATTTTGAAAGCTAATTTGATGTTATTTTAAGGTAGTGTTGGACAGAAGTCTAAGCAGTAGCTGTCACGTGTACAAATTTCTCTGACAGATGATAACTCTTACTCATAAAGAAATCTTAATGCTTTTGCCCTCCTACACAATCTTTGCTTTTGTACTTAATGAAAAAAATATTGTCCAGAAGAGCTGGAAATTCACTGAAGTTCCTTCACTCAAATCACTGAGTGAAGGAGGAAAAGGAAAACTTGAATTCTCTGAATGCAGCTGAATTCATCGCTACTGAAGTCAGACATTCATTAAATGAAGGTAAATTCACCTTCTTCATAGGTAATTACTATACCAATGCCCATCAAATATAAAAAAAAACCAAACCTCTGATTACTTAAATAAACAGAAGTGGTTTTATCCTAGCTTTTATTAGTTTTCAACGTTTTCTATGGCAGTCATTACGGGGCTTTATCTAGCACATGTGCACATAGCCTCACAAATGTCAAACTTGGTTGCTAGACTTCACATTATCTTTCCAAACAAGATAACAAGACAGTCCTAGAATACTTTTACAATGGATACTGATGTCAACATAGCTTTTCAGTATTTTTGACTCATGAGATATCATGTAGATACTCAGTGGCTTCATTCATTCTACAAGCGGAATAACACCTCCTTAGTGGAAAAATACTAAGAATCAATCCATGGTGAACATCTATACACTGATCTTCAGACATTGTTTTAGCAGGGAGATTTTCGATCTCTTTCCAATTCACAGTGTTTGGTCTTGCCAAAAGAAAACATTTCAAGCAGATTAAGTTCTTTCTCTCCTCCCTCTTCGTATGTTCATCTACTTCCCTCATTACTCTGATCATCAAATTGCTTTTCACTTTACAACAGGTGCTGGACTACTCTGTTACAGAAATGTTGTTAATACATCCAGATCCTAGCTTGTATTGTAAAGTGCCAGCAAAAGAAAGCATGTAAATCTTAGTCTGTGCCTAGACACAAATAGAGCCCAGAGAGGGATGATTGCTCTCTGGGCTACATAGACTGCATCCAATTACTGAATTCAGTTCTGAGCATCAATTGCTAGACAGGGAGTTCACAGAAATGCAGGAGAAGCAAATACAGATCCAACTCATTGAGTAAACAGGTTCCTATTTAGCTTAGGTGACACAGGAACGTAAGATACAGATGCTACAATACAGCTTTGTGGAAAAATACTATCCAGCAACATGCACTTGAACAGCATAAAACTCATATTTAGAAACAGTTGCAACCAGCATATTTTAATGTGAGTAGTATTTGACTAAAGTAAAATGCTGGGATATGCAAAACATGGGGGGGAAGACTGAGAACAGACCTCTTAGATTATTTTTTTTTCTACCCCCTTCCCAAAACAGTTTACTGTTGCTTAGGATTGACTAATACAGTTTAAAACGAACAGGAATCCTTCTGCTCCATGACACAACAGTATACAATATTGACAGTTAAGGCTATACCTGTTGCACCTAACAGACTTAGGCTACGCACACAGAACATGCTCCTGCAATCTCCAATACATTTATATACTGAACAAAACTAACACAAAGAAAGAAAACATTTCAGAATTGACAGGAACTAGCTGAAATAACTAGATTTGCAAATGAAATTTTTCATTTTGTACATTATATTACCTAACTTGGTTTATTTCTACCTTCTACAAACAAACCCCACTTCTTCCCATGAGAGCCTTTTTATTTTGTTCATCATTTATGTAATTAATTTCAAAGTTTCCATTTGCTGTGTAAAAAAAAGGATAAAAATAATTCAAGAATGTCAGTGAAAGTTAATGTTATTTGCATTTCAGCAGATCATCACAAGTTATCCCTTCTGCAGTTACTTGCTTACGCATGTCACCTGTCTTAATGAGAAACATTGTAATAGCTCATTTCTACCTTTTCCTTTCATCTCAGATGGAAAAGTTACATATTTAATATATTAAACAGGAAATGGTGAAATGATCTTTCAGAAACACATACAAGCTAAAAATAAAAGCAAAAGGCTTGCAAAATATTTTGCAATTTTGTCCAAAAGAGAGATGTCCCAAATTATATGACATATCCCCTTTAGTCAGTATTTAACTTTTTTTGTATTGTTTGGGGGTTTTTTTACCGAAATTGTTTAGGTAACAAATGACTAGTCAGAATTAATAAATTCTGCTCATTAATTTGCAGTTCCTAGTTCAGAGGAATTGGAGATCATACCACTTAGAAAAAAAATTTTCCTTCAAACAGTCTCATCACCATCTCAGGCTTCAGGGAACAAAATTAGGAATCTCTGTGCATGAACATCACTGTGTAGTAGCACGAAGTACCTTTGAGCTGTATGCTCAGGCCCACACTGGTGTTTCTTACAGTTATATGGATCAAGAGCAGAATATTTTTAATATTTTGTTGCACAATGCACTAACAGTATCATGTTCAAACCGACTTTTAAAATGATAGCAACTGATGGCTGTCTCTCTCAAAGGGAATGGACTTAGCAAGATGACTTGAAAAAAAATTCTCTCCAAAACTGCATTAAAGGCAAAGTCGTTTTACTATACATTCAGGAATGCAAATTACAACTCTGTGATGGTAATAAATTGTAGTTGAAAGATCTTCTACTAAGGCCTGAATTAAGTCAAAACCAAAAATTCAACCACTTGTACAAACTGTAATTTTAACATGACCAAAAAAAAAACCCCAACTCAAAAGCAGTGCAATTTAAGGAAAAGAAAAAAGGAAAAAAAACCACAAAAAAGAAAATGTCCATCTTGCTAGTTAAGCCAACAAAATATGCCCAGAGCTCATAACCTTTGGATTCTAAACAGCAGCATATAAAGAATAGGGAATTTTTAGTGTATTTGAGAAAAGGGAAACACAATATATTCCTCAAGTGAAACGGAAAATTTACTTTTTACTGCATGGGATTTTTCTGAGTTTGGCAGACTGATTTGGCAGGTCACTGAGGAGTTAAAATATAATGCAGCAAAATCTACCTCATGCATTAGCTATGGCTACCCAGCATGCTTGTCATTTAATGAACCAAACCCCACCTGTAATAGAAGCACTGCATTTTCAACACAGAGGCTCTTGTTTTACCCAGTGTCTTGTACTAATTCCATATTTGGCTATGGTCTCGCATCTAACCAAACATACTTTAGTTTCAGTTTGATCTGAGAGCTTCATTTCCTCCTCAGTCCTGGGCGGGTAGAATGTGTTACTAATACAGAGACAGTAGTAACATGGACTTCAAATGGTTTCATCTCGGTCTCAAGCGCAGGATGCACACACGCCGCTGTATCACGACGTCAAAAAACGCTCCTGTAGACTCACCTCAAAGCTGCAGCACATCCTTATTCCAAACGCTTCTGCCTATGCACGGACGGTGCTGAAAGCTTTCTGGCTTTCAGGAACACCCTAAAACACTGTCTCAAACACCCTAGATCCTCCTGTATTTTGTTTCTCCTTTCCCTCGCTGGGAGGAGACGCTGCCGAGAGCGCCTCGATCAGGAAAACAACATGAACAGAGGGTCTGGTTCCTCCTCCCCATCAGAGACTCATGATGGCTTTGGCACTCCGTACGCAGATAAGGTTCTTTCCTCGGAGCAATATCCACCGAGAGCACGAAGTTGCCCCAGCTTCGTACTGTCCGTTATGTGCCACCGTGACACTGCGGCCGGGCAATAAAAACCGCAACGGTACCGAAAAGGAGAGGGAGCCTCCTCTCACCTTCCTAGTTAAAGATATGTGTGCCTACTTAACTCGAATAAAACAAGATCTGAGGCAATTTACAAGACGCGGCGCGGACTGCACGGCTAAGAAGCCTCCTTTCTTCCCCTGGGCAAGCATCTCCTGCCGGGGCCCTGTCAGGGCGCTCCCCCCGCGGGCAGGGCCGGGCCGGGCAGGCCAGGCCTGCCGCGGGGAGGCCACGCGTCCCGGTCCCGGGCTCAGCCGCGGTACTCACCGCTTGGAAACGGCTCCATTTTCCTCACGGAGCCCGCCCTCACCCGGCGAGAGCGAAGCGCTGGCGAGGAAGGAGAAGGCGACGCGGAGGCGCAGCCACAGCCGACTCTTCACTCCTCTTCCTGCCGCCGCATGCTCTCAAGACAGGAGCAGCCTCGGGCTCCGCCGGGCCGCTGCGGCCCCTCACACCGCCCCGACACCGCCCCTCCAGCGGCCGTGGGCACAGCGGGCTTAGCCCGCGGCTCCCTGCTCAGCAGCTTCTCCCGTCCAGCGACCCCCCACCAACCACCTTCTGCCCGGGCGCCGGCGCCTGCTCCCCTCTCACCCCCTGGCCGGGCCACGCTGCACCGCCTACTCCTCACGCAGACCCGCCTCCCCGCCCACATCACGCCCGGGGAGGCCGGGGCGGGCGCTTGATCGGAGGCAGGGTCCTGCGCGGCCCTCCGAACCCCGAGGGAGCGAGAGTCGGGATGTCGGTCTCCTGCCCTCTGCGCCGCTGGTCGACTCCGGGCGCGTCCGCCTAAAGCCGCGGCGCCGCCCCGCAGGCCTCCCTGTGGCCCCGCTGCGCAGAGGCCCCGAGGGCCGGAGCCGGGGCCGTGCCGAGCCTGGCCTGCATCTCACCGCCCTGCTCCCTTCGTCGCGATGTAACCGTGATTGTTGTTTGTAACCTCAGTAGCGCCTTGCGCGCTCCCTCCTTCCTGACCAGCGCGCTGCTGCTGTCACGTGACTGACTGAGTCCCAATTTTCTTCTTTAACATGGGAAAATTTTAACTGCTGATTGTTGGAAAAGAAGAAAATGGATGTTGATTAGTCCTGAAGAACTCAAAATCTAAAGGACCTATATTTATTTTGCCAAAAAAAAAAAAAAGGAAGAAATCCAAGTTTAGCTGTTCTTGGGGGAAGTCGGGCGCGAGAGCCAGCAGTCCGCTCCGCAAGAGCTCAGGCCCTATTCCTAGTCCTGTGCCTTCATAAACCTAGAACTTTTTCACACCCTTAGTGTGTTTCACACGCTTGACAGCCCTGTAGCATAAACTAGGTCATAGTTACATTGCACGCTAAGTCCCTGGAGTTTAATACTAGCCTTAATGTTGAGCACAGAGCTATATGAGTTTTAATGACCATTTACTCAATGGTCATTAGACATTAGAACATCGATGTGTTCTTAGACGCTCCTTAATATCTGACAACACCATGTCCTCAAAAGAAAACCTTACATTATTATTAAATCAACAAAGCATTTCTTCTAATAGCATGAGATGTCCTGAAACCTTTCTTTTTTAAGCACTGACCCTGTCTGACCTATATTTAATTGTATTAAGGAAACGCCAACAACCATGTAGCTGACTCTGAAGTGCTGGGATCCTACACAGTGTCATGCAGAGACTGCAGAAAGGCCTGAATAACTTCTTTTTGAGCTCCTCATCACTTGCTTTCACCATTCTTCATTTTCGCCAGTCCAAATCCTAAATTAGCATGATGCATCTCTGTTAAACAGAAGAGATAAAATAAGACCAAGCTCCATTACATGTGCAAAAATACCCATATCTGGATTTTCCTGTTAAAATCAAGTTTTAAAAGAATTCGTATGATGAAATTAGGTACACAGGTCATTTCACAGTAGCACCTATTTTAATCTGTCCAATATTAGAAGAAGGGTTTCAGTGTAATTTTTATATAACATCATTTGGAACAGAATTGAACAGAATTGAAGCTCCAGATTTGTTGGAGTTGTTAAAAAGTTAGATTTTCTACAGTATGATAAAATAAATCTGTGTCCAAAAGTTGCAGATCATTTTCATTACAAAATACAGTTTTTAGTTATAGTTTAGTGGTATGAATGATTGATAAAAGTGAAGAATGTTAAATTGGTTCCTTTTTCAGGCCTTAAGTCAACTATTACCACTATTTCTTTTTTTTTCTTAAGATGCAGAATAAAGCATTTCTTTAATTGCTCAAAGCCCTAAATATATCCTTAAAGCATCTGCAATGACTTATATTTCACCTTTGTTCAGTAGACTCCGTTCAGCAATATCTTAACTGAGTCTTTTCCATGGGATAAAATATGATTGCTAGTCTCTTTCTCATCTTTGAAGATCTGCTTTCCGTAAAGAATGCTTGAGATATTTCAGCTTTTAAGCAGCAGGAAACATGACTCAGACCTTCTTTGTTCTAGTTTGTTTTTCTGGTAAGAGGAACAGAGAGTTGGCAACATGAACATGACAAGTGTCAGGCAGACAGTTGGGTGCCTTTGACACAGTGGAAAGTCTCCAATTGTCTTCAGCCAGATCTGCACATAAGAAGAAGCTACACTGTAATAGGATGTAGAGCTTTTTAGTTGAGAAGTTGCCAGGACTCCGCGGGTTTGAAGACAAGGGAGTTACTTCATCAGTCTTGCTAAAACATGTCAGAGGTAGCTCAGAATCAGGTGTGGGAATGGTGAACCATTTGGCCGATGACCTTAAAAGACGAAAAAATTGCCCCAACAAGTACTTGTGCCTAAAGCTTGAGCAGAGGTAAGGTACGGGGAAGTTCTCTTTATTCCTCAACTGAAGTAGTTAATACTACTGATTAATGTGTTAATTCCCTCCTTAAGGTAAGGCTTTGTATTTAAAGCTAAAATTGTTTCATTGTTGTGCACATTACTCTGCATAAACAACATGCTCATCCCCTGCCAGCAGGAACTACAAAAAGAAAGCATAAAGTGTTGCCAATGTTTTGAGCTCTGATTTAAGTATATATTCAGCAGCTTGAGTTCTTTTCATTAGCCTGTAGTGAATTTTCTGGTGTTTTATTAATTCCACTGAAAGTCCATCCATCATATGTTGGCAGTGTTCCTTTAAAAACAAATCTTTGACAAAGGCAGGGAACAAATAATCTGATAACACTATGTTGAAGAGACATATCACTGTTTCTAATTAAATGCTATAATTACTCTGCTTTTTAAAGAAAAAGTGAAAACAACTTCAGAGATCAATTTTCTAATTTTCTCTATTTTAAGTAATACTTCGTGCTTTTAGCCCCCTTTTTATTCCTGTTAGCTCTTCTAAGCAATAGATTGGACTGAATGGGGCTTGTGGGCTGCTGCTTGATGCTACTTATGCTTGTATTGTGAGAAACTAGTTATAGAAATGTTACTGGTATTAAAATTATAGTCTACATCCTGTCCATTGGAAAGTCTCTGTCCATACATTTATTCCACAACCACATTTAAGGAAAACAGATTTCATGTGATTCTTGTTATTAGAGTAGTAGTGTAATTACAAGATTTCTGCAGAGAAAGTCATAGAATCACAGAACTGTAGGGGTTGGAAGGGACCTTCAGAGATCTTCTAGTCCGACCCCCCTGCCAAAGCAGGTTCACCTACAGCAGGCTGGACAGGAACACATCCAGGTTGGTTTTGAATATCTCCAGAGAAGGAGACACCACAACCACTTCAGGCAGCCTGTTCCAGTGCTCTGTCATTCTTAAAGTACAGAGGTTTTTCCTCACGTTGAGATGGAACTTCCTGTGTTCCATCTTGTGTCAGTTGCCCCTTGTCCTGTCACCGGGTAGCACTAAGAGCTTGACCACATCTTCTTGACACCTGTCCTTTAGATATTTATAAGCATTGATAAGATCTGCTCTCAGTCTTCTCTTCTCCAGGCTAAAGGTCTCTCAGCCTTTCTTCGTAAGAGAAGTGCTCCATTCCTCATCTTTGTAGCCCTCTGCTGGACTCTTTCCAGTAAGTTCACAGTTCTTCTTGAACTGAGGGGCCCAGAACTGGACACAAAAAAGGCAATGCAGTCTGAGTCACAAAATAGTACAGTAAATAGTCACGCGTAAGATACATATTCACACATACACGTATGCAAACTTTGAAGCTGGTGGAAATGGGAAGAGACAGTTCTTGGTGGTGTACAAAAACGATTTAAAAATCAACATTACACTTGGCCAGCACTACACTTACTGGTAGATGGTATATATGTGAATATACAGACAATCCCGATAGCTAAAAAGCAACAGGGCTTACTAGAGGGATACCACTGTTGGATAGTAAAGTTGGTATGGATTAGAAATTTGTCATCTCCACACCTCTGGCTCCAAAGATAGGGAATAATACCAGTTATTAAAGCACCGGTAATGCACAAAAAATGTTTGTGGATATAAGACACATAAGACTGAATAACAAAATTTAATCTGTAACAGTTTTCAAGTATTGATAACTCTTGCACTAAAAAAAATGTCATTTTGTGGTTTAGCTTCCCTGAGGGGATTTCTCTGAAGATCTCATGCTCCTGTGCTGGTGCTCCCTTTTTGTCTTGGCACCTTTCCCTCTAGTAGTTCCTTCAAGACTGAATCATACAGTGAAACAAGATATTATCATGTGACTTAAAGGAAAAAAAAATAAAGTATAACTTATTTGAGAGTCGAATAACATAAAATGTCAGTCTCAAGGGCTCAGAGTTAACCGGTTTTGTCTATTTTTATTCCTTTATGCAATGTTTTAAATGCACAGATTTAAAAAAACTTTTTAGATAGCCCCCAGTTTTCAAGACTCTCTGGATACTGTGTTAATGGGCCACACTGCTGATATGAACGGGTAGCCTGACAAAGCTCTATTGTACTTCAGTGGTTTTACAATGAATTACAAAAACCAAGGATTTAACTCCATAGCTTCTAGACTGAAGATTAGTCTACACAGTATTGGAACTGAGGAATGCTTGGTAGGGTAGCTGTCTGAAACGCAGATTACGTATTTTGAAACATCAATGTGCTATGAGGTGATATAATACTAGGAATATGTAATATAATCACCATGTAACAATGTCAGGGGTAGTCAACTGCATGTTCAACAGCTGCCTCAGTTCATTTAGTGCTGATACACAGCAGTATGTTTCAAGTGTAGATGATGCTTGAAGACTGCCAAATAAGAAGACAAACTACAAACAAACACAGTCACATCAATATGAGAAGGCAAAAAACATCTCCATAGGCAGCAGACAAGGTGTCACTTCCATAATTTAACAAAAAATTTTGTGAGATGAGCATGTGCCCAAAGGACGCTGGTATCTAATAACAGCTTTGCCTCATGCAGGCTCTTTCCATGGCAAAGCCTTCTGGGCACACACACATGGAGCAAAGCATTTATTTACACGCAGAGAAATCTGAGCTGATCATAAACAAGTCAGGCTGGGGCTGGGAAGCAATGGGAGCATGCTGCCTCCTCGAGACAGTCAGTTCTATGGCACTAATGTGGCACCTGAGCTGCAATAGGCACTTGGGCTAAATTAAATTGTCTTCTGAGAAGACAATGGAGTCTTCTGCAAAGGAGCTTCCTTGCATGCAGATTCGCCTTCGAAAAAGGCTTGTGAACTATGTTGCTTAGCTTCTTACAAATCCAAGTGAAAAAGAAATCAGGTAGAAAGATGAAAGGTACTTAGGCACATAAGAAATACGTTCCTATGTATGTTCTGAAGGTTTTACAAAATGTAGATTGGTTTGATATTTGAATGTACTTAGTTTTATTTATCTTTGCTTCATCTTACCAAAAATACTGTCTTACCAAAAAATAGTTGCCAAGCCATTGAAAAGAGATTTCATCTTTATTCAGTTATGGTAAGATTCTTACAAAAAATTAGATTAAAAAAACATTAATACCTGTGTTTACACCAGCAAGATTAGATGATGTCACATCAGGCTTATTTTAAATCTCCCCTTCAAATGTCAACTAACAGGCCAGAAACAGAATATTTTCAGAACAAACTTAACCTGGCATGTACTTGATCATATTGAAATACTGTTACTTGCCTAACTACCTATGAGATCCAGTTATTGTTTGTTGTATTTCATCATCTTGTGGACAACATATTTGAGCTACAGAACAAATATAGGCTTCAGCTATTAGGAAGTTGGAGGCATCTTGACATAAGTCTTGTTCATTTAAGGGATAGTGATAGAGATAAATAGTAAAAACTTACAGGAAAACTCAGATAACTAGTAAAAACTTACAGGAAAACTCTTGCACTTACTTGAACCAGTTGAGAGTTTTTGCAGTAAACTATACGTTTTTGGGAAAATATTACTTGCCAAACTGATTTTTTTCCCCAGAAACCTACTGTTACCAACAAAATATTAGTTCGAAAAGATTTTTCACATTATACATGGAATTAATATCTGAATCTAAAGATAGATTAATCTAACCAATTACGTGGCATTTACAGTAGTCATCTAAAATGCAGTTGTGTTAGGATATGCCTGCATTTGATATTTAACTCAGCCTTGAAGAAGGCAATCCTCACCTGTCCTGACTAAGAAGAACAGATGATTTCTTATGCTGTCCACTCTGTCCTTCTTTCTGGTCTTCTCACTATAGGCAGAAAATGGAGAGCAGGATGACTGGAAACAGAGAATTGTAGAACTTGCATGGGCTATGTCCTCTGGCTTGATGTGTGCCTGTAAAATCAAAAAAGAGAGCTGATCCTAGATCTAAACAATCATTTGATCTGCCAAGATTTTGCTGAGCGATAGTAAAGGTCAACTATATGATTGTCCGCAAAAGTTGGTGTGAACTTGAAGACGGCAAAGATGTGATTTTAGGCCTTTTTGTCTTAGTTAATACACTAATTTTCACAGTCTTATAGTCAGTGTGTTTCATGTCTGAGGCTGCTTTAAGGTCAAAATCTTTTCCTAATAGATGACTTACTAAGGTCACTAGTGAGATAGATGGCGTGATTCTGCAGTTCTGAGGTTGTGTCATCTAGTTGCATTTGCCACCTCTGAGTCAGGTAAAACAAGGACTGTATTATGAGCAACCAAGCCCTAAGTAAGTGTCCTGATTACTAGCAACTGAACAATATAAAACCTGCTCTTGTTTTTTTTCTGCAGAGGGAGAATAGCTTCTAACATTCCTAATTCATCCTTACATAAACACCAATATTGTTTCTAATTTTCAGATAAGTTGTCATTCAAAGTTTTCTCCTTTCAGTCCTGATGTTACACATTTAGTAAAAATTCCTGATTAGTTTATTGGGCAGAAAGTAGATGGGGAAATGTCATCAGTAGTAAAAAGTCAGGCGATCAGAAATCTTACCACAGCTTAACAACCTACGTTCAAGGTAGATTCACTTAATGTAGTTTATTTATGAGACTACATGTCTGCACACAATCATTTATCAAGTACTTGCTGATTCAGCAGTAGCTCATTATGTCATTGTAACTTGATCTCTGCCTTGATCTTTCTAAGGCTTCAGAGTAGACAGGTGTAGCATTGTCAGTGAAAGTCTTTTCTTTTCAGAATTGAGTTCACCATCTCCAAATACATCACTCTACAGTTGTTTGCAGTTACAAATACAGAAGATGGAGAAAAATTACCCAATGGAAGTGACTGGCTGTTGCCAATGGCAAGCCTTCTGATTCTGAATGAAAACTGTTTGACAATGGTATTCAGAATTGGCAGAACAAATTGGCAATGGCCAAGGGGAAAAAACAGCTCTAAACAGGCCGATTTGTACAGACAGTGAGTAGTATATTTTCTCATCCTCCCAGAGAGGACTATTAGGAGATCTAATTAGTTGTAAAATTTTCATCATATTAAATGTAAAGAAAATATTGCTGTGTACAGTAGCATTTCTCAGACGCTGGGACCCTGAACTTCACAGGAAGTGCAAGGTATCAGATGCTGTCAGGAAGCATCTCCTCACTTCTCCTTGTTTGTTAGCAATTTGCTTTCTCCAGGGCATACAAATGAGAACTATACAGCTGTAAAGACTGGCTGTAGGTTTCTACATCAGCTACCTACCTTTACTTGCTAGTGGCAGAGCACTTCTCCAGCAGAAAAGAATGACTATGATTGCATGCAGCCACTGAAAGATAGCTGATTCTCACCTCTTTCCAGCCAATGCTAGAAATCATACCTAAGCTAAAAGCAGATGAACTTGCAAAACATCTGAAGAACAGTGTCTCTGTGTTGGAAGTGGCAAACCAAAATCTTAAAGAAGGAAGCAAAAAAAAGCCAAAGCTTACGTGGAAGATGAACCGTACATAATGATGTAAAAACAAACTAGAGATAACGGTGTGATCAGGTGACAGACACAGTATCTCACAGCTCCAGAAACCCTAGAGTAAGTTGTAGCGCACATGACTTGGGAAAAAGGATGTTTCAAATTAGGCATCCAGACTGAAGCATGTAAAGTCCTTAGACATTTTGAACACCTATCTGCATAGTCTTAGCATTCCATTGCGTGAGGCTGCTGTATGCTTTATGAGAGCATGCTTTCACAGAAATAAATCAATTTCTTTCTATTAAAAGCCTCTATATGTCAAGTTACAGCAATCTTAAATGTAAGAGTCAAAGCTTTTTAACTCCTGACTAACTTGAATGGCTTATATAGGGTATTTTGTTGTCTAAATGCCTTTAAGGCAACCAAACAATGAAAGCCCTCTAGAATGCTTGCTATGGGCTCTTGAATGAGCCAGTTGTCTTTTTGTGCTTTTACACATTGATCTGGGGGACAAGGGGGTGGGGGGAAACAGCGTGTGATATTGTACACTGTTTATCTCTCGTATTAGTACTTACTATTTCAACAATTCTGAATTAACAAAGTGAGGATACACACTGTAATTTCAGATGGGGAAGAAGCTGAATTAAGAATCTGCCATGTAGGAAAAGCATTAAAACCAGCATATTCTTCTCCCATGTTTCTGACAGTGAATTTTTATTCCAGTGAATTTTTCAGGCTACCGCTGAGAGGAGAGTCCATTTTAGACCACTGTTACAGAGAAAACTTTCAAGAGGGAGTTTAAATAGATTGTAAAGTTTTCTCAACAGAAGGAAACGGGGGGGCTTGGGGAGAGACAAATGAGGAAATTATTTGACCTGAAGTCAACGACAGAGCCAAAAGTAGAATTAAGATCCTTTCACCCAAGGTCACATGTTTTCTACTGAACAACTACTCTGTAGCAAGTCACTTTCCTATGGAAGCACCTCTTTTCAATCTATTTTCTATGTTCTTTGTCCTTACAGTTGAGACAATTCAGCCTGTACCCAAAAACTTTTAGCAATATCGCATTCATTTTCTTCTGTTATGAAAACCATAAAGAAAATAATAATAATTAATTTGAACAACAGAACAAAAGGAAATCGGAAAAAATATGTACTCAATTTCCTACAGCTAAGCTATAAACAAATTATATTCCCAGGCCAGTATTTACAGCATTGTATTGTGGCAAGACTAAGCCATTCATGGCCCTTTTTTGCAGCAGATGCTCTTTCCAAACATACTTGACAGTTCTGAACCAGGGAGAACTGCTCAAATTTCCTTCACTTTTTACATGTACATTTGCTCTTGCCAGCTTCACCAGATTTGACTATTTGTCCCAAGATTTTCTTTCTGGATGATTGCTCTACCCAAATCACCACCACAAGGGAGAAAAACACTGGAGTATCTGGTTAGTTACAGGGATGAAAACCACACTGTGCATTCAAAAGGTATGCTGCATGTGGAAGACTGGACACTACTGTTGCAGGCAAATTCTGCCAACAGGAACAGAGACCCTGTCAATCTGGTGGTAACTAATACAATGGAGATACTGCTCCAGGATTTGGTTCACTGGCTCCTCATCATCATCATACTGTGGGTGATAGGGGATGGAAACAGAGAGTTGCACCTCCAGAGCCAGGTAGAAAACTAGTCCCCATGATTTGTCACCATGCTGTCCTGCAGGCCGTGGCAATGAGACACATGCTGCAGCAACAATCATGCTGTCCATGGAGGGTGCATCCAATGCTGCATGAACTCAGCCTTGGAAAACAGAAGCAGCAGAAATCAGTTACGAACCTTTAAAGCATGAATTAATACTATGCTGAACATCCTAAATTAGGCCATGCAAAGAATAGATTTCGTTCCAGATCAGCAAGTTCATCAATATGGGCCTTCTGATTTTAAGGGCTTCCTTCTAGTTTATTTTTTTGGAAGAAGATACTCTCTAAACACATTAGGGGATGGTTCTGTGTGTCCCAATCTTCCATAGTCAAAATGAGTTTTATTTATACATTTGTTTTCTCCAAGTAAACAAGTGACCTTAGATTCTTTTATTTTTTTCCCTCTATAATACATTAAATCATTTACAGATACATATGGTCTTGCTGGAGAAGTATTTTACTGCTCTTACATTGAACACAGGGGGTGAGGTCCAGGGCGTGGCTGAGTGAGAGCCATCCTTCACTGTAAAGACGATGGCTATTTATATACAGTTTCGAAACACGAGCACATGCTCCTGTTTGGTTATTCTCAGCAAGATGCCTTCACCTTATGCTGTATTGTAAAAAGAACATGGGGCTATAGCTCCTGACGCCTGGATTCTTGTGTTCTAAGATCAGCCCTTCATTTACCTTATTTCAATTATTTTTTTTTTTTTGCTTAAAAAAATATCTGGACTCAGTGTTCTCATTGACTGAGAAGAAGATTAAATTCTGCATAAAAATGCAATCAAGGTATCAAAACTATGCATTGGAATTAAGAAATTATTTTTACAACTTTTACTTAAGTCAAACAGTGGGTAACTCTTCGAGAGAATAATTGCCCGTTCTAGATTTTACAGAAAAAATGAAAATTAAAAACTCATCTAAGGAAGAATGACTTTTATTACCCTTTAAAAAGATTCAACATGTCAGAATTTTTAATTTCCTACCCAGTAGTCAGTCTGTATTTGCCAAAAAAAGTGTGTCAGATAATTATAAAGATAGCATTAAACGATAATTATTATGGAATGTTTCCTACCTTATTAATTCATTATCATCTCTGCTACTTGATAGAGCTGAGTAGATCTTTCTCTGTTCAGCAACAGATACAAACACTTTGTATCTGTTCAAAGAAAACTCCAACCAGCCGCTATTTTGCCTCCAACAGGGTACACAGTTCCAGGGACATCAGACATAATGTTACTGAAGAGGAAAGAAAGTTTCATTTGGAGATGTGGTCTAGTGTTTTTGAACAACAGTGGAAGAATGTTAAAATAAGGATCTGAATCTTTCTGCAGTGATTATCGCATCCTAACATGCAGGAATTTTCTACACTCGAAAATTGAATACCATAGTTTTAAAATAGTCTTGTTATTAATACGTATCTGTCATGACAAAAAGGTACTTTAGTATTTTGCAGATGAATATGTGTCCATAAATTATACAGTTGTCACCTCCCACTCTCAGTAAAGAGTGGGGGTAAGTGACTTCAGATTCGTAAATTCCCAAAGTAAAGGACTAAAGTGAGATAAATCTCAAGGTCCATATACAAACATTTATTAGCTTCCCAAAATGGTTAGTATAGGTCTTAACAAGGCCACAGTAATTGGTTACGTATATAACAAATGATGGCAAATGGTGAGGTATGCATTGTGTTACTTAACAGCAGGTATAGGACAACTTATGGCAAGCGGTACTTAAGGTCATACTTAAAGTCGTTACTCAAGGTCATGGCTTAACAACCCTAACCGTTACTTAACAACTCTAAGAGAAAAGAGAAACTGGGGGATAGAGAAAGGAAAAGACAGAGAAAAAGACAGAGATAAAGAGATCACCAGTCCTGGTTCCAGCGTCTTTTTTAAGGAACGTTCCCAGGCATAATCTTCTTTCTTGGAAAAATCTTCCCAGGCACGATCTTCTTTCTTGGGAATAATCTTCCCAGGCACGATCTTCCTCTTTTGTTTCTTCTTTGTTCCCCCTAGGGGCACTTATTTTCCCCCGTTTGTGTTTGCTGAATTGGCATGGTCCACCCCCCTTGCCGAGGACAGCCTCTTCTCAGGTTTCTCCCTTCTCCCAGGTGACGTGTAGCATGATTTGGGTGGAGAGACGAGTGCCATAGTCATACATGTTTAGCTGTTGGAAACCTGGATGGGAGCGAAAACACTCTGCTGAGCAGGGAAGAGGTATTCGGGCAGCCCTCTTACCATTTACCTAGTTCAGCTGTTCTCTATTTTTTTTCTTCTCTGTTTTCAATGGTTTGAGCCCATCCACATTCATAGAACCTACTGCCCTGTAACTTGTAATTCTAGAGCTAGATCCAGTTCAACTCCACCAACTGAGAAAGCCACTTCTCATTTTTGTGACTGTAACTGCAGCCTGAACAAGGTGACTTGTAGAGGTGCTTTTCCCGGATGTGTGATTACATTTCAGTGAAAAATAATACACGTTTTTGAAATAGCCCTTTAACATGCAACCGGAGCTAGAAGCATCCTTCCAACTTTGCCTCATTCTTCCTTCCTGTTTGCAGGTAAGGCTTGATGAAAACTACTGTAATTTTTTTGATGGCACCAGAAACAATATTTTTGTGTGTCCTCAGTTAGTCTAGAGCAATTCTAGTAAACTGGTGTGTTTGATCTGGTCAACAAATAAGACTAGAATTGTACCTTTGGTTATGTGAGATTGAACTGAAATCATGCAAATGAGGGTCAACTGCTTTTTGCCTTGTTTCATTTGAGGGTTTTTTTTCCTTCATTGCTGTTTCCAGAACTATGTAGCACAGCAGGTATTACCAGAGTGCTGGAACACATAGAACAACCAACACAGCATCAATCACCATCTCAGCTGCAGGACAGAGCCCTTCCCCGCACTATCAGACGTGCTGCAAACTGCTTCGTGGAGTTCTTAGTTGCAGCTCTAGGTACCTTCGTTTTCTCAGCACTCCCGAATGTGCCTTCCTGAAAACGCACGGTGTGCCATTCTCCTGGCGTCACCAAAGCTGCGGGGCTGCTGTGTCTTTCCAGCCTGCAGCATGTGGGCACCCTTCCTCCACAGTCTGCACTTCTTCTACAGCCGTGTGCCACCCAGCGGCTGAAGCAGGAGGCCGCCTCCTGCCAAACGAACCTTTCCTGCCTTTAAAGAAACGATGCGCCAGCCAAACCCGGAGCAATTATGGCGGGGACTAGTGCGATTATTCTTTGTTTTAGGTAAGGCTTAATTCTAATTTAGTGTTCATCGTATCGTATGTTTTTTCTTCATCTTGAGTTTTCTTCTTGACGAACTGGTGATTTCAACAACTTCAAAGAGGAAAACACAAACCGTGTTCAGCCTCCTTGTGGTCATTTCCGGTTTTGCAGTTTCTCTCTCCAGTTGCATTTCTTCTTGCCTTACTTAATCTTAATTTCCCATTTGTCCTCCTTTTACCACCAACTGGAAAAGCTCAAATCTAAATGCCACATAATTGGCACCACCCCTAGACCCTGCTGCCCACATAGCACTGGAGGGAACCCAAGTGTCTGGGATACCCTGCCCCCAAACTCTTATTCCTTAATATTCCTGGTGGAAAAGAAACCAGTGTCCAGCAACTGCACCCTCTTTTGAGAGTACTTAACCCTTGTGTCCTCCGCTTCTCAGAGAAACCAGGTGTCCGGGATCTCACATGCCACATACCAGCCCTTCCCCCAGGCTTGCTGCATTCCCACTGCTACAAAAGGCACAGATGTTTTGGATAACCTGTCCTACAGACACCTATCTCCATCTGGCACAACTCCTCAGCACTGTCTGTGAAGGAGGGTGTAAAGTCTGCTGTGAGAAGGGCCTGAAGGTGTGTGCAAGAAGAAAGTTCCTGTAGCACAGGACAGCCATCCTGGATCCACTACTCTAACATCCTGGCTTCAATAGCATCCTAGACACAGGTGTTAGGGAACCTGTAAAAGAAGCTGAGCACACACAAATTATTGTTTTGCTTGACGAACTTTCTTGGGTTATGAGGTTAAGCAGTTATGTGTCTCCTGATTCCAAAGATCCTTGTGCTCTAGGCAGCTCAGTAGCCCAGGAAATAACTTCAAGCACATGTCAAATTTATAATAGATTTCCTCTTTCTGTAAGACTTTTTTTTCATCTGCCCAGAGTTTTGTTTGTAACTGGCACTGCTGTGTACTTCTGAAGCTGAAAAAAAATAGTGAAATTGTCTAATAAAACTTGGTGAAGAGTGGAAGATAATAAAGACATGAATAATGGCATGTTCTTTGATGAACATAAGGTAAGCTTTTCCTTATAGTGAAGTAGTGGTATTAGAGACACTGTAATTCTATCAGCCTTAAATTTTTCCTGTGTTAGCTCTGATGACAGTGAGTTCTGAGACCGTTTTGATTTGCGTTCGATTTTTTCAGAGGCTCTTTGTAGTTTTGAAAGGTTTCCACTCTCTGCCCTTGATCCAGAGCCAAAGAAACACAGGATCTTGTATTCCTATTTCTTTTTCTCACTGATGCTATAGACAGTTCCAAGAAATAGCAAGGCCACAGTGGCTGACAAGTTTTATGTAAGCTTAGAAGACAGCCTGTAATGTTGCACTTCTTTGGTACTATTGGACATATGAATTTGTTCCAGCAGGTGAATGCAAGCAGTGACACGTGGCTCTGTCTCATCTTGCCTAAGCAATCATTCCAGCACTAGAAATCTTTCAGGTCTGTAATTAAGAGAGGAAACACTCTTGACACTACTCCCTAGGGCTTTGTGCTCTTTAGTTGATTCCTGCTGCACTTGGTCTGCCCAATAGCTGGCCTCCAGATCCCAGCCTCCCCTGTTGCTGGTATCTGGATGTGTACACCCCCTGATCTGCTATGCCACTCCAGTAGCTGGTACAGACCCCCTTATTTGCATGCACACATGCACATGCATGCACTTACAGCCCTGACTGGGATTCCCCTACTCCCTTGAATAAACAACTCTCTGATGTGGTTTTACCCTTAAGAACACACAGGCACAGACACCAAGCTTGCCAGCAGGCTCTGTGGTCTTGTCAAAATGATGTCTGAGACCCCAGGACCTCACAGAAATACTCAGAGCCACCTTGGAGCCCACCTGGAGGCACCTGGTAGTGTCTGGTGCACACAGAAAAGCACAAGGAGGTCCCTGGAGCACAGGAAGGCACTCCAAGGATGCACTCCAAAAAAAAATAAATCCCACTCCAAGGGATGCACTGGAAAGTCCTCAGAGCCTCCCAGGACACAGAGAAAGGCCTTTGGAGGACACTGTCTGCAAAGAAAGGCTGTCAGAGGCCCATGGATCTAGTAGAAAGGCACTCAAATGCTCCTTGGTCACAAATAAAAGGCATTCAGAGAGCTCTGGAGCACTAAGAAAATTTAATGAGTGCCTCTGGGGTGCACAGAAAGACCCTTGGAAGGCAGTCATGATGGTTTGCGTGGACTTTGACAAAAAAAAGGAAAACAAACAAAAAAAGTCATGAAAGTCATTCCGCTTATTCTACAATTCTTCTTACAATGCTAAAGAGCTGGGGCAGATGAAAGATCCCCAGAAACTTCTGGTGTGCAAAACTACTGCAGTACACAACACAGGGCTACCGTCTTTTAGAAAGCATCTGTTCTATCCATTGATTGGACTGCTCCACGTTTTTACCCAGAGTCCCAAGCCCAGAGAGAGGAAAAGAGAATGGAAAACAGAGCTATCCCCTTCCTATGTTTTAACAAGTATTAAAAAGCCTGAGCTGCTTTCTGTGAAATACCTGTCTCCAACATAGGCTATCCAGCAATACATTGAATATCCTGCAAGGACAGCAAGACTTATTTAAAAAAGCTTTTCCTGCACGTCACCTTGCTATTTACCAAAAATGTTCACAGTTATATGAAACTCTACTCCAGGATTCTGCTAGAACAGCCACTGAAGAGCACCACATCAACTCTTAGACCCTTACTGCCAACACTGGGGTGTTACAGAGAGAGAACAGCACATATGTAAAACATAAAGTATAAATGACAAGGAATGAGCAATTGGACATCAGGGAGCAGCAAGAACAGGGCTGCTCTACAAGGGGCAACAAACTGAGAGCAAAGGGTGACCACAGCACAGGCAGCACCCTCCCCTGTAAAGGGTTCCATAGCACCTAACCAGGGCAGCGTTGCTGGGTCCATTGACAGTCCCAGACAAAGCGAGCTAAGAGACCAAGTGTAGGGTCCATTCAGCACATCCACTTAGAAACAGCAGGCAACAAGACTGGAGACAGGCTTACCTTCTCAGGGCAGGACTGGGTGCTCAGGGCTGAGCTTAAATGGCCCCCTGGGCAGAGGATGCATGAGTGAGGTTCCCATGAGGCCACTTGGGACAACTAAGGCTTACTAGTGCCCTCAGGGCCTTGACATTATGGTAGTTGATAAGCCATAGGAAAATACCAGACCTAAGGAAAGAAACATTAAACTGTATTGTACTTGCTTCACTCTGTGACAATAGTGCCGTTTCATGGTCAGGCCGTTCCTCTGAAGTGATAACATACAGCTTGACAATCTTGCTCATTTAGATGACAAAACCAAACTCCCCACTGTATTGTTTTAAACCAGTCAGGTGTGAAGCTGGAGTTGGGGGTTCTCCATTAAGGTCCAAGACCTAGGCAGCTTCAAACAAGAGTTCATCTATTGTAAAAGATGAAGTAGGCTGTGCCTCTGCCCCACCTTGGCTCTTTTTGTCTCTCTCCTCCTGCTGTCAGAAAGAGGCCCAGAAGCTGTTTTCCTGCTTCCATCTGTCTGCAAAACTGCTAACACTAATGTCTTGATAGAGGACCAGCTTTTATTCTGCAGATAGGAACTGGCAGAGGTGGTTGAGGCAAGAGAACACTGAACAAGACCTGATGGAGAGGGAAAAGCTAGTGGAGCACACTAATGATGCACAGGACTCGGGAACACAAGGGCAGGGAGGTGTGTAGCACTTGTTTATGGACACAGACCTTCTATCTGCAAGGCTCCAGGAGCCACTGAGAGCCTGTGAGCTGTGACCCTGGCAGAGAGGGAGTGACTCTGGGACCCAGTGCTGGAATTGGAGCACCTGGACACTGCCCACCCACCTGACTGTGCTCAAGGAACTGTCTGGTCCCATGTCCCATTCTGGCTGTGCTCTCCAGGTGCTGCTGCAACAGGAGACCACTGGCTGCTTGAGCACCATGGTGTGGCAGAAGGTTATGCTTGATATTGCTGCTATGAGGGACCTGCCCCTGCCTCCTGGCTTGGTTAAAGCTTCCCCACTATTCATCCCTGTCAGCTCCTAGTTGAGAAGGATCCCTCACCCTGGGGTGACTGCCAATGCTGCCTGCTGGGCTTCTGTGCTCCCCTGCACTGAGCCCTAAAGTGATGGAGGCAGGAGGACAGAAAGGGCCTCAGGCCTTTGCAATGTCTCTGTGCTTTTCCCCCAAATGGCGAGGCAGGATATGGTGAGGTCATTGGACCAAGACTCCCTTAGTCCACACAGAGGCCAGCTTGCCCATGGTCTTGTCCTCAGGCAAAGACATGCACATCTGGCACTTAGAGACACCCCCAGTCCCACTGTCTCTGCAGCAGCTGGCTAGGACTCCCCTGGTTCCCCTAGCCAACTCCTGCTGTTGTCTCACCTGTATACACACACCTAGCTCCCAGGCCAGTTCAGCTAATTTCTGACTGTCTTGACATTCACTAGCAACCACACATTGCTAGGGTCACACACTCTGGTTATTGGCACAATGGACACATAAGCCCTCTGGCTCCTGGTCCCACTCAAGTGCCTGGCACTTGGTTTCACTTTCTCCAGTCTCTCCTATTGCTGTCACGCAGGCATGTGAGCCCTCTGGTCCACCATCCCATCCCAGTTGCTCATCACCAGAAGAGCCATGTAGTCACACTCGATACTTTCAAGGCCACCCCTGGCTACTGCCTACTGGCACCTATATGGAAAGATAGAAGCAGGTTACAGTCAGAAGACTGTATGAACTTCAATAGCCTCTCCACAACCTTGTAAATGTGAGCCCCCCCCAGAAAGCAGAAAACCTCACTAGATGACAGGTCAGGTCAGCAGATGGGATCCTCAGACCCCTGCACCAAGGAGTCTCTCATCACTAATACTCACCTTTGGTTCCTTGGTGTGGCTTACACTTAGCTGCTGGAGATGATCCATTTGACAGGAGTTTTCACTTTTTGACTTCATAGACACAGGCCTCTCCACCACTGATACAGGTTCAGCACTTGAAGCTGCAGGGTCTCAGAGAAGATCTGGTCAATATTTCTTAGCCTCTCTGATGTACAGTCTGCTGACCTCCTTCCACAGCTCCTTCACTTGGCACAGATCCTTCCTTCCCTCCTTCCTTCCCTCCCTTCCTCCTTCCTTCCCTCCTTCCTTCCTTCCCTAGTGCTTTTCTTCTCCAGTGGAAAGTTTACTGACATTCTAGAACTGCAGATCTAATACTTCTAAGACAGATCACCTGAAATTAGAACCAAAACTTTCCAACTTCAAATCATTCCCTTCTCTGATGCAACTGATAGGAAAGTAGCAATTTAGAAAAAGTTCCCAGGAAGCTTCCTTTTCTGGCAGTTCCATATGCAGTATAATGAGAGGTGTTTGTTGCTTTGTACCAACCCAGGATGAGTGAAAAGACCTTACAATTTTGTCAGTCCAATTTTTGTTAGTCATGTACCATGTGTTGTTCATTGACTTTCTAGTCTGGATGAAATCAGTTGCGAAACTGCTTGTACTGAAATTTTCCACGGAGTAATTTGTAATTGAGGTGAAAGGAATGTAAATCTGTGACTTTTACTTTTGGTTGTGTCTACAAAGATAGGCTTTGTTAAATGTAATTAAGTCCTTGAATACTGTTGTCCTTTTGGCACTGGTTGTCTGGACAAGCTGTATTAATCAATGTGCAAAAAACTCCAATGTGAATATAAAAATTAAGATTAATGTGAATAAATCCATGCATGTCTCCTTGTAGTTATGGAAAACACTTTTCTAAAAAATGTTAATCTATCTGTAATATCTATTCAGGTTCTTTTATATGCTCTTAATACTTAAACTCAGCGCCTCCGCAAGCCTTGCCAGAGGACAATATGTGTTCATTTATTCTGGTGCAAGCTTGTGATTGCAAAATAGCAAGTACTGAAATCCTTCACATGCTTCCTTTACTGTGAAAAACAGAAGGGAAGTGCCCTTCAGTCACAGTCACAGATCATTTCCTATAATAATGTAACATATAGATATGGTTGCAGTGGCATTTGTTAATTCTATACTATTAGTAACCATAATCACTTCTCAGAAACATTATCAGTACACGTTTCATAACATTTATTTTCACTGAACTAATGAAGTAAATACATGTTCTTGAACACACAATGAAACATTAATGGCAGCAGTACATCTTTCTCCTTAACTAACTCCTACATTTCAGGTCACTGCAGCAAGCAAGGATCTTCCAGACATTAACAAATGTGTCCCTGCAGCATTCTAGAGAACATAAATTATTAATCCTATTTTACATAGGGAAAATAATGAACAGAGAAGCAAAGTGCTCAGAGCTGCACAGGGAGCATTATGCAGAGGTGGGAACAGATGGCATTTATGCCACAGGCATTAACTCCTCCCTTTATTGTCTTAGCTTAGGTTCCTTCTCATAATTGAGACACACTCCTTCATACTCTTAACAGGTTGGCTTCAGCTCTGCCTGGGATCTGAAGAAGGGAAAAATAGCCTTGAGGAAAGGGACAGGGATTAGACTTGAACCCGATCTTGACTTTTCTCTGTAGGTAAGCTTACTTACAGAAAAACTGATTTCTGGGGAAGATGGTTCAGCCTGCGTAGTTAATCTCATGGTTTCACAGTGCCTGGGACACTCTGTATCACTCTGAAATAAGATGTGCCCTAGTTTACATTTACCGACAGCTCTGGTACCAACCTTTTCTTGTGTTGTATAGGAATTATGATGATATCAGAATTTTTTTTGAGTTTTGGAAACTATGCTGAGGCACCTGTGCCAGACCATATGTGAATCCATGTGCATTGGTCCAGCCATTAGTACCTAGGAGTGAGGCTTTGGGTATTTCTGCACTATGATACAAAGAGTAAACACTTTATGTGAAAGACCTAATGTTTGACTCACAGTACAGCAGAACTACGGCCACATTTATAGCCTGGAATAGTGCTGGGATAGCTATATTTTTGCAGCATAGTGAAGTCTTTGAATATAGCTAGTTGCAAATTTCTCAGCCAAAGTAGTTTTTGCCCTAGTGGAGCCTGTACTTAGACCTTCTGAGCACAGATAATTGGCTTATGTGAGCTTTTTCTGATGGTTCCAGATTGACTTAATCTGTCAAATCCTCTCTAAGAAATATGGGGTGAGCCCATTCCTTTTCAAAATAACAACCTGCTTTCACTTCACTCTCTGAAACTTTCTCCATGGGAAACATTTGACATATGAGGCACTGGGCACATCTGTATTGTCAAGACCATACAGCACATCCATTAGACCTTATTAACCACTGTGTTGCATTTCCTGAGTAAGATGCTTGACAGGATTGTCAGGCAGGTTATTTATTCCGTGGGAGCTGGCTGGGAAAGATGCTTTCTTTGCTGCTGCGTTGGGTTACGTCACATACAATGCTGAAGGAGCCTGAGGGAGCTGTGCAGGCCTCACACTAGGTTGTTAGTGCTGTACTGTTCCAATACTTCCCTCTGTGAAATTTAATCATCTTTAAACAGGGTAATAATGAAAACACTTGAAGCATAAAGTGGCCGACCCAGAACACCCCTGGGTGAAAGAGGGAGAGAAGCCCAACAACAAACTTTCTTAAATGACAGGAGGGTTCTCCAAAGTTGGGCCCTGACACCTCATGCACAGTTAATACTGTTTCTTATCCTGAGCAGCCACTTTGCTCTGTGTCTTCCCCATCTGAAACTCCCAAGCTCAAGCAGATGGGGAAGGTTCCAGGACCCAAAAATGGCCTTGGTGATTCATCAGTGTCTAAGCCTCTAAGCTCCAGAGACTCCTGGTTCAATACAGCAGTAGTCTTCTCACTGGCTTACATATTTTTGTAATACTGGGACACAACATAACTCTTTGTCACAATGGAGTTAAAAACAGAAATTCCCACTACCATTGCATCGTGTAGGAGAACTCTGTTGGGAGAGGGGAGAGGAAACTTTGAAAAATTATAGCCTTTACTGGAAAACACTGAAGTGGGCCAGTGGAAAGCATGTGAGAACAAAGAGAAATTGCATCATCTGAGGTCACTGGATGATATACTCATGAAATTTCTGATTACTCTCCCGTATGGAGGCACTGACAGCAGCAGAATATTTGCCCTCTCTGTTTACCTGGATCTACTTCCATTTTCTTGAATGTTTGGTACAACATGACCCGCAGGAATAGCAAGGACTGTGGAATGAGAATGCTCAAACCTGGTAGCTCTACTCACTCAACCCCATGCAATCAAAAAATGTGACAACTTAATGCGTGAAAAGAGTTTTCCTGTGGGGGAAGAACTGTGCTGCTCTTTCCTGTGATAAACACAGAATAGTAATATGCTACCTGCCTAGTTTTGAACAAAAGTAATTGGTGTAGCTCTAATGAAGGTGACGTAGAATAGGAAGGCCTTCAGCTGAGAGGCTAATGTCCATAGCCACAGGAGTTACCTGTTGTGGAAAGAAACTAAGTACTTAAGGAAATGACCAGAATCTTTGATTTGCCATTCAGGAACTTCTCCAGATTAAGGAAAAAGGAGAGTCAAAAGGGCTCTGCCAGACTGTTCTGAATCCTGAGACACTCCCAGGCTTTCCTGCCTGACTCACCACAGTGGATTTCAAAGAAAAGTACAAAGCCCAGCAGAAATAAATAATTGACTCCTGAATGTGTGACAAGGTGACTCATGACAGCCGAGCTTTTCAGCCAGAAGCAATGAGAATTCACTGTTCTACTACGCAGCCACGGGAAGCAAAGGCCATCTGTACCAAGGTAAAAAGAACCTTTGCTCCAGACATTTGGATTTTGGTTACTTCCATGCTATACTAACATCCTAGCTGAGAAATTAATAATGACAAAACAACTTGATGATTTAAGAAAGGAACAAATATTACTCACAGAATTCCCTTCTTCTGCATAGCCTGGAGAGCATAATCAGTATCAAAAGTTGCAAGGAAACCTTTGCATGATCCATATCAGCTACCGTCTTTACTGTTTGTAGACAAATACCTAGTGTATTGCAATGGTGAGTTCCCTTAAAAATCCAAATTACAAAAACTCAACATTAGTCAAGATACTTAATTATTTTTTTAAATAAGTTCGAAACATCAATCTCTAGCAGGAGATGAAAGGAGATGATAAAGAAATCTACTTACATTTATTTCATGCGTTGCTTGTTTCCCAGATTATTAGAATCATTTTTGAAAACCAAATGCAGAAAAGCCCTAGTGTATATGAAAGTGTGTAGGAAAGCCTATGTGTACCTGTTCATCCTAAGTCCATTTCACACCTTCATCCGCATACACAAATAGGAGCTTCCCTTGTGGTGCTAAAGTTCAAATATATGCGACCAGCTTGTGGAGCCTGTTGATTGACAGAACAAAAGACCAAGAATAAATAGGGAAGATTAGATTTTGGATTAGAGAGCGCAGCAGTAGAGTGTAGAGAGTGTCTCCAATATGGAGAAATAGACAGCTAAGGAGAAAAATGCTCAGGAGTTCATTTGATGCAATTTCCCTCTGAGATCACCCTCTTAGTTTAAAAGTGAAATTTCCTCTTCATGAATAACAGCATGCAAGGCAAATTCTCAACAGAAGTGAGATGGATTCATTGCTTTCTCTGACCTGTGAATACTCTACAGGATGTGAAAGTGCTCCATCTAAATGGTATTGATTATTTTTACAGCAAGGATCAAAGGCTCTTAGTGCTTTTTCCTCAGTACTGTGTTTTGTTCATTCTACCCTGGTCTTTCCAGCACACACAGCCCTGCCAGGACTGGGTTCTTTAGCAGCTTTGTAAATTTCAAATTCCTAATTTAGGCACTGTTACAGTCCAGCCTGTGGGTAGCTGGGGAAAAAAAATAAAAAGAAAAAAAAAAAAAGAAAAAAAAAAGGGAACTATTTCAGCTAGTCTGAATTCTTCTGCTAGTCTGTGTACTTCTAAGGTGGAGCAGTCATTTGTGTCTCTAAAATAACCTAGATGATAGACTCTGGTACTAATTTAGATGCAGAGAATAACCTAGATGCTGGACTATGGACATCAGCTCTCATAGACCCTGAGGGAGGATTAAAATCACACAGTGCATTTAAAAAGGTTCACACTATGAGCTCTGGACCAGAGTGGGGCTAAGGTGCGGCATTTAGCTTTGATATCTTTCCAAAATGTAAGTGCCAAGACATTCTGCAGACAGTACTCAGAGAGAGGGAGTAGACTGCAAACCTAAAAAAACTCTGCCCTCTGTGCAGATGCATTCCACCTAGCAAGCTGTCTATTGCTTAGATGTCTGTGTTACTGTTAAAGGATAGTCTCCCATGCAAAAATTACCAAGACAAGACTTGGTGTTAAGGCAAATTTGTGTGTGCCAGCAGACTGAACACTTTCAATTTCCTTAGAGGAAAATGAATCATTCCTTATGTTTATGAATAATGGCAATGACCTGGATATTATGTCAGCGCTGCTTTAAGGAAGTACCTTTCTGCTTCAGCCATCAGAAACTTACTTATATTGTTCCTATTTCTGGGAATCCTCAAAGCAGAGTGGAGGTGCAGTTTTGACAGCTCTGTCTTTATTAAGGGTGTAATTCAAGCCTATCGGATTTATAAATGTCAAATTACTTTTTGTCTTGACATTGTCCAATAACGTACCCAACGGACACACATCCCTGAGAAATGTGTTACCACACATGTGCTACTACCAGACATTTTCACTTTTAGAGAAGAAGAGGACAGGTTTGCCTAGTGTACTAAGTAAACTATCAGACAGGGAGATGTCCATTCTCCTTCAGACCAGTAACACAAATGATCTCTACCTCCTTGCCAGGAGGCTAAGATAGGAAAAGTTCACCTAAGGCTGACAGAATTGCACTGAATTCCTCACTGAATCTCCACCTCTGATGACCCCACTGTGATTACAGACCAGAAATAACAGCTGTAGAAAAATAAAGGCTGACAACATGTCTACAGTCAAGCCGGGGAACCACGGTCCATTTTCTGCTTCCTCAGAGTTGCTATAGGACTACGGATGTGTGACCCATACTCCGACATGGTACAGAACCTCCCTGTCACAAATGGTTGTTGGGGCTAGTCTGGGGCACAGACTCCATTTATTTTTTCCCAAAATCCAGTAATCTTCAGCTCTGTGCCATGACTCTGACAGATGGAATGAAACCTGCAGGACCTGTCAAAATGAAACTGTAAAGCCAACTGGGCACAGAATAATCACAACTGAGATTTAAAGAAATAAAAGAATTGGAAATTGGGGACTACCTTGTATAAAAATTCAATTCAGAGACATTTTACAGGTAGGCCAAACTTTTAGAACCACTATTCAGTGCTTGTCATAGCTCTAGAAACTTGCTTTAAGGCTCAGGTATTTCCTATTCCGAGTTAAGGGGAAGGGTGACATAGGTTCCAAATATGCATGAGGGTGAGATGTGAGTGTAACCTAGGTATTATTCAGAAAGAGCTGCAACCCTCTGTTGGCATATCTACTGCATCTTTCAGGAAACTTAGTGACAGCTGATTAATGTCACCAGCAGAAAAATGCCCATTTGTTCTGATTCTGGTTCTTAGATTCTGGTTTTCTTATTGTTTGATATATTGAGGCTCTCTTTCGTATGAGCTATCTGTCTACAGTAGATAACAACATGGGCTAGTAATAAGTCCAGTCATAAATTACTAGCCTGGAATCATGAAACTTTGTTGCATTTCAGCCTCTCCTGTTTTCTCTTGTTACTTAGTCGCTATGTATCACATCTTCCATGGTATTCTTCTATTTCTTATTCTTCTCCTGACTCTTCAGTCCCAAAAGCAGCTTCTAATTTATCTAATGCTCCAGACTACAGCCAGCAACAGGATTTTTCCTTTGACTAGAAAAACCTGACAATTTTTCAGAGGTTTCTTTAGAAGAATGAGCAATAAGAGCTAAATGAGTCTCTGCCAGTTCACTGAGTTCCAGTGGATAGTGCCATGCAAAGTCATTTATTAGAGGCCAAATAGTAACAACTCAAACAGACTAGGTGGGATATTCGGTACATGGAAAAAGTTGTGCAGCTTTCCTTCATTGTCTCCATTCATTTGAGCTACAACTGAGCCTCTG
This sequence comes from Chroicocephalus ridibundus, assembly GCF_963924245.1. Classification (NCBI taxonomy): domain Eukaryota; kingdom Metazoa; phylum Chordata; class Aves; order Charadriiformes; family Laridae; genus Chroicocephalus; species Chroicocephalus ridibundus. The sequence continues at coordinate 35,057,954 of NC_086316.1, read as the reverse complement.
ATATAGAAATAAATTACAGAAGAATGGGAATAATCCAAGGACACGTTTCCTCTGGTAATGTTTAGCATATCATTCACGCAGGTCACTGTCCTTTTTAAGATACATTAGAGATAGCCTTTCAAAATCAAGAGGGCTTTCTGTTTTCTCTTACAAGTAACCACAAAATACCTCATCTGTATTGTGCATTTTTTACCAAAGGAGTTTGAGACTCATTAAGTCTTTAAAAAAAATGCCTTTAAAGATGTGAAAGACTTCAAAACAATATATTCTGTTAAATCAACCTGCTTTTAGGCTTCTCTAAAAGAAGTTTTCAAGATTTTCTCCCAGCTTTCTATGAAGCTATTTCCAAAATTAACATTGTTATCAGGTGGAGAAACAGGATCTAAAATACTTTCTCTGGTATCCAGTTCTTTGTGCGCTGATAAGGACAAGGAGGAACATCTTGTGAGATGAGAAAAGCTCATTTCAAATTTTCTCAGACTGTAGCAATGGTGTGCAACAAGACAGGTCAAGAAAGATTATGAGACTTAAGCCACGTATGTCTCTCAGAATATTGTTGTCCTGATTTGAGGTAGGTCAGAAGTAATTTTCTTTTCAGTAATTTTACTAAGGTCAGGTAACTTTGTTATGTGCCACACTGTAGGACTGGAGTCAGAAGAGTTCAGAGTGGGGAGGAGCAGACAGGACAAGTGACCCAAAACTGACCAAAGAGGTATTCCACCCCATCTGCATCATGCTTAGTATAAAAGCTGAGGGATCAAAGGGGTCAGCCTCTTTCTTCAACGGTCAGCATCTGAAGAGGACTCTGTCTATTCAGCTGCCTTTGATTCCATTCCATGTATTTCTGAATCGAGATCCAGAATCCATTGCTGAGCACAGTCTGGAATTTTCCCAGTGCCTGCTGGCAACGTGATCATCATCCTGAGAGCTCAGTACTGGTTTTGTAGATGTATTGTGTATATTTCATTATTTTCTTATTAATATTATTATCTTTTTATTTGATTATTAATATTTCATGAAAGTAATTTTAGTTTTCTTTTCAACCCGTAAGTCTTCTCTCCCTTACTTTCTCTCCCTTCTCTCCTGGGAAGGGAGAAAGAGATTAAAAGAGAACATCTGTCCTTCGTGTAGTGGCCAGCCCAGCCCATACCATGACAATTGTCAATGAGCAACAATGTCTAATACAAGTGTGTTGTGCTGTGGTCTCTGGGCCAATGAGGCCAATCATGAACAGCATATATACAGCAGCTATCTTCTAAAACCAAAACAAAAAGTATAAAACAATTACATTTTACTTTTAGTGCCCTAGAGGTATCTGCCCTGATTCTATGACTGGCTAAATCTTCTCTGTGAATCATCCTTGATTGGCTTAGGCTAATCAGATAATGTAGGAACATTCTAACTTTTTTGCAACCAAGACAGGTTTTTTTCATGAACATTCTCTCAGCTTTTCCAGCTAAACAAAATGGAGGCAGCGTGAAAAGAACACTGGAGCCTGAGGAGGAGTTAAGGGAGTTGTGGCAGCTCAGTCAGAAATGGAGTTACTTTTGACATAACAAATCACTTTGAAAAGTGATTCATAGTGGTGAAAACCATTTGAAATATTTGTCTATTGTGTTTAACTAAATGTGGCATCCAATCATGTTGTCCCATGGCTAACAGAATCCAGCCAGATATTTGGGAGATGATTCAATAGCAGTTCCACTGGTATGTTAAATATGCGCATACTTGGGATTTAATTATAGGTGTAACAAGCAAAACGGGACCCCTGTAACTCTCGGATAATAACTGCCTGGACTCAGGAGTAGGAATTCAAAAGTTATTAAGATCTGGTACCCCAACAATGACATTTTATTGAGTCAGTGTAAAAGACAAAGTGACATTTCATAAGGGAGCATATGAAAGGGTGATAAACAAAGTAGTTAACATGTTAAAGGGTCTTCCAAGTTGCAGTCTTGAAAGATAAATATACTGATTCTTTCCTGTTCATTTCAGTGGCAAGAGTTGTCCATCAAAGCTGGATTCAGTCACTGGTGACTCACCTATATGATGATTTTTCCAGGAGTTCTAGTAGGGAGGTCTTTGCCAGGAGTCTCTGTGGGGCTCCAGAATCCAGCCCCACATTATAATCCTCTCAAAATCTCCTTTGTGACAGACAGCAAGCAGACTCACAAGCCCAGTGACTACTGCTGTGCTATTGGACATGTAGTCAGTCAGCTTTCCAGTGGCCTGTGGGCAGAAGTCCTGTTGAGGAGAAAAAAGGTGCAGCATGGACGCAGACCATGCCTTTCCTTTAGCCATGCTGGTCTGCCCTCATGCTAGAGTTCAGCAGATATACCACCCTGTCCACTTGTTCTTGTTTTCCCTCACCTGCTACATCTTGGCCTGCTGCAGTTCTCTGATAAGTTATCAACTCTGGTTTGAGTGAACAAATGGAACACAGCCAGGACACAATTTTTTGTTGGGGGAAAAGGAGGAATCTGAAATCAAATTCATTGTAGGGTTAGGAATGATACTTTATGGATATATTTAGAGTTATATTTCAAGACAGCATCAAGTGGCAAACCTGGATTAAGCACTTCAGTTAAGCACTACCGACATGTCAGCCTCACCTCTGTGTCTGGGAAGATCATGTAACAGATCCTCCTACAATCTATGCCAAAGCACATGGAGGACAGGGAGATGATTCAAGATGGCCAGCATGGCTTCACCAGGGGCAAGTCCTGCCTGACCAACCTGGTGGCTTTCTACAATGGAGTGACTGCATCAGTGGACAAGGGAAGAGCAACGGATATCAACTATCTGGACTTCTGCAAGGCCTTTGACATGGTCCCCCACAACATCCTTCTCTCTAAGCTGGAGAGATATGTATTTGATGGGTGGGCTGTTTGGTGAATAAGGAACTGACTGGATGGTCACATCCAGAGGGTAGTGGTCAATGGCTCGATGTCCAGATGGAGAGCGGTGACAAGTGGTGTCCCTCAGGGATCCGTACTGGGACCGGTGCTGTTCAATATCTTCATCAATGATTTAGACAGTGGGATCAAGTGCACCCTCAGCAAGTTTGCCAGTGACACCAAGCTGAGTGGTGCGGTTGACATGCCAGAGGGACGGGATGTCATCCAGAGGGACCTGGATGAGCTAGAGAGGTGGGCCTGAGCAAACCTTATGAAATTCAACAAGGCCAAGTGCAAGGTTCTACACTTGGGTCAGGACAATCCTCATTATCAATACAGGCTGGGGGATGACGCGATAGAGAGCAGCCCTGCAGAAAAGGACTTGGGGGTACTGTTGGATGAAAAGCTGGACAGGAGCCAAGAATGTGTGCTTGCAGCCCACTCTTTCTTTGGTCTCACTGGAGATAAGGATCTCTTTATTACTCATTCTGTAAGTTGGAACAATTTGCAAAGCCTCTCCTGGTACTTCTACTTCAAGAGATGCAGACCCAGCAGAAGCAGATGTTCAATTCAAATTGTAACATTTTAGGATTTTTTATTTCACAGAGAAGTTTTAAGAAAGTTCTCTTTCACCACTACTCCTCTGTCCCTACGTTTGGTAAAAAAATAAATGCCAGAAATCAACCAACCAGAACTCAAAACCCCAGTCAAAGCTCTGAAAAGATGAAGCCTGGTTCATCCAAAAAAGCCATGTGAAAATGACGCAGAGCAGGGACTGTGAGCACTGTAAGTGCAGATATAACCTGCATGAGCAGACTGGGGTTGGAAAGCAGCCTGTGCACATCCAAGAGTGCTGTGGTCCTTGCAGACTCAGGTTGGAACAACCTCTGTGACTGGCATGCTCCAGAGGCAATAGAAATGTCAATATCATTTCTCTGCTTTGCCTGTCTTGCAGATTCTTCTCTTTTCGTTCATAGGTATTATCCGAGTTTGGCTTTTCCTGGGGTTTTCCAGTACCTCCATCTTTCCTATCCTCCCACATTGCTGAGATTTCATGGTAGATAAATTAAGAGAAATATTACAGAAGCTGCCCTGCATTGGCATCATTTTGCTTACCTGTCACTCCAAGCTGCCCGTCAATGCAGTAGAGAAGATGTAGTTCCTCATTACGCCACAAGGGACAGTGTTGATTGAGTTTGGAGTGCTTCCTGCTCCTCCCATGCCTCCATGCTGGAGACAAATTCTTGATGGAAAGACTGGCACAACAGAAATTAGGGACCTGCTAGACTTCCGGGTAATGAGATCTTTCAAGTTTTAAAGAAACTGAAACTCACCTTGCTTCAGGGCAAAAGCTCACCCATGCATAAAGGGCCTAGAACATGCCATTCCTAGAAACAGCAACTGTTTGGAGTCTTGCAACCCCCTGAAATACCGTGGTACTAGGCCAGCCAAGAAACAGGACACTCCTCAGACTCAGGCTGAGAAGTTGCTCTGAAAAAAAATCTAAAGTCGGACAGGATGAACATGCCAAGCAGAGATGGTAGAACAGCACTAAGGATGTAAAACCAATTTCCAATTTTTTACAATTTCCAGTTGCCCAAGCCAGTAAAGGGGGCGTCCTATCCTCCTTTCCACACAAGCTGATGGCAATGCTGCAGGAAGTCCTGCCAGGAAGGAATTATAATTAAACTCTGTATTCATAGTGGAGGAACTCAGCTCTCGGGAGGTCACTAAAACATACGGACACACTTACCTTAAGTAACCTGCGTGATAATGACCAAACTCAAGGCATTCCTTTGCATTCAAGCTGGGACAAGGCCTCCTATAGAGAATGTGGAGCTAAAAGCAAGGTTAAAATGGTCCTAAAAACAGATAAGACCTTCACGTGAAAATCCAATCCATCTTTAAGTAGTGAAGATAACCGACTCCATTCTGCCCTCAGAATTCATGCCCGGGAATGGCTGTGTAAAATATACTACAGGTATGACTCTGATGTTGTGTTTCAACAGTGCCAACAGGGCACTACACAGGTGTTTGCCAAAATGTAACAGGCAACAGGTAACTTGTAATGACAAATAGATATAGGGTTTCTCTTCTTTCCCCTCCCCTATTCTGAATATAAAAAGAGAATATAAGAATAAGTTCCTCTCCCAAATCATTATAAGCAGCACTGCAAAACGTGACTAAAGGTTCAAGTTAGACAGCTGGGCAGAAAGAACTTGAGAAAACCTGCTATAGTAGATGTTTATGTTTGGGCAGATGGAGAAAGATAAAAAGAGCAATACTAACTGGTCACAACTATGGTGGTCCAGAAAATGCCAAACCCTCCTGGCAACATGCAAGCTGAGCAGCATGACCCACACAGGTATCATCTCTGCATTTGATTAGCAGGTAGCCCTTACCTAGGAACACACAAGGCAAAGGCACCTAACAACAAAATACTCAATATCCTGTTTACTTATCATCAGCCCTAGCCAACCGCAGGGCTTGCTGTGAGCTGGGCCCAGCTGAAGACGCACGACCCCCCTGAGGGGAAGGGAGGGGGACATGCAGGGAGCAGTGCTAGAATAGCCAGAGCTCAAACTACGCCGACAGTGGCTGAGACCGCATCCCCCTAGCTGCAGGTGTCCCGGCCACTCCAGAGGACAGGCTGTGGGACAGACAGAAGCCCCTGAACCTCAGACCAGCTAGGAAGGGAAAGGCACTTGTGCCTCCGGCATCCTCACAGCGGCGGCTCCGCTCCCCCGACAGTTCACGAACGCAGAGCGGAAGCCTTGGCCCAGCACCACCTCCTTTCTGCCGCGGAGCACAGGAAGAGGCCGTACGGACGCTTCCCCGCTCCCCGGAGGCGCTGGCGGCGGCTGCTGCTCACCCTGTCCCTCCCAGGCCTTACGCGGAGACAACCATGAGCGCCGGAGGACACACCCTGCGGCCATCGAGCGGCTGGTCGGCCCGCCTCCTTCCGGCCGGGGCGGAGCGCACGGCACAGCCACCGCCCGCCGGCACCTGGCCCGGCCCCGCCCGGCTCCCCCCGCCCCGGCCGCGGCGGTGGGCGGGCCCCGGCGGCCGGGCCTGCGTGCAGACGCGTCTCTCGCTTGCCCGGTGCGTGCTGAGGTCAGTCCGGGCTGCGCCGTAAGCGCGGAGGAGCCGGGGCTGCGCTCGCGAGAGCCCCGGGGGAGGGCGCGGAGCTGTGTCGAGCGCCTGGAGCGGGTCGGGAACGGTTCCTTCCCGCCGGGGAGGGGGGAGCTAAGCAGGGCCCTTCCAGTCGTTGGGAGCGGTAGGGGCGTGTGCGCGGAGGGGGGCGGCTGGCCCGCCCCGCCGTCCCGCTTCTCCATGCGGGCGGCGGCGGAGAGTGCGTGTGGCGCGCGGGGCGCCGGGGGCAGCGCGCGGTGCTGAGAGGCCGCGGCCGGAAGAGACGATGGCCAAATGGCTGAACAAGTACTTCAGCCTGGGCAACAACAAGACCAAGAGCCCGCCGCAGCCTCCGCGGCCCGACTACCGAGAGAAGTGCAACAGTGCCGGCAGCGTGCCCCGCCCCGACGGGCCGCCGCACCTCCACCGTCACCACCACACCTCGCCGGGCTTTCCGCACCGCTGCCTGCGCGACGACACCAGTGACCTGCTCCGTGCCTACCGTGCCCAGAAAGACCGCGACTTCGAGGACCCCTACAGTGGGCCTGGCTCGTCCCTGCGCAAGTTGCGTGCCATGTGCCGCCCAGACTACTCCGTGCCCGAGGACCTGGGCGAGGCGGCCCCAAAGGCTTTCTCCTCCTCGTCGTGCTGCGCCATGCCCCCCACCACCTGTGCAGCCGGCTCCCCGCACCTCTTTCGCAGCCACAGCGAACGCCGTCCGGTGACACCACCTGATGTGAAGTACATCTCTCCCAAGCACCGGCTTATCAAGGTAGAGAGCGGTAGTGGCAGCGATGGCACAGGCAAGAAGCTCAGCAGGGGCTCCAAGCAGCTGGTGACCTCTGTCCCCTCTGCCATGAAAGATAAAGTAAGTGTTGTGCTCCTGTTCCCACACCCACAGACTAGGTATTAGGGCTAGGACTATGTAAGCCCCTGGAAGGTTTTTTGGTGAGGGGACTGCTTCCTAGAGCAGACACTGGTCTCCATCATGCTTCACTGGGTGGCCTGGCCCTTTTTAATATCCCAGGGCAGGCAGGGTGTGTGCAAGGCTGGCACCTGAAGTGGTTGTGCCCTGTCCTCTGGGCTTTCAAACTCACCTCCCTTCTGATGGGGCAGGTTTGCAGGTGAGCCTAGCCCTGCTCTGGAGCACAGTGCAGTGCCGGCCTCATGACTGGTACCAAGGCTCTTGGGTTGGTACGGTGCTGCAGAATAGGATGTTAGCCTTTGAGAAGGTGTTTGGGGAGGCCTGGGGTCACTTGAGAAGCTCCGTGCTTGTGACCCAAAGTTGTGGTCTCAGCCCCATTGTATGTGGTATGGAGCAGTCATATATAAATAAATAAATAAATAAATGAAAAATCTGATGCCATCTCAAGTCAGACCACCTGTTTTTAAGGAGAGAATTTGTCACGTGTTCAGTAATAACTTGTTTGCTTCCTAGTTTAGTGTCAAAAGTGAAATAGTTCAAACTCCTGTGTTGCGACAGCATCACAACTTCCATGATAACTGTGTTTCCAACTGGCAGATACCCGAAACAAACTCTTTATCTACTGGCTCAGTTGCAAATGTTCTCCTATCTTTTTCTGGTCCTTCTCTACAAATATTAAGAAAATACTGTAGACGCTGGAAAGCGCTGGGCTCAGGAACATGGTTTACAGCTGGGAAGCTTTGCGGAGGGAAGTAGTGTTAATTATTTTGTAAGCACAGTACATATCCCCCTATCTCTGCTGGTCCTGTCGGTATAGTTTAGTTTTTTCATAATAAATAATATTTCTCCAGTTTGTAAATTGGAATTTACAACTTCAGTTTAATAGTCACATCACAGGAATTCTAAGTATGTGCTGAATGTTATCAATTTCAATGATCTGTGTGTATGTGTTTAGATATGTAACATGATTGCACTGAGTAGTGACATATTTCCACGACAACTTGACAAATGATATCCTTTCTAGGTGGAATTCCAAATCAACCAGCTTGTGATGGTGAGGTGATACCACATTAAAAGTCTAGAATTTATTACATTGTCTGTCATTTTAGGTGTAGTTCCTGGCTGGAAGCAACTTCTGTCATGGAAGTGATTCATTAAAGTTAGTCTATGTTACAGTCTCAGTATGTTCAGTCTTCTTTCAATTGCTTGGTTTGATACCATGTATCTGCTCTTAGGCATATACTTTCAGCAACTTCATATTTCAGAGAAAATAACTGCTTAGGGCAAAATGCTTCCATGTGCAACTGCTATTCTTTTCTTTTTTATAGGGCATGATTTTTATTTTTTTTTAATTAGCTTTCAATTTTAGACCCTACTGAAGCAATTCTCAAAGCAGAAGCTACATCTGTTGCTATGAAACCTGCTACTTTGTGTTGTCATAAATCTGTGTGCTGCTGTTTTGAATGAGCAGCCCACAATTTTTTAAAAAAAGATACAGAAAACTCACGCCATAGTTACATTCTTTCCTTTTTTGAGAGAGAGAACTATATGTGACAAGTAGGAAATCTTAACATATCTGAGAAATAAAGTTGTCCCTACACCTCTAAAGGTAAGTGTGCCTGCCCCCAGCCTCAACAGAATTTGGTTGTGAGGAGCTACATAGCTTGCCTTTTGTTTAATTGTGTTATTTCCTTTTATTTCTCTTTCATTTCACAGCCCTGAAATGTAAAGTCTCACAGGTAAACCTGGTAAACAGTGGTAGTAGTGGGTAGGCAGAGAACTGTTTCTCTCCTATACCTTTCATTGAGGAGAAAAAATGTGGAATTTAGTTAACATGGTGTGTCTAGGTCAGTGGCAAATAGAGCTAGTGGAAATGGATTTCTGTAAGGATATAGTAGAGGGGACAATAAAGTGGTGTCAAAAAAAATAGAGGTCTGACATTCAGGAGAGTTGATAGAAATGTTAAAAACACAGAGGGGGGAAAAATCTGTGAGTAGCATAGCTTAAACTAGTAAGTACCTTAGAAATGAAAAAAGGTCTAGTTGCCATATAGGTCTGTCATTGTAGAAGTATGTTACTGTTTAACCATCCAATAGTGTTTGCACCTCTGTTTTTTCTTATTGATGTACAAGGATCTAGTGCTGTTTTCCTTTATGTGTTAACTGAGAAGTATGGTTTTCAACAAATTCAGTGAGCAATTTTATAACTTTTGAGATTGGTCATCAGCAAAGATTTAGCTGAAGAGCTCAGTTGTGTGTTAAGCTTGAAAGAGTTACTAGAATGGAAAGGAGGTTCAGGAAGGTGCTTGTTTGGTGTGGTTACATATAAAGGACAAATGGCAAAGTATGAATAATGACAGACTAGTTAGCTAAAATTCCCAGGAAAAAAATTATAGACTAGCTGATTCAGGAAGTAAAAGAGATGGAGATTAAAAGCAATGTCAGGCATGATTGTATTTTCCAAGATTCCAGGCACAGGCTGTAAAAGTAACCACAGACATGTAATATACCTGGGGTTCAGGAAGCTTTGATGTGTAGAGGTAGAAGTACCAACTGAAGTTGAAGCAGAGAAACCCAAATTGCCATGCTTCTTTAATAATGAGGTGACTAACCTCTACAACAGATGCCCAAGGGAGAGTCATCATTGCCTGATCTCTTTGAATTCAAATTGGTGGGTGGATTTTTTTATTTAGGTAGTACAATCAGGCAGGTTTTGGGGCTTTAACAGTGATGCTTATCTTCAAACAAAGGAGAGCAGGCTATGTTAGAATTCATGGTGTAAGGAGCTCAGTTCCAGCATGGAGGATAAGAAACTGTCTTCCATCTTTAGTGCTGGCCTGGGAGATGGTAACTACTTAGCTCTTCTGTGGCAGACGAATGAGTGTAGGCAAGCCAGAACAACGTAAGAAATTACCGGCCTCCATCTTTAGTACTGGCCTGGGAGATGTTAGCTTCTTATCTTTCCTGTGGCAAACAAATGAGTGTAGGCAAGCCAGAACAATGTAGCTATATGCTGGCACAGCCTGGCGGCTACTGTGTTTGTGTAAGAATAAATGTGAGACTTGGGTTAGCATCAGCACAATAGACAAACCACTTGGTGAACTAAAAGAACAATTTGAATTCTTCCTGAGTGACTCTCCTCTACGTGGCATTGTGTGGTGTGTGTAAATCCATGACAGGAGTAATAGTTGAGGGGAAAGTGTCAGTGTGAAAGGATACTTGTATTTTCTCACCTGTTACACTTTTTTGAGCCTAAACGTTTCTCTGCCTGGCTTTGCAGCTGAAAAACCTGAAACACTATTCAACGAGCAACTGTATCATATTCTTAGGTTTAAAACCTGGGATTGTAGCGTACTTGTCCTTTAAAAGATAATTATTTCATGAGTAGCATTTTGCACTCCTGTGCAGTGGAGGCAGAACTGAGCTGCAATTCTGGATGTTGAATGCAGAAGACACTGCAAGTTGCAGGATCCATTTCCACAGGACATAATTGATGCTGTAGACAATAGCTCAGTTCTGCACAGGCAGAGCTGATCCAGTACAAAAGCAAGTAAATGTTGTCTGGCAGCAGCAATCAGGCAAGAAACTGTTCAGGGCAGTGTATTTGCAGACTTGATTTACAGAGATCTGAAAACAATGTCTATGTGTGAATTCTATACTTTTATAAGAAAAAAAACCCAAACCCTTTGTTTCCATGGGATCCACCTCAGAAGTGTGTGGTGCAGAGATCTAGCTGCTTGCTAAGCACGAGGGCAAAAGTGGTTTGCCTTGAAAGCTTTCACCCCATTATGTAAGAAACAAGTACCATTCTGACATTGCAATAGACTGTGGAAATTTTAACTTTTAAGGTCTTGCATAAAAGTGCTTAGGCTCCATGGGATATTATTAATAACTGTGTATAATGAAAACCTCTTAGTAAACACTGAGAAGATGTTTGTCTTATTTCTGTATATGGAAGGTCTAAATTTTAGTTGATCTTGCAAGTGAGAACAAGTCAGGTGTATTTACCAGAGTCCTGCAGCTGGTATTTCGAGGTGCACTGAGAAAACACTTGAAAGATGTCTAAGCAGCGTTTGGGTTACTTATATCAAAGTATATGGTTTCTAGAGATCCTAAACTACAAATGTAAGTCTGTGTCTTATTCTCATGTTTAATCCATTGCAGCAGGATGTCAAGCTGCCACACTTTACAACTGGTTCAACTTGGAAGCAGTCTTCCTCCCTGCATGTGGTTCCCATAGGCATATAGTTCTACCTTTGAGTCAAAGGTCTCAAGAAAAAGATACCGGTCACCACTGGTCTGTGAACCTGCATGGATGGCTTGGGCAAGGCCACACATAAAGGCAACAAGATGCATTTTTTCCATGTATCCCATGTTGCTATGACGCAGCTAGAAATGCGTTTTCCCGTGTATGCCTGTCTCATGATTAAGAGACTATCACAGTCTTATGAATCAGAAGACATTCAGTTATTACCTGAGCCTGTGGAGTCTTAGTGACTTTGGGGCTGTTCAAAGTGATGTGGTAGGCTGTCCAGTTACAAGTATGCCTGGCATCTGCAGTTTATTGCACAACTTGGGACAGTCTCAGCTCTGAGAACCATCCAAATTTTTAGACTCTTGAACACAGAGATCCAAGTAGAGAAAGGCTATCAGGAAGCAGTACAAAGCAGTTGGACACATGGAGATTGTGAGAGGGAGTGGTAGTCTTCTGGAAGAGTGTATTATGTGTATACCCTTGCAGTAACCAGATCCAAACAATTGAAAGAAAAGTACCTCAGTTACTGTGAGAAATGAGGATTCAAGCGAGAGGACTGATTTGTCATAGAATCATAGAATGGTTTAGGTTGGAAGGAACCTTAAAGACTTTCTAGTTCCAATCCCCCTGCCATGGGCAGAGACACCTCCCACTAGACGAGGGTCCATCCCAACCTGGTCTTGAACATTTCCAGGCATGGGGCATCCACAACTTCCCTGGACAACCTGTTCCAGTGCCTCACCACTCTCACAGTAAAGAATTTCTTCTTAATATCTAATCTAAATCTACTCTCTTCCAGGTTAAAACCATTATCCTGTTAGTCCTATAACTACACACCCTTGTGAAAAGTCTCATTCCACCTTTCTTGTAGGCCCCCTTCAGATACTGGAAAGCTGCTATAAGGTCTCCTTGGAGCCTTCTCTTCTCCAGGCTGAACAACCCCAGCTCTCTCACTCTGTCTTGATAGACGAGGTGCTTCACCCCTCTGATCACCTTCATGGCCCTTCTTTTGTTTTGGGGGGTCTGACCTGGATGCAGTACTCCAGGTGGGGTCTCACCAGAGTGGAGTAGGGGGGCAGAATCACCTCCCTTGGCCTGCTGGCCACGCTTCTTTTGATGCAGCCCCGGATGCAGTTGTCTTTCTGGGTTGTGAGCACCCATTGCCAATTCATGTTGAGCTTCTTGTCCACCAACACCCCCAAGGCCTTCTCCTCAGGGCTGCTCTCAAGCCATTCTCCACCCAGCCTCTATTTGTGCATGGGATTGCCATGACCCAGGTTCAGGACCTTGCGCTTGGCCTTGTTGAACTTCATGAGGTTCACATGGGCCCACCTCTCAAGCCTGTCCAGGAACCTCTGGATGGCATCGCTTCCCTGCAGCATGTCAACTGCTCCACAGAGCTTTGTGTTGTCACCAGACTTGCTGAGGGTGCATTCAGTCCAACTGTCCCTGTGTTGTGTTAAGGGGCAAAGTGGTTTTGGCAGAAAATAAACCCCCTTGTGTTCTAACACTCCTCACCAAGGTGGGAGGCTAGCTGTGGCTAGGTTTAAATTCTGAATGGTGCCCAATTCAGCACTATCAGTCCAGTTGCGTTTAATATATTAAACTGTTACGATTCTGGATACACTAACAGTGGACTGCACCTTCAGTGTAGTCATGCTCATGAACTAGCACGGCCACCCTCAAGTCTTTGGTCATGTTTGATGAGAAACCAAAATGACTATCTACTTAAACAGTGCAGTTTATTTAAGCAACAGATATATAGGTTCTTATGGTTGCTGGTGATAAATGCACTGTCTGCAAAGCACGTGCAAATAAAAGTATTGTTAATTATACAAAATGTGTGACAAAGTTCTAAACAACACAGCCTGGCTATAAATATAGGAAAGAGACTCTCTAGAGAGATTTCTAAGTTTCCTGAGGAAGCACTCAGTATAGCCTAAGTCTTATGCAAAGACATCCCTATGAGGGGGAAGAAAGGCTCAGCCCGTTGACTGATCCCGGAAGTCAAAGGCAGTCTGTGATGGAGTCCTCCTTGACTTGTTCACAGTGGTGTCTTCCCTGATATCCCCCCTTCTTTGGACTATTTTTATATTATTTTTTACCTTCAAGGTGGAGTTTGAGTGACTTTAGTCATACATACTTTTATTATGATTGGTGTAAAATTCTCTTGCTTCACATTTAAAGCTATAGATTACGAAAAATTCAGGGCGCAGACTCAAGGAGGAGTGGTCGCACCTTGGAGGCGGGTATCCTTTGGGATGGAGGTGTGTTTTGGTATTATAATGACATTATAATGAGCAAAGTTCGCACAAAGGACAGCATTTCATCAAAATTCGACAGACTGTTGGCTCAGGGTAGCAGGTATGCAGCTTATCAGTTCCATAGTACCATCTCGTTCCCATATCTGCTGTATATCACAGGGCAGGGCCATGGAAGGTTACATTCTGCTCTGTCCCCCATGTTGCTTTGCAAGGAATATTGTACAGGGAGTTGCAGATGGGCACATTCTTCGCATGCCAGCTGCGGCTGTATTCTACCTTAGAAGCCTTTTGATTTTATACCTTTCCTTAATGTGTGAACAATGCTGTATTTTTGATTATTTTAGTAATTATTCCACACCCTGTTGCCAACAAAGACGTTAAACAGTAGCAGTCCTAGTACTGACCCCTGAGGAACACCACTTGTCACTGGCCTCTACTTGGACATTAAGCTGTGGACTGCAACTCATTGAGTGTGACTGTCCAGCCAGTTCCTTATCCATCAAGGGATCCATCAGCCAAATCTGTGTCTCTCCAATTTAGAGACATGGGTGTTGTGTGGGACAGCGTCAAATGCTTTGCACCAATCCAGATAGATGATCTCAGTTGCTCTTCCCTTATACACCAATGCTGTAACACTGTCATAGAAGGCTACCAAATTTGTCAGGCATGATTTGCCCTTAGTGAAGCCATGTTGGCTGCTACCTATCACCTCCTTATTTTCCATGTGCCTTAGCAGAGTTTCCAGGAGGACCTGCTCCATGATCTTGCCGGGCACAGAGGTGAGACTGACTGGCCTGTAGTTCACTAGGTCTTCCTTTTTTACCCTTTTTAAAAATGGGGATTATGTTTCCCCTTTTCCATTTAGTGGAAACTTCACCGGACTGTCACATCTTCTCAAATATGATGGACACTGGCTTGGCAAGTTCATACACCAAGCTGCAATGTCCCTTCTGAACTAAGATGTGCTTATTGAACTCTTTACTGGGAGTAAGGCTATGTTCCACATAGCCTTATTCTTGAAAAGGCTAATGCTGTAATACAACTGCCCCAGGGGAACTGGGCAGGGCGGTGGACCTTTGTCCTGTTTCCACCTCTTTCCATGCAACCTGTATATTTAATGTCTATGAATCATGCTCACTTGGCCCCCAATGAACAAGAATGCATGCTTGCACCACTGTTTCATTTGTACCCTCTCTTGCTTCACAGGAGAGCATGCAAGATGGATGTATTCCTGTGCTGGGATATCTTCCCAAATCCAAGAGATCCACACTGCTGCTAGGAACACATGTTCTGAGCTGTCATGTGCTTAATTTCTGGGCTCATTACATGGTACAAAGTAATCATTCCTTTTGAACAGAGGTGTAAGGGGTATAGGATATTAGGTATGAGGTTAGAAGTTCTAAGCAAAAACTCTGAAGGAATACTTTTTCCTTTTAAAAAGTGCCTGTGTTTGTCTTTCCTTGTGTTGTCCAGCTATTATCTGTTTGGTTGCATCAGTAATCATAGACATTTCAATCTTAATGTTGTGTCCTGTCATATTCCTGGACAATAAGAATTAGTGTGTGTGTTTTTCTGTTTTTTCAACCTGTATTCTGAGTGTCCTATGGCATAAGAGGTGGCTGGTACAAGTTCTGGAGCAGAGTTAGTCTTAGCTTGGTGATTAATTTTTGTCTCCCCATCTGTATTCAAAGTCACATTTTGAAATAGTTACCAGAAGACATTTGGTAATGACTGAAATTGGCACCAGGGGCTTAGCCTCTGCTTCAGGGACAGAATCACAGAATTGCAGAATGTTTGAGTTTGGAAGGGACCTCTGGAGATTGACTTGTCCGGCCTACCCTGCTCAAGCAGGGTCACATAGATCCAGTTGCCCAGGACCATGTCTAGATGGCTTTTGAATGTTTCCAAGGAGGGAGACTCCGCAATCTCTCTGTGCAACCTGTACCAGTGTTTAGTCACCTTCACAGTGGAAAAAGTGTTTCCTGATGTTCAGATGCATGCTCCTGTGTTTATTTGTGCCCATTGCCTGCTGTTACTGTGTACCACTGACCAGAGGAGTCCTCTCTGCATGCCCCCTTCAGTTATTTGTACACATTTATAAGATCCCTGCTGAATTGTCGCAGCTCGCTCAGCCTTTCCTCGTACCTGAAGTGCACCATGTCCTTTGTAGAGCTGGACTCTCTTGAGTATGTCCATGTCTCTCTTGTACAGGTGATCCCAGAACTGGACCCAGCAGTCCAAGGCCTTACTGAAGTCCAGGCAGACAATATTCGATGCTCCCCTCTCAGCTACCAGCCAGTAATTTGGACTTCCTGACCATAGTTTCCAGTTCTAACTGAAAAACTAACAGAACCACTCATGGTTGCAGTGTACTGCAAGTACTTGGGAAGTTTTCCATTGGCAGTATGGAAGGCCAGCCTAAAGTTAATTGCTTGTTAATATATGACTTTAAAAAATAGCTATAGTCAGTTTGGTCTGGATTTAAAAAACCTGCAGAGCTGCTTTGTTTCTATATCTGATTTCAATACATTTATGTCAGCCACTAACGCCTGAATGCTTGTGTTGTCTCCATGTGGAGACATGGATATGGATATTGGATTATCAGTGGCTATACTCCCAAAGGATTTCACAGGGTTTATGTGTGAGAGTGATAGTGACTACTGGGGGACTTCAGCCACTTACAATTTATAACATGATATTTCATTATGACTGTGGACTAAAGGCTGCTGAATGGAACTACGGGAAGAGTGTGTCTCCCCAGAGCCTTCCTTCTCCAGGCTGAACAAGCCCAGCTCTCTCAGCCTGTCCTCATATGAGAGGTGCTCCACTCTCTGACCATTTTTGTGGCCCTCATCTGGGCCTGCTCCAACAGGTTCGTATATTTCCTGTGCCGAGGACTCCAGAGCTAGATGCGGTACTCAAGGTAGGGTCTCACCAGAGCAGAGTAGAGGGGCATAATCACCTCCCTCAACCGGCTGGCCATGGTTCTTTTGATGCAGCCCAGGATACAGTTTGCCTTCTGGGCTGCAAGTTCACATTCTTCACTCATGTCCAACTTTTCATCTACCAGTACCCCCAAGTCCTTCTCCAGAGGGCTGTTCTCAATCTCTTCATTCCCCCAACCTGTATTGATACCGGGGCTTGCCCTGACCCAGGTGTAGGACCCTGCACTTGTCCTTGTTGAACCTCATGATATTCACATGGGCCCACTTCTTGAGCCTGTACGGGCCCCTCGGGATGGCATCCCATCCCTCAGGCATGTCAACTGCACCAATCAGCTTGGTGTCATCTGCAAACCCAAACTATTCTATGATTCTGTGGAATGGGTGACTTGTATTGTCTGTGTTTGCTGCACTACACAAATGTTGCTGACAAGTTTCCAGCTGGCTTTCAAGGATGATGGAAAGTGTTGGAGGCAACATAGGTGCTGTTGAGTTGGGCTTGCTGTCACCATAACTCTGAGGGTGCTTGGTGGTATATGTATCCGCTAAATCCTGAAGTAATTTTAGCTGCTGATCTGGCATGGGCAAAGAAACACTGATGGCATACAGGGAGGAAACGTCAAGTTCAGGGGGAATTTCAGCTAGGAGTCCTGAGCTGTGATGTAGGGATCCTGGCTCATCAGGGAGTGACGTTTGTTTTAGGATTGTTTCTCCCTTGTCCATTGTGGGCTGAGTGCTGGGCTATAATATCGGTCTGCTCTGTGCAAGAGGCTTCAGTAAAGCTGAACACCAGACTGGAGAGTGGAGAGTTCTGGAGTGACTTTCTACCCAGGATAATGCAAGGCAGTGAGTCCTAAGCTGTGCAGTGGAACAAGCTAATCATACAGACTTTTCCACTACCATTGTGTTATTAGGAAAATTGTTGCGGGTGCTGTCATTGGTCAGTCTTTGGCACTAAGTCCAGAGAAGCCTTGTGGTAATAGGCAGCTGTTGCTGTTTTTATATATCCAGGTTGTTTTACTGGTCTTCCAGCTGTAGTATAGTATTGAAGAGTGGCCGTCTTGCAGCTGGAAAGCCTGCACAGAGGCACTCTTATCACTCTGAAGTTAAAGCATTTAGTATGCTGTAGGAGTCAACATGCTCGTGTTGCTGAAGGTAAGGTGGAAGGAGGCATGAATAGTTTTCAATGGCAGCTGGAGGTGAGACTGAAATGCCCTGACTTCAGAAGCGGCCAACTGTGTGCAGACCTTTGGGCAGAACAGCAGGATGCTGGCTGTGTTTCTCTTTACAGGGCGATAGGCTGGAGCTGCACAGCTAGTCCTCTCTGAGGAGATAGAAGGGTGCACCTCTTTCTCTTCTCCCTTCAGCTTTCTGGTGCAGAAAGAGAAGCCATGTGGCCCTATTGCTGCTCAGCAGGTTGGTGCCTTATCTTTGAGAAGTCAGGTGGGCCGCAGAAGGGTAACACTGCATGTAGTAGTCTTCCAGGTCCTAACATAGTTGCTTTACCTCTTTCTGCTTCTACATAGGTTCACCACTTAATCTTTCTACCTGTTGATTGCTATGGGGGTCTATACTCAAAAAGCCAGCTGTGTGAGAGAGGGAGGTAATCCATTGCTTTTACATGTCTTTGCTGATTCAGTAGTGATGACTTTGACCTGGTTCTAGCAGCTGACAGCTTCCTGGAGAAAGAAGAGAAAGCCGCATGCTGCAGATGCAATGCATTCATACGCTACGTCACATATGAAGATCCTGGAGCATTCCTTGTAAAAGTTAAATTTGCATCTGTGAACAAGCGTTAGCTTGTATTAGAGGAACAAATAATAAATAGTAGTAGTGAGATACGTCCCTATGATTGCACTTTCTTTTGTCATTGTGTTTTTATATTCAGCCAGCAATTCTAATTAAAGCCTTCACACTGATAAAGCTAATAAATGTAGCACACAAGGAGGAGGTATGTTGTTTAACCTCAAAAGGTAGTAACAGTCTGCATATGGCTAAAATGAATAGTGAAAGAAAAAAAAATCTTCTTAAAAATGAATGCAGTGTTGCAGTTTGCATGGGTGGCAAAAGAAGGCAGGTGAAAAACATCAAAATGCCAACAGCAGATTTATTGCCTTACAGGTTCTGACTTTAAATACAAGTGAAAGCTACATGGTGGATACCACGTATTGCCTGTAGAAGGATTTTTTGTAAATTATTGAGCTGAGTCCAGAGCAGTCCATCAGTGTAGCACTTCCATGTGTTCCATCTTCATGGGTACCATAATATCTGTGAATGGAAATCCAAATGCCTACTTAATCATATCCTGTAGTCTATGCATCTTCTGACTCTCTGATCTACATATCTTCTGTATGATCTCAAACTGCTGCTGTAATGTACCAGTCTTATTTAAGTAAATTTAGGTTTTCTTGTTACGTATGTTGAAATGATTTGTAAAGTTCTTGAATCTACATTGTGTGTATGTACGTACACATACATATATAAAAATATGATAAACATATAAAATATATAGTTATCATTATTATGTGTTATTTTATATACATAAACATACATATTGCTGGCAAGAGGTTGTGGATCTCTCGTCTTTGGAGACTTTCAAAACTTGTGTGGGCAAGACCCTGAAAAACATGGTCTAGTTTTCACATTACCCCTGATTTGGGCACAAGAGTGGTTTAAAGGTCTTTGGAGATCTCATGGAACCTAAGTCTTAATGTAGCTATGATGTTCAAAAACTGCCCTGGAGCCTGAGTGTTGCCAACAGACTTATATTATGTTAATATAGTGCATTCCTATAAGGACAGTAGCGTAGGGTCTAAGGTACAGCTCTGTCATGCTGGAATGCTTTTTTCCCATTCTGCAGAATGGATCTGTGCAGTAAGTGAATGTGGAGTTAGTCTGATAATAGCCTCTAAAGCATACCAGCGTACCTTCTTCTGCAAAAGCATGAAAGAATGAATAGGGCTTTTTTTAGATCAAGTGCATGTGTATACAGTTGGGCATGGCTGGGTGAGTCAATAGGAGAGAATGATATTGTGAGGACGCTAAAGCAGGTCTGAGTACTGTGCTGATCAGCAAGAAAGAATGAATTGTGCTTGCTTCTATAGATTGTCCTCTGAGTTTTCATATGGGTGTGTGCAGGAGATGGGTTAGTTAAGTCTGCATATGAACATGGAAGTACTGAGACAATAAGCATAGCTAAAACAGCATTGCACAATTCTGCTGCAGCAGTTTGTGCCACCATAAATCCACCTTTCTTACTAGTGAATGATAGCACAAATATTATCTGTAGCCTTTCCTTCAAAACAGATCAGATAAGGAAAGAGGTCTGTATTACACGTTTTTACACATCCAACTTAAGGAAAACTAGCAAGCAAACTGTTATCATTAGGACTGTTGTAATGTATATGTGGAAGTGAAACCTTCTACAGACCGAATAAGGTTTTGCAGTTTATTGTGATTTAAAGGGCATTTTAGTTCTAAATGAGAAACTAGGCACAATAAGAACATGTATTGGAACTTAGGTAAATGGCTTTTAGCCTGATTAATGAGGAGAAAGGATCAAGAAAAGAAAAAGGTGAATCTCTGTTTCCCTTTTTAACCACCAAATTTGCTAGTAAACTGGTTTGCAATCTGATCTTGTGGTGTCCAGTTTGCCATTGTATTTGCTTGGATCACTGAAGAAATGTCTATTCTATATATTTTTACAAGCCTCATTGCCCCCCAAGCTCACTGACACTGGTATAAGAGAGATGTTTGTGTCTCTAAACATCCTTGTATATGACCTTGCCTACAAGTAGTTGGTTATAGTGTCCGATTCTCAGACATTAACACAGAGCACTGCCCCGTGACAAAGAATATGGTTTGACTTCTCATTCCTTTGCTGCCCTGTATCAGTGTGATTGTATCCTTGTCTAACAGTATGCTAGGTGCTGTGTTAAAGTGGAGGAAGTAACATGAGTCCTGGAAGTTGAAACAGCATATGTTGGATGCTGGGTATAGATATAAAAGGAACTGTGGTACAGATCTTTCTGTATATGTCACTGTTTCTCTAAATGTTACTGTAAAACAGTCCATTGACAAGCAAACAGAGATAAGGTGTGTTTGGAGTAGTTCTCCATTGTGCATGAACTCTTCAAAATTATTTTACAAAGCATTCTGCTAATCACAGTGCATGGGATACAAATATATTTTGGTTGGACTTTTTTTTTTTTTTTTTTTGGCCTGGTTTTCTGAAGGAAGCAATACCTATTAACTGGTCTGTCTCTCCTTCCTTCCATAACTCTTGGATCTATTGGCAGGTGCTGGAAGATGTATTTTCAAATTTAAAATAGTTGAGTGATGGGTCAAGGAAGGACCCTTTTCTTACTGAGGGGAAAGCAGGTAGAACTCTGTTTTTAAACTTTCAGCAGAAGCATCTGGGTGGCCTGCATTGGCTTATGTCAAGTATTGCGGCCTTTCAATGCTTAAAGGGGGCCTACAAGAAAGGTAGGGACAAACTTTTTAGCAGGGCCTGTTGCGACAGGACAATGGGTAATAGCTTTAAACTAAAAGAGGGAAGGTTTAGACTAGATATAAGGAAGAAGAATTTTTTTACAATGAGGGTGGTGAAACACTGGAACAGGTTGCCCAGAGAGGTGGGGTAGGTGTCCCATTCCTGGAAACATTCAAGGTTGGTTTGGATGCGGCTCTGAGCAACTTGATCTAGTTGAGGACGTCCCTGCTTATTGCAGGGGATTTTGGACTAGATGACCTTTAAAGGTCCCTTCCAACTCAAACTATTCTATGATTCTATGAAATAGGGACACACGTGGGGTAGCAGGGAACTGCAATTACTGCCTGAGGAATCAAGGGCATAGAGGAGAGAAATGGGGAGGCAAGAACACAAGAACCATTGTTTATATATCAGCTTGTTAGCATTTGGGTCATGTCACTGTGAGTGTGTGGGCTTGTAGAAACCACAGAGAGTGATTCATCTTCTCTGAAAACTAAGCCTTGTGTATGGGGGAGCAACTCTTGAAACCCTGTTATTAAATACTGGCTTTTTTAATGTTTTTTTTTCCCTCAGCACCTCGCTACCAGTTCACACGTGTCTTGGAGATTTAGGAGATAGCTTTCCCAATTTGTGTTTCAGTTACATTTTAGACAAGAAATGTGTCCTCTGGAAATCAAAGCTATGAATGAGGCCTATAATTTCTTCTGAGGGCAGAGCTGATGCAGGTCTTTCCAGCACTCAAATTTAGGAGTAGAAGGAAAGGCTCTATACACAGCTCCATCTGTAAAGCAGTTCTCTAGAATCATGACCTAAATTTATGACTCATTAGCAAGATATTAAAAATATTTCTTTTGCTCTTCCTGATCCTTCTGCAGATCCTTTTGGGATTTCAACCATGTACAGATCACTGTATTTGCAGGTTGTCCAAGGCTGTGAACTTTATTTTGAAAAAAGGCCGTACTGAAGCTACAGGGAGGATTACCCAACAGGTTCTTGAACTCAGTGTTTCATGGAAGAAAAGTATAAATGCAAGTATTTATCCATTTCAAAAACAAATCCAGACCAAACTTTGCAGTCCTGCATGCAGGCTGAGCTTTGTCCAGCTTCATCATCAGAGACCTTTCTGATATATGGTTGTCTGGGCATTAAATGAGAATATTATTTTTAAGGAAACATCTGCCTAGGTCATGTTTGGGATGTGAGACCTGGAGATCACTTAGGGACAAGGAGAGAAATTTGGTATTTGTCAAAAATTTCACATGGTTTTTATAAAAAAATCAACACAAAACATCAAAAATACCTTAATATAGACTGACTTCTACTGTAGCTAGTGACTGGTCTTTTGTGACTATAGATTCTCAGAGAAGATGAGGAATTTTCATTACATTGTGTTAAATGTGTTAACCATGATATTCTCTGACACAAACTCAGTTTCTAACTGCTCTTGTCTTCTGTATCTCTGCTGACAGTCACCTGTTCTTATCTGTGGTATTGGTGGATTTAAATGCTGGTCAAAAAAGCTGAGAGCGGAATATGTAGTCAGCCTTTTTTATTTTTAAATTTAAGTATACATTGATAATAGATTTATAATATATAATATTTAATAGTAAATCTACCCCCCAACAAAGGTCTCCTGTAATAGGTCTCCCAAATATGTGGCTGACAGGACAGCTCTTTTGGTCTTTTGCTTTATGTTGTTTATCACATTTCGTCTTGGATTCTTCTAGAATAGCGAATCCTTAGTCATGATGGCCACTAAATCAGTCAAATAACAGACCTGTGCTGAAGTTGCTGTTTCAAGGATGAATCTTTTGTATTTCCTTTGAGTTCAAAGAGGGGTTATCCCTAAAGACTCAATTTATTTCAGTGTGATAAGTTTTCATTGGTTTCTTTTTTATTTGTTCCTTTTAAAATGTGCTTTTTAGTCAGATAGAGATATCTGCAAAATTGTGCATTTACATATGTTCTTTGTTTTCTTCCTGTGGCTGCATATGCAAATCATGCTTTTGCATGTGCAAATACTCAAACTTGTTTTTAATATAATAATATGTGTAGGTCTTAAATGGTATTTTTTTAAGACTGCAGAAGAACAAAGACTATGCATCAACAGTGAGGCTTGCACCTTAGTTAATATACGTTAGAGGGGGAAACCAGAATCTCAGCTTGTATTTAATTTTCAGGGTTGGGGGGAGGGGTTGTTGTTGGGTTTTGATCTTGTATCTATTAACTGACTTCTTAGCTAGAGCTGTGGTTTTGAATTTGTCAACTCGTCTGGTAACTGAGCCATGCTCCTTTTCTTTTGTCTTTAACAGAAAACCTGTTATGGAGTGTTTCCTAAATCCTTGTTCATCTCTGATCACGGAAGCTCAAATACAAGTTTTACTTACTTTTTGTCAGTGCACTTCTATATATGTGTCGGAGTTTCTTTTGCTTGAAGTTACTCATGCCTTGAGTTACTGTTACTAGATCTACATGACAGAAAACAATATTGTCTGTGTATGGGGAGCCATAGGATGTGATTGTATAGAACAGGAATCAGTTGTTGTAGGAGCTCACAGTCCACTCTGATAATCTTGCATTCTGTTAAGAGATAAGCCACAGGTCTTTAACAATAGCCCTGACAAATGCAGCCAATTGAGACATGAATTTGGAATCTGAATGGCTGCGTGAGGCCTTCCAGGGATTCCCTGACAGCTGTGATTCATTTTGACAGGTAGGACCCACATGAAATGTGGGTGGATTTGTCAGAGAGGAGAGGCAAGTTAGCTGTGTCCCACTCTAGTGGTCAGATCCTGTGTGTGAATGCCCTTTCTAGCCTGATGTTACAAAATCTCAGTATGTTGGCACGCCTCTGATTGTGTCTAGGGCAGAAGTGGCAGGTACAGCATTACATCATGGGTAGCCTGGCTAGTTGAGACTTCTGTGAGGGATGCGTTGGCAGATGATGGATGGCATCCTTTCCCTTCTGTTTCCTGTCCTTTGTTTGTCAGTCACTAAAATAAAGGATCAATTCAGAGGCCAGTTGAACAAGTTTAGCCATTTGCCTTGGAAGTGCACTTAACCCAAGGTATGGGAGAGGCACTGCATGCTGGCCTGAAGTTAGGATCTTCTGTGCTGGCCTTGGCTTCCAGACTACAGCAAACAAATGGCTGACTGAGACCAGTTTGCTGGGCAGTGGCTGAAAGGTTGTTGGGAGGGAAAAAAACAACACAAATAGCCCTGTCTGGAACACTGATGAGCCGTGGAGAACATGAGGCATTTTGATTATCACACAGAAAGGCCTGCTCCTACATGCCCATGGGGGATAGGTGACAGCAAGGTGCTCCCACATTGGATCTTCCTCACATGGCATGGAGGTGATTAAGATCATGATCTGCAGAGCCCCACTGCACATGCAAGGGATGCATCTAGGATACTTATAGGCTTGTGAACAGAACTTGCATGTAAAATGGGCTTGTGTTTTGTGAGGATGGCATAAAGGGGTATGAGGACAACGTATTCGTATCCTCTGGTGTGAAGCAAATGTTTTTTTTATTATGTTTGCCGTGACTAGAAAACTCTTGTACTCAGAACCTTGTCGTTCATCACAAGACTTTGTACTTTGTCTGACTTTATTTGACCTACTGCATATAGGCTTGGAAAATGAGCTTGCTAAGGTAAAAGTAATTTCTGGAGAGATGGCACAAAGACTTGCAGAATAGGAACCCTGTTTCTGACTGGGATTTCTGAGAACAGGAGAAATAATCTTCCATAATGGGATTGTGAAAAGGAGTTTAGGCATTTACAGTAGGTATGTCTTAATAGAGCTAACATGCATACTCATTTGAGGTTTTCAAGCCTTTTTGAATGAAGACTTCTTTTTGAAAGAAGTAGAAAAACTTGAGACTTCCTAGAAGTGGAAAATTTATTACTGTTAGCAAGTATAGAAGAAATCAAATGTTGGCACTGGCCAACTGCTATATCTAGGCTGAAAATTAGTAAATTTTAATATATATGGAAACATTAACACTCAGCTGGGCAGCCCTCTGACAGCTCTGAACTGTAAAGCTACTTTTAATAAGGAAATACAGATGTACACTCCAGGAAGGTGAAACAGACTGGTCTTTCTACCTGACTGAGTGCTGAAAAGTGCATTTGGGGTTTGTTTGGCGGTTTTGTTTGTTTTTTTGGTTTTGGGTGGGTTTTTTGGGGGAGTCATCGTTTGGCAGAGTAGGTGTGCCCAATCTGACAAATCTGGTAGGTGACCTGATTGAAAACATAGTTATGGTGAGCTGTATACAATCTCACAGTGCTTGTGACACTATTATTCATCTGAAGGGGAGGACACAGCTAGGGGAAGTTTGCACTCCAGGGATTACTGTAGTGGATATATTTCCAGCCTCAGTCTGATCTGGTACAGATTTACAGATAATAAAATGTAATAATAGTAATAAATACAATATTCACAGAATCATAGAATGGTTTGAGTTGGAAGGGACATTAAAGTTCCAATCCCCCTGCCCTGGGCAGGGACACCTCCCAGGTTGCTAGACCAGGTTGCTCAAAGCCCCATCCAACCCGGCCTTGAACACTTCCAGGGACGGCACATCTCTGAGCAATAATGAAATAATGTGGTTTGGACCTTCTTACATTTTCTTTATTTTCTTTGTTAGAAAGCAGCTTTTGCTTTATTAGACCTCTTCTGAATAACAAGTTATTTGCTTTAGTCCTTCTGTTTATGTTCAGTACAATAAGCTCCTGAGTATGTTGCCATTATGCTTAAAGCAAATCAGTCTTGATTTTTATCTTGTTTGACAGCATTTTATAGATATACTATCCCTCCTAGTATAGTCTTGGCAAATGGAGAAGAAATATGAAATAACTGTGCTAGACTGCTTTCTGTTACATGTTTTAGTACAGTTATGTCAAGGATTGGGAAATATTCCTTGTAAACGTTTTTAATAGGAGAGCACAGAGCTTTTGAGAGGATTGCACCAGAAGACTAAATGGGTAGAATTTCAACTGCAGCACTTTTGGAGATAAAGCTGTCCTTGTGACTAGGAGAAATTACTGCAAGCACGTTGTTGTCTTTGTCTTAAGTGTGTGCAGCTGCTGTCACTTGATTTGCTGCCTGGGCATATGTCGCCAGACATGAGGGAAGAGATTTTTTTCCTTTGGGTTAACTGTTTTTCACAGTAATGAGGCAGTAATTTCAGACACTGAGAGAAAGAATTATCTTTTCCTCCCGCTATTATCCATGCCAGTCTGATGGTTTCTGGTCAAACAAAAACTTCCAGTCACTTTATACTTTGAGTGTAGGAAAACACAACTAATTTGTAATTAAAACATCAATCCCAGATACTTTGGTATTCCAGCTGTTAACCTGTGACTGTAGGACGCTGAGTGTCTTCATCTGACATTTACATCTGTGTGTTCAGTGATAACAAATACATCTTTTAAAATGTCCGTTCTTTGGGATGTGCTTGCAAGTGATATGTGTAGTCCAGGGGTTGGGAGCTTGTGCTGAAGAATGTGGTGGGGTTTTTTTGGTTGACTTTTTTTTGTTTTGTTTTGTTCTGGGAGACTTTTTGGTAAGCAAAATAAGTAGTATAAAATCACAGCGTGGCAGTGTTCCAGGGCCTGAATAGCGACTCCAAAAATGTGTTATATGTTTTGTTCCTTAATCTGAAAGGAGATCTCCGCCTTTCCTAATACAGTGCTCATTTACTCCATGGCATTTGTGCAAGCGTTTGATCTGGAAATGCTTGTGTATCCTGTTTTTTTGCTCTCTCTTGTGGGGTATGCCAGCAGCAGGAGACAGAAGCAGATGCAGCTTCAGTCTCGTAGCTGGCAATGTACTCCTGGTTCTTTGTTGAAAAGACTGAAGCTGTTGGAACAGCAGTCTGCTGTCAGTCTTACTGGTGCTTGTCTTAAAAATGTAAAGTAGCCAATGGGATATAAGTCTTGGTTGAAAAATCCCTCTTAAAGAGAATACGCCTTCAGGGCAAAACTCTTTGGGCTTGCCCTGCTTTGAGTGAGGGGTTGGACGGGGGTGATACCCTGGGGTCTTTTCCCACCTGAATTATTTTATGATTCTGTGGGGACTCTGATGCTGAGGCCTGACTCTGCCCTCTCTGCCTCAGTCTCTTTTGACTGTCCTACACTACATCTCTATGCTCTGCAGTAATTCTCACAGGAGGATTTTTTCTTTGCCCTGGTCCCCTTGCCAGCTTCTAGAAACCAAGATTAACTCTACCCTTTCAATAACAGGGAGGAATGATTCCTGTTACTTGTATAACCAGTGGGACTTATACAGCATACGATTTTGCAGCAGACAGGGGAGCATGGTAATGTAGGGTAAGGGGTGAGATTTTCTAACCTTCAGTTTTTTTCAGTCTCCTAATGGAAGAAGGAAACTTGTTCTTCTGACAGATAATTTATTTTTGCTGCCTTTTGTCCTAGTTCACAAAATAAAGTTAAACATAATGTTCCTTTGAAAGAAAGTGGCACAGGTTGGTTCAAGGAAATAAGTTTAAGCAAGAAGCTTGTATTGTGTCTTGTTCCTTTTCAACTGATAGCTGAAACTACAAAGCTTCTTATTAATGCGGTGAAAAGAATAGCCTTTGAGTATTTATTTGAAAAAAATTTAACCATATTTTCATTTATAGCTGATAAACCTAAAGAGCAGAGGGGGTAAAGTAAGTGCAAGCAAAAGTGTGTTTTTTTGTTGAATATTAGCAAACTTCTCTGATAAGAATTGCAATGGGTTGACTGACTGAATCTTTCTAATTTGTCCATCCCAATTATTCCATATCTCATGATTATCAGAAATCTTTTGACATAGAGTCTACCTTTGTGAGATTTCTGGTATGAACAGGAGCACACTTCTATTTCAGCACCATTTAGTAACTGATTTGTGGCAATTTTGTTTTTGTCCTCTGAACTCAGACTGTACTTTGAAGTGGCATAGGATGCAGCTGTGTGAAACTGGTTTTATTGCTGGCAGGGTGTTACTGCCTTCTGGTTTGCACACCTGACTCGGAGATTCTAGTAACAGTTCCTTTCCTGTCTTTCAGGTATTCATAGCTGATGACTACTCAGATCCCTTTGATGCCAAAAGTGAGTTGAATAGAATGGGAAAAGGGGAGAACGCTGGCTATATGGAACCGTATGAAGCCCAGAGAATAATGACTGGTAAGAAAAGACAGTTGCACATGTGACCTTTAATTCCATGGCAGTTCACATGGATATCACAGCTGCTATGAAACAGAAATATCCTTTGGCTTGCAAAACCATGTTTCTGAAGTTGCTTAGTAGTAAATGCTGCAGAGACTTTTCAGGTGCCTGCGCATGCCTTCATGTTTAAAAATACTGCTCTGGACCTCGCTATTGAATATAGGTGGTTTGTACTGTCATGGGGCAAGATGAAAATGTGAGCAGTTGGAGTGTGTATTGCTCAGCTTGCCAATGTCAAGGCTGTCATCTGTGTACATAGTAGGGATGGCCAAAGCATGACATTGTTAACACCATGTTCACTTAAAAACAGTTGATCAGTTTGCTTGTGGCCTTTTTTTTCCTCAATCAGATTCAGACTTCTTGGTCTTCCCTCTGTTGGGGGAGGGCTGCAAAGCTACGTCTTTGTGTAGCTGCCTTCCTGCCTTCCCTCCTCACTTCTCTGATGTTTTTTTGTACCAGTGGTCAAAATGATACACTGCAGGATGCTTGTGAGCCTCTAAATGCCATTCTTGGTAGTGTCCTTCCTTTTTGGTCATGTAGGGAGGTGGTTAATGGTGGTATTGTTGTAGGAGTTTGGACTGTTTGAGTCCCTTGTCCTGGTATTGTGCAACTGTACTGTCTGTGTATTTTCCTCATATTATCTGCATCCATTTCCTACTTGTTGGCTGTGCGATCTGTAAACTTTTGAAAGGTATGGAGCTGTACATTTTTAATTTAGGATCATTTGGCTTTGTCAAAACACATCTTTGGGCAGATAATTTGTGCATTTCTTGGATTTGTACAGCAGGTCCTCTTTTTCTCATTACGAGGTAAAAGTCACTCTTGTGCCCAGTTAAGTTGATTGTATGCTTTCCTTTTCTATTGGCAGCTCCTGTTTTGAGTGCTCAGGAAAAATTATTCAATGGGGGAAGATGAGGCTGTTGGATGCAAAGATCCTTTTTTCATGCAAGTGTTCCTATTTTTCTTTTCTTAAATAGCATTTCTGAAGAGAGACACAGGAAATGACGTATTGTCTGGAAGTTTTCAGCATCTTATAGAGGGGCTGGGAGCTTTTATTTCTCATTGGTGTAACTATATTTGTTCTCGTTGAGTAATTTCTCGGAAAAACAAATTAGTCCCAATAAGTTCTTGCTTTTTATACAGCAGTGATGAGCATTTGTAGTTTTAACTATGAATTTTACAGTGCTTTGTTTTCTTTCTTCCTGTGTTTACGACAGGAGCTTATTCTATCTTCTCTTCCAGATTAACTGTGATAAATAGGATGGTTTAGTGGACAATACTGGATGGTTTAGGCAAAGTAAGGGAGAGTAAATTTGTGTACCCTTGCAATTCCAAGACACCCTTTTGCCAAATCGGTGTGTGGTGCAGCAATAAGCTGTTATATCTGCTCCGTAAAGCAAACATGATGCACTCTCAAAGATGCTAAAGGCAGTTTTGAGACTGGGGTTTAATTGAGTGTAATGATGTAGCAAGTGTTCTGAATATGCATTTGATTGAGCCAGTAGAAGGTGCTTGATATCTCCCTGAAGATTAGTGTTTTGAGATCCGGGTATTTAGTTTCCAGTCATCTTATCCTAATGCTAGTAGAAATAGGAAAACTCTTGCCATAAACCTCGGGAAGTCAGGTTGTATTCCTGTCCTGTCGTAAACATGTTTGATTACAATGGATGTTTGATTTATTTTATTTTTTTAAAAAGCCTTTAAATTGATGATTTCAATTAGCTATTGAATGGTCTATCTGATTCCATGCTGTCTATGGTTAGAATTGGGTTTAATCAGGCTTGAAGTTTCTTCTGCTGATAGTGTCCCCAAAAAATACTGTCTTCTCAGATCTGTGGTTATGTCGATTGAAAGAAAGCAACCTTTATGCCAAGATTTGTAAAGGCTTTTCAAGGAAAGGCTTGACCTGAGGTTAAGGTAGAGCATGTTCAGAACAAATGTTCATAAGAAGCTGTCATCTCCTGGCAGCCAGACATACCTGCTGGCCTGTGCTGTTATTCATAAGTGTCTGTCCTGTCTTCAGGAAGTCCATGTCAGATGTTCAGAGAAAATTCCTGGGAAGCCAGTTCCTGGTGTGCTTTGTGGTGTGCACTCAGCCTGGGTGGGTGTGCACACAAAGTTGAAAGAACAATGTTGCACCTTTGCCTTATTCCCAGCCTGTTTGGGGATTGGTTGTCCCAGTGTAAATACAGAAGCGTGGAAGTTCTCTGTGATCTTAATCTGACATAGTGTATCCTGTACTATGCATGGAGTGAGCTTCTGGCCTGGCTGCTATCAGCATGAAAACAAGTAGAGATAGCTAAGAAGATGATGATTTCTAAGGATCCTGAGAAGTAGGTGGGCCAGAGAGAAAAAAGTAACCTGCTAAGAAGTTACTGGCATTGCTGATGCTGCCTGGATAGCCATATCCTGGCAAGAAATAGATAAGGAAGGATTGGAGGCAAAGAGGAGAGGAAAGAAGAAACAGTGCAAGTTAACATTACTGTGACTGGGGGTCCTCATAAAGCTGCAACTCCATTTGCTGGTTTACATTGGGGCTAACAGCTGAAAGGACCCTGTTCTCACTTGGAGTAGCAGTATAAATCCCTTTGTTGCCTTGCAAGGGCTAGACTGTCCATTCAAGCCTGTTGTAAGTATGGTGTTTCCAATGCTTTCTTATACAAGCTTTCAATTCTTATTTTTCCCCTAGCATCAGTCTGTAGCTGCTGCAATAGTTCCTGCAATAGCTGTTGCAATAACATGTAGCCCATCATGGAAATAGGCCTAGCTGCCTTACCAAGCCTGTAACCAAGTGTCATTGCTTGGATCAGGTGTAGGAGATACTTCAAGCTTGAGAGAGAGTTTCCCAGAGGAGCAGTGGCTGGAGATGCTGCATTTGAACAGAAGTGAATGGTTGAGATATAGGCCACAGTGGTAATACCCGTAACATACAGACTGTTTCATCATCCATTCTTCTTACGGAAACTAGGGGAAGAAAAGTTAGTTTCCATCTGAGTATTTAATCCCATCAGCCTGCACTGGATGTCAAATATTGTAGAGTCGTCTGTTTGTTTTCTGTGGTAATCCCTTGCCCAAGAGAAGGAAAGATGCCTTCAGTTCATAGATATGGCAGTGCTGGGGAAAAATGTGTTGCTTTTTTTTTTTTTTTCCTTTAAAATCCCCTTAAAGTCATAAGGCCCTATTCCAGCCATACCTTGTGAGCTGGAAGGTGTAGTACCTTTCCACTTTCTTCTGACAACTGCATGCATTAACACAGCTCTTCCAGGTATCTCTGTCTCTCAGAAGGAATTAAGTCAAGTCCTCAGACTGCGTGAAACATTTGCAATCAAATACCAAATCAAGGCAGTCTATACCACAGCCATCTGTGTGGTGTATTATAGAGTACATCTAAAACTCACCTTTGGAGGAGGATCCAATTTTGGACCATCATTCAGAGATAATGCTGTCAGCCAAGTTGTTGCACAAAGAACTGTACCCTTTTAAGGTATGATAAAGAATACTGTCTACAAGAATGAGACAATAGACTGCGTCTGTTGCCCTTCTTAACTTGCTGCTTGGCTTTAAAGGGAGCCCCTTACGTCCAACTCACAATTTTTTGAGTACAAGGTACCTAGCATGCTGTACATGCTATAATATAAAAATCAGTTTATTTGAACAATAGTAAAATTAAGGTCAGTTCAAGTCTCAAACTAATTTCGAACCACATTATCAAAAATGGAGGGTGGGGGTGGTGAGGTGCTTCTGTGAGAAGGGAAGTAGAAAGCATTACCTGAGGGGCATGCCTACCTTGAGGGATGTGAGTTGGCAAAAACACTTCTGTCTTTTCCAGATCAGGAGCTGTGTTTTCTGTGCTCTAGAACAGGTAGTGAGGAGAGTTGGGGCAGACTAGGCCCTTGAGTTAGGGCAATGGTTTTAAGTTGAGGTAAGAACATGGAACATCAGTGCCTTGATTTCTTAGAGGCCTGGAAGTGCCTTAGCTCTGTGCCCTGCCTGGAAGTTTGAATGTTCACCCTGTTTTTCCTTTGTGTTTTTAGGAATCACCTGTGCCAGGGACTTTAGCCCTTGCATGGTGTTCTGGACTCTGTATCATGCATCTGCCTCAAGGATATGGTAGACAGGGAGAAACCCCTGTTCTTGTATTTCAGAATTCTGTAAACTTCAATGGGTAGCATTTCTGAAAATACTTTTCCTGAGATGTACTATGCCATTCTCATGGCCTATTCCATTCCTCATGGAGCAAATGCTTTGTTGTGAACAGTCTTCAGAAGGCTGTCATAACACTATTGATAAATATGCACTTCTGTTTGCGGTGACTTTTGAGGCTACTCAGGGCATAAAAAAATGTCCTTCCAGACAGTCAAAGGCAGGTGTTTGAGGAAGCAGGAATTCAATTTTTGTATTGATGCATTTCTTACGAGAGGCTAGTCACACAGTCATCCTGGGAACTGGGCGTATTAGATGCTGTAGGTGGGATATGCTGACCCACGATATCAGGGGAAGTGCTCTATGTGCATTGATTCAGTTCCCAATCAACACAGCAGCATGCTGCTAGTACCCCTTGAAGACTGGAAGATCTAAGTTGCAAAAGGGCTTCTGGCTATAAATGGAAAGCTGAGTTCAAGTCTCCTGGATGCAGCTAAATCTGAAAAGAACTTGTCCTTCCCTATACAAGCCTGACTGAACAGACAAGCTCGTGTACGTGCTCCGTGGGTGGGTGACTGATACAGGAGAAGGATCTGTGTGCTGGACCTGAAGAGCTGGAATTTATTTCTAAGGATGCTCTAGAGCATGTGGATCATGGCACAGAGATACCTGTTGTCTTTCCTTGTGTTGTTCACTGTGTTCATCAACCTGGGTAATGACACATCTGCACTATGAACTAAGGGAAGTGCTCGATGAGGAATGGCAGAGCCTCCATCCAGAAGGGCCTTAATAAATGTGAGGATTGTGTCAACAGGAGCTTTTTTGAGGTTAAACAAGGGGGATATTAGAGAGAATTACAAAGGAAAATTCACAGGCTCACAACATTAGCAACCTCCTTGGTTTCTTCTTTCTCTGTGTATTTATCATCCTGTCTATGCAGTAGAACAGCAGTAAGCAAGTTTAACTAGCTCACGCCTAGGGATTTTGTGCTTTGCCTCCCTCTCCATGGATGCAGAAAGATGAGCCTCCTCTCTAGATGCAGGCAGTGCTAGAAGAGCAAATGCCTTCATGCACTTCGCTGCTTCTTTCCAGGGACTGCAGTAAGTCTGTGCCTGAATCACAATGGAATCTCCAATGCATGACAGAGAGCCTAGCAAAGGTGTGCACCTGCCTTAACTGGGAGCTCCCCATGGACATGCTGGGAGCAGTAGCCCTGTGTTGCTGCAAGCTATCACAGAAATGCTGGGAGTGTAGGGAAAACAGCATTCCCATGAACCTGCACCTACTTCAAAAGGTTTTGGGTGTCAGTTTCCCTTGTAACTGGAGAGGTCGTTTTTTTGTTCAGACATGTAACTTCATCTGAATAGTCACTACAGCACATTGGTGGTGAGTCAGTTCTTGTAAAATTCTTTAACAGGTGGCCTCTGGCATGTTGCTTGTTGGCGCTGATTTTACCACTGAAAATAAAAGAGCAACGATAATTACTTTGATAAATATTAGGCTGCATAGATTAGCATGTACAGCATGGGATGTTTAGAAAGAACATTTCTGGCCTATTGAAGGTCACTGAGCCTAGCAGGCCAGGTTTCTTACTTCATTAGAAATTTGGACAGAGATTTCATTCAGCAATGATTTTAAGGAAAGAAGTTGTCTAGGGACAATTAAATTAGAGGACTTCTTCCTTTGCATTAGGTCAGATGCGCATGAATTGAGGCTGGATCTGCTTCAACATAAGTCCTTACCTTCTCTCTGAGCAAAGCAATAGATCTCACATATGCTGTGAAACTGTATCACTTTAGATCTATGTCCAGTTGCCACAATGATCAGTGCTTGTCTTCCTGTCTTTGTGGAGCACTTCACACCCCATTATTGAGTATGAGGAGATAAGACCAGAATTCATAAAGTCTTAGTTCTCATGTTGGGAGAGACTGTGGTGTGCTGTGGTTGCTATAACTAGATGTGTAACTGGGAGTGGAAACCAGCTGTGCATAAAATGCATAGCACTTCTCTGTGTTTAAATCTGTCTCCTCCACTAAAATAATGTAAGGCATTTTCTCTAATGTTTAGTATTATGGTGGTGCTTGCTGCTCTGGATAGTGCATACCAGTTTACAAATGGGTGAAAATAAAAAACTAACTCTTCTCTACTCTGTATAGCTGAGTACCTGTAAATTGGACTTTTCCTGAAAGACTAACCATCTCCCACCTTGGTCTGGAATAGGAGTTAGTAGGAGTTAGAGAGACCCTATGTCTTGTCACTCAATGCATCAGTTGCATGTGCAGAATTTTTTTCCTTAGTTTCAGTGTACACATATTGTCCAGAACGGGTTTAAGCCAAGATTTAAATGTCTTTTTTTTTTTTTTTTTTCCTTTTTTCCTGTTTCACAGAATCACAGAATGGTAGGGGTTGGAAAGGACCTTCGGAGATCATCTAGTCCAACCCCCCTGCCAAAACAGGTTGGACGGGAATGCATGCAGGCGGGTTTTGAATATCTCTGGAGAAGGAGACACAACCTCGACAATCTCTCTGGGCAGCCTGTTCCAGTGCTCTGCTACCCTCAAAGCAAAGAAGTTTTTCTTCATGCAGAGATGGAACTTCCTGTGTTCCAGTTTGTGCCTTTTGCTGGGCACCACTGAAACGAGTCTGGCCCCATCTTCTTGACACCCACCCTTTAGATTATTTATGAGCATTGATGAGATCCTCTCTCAGTCTTCTCTTCTCCAGGTGAAACAGACCGCGGACTCTGAGCCTTTCGTCATGAGAGAGGTGCTCCAGCCCCTTGATCATCTTCATAGCCCTCTGCTGGTCTCTCGACAGCAGTTCCTTGTCTTTCTTGAACTGGGGAGCCCAGAACTGGACACGGTACTTCAGATGTGGCCTCACCAGGGCAGAGTAGAGGGGGGAGGATGACCTCCCTCAACGTGCTGGCCACACTCTTTTTAATGCACCCCAGGAGACCATTTGTCTTCTTGACCACAAGGGCACACTGGTGCCTCATGGTCAACTTGCTGTCCACCACGACTTCTGGGTCCCGCTCTGCAGAGCTGATTTCCAGCAGGTCAGCCCCTGACCTGTACTGGTTATTCCTCCCCAGGTGCAGGACCTTAGGGAGGACACGTGCCCTTGTTGAATTTCATTAGGTTCCTCTCTGTATGGCGCCACAGCCTTCTGGTGTGTCAGCCGCTCCTCTTGGTTTTGTGTCATCAGCAAATGTGCAGAGGGTGCACTCTGTCCCCTCATCCCGGCCGTTGATGAATATGTTGAACAAGCCTGGATCCAGTACTGACCCCTGGGGAACACCGCCAGTTACAGGTTTCCCACTGGACTCTGCACCGCTGATCACAACCCTCTGAGCTCTGACATTCAGCCAGTTCTCAATCCACCCCACTGCCCATTCATCTGACCCACACTTCCTAAGCCTTTCTATGAGGATGTTATGGGAGACAGTGTCAAAAGCCTTGCTGAAGTCAAGGTAGACAATATTCACTGCTCTCCCCTCATCCTTCCAGCCAGTCATGCCACCGTAGAAGGCTATCAGTTTGGTCGAGCATGAATTTCCCCTTGGTGAATGTATGCTGACCACTCCTGATAACCTTCTTTCTTTTACATGCTTAGACATGACATCCATGATGAGCTGTTCCATCATCTTTCCAGGGATGCAAAGTGGCAGCTCCCTCAGCACTCGTGGGTGCATCTCATCAGAGCCCATGGATTTGTGGGTGTTGAGTTTGTCTAAGTGATCTCTAACCCAATCCTCCTCGAGCAAGGGAAAGTCTTCCTTTCTCAGGCTCTCTCTCTTACCTCCAGGGTCTGGGATTCCTGAGGGCCATTCCTTTCTTAGCAGTGAAGTCTGTAGAAAAGAAGGCATTCAGAGTAATTCTGCCTTCTCTGCATCCTCCGTCACCGGGGAGGTCACTTCATTCAGCAGCGAGCTCACATTTTCCTAGTCGTCTTTTTGCTGATATACTGTTATACTTCTTCTTGTCCTTGACAAGAAGGTTGACATCCCTTGCCAGGTTTAATTCCAAGTGGGCCTTAGCCTTCCTTGTTGCATCCCCGCATACTCTGACAATGTTCCTATATTCCTCCCCTTTCATGACGGAGGAATGTTTCATCTGTTTTAACACCCTCATCTTGCTCTTGTGACTTTGTGTAGTCTGGAAATGGACTAAATGGTGAAACCTGAAACACAAGCCTGAATATAAATGGAGGTTTTTCAGCTTCTTGCCATTTCTTCCCATTAAGACACAACTTACGCCCAAAATAATGGGAACAAGATGTACAGAACTTGGGAAAGGTGGGTCAGCATCATAATAGACTAGGTGAAAGTGCATGTGGAAGAAACTTACCTTAATTCATGCAATTTACTTGCTCAGTGTTTGATGAATCTGGCCTATGGTCTTCCACAAAAAGCGAAGTGAAGGAATAGATGCTTGGATGGTTGGGAAAGAGAAACCATTGAACTCAAAATGCTCAACCCCATCTCCCTTACCCCAGACAAATTTCAAGTTTTTGGGCTGCTTTTCTTAAGAACAGTGGTCTTTTTAATATTGGGTGGGAATTGCCTGTCTTTTCAAGACAGGGATGCTAGTGGCAGAAGTTTGAGGACCACTGAAGTCTGCGTAGTCCAAGAGGGTCTGTCATTTTAGAACTCTAGCAGATGTCTCTTGAGAAATGCAAAAAAGATCTGTGAGAAAAGGGAGAAGAATTCTGAATTCACGGGAAATGTTGGAAATTTTTTAGTTACAAAGGTGAAAGAGGTCCTTGTTTTTTCATTTCACGTCTTACTGGATTAAGCAAGTTGCTGACACAATGTCATTTTAGTCTCCCTCCCATCTTGCTTCCCCCTCCTCCCCTCATCCCTACCCCCTAGTACCAAGTATGCTGAATTCGAAAATTTCTCACTGCTCCGGCCATCCAGTGGGATAGAAAAGATGAATGTCAGCTTGCTGCAAGGATTCTCTTATGTAGAAAGTGCCTGTGCATGAGGGTATGTGGCAGGTAAGGAAGCTTTTCCCTGTCCTGTAAAGATTTGTGTGAGTTGTGTAAACCCTTAAACTGGATGAAGTAAATTAAAAATGAAAGTGTTTTGCATTTTACCTTGAAAGGAGAGTTCTGTAAACTGTAATTCCTTCTGATTTCATCAGTGTTCCATCTGTCCTTTCCATGCCTGAAAAGGGTGACAGGCAATGAACATAAACGGAAATTAGAGGTTCCAACTGAATGTAATGAAAAAAGATTTTCTCACTATGAGGACAGTCAAATGGTAGAGAAGATAGCCCAGTGACATTGTGTGGTCTTCATCTTCAGAATTTTTCAAGACTGGACTGAGCAACCAGAACCTGAGTAGCCTTATCTGACCTCATAGCTGACCCTCCTTTGAGTGGGAGATTGAACAAGATGGCTTCCTGAGATCTTGTTTAACCTAACTTACCCTATGATTGTGTGACTAATCTGTAGCTGTTCTGTGAAAATAAGAAATGGCTGTAAGAATCAGGGTATCCCAGGTTAGCTTGTGGAGTCCATGTTTGTTTGTCTCAGTCCATTTCCAGCTTTGCCACAGCTGGAAACTCCTGACAGCTGTTCATTATCCCTTCTTGGGGTGAAGAAGCAGAGGCTGGACAGATGGGCTTGCAGGTTGGACTGGGCCTGTAGGTGCATACCTGGGCTCTGTTGACAGGAATTCTGGGTGCTTTACAGCTGGAAGTGTGATGGAATTGTAGGTGACTGATACCACTGTGGTCTGCGTGGAAAAGGAAGGGAGCGCTGTAAACTTGCTGTTGGCTCTGATGGGGAGGAATGTTACTTTATTGGGTGGAGGACATCAGTAGTACTTCTTGTTGACTTATCAGTTCATCCCTTAATCTTCCCAGACTGGCCCCAGTTCTATTGTTCTTCTGCAACATTGCTCAAAAGCAGAATAGAGAGGATTTGTTACATGAAGAGACACCAGCTTGGGAGAGAGATGTACTGTTGCTTATGAGATTTACAGGGATATGTTAATGGGAGCTAGAACAGTGAAAGGAAAAATGAGACAGGCAGCACTTGGGACAAAAAGTGAGACAAAAGTCCCTTGTCACACTTGTATGCCTCTTCTTCAAAGTTATGATTTGTTTTCTGCTTCTCTTTCCTCGTGTTCTTTTACAAAAAGGCTTTTAGCCAAAGAAATTGTTTGAAGCCCATGTGAAAATGTTCAAGAGCAACATGTGCTACGAAGCCAGAAGGAATTTCTACCTTTTCCCCAGCTAGGTCAAGTGCTGGGCATTTTATTTTTTTTAAACTAGTGGGGATTTTTTTTCTCAGAAGTACTTTCTCAATCATCCCTTCATATTATATTCTCTCTTACTCCAGTCACTTTGTTTTTTTTCTCCATACTGTACAGACAAGTTAAGTAAGCTCAAACAACATGGTACAGGAAGTATTAGTTAAGCATGTGATGAACATAATACTTCTTGGAAGGAAGAAGATACTGTGCTTAGCTTGCTGAGTAATGGATAGAATTTTTGCCTGCTGGCTTTGCATCCAAACTCTGAAAGTTTTTAGTGGCAAAACAGGAGTGAAACCTCAAGTAAATGCAGTCTGTTTCTGACATCAGTTGTAATGTGGTAGCTACAGTTTCTCCTGCACGTTTTTTGGTTTTGTAACCCAAACCAGATTTTTCTTATCTTTAAAAGTAAATGGGGGTTGGAGATTTAGCCAGTTCTGTGTCTGCTTGCCACAGAGACTGAACATCTTGCCACATCATTTTACCAGCATTTTAATGTGGCTTCACAGCAGTGTCATAAAAGCTTCAGTGGGAAGTGGTGAGAAACACAGCTTCTTTTGTGCTCTGTGCATTTTATGTAGGCTGGCAACAACGTACAGCTTCTCTCCTTCTCAGGTTTCTGGGTAGGAAGATCTCTGCTTGAAAGTGCTCTTTTGCAGGAACTCAAATACCTATGCAAACTCAGCTGTTCATTACCATTCAGGTTGCTAAAATTATAAGCTGTTGTCTGCAAGAGCCATCTGCCCTTTCTGGATGGTGTCAGGTAAGCCTCATCTGGTTTTGGTGTGTTGATAAGTGCATTTCTTTTTGTCATCCTTAACCAAGCAAAGATCAAGGAAGCCTGCAGTGTGTTTCTGCTTGCTGATGGACCATGTTGTTCTACTGTGACTGAATTTTTTGAGCAATGGGCAAAAAGAAGATGGAAATACTTAATTTACATCTGAGCTTGCTCTTGGTTTTGCTGCATTCAGTTTCATGTGTTGGTGGCTTGGAGTATCAGAGTTCACATCCAGTTTGGTTTTATGAAGCAGGATATAGGCATGCAAAACTGATCTTGTTGTAGGTTAGACTAGCAATTAAGAACAAACAAGGCAAACTGGCGGGAAATGAGGCTTGCCTGGAGGAACTCTGTGTTTGCTTTGGGTTCTGCATTCATTTTCTGTGGAGTGGGTAATTTGAAAAGCTTTGTGAAGAAGCAGTGGGTTTTGTGGCTCTTGTGCTGTTGCAGCTCTCATGTGGTCTGTCAGTTGCACTTAGCTGGGGTGGGCTGCAAGGCAGAAAAGTGTGATGGCATAGCTGAGCCTTTGAGGTTTTCCTAAGCAAGTTCTGCAGCAGTTGTTGTGGTTGTAATGCAGCCTGAGGTGGGCTAGAAGGTGTCTGTGCTGCTGTCCTAATTGAAATAGAAAGGGAAGAGGGAGACAAAAGAAAAAAAATCTGATGTCTTTCAGATATACCATTGCTTTTGTAAGTTAAGCTGAGTAGCACTTATTATTTCCTTCTCCTTTATTTGTGGGATGCACCATCGCATTGTGGTAGAATACAGAGCATATCAACAGACAGCCTCTCCTAATCATTTTTTCTAAGGATCTTTTTGTGTCTTTTATAAAAAACAAACAAAGAACAAAACACCCAGCAAAAATCCATTTTTTCACAATTGTATCTTTGGGTAGTGCTTTGTGCATTGGAAGTGTTTGTAGAGACGCATATTGGAAAATAGGAGTGTAACTGGAGAAATTACCAGAAAGCGTTGACTCAGTTGTGTGTATCAAGATCATGACTTGAATGAATTTTTATAGCACAACATTTTCTGACTTGACCTAAGTGGAAAATACCAGATGTTACTCTTGATGATTTGTGATGCTTCTGTTGCAAGAAGGGAAGAAAAGAACTGACTTACTGTGTTTGCACAACTGTGTTTTGCTTTCCTTAACAGTAGAGTCTGCTGTTAATGACAGTCTGCTGAATGCTAACTAGATTTATTTGCTGTTGTTAGATATCCATGTAAACACAAATGCTCTTGAGTGATGACGTGACAGACTGTATACTTTAGAACATCTTATCAATAGCTGCATACATTCAAATACCACTTCACCTTCTGTACTGTTATATAAAAGTGTTGTCCAAGGGGAAAAAAAACAACATTGCATTACTGGCACTTTACTCTGTGAGCGGGCTTTCAACTAAGAATTGGCATCTCGTCAGGGTTTGCCTCGGTAGTATAATAACTACAGACAAATCTGCAAACAAGTGCAAGGTACTGACTATTTGCAGCTGCACAGGTCAGCATAGAACATTTGAAGTCTTACAAATGCTAGGTACTAGTTGCTCCTTCCATCAATCACTTCCTGAGCTGACTCAGTGAGTAAAGGGATCATAAGCCAAAGCGGATGAGTTGAAATATTTTCCCAGTAATTTCAACGTTCATAGTCCTGTCACTATAGACAACTTCTTCCCCACTATGTACTGCAGGGCAATTAAGTCTGAATTAAGGCCTCTGTCCTTCATTGTTCTTTGTTCTTTGTTTTTTAGAAAAGATACACAAAGGTCTCTCTTCACTTCCCCTTCTTTGCCCCATCCCCCGTACCAAGTAAGGCCATGTTCAAAGTTAGTTACATGCAGAGAAGGTAACTCCTGCCTGGGTAATTCTCATTGAACTTAAACCTCCAGCTATGACGGAAATAGTTGCATATTTTGTCTTGGTTTTAATAAACTCACTTTTGCTCACACCTAGATATCCCTTGCAATATCATCTTGAATGTATAAATATTGATAAATACTTATACTCACTAAAAATCTTTTTGATCAGTGGTTATCTCATCGGTGCTTTTATGTAAGCTTTCAGTAAGCAGAGACTCTCACAGGCAGAGAATATTCAAGAAAATGTCTTCCTTCTGTGTAAGTGTTGAATGGCGTTTACATTATGAATGGGTTCTTCTTCCACTCCTTTACCCTTTCAAGGCGATTCTTATGAAGGGGTGAGATTGTGTGCCTGAAGAGAGCTGGTAAAGGCATTGTGAGCATCAGTAGCAGTCATGAGTAGCAAGACTGATCTAACTGCAGGAAATAGTATTCATATTTGCAGACAACTTCTCTGCCCTGACATTGGAGAGTATTAACTTGCTTAAATAGCCACCACTTTGTTGTTGGAATGTCTTTCAAGGGAACTGATTTGGCTTATGCTAGTCTTAGAACATTTTTCTGGGGACACTGTAGTTTATGTCATGGGCTGGTGAGAACTATTGTCCTAACAGGTGTACGTGAAAATACCTGCACTGCGCTCTGTTTCCAACAGGGCTTCCATTCCCACTCAGTGTAAGGAATTAATCCGCTTTTGCACAGCTTTGAAGCTTTGGAGTATGGAATGAGAATCATGGATTTTGATTGAGACAAAGTCTCTGCTTTCATTTTTACCACTTGAATTGCTCCATTTTAGCCCATGGAACAATGATCTTTGAATCCCAAACATCAGTGCTCCTGATCAGAAAGGTCACAAAAACCTACAAGCAGACTGTGGATGTAGTATCATGATGCAGCTAGCTGTAGCAACACCTAGGGTTGGCTATTGGACAGGCAGCAGAAAATGTACAGAATCTTGTGGAGGCTGTTTGGATTCTTTTTGTGTAAGGAGTAAGTAGCTAAGCAACATCAAAGCACCTGCGAAAAGGTAAAGTCTGCAGAAATTATGAATTTTAAGATGGCAGTTGTAATGTTTAATCACTGATTATTAAACAGAAAATTAGGTGTTGAGGGGGAAGCCTTTGTATAATAAACTTCTGCCTGGGGCAGAACTTCCTGCCAGGGAACTGAAGAAATTAATTTTTTCTTTTTTTTCGCTTTTCCATAAAAGAAATACATCTTCAAGGACAGTTTTCACGTCCTTTGGAAGCAGTACTGCTGCTGTTATGATCCACTAAAATTTAGGTATTCTTCCCCTGCGTTTTGTTTTTCTAATCATCCTCCTCTGACTCCATCAACACCCACCACTACTCTTCCCCACCTCTCCCCACCCCTGAAGAAAAATGTGTACTTCCGGTCGTCTTGGGCAGGGTATGGTTCCTTGTTTGTTTTATTTCAGTACATACCTTCTGTGGAAGATATTAATGGTTTTGTTGGTGGTTTATTGATACTTATCGTAAAAAGACTTCTCCCCTCCTGCCTTTACTCTGCCTGGCTTAATAGTCTTTCATTATCAGGACTGTTGTAATGTTAGGTTGCTTTGAATGCTTCTTCCTGTGGTGATGAGTCATACTTGGACTTCAGTAGGTTTTCCATCATGATGCAGGCTGTTTCAAGACGTTGCTTTTTACATCAAGAGGTTATGCCAAGCTCGCACACAAAGGCAGGGAAACAAATGTTGTTAATTCCTGGGAAGTGGCTCACTTTTGAGTTACTTGGCTTCTGTTCAGAAGGAAAAATGAGTGAAGGTCTTCTCATATCCAGCTTTTCCTGCAGGACAATCTGGAATCATGAGCATTGGGAGGCAGTTGCTGCAGTCTCAAAGCAAAACAGCCCTCTTTGCTATTGAAATGTTATCGGTGTCCTCTTGTGTCCCAGCAGTTGAAGGCATCCAGCTGGACCTGGAAGCAGCGCAGAAAGTTTGACTTCTGGTGGCCTGAGGTGAAGTTTGAGCAGAGGTAAAACTTCACTTCTGTGGTGAATAGACTTTGCACTAATACAATGAGAATTCTTCAACGTGAGATCTAAAATGTTTCCAGGTTATCTTGCCAAGATGGGCATGAAAAGAAGCATTAATGGTGAGGCTTGGAATAATTAAGCAGCTGGCAAAGTATTTCTGACCTGTTTATGGAGAGGGAGAGGAAATGGGTTCAGTGGGAGCAAATGTTCTTGTGTCAGGGTGATCTTTGCATTAACATCTGTCTTACGCCTCTGGCAAACTGGCAAGTTATTTGTTGATGTGCAGCCTACCCATAAACCTAGTGCAAACAGCTCACTACCGTTACATGCCAGTTCAGTGGCTTTCCATTGGAAGCCTCAGGAACAGAGCATGTGGATAGCAGAGGTTTGGCCAGTTCAGGAAGGCCTGTTGCCTGATAGAGAGCAAGAAGAACTCCAGATGAGACTTGACTTTTTGTGTTCAGACCTGGATCTGATGTGGCCTTCACCTGCTAGAGATGATCAGGCTGTCAGGATAATGTCTAGGGACGTGCATCAGGTATTCACCAGTACCTCTCAATGTGAGTCTGAGCCTTCCCAAGTTTCTTTCTACTCCCACTGATAACTTCAGGTTTTCAGTGACAGGTAAGACTACAAGGAGTACCGGTGGCTGCTGTCCACAATCAGGCCTTGTTCTTGAGTTATATTCTCAGGTACCTTTTTTTTTTGGCGGGGGGAATTTTTTGGTTTTGTTTTGGTGGGGTTTTTGTTTGTTTGTTTGTTTGTTTTTTGAAGTATGGTGCTCTCCCAGTTATCCCAGGCTTATCTAAGAAAGCCAGTGTGCTGCAGCAAGTCCTTCAAACACTTAGGAGACTGCCCTTCTGGGGCTCTTCGATATAAAATGTTTGAATGCACACTTCAAAGGTTGTGCTGCCCATAAGTCTGCTCTGACTATCCTAGTTGAAGACAGATTAGCCTGTTCCCTGACTGCTGAAACACTCCCTTTCCCTGTGGTGCGTTTTGTTTATACAGGAGAACAAGATGTAAATAGTGGACTCTTGCAAGGGGTTCTTGCTTGCTTGCTTGCCTTAATTAAACATCCAGAATCTTTCTGATGATAAATGTTTAGTTTGTCCGTGTGCCTTGAAAACTTAATACCAGAAAGATCTGTGATTTCCAGATAAAGTTGCTTCAATGCTAAGATCCTTGCAGCTGGAATTATCTAGTAGATTTGAGTGGTGCAAATGTACTGAGTGAGAATAGCGGTGGTATTCACTCCAGGTTGGTTCTAGTTTTGTATGTTGTGTAGTTGACAGCAGGTTGCATTTTTGATGTGGTTAGCAAGAAACTAAATCCAGGTACTGGGACTAAAGCTGTTTAAATGCTGACTTCTGGACGTAAGTGAAGCAAACATCTGGAGGAGACCTGTAGTCTGAATCTAGATAGTGGACAGAGGCTGACATCTGTGCTCTGTCCAATCCTATTCCAGCACAGTGTTTACATGTTAATGCATGTTAAATAAATGATTGAACAATCTGCTGAGCTTTCTCCAAATATCTATGTATCTGAAAAAGTTAAGTGCACGCACAAATGACCTTTAAAAATCATTGTACTTTCAAGGACTTCTGTCAACAGCTATTTGTTAGGGTTAGAAGCATTGCCAAGTATTTTGTCCCATGCTTTAGGAAATAGTGTAAAGCTTTATTTACCAGTATGACTGGTTTTAACTCTACATTGAGCTCGGTACTGTTGAATGGAGATAGGT
The DNA here is from genome assembly GCF_963924245.1 of Chroicocephalus ridibundus. Classification (NCBI taxonomy): domain Eukaryota; kingdom Metazoa; phylum Chordata; class Aves; order Charadriiformes; family Laridae; genus Chroicocephalus; species Chroicocephalus ridibundus. Next base: position 35,013,046 of record NC_086316.1, on the reverse strand, counting down.
GCAACTAAGTGATGTGTAAAATTCTGTCACCTGTCCTGAGTTCTTCTCTTAGGCTTGTCATGTACAAAGGGTGTTGGATAGCCCCTGTACTTAACTTAAAAGTCAATTTCAATGCTAGCTTTTCAAAAGCTGGCCTTGCATGGCAATACTGTTTCCAGCATGTTACCGTAATAATCAGGTTTGTCTGACTAAGATAGGCCTTTGGTGGTAGAGAAAGCAGCTGAGGAGCTGGTAGGACTATCACTTTAAATCCTGTACCAGCCCTGAAATCTGTAGCTGAAGTGGAGATGGGTCTGGTTTATCACAGTTGCACCTGATATGCATGGGTCAGTACACTTTGAATATGACATAGTGGTGAGTCAAAAGAGCTTTATTGTGCTGCAGTTGATTAGTCTATATGTTAATGTGTCTGTATCTAATTACATTATAAATCTCTGTATTTCTCAGTGGGGCATGCATAAATAACTGCTGACAGAATGATAAGGAAGCTCATATGCCTGTGTTACCACAGATGCTGTAAGATCCTTGCGCGTAAAATGTTTATAAGCTTTCCCAGTAGGACAGTAGAGGTTGAAAAAAATCAGGAGATTTATATGACTTAGTGCTTTGCCTCTTGCAGGCTAAGACTCTTTCTGCATATTGGATGTAGGCAAGCAAGATGATGCAGGAACCTGCCTTTACGTCCCAGCCTGCCAACGGAGTCTGTATCTCGTTGTCTTTCGCCAGACAGGGAAACAGAAGCATTCTTGCAAGTGCTTAACTTCAGGGAATTTTTCTGTATCTGACATTCTTTACTCAACTGTTGCAGGAGGACTCCTACATTTTGCTTGTATGGTATTTCATACAAAGAAAAATGCGGCAAAGGGGCTGTAAAATGGTGTTGTGTTTTTTACTGCCTGATGAGACTTACGAGCATGCTTGATTTTGCAAAACAGGGGGGTTTATGTTCTCCAAACTTTTTTTTTTTTAGGAGTGCAACTACATTGTTTGACCTCTTGTAACTGCACGCTTTAGTTTGAAATGAAGGAAATATCTATTGGCATCTGTACATTGTAGAAGAATACCTTTGTTTTGTTGTCTGTTGCATGCTCTTGGAAGGAAAGAAGTCTGCTTATTGGGCTCTGTAAGCAAGTAGTACTGTCTTCAAAGTTTCCTTTTGTTGGCTTCATAGCTATTCTGTTTCCTTGATGGTATATCCCATAATTCTCTCCAAAGTCACCTCAGGAATATGGTGCATCTATAAGTAATGCTGTTGAATTATTTAAGACTATTAAGAGTTTTAGTGTGTCTGCTGGAAAGGTTACCATGAGGTTATCTGCTTGTCCTGTGGAGCTTTGTCTGCTCTGTATGTGAGTGTTTGTCGGAATTGTTGAAATGGGAAGAATAATGTTCAGTCTTCTGTCTCACAATCTTGTGTTCCCAGATGTCTTAGTTTCTGTACCTTCCTGGTCAGGTTCTTGGTGTTACACAGGAGTCCAAACTCCTGAAGCCTGATTCTGTTATAACTGCTAATCTGGGAGAATAAGAATTATTTGTGGGGGTCTTCCAGGGTGCTAGAAAAATAAGTTCTTTCAAAACTTCAGTTGTGTTTCTTCTTCTAGTAGCTAATTAACTTAATGAGCATAATTTTATAAAAATGTACCTTTCTTTATCAGCAGTAAGAATTCAAAGGACAAAATTAATAAAAGTGAAAAATAAAATTAAAAAAAAGTCAAATTAACACAGTTTTGGACTCCCTAGTCATTCCAGTAACTATTTTAGCACTAAGAGCCGTCATTGTTAGCGATTGCATGAAAATTATAAGAAATGCATCATCACAAATGTTCTGTTGTCTTTAATTACCTAAATCTTAAACATCAAGTCTGGACTGAGCTATCATTGTGTATAATGCTAATACTGCTTGTGTGTTTCTGGTACAGATTCAGTTTTGCTGTCTATTACTGAAGTATTTCTGATTAAACTTTTGGTAAAATTACTTCTCTTTACAAATACGATTCCAATATATTAAGTAAAAGATGAACTTTAAAGCAAATTCATAGGAAGTTTTATAAAAGAGACTGTATGGGAGTATGTGCGTGTAAGTATATATGGGTATACATACATATATTTTTTATATATACGTGTATATACGTTCTCCTTCCAGTTCTTCACTCTTCCTAGGCTTTAATTTTTCCTAGAGAAACTTTTCTGCTTTAGGATCAAATATTTGTAATTTTTGTGATTGTGGTCCCTGAACATGAACCATGACTCAGTAGCATACCACCTTCAATTTACAGGTAATCTTTTCTGTGCAGTATGATGCTTTGGTCCTGTGGATAAAAGAAAAATATTGATCACAGGCTTCTCTATTGAAATATACTCATGCACCAGGAGCGAGTGTTGCAGCTGTGCCTGGTACTTAAAATGAATAGTTTAGTTTGGTTTGGTTTGTGGTTTTTGGGGTTTTTTTTGGAAAGTCTTTGATTCGCTAGGATCATGGCTCCGGTTCCTCACAAATGCACACTTCCTGGTGTAGCAATGGCTGGCTTCACAGGACTGAAAGACAGACAGATACATACCACATTTCTGACTTAAGAATAAATAAAATGTTTATCCTTTTGATCCAGGAGAATTCCAGAGAATATCAGCTGTGTGTTTTTTCTAATAGAGGTTTTTCTTAAATCATCATTTTTCCTTGAGCAAAACTATTTTCAAAAGATAGCTGAAAGAGAAAAACTGTGTTTTAATTGAAAAATTTTCAAGCGCTTTTTCAAATAAGCTGCCCTTTAAGATGCTCTTTTCCAGATTTGGCTTATACTGAAAGGTGGTAATGTGGTTATCATTCATAACTGGGAATTATCATGAAGTATCTTGCTTTTATTTACGTCATTGGTTTGGGTGTATATTTTTTCAAGTTTAGTGTATTTGTAATGTATAAACTTAATTTTTTTTTTTACAAGCAATAAGGACACTTATTGTAGACAAACAAAGTAGACCAAATATTGCAGACATTTCACAGTACTTTTGAAATGGTTTGGAGCAATTACTTGGTTATAATGTTCTTGCTGATAGATTAATTGATGAATGGCTTTTGTTACAGTAATGGAGAGAACTACTTTAAACCTTCACTTCATTTATAGGTTAAAAGGTTCTCTCCCTTCGCCCTGAGTCTTTTTTTTTAAAGTAACTTTCCAAATTGCTACATATAATGAAATTCTTATTTTGTCCTTGCAGTTGTCAGGATAATCACGAAAGCCTGCGGTTGTAAGGGACCTCTTCATATCATCTAATAAAACATACTTTCCGAGCAGGGTCAACTAGAACAGGCTGCCATGACTGTCCAGTCAGGTCTTCAATATCTCCACAGGTGGAAACTCCACACCCCCTTCAGGCAACGTCTTTCAGTGTTTGACCATCATCACAGTAAAAGGTGTTTTCTTGTGTTCATATGGAATTTCATGTATTTTGATTTGTGCCTGTTGTATCTTGCCCTGTCACTGGGTGCTGCTAAGAAAAGTCTGTCTCCATCTTCAGTCTCTTCCATCAAGTATCTGTATGCATTGATAAGGTTTCCACTAAAGGTTATATTCTCTAGGCTGACCAGTCACAGTTCTGTCAGCCTCTCCTCGTATGAAAAATGCCCCAGTGCCATCATCACCTTCATGGACCTTTATTGGACTTGCTTCGGTATGTCTATGTCTTTCTTGTGCTGGAGAGGTGAGAACTTGACCCAGCAGCCCAGATGGGGCCAGTGCTGACTAGAGGCAAAGAGTCACCTCCTTTGACCTGCTTTCAACACTCGTCTTAATGCAGACTGAGTTAGTATTGGCCCGCTTTTACCATGAGGGTGCATTGCTGGCTCATGTTCAACTTGCTGTCATACATGACCCGAAAGTCCTTCTCTGCTGAGCTGTTTTCAAGCCACTTGGCCTGCATGGCATTCATGGCTGGGACAGGTAAAAAACGGTTTAGGTTGCTGGGCCCAAAGAGTGGTAGGGAATGGAGTTAAATCCAGTAACAAGTGGTGTTCCTCAGGGCTCAGTACTGGGACAGTTCTGCATAATATCTTTAGCAGTGGCCTGGATGAGGGGATCGAGTGCACCCTCAGTAAGTTTGCAGATGAGACTTGGATAGATTGGACCGATGGGCCAATGCTAACAGTATGAGCTTCAGCAAGGCCAAGTGCCAGGTCCTGCACTTGGGCCACAACAATGCCATGCATCGCTACAGGCCTGGGGAAGTGTGGCTGGAGAGCTGCCTGGCAGAAAAGGACCTGGGGGTTCTAATTGACAAGCGTCTGAACATGAGCCAGCAGTGTGCCCAGGTGGCCAAGAGGGCCAATGGCATCCTGGCTTGCATTACAAATAGTGTGATCAGCAGAAGGAGGGAGGTGATTGTCCCCCTGTACTCAGCACTGGTGAGGCCACCCCTTGAGTATCGTGTCCAGTTCTGGGCACCTCAATATGAGAGAGATATGGAGGTGCTGGAGCGAGTGCAGAGGAGGGCAACGAAGCTAGTGAAGGGCCTGGAGAATAAATCTTATGAGGAGAGATTGAAGGAGCTGGGACTGTTTAGTTTGAGGAAGAGGAGGCTGCAGGGAGACCTCATCACTCTCTACAACTACTTGAAAGGCCATTGTAGAGAGGTTGGTGCTGGTCTCTTCGCACGGGTAATTAGCGATAGAACAAGAAGGAATGGCTTCAAGCTGCAACAGGGTAGGTTTAGGCTGGACATTAGGAAAAAATTCTTCACAGACAGAGTGGTCAGACACTGGAATAGGCTGCCCAGGGAGGTGGTGGAATCACCATCCCTGACTGTGTTTAAGAGTCGTTTAGATGTAGTGTTAAGGGATATGGTGTAGGGGAGAACTTTGTAGAGTGGTGTTGATGGTTGGACTCGATGATCCCAAGGGTCTTTTCCAACCTAAATGATTCTATGATTCTATGACATCAAGTTGGGAGGGAGTGTTGACCTGCTTGAGGGGTAGAAAGGCTCTACAGCAGGATCTGGACAGGCTGGGTCAATGAGCCACAGCCAACTGTATGAGGTTCAACAAGACTAAGCACTGGGTCCTGCACTTGGGTCATAACAACCCCATGCAATGCTACAGGCTTAGGGAAGAGTGTCTGGAAAGCTGCCTGGCAGAAAAGAACCTGGGGGTATTGGTTGACAGGCAGCTACATATGAGCCAGTAGTGTGCCCAGGTGGCCAAGAAGGTCGATAGCATCCTGGCTGGTATCAGAAATAGTGTGGCTAGCAGGACTAGGCAAGCGATCATCTCCCTGTAATTGAGACTGGTGAGGCTACACCTCGAATATAGTGTTCAGTATTGGACCCCTCGCTACAAGAAAGACATTGAAGTGCTGGAGTGTGTCCAAAGAAAGGCAATGAAGCTGGTGATGGGTCTAGAGCACAAGTTTTATGAGGAGTGGCTGAGGGAACTGGGGTTGTTTAGTCTAGAGAAAAGGAGACTGAGCGGAGACCCTTTCCACAACTACCTGAAAGGAGGTTGTGGCGAAGTGGATGTCAGTCTCTTTTCCCAGGTAACGAGTGATAGGACAAGAAGAAATGGCCTCAAGTAGTGCCAGGGGAGGTTTAGATTGGATATTAGGAAAAATTTCTTCACTGAAAGGTTTGTCAGGCACTGGAACAGGCTGCCCAGGGAAGTGATTAAGTCACCATCCCTGGAGGTATTTAAAAGACATGTAGGTGTGGTGCTTTTTAGTGGTGGACTTGGTAGTGTTAGGTTAACAGTTGAACTTGATGATCCTAAGGGTCTTTTTCAACCTAAGCAATTCTGTGATTGTAATTTTCCAGCATTTCCAGATCCCTCTGAATGGCAGTGCAGCCATTTTGTCTATCAACCAACTGCAAGGACAAACAAAGCAGTGACCCTGGCTTTGTTTAGCCAAGGCTTTGCAAGCTCCAAAGAATGGAGACACCTCCCACAATCTACCTGGTGAACTGTCCTAGGAGTGTACCAGGGGAAGAAGGTTTCCCCAGTGTTCTACTTGTATCTCTCAACCTATATGTTGTGTCTGTTTCTCTTTGTTGTATCTTCTGACATTGTCCCAGAAGGGTTTGGCTCTGACAGGCAGCTGAGAGCTGCTATTACATCCCCCTTGGCCTTCCCCTCATCAGACTAACCAAAACCATCTCTCCTTATCATAGGCGCAAAGACTCTGCTATCTTGGTAGCTATGCACTGGCTGCTTCCTAGTTTTATGAACTAGCTCACTCCTTGCACACTCCTTGTAGGGAGTGGGCAGATTGGATGCAGTAGGACGCACATGTTGTTGGTTGTAGCGTCCTTGGGGCCAAGGGTGAAGGCATGACAGCTTTGCCCCTTGATTTGCTAGCTGTGCTCCTTCTAACAAAGCCCGGTTCTTGGTTTGCTGCATTCAGGAGGGCAGTACCCTGTTCCTTTCTTGTGAAGCTTCAACATGTTTATTTTTTGATAAGGTCAGTGCTAAAGAAATACATGTTTCTTAATACAATGTGAACTAAGCTGTGGTTAAAAATGCTTTTGTCTAGTGTGCTTACTCTAGTCCTAGCTCATTTTCTGCTGATATTCCTTGGAGGTAATTGCAGAGAATTTTTTTTATAAGCATGCAAAATTATACTGTGGGATTTCTTTTTTTGTAATCTTTGTGTGTTTGAATTGCACTTTTGAATGATCTCCTCTTGAAGAGTTAACAGCATACACAAATTTCATCATTCTTGGGGATTTACCTCAGTTGCTTGTAAGCATGCTTTACACAGGCTGACAGAGATTGTGTACTTCCTGTAATCTGGCTCTGTGCAAACTGGGGAATGTTGGTGGAGCCATGAGACTGCTTGTACTGTGGTTGTTAGCTGGAGCAAACTTTCGTTTCCAGACAGTTACCAAATGTAGAGGTAGAATTTAGAAGTCTTGTACAAGCTTGCCATCTGTATAATTATGTGGCTATTAAGGAATGAATGGAAGTTTGATGCTCTAAAATTATTGACTCTAATGATAAGGCATGGCTGGTAGTGATGCTGATGCAATTTGCTTTCTTGCCAACAGAGTTTCAGAAGGAGGAAGGCATGAAGTCCCATCCGAAAAGCATGCAGCTCTATGACACACCCTATGAACCAGAAGGCAGTGGTGTGGAATCGGATTCTGAAAGTGTGGTGAGTCAACGTTTACGAGAAAGCAAATTGCCACAGGATGATGACAGGCCTTCAGATGAGTATGATCAGCCATGGGAGTGGAACAAAGTCACCATCCCAGCTCTGGCAGGTAGGATTCTTAGATCCTAACCAGGAAATTCTCTCACACTCATAGCATGTGTACTTGCTTTTGGAAGAAATCAAGTATTTCTGCTCTTTTGGTGTGTGGTGGAGAAATCTCTGAAAAGCAAATGTGGGTAGTCTCAAATCTTTACCTGATACAAAAACGTGCACTTTTTGTTTGGTGCTTCAGCTGACTTATTGTCAACCATCTCAGCACTTGGTTCATGTTAGTAAAACTTCTGTTTCTTCCACTCCTTGCCCCTATCCCTATTTTAATTGACATGATATAGGTAGTGTTTATTGTTGAGTGGCTCTATGATGAGGGAGTTGCTTTGCAAGGTCCATAAATTGTGGGGCAATTCTTAAAGGGGCAGGACAAAAAATAGCTGTGCAACATGCATGCAGTAACATGCTTCTACTCAGTGATGAGTTTCTTGGTATTTGGAGTATTTTCCTTGTAATTGCAAGCCTTTCTATGGATATGTAGAACTTGGTTTTGGACTAATCCTTTTGAGCTGATGAAGTTCTCCCACACCAGAACTTGTCAGTCAGGGAGATCTGGGACAAACTGTTTTCTGTTGCTATGAATGCCTGTGCTTGGTACTGGTTACACTGTTTTCTCTTCTGTTGCTTTGCAGAACTGGCTGAGGGGGCCTTCATTCAGTGAGGATGTGGTTCAAAGGCCAAGGATTTTTCTCTCATAGAGACACTGTGTGCCCAGCAAAGCCCAGCTGTTGGCCTAACCATGTTCCAGGATGCTTTTGTGGGGTGCTAGAGTCATACATGCTCTGTGATATTCCTTTCAATGGCATGTTCTAGTGAAAAGTTGTGTCTAGAAGTAGGGTTGTTCCCCTTCCTTTTTAGGAGTCAGTGTGGCAGAAAGCTTGAGAAGGAGAAATGTGTGTGGTAATGGTTGTGGGGATAAGGAGGGTAGAAAAGAGATGCAGCTCTGGGAGGGAGCCTGGAAGAAGCCTGAGTGCAATGATTAGTAGTCAGCGTGCATTTACTCCGGGTAAATCCTGCTTGATAAACCTGTTTGCTTTCTGCATTGAAACTGCTGGATCTGTTAATGGAAGGAGAGCAGTAGATGTCATCTACGTTGACTTTAGCCTCCAGCATGTTGTGCTGTGGCATCAGCTGTGTTACCTGGTTTGGAATGCTATAGCCTAGATAGGTGGACTACTAGTTGCACGAAAATCTGTCAGGGTCTTGACTTCAATGGATAGTGCTAAGTGATTCATATGTTTCCTGGAGTCTCGTTACAAGAGTGATTCCTCAGGGGATCTGTTCTGGAACTCTTCCTGTTTAGCATCTTTGTCAGTAACCCAGAGGAGGAGGAGGAGAAATGTATCTCATAAAGTTTGGAATTATATCAAATGGTGGGGAGTGTGTGTGTGTGCAGAGCTGCCATTCAGAGGTACCTGGACAGGCTGGAGAAATGGGCTGACAACAAGCTTACAAAATCCAACCAGGACAAACTCAAAGACCTGCATCTGGAGCAGACTAACCCTTTGCAATGATATGGACCAGGGATTCATTGAGTTGCTGGGTTACGGCTTTGCTGGAAAGGGCTTAAGGAGGCCTGGGGGAAAGTGGACTAAATGTGTCTAGCAGTGCTCCTCCCCAGCAGTGATGAAGGCTAGCAGCATCCTGGCCTGTGTGAACAGGAGCATAGCCAGTAGATCAAGCTAAGTGACTGTTCCTCCTTACTTCACATTTCTTGGACAACAAGTGTAATGCTGCGTCCAGTATTCTGATGCCAGAAGGATGTTGATAAATGTTGATGTCAGCAGAGAGCCACCAAAATGACAGGGAACTGCAGCACATGACTTGTGAGGAGATGCTGAGAGAACTGGGCTTGCTTAGCCTGGAGAAGAGACATCTTTGAGTGGATGTAATAGCAGCTTTCCAATGTCTATGAGGAGATCTTCAAGAAGATGGGGCTAGGTTCTTCCCAAATGAGCAGGTTGTATGATGGAAAGATGAGACATAAGTTGAATCAGGAGAGGTTCTGACTTGATATGAGGAATTTTTTCTTACCTCTGCAAGGACAGTCAAGCATTGGAACCAATTGTCCAGTTCCAATTGACTTGCTCTTGCAGTCTCCATCTTCATGTTTTTTCATCCTGTGTGAAGAGATGACCGGATAAAGTTCTGAACAACCTGATCTGATCACATAGCAGACCCTGCCTTGAGCAGGTTGGACTAGACACCACCCACAGTCCCTTTCCACCTGACTTATTCTATGTTTTTGCAATTCTCTGTACCATGATATTGCCACACTTCAGAAATGAGAAGCGACTTCTCTCCACAGCTATAGTGGGCTACTGTTCTGTAAACAGAGCCTGTTGTGACAATACCCTTCTTGGGTGTTTCTGTCATAATCCCCTAATAGGTAGGTGGATGTGGGTGACAGAAATGTGATTATTTTCTAGGACAGTGGAGTAGAGCAGTGGTGATCTGTTGTGAGAGTGATTCCGCCTCTCTGCTTCATTTAGGTTGTGGGTGATTTGTGTTTGTTTCCAAGCCAAGCTGATATTTGCAGCATGCATCCTGTGCAATGTGGGTGGGACCAAGAGGTGCATGGATGAATCTGAAGCAGTTACTTAAAAAGAAACCTGTTGCTCAGCATCACCTTTCCTCTTATTGGGTTCCTATGGAACAGAGGAGGAGGTTAGAGAAAGCTGATTTCCGCTTCCTGGCAGCATGGTTTGCTATGGCATGTGAGCTGCTAATAATCTTGCAGAGTTCCAGGCTCAGCCACTTTCTTATTAAGCATATGCTGATAGTTCTTTCAAGCCTGGATCTAAGCCAGCATCCAGTTCTGCTGGATGCTGTGCAGGTAAAGTAGTCTCTTTCCCTAAAGAGCATGAACAGAAAAGTCTAATCTGCTTGTGTGACTTTTAGTAGGATACACAGTTCTGCTGCTGAGCTCTACCTGGTGGAAGCAAGCTTTGTTTTGGGTTTACCTGAGCTGGCTCATCTGCTTTTGCTGGACCAATTAAAATGCTTGCAAGGCTTATGCTGGGAGATTGCCTGGCTGTGAGATCCTGGCTATGATTTGGGTTATCTATTGTGTGTCAAGACAGGCTAATCAGCAGAGACATGTATCACTAGGTTTCCAGGGCCACAATGGCTGTTTTGCACAAGTTGAATATCAGTCTGGCGTACGTCTGTAAATCCTTCTGCTTGGGTTTATGCTATGGCATGCGTGTCTGCCCCAGTTCAGTAGATACTTCCCTGCCTTTTCATGTGTGCCTATGATGGCAGCAGTGTTGCCTTTGTCTAGAGCATATGTGTAGTCTGCATCTCCTGACAGGTGTGCCTTACTACACAGCAGCATGATCCACAGTAACTCTGTTGTAGAGGTAAGATGTCTGCTACCTGGAAGAATCCACAAGCATGTCCCACAGGACGTATAGGGATGTGAAGAGCCACAAGAAGTGGATTTGCGGTGTGTCTTAAGCTGGTCTGTGCATTGTTTTCCGTGGAGTTTCTGTATTCTCCATTCCAGACTCTGGAGGGTTTTCCACCGTTTTCCCTTTGCCATGATGTCTACTACTTGCCCAGCTTTCTTTCTTTTGTTTGTGGTTTTCTTTTCCCCTTTGTTTTGTCCCACAGAACTGCATCTATGTCTAGACTCGCTCATTCATCTTCCTACCTGACACCTGGTCCCACTGTTACCTTCTTCTGTCTCCTTGGAATTTCTCTTCTCCCACCTTCAGACACCTGCTCCCTATCACCCAAGACCCTCTCCTTTTAGCTGTGTGTGCATTTCCGCCCACAAGGAAGAAGGATGATGTGCTTCCTCACTCATCCCCATCCTTCTAGCCCCCTGGGCTAGGCCAGATGCCACGGGGAATGTCTGGGAATGTCTACAGTGACTACAGATTTCTGTCGAAGAGCTCCTGCAAGGAACTGACTGTGTTAACTGAAAGGCTTCCAGTTTTTTTTGCCAACTTGTCCAGTGTTTACTTGACTGGAGGCATGTTCAGCCATTCTTGTTTGTATTCTTGGACAGTTTGGGGGTAGAGCTACTTTTGAGAAAAGCATATTTTGTTTGAAGGTGAAAGAGCAGGGGGGAAGAAATGCTGAGCAGGTGACACTTAAGTCTTCAAAGGTGGAATTCTTTAGGACTATTTATCTCTTTGCAGCTTGTTTCTGTGGTTTAGCATAGTACAGGGATTCTGTGAGTTGAGGTTGTCTTTACATACTAGTTTTGATAATTTTCCGATGGCTAAGAGTAATATCAGAGTTATTGTGAGCTTCCCACACAAGGATGGTGATTGTGTGCTCCCAGAAGTAATTTTCCTTTCAAAGTATGCAAAATACCTAAACCAAAAAATTCATTCTTTAGCAAAACTGAGATACAAACTGTGGGACCAGTACACATCTGTCTGCAGTGAGGTCACACTTTGCAGATTTTTAAATTAGTAATACCGCAGACACAGAAATGGAATTATTAGTATTAAAAGTTATTGTTTTAAGAGTCATATGGGTGCATATGGAAATCTTAGACCTTGTTCTTCATGTATTGCGCATATTACATGAAATGGCTGATTTTTAATTCATCGAATACAAAGAACAAATGTATTAGTTTCTACTGCATACCTTTTTGTGCACAACTCATTTGGTGTTTGTTATGTCTTTGAGTTCTGTAATCGTATTCAAGCCCACTTTTTTGGTCTTTATCAGGTAAATTCTGAAATAGTTTTTTTGAGTGTTGATTTAAAAAAAATAATCTAAGTTTTAGCAATTGTTTTCTTCATCTGTAGTTTTTGGTTTGTCTACGTGTAACTGTAAATTAATAAGGCACAATACATCCAATATGAGATTTTATGATTGGCCTATCCTATGTGAAAATATTCTTCCAAGTATTATGTGGTTAACTCTTATGAAAGCACACTAAATTAACATATTATTTTACAGAAGTAAGAGGCTAAAAAGAAGTTTAATTAAAAAGTATTATGATATGGTTGAATTCCTTGTGGGTTCAGCATGCGGTGTTCTGTTTTAAAATGCTAGGAGAGTAAACATTTTTGAGATTAATTAGATTCCTTTGATTGCATCTGTCACTCATTATAACAAGGTATGTTTTCATTACCTGGTTATTTGTTACAAAGGATTGCGTAAGGATTGGCTCAAGCATAAATTCAAGCTGCTGTCTCATCTGGTGTCTCTATATGTAATCTAACTCCTAAAAATTATAAATGTTTAAAATAGAGAAAGAAGAAGTCCAACTTTTAAGTTTGAAGCAGTGGAAGGTTTGCAGTGGAGAAGTATTGTACTGACTGCTGAGATGTGTGTTGTGCTTTCTGACTTACTGTATGTGTGAGAAATCAGGCCTTTCCAGGCTGTCACGTGGGGATAGCAAACCTTTGGGTAAAGGAAATGTATGTGAAGTCTGTAGACCCCATCATAGCATTGCTTCACAAAATAAGTGGCCCTCCGTTATGAAGAGGGCCATCTAGTACAAGTTTTCAGCACTGATTGTGAACTTCTTGAAGGAGGATCTGTAGATGCCAAACTTGGTCATCTCTGCTGGCTGCAACTGCCGTTGCACAGAAAACTGGTGCCTAGGACCCTGGGGGGCTCGAAGCAAGGGAGTTCTGGCATGCCGCCACCAGAGGGGTATGGTACCAGCCACAGGGCAGAGGAAAAGAGGCCACATGGAGAGTGAGGAAGGGTCAGGTATGCAGTCAGTTCCATAACTGTAAAGGCTATGTAAACAGAAGTACCATAACAGTAAAAAACTTTACAATCCCGGCTGCATGTAATTGAGCTTCTGAACCTTCACTGTATACGCTAGAGCTTTGGTTTAGAGGGTGTTTATAGCAGCTGAAACTCAGTCCTGATAACAACATTGCATGGGTTGATGCCTGGCTGCGTATTGCACTTGCCAGTCTAATCTGCCTGGATATCCCTTTCAGACTGCTTCTTCCTGCCAATTTAATTTGCAAAAAAAGAAATAGGGCAGGAGTCCAGAGACATGCCTGAGCTTTTCAGACAGAGAAAACATTCAAAACCATCTGAAATTTAACTTTGTGCTATTTTTGGAGAACACATCCTGCTTCTAACCATCATGTTGTAAAGATATTATTGTTTACTGTCAGAACTGAGTTTCATGTGTGTTTTGTGAAATTATTTTTTTGGTGTCTGAAAGATGTTGTTTGGTCAGAAGCTTACATTAAGTTTACCAGTTTTCAGAGAGTTCCCAAATTACATCCAGGTGTTTTTCTTATAGTTGAAATAACAATGCTGTTCATATATGTATGTCACTGGCAAGTACACACATGAAATGTTTCTCCTTGTTATGCTAATCAGCTTTCATTATCCAGTAATGAGGTTAAATCAGAGTTTCAATTTTAAGAAATAATCAGCATATTTCTGCCATGCATACTTCAGAATATTATTAAAAACATTTGGCCAATTTTTGCAATAACTTTTGCTTACTTTCTATGAGTAGAGGGGAAATTTGGAAGTGTCCTAAGCCCCTTGAGGAAAGAATATAAAAATAACAAAAAAATGCTCCAAAACATTTCCCGTGTCCCAACACATCTCTGCTCTGTATGCATTATCTTTTTGAACACTACAGCTGTCTACCTGTTGCATGGAGTTGCTTTAAAACAGCAAGTACTACTAGCCACATGCCTGACTGTCTGTGTGTTATAGTAAGTTGAGTTCTAAATGCATGCTGTTGTAGGGAGTCTCTTTAGTTGTCCTTATAACTTTTTCTTTGAATTTGTTGTTGAAAATCACAGAGGAGCTGCTTGCACTGTGTGTGTTTGTGTGCATTGTGATGTTTGCCTTCTGATACGGTGAAATTTTTTTCTGCCTGGTCCCCGCTAGATGACCTCAAAACAATAATCCATCTGCAGCTGGGAGCTGTTTTGATGAAGAAACAAACCATAGAAGGCAGTGAAAGTCAGGAAGATGCTATGGGTGGCTCCTTTCACTGTTTCTGTTGGTATTCTGTCCTTTAATAGTTTGAAATTATAGATATGTAGAATCTGCAAGTGTAAGTGTAGTAAATGCAGGATGAGAATGCTGGCGTCATTAGTATGTGCTTTGCCACAGATGTTGCAATGCACTAAGATATTACAGCTTTGCAAAATAAGTTGTATTGCTTTTCTTGGAGTAATATAATTTGTGAGAGAAACTAACAAATGCCATTTTCCCTTTTCATCATTTTGTACCATAGTGTTTCAAGACAAAAGCTTTGTGCCAGCATTGTATAAGTGGATACAGTTTTTATTCATTGCTGCTTGACAGTAGTTCTGATGTGGATAGATGAGCGTTAGCTGTCTGGATTTACGCCCAGACCACTGTTAGGATGATTCCACATAAACTGAGGCAAGCTAGATGTTCTTACATTCAACAAACAATTACAACTTGTTTGTTGTTGTAATTACGGCAGGTGACTGAAAGCCAGTCTTTGTTACTGTTACATATTTAACAGTATCATCTCTAAGGGAAGAAAGTATCAAATGTTAAGATGAGCACTAATTATTGTAAAAAGGTTTAGAAGACTGTGGGTTTTGTTACTGGAAAAGCAGGAGAGTTTTAGGACCATATTTATATAGTAAGTAACGCCTTTACCTGATACATATAGCTTTGCAGATAGACCACTACATCTTCATGCTACCGGGTGCATGTTTATTCTCCCTGAGAAGTGTGAAACCTCTCTAAGTGCTACAACTATTTTAGTCCTTGTTAACCTTGCCTGGAGAGGTAATTATTGTGTATCTTGCAGCCCAATTTAATGGAAGTGAGAAACGGCAAGCATCTCCTTGTCCCTCAAATGACCAGCGCAGGCAGTTAAGAGCACCTGGAGGAGGCTTTAAACCCATCAAACATGGCAGTCCAGAATTTTGTGGGATCCTGGGAGAGAGAATAGATCCAACTATTCAACTGGAAAAGCAGATGTAAGTAAGCACAGTAATTGATTTCTAGCTCTTTGCCTCCCCACTTACAGGAGCAGGAAATGTCCCAGATCCTGCTGTCCACCTCCCCCTCCCTCCTCAGTATCCCCTGTGTTAGTGCTCACAAAAAACTATTCTTATTCTGTAAAGTGTAAGTAACTTTTATGGGAGTCAAAATAGAGTTAAACAGGAAAGTCATCTCGGGAACACTGAATTTTATTTGCCAAGTATGTGCAGTTATTCCACTTTCAGCCGTGTTGACTACATTGCATTAGGGTGTATATCAATCGCATATATACAAATTGCGCTTTAAAATGGCACAAATTCCAATTCCATATATTTATGGCATGTTTCTAGTACCTCAGACGTGCCTTGCATCTGGCAGTAATGCTGCTCCAGGAAGACACTTAAAAAACCACTTACAAAGCTTTCAGAAAAGAGACTGTTATTTCTACTCTAGTGGTGTCAAACTTGAGGGTGATATTTAGAGGCAATTTTGTCAGCTCCAAACTCAAGTTCTGGGGAAATTCCCTGGAGTGAATGTCTGGTATCCACGAGGGTGGCCTCTGTCCTGCCTCATTGTTACCCCTTCCTTGAACCATTTGGACAGGCTGGTTGCATGACAGAATGACCCACTGTCCCTGTATCATACCAAAAGTGCAGCCTCATAGAAGGGGACAGAATCCCCTCTTACACAAAGAAAGAAAAATCTTCTTGTGGAGCAATTTACACAGATATTTGAGAAGCCAATGGATTCACACAGTAAAATGAGGAAGCTGTGTCTTGAATCCCTGAAGGCAGTCCCATTCCAGACACTGTCATTCTAAGTTAGATGCAGAATTTATTTTCACAGGAGAGGGAGGGCATAATTTAGCATGGATGTGAGCGTGTTTTTTATGGGAATACTTTGTTCCTGAATGCTAGCAGTATTGAGAGGATTAGCAATCCTTTTGCATTTCAGATCCTCAGTAGGAGAGAATTGCCTCTGTCAGTTGCATCTGAGAGAAGGTAGTTCCAGAAATTCCTTTTTCTTTGACATTCTGTTTTTACATGCAATATTTGGAAACTTAAATTGAAACAGAGAATAAAATCAACTGCATGGTGTCATATTCCATCCAATTAACCTCAGCCTTTGAACCTTCTGCTTATTGACAGATTGTAGACTTATCTCCAACAGAGGAAATACCAACTACTATTGTGAAATCACTCACTGATACTGATAGGTAAACTATTAGAAGGCTACAAATTTGACTGTAAAATTTGGTGCTCAGATTTGGGTAGTTCCAGCCCACCATAGCCTCAAAAAGTACATCTAAAATACTGCAGGAAATTGAGCATCCATTAATTGACTTTTGACTCTTAAATATATTGTTGTGTAGTTCTGTCTTGTAGTATAACTGCAGTTATATGTAACTGCAATTGATAATAACTGAAAACTGCAGAGCTAGTTTTGCTTCCTTTCATTATTCAAATGTTAATCGCAAGAGATTCTTTTTGATTCTTTATTATGCAGGATCAGATTTGAAATGAATGCACAGTTAATAATGTGTCAGAAAATGGAAGAGTTTAGATTTATTGTACCTTAGATTATTGGGTGTTATTGTTTTTTACCTTATTATTATTATTATTATTCATAATAATTCAAACTGCTCAAGTTTTAGTAGCATTCTAACTTTCCACAGCAATGTCAAACTATTCCATCTTTGTCTACAAAAATTGATCTGTTTTTGTAGAAAGGAGTAAAAGATCTATAGGAAAGGGTGCATGCGAGTTGACAAGTGCATAGATAGGTTAAGTTTCCCAAACAGGCAAAAATACCAAGGTATGATAATATATCAAGAAAATACATTTAGTTGCTTGTGATTAAGGAATCTGTAACTATGAACTTACTAATGCACGGACCCAGGGGAATTGAATGAATTTGTTTCATTTCCTCAATAACAGTGAAAAGAATAAAGTGTATTCTGTTGTTTCCATCATCTTACTGAAAGTGAATTCCTCCCAGCCTTATACGCAAGATCTGGTGACTTCCTGTTTTGCTCTGACCAATTCAGAAAGAGGGTACTGTTGTGCATTATATGAGCTGTAGTAACTGATTATACTTACTGTATAGTTGATGCAGCTGTCCTGTCTTCAGTGAAGCTGTGGCCACTTTAGTGGCTGAAACCTGAGCATTGAGAAAGTAAGGGACGTCAGGAAGAACGTTCTATAAACCACAATCAGGATGCTTTCAATCTTGGGAGGAGATCCTGATAGAGGTTGAATGTGTGATTATGTTTGAATTTTGCTTTCAGGTTTGCGTTGTGTGACTATGTTTTCCAGGATATCTTAGAAGTCATGCACGTCTTCAGGTTTTTATGTCCCATGCTTTGGTACCAGTATCTTTCACAAGTTGTCATTTAACTATTTTGTGATCACATCATTGACATTTGAATCTTTGACCTTTTCGCACAAATACATGTATGTTGATATTTAAAAAATAGACACACCCAAGGCAAACAGACCCAATACAGTTGAAACAGGAAATTGGTCAGGAACTTTAAGCTGATTATAGCACTATGCTTATCTTTCTAGCTAGCTGGAACAGGAGCAATCCGAGTGTCCCATTTACATGGGCATATGATTCATAAGCAATTACACTTCCGGATACTGTTGTTTACTCTCAGCCAAAACAGCTTCCAGGCATCACTTCTGAATCAGATGTTTTCCCATCAGCAGTTGTCTTCATACTTCGCTGGTTTTTTTCCAACTCTTAAAAGCAGGTTTTGCTTCCTGGAGACAGCCCTGCATTCCTTTTCCATGAACTTCTCTGCCAACTGGGGAACACCAGATCTGAAGAATATATTAAATACTTTCCTCTGAATATCAGAGTCCAGGGTATCTCCCTGGTTTTGGCTGCATCATATTTAATTTGGTTTTATTTGTCCCTTTGGGGAGAAAAGGAAGAAAAAATATTTATAGCTAATAGGAATAATTTTTAGACTCTCCCAAATCCATTTTCTGATTTACACTTTGTGTTAATATTCTTCCCTTACTCTCAGAAGACAACCCAGTCTTTAAATTGCTTGTTGAGAAATATCCTTCAGCAGCAAATAATGGGAGATAAGGAAAACACAACCTGAAAACATTGGCATCTGTGTCTTTATTTTATTTGTGAAGTGATGGAGCTGTTGGGGCCTCCCTTTCTAGTCTGTCTTGAATATACAATAGTACAACCCTCTTTTTAGCTTTCTCTAATGCAGACTTTGGTTGTAACCAGGCACACAATGAATTTTTAATTTCAGCACCAACTTTTGTTTAGCATATTCATCAGATTTGACAATGGAACTGACATTAACACAAATTAGTTAAGAGCATGACTTCTGTCAAAGGGATCTGCCTGGTCTTTATTCACTTACTTTTTAGTTGGAACATCTCCGTTAGAGTGAGTTCAGCAGAGAAATAAAATTAGAACAAATGGAAGAAAAATTTTTTCCACAAGGCTGATGACAGTTCCTGGTAATAACAGAGAGCACTTCTGACGAAGCATTATACTGCAGGCATGGTAGTGTCACATTGTGCTTCAAAGTGCATCTGGCAATGGCAGGGAAACATCTTCCTCAGAGATGTAAATGACCCAGTGCAGGGCCAGGCATATTACATTGCTTGGGAAACCTGGGGGAAGGGTCAAAGCGTTACTGTGAGATTTTAATTGCTGATACAAAGCAGCATGTGCTGAGGATGTTCTTTAGTTGTAGTGGTCAGTTTAGTGAAGGACCCACCTCTCCTCTCCCCATTTCCTTTCTTCCCTGAATTTATCACACCCGCTCCACAGACCCACCAGAGATTTGCTTAAAGCACTCTGATTTGTCAAAGCTGAGTTTAGAGCAAGTGTCTTTGTTACAGATCTTCACACTTCATCACTTTCCTTCTTTCTCAAAGATTTATTTTAGCAAAACTTTTCTACTATCAACTGTTCATATTCTTCAGATGTGATTTTATTTTTGTTTGCTTTTGATTGTTTTATTTTTGTTATTTTGTATCATAGGGATGAAATAGAGTAAATATGTATGTTGTGGATCTACTACTTGCAAGATAGAGATTATAATGTGTTGCTCTGAGTGGGAATTTCTTGCATAAATATGTACACCAATACTATTGTATCCTCTCCTGATCTGTTTTTTTTCCTTCAGCTGACAGGAACTACAGCCCTCCAAGTTAACTTCAGATAATGCAAGCAATGTGCTTTTTATCCATAATATGTTAGATCTTAAAGATATTCATGTGATATTAACCATTATTGATACCTTAAAGAAACAAAGTATTGAGAGGAGTATGAGGTGGAACATGTATGTGTATTAATCTCTCTGCTTTTTCCTAGATGGTATCATGGAGCAATCAGTCGGACAGATGCTGAAAACCTGTTACGTTTATGTAAAGAGTGTAGCTACCTTGTAAGAAATAGTCAAACAAGCAAGCATGACTATTCTCTTTCACTGAAGTAAGTACTTGTCAGTAAAACATAATAAATGCAATTTCTAAGCCATAACTTCTATAGAGCAAGAAGAGAAAAAAGATCCCGTCTATTGCTGCACGGGTTCAGCTCAGAAGGGCACCGAGAGAATTTGAGACTGTCAGTCTGCATGACTCTGCATGGCGTATAGTGACAGTCACTCAATTAGGACCTTGCGATTAGGGGATGTTAAGAGCTTTTTAGTCTTCACTTGATGCCCATTCAACTAAATAAACTTGGATTATTTTTTTTCTGGTTCTGATTTGAAATGCTCCTGCTACTTCTGCTTCAGGCTGAATAAGCAATTGTATTGTTTGAGGATTTTATTCCTTTGGCTTCTTACACGGAAGGAAGGCTTTGTGTGGTTTACTGTGTCTCGTGGTTTGGCCTCAGACGGCAACAAAGAGCCACGTGCCACTCACTCGGGCCTTCCCAATACGGGAAGAATCGTAAGAAAAGGCAAAACTCTTGGGTTGAGACAAAGGCAGTTTAACAGAACAGCAAAGGGATCAAGCAAACAACAACAATAACACGGATAGAGGCATATACAAACACGATTACGGAACCACCGCTCCCCGCTGCTCACCCGCCACTCACCCCAGCCCGCTCCGAGCAGGGACTTCCCGCCCCCTCCCCCAGCAGCTCAGGGTGGGCATGGCTCACATGGCATGGAATACCAGGGAAAATTAACCCTATCCCCGCTGGAACCAGGACACTGTGGTAGAGATGTACAGTATTGCTACAACTCTTGAAAGTAAAATGTCCAGGATCAAGGATGAAATATCTACAGAATTAGGAAATGAGCATTGTTCCAGTCTTAGTGCTGCTTTGAACTTGCCTCACCTACCTTAGGCTGATTAGGGTATGTTACAGATGCTGGCTTCAACATAGCATAGAACAGAATCATAGGATAGTTTGGGTTGGAAGGGACTTTCAAAGATCATCTAGTCCAACACTTCTGCTGTGGGCAGGGACATAAGCTCACTTGCTTTTCCAGCAAAGGAAAATTTCCAGGTTTTCCTTGCAGGAGAAAAAGAAGCTCCTTGACCTTGGTATAGGCAGTACAAGTGCAAAGAGAATTGTTTCCTTTCTTTCCTTCTCACAGGATAGGGTCTGATGTGGAATCTGCCCTTCCAAGTAAGTCTGGGACACAGGCCTACTTACCTTTTTCACAAGCATTACTCCTGCCAGTTTGGCTTTTACATGGTTTCTTCATCGGTCTGTTCTGGAAACACACTATGGTAAGGTAGCTGAATGACTGACCTTCTCCAATCTGTGTTTTCTGGAGCATAAGATTCTTGTACTACTCTTCAGCTCTTCTGCCATACATTTGTCAAAACTAGCGCTGACTCTGACATCTTGATGCAGTCTGTTAATCCTGTATACCCTGTGATGACGACTGTTCTCCTGTGGCCCCTCTAAAGCTCACATAATCCTCTTGAACTCATGGTATTGCAGTTAGAATTCATGTCCTGTCCATTAGCCGGTGATCAATTTTCTTTTTTTCCAGGTTTGCAAATGAGTTGTTTGTTTGGTTCGAACTCCAAAATGACTGTTCCAAATGTAAGAAACAAGCATCTGAGTTGCTTTGTTACCAAATTAAAATGCATCTGTAGATAAAACATTCATCAGGGTGGTTTAAGTTGCTTGTGTCAACATCTGTTATTTTGAGATACCCTAGTTTACCCCAAGGAAAATTAACTGCATGTTAATTGGCCACCTCTAGGGCATCAAAGGAGGTCTTTATGATGTACAGATTCATGTGGTGCTCATCTCAGTTAGAAATAAGGAATTGTTATTGTTGATGACAAGCGTTTGAGGCAAAAAGCATCTTTCTATGGATTGTGATGCAGAGAGCTGGGACTTCTTGTCACCATTGTTTAAATTCTCCATAGCAAAAGACGGAATGAATATGTTTTACCTTTCCAGAACAAAGTGATCCCCAAAGGTCTGAGGGCAGCTGTGCACTCTCCTCCAGCAGCCCTGCATTGTTCCTTCTGTTTCCTCTTCCCTGTATTCCTTCAGGGTTGTAGGTATTTGGCTCACTCATACCCTCCCACTCTTTCCTTAAACGCAGTTTTCATTGCATAAGGCTGGGTAAAAATTGGATATCCGTACTCCCGGTAACTGTGTTGTGACCAGGGCTCCCAGTCTCTGGGTGCCATTGAAATGCCTAGTTGAGAGCTCCTTATATTCGGTCTGTCCTCTACCAGCAAGCAGGCTGGTCAAAGAAGCAGAAGCAGAAGTGCAAAGGGAAGAGGAGAGCCATCTCTCACTTCTAAGCGTGTTTTAGGTGCTCAGCAATGACTTCACTGCACATCAAGCTCATAGAGCTGCCTTCCTGATATAACAATAGAACAACATCTCAGTATGGGATTGAAACATAATAATGTTTCAGTCTTGCTCAAAGAAGACCAGCCACCTGCTGAGCTCTAGTAGCTAATTCTTTCAGTCAGGATTTCCCCTTCCCAAGGCTCTTTGCAGCAGTGTGTACCATGCCTGCACCGCTTCATTTACTGACTCTCATTTCAATTTCAGGGAAAGTGGCTGTTCTAAATTCTAGATTATCATTATTTCACAAGTCAACTAAATGTGCAAACTGTGAGTAAAACCAGTAATGGACTTTGCTTTCTGCTCTGTCAGGTAATTTCTGCATAATCATTGCCATGGGAGGAAGAACAGAGCTGAATTCAGAGATGATGTTGTCTACTGACATACTGATCCTATGGATTCATAAACAGGCATTTGGTTTTTTCCCCAAATAGCAAAGGGAACTGCAAGCAAAGTTTTTTGTCATCATGGAGATGCAGGATTGATCTGTAGAAGAGGTTCTGTTTTCCCAAGCTGAGAACATAGACTTTGGGTGGTTCTGGTTTTTGGATTAATGCTAGAACTTGTACATTTTCATTGATTTAAAACACGTAATATATTCTTGGAAAGTACTGTTGTGATATTGTAAAAAAATATGAGTTTCTTCCTGTCAATATAATATATAAAGAGGCAGTGGGATTTCTGATGGCTTGCTAAATCAGCAGTTGAATAGAAGTATTTAGAAGTGCATTACTAGTCTGCTGTTGGCCTAAAAGTAATAATAAGGACCTGGCTGTTAGCAGACAGCAAGGATTCTGTCACTTCTGCAGAACTCCAGCAAGCTAAACGTCCTTACTGCCTTCAAAGCAGTAGATGGGAATTGGTTATAGAGAATGGAGCCTGGGTTCAATAGAGTAGTCTTCAATCACATGTTGGATGCTGTTGCAAATGGGCACTGCTAGCCCTTGCTAACAGGGGGGAAGACACATTGTTTATTGTACCATGGAGACAGTTGCTGTCAGATATAGCACAGATGTCAAGCACAGATATTCTGTGCTTGAAAAAGCAGAGCTGAGGCAGGAAAAGCGATGGACAGGTCAGCCTCTGAAATCTCCAGTAAAGGACTTTTCAAAGTAATCATTCATCTGTGGGAAAAGAAATGAGTTTTTCTTTTTCAGAGGAGATTTTAATTTATTTCTTTGTTGTTGTAGGTTAGTATGAAACATTATAGGTTTTGATCATGAAACATTGTAGGTTTTCTTCAAAGTGATGGCATATAATGTAAAATAAAATTTTGAAATGGAAAGGCATTTCAGAATGGAAAAACAAAGCAACACAATATGTGTATCCTACATTGCTAGAATGTTTTTTTTTTTCTTATGTTACTGCAACATTGTTACATCTTTCCTTGCCCAAGTGACATTTCATCAAAATGAATGCATAAAAAACTGTTTTGACAAAATCTGTTCCTAAAAACAGCGTTCAGAAGGCTTGGCCTATTTTTCTGATCATGAACATGAATGATGTTTCAAAGCCATTAACATTGTATGGAAAAAAATACTAGACTTAACATCTAATTAATATTTCTTGAATGGTTTTACATCACACTTCAGGCATAAGATAAAAAAAAGCAGTCTGATGTACTGTCTGCACAATTCCTTTCACATCCTCATCAGGTTTTGAAAACTGAAGGAAAATATGTCGGAAAGCTGTAATTCAAAGTCACTTGGTTTTATGGTTGTGTTGCAAAACATCTTAAATGAGGTGTGACTATTAGTCACATGGCAATTATTATATCTGTGTAAACATCTGTGCTTCAGAGTTCCAAAGCAATTTGGTGCAGGGATTAGCAACTAGGAATTCTCCTGTTCTATATTTGAAACTCATGGGAATGGTTGCAATAAGTAAAGAAAGGAGTGAATATTGTCTGTAGTGGCACTGTTTTGTTACTGTTTTCCCTCATTTGAACACAAAACCTGGCAAAGAATTATTGCAACATTTAAGAAATGATAGTGACATTCAGAATTCATAGTAACAATATCACATGACAGATCAGGTCCCAGCATCTTCTCTTGTAAAATGCGTATGTCTGATCTCTCCAAGGCACTGTCTTTCATCAGTGTTCACATATCTGAATTTGGGATTGCCATTTAGGTTCTGCTCTTTGAAAACCTTGGGCCTGGCAGGTTCCAATAGTTGTTGCTGTTGAAAGAGCTGAGATACTGGTATTCCAAAACCAGGACTACTCACTATCAGGCATATGTTCTGCTTGTACTTGTTCAGGTAGACTTCACAGTGCTCAAGAGAACTAATCAGAAACTGATTTACAACCAGTTAACCATGAGGTTTTTTCCTTATAGCTACCTGAAATTTCAGTAATCTCACTGCCTAAAATCCGAGCTTAGATTGAAATGGTTTGGAGGAGAGGAGGGAGGAGTACAACTTCCGGATTCCTTTCTGAACAGTTCTCTCTGTTCTCTCTCAGTCCTAGTCACTGGTCTAGCAGCAATAGTGCTGTTAAATAAGTGTAGATGCATTCTGCCCTTGCCAGTTACTAATAGGCACTGGTTCTCAATGAGTCCAGGCATACCAGACCAGAAGAGGGTAGACTGTAAGACAGACTTCAAGAACAAATGGGGAGGGGGAGGCAGCACAGGGATCCGTAGTGTAGATGTGAAGAGTTTCGAATCCTATACACCTGGAAGTGCATAATTCAGGGGCATGGTTTCAAGGTGCGAAGATGACTTTCTTCCAACTTAATTTGTTGTTCATTTTAGAAGATGAGAAATATTTGGTTTGATATTTCTAGCTGCAACTAGTGACAGCTCAGTTGGTTTAGTTGGAACAAGGAAGGCAGATAACAGATTCACAATGTAACTTTCGGAAACTAAAAGGAGACTTGAAGGGAGTGAAGGAGGAAAGTATTTGAAAGTATGACTTTGTTTTCATCCACCAGTAAGCCTGGAATAATGCTCAATTTAAAGAGTTCTGGACATCCAGAGAAGTAGCATGGATAGAAATTAGAACTCAGCCCATCATTAACAACGTGGTGATAACAATTGGCTCAAACACTTAACAGTCAGTAGAATCAGTTCACTGACTGAATGTTCTTGCCTCTCAGTTCTCCTTTGTGAACAGAAAATTGGCATGCTTGACACCGCAAAGCTTTGAGGTCACTTTTACACAGCTCCCAGTTGCCACCTCTGCTCTTCCTCACACAAAATGACCTCTGAAATCCATTTCTGAGACCTTTCCATTCAGACTGGGTTTTACCTAATGAAAGTAACTCCGATTTTTTTAGGAGAACCAAAAAAAAACCAGAAATACATGAGAACGAGGAAAAACAGAATACATACATCCCCAATATAGTGGGATGTGATTTTTTTATGGAATTATTATTCCACAAGAAACAACAATAAAATCCACATCCATTTCAAAGCAGCCACAAAACACTACTAAGAGGAAGACCTGCAAAAGGGAAACTCTACGTTTTGACCTGGTCTAATTCTAAAAGGTGAAGAAACACCACGTTCGCTGAAGGGGAGAAGATACAAAGGAGATAGGACATGAGATAGCATGGAGTTGGGAAATAACTGCTTTTCAGCAGTCAAAATGCTAGGTTAGATGGTCATTCATTTCCTCCCAGTTTTCCAACATACTGCATTGAAAAGAAAATGGGGTTGTTGGACTGAAGGCTGTTAGGGATGTCGCTTAATAATCAGAAGAGGTAGCTGAGAATGAAGATGACTAATGACTGAATGAAGATAACCTCATCTGCCAATGGCCATCTGACAGTTGAATCATCTGGGATGTTCCACAAAGATCCTGGTTAACAGTTGGTTTTAACAAAAAAGCTATGTGCAAATAAAATCTCCAGGTTTGTTAGTCTTAGGCAGTCAGCTTTCAATGGCTAAATGAGCAGATGGATAGTGAACCAAAGGAAGGGAACAATACATCTCTCTTCATAATATTTAAAGATGCCACCCCTGTTTAAAGGAAATAATTTAGAAAGCAATCATGATACAAAAGAGATTTTTTTCCACTGAGAAATTCACGTTTAGAGCAAGATTTTAAGCATGTAAAGCTGTAATTGCAGTGCCTGTGGTGGTTTGTGCTCACCAGAAAGTTTGAGAGAATTGTTGAACAAATCTGAAAGATATGAGCTTGATTGTGCTACAGGCACTTCCAAAGTAAGTGCTGCTCGTGCTAACTAGAAAATGGCAGTTTTCAGAGGAGCTGCTTTTAATATGGCATGATTTGTTTTCCTGCCGTAGCTTTCTGTGTCATCTTAGACTGGGTTTCTTTGCTGACATAGACTGACTGCAGTTTTAACACTGCTGTCTTTGTCCCTGAACAGACTTGGAGGAAACAATGGTTTTGAGCCAGAAAGTTAGGGAGCTGTAAAGTTAGCAAGCTGTAAAAAGCCTCTAGGCCTCATTTTAACATCTTGAGGTGTGGAGCTGTCCTTTGCTCTTGTTTTCTTCTGTCTAAACTGTACAAACTTAAGATAGCCTACATGACATGCTAAAGAGAGAAGACACTGAAGGGTCACTGCTGGGAAAAGATGAGGTCAGCTCTACCACCTACTGTATTATATGGCAGTGTGGGTGCTACCAGTCAGAGTGGCATTATAGAATCACAGAATGGTTTGGGTTGGAAGTGACCTTAAAGATCTTCTGGTTCCAACACCCCTGCCCTGGGCAGGGACACCTCCCACTAGACCAGGTTGCTCAAAGCCCCATCCAACCTGGCTTTGAACACTTCCAGGGATGGGGCATCCACAACTTCTCTGGGCAACCTGTTCCAGTGCCTCACCACACTCACAGTAAAGAATTTCTTCCTAATATCTAATCTAAATCTCCCCTCTTTCAGTTTAAAACCGTTACTTCTTGTCCTATCACTCCAATCCCTGATAAAGAGCCCCTCACCATCCTTCCTGTAAGCCCCCTTCAGGTACTGGAAGGCCACTATAAGGTCTCCCCGGAGCCTTCTCTTCTCCAGGCTGAACAACCCCAAATCTCTCAGCCTGTCCTCATAGCACAGGTGCTCCAACCCTCTGATCATCTTCATGGCCCTCTGCTGGACCCTCTCCAACAGGTCCGTGTCCTTCTTGTGCTGAGACTCCAGAGCTGGATGCAGTACTCCAGGTGGGGTCTCACCAGAGCAGAGTAGAGGGGGAGAATCACCTCCCTCGACGTGCTGGCCATACTTCTTTTGATGCGGCCCAGCATGCAGTTTGGTTTCTGGGCTGCAAGCACACATTGCTGGCTCATGTTGAGTTTCTCATCCACCAACACCCCCAAGTCCTCCTCCTCAGGACTGCTCTCAGTCCATTCTCCGCCCAACCTGTATTTGTGCCTGGGATTGCCATGACCCAGGTTCAGGACCTTGCACTTATATTGGATGGGTTGCTTTTGTGGCAACAGACAGGGCAGTTACCATGCCTCTCTTTTCCTACCTGTATAATCATGAGCCTTTCCTCAAAGAGGCAGCATACTGCGCAGGCAGGCAGGTCATCTAAGAATAGAATGCTTCTGGTTTGGAAGTCACTGACTGGTTTCTGCCTGTAGAAGGGCTGCAGGATAGCAGCCTTTGCTCAGTACAGTGCAGGTGAAAGTCTTTATGCCATTAATCTTGGGAATGGGCTCATCTGAGGAAGTTTTTCTGGCTGAAGCCACCAGGTTCTGCACATAGCCATGTTCTGGGCAGTTGCTGCAAGGGTGGGATGGGTGTGTGGTATGTCCTGAGGTATCCATGGGACAGGACAGGACAGACCTTTCCTCACCTGCTTATGGCCTGCCTATGTGTCTATGAAGAGAGCCTCAGACTTCTGACAGGCCAAAATCAATGATACCTTTTGGTCCAGAATAATGATTTGCTGTAGTGAAAAGTGAATGTTCACAGGAAAACACTGGGGGGGACAGGAAAGGGGTTTTCCTCTGGCACACATCTGGATCAATTCCAGGGTAAGCCAGCCTTGCACCTGTATCCATGCAGCACAGGTGGTGAAAACAATATGGGTTTAGGCTGCCTTTGTGTTAGACTGTCCATGGGGGTTTGCAGCTTGCAGTCACTGTCCATCAGAGTCTGGCCACAGTCTTGGCCTGTCACCCAGCAACTACTTGCATTTTGTTCTCCTGCATTCCCCTATGTCATGAAGGAGAGCCTGTTGTGGTGCTGCTACCCTCTTCCCTATGCACAAGCATGAACTAACACTTTGCTTTCCTTGCAGGAGCAGCCAAGGTTTTATGCACATGAAACTGACGAAAACCAAAGAGAAATACATCTTGGGTCAGAACAGCCCTCCCTTCGACAGTGTTCCTGAAGTCATCCACTACTACACCACAAAAAAGCTGCCCATCAAAGGGGCAGAACACTTGTCACTGCTCTACCCTGTGGCTGTGCGGACTCTCTAATAATCTAGTCTCACCCCTTCCTGTGGATGGGAGGTGAGAAGTAAGCTGGGTTGCACATAATTCATTGCCGGAATTCAGTGCTTGAGTCTGTGATGGAGAGCGGCAGCCTTTATTCTTGGGAACATGGGCACTCTGCAGTTGTGTATGGGACTGTGTGTATAGAGTCTTATGCTGCAGCATGCCTCTAGAACTGTGCTTCTACATAAGAGAAAGAAATCTTATTTTAGTGCAAGCAGAACAGATAACCTTCCACAGAGCTTCTCTGTGAGTAAAAGTACTTCCTAATGAAAGTTCTTTCTCAGTGTTTTGAGAAGAATCGACAAGTTCTACTCAGCAGTAAAACACCAGCGACTTTTATTGTCTTACTACCCTGAGAAACTTCTGCATGTGAAAGAGTAACCTGACTCTGAGGCACCCCAGGGTGTTCTTGGTGGACCTGAGAAGGAGCTGCCTAGCAGGCAAGTCTTTGTAGCTCTGGTCACTTAGCTTGGTGGGTTTTGGTTTTTTTTAATGCAGTTTTTTGGGGTAGTCAAATGTTGAACTACTAGGCACACAATCTTAAAATAATTTTGTGAGAGCAAATCATTGTTAATTATTTATGAACAGGGAATGTAATTAAAAAGTAGTTTGTTATATATTTTTATCTTTTTTGGTACACTAATCTCTTAAGGGGATACTGTCTTCATTTTCAAGTTTCATTCATAGACACAGGCAGCTTCTTGTTTGGGGCAGTTACACCATAATGTTTTAAGTAGTTGAGAATGAGTCATTTTAATATGTGGGTTAGTATTTATGCATGAGGTTGGTCAAACAGTTGTCTTACTGAAGTAGAAGACTAACAAGTGTGTGTCACTTTCCATAAGATGGCTCTTGCAGTTGCATAAATGAGAACTGGGGTATGTAGCAGAGCAGAATTTGTTTTTCTGGTGTACCAAGGCATTCTTAAAATATGGTCCCTTGACACGTACCTTCTGGCCAGTGTTTATTTTCACTATGAGCAGAAGCCTCCTGCTGTATTTCAGTCACTGTCAGCCAGAAGCACTCCAGAAGCTGCTCTGTACCTTAGTCCCGCCAATTCAGTGCCCGTCAACTGCAGAGAGATTTTCTACGTGCTCTGCGTGCTTATTTAATGGGAAAAGTGAAAAAAATATAATTGTGCAAAAAGTGGAACTGGGGAATTGATAGCCTGGTAGTCTTCACATTGTGCCATCTCCCACCTATGTCTAGAATGTTGTGCAATAACCCATCAGCTGTTATAGCAGCAAACTGGTTATATGCAGTTTATGTATTTTACAGACTGCAACAGGACTGTGAAATTATGTGTTATTTAATTCAGCTTTCTTACCTACTACTCCCTTTTATGTATGCTTAGAAAGAAATGCAAATCTGAAAATTGTAATAGAATAACCACTTACTGTCTGTAAAAGTAGTGCTTCATTGTGTTGTCTAATCTGATAAGAACCTCAAGGATTTCCCATATAATGTCATTGGTGATGAAAGTTCTGCCTCCTTTTAAGCCTGCCTTGTTCTTTATATGACATCCGACACAGTTTGAACAGGAGGGGATCACACATATGTGAGGAACCCAGTGCCATTATGTGCAGTGACAGTAGTGGGTCAAACTGTCCCTGTCTCACACAGAATTTGAAGCTGTGTTGGAATTGCTTCTTACTGGTTTTCTGAGAGAAGTGTGGCACAATGCAGTACAAAGAGACAACACTCCTCTGCAAGTGAAACCAAACACACCCTTTTTCATGTAGTCGTCTACATACCCTTTTTATTTCCCTAAAATCTTTGCAGACTCTTCATTCTCCTCCTAACATCATCCAATCGGCAAGAGCGTACAGGCACATTTAAGTTAACATATTCTTCTCTCACCAGAGTAGGAGTTCATGAAGGTGGCAGAGCTCGCAGAGATTAGGAATCAGATTGCACCTGCTGCTGAGTCTTTGCCTGTGTGGGCTCTGGCAACTCCATAACACCCCTTGGGGCAGGAATATATCATATTTCTTCTTTTGCATGTTGAAGTGCATTTTTGAGAATTGTTGCTGTTCTATGGCCTCTTCTTCTGTAACGGAAAAGCCCCTACTCTCTCTAACAGCAATTACCAGTAGAAACCAACAGCATCGTTAACCAAGGCCTTGACAGGCTTCTCTAAGCACATTGTGCTTAGCTTATGGGGATAACTGTTGTACCAAAACTTTCTTGTCATGGGCCTGATTGAAAGTCAGCTGAAGCCAGCAGGTGCCACTTTATTGCTGCCTGCGGATTTCGGGTTGGGATCCCTTGCTTCATACAAATCAGGTCAATACGCATCATACAAATGTGTATACACTTTATTACAGCTTCAAGGATCAGATGGGTTCTTGGTTCAGCAAGAGGAAATCATCTCAGAAAATGTTGGTTGTCTGTGGAAAGTTTTTTCCGATTATTTTTTAAAAGGACTTCTAGAAAGTATTCAGTAATTGCAAAATAAATAAAACCAGGATTTTGTTTGCACTGTAATGTTGTCTTTGTTTATTTAAGTGATTGTATGATATTTTTCCAATGAAGGAATATTCTGCCCAGAATTTTTAATGTACAGTGAAAATGTGGTGTGTTGCAGTGTGTAGTATTGCATATAGGTGGAAGATCTCGTAGCGATCATGCCTATATAGCACATTAAAAGTTTATTTTAAAAAAAATCGTAAACTTCTCCCTTTTCTTCCTCTAATTGTCAAAGTTTGCTCAGATTATCTTGAGCAGCCAATAGTTGAAGCAGCCTTTAAGAACAACTTGTGTTTCTGTGTCTTAATTGTGTAGTGAAAATAATCATTAGGCTATAATCTGGTTTGGAGTCTGAAAAATCATACAGCTCAGTTCTGCCCTGTGCACCTTTGCAAGGGCTGTGCCAAAACAACACGGGTGCATGTGTGAATGACATTGCTGTCCAATTCCTTGAGGTGCTCAAGGAATCCAGTTATTGCTGTTTACAGCATAACACCAGTGAATCGCATGTTGCAGACTTCTATTTTGATAAGTATTTCACAGCGTGATGAAAGCCTCTGAGCTGTGAACATCTGTATGATGGGTAGGAGAGTTTTAGTGGCCAAGATTACATCTCACAGCTCCTGACATTGTTGGAAAAAATGTTAAGGTTTGTGGAAGTACAGTCATCACCGTGGGTTCTGTACTTGGTAATAATAGTTTATTCTCTGACTCTGAAATTAAGTCTTTAGAGCCGGGATGAAAAGTGCAGAGCTCTCCTAAGTGCAAAAGTCCAAAACACATTTCCAGCTTCTCAAAGAACATGGCCTGAGACTATGCTCTGAGGAAAACTGGTTGCTGCTTGGAGGATGACACATTTATGTGCTGCTCCTCGCCATCCCAATAAGGTTCAGTATTTGCCCTTTTTCTTGCTGTCATTGTCTCAAGTTGGCGATACAAACACTGTGTGGCAATGTTGGTGGAGGCTGCACATGCCATCTTTCATCCAGCCTGTGATTTCATATTCACCCTGCTGCACTATTGAGCTACACTCTGGGGTACTCAGTTGGTCCTCTGCTGCTGTTCGTTATTTGTGCTGTCCTCAGGTAGTACCTAGGGTGGTGCCTGAACAGAACAAGCGAGCTCTTAATGCTTGTTTAAATAAATAAATAAATAAACCCCACCCAACAGGCTGCTGCACTGGCTCCTTGGACAGGGGAAAAAACAAAATAGAAATGAAACAGACCTGTCTGCACTCCTGGTCTGAGCAAGGGTGGAAGGGAATGAACAGCGGAGAGTCAACTGATTTTCATATGTTCTTTCCTTTTTAATGATCTGCAATGATCACACATAAAACACTTCAAGTTGCTTCCTTCTGTTATTTCTTGCTGGAGTCCCCAGTAAGAAGGGAAGAAGAAAGGAAGGAAGGAAATGGCAGCAGCTGAACAAAGTTGTTGGTCTGAAAAGAAGCATGTAGAAGGCCTACTGAAAAAGGATGTTCATAGGTTCCAAGGGATGACCATGTACAATCCCATTTTCTGCAGCATGTTATTGTCTGTCTCGGGCCTTGAGCTTACTCTGAGAACTACGTACCCACAATTCAGCATTGCTGTGTTGACCTGGACCTTCTAGTTAGCTCAGTGACAAGATGAATCCAAACATTGCCAGTGCTTTCTCAAGTGTCTTTCAGGGTTCCTGGATTGCATTTATTGCTGCTGACAGTTCCAAGACACAAGTATAGTAGCTTAATTGCAGCTTTGCAGGACTCAAATTTTCTTTCTAAGCTTGGTTTGGAGATTGTTATTACTGTGACATTGCATTGAATACAGGTAACAGTTAAGTGTTGATACCTGCAGTATAGGAAAAACAAAATGTTGCATTTTATGCCAGACTATCAGAGCCTTCCTTGGTCCTCGTATTGCCCTGAGTGGTGCACAGGGCCCTCAGTGTCTGCCTATAAGCAAAGCTGATATGGCATTTTTGCCATTGACTTCTGCTTATGGGCTCTATGCAATTACTACAGCATAGCCTACAGCCCTGTGAAGCCACAGAAAAATCTCAAGGTTCCTACTGCCAGCCACACCACTTGAAGTAACTTTGGGGGACTGATATCAGCATCTCCGCTGTTTTGAGTCAAGCTATTTTGCCACTGGAAAGGGACTGTTTACCTGTCAGCCAAAGGTCAAAGTGTACAAGGCTTGTAAACCAAGAATTTATTGAAGAGTAAATCCAGTGACTCTCCTATGTTTGTGTCTTGAACAGGCATCCTGGAGTGGCTACATTTGGCAGTCCATATTTTGGAGATGACTGTTAGCCTTTGATAAACTATAGGGAAATTCAGAGGGAGCTATACAGAGTGAGCTTGATTGGCACAAGGAATGGGCCAGCATGAACCTCCATAAAGGTTCCATAAAGGCAGTCCTGCACTGAGATGCACTGGCACCTTGCAAAAGGACAGACTGGAGGGTCACCAATGGGAGGGAGAAGAGTAGCAAGGAGCTGAACAGAAGTCAGCAATCTGCCTTTGCAGTCATGAAGGCCTACTGTAGTCAGGACTGTGTAGTGGAAATGTAGCCAGCAGGTGAAGGAAGTGATTATTTCCTCTACAGAGCACTGATGAGGCTGCATCTAGATACTGTGTCTGGTTTGGGTGGCTCCAGGTACAAGGAGAGATGTCAACAAACTGAAACAAGTCTAGAGCAGGACCTTTAGGATGGTCTGTGGATTGGAACACATGACGTATGAGGACCTGCAGTGGGAATCAGACTGGTTTAGCTGGAAGAAAAGGTGGCAAAACGTGGGTACCTGAGGGCCTGGGTACCTGGCCTATGAGGAGAGGAATGTTGCTCTTACTTCTAATCTGGTGCTTTTGCTAGTGTCTTAAGCTCTCCCTCCTTTATTGCTCTCCAGTTTCCTTGTGGGAATTCTGAAAGGTATTATTGGAACCCACCAATGCTGTTCTGGTGCTGCAAGCTCAGGGGGGCAGATTGCGTGGTAGAGATTTTAGCCGAGCCTTTCTGTTGTCAGTCAATCTGATGGAGGGTGGAAGTTTGCTTAGGCCTCTTCTATCACCACCACCTTTCCCATCTTCATCACTACTGTTCTGTTTGCAGGCAGCAGGCTGTCAAAGTGGGCTTGGAACGAGGTGTTGCATTTAGCATTGAGGGGCATATGGAACACTACACAGACACATCCACAACACAGGTTTGAAAGCATGCTTTGTTTTTTTGGCCAGTGTGGCGGTTGACCTCGGTTGGGCTTGGCTAAACTTTATTTACAAAAAAGTAGACAAGAATAGGGGAGTAAATTCAGGGTTTAGTTTAAGAGACATCCTCTAGCTGCAGTAAGAATTGGAAACAGAAGTAGTAAAATGGTATGCCAGCACTGACATAGCCAACATGTTCTTTTCTATTCCCATAATGAAAGGGCATAGGCTTCAATTTGCTTTCACCTGGGAAGGAATCTAGTGTACCTGGAATCAGTTACCCCAGGGCTGAATGCATGGTGTCACCATTTGCCGTAGACTCATTCAGGAAATCTTAGAGATGGGCAGTGCCCTTGAACACCAGCAGTACACTGATGACATCATCCCATGGGGACAAACAAAAGACGAAATATTTGAAAAAAGGTTAAGCTGTCATTAAAATCTTCCAGGTAAGGTGTGCCATCAGAAATCTGAAAACTAAGAGAGAAGTACAATTACTAGGAGTTAAATGGATGGATGGAAGATGACGTATCCAGTGAAGTGGTAGAAAAGATTAGTAAGTTTCCCAAAGCTACCAACTAAATGGAAGCTCAGGCATTCCCTTGAAAAGGTAGGATTCTGACAAATGTGCATTCCTGGATACAGTCGACTAACGAAACTATAAACAGTGGTGTAAGCAAGATTGCTTTATGCAGGGACACAAGCAACAGCAAGCCTTCCAACAAGAGAAGCTGGAAGTGGCACAGGAAACAGCCCTGGGCCCTATCCAAACTGGTAATAAGTGCAAGACATCCTATATGTCACCTCAGGAGATGTAATCTCCTGGAATATGTGGCAAAGGAGCCCTGATGAATCCAAGGCTGACCACTGAGATTTTGGAACTGCAGCTACCAGGGGTCAGAAGATAATTACACACCTCAGGAGCTTATTCTCTTGAATAAGACCCTTTCCACCAATGAAAGTGTCCAAACAGCATCTGAGATACCAGGAGCAGAACAACCACTTACATAAGTGCTTCAATTGCCTGTACTACACTGGATGTTCAAAGAACGGGTGTCACCCATCCATCACACTACTGCCCATACTTGGAATAAGTGGTCTGCCCCGATGACCCAGTGAGCACATTTGGGAAACTGAGTTAAACCCTTTTGGGCCACCAAGGTGTGGCAAGAAATTGCCTGCAGCAAAGATGAGTATTCATACATCATGTGAGTGCACTCATCCAAACAACTGGGCCACAGAAGAGTGCCAAAACGCTAAAGCCAACCAATGTACAAAGAAGGACATCACAGCCCTGGTTGCAACAATGAAACTAGACTGGCAACACAAAGGAGAATCAGTCATGGCCCAATGGGCCCATGAGATAGCAGGCCATAGAGGCCAAGATTCTCCAGGCTGGAGAATGAGGAACAGATCTTCCACTATCAGTGACTACCCACGTCATTCGGCACTGTGAAGTATGTGCTGTGGTTGAGGAAGCCTGCCGGAGGAAATTACGTGTTGCCTACCCCTGAAAGCATATGTGGAAATTTGGTAAAGCTTGTTGGCAAGTTAACGATATTAACCCAATCCCCAGGTCTGCCTCCAAGGAACAATGGTCCT
Organism: Chroicocephalus ridibundus; assembly: GCF_963924245.1. NCBI lineage: Eukaryota > Metazoa > Chordata > Aves > Charadriiformes > Laridae > Chroicocephalus > Chroicocephalus ridibundus. The sequence continues at coordinate 34,977,398 of NC_086316.1, read as the reverse complement.
AGCCATGGTATAAATATGGACAGGATGGTTGGAAGCCTGCTTAGTTGCACAAGCCATAGGGATTACTGGAACATGCTGATGATTACATGGAATGAATGTATAGGAAGAGTTACAAGATTGTGTATAGAGTAAAGGCTAGATTGTGTGGCGGGTGGTATGGGTTGGGCCTGGCTGAAATTTAGCTATAAAAGAATACAGAAAAATAAGGGAACAATTTCAGAGTAAATAACCTGTTAATTGCTATGGAAGTTGCAAATGTGTCACGGGGCAAGTGTGGAGATAGTTTTAGAAAGCGCAGGCAGCGAGGAAAGAGCGAAGCATGAGACACTGAGAGAATTTGGATAAGCCAATCAGGAATCAGCCATTTTCTGCCAGACTATAACTGGTATTGTTCAGAGTCACTCAAAAGAGACCTGGAAGACACCTCCAATAGAGAGCCCAGAGAGAGAAAATATGGGGAGAGACTAGAGAAACCTGGGGAGAATCCAGGGAGACTCAGAACCAATTTCAAGCAAAACCCTGGAGAGAAAATGGGGAGATTACAGGAATACTTTGAGAGAAACAGAGTGCACCTCACATCCTTACACACAGGCTCCACTGACCCACCTGACTTCTCTCCTAGACCATGTGGTCTCCCACACCAGCAAGGAAGTTGTCAGGAACCACTACAGTGACCAACGCAACTTCTCCCCTGGACTGCACAAACTGTCCTGTGTAACAGGGAAGTCATGTTACTCATCGTTAACATCACACATATCTGTGATTCGAGTGTTTTGACATCTGACTCCATTTAGTGTCTGCACTATCAATTTAGTTTTAAACTGCAACAACCAGCCCTGAGCTCCCTGTTCCTTATTAATTAATTACTGTTAATTATTGTTAATTATTTCCAAATACAAATGTACACGATATAATTGTATTAAATCATTATAATAAAAAGGATTCCTGACAGTGAATTCATATGTCCAGGAAGGACTCAGAGTTGAAACCCTGGAAGAAGCTACGTATTCTGCTGTCTCCATGTTTTTAACCTGTGTGTCATCAGTTCTGTGAAAATAAGGGCCATTTAAACAACATCTTTGATTCTTGCTGTTCATTTATAACCTTCTTTCAGCACAAATGAAGTAAACTTTCCTCTGAAATGATCTTATTAATTAGCTCCATTAATTAGATCCATTAATGGACAGGATGGCCTGTGAGATTTTGCCATCTCTCTGTTGTGTCCACACATGGAGAATATTCTTGTTTTCATAGAATCATAGAATCATTTAGGTTGGAAAAGACCCTTAAGATCACCAAGTCCAACCATTAACCTAACACTACCAAGTCCAGCTCTAAATGATGTCCCTAAGTGCCATGTCTATCCGTCTATTAAATACCTCTATGGATGATGACTCAACCACTTCCCTGGGCAGTCTGTTCCAGTGCCTGACAAACCTTTCAGTGAAGAAATTTTTCCTAATATCCAATCTAAACCTCCCCTGGCACTACTTGAGGCCATTTCCTCTTGTCCTATCACTCGTTACCTGGGAAACGAGGCTGACAGCCACCTCGTTACTGTCTCCTTTCAGGTAGTTGTAGAGCACGATAAGCTCTCCCCTCAGCCTCCTTTTCTCCAGACTAAACAACCCCAGCTCTCTCAGCCGCTTCTCACAAGACTTGTGCTCGAGACCCATCACCAGCTTCATTGCCTTTCTTTGGACCCGCTCCAGCACTTCAATGTCTTTCTTGTATTGAGGGGCCCAAAACTGAAGGTGGTATTCGAAGCGCAGTCTCACTGAGTACAGGAAGACAATCACTTCCCTAATTCTGCTGGCCACACTATTTCTGATACCAGCCAGGATGCTATCAGCCTTCTTGGCCACCTGGGCACACTGCCGGCTCCTATTTAGCCACCTGTCAACCAATACCCCCAAGTCCTTTTCTGACAGGCATCGTTCCAGCCACTCTACCCCAAGCCTGTAGCATTGCATGGCGTTATTATAACCCATGTGCAGGACCCAGCACTTAGCCTTGGCCCATTGACCCGGCCTGTCCAGATCCTGCTGTAGAGCCTTTCTCTACCCTCAAGGAGAACAACCCTGCTGCCCAGCTAGGTGTCATCTGCAAACTTACTGTGGGTGCATTCAATCCCCTTATCCAGGCCATTGATAAAGATATTAAACAGAACTGTCCCAGTACTGAGCCCTGGAGAACACCAGTTGTGACCAGCCACCAACTGGATTTAACTCCATTCTCCACCACTCTTTGGGCCCAGCCATCCAGTCAGTTTTTTATCCGGTGAACTGTACACCTGTCCGAGCTATGAGCAGCCACTTTCTCCAGGAGAATGCTGTGCATAATTGTGTCAAAGGCTTTACTAAAGTCCAGGTAAACAACACCCACAGCCTTTCCTTCATCCACTAAGAAGGCCATCTTAGTCATAGAAGGAGATCAGGTTAGTCAAGCAGGACCTGCATTTCATAAACCCATGTTGACTGGACCTGTTCACTTGGTTGTCCTGTACATGCCATGTGATGGCACTGAAGATGATCTGCTCTATAATCTTCCTGGGTACCAAGGTCAGACTGACAGGTCTGTAGTTCTCCATATCCTTCTTCCGGCTCTTCCTGTAGATGAGCATCACATTTGCTAACCTCCAGTCAACTGGGACCTCCCCAGTTAGTCAGGACTGCTGATAAATGATGGTAAGCATCTTGGTGAGCACTCCCACCAGATTGCATACGGTGTCACATGGGCTGAGTAGAGAGGAAGAATCACTTAATTCTGGAAATTTATTCTGGATTGAATATGCTGGCTATCCTCTTGCTGAAAGATCCTGGAGTGCAGTTGCCCTTCATTGCTGCCAAGTGTGCATTGCTGTTTTATGTACAATTGTGTGTCCCACAGAACTCCTTGGTTCTTTTCTGCAAAGCTGGTTTCTGTCCATTCAGGGACAATTCTACACTGGTACAGAGCGTCAAACCATTGTGGGCGCATGACTTCACATTTCCCTTTGTTCACATGTGGCCCATTCCTCCAGCCTGTCAATGTCCCTCTTGAATAGCAGCCCTCCATACCTACTGTTCCACCCCTGCCCCAGCATTTGGTACTTTCTGTGAATTGGCTGCAAGGCTAGTGGGTCCATCACCCTGGTTAATGGAGACATTAAAAGGTGTTTACCTAATTATCAATCCCTAAGGGCATGCCATTCGTACCCAGCTGCCAGTTGGACTTTGTATGACACATCACAGTATTTTGCACCCATTGGTTCAGCCAGTTTGCCATTTACCTTATAGGTCACTTGTCAATTCCTGCCTTACCCATTAGGCTACAAGGATGCTATGGGAGGCAATGTCCAAGACCTTGCCAAAGTGTGCAACATCCATGGCTCCCCCCCGTCCAGTCAGCCAATCATCTCATCATAGTGTAGTTTCCAAGGAAGACTTCCTCCATAAGCTTCCTGGAGACTGAAATGGGACTGACTGGCCTCTAGTTCCACAGACCACACTCTTTGCCTTCTTGGAGGTGAGTGTGAGGCTTACCTTTTTCCAGTCATCAGGATCCTGCCCTGATTGTGTTTTCCTACAACCCTTGGTATAGCTTATTAAGTCAAGATGAAGAAAAAGTCCATGAAATTCTGTGACAGGTTAGAAGTTTAGGTATCTTAATATATATAGCTGCGAAATTTTGACGAATAGTGTGCTAAAATTAATATGGAATTTCAAACAGCGGTTCTATGACTATAAATATCCTGCATGTAATGTAAGGAAAGAAACATTATAATATTTAAGGAAGGAAGTAGTACACATAAGATCCAAAGTTTTTGTGACCATGAAATGATAGAGTTTTCAATTCTGCGAGAAGCAAGGAGAGTGGTCAGCAGAACTGCTACCTTGGACTTCCGGAGGGCGGACTTTGGGCTTTTCAGGAGCCTGGTTGACAAAGTCCCCTGGGAGGCAGTCCTCCAGGGCAAAGGAGCCCAGGAAGCCTGGATGATTTTCAAGAAGGAAGTCTTAAAGGCGCAGGAGCAGGCTGTCCCCATGTGCCAGAAGACAAGCCGTCGGGGAAAAAGGCCGGCCTGGCTAAACAGGGAGCTAGTGTTGCAACTTAGGGAAAAAAAGAGGATCTATGGCCTCTGGAAGGAAGGGCAGGCCACTCAAGACGACTACAAAGAGGTAGTTAAGCTATGTAGGGAAAAAATCAGGAGGGCCAAAGCCCAGCTAGAGCTAAACCTCGCTTCTGTTGTCAAGGACAACAAAAAAAGCTTCTATAAATATATTAGCAATAGGAAGAGGACTAAGGATTATCTCTGTCCTCTAGTAGATGGGGCCGGCAACATAGTGACCAAGGATGAGGAAAAGGCTGAGGTACTTAATGAAGTCTTTGCCTGAGTCTTCATCAGTAGGACCAGTTGTTCCCTGAGCACCCAGACCCCTGAACTAGAAGACAGGGATGGGGAGCAGAATGAAGCCCCTCTAATCCAAAGGGAAATGGTGAGGGACCTGCTTCAGCACCTGGAGGTGCACAAATCTATGGGGCCGGATGGGATCCACCCAAGGGTATTGAAAGAGCTGGCGGAGGTGCTCGCCAGGCCACTTGGTATCATTTATGAGCAGTCCTGGACAACCGGGGAGGTCCCAGCTGACTGGAGGTTAGCAAATGTGACACCCATCCACAAGAAGGGCCGGAAGGAGGATCCGGGGAACTACAGGCCAGTCAGTTTGACCTCGGTGCCTGGGAAGGTCATGGAACAGATCCTCCTCAGTGCCATTACACGGCACATGCAGGAGAACAGGGTGATCAGGCCCAGTCAGCATGGGTTTGTGAAGGGCAGGTCATGCCTATCAAACCTAATATCCTTCTATGATAAGGTGACCCACTTAGTGGATGGGGGAAAAGTTGTGGATGTTATCTACTTGGATTTTTGCAAAGCTTTTGACACTCTTTCCCACAGCATTCTCCTGGAGAAACTGGCTGCTCATGGCCTGGACAGGTGTACTCTTTGCTGGGTAAAAAACTGGCTGGATGGCCGTGCCCAGAGAGTGGTGGTAAATGGAGTTAAATCCAGTTGGTGTCCAGTCACAAGTGGTGTCCCCCAGTGCTCGGTGCTGGGGCCGGTTCTCTTTAATATCTTTATCAATGATCTGGATGAAGGGATTGAATGCACCCTCAGTAAGTTCGCAGATGACACTAAGCTGGGCGGGCGTGTTGATCTGCTTGAGGGTAGGTTGGCTCTGCAGAGGGATCTGGACAGGCTGGACCGATGGGCTGAGACCAATGGTATGAGGTTCAACAAGGCCAAGTGCCGGGTCCTGCACTTGGGTCACAACAACCCCATGCAGTGCTACAGGATTGGGGCAGAATGGCTTGAAAGCAGCTCGACAGAAAAGGACTTGGGAGTGTTGGTTGACAGCTGGCTGAATATGAGCCAGCAGTGTGCCCAGGTGGCCAAGAAGGCCAACAGCATCCTAGCCTGTATCAGGAATGGTGTGGTGAGCCGGACTAGGGAAGTGATCATCCCCCTGTACTCGGCACTGGTGAGGCCCCACCTCGAGTACTGCGTTCAGTTTTGGGCCCCTCGCTACAAGAGGGACATTGAGGTGTTGGAGCGTGTCCAGAGAAGGGCTACAAAGCTGGTGAGGGGCCTGGAGGACAAACCTTATGAAGAACGACTGAGGGAGCTGGAGTTGTTTAGCCTGGAGAAGAGGAGGCTGAGGGGAGACCTTATCACCCTCTACAACTACCTGAAAGGAGGTTGTAGAGAGATGGGGGCTGACCTCTTCTCCCTGGTGACAAGTGATAGGACGAGGGGAAACGGGTTCAAGTTACGTCAGGGGAGGTTTAGATTAGATATTAGGAGACATTTTTTCACTGAAAGGGTTATTAAACATTGGAATAGGCTGCCCAGGGAGGTGGTGGATTCACCATCTCTGGAGGTGTTTAAAAAAAGGGTAGATGGGGCACTGAGGTACATGGTTTAGAAGTGGCTCTTGTCAGGGTAGGCTAAAGGTTGGACTCGATGATCTTAAAGGTCCCTTCCAACCTCAGCAATTCTATGATTCTATGATTCTATAATATAAAGTATTGTATTTCTATGAAAGTGAGTTTACAATGGCTGAAGACTGGACCATACTCCTCTTTGGTAGGAGTTAAGATTTTATTCTCTTGTTAGTTTAACTTAGATAAACCCAGCATCCAAAGAAAACACAAAATCAGCATTTTTTTCTTCCTCAGGTGTTCAGGTGTGTATCTGCTATACTCAGTCCATTTTTCCATTAGTTGATTGCATCCCTGGGAGTCTTGCTGACAAATGGTCCATTCTGCTATTGCAGATTTTAATGCCAGATATGGCTCCATGGTAGTGCTGGACAATCAGACCTATAGATGATGTGACCCTGTGCTCCTTCATACCTCATTTGCCTGAGCAGACCCTTCCTGAACAGGGCACTGAACTGATCAAGGATTGAGCTGCCTCAGGAAGGCAATTCAACGCAGAAGCTTATCACTGTTTTGCTGGTGAGCTTTCAGCAAAGACTGTTGTCATAACTGGTTCCCCTTGCACCGGCAGACCAAGAGAGGAGTGGGAAAATGTGACAAGGTGTCATGGTTTAACCCCATCCGGCATCTAGAACCACACGCACACTTGCTCAGCTTGCTCACCTCCTGCCTTCCCTCCCCCACCCCCAATAAGGGTGGGTGGGAAGAGGGTAAAAAAAAAAAAAAAAAGAGGGGGAAACAGAGAAAAAAACTTGTGGGCTGAGATAAAGACAGTTTAGTAGAAACAGTAACAGGAAAGGGAAAATAACAATAGTAACTGTAATAATAATGACACAGGTCACTCTCACTGCCTGGTGAATTGACACCATCCGGAGTGGTGATCACAGATTCCCCCCCTCACCCCACTCCTGTCCCCCGGCCAACCCCCATTTATATACTGACATCTATCGTAAGGAATATTTCATTGGCCATTTCATCGTTCTATCTATTCTTCTATGAGAAGCTGAAAAAAGTCCTTGAATAGCAACTTAGCAACAACTAAAAACAATAGGTATTATCAGCATTCCTTTCACAGCAATAGCTAGAAAGAACTCTTTCCCAGCTGAAATGAGGACACAAGGGAAGGCAGGAGTGGGCCCTGACACCTACAACTTTGAGGAGATTAATTTGCTATGGAACCTTTCCATAAGAAACACATCAAGCATAAATATATGGGAGAAGCTCTTCTCCTGCCCATGGTATTGAACCAAACTTTGAAGTATGTATAATAAAACCTGCATGAATTAGTTAGGACTTCTCCAGGCCTGTTACATGTAAAGTAAAAAATAGAGCAAACAAGGTACCACAGTGGCAAAGATGTAATTTGGAGCAAGCTCTTCTTTCTGTTCCCCTGTTCTTCAGATGTGTAGGCATTTTTTTGTGGTATTCAGTTGGCACACAAACAATTCACTTCATCCTGATTTTTGTTTGGGAATTTATGTTATAACATATATTTCCATTTACTAATATGATGTGATGGGTTCACCTTGGCTAGCCATCAGGTACTCACCAAGACACTGTATCACTCCCCTTGTTCAACTGGACAGGGGGAGAAAATACAATGAAAGACTTGTGGATCAAGATAAGGACGGGAAAATCACTCAGCAATTACTGTCACAGGCAAAATAGACTCAACTCAGGGAACTTAATTTAATGTATTGCCAATCTAAATCAAATAGGATAATGACAAATAAGAACAATCATAAAACTGCTTCCCCCCACCCCTCCCTTCTTCCCAGGTTCAACTTCACTCCCGAGTTTCTCTACCTCCTCCTCCCCAGTGGTGCAGGGAAACACGGAATGAGGGTTGAGGGCAGTTCATCACACATTGTCTCTGCCACTCCTTCCTCTACAAGTTCTTCCCCTGCTCCAGTGTGGGGTCCCTCCCACAGGAGACAGTGTTCCATGAAATTCCACTCCAGCATGGGTTCTTTCCATGGGGTGCAGTCCTTCAGGAACAGACTGCTCCAGTGCGGGTTCCCCACAGGGTTACAAGTCCTGCCAGCAAACCTGCCCCAGTGAGGGCTCCTCTTCACGGGTCCACAGGTCCTGCCAGAAGCCTGCTCCAGCACGGGGTTTCCATGGGGTCACGGCCTTCTTCAGGCATATATACCTGTTCTAATGTGGGGTCTTCCACAAGCTGCAAGGTGGACATATGCTCCAGATTTAACCTCCATGGGCTGCCCGGGGACAACCTGTTGCACTATGGTCTTCACCATGCGCTGCAGGGAAATCTCTACTCTGGTACCTGTAGCACATCTGCCTCCTCCTTCCTCACTGACCTTCGTGTCGGCAGAGTTGTTTCTCTTACTCTTCTCTCTTGGCTGCTGTGGCACAGCAGTTTTTACCCCTTCTCAAATATGTTATCACAGAGGTGCTACCACCATCGCTAATGGACTTGGCCGTGGCCAGCAACGGGTCTGTCAGTAGATGACTTCAGTTGCTTTTCCCTTATCCACCTATGCTATAACCCTGTCATAGGCAGCCACCAAATTTGTCAGGCATGATTTGCCCTTAGTGAAACCATGATGGCTGTCACCAATCACCTCCTTATTTTCAATGTGCCTTAGTGGAGTTTCCAGGAGGGTCTGCTCCATGATCTTGCCGGGCACAGAAACAAGATGACCATCCTGTAGTTCCCCAAGTCTTCCATTTTTCTCTTTTTAAAAATAGGCATTATATTTCCCCTTTTCCAGTTAGCAGGAACTTCACCGGACTGCCATGACTTCTCAAATATGACAGAGAGCAACTTAGCAACTTCATCCGCCAGTTGCCTCAGGACCTGTGGATGTATCTCATCAGGTCCCATGGACTTTTGAACCTTCAGATTCCTTAGATAGTTTCAAGCCTGGTCTTCTCCTACAGTGGGCAGTTCCTCATTCTCCCAGTCCATGCCTTTGCCTTCTGCAACTTGAGTGGCGTGGCTAGAGCACTTACCAGTGAAGACTGAGGCAAAAAAGTTGTTGAGTACCTCAACCTTCTCCATATCCTGGATGTCCAGTCTCCTGTTTCCTTCCAGAGAGGGACAACACTTTTCCTAGTCCTCCTTTCATCACCGACATACCCATAGAAGCTTTTCTTGTTGCCCTTAACATCCTAGGCTAGATTTAATTCTATCAGAACTTTGGCTTTCCTAACCTGATCCCTGGCTGCTCGGACAATTTCTCTGTGTTCCTCCTGGGCTACCTGTCCTTGCTTCCACCCTCTCTAGGCTTAGTTTTTCCATTTCAGTTTGTCCAAGAACTCCTTGTTGATCCATGGAGGTCTCGTGGCATTTTTGCCTGACTTCCTCTTAGTTGGGATCCATTGCTCCTGAGCTTGGAGAAGGTGGTCCTTGAATATTAACCAGCTCTCGTGGGCCCTTGTTCCCTCCAGGGCTTTATCCCATGGTACTCTGCCAAGCAGATCCTTGAATTGGCCAAAGTCTGCTCTCCTGAAGCCCAGGGTGGTGAGCTTGCTGTGTGCCCTCCTCACTGCCCTAAGGATTGTGAAATCCACCATCTCATGGTCACTGAAGCCAAGGCTGCCCTTGAGCTTCACATAGCCCACCAGCCCCTGCTTGTTGGTGAGAACAAGGTCCAGCATGGCATCTCTCCTCATAGGCTGCTCCATCACTTGGAGAAGGAAGTTATCATCAATGCATTCCAGGAACCTCCTGGATTGCTTATGCCCTGCTGTGTTGTCCCTTTAACAGATATCAGTGTGGTTGCAGTCCACCATGAATACCAGGGCTTGTGAACATGAGGCTGCTCCTATCTGTCTATAGAGGGCCCCATCTGCTCAGTCTTCTTGGTGGGATGGCCTGGAGCAGATGGCCACTGTAACATCACCTGTCCCTGCTCTTCCTTTCATCCTGACCCATAAGCTCTCAGTCACCTCCTCATCCAACACCAAGTGGAGCTCCACGTGCTCCAGCAGGTCACTGGCATAGAGGGTGACACCCCCTCCTCATCTCCCCTCCTGTCCTTCCTGAACAGCCTGTATCCTTCCATTCCAACACTCCAGTCATAGGAACCACACCACCATGTCTTTGGGATGCCGATAGGATCATAGTCCTGCAGGCGTGTGCACGTCTCTTAGCTCCTCTTGTTTATTCCCCATGCTACATGCATTTGCACAGAGGCATTTAGGTTGAGCCCCCAGTAAAGCTGACTTACTGTCTGGAGTGGCTGGAATTCCTTTGTGCTGCACTATCAGACGTGCTGCAAACTGCTTCGTTGAGTTCTTAGTTGCAGCTCTAGGTACCTTCGTTTTCTCAGCACTCCCGAATGTGCCTTCCTGAAAACGCACGGTGTGCCATTCTCCTGGCGTCACCAAAGCTGCGGGGCTGCTGTGTCTTTCCAGCCTGCAGCATGTGGGCACCCTTCCTCCACAGTTTGCACTTCTTCAGCTTACAGCCGTGTGCCACCCAGCGGCTGAAGCAGGAGGCCGCCTCCTGCCAAACGAACCTTTCCTGCCTTTAAAGAAACGATGCGCCAGCCAAACCCGGAGCAATTATGGCGGGGACTAGTGCGATTATTCTTTGTTTTAGGTAAGGCTTAATTCTAATTTAGTGTTCATCGTATCGTATGTTTTTTCTTCATCTTGAGTTTTCTTCTTGACGAACTGGTGATTTCAACAACTTCAAAGAGGAAAACACAAACCGTGTTCAGCCTCCTTGTGGTCATTTCCGGTTTTGCAGTTTTGCAGCTAAAATAAAGTGTTCCACGGATTCTTGGCCTTTACAAACTTTTTCTCACAGGTGATGCATGAGGACTGCAGATAGGGTTGTGATGGCAATATGACTCTGGGAGGAAAACGGTGTCCTTATAGTACTAGTATGTGATGGCCCCACCCAGGAAGCACATTGTGCTTAGCACCGGGGAGGGACCAGGTCCTGGGTCCCTAGGCTGTGTCAGTGAGACTGTCTATACTAGCCAAAGGTCTGGCCTTGGAGAATCATAGAATCATAGAATTGCTGAGGTTGGAAGGGACCTTTGAGATCATCAAGTCCAACCTTTAACCTACCCTGACAAAAGCCACTTCTAAACCATGTCCCTAAGTGCCCCATCTACCCTTTTTTTAAACACCTCCAGGGATGGTGAATACACCACCTCCCTGGACAGCCTATTCCAATGTTTAATAACCCTTTCAGTGAAAAAATGTTTCCGAATATCCAATCTAAACCTCCCCTGACATAACTTGAACCCATTTCCTCTCGTCCTATCACTTGTCACCAGGGAGAAGAGGTCAGCCCCCATCTCTCTACAGCCTCCTTTCAGCCTCCTCTTCTCCAGGCTAAACAACCCCAGCTCCCTCAGTCGTTCTTCATAAGGTTTGTCCTCCAGACCCCTCACCAGCTTTGTCGCCCTTCTCTGGACACGCTCCAACACCTCAATGTCCCTCTTGTAGCGAGGGGCCCAAAACTGAACGCAGTACTCGAGGTGGGGCCTCACCAGTGCCGAGTACAGGGGGATGATCACTTCCCTAGTCCGGCTCACCACACTATTCCTGATACAGGCTAGGATGCTGTTGGCCTTCTTGGCCACCTGGGCACACTGCTGGCTCATATTCAGCCGGCTGTCAACCAACACCCCCAGGTCCTTTTCTGCTGGGCTGCTTTCGAGCCACTCTGCCCCAGTCCTGTAGTGCTGCAAGGGGTTGTTGTGACCCAAGTGCAGGACCCGGCACTTGGCCTTGTTGAACCTCATACCATTGGTCTCAGCCCATTGGTCCAGCCTGTCCAGATCCCTCTGCAGAGCCAACCTCCCCTCAAGCAGATCAACACGCCCGCCCAGCTTAGTGTCATCTGTGAACTTACTGAGGGTGCATTCAATCCCTTCATCCAGATCATTGATAAAGATATTAAAGAGAACCGGCCCCAGCACCGAGCACTGGGGGACACCACTTGTGACCGGACACCAACTGGATTTAACTCCATTTACCACCACTCTCTGGGCACGGCCATCCAGCCAGTTTTTTACCCAGCAAAGAGTACACCTGTCCAGGCCATGAGCAGCCAGTTTCTCCAGGAGAATGCTGTGGGAAAGAGTGTCAAAAGCTTTGCAAAAATCCAAGTAGATAACATCCACAACTTTTCCCTCATCCTCTAGGTGGGTCACCTTATCATAGGATATTAGGTTTGATAGGCATGACCTGCCCTTCACAAACCCATGCTGACTGGGCCTGATCACCCTGTTCTCCTGCATGTGCCGTGTAATGGCACTGAGGAGGATCTGTTCCATGACCTTCCTAGGCACCGAGGTCAAACTGACTGGCCTGTAGTTCCCCGGATCCTCCTCCAGCCCTTCTTGTGGATGGGCGTCACATTTGCTAACCTCCAGTCAGCTGGGACCTCCCGGGTTGTCCAGGACTACTCATAAATGATGCAAAGTGGCCTGGCGAGCACTTTCGCCAGCTCTTTCAATACCCTTGGGTGGATCCCATCCGGCCCCATAGATTTGTGCACCTCCAGGTGCTGAAGCAGGTCCCTCACCGTTTCCCTTTGGATTACGGCGGCTTCATTCTGCTCCCCATCCCTGTCTTCTAGCTCAGAAGAAGCAGCAGTTTACAAGCTGCTTGGAGAAGCCCTAAGTTTCCCTCAGTCTGACTGCTTCAAGTCGAAACACTTTTACTTCCTCAGGCATTGTGCCCCACCTGACAGCCCTGGCTAAGTAATCACAGTTATCTTCTGTCATCCTGAAAATCAGAAGGGAAAATGTTAATTTGCTAGCCACAAACTAGCTCTCCTTAGCCTGCTTTTCCTACCGGACTTGTAGAATGTGGCAGAGAGAAGGCCTTTAGGGGGGCTCTTCATTGTTAGGTTTCACTGTATCTCTAGACTTGTATAATTCAAAGTAGTATATCAGTTTTAACATCGCTTTGTGGACAAAAGCCACAGAACTCAGCAATCCCAGGACCCATCTCACCGCATACACAGATCATAAAGCTGTAGAAATGTTATGTAGAAACATAAAACATAGAAAGAGTGGTCAAGACAGACAAAAAATCTCTGTTCGACACTTGCCTTGAAGAACACTTATGATCCTCATCAACTCCCATGAACCTCAAGAGGGTAAGGCGGCTATCTCCTATCAAGCCTGGTGCTTTCACTCGTGCTAACAGCAGAACTTCGTTACAGTGACAACAGGCATAGCCTGTTGCTCTCAGGTGAGAACTCCAAAACCTTGCTCTTTTCTTTGTCCTTGTAGACATCTAAAATGCAGGAGGAGCCTGAGTGTTACATGAAGAGTGTACGTGAGCATTACATCCAAAAGCGCTGAAAGAGTGGGCAGACGTGCTCGCCAAGCCACTTTCCATTATCTACCTGAAGTCATGGCTAACTGGGGAGGTCCCAAAGGACTGGAGGGTAGCAAATGTAGCAGCCGTCTACAAGAAAGGCAGAAAGGAGGATCCAGGAAACTATAGACCTGTCAGTCTGACCTCAGTACCAGTGAAGGTCACGGAGCAGATCATTCTGAGTGCCATTACGAGTCATATAATGGACAAGAAGGGGATCAGGCCTAGTCAGCATGGGTTTATGAAAGGCAGGTCCTGCCTGACGAACCTCGTCTCCTTCTATGACAAGATGACCCCATTATTGGACGAGGGAAAAGCTGTGGATATTGTCTACCTAGACTTTCGAAAAGCATTTGACACTGTTCCCCAGAGAATTCTCATGGAAAATCTGGCTGCTCATGGCCTGGATGAGAATACGATCTTCTGGGTCAAGCACTGGCTGGATGGGCGGTCACAAAGAGTGGTGGTTTCAGGTTTCTGCCTTGGTCCTGAATTGCATTTCGGACCTGGATTCTCCAATGCTGGATTTCGCATTCCTTTTTTGCTACTCTGGCTGTGCCTGAGACACTGTCTGGTTTTTGTCCTGGCAGGTTCAGTCATGGACTCTGTGGTGCTTCATGAGGAAATGTCCCAGCGCCTTGGTGCTCACCTGAGATGGCAGCCTGGGCTGCCTGGAGCCTGCCTTCCCCTGGAGACTCCTCCTGCCTCTGGATCAAAGCTTGTACTGCAGCACTGTAGCCAAAGACACCCAGGGACTGCTGAATCCCTCCCTCTAGCCAGTGCAAGTACAGTAAGTACCTTATGCAATGGTGTGCAGCCTGAGCCCTTTTTTCTTTTTGTGGGCTTGTCCCCGTGGGTCACGGTGACCCCACTGCTAGGGGGGTCCTGTGTGCCCCAAATTTTGTGTGCCCCAAATACGGGCTGGGATGATCTCAGCCCTCTGCCACCCGCTGTGCCCTGGAGACAAGCAAACCCGCATGGGTAGGGGCCTGGGCAGGCTGCTCCAGGGGATGCTGCTTGAGCTGCTGCTTGGACTAAATGGTCCAAGAGGTGCCCTCCTGCATGATGTTCCGTGTTGTTTGCCTCTGCGTGTGTTTCCCACTTAGGGATGCGGGCTATAGCAGTAGTAGGGTTGCTTTACAGGCTTCGGGTTTGCTTCTCCCAAGGAATACTAGATGGTAAAAGCCCCAGCCACAGCTCCTGTTTGGACAGGAGTCCACAGAGAGTGAGACATCAGGCCAAGGAAGCACAGAGGCTGGCGAAGCAGAAATAAAAGGCATTGAGGGAAGGTGGAGAGGGAGAATGGGAGAGAGAGACTGGACAAAACTCATCTTTTCTGACAGACAGTGCTGCTGGGAGCTCCCCGGCTTAGGGTCCAGACCCTGGGGCCCGGCCAGCCACAGGAGCAGTTCAGCCTTTGCCCTGGGGGAGCTTCCTGGTGGGCTTCTGGCCTGTGACAGTGAGTGGCCACCAGCCCTGGGCTCTGCCCAGAGGAGAGACCCAAGTCTTTGGGACCAGGCTTGCTGCTGGCACAAGACTGAGCCGAGGGGAGAGTTTTGGCAAGATATAGAGAGCTGAGTCACAAACTCTCCCCAAAAAGCTTTCCCTCCCCACTCCTCCAGCAGGGAAGTCCCCAGAATCCACCTGTAAAGGCAGGGGCCAGGGCAAGAGCTGCGCAGGAGAGGGGCTCCCACGCTCTCTGCTTGCATATGCCCCTTTCTGGTGCCTCTGAAGCTGCCCCACAGCCACTTACAGTTTCCTTCCCCACCAAGGAAAGGCTCACACTGACTCGAAAGACGGTTTATTGCCATGGAAGAAGGCCATTTCTGCCATGACTTCCCAGCTTGTGGTCCCACTGCTTTTTGTTGTGGAGGCAGCATGTCACCAAAGCGCTAAGGAGTTCAGGAGACAGATGCTGGGCCACCTGTGACATTGAGGTGCCATCCCAAGGTCCTGTGCTGTGGCCCAGCCACCCACTGTGCCTGAGCTGATGGGCTGTGTGAGCCCGGGACAAGTTCAAAGATGGCTTCTGCCTCCGGGACCAGGGAGCCCAGAACTGCGGGCGGCAGTACTGCAGGTGCAGCCTTATCGGTGTGGTGCAGAAGGAAGCATCACCTTCCCCAACCTGGTGGCAGCGCTGCCCGGGCCGGGGGCAGGAGCAGAGTCATCCCTTGGCCAGAGCGGGAGCCCTGCAGTCACCCTGCCTGACCAGCACCTTTCGGCCAACAGTGCCACCCTCGATGGCTGCCCCAGGGGACCTGGCGTGTGACTCTGCCCTGGCTGCAGGAGCAGCTGCCCCGGTTATGTGAGCGCTGAGGGCTCGGGCCCAGGCCTTGGCACTGCACAGACACCCTTGTGGGGTGGTGGCCGAGGGTGTCCCTGTCCGTGTTTGGGGCGCATGCAGGCCAGCGTTGCTGAAGTCACGGTGGCCATGGTGACCCATGGAGCCAGGCGCATGAAATGGAACGTTTGGCCCAGGCCGGGCACCAGTGCGACCTGGAGAGGTGAGGAGAGAGCAGGGGAGGGACGGTGCTTGCACGGGGCTGCCAAGGGAGGAGGGGGCCCCACACCTCGGGGCTCTGGGCCTGTGCTGCAGGCCCACCCGTGCCCTCTTGCTCCCACAGGGCCACACGAGGACCACTTGGAGGACACAGCCCGGCGCTGCTGGGGCAGGAACTCCAAGCACTCTTTGTCAATGTGTGCGATGTCCGCAAGGAAGCGGAAGGCCCTCGACTCGATGGAGCAGGGTGAGAGCAAAGCATCCCTCCTTGAGCCTGGCAGAGGGACTGTCGCGGCGGTCAGCGTGGGGCTGGGAGTGGTGGCCAGGGGAGGCAAGAGCTCCGCAAGCGGAGCCCAGGCTGGGCAGTGGGCACCTGCAGGGACACCCATGCCTGCAGTGTCCCCTTCTTCCCCAAGGCCTCCAGCCCTGCCCATCAGCCAGCTGGGCAGGGACAGACAGGCCGCTGGGGGCAATCCCTCAGGGACGCGTGCCCCAGCCCCGCAGAGGTGCTCATTCCGGGGCCACTTGCTCTCTCCCCTCCAGCATGCATGCTGTGTCGCGGGGCAGACGCTGACCCGGATATCTGCGGGCGCAAGCTGGAGAAACAAGGGCTCTGTCTCCATGAGTTTTGCCTGGTGAGTTCCTCCGAGGCTCCCTCCAGCTTTCCGACAGGCGGTCCCTGCCAGGCTTTCCTCATCAGCTCCTTGTCTTTTCTCTTCTGCAGTTTTTTGCCAACAACCTTCGTCAGCATCGAGTCGAGGAATTAGGACTCTTGGGATTTCTCCCGGAAGATATTCGACGTACAGTTGACTGGGCAGCACAGAAGGTGAGGATCCGACAAGAACAGGGACATTTGTGCCAGGAGAGGTTTGCCCTTCCAACCGGCTCTGGACAAATGTCTTGCTCCACTGAGGCTCCAGCACAGGAGCCTCCTCCACCAGGCGCATCTGTGGGCTGTGACCCAGGCGCGGCCATATCCCATCCCGCGCCCTGCCCGGAGGTGTGGGGCTGGCTGTGGAGGCCCTGAGGCTGCTGCTGATGGGGGCTGCTGTGCTCTTTCCAGGACTGCTTTGTCTGTGGCGAGACCGGGGCCACCATCACCTGCCGGGAGATGAGCTGCGAGCGCAGATTCCATCTCCCCTGTGCTGTGGAGGGTGGATGCGTCACCCAGTTCTCTTTTCAGTACAGGTACCTCTTCTCCCCTCCTCCACCCACCAGAAAAGGACCCAGCACTTCTCACCTCACCCATCCCTTTCTTCTGCCCCCACAGGTCCTTCTGCTGGCAGCACTGCCCAGAGCAGGCAGTGGAGGCGGCCCCAGAGGCAAATACCACCTGCCTCATCTGCCTGGAGCCTGTGGCGGACAAGAAGTCCTACGGCACCATGGTGTGCCCAGCGTGCAAGCACGCCTGGTTCCACAGAGGCTGCATCCAGGTAGGAGTCCTTCCCTCTCCCCGGGGCACAGCAGGCACTCAGCACCACTGGGGCCTCACTCGGGCTCCTTATGTTTCTCCTGCAGGGACAAGCTCTGCGTGACGGCATTGCTTGTTTCCGGTGCCCTCTGTGCAGGGACAGGGATGCATTTCCCTCAGAAATGCTCACCATGGGGATCCGAATCCCCTTCAGGTTGGTGTCCTTCTGCCTGGCTCATGAGACACGAGGGTGCAAGCGCTGTGCCGTGCCAGGGCCTGTCACAGCGGTCCTGGCCCTGCGCTGTGCCATGAGTCTGGGCTTCAGCTTCACAGAGGAGTTGGAAAAAGGGCATGGGGAGAAGGGCAGGCGCGCCCTCCATCTGCCTGATGCTGGGGCAGCGGTGGCTCATCAATTTCCCTTTCTCCATCAGACTGCCATCACGGGAAATCCGTGCAGAGGAGGCACTGCTTGCACGGCACAGCCGCTGCGATGCCAGTGGGTGCCTTTGTCCAGGAGGCAGGCAGCAGGCAGACGAAGAGGGGTAAGTTGCCAACACTGCATCCCAGGGCTCTGCACAGGATCTCTGTCGGGCTAAGGGCTCAAAGCAGAAGGACTGAGAACAAGAGCTCTGCCAGACAGTCCTGTGCTGCAGTCACTTAGTCCTCACAGCCATGGCCCCGTTTCCTTCCCCAGGCCATGGGAACTGCTCCTGTGCTCCTCCTGCGCTGCCGAGAGCACCCACAGGCAATGCTCCTCTTTGAGCAGCAGCGCAGCCAGCTGGGAGTGCGACAGCTGTGCTGGCCTGGGCACCGGTAAGAGGCAAAGCACCCGGGTGCCCCGGGGCCAGGGCCAGGGGCCAGCCAAGGTCTGGCAGCGGGTGCCCAGGGTGGGCTTGGCAGTGCCTCTCTGCTCCAGGAGGGCTGGGGGCACCGCTCTGGCCTGTGCTGTCATCGGCCTGGGGGGCTGTGCCCTTGACCTTCCTGCTTCCCCTTACAGCCTCCGGTGCCACCTCGCAGCTCGCCAGCCCCAGCACCTCCAGCCGGGCCGTGTCAGCATCCTCCAGCGACTCTCCAGCACTTGAGGGCAGTAGCCATCCAAACGCCCCTGGGCCCATGTCTGTGCGACAGCGCTCCTGCTTCAGGTTGGTGTCCTTCTGCCTGGCTCATGAGACACGAGGGTGCAAGCGCTGTGCCATGCCAGGGCCTGCCACAGCGGTCCTGGCCCTGCGCTGTGCCATGAGTCTGGGCTTCAGCTTCACAGAGGAGTTGGAAAAAGGGCATGGGGAGAAGGGCAGGCGCACCCTCCATCTGCCTGGTGCTGGGGCAGCGGTGGCTCATCAATTTTCCTTTCTCCATCAGACTGCCATCACGGGACAGCCGTGCAGAGGAGGCACTGCTTGCACGGCACAGCCGCTGCGATGCCAGTGGGTGCCTTTGTCCAGGAGGCAGGCAGCAGGCAGACGAAGAGGGGTAACTTCCCAGTGCTGCGTCCCAGGGCTCTGCATGGGATCTCTGTCTGGCTAAGGGCTCGAAGCCATCCCATGGCTCCCCATTGTTTGAGGGCAGCAGCCACTCCACCCTCTCTGGGCCCGAACGCATGGGAAACTGCTCCCGGTTGAACCATTGGGCCCCAAATCCCTACAGCTGGCCCAGAAGAGCTCGTGAGAGCAGCCACACACCCGCACCAAGTGCTGAGAGCGGAACCCCCAGCCAGGTAGGGCTGGGGCTATTCCACGGCTCGCCGAACCTGACACCAACAGCCCCAGCACTGCCAGCCAGCTGCCATTGTCCTCCTGTGCCTCCCCAGCAACTTAGGGCAGCAGCTGCTCCAGCACCCCTGGGCCCGGGTGGGTGCGACACCGCACCCACTTGCAACATCGTTCCCAAAACCCATATTGCTGTCCCAGAAGAACCCCCTGAGAGCAACCATGCGCCAGCACCACAGCTTGCTGGAACCTGAGAGCAGCGCCCCTGCACCGCCAGCCAGGTGGCATCGCGGCTGTCCCAGAGCTCCCTGGCACCAGACCAGCATCCCCAGCCAGGCAGCATCAGGGCCGTCCCCACGACCCTCCAGCGCTTCAGGACAGCAGATGCTCCAGCCCACCTGGGCCCAACTGCATGTGAAGCCGTATGCGCCGAGTGCTGAGAGCAGCAGCCACAGCCATGTGCTGGGGCCATCCCACGGCTCGCTGGTACTCGAGACCAGCAGCCGCAGCACCGCCAGCCAGCGGCCATCAGGGTCTTCTTGTGGCTCCCCAGCACTTCAGGGCAGCAGCCATTCCAGCCTCCCTGGGCCTGAGCAGCTGGAAGACTGATCCTGCTTGCCGCGTTTGGCCCAAATTCCCTACAGTCATCCCAGACAACAAGGCGGGACCAGTTGTGCGCTCTCCCTGAGTGATGGCCCTGATCCCCCTCCTCCCACACAATAAAGTTGTCCATTAATCTCAGCACTAAGAGATGCCATGCTCATTTGTCAGCTTCCTCCTCCTCTCCCTTTCTGGAGGGGCAGTGTTAGGGGCTGGGCCTAGAGGGTTGTCTTCTCCCCAGACCTTGTCTCCTATGACAAGATGACCTCATTATTGGACGAGGGAAAGGCTGTGGATATTGTCTACCTAGACTTTCAAAAAGCATTTGACACTGTTCCCCATACAATTCTCATGGAAAACCTGGCTGCTCATGGCCTGGATGAGCATACGATCTGCTGGGTCAAGCACTGGCTGGATGGGCGGTCCCAAAGAGTGGTGGTCAATGGAGTTAAATCCAGCTGGCGGCCGGTCACGAGTGGTGTTCCTCAGGGCTCGGTGTTGGGACCATTTCTGTTTAACATCTTTATTGATGATCTTGATAAGGACATAGAGCATATCATCAGTAAGTTTGCAGATGACACCAAGTTCAGCGGGAGTGTTGATCTGCATGAGGATAGGGAGGCTCTACAGAGAGACTCGGATAGATCGGATCGATGGGCCAATGCTAACAGTATGAGCTTCAACAAAGCCAAGTGCCAGGTCCTGCACTTGGGCCACGACAACCCCATGCATTGCTACAGGCTTGGGGAAGTGTGGCTGGAGAGCTGCCTGGCAGAAAAGGACCTGGGGGTTCTAATTGACAAGCAGCTGAACATGAGCCAGCAGTGTGCCCAGGTGGCCAAGAAAGCCAACGGCATCCTGGCTTGCATTACAAATAGTGTGATCAGCAGAAGGAGGGAGGTGATTGTCCCCCTGTACTCAACACTGGTGAGGCCACCCCTTGAGTATCGTGTCTGGTTTTGGGCACCTCAATACAAGAGACATATCGAGGTGCTGGAGCGAGTGCAGAGGAGGGCAACGAAGCTGGTGAAGGGCCTGGAGAATAAACCTTATGAGGAGAGATTGAAGAAGCTGGGACTGTTTAGTTTGAGGAAGAGGAGGCTGCAGGGAGACCTCATCACTCTCTACAACTACTGGAAAGGACACTGTAGAGAGGTTGGTGCTGGTCTCTTCTCACAGGTAATTAGCGATAGAACAAGAAGGAATGGCTTCAAGCTGCAGCAGGGAACGTTTAGGCCGGACATTAGGAAAAATTCTTCACAGAAAGAGTGGTCAGACACTGGAATAGGCTGCCCAGGGAGGTGGTGGAATCACCATCCCTGACTGTGTTTAAGAGTCGTTTAGATGTGGTGTTAGGGGATATGGTGTAAGGGAGAACTTTGTAGAGTGGTGCTGATGGTTGGACTTGATGATCCCAAGGGGCTTTTCCAACCTGAATGATTCTATTATTCTATGAATTCATGTTGAGGTGGGGTTGTGGGCGTTCCATATTTTACGTGTAGCTGTGTATTGGATCCATTTGACTTATAATAAATACAGAAGATGATAACAGAAACTCACTGGCTGAGAATTAGCCATTTGAAGTTCCTCATATGTGAAGCTATGTGAAGCTTTTTCACACTCATGAAAGGGTTTGCATGAACCTTAGCAGTAACCCAGCTAGCAGAGCAGAATGTTGATTTTTATGCAAGAAATTTCTACATCAACCTAGGAGCAAAATCTCCAGCCTACCAGATCAAAGTGACAGACACTACCCGCCATTTCCATCCCAGGATGGAGTAATACAACTAGAATATGCAGAGCAAAGGCTGGCACCGAGGAATCTGTCTCATTTTTTCCACTTTAATTTTTGGGCAGTCATGAAGCTATCACAGTTTCTCCCACCATCTGGAATGACTGGGAAAAGAAATTAAAAATCAAATAACAACCACGGTCTTTAGGTGATCATTGCAGATCCATGCTGGCTTCTATGGTAGTAATTGGTAAAAGATCTCTTGACTAGATCAGGTTGTATAAGCAATCAAACTCTCAGCTACAGGAAATTATCTAAGAAATACAAAATCTGAATTGCTCATTTGAATATTCTACTTGAATATTTGAAGCTAAATCCATTTTATGATAAAAGGTGTTGAAGTGCTAATTTTCCTTTCCTAGGGAAAGTATAGGGGAAAAATTTTGAAATAGAAAGCTTTCACCATTCAGAAGTAGCATCTGAGAATGCGATGTTACCTTACTGAGGACTTTCTGAATGTGAAAATAAGGGGTTTGATTCTTAAAAGCAGTGGTATTTTCATTCAGAAGATGAAATACAAAAGCTCTAGCTTCTTATTGCTCCAAGTTGTCTACAGCAGCAGTATTTGACTGATCATGATGATTGTAACAGTTTTCTGCAAAAGTAATAGTAAATAATGTATTTTATTATAGATAGAGAAAAACAAATCACCTGGAACATATGTAGCATTTAATAGTCAGTGCTCTAGAAGGAGAAACAAAAATTTAACTTTCTTAACAGAATCTTGTATTTTTCCAGAAGGAAAAAGTTAAGAGACACCATGTAAAATGGTAATCACTTGAGGAAAGCTGGAGTACTGTTGTGTGATCCGGGGTGTTGTCACTGCTGGGCATTTTACACTTTGCACTGTAATGTCAAAACACAGCAATATTGCAAAACTGACTTCATTTGTCCTTTTCAATGGTATTCACGCTAAAACTGGAGCTGTACTGCGTGTCTTGTGTCAGAGTATGGGTGGTTTAAACAACATATATCTCTCATTCTTTAGTGATTCATAGTATTTCCTGGTTTCCATAAGACTGTACAGCTTGCAGGTCTCTCCTCATTATCAATATGAACAATCATGGATATTGTACCACATCCTATCAAGCTTTTTTCATGTAACCAGAGAGAAACTCTAAATATTTGTTCAAAGTAGGAACAGGAACATCTGAGCACAAAAGGAAATCCAGTACCACAACCAGGCAAACAACTACCAAATCTCATTCAAATTCTACGTCCCTTCTTTACTTCTTTTGTCATGTTCAGTACCAGAAGGTGGTATCTGTATGCAAGCAGATGTTTCTAATCAACCTCATTCAGTCTAGTTTGCTACCTGCAATCTAGACTCTGTAATATCACACTCATTTCTATGCAAGTGCAACTCGTAAAACAAGATTAATCTCCTTTCATATTTTGGACAAAAGTGCTGATGGCCCTCAGGCAAGCTATATAGCCACTTTCTCTGCAAGTCGTGAGCAGACCAATCAGATTTATCCAGAACAAGAGAAAACAGAAGCATCCTATGTAGGCAAGTTAGGTCTCAGTGCTGTGTTTTGCTTTAATTAGGTAACCAGATCAGACTAGAAAATGGAACAGTTTCTATGTCAATTCATGTGAAAATGAGGAGATGTTTTCACCAAAGTCTGAATTTTGGGGAACACCTCTGTGTTTCTCCATGGAGTTACAACTCTAGTGCATGAACCTCCTGGAAACTCAAGAGGTAAATCTTCTTACTTGTGCTATATGTTTCATTATGCATTGCGGTTTCTTCACTAACTACCATGGTACAGCAGGAGGGTCTCTGCCTGACTTGTACTCAAGGAGAAGAAGCCCAAGTGCAAAAATATTCTCTAGAGGAGAAGACAGTGACACAATAAGAAGAAAATGTTGTGTCATTTTTTTTCAGTTGACATACTGAAATGATACCCCCACTGAAATGCAGTTAAACCTTGACTTCTTTGTTGAGACTTAGTGATGAAAAAGAGGTATCAGCTGTTGTCCTGAAGTGGTTTCAAAAACATTTTGCAGAGGCAGCAAGCTACTTATCCATTCTTGTCATGCTGGAAGGAAAACTAAGGATGATAGAGCTTTATCATAGAATCATAGAATGGTTCGTGTTAGAAAGGATGCTTTTGAAACCACCCTCATTGTTAAAAATTTATTCCTTCTATCTAGTGTGAATCTGCCCTCTTTCAGTTTAAAATCTTTACCACTTGTCCTATCACCACAATCTGCCCCCAGCTTTCTTACAAGCCCCCTTACTTAAAGTATTGAAAGGCCACAAAAAGGTGTCCCCAGAGACTTCTCCAGGCTGAATAACCTCAATTCTCTCAGCCTGTCCTCTCAGGAGAGGTATTCCAGCCCTCTGATCATTTTTGTGGCCCTCTGCTGGACCTGCTCCAACAGGTCCATGTCTTTCCTGTGCTGAGGATTCCAGAGCTGGATGCGGTACTCCAGGTGGGGTCTCACCAGAGCAGAGTAGAGGGACAGAATCGCCTTCCTCAACCTGCTGGCCACATTTCTTTTTATGCAGCCCACGATACGGTTGGTTTTCTGTGGTGGACCCACAGTGTTTTGGAAATGGATTTCCTTACACAGCTGGAGAACACAGAGTGAAATACAAGAGGCCAGAAGGCAGCTATTCAGGGCACCACACAGCAAAGGTGAAGAAATGTCCAATGTTTTCTTTCCACAAATCCAGTGGTCCAGGCACTGGCTTCTGCCCAAACCTTGCCCATCACAACTCTTTACCAAGGCTCTCAAGAAAGATCTCAGAAGCCATCGGAAAAGTAGAGACCAAGGGCATTTCTGTGCATGGGAGAGTTTCCCAACTGCAAAAAAAATGAAAGAATGGGGCACTCTGATGCATTCTGCAGCCTTCCCTCTTCCTCCCTGGGCACCAGCTCCAAGAGGCAACTGGACACAGCCCAGCCCTGTCATCTCCTACTTTGGTGTTCTCCTATCTCAAAATGCTGACAACAAACTCTTCTTCTTTTGGATTTTTTAGTTTCTTTTCTACTACAACCCCAACTTTAAGAGAGATTATCCCCCCCTGATCAAAAGGTGCAAGCAAGGAGTTTGCCGCAAGGGGAAAGTAACAGCTGCATTTTCACAGGACCCAGATTTGAAGGAAAACTGCCCCAGGAGAAGCCCATATGTGCAGCCTGAGTGGGCAACTGCTGCTGTGGAGGAAGACGACCCATTCACAACAGCTCCACAGGAGGACATGAGGACAGCTGCATTCAGCAAGTCCACACCTAACAAGCAACATGCTCAAGC
Organism: Chroicocephalus ridibundus; assembly: GCF_963924245.1. NCBI lineage: Eukaryota > Metazoa > Chordata > Aves > Charadriiformes > Laridae > Chroicocephalus > Chroicocephalus ridibundus. Next base: position 34,952,832 of record NC_086316.1, on the reverse strand, counting down.
AACTCCCTGTATCACTCCTGCCTCTTCACCTCTTCAGGCAGTTGCTCTCATGCTTTCAGATCCTGCCGTAGCAGCAGGCAGGAAGAAGCTCAATCCTCAGGTGCTCTCCCTTCTACCACCACACTGCAGCCAGGTCCCAGCTGACCTCCAGCAGACTGCTGCTGCTGCAGCTGCTCCTTCGTCAAACCACAGGATACCTTCCATACCAAATTCAACACTTTGCACACCAGGGCTGGGGTTTCCTTGCTTTCCAGCCCTGTAGTCAGGTGCAGCAGCTCTGCAGACCTTGTTTGCCCTACCTCCCTCTTAGTGCCCATGGTTTCCAACAGTCATGCTGGCAGCACCTTCTGATGACAAGGCTACTGCATGGGCAAATCCTAACAGCCCCTCATCGCCTGACTTGCACTGCTACAGGTGATGGGCTGGGACCCCACTGTGAGATAGACTAGATAAAGTAGACACAGTAGGTACCCAACAAGTAGAGTATCACATCTGAGGAAATAAACTGCCTCAATAAAAAACCCTTTCCAATTTTCCTGTCCTGTTTTTACAGCCAAATCCCAGACTGAGTTTATATTTCACCAGTCAAAGCAGGAGAGACTGATCCACAAGCAATTGCATGATTTCTCATAACAGTCAAGCTCAGATTCTCAGAAATCCAATCTAATTTCATCTAATTTGAGAGCTTTCCAAGTTTTCATAAAGTCATGTAGAAGCAAACCAAGGTGGGAACACTAGTTCTAGTAAGGTTCACCAACGGAAACACACTTCCCACTGAAATGAACCCCAGGGATGTGCAAGAATATCCCCTGGGATGTGGGAAGGAAGGACTTCTATTTGTATTTAGTTTATACGGAAAAAGAAAGCAAGAAATAAATTAAGCTTTATTGACGTCTAACATACAAATTGATGACGGTGCTCCCACTTGCTCCATACAGTAGAGTGTGCTGTGTCACACGCGGTACCAAGGTTTCCTAGGGGAAGAGAGGGTATCCACAGCACAGAGGTGTTCACAGGGCTGCCCTCCCTCAGCCACACTTCCAGTGTATTTTGACTGTGACTGCCCAACAAACCCCTACCATTGAAGAAGGCTCAGAGAAAATGAGCCAGGGTGATGTGCCTGTGAAGCTTGGGGAATATCTAAAGTAACCTGGTCAGAGAGTACTGGCCTCTTGCAGTCATGCGTCATGGACAGGATATTTCTGGATGTTATCAATTGTATTGATAATATTTCAGCAATACCAGAATTTCTGAGTCAAGGTCAGTTGCAAAGAAGAGCCTAATAGAGGCAACTTGTGTTCTTTGGGAGGAGTAGTGATAAGACCAGCTGCAGATGGCACCACTGCCATTAAAGAGGGTATAAAACATTATGAATAGGAACAAAGGCTGGAAAAAGTTAGGCAAGAAATTTGAAAAATCCTATCTGGAATTTTTCATGGGTAAAAAACCATTGTACTGAGCCACTGATATTTGGGATGAACTTGAAAAAATGAAAGGTTCTAAAAAGTTGAAGAAAGGAAAGGGAAGAGCAGGGTTGTGCTGGCTGTGAGGAAGTTGCCTGCGAGCAGTACGGGAGAATGTAGGAGACGTGTACGAATAACATATGTGAGGGAGAAGAAAACAATTATAAATTATGATAGGATGTATAAAACACAACATACACAGCTAGAAAATCAGAATAGGTTCTTAGAATCAAAATTGCAGCCCCATGTCACAGCTTACGGCCCCATTTGTAGGAATCACTTACTGTAGTCTAACCAAACAGACCCTGTTAAATCATGACTCCTATGGCTTCAGGAGATACCTGGCCTGAGCATGATTCTCATGATCCTTCTTACAATGAGGATTCAGATGATCTGGGAGAAGGAAATAATGTGAAAGTGGTTGCTCCTATGACGAAAACTGAGCAAACACCAGATGCGCTTACTTAGACAACTGCGAAAGGTTTTGTCTCCTTGGAGTTAACTGATCTCCAAACTTACTTTTCAGCTAAAGTCAGAGACACACGCTTAGAATCGATAGCCCCTATATGAGGAAGAGGAGCAAACCTCATCCTCACCATGGACAAGGCTCTAAGTTTAGTATTAGGAACAGGGATTCTTCTACAAACCCCTACAATGCAGCAAGCTGACTCTTTGTGGGGCTGCACTGCGTGCTGGGCCAGGCAGCTCCCCACCAGCAACAGGGGTGGGAAAAGAAGACAGCTGTGGGAGAGTGCGCAGGAATTGCAAATTGCCATGCTAAAATCTGCTATGTCAAACATCCTGGACAGACCAGAACCTGTAGGTGAGAATGGGCAATATTAAACCCCCAAAGTTAACCCTTGGCAACCCTATGCCACTCAGGGGATGTATGGGTCCTGCAGCTGAAGGAGCACCTGTAGCACCCAAACCACTTGCTCTTTGTACAATTGCAGCAATAAATGCAAATACTTGGTGGCAGACGGTGCTGCAGCAGATGCTGTCTTCTTTAGCCTTATATGAAATGCCACACTCTAACATAAAAATTAGGACCATACGACAGTTAACCCAGCCACATTACCACTTACCCTCACTTCCAATCAGGAAATACTAAGGGCAAAATATCTACAGGGAGTGCTTCTGAGAAACGTAGTCATGTTTGGCAAAAATGCTCAGATAAAAGGCTAACGAGGCAGCATCTCCATGGTTTATCCAACTTCAGTGCTAAAACAATTAGCAGGAGAAGCTCAGGAACAGCTAACAGGACCAACACCAGCTCCCCACATATATCCGAAGTTAGAGAATATCACTCATCATTTTGAACAAAGCGATTCACATGGACAGGGGAGTTCTGCTGTGCGCGTTGCAGCTGCCAAGGTAGAAACATGAAATCAGAGTCTGGAAATGTTGGTTGCTGTAAATGATAAGTAGACTACAATGGTTTTGACTGATATATGAGATCAATGATTGATGCAGACAGATCACAAAGTATCACAAAACAGTACCTGTGAAGGTACAGCTCCTTTAAAGAAAGGATCAGTTTCTGTTGCAGGTGTTAATGGTTGCTATGGCATCATAGGAGATTCCAAGTTCCTATCCTTCATTAAACTGAAATGACATATTTTTGTGAAACTTTAGTTGAAACAAGCCTCAGATTACTTCTTCAAGGGGTAAGACTTTGATTCATTTGGTACATATATTATGTAATTCAATTACAGGCATTTTTTTCTTTTCCCGTTGGAAAGCAAAGAATTCCTTGTCCACAGAGTTTCTGTGACACGGCTTAAATAGAAGTTATTCATTTATTATGGAAGCAATGAAAGGGTCTTTCTAAAGGTGACCTAAACCAGAAAAATTATTGCAAATGGAATTCTCAGGTCAGACGTCAGATTCAGATACGGGGATCAGTGACAAGCTCATAGGAAGAGAAAAAATTTGTTTTGGTCACAATATTCACAGAAAGAGAAATTCATATTTCAAATGGGAGGTATATGTTACCTGGTTTCAAACGTATGCTTTTTCAAGTTTACAGTCTGCAACTGGCTTGTTCACTATGACAACTTCCTGTCATAGTCAAGGAAGGCATTTTGCCAAGGATGCTACCCTAGCAATACTTACCAATGAGTTGTTTGTATGTGTTTTTTTGTTTTAGCTTTCTACATTTCTCTCTTATAAAATAAAATTCCATGGAAAACTGGATCTGCTAGATCTGATTTTTATTTCTTCAACATGTAATGATGTTTATCAGAAGCACAAAAACAATTTAAATGTCACTGTCTTCCACCCCAGACATTCTTGTATTTTTTGAAAAATTATGCTAATTTTAGAGAAGAACATGTCTTCAACAACATTTTGTCTGTCTTCATAGTGGTCATATATTTAAATTTTTTATTTTTTTCAGTCAATAAAACCAAAAAGTTACTCTTAAGAAGATTGAATCTAGTCACATGATTTCAGGAGTCAGACTCATATACCAGACACTGTGACACCATGATAAAATTGTGGCATCTGGCAATAATAAAATTATTCCAGTTTTGATGTTTCCCATAAAATCATCCAGCTACTTTTGGATTATAGAAGTTCAGTAATGTGATACACAGCCCTCATCCTTGGTTTGTGCTCCCAATTTCTGGTTAAAAATAAGGGGATTTTTCAAGCATTTCTGTGTAAGCTATCCAAGTCTTATTTCTGAGTATTGCGGTGGAAGAGGGAGAAGAGATGAGCATCTTCATACTATATGATCAACATTGATCAAAATCAGCTGTTTCCTTGACGCCTCTTATTAACAGCAGTATGAGTCTTTTTTCCGCAAGTTCCTTAATGTCTTTTTTTAAGAAGTCAAATTAAATTCAAACAGTCTTTTTGCTTTGGAGATAGGTTTCTGACACAGAAAATAACACTATTATAATTATGTTAGTGTAACTGTTAAAACTCCCTGCAAGGGTTGATTCTTTCCATTTTAAGGCGCTAACAGGTTCTAGGACTAGATTTGGAATGTGCATCTTCTATTTCTGTCTTATTACAATCGACACTTTTGTGATCTGTAAATCTCGTATCTGATTTTCAACCGCGTCTATTCCAGCCTTTCAGTCATTTTCATATCTCAGTTCTCAAACCAGTTTCACCTTTGCAACGTAAGTCAACATAAACTTTCAATGTATGGGCATTGTATGAAGTCCAACAGGGCTGATACAAAAGACAGCTTCAAATACCCCATTCACAAATCACTCTGGTTCATACTGAAAACATAGTCAATGGGAATTGCTCTGCTAATAACTCCATCGATTGCTCTGCCTTTGGAATGACTTAGCCCTGAAGTTGAACCACATCTCGGTGTAAGAGGGTATGTTACAAGCCAGGACTAGTTCAGAGACAGAGAATCTGGTTAAAGGACCTGTAGCCTACTGATTTCTTACTCCAAGCAAAACAATGTAGTAATAGAGGCAACTTGTGGATATAGTGCAGGTGTTAGCACACAAGAGAAAATACTAACAGGGTCTTTAGTTTAGTCTTGTTAAGTCAGAAAATGCAGACAGTAATGTGTTTCCAGAAACTCCAGTTAGGACCACCTATCCTAGAGCCTAGCATCAGGAAATGCTGAGATTTCAGGGTTTGCTGAAGACAAAACAGGTCCTGGCCAGCAAGTCTTTGAGAAATAGGACATCCAGCTCCCATGGTGTCCATGGACTGACACAGAAGCTGGGAACCTCTGCCACATGCAGAGGCAGTATGGTCCAGTGGTCAGAGCAGCCTGCAAACTTTCCTGCTAAGTCACAGTCTCCACTCCCCGGGAGTGTCAGTATCTGCTCCAGTGCTGTGAGAAGATGCCAGTGATGCCTGTGGCTTTTTGCCTGTTCAGCTGTGCTCGTGACACATGTTGGACTTATGACTGGTTTTAAATCCATGGTTTGCACGCCTTTGCTGCCTCCCATTTATGGAGCACAGTGCAATTGCTGCCAGAAGAAGGTGTTTTGCATCTCCTCCCCTGTACAGCAAGATAGGAATGTGGTCTAGTAGGGTGCTTAGCCCTTAATTTGGGAGCAAAAATACCAAAACATTACTCTGTCAAAGCAAATACCGGTCATGGGAGACTGTTAAAACTGCTAACTTTGAAGCTACTATATGTGGCAGATGGCTTACACAGTTCTATAATATCAGTGTGGATGTTGTAGCATTGATATCTTTTTTTAAAAAGGGATCAGATCTTCAGACATGTCTGGCTGACTGCTGTGTGTGCATCTAATGTTAAACAACATAGTTGTAGTGGGAAAATAAGAATAGTGGGAATTAGTTCATAGAAATAACTACCAGTTTTCATTTCATTTAGCACCAAGAATCTCAGGAGACAGAGAATTATCCTGTGCTGGACCTGCATTTTAAATTAGCTATAAGTGTTGCTGCATGCCAAATCGGTGCACGCATTTGCCAGATTTGTTCTCTTATGCTGAGACATTTTCTGTGAAAATACTGCCATATAGCTATCGACAGAGAAACACTTTAATATACTAAAGTTAACCAAGTGTTTAACATCTGAGCCAAAATATCCCACTTTTTACTGAATACTGTTAATAGAATAAATGTAAAGACAGTGAAGAAGCATTCCAGGAGCTATCTTGTGGTTGATAGCCTCAGGAAGAATATTGCTCCAACCAGTAAGCTCCTCTCCTCTCTTTGCAGCCTGCTGCTGCATTCTGTGGTACTACATCCAATATGCAGACCAGTTTTGGCAACATATCTTCTAAGAACTGATGTCTTGTATACCACTGGCAATCCACAACCATTTGTTGTTCAAGGCAAACCTTCAGTTTACTAAGTACACAGTATAAACAAGTTTGTGGTTTATCCCAGCCTTTGATTTGCCAATTAGTTTCATTTATCATAAACCACAAGCGTTTGTGAACTGCCATGCACTAAGGATCTTCATTTCTATTACTACAGCACAGAGACAAATAACAGTGTGGCTTCAAAAGCCTCCTGTAAGGTATAAGCCACAGGCTAAGGTGTTTCTAGTCTATTGATGAAGAAAATGTAGCCATAAAGGGTTAATGGGTTTGGGTAAATTATGACTACAGGAGAGGAAAGTGTGTGATGGCTTTACATGCTCCTATCTATAGGTGTGTTCATGCTTGATAATATTACTGATTCAGCCTCATATTTAGCAACGTTTCATTAACTGAATCCTAGAGTCCCATGTAAGGAGGTGCACAGCTCCACCAAAGGCATCCACAAGAGTTTTTATATGTTAAGGGGAAGGGGAAGCCCACACAATGTCCTTCCGTAATCACCACCAGATATTTAAAACATGGCAGAAGCCAGAAACAGAAATAGGAAATGGGATGAATAGATGCCAAGGGAAATTCTATCAGTGTAATCAAAGCTGATCCTTAGTAAGAAGTGTGTAGGTGACAGAGAGGGAATGCAGAATGTTTTCCACATCTTCCTGAGAGACCTGAGTAGCTACCTAAGAATGTCACTGTTTCTCTGCCACAAAGATATCCTGTGTTCATTGAAACTGTAAAAGTATCTCTGCTGATTTAGAAGATGCAAATATTTTGCACCACGTTGTTAATACTTTTAACAAGAGAAGTGAGGTTTTATGTAACTGTGATCAAAACTGACAAACAAGCACTCATTAGTGTTTTTAAAAAGGGCAGGGTGTTGGGGGGGTGGGGAAAACATTACTCACACCCAGAGCAGGTCCATCACATAAGATGAAGGAGGTAAGTCGTCTACAGGAAAAAAGCTCGTCTGCAATCTCACAATGATAGACAGCACTGCAACGTACTTCTGTACAGGGCCAAAGGAAAGGCCAGTGTTGGGCAGGCTGCACTTCTAATGACAATGCTGAGCCTGGCAAAGACCAGTTCCCAAAGTTTAGCACAGTTAATTTTACAGGCTTTTGTTATTAATAGTTTAATCATGCCTTGAATTTTCAATCTATTTAAAAGCACTAAATATGTTAATTAACATTATTAATACCATTTGTTAAGGGTCATTAAATCATGATTTCTAGAAATGGTAAACAACCGTCTTTTCGCTGAAATGGGTGTTCTACGCAGATATTTAAAATCCTGAAAACTAATAAATAACCATGGAAAAGAGTAGAAAGTTACTTTTTTAGTTTTCACGAAGTCTTGTGGGGTCCCTGAAGGCCAGAATTTTAATGCTGTACATTCATCTTTTGAAATCCTAGCCAGTGTGCCTAACTCCTGCTCAAATCTATGACAGCTTGGCACATGTCTGCCTTTGAAGATCTGGGCCTCAACACCCCTGGAAGAGAACTTTGACACCTGAGTCATGCAGGCATATAAGCATTTCCAGCTAAATCTTTTACTTTTGAACAAAGGTAATGACAGGTAGACAGGCAGGCCTGTAAAGACCCCTCTTTGTCAGTCTTGAGTAGGCCAACTCATAAGGTGTATGAGGCTGCTTGTGGAATTACTACTTTAACACTCATACTGAGCCTCAAGGCTTGACAGATCATTGTGCCATGCATGCTAGATTTCAGGGTACCCTGCACAGGCAAAGGAATTGAATAAGACTGGATGAAGAAGATGTGAGCAGTGTGTGCCACTCTCCACCAGGAGATGCAAGAGAAGATGCTGCTTTGGAGTCTGGACCTGTGTTTTTTGATGAGGAAAACATCTTTGAAGTTGCTTGAAGAACCAGGGACTGGCGAGACTGTCACTGTAGTTCCACAAATGCCTGCAGACAACAGTCACAGTATCTGCTCGGAAATCACAGGGCTCCTTTAAAAGTTAAAATTAGCAACATCAGAAAGAAAACATATGACCATGTCTTACGGCATTTAACTTCTATTTTGTTTGAAAGCTCCCCACCTCGGATACAATGGCCAGAAATTTCTGTTGGCAGATTGTCATGGGTTAACCCTGGTAACAGCCACTTGCTCAGTCTCCCCCAGTGGGAGAGAGAATCAGAAGGATTAAAGTGAGAAAACTCCTGGGCTGAGAAAAAGGCAATTTAATATGTAAAGCAAAAGCCATGCATGCAAGCAAATCAAAACAAGGAGTTAATTCACTGCTTCGCATCAGCAGGCAGCTGTTCAGGCATCTGTCGGAAAGCAGGGCTCCATTACATGTAATCGTTCCTTGGGAAGATAAACATCATAACTCCAAACACCCCTCCTTCCTTCTTCTTGCCCCAGCTTTTTATTGCTGAGCATGACGCCATATGGTATGGAATATGGCTTTGGTCAGTTGGGGTCAGCTGTCCCAGCTGTGCCCCCCTCACAACTTCTTGTGCACCCCAAGCCTACTCATTGGCCAGGCATTGTGAGAAATAGAAAAGGCCTTGACACCGTGTAAGCACTGCTCAGCAGTAACAAAAATATCCCTGAATTACCAACACTGTTAGTCAGAAATCCAAGGAAAATTAACTCCATCCCAGCCAAAGCCAGTACACAAGAAAAAAGAATTGTCAAGAGTGAGTGAGGTCTAAGGAGGGGGTAGTATCCTCTCACGCAGCCCTTTATTCATTGTCACATGCTCTGAAATGAAAGAGAGGAAGGCCAGGGAATAGTCATACATAAATCTTTGTCTGTCACTGGCTGACAGGGAGAATGTCACCTGTTGGACTCCTGTCCTGCCAGTGGAAGACTAAAGCACAGTTTGCTGCAGAGTTCATTCATTCACGCTTGTCAGTCCAGGGCTCAGTGCTCCAAACTGCTGAGCACCCTTGTCTCTGAGATGAGGAAGCATTCAGCTGCTTGTGAGATCAAGACCTGGAAAAAAAAATCCAGTTTGCAAGGCAGGTAGCACAGTCTACACCAGCACAGCATGTGGCCTGAGATCATGACAGGTGGGCCTGTAGCTGAATCTGTGTTTCCCAGGCCAAGTATGCCCAAGTTTGAAAGTTCAATCTAGCTGACAACAGAAATAATGATCGGCTGAGAAATTTTGAGTCAGACACAGATATTGATCCCTAAAATCAGCCTCCTCATTTCTGAATGGGAAGATTTGGGTCTGCCGTAATGTCTAGTTACTAGATTTCATAACATTATCTGAATAGAGGTGTTTGGTTCTATGATCAGACAAATTAATAGACTCAATTGTGCAGAGGAATATTTTCAGTCATTTAATGTAAATATACACAACATGAACTCAATCCAACAGCACGTTTTTGTGGATCAGGATGAAAAGGGACTAGAGGGGGTTTATAGCCCTTGTCAAAGCCTTGTACTCCGAGAAGAAATCTCATTCAGATAGAGCTCAGGATGATATGGTGTTATTTAAAACAACTTGAAATAATATTATAGTGTGAAAAAGGAAAAGAAGCAATGAAGATCAGCAATGTCATACAGTCTCCTGCATGAACTGGAGTCCTGCGAAAATTCCCTGAGGTGGGGTTAAGGCAGAGAAGCTATGGCTAGGGATAATAGAAGGTAATAGAGTACTGCCATATCACATAGAAAGATGAGTGCTTGTCTTGCCTGTCTCCAGTAAGAATTAGGAAATCTCACCACCACTTACCTAAGCTGAACTGCAGTAGGACCTAGAGGTTGGAAGCCTGTGCCACATGCTCTTCTGGCAGGATACTTTTCCTGCTTAAACAAACACAGCAGAGCCAGGAGTAGTGAATTACTTCCCCCAATCCCAACTCAGCTGAGGATAGCCAATAACTTCCCACCGGGGAAGCCCTCAACGCTCATCTGTTAGCTCAGGGACAACATCCCTGTTTTGCAAACCTGATGATTACAGTGTTGACTCTGCATGTGGCCTCTTGACACTAGTGTCTGGCCACTCCTACACCCTAGTATGCAGAAATGACATGAGAGGGGACGTGCACATGGCTCATTTTTGGCCTCTGTTTTTGGCAGACGGCAGTCTGCATTTGCTGTGCCCAAGAAATGCGGGAGACAATGTACAGGGCACTACAAAAGATGAAGAAGAAGATATATAACCCTAAAGAAATCAGTTGTATTTTCTGTTTCGCTTCCTGTTTTTGCAGGACTTGGTCCACAGATCTCGTGTTCCAGGAAGACACTGATCAGCTGATGGTTTCTGTATCAGGAGTCACCATAGTGTCAATGTCCCTGTGCCATCACAGTTGAGAAGATCTGGTCACCTCTGAAGAGAGATTATATCATGCTGTTAACTCAAAAGCATAGGTTAACTATGGAGTCCAGGACTGATGACTAAGGAGAGTTGGGTATCTTACATTGGCAGTTTTTGAAAATTAGCATAAATTTACCTATTTAGTTCAGTTCGTCCTCCAACAAGCATAAGCAGAGTGGTTTCCCCAGTTGAAAGGTAGTATTCCAAAAGTCAGAGGAGAGAAAACTCCAAGAATGGGTCTTCACAGAAAGCAAAATAATACAGACCTGCATGATAATTAGAGAGGCCTTTCAATGGCTGTTGAGCTGCTTGATGAGTAAGATTGCTGGGGACACAGTCTGATCCCAGGCAGCAAGTCCCCAGAGACAAATGACATGAACACGCTCTGGGATCAGTCTGCCATCACTTTATAGCACTGCATCCTATCTAGGAATAACATTGCGAATAGGCTTAAGACCTAGAAGATGAGGACTGCTGTATTACAGGGCAGCTGTATCACATAACCCCATACTGTTTCCTCCACTTGCAGTAGGGTCCTCACATCTGTGTTTCTGACTTTAGGGCTGGCGGCATAATTACAATTATTCTTCCTCCCCTTGTTGCCTAAGTAAGCTGGGAAAAATAGGAAAGCAGATTTCTTGCCTTTTTTCCCTCCCATGTTCTTTCCTTGGAGCCATCCTGGTCTTGTGGATTTCAAGAAGAGTAACTTAAACTGATTGAACTATGCAACTGATCACCTTTGCAGCTGTGCAAAAGCTAGTAATTTATCAGATACCTAAATACGATAGAGGCCAAACATTTCAAGTCACTGAGCAAATGATCTGGCTTGACAGATCATTCTGTCAATTTAATACCTTACAGAAATTGCACACTATTAATCTGGTTTCATTAGAAAATTAACATTGCAATCTCACGCTCTTCTCATGATGCTCAGTGTGGCTCAAAATGCTTCAAATCGGAAAAACATAGCACTAGTTTTCGTTCCTACTCTTCTTGGGGTTTTGTGGTTTTTTTTTTTTCATTCTAGAATATTTTTGCAGTTACTTATTTTTAAAATATCTGAGAAAACTGGGCTCTGGTCTGAGCTGGTTATGTGCCCTGAGTCCCCAGTGTGCATCCGAAGGGAGGAATAGGAAGTATCATCCACATAGCACCTTCCAGTCAGACAAGGACAGCTTGCTGATGATTTGGGATTTTCATAATCCTGCTATCAATTGCAAAGCACAGGAAGGTCTGAAAATCAATTTAACTGGTGTGCCCATATTCAAAACATGAGAACTAAATAACAAGACATATTCTGGTGCCGGACACCATCCTCCTCTGCCCTCCCACTGAGGTCCACTAAGGGTAAGTGTTGTGAGTAAGCACTTCAGATTTGGGTTCATCAATATTTATAGGAATCGCCAATGTCCATGCATAAAGCTCTGCTACCTTCCTGATAGCACCTGAATTTACTTCTGTTTCTCTGTAGCATCATTTGTTTTCCTCTTCATTACTTTTGACGATGCAGGAAAGAACTAGTATGTAGCAACCCTTTGGCCTGTCATTTTCAATTGAGACTCCTACTTGCATATACTTGTAATTTTATCCTTTTATTCAACGTTGTTTGCTGTCAGATTTGAAGGTAAGCTGTGACTAGATGATCATTCCATTGCAGGGCAAATTTCAGGCAACCTGGTGACTCAACAAATTAGCAAGATCTGATTTGCGCTCTCAGATGTACTTTAAGGCAAATTTATGCCCTGGCAAGCATAAAGAATATTTACCCTGTTCTCTGTATATACGTTGTAACTGTTGCTGTTTCAGTTCTACACCTTATCTGTTTATGCATATCAATTTTTACTGCATTTTCCTGGAATAAGCACAAATTTTGATTACTTCCTGTCCTGTGGTGTGTTACTTTAGCTGTAGCTACGATGATTTTATAAATGGAACAGCTGTTTGCTAAACAGAGTTATGATCTCTGTGGACCTTTCTGGCAAGGAATGGGTCAACACAGAATAAACCACAAGACGTCATTTCATATTGTTTTAAATATATATTTGCTATTTACTTTCCCCTTTTATTTAAGGAGGAAAGTAAAATTCTGCATTTTTATATATCTAGTGCATTAAGCAGTCTTTGGCTTTAATTTTACTTCTAGAAGCTGAGCACTTAATGCTTGACCTAAGTTTCCATCTTAATGGAAATTAAGATTGCCTGTGCAACTTCTTCCCCTCCATGGAAGACAATCCAATTGACAACAAAAATTCTGAACTAGGCCCCTGCATTACTGATCAATGTAAATCACTGTGATGGTGTCATTTCTACAGTTTGCTCCTGTGAGAATGCCTTTAAGTTTAATACAACAACAAGCATATGCAGTATACCATCTACTGCACAGAAACTCACAGAAGTGTCTTAGAGATGAAACGGAGGCAGTTTAAAGCATTAGTTACTCTAAATTATGTTCTGGATACATTCCTCTGAAATAATTACTTTCTTGTGATTATTTATGACTTCTCAGTTTTAATTATAAGTACACTCACACTTTCCTATGGTCAGACACATGCATTCCTTCTGCTCATGTGAGGCTGGGATTTTAATCTTTTAATCAGGCTAGGGTTTTAATCATGCTATCTGTACATTTTATAGAACAAGTGTTAGTGCATACAAGATTTATTGTAAGCTGGGCTTCAAGTGATGATGATTTGCTGTTGAAGAAATTTAACCAAATTCAAACACAAATCATTAAGCACTGTATTTTTGTCATCTTTCATCTATAAACATCACAAATGTACAAAACATAAATTAAAACTTTCTTCATAAAGCTTTTCCTGTTATCTGGACTTCTTTACTCCTCTAATGTTCCAGCAGCTAAAATGCAGTACTGCTTCTGACACTTGGAAGACTTACAAACATGTCATGTGAGGACCGTTGTTCAATGACTTCCAGTTTCTCATTAGTAAATCAGAATCTGATGTTGCTTGGCCTGAATGGAGAAAAGGAGAAGGAGGGGGAGTAAGCAGCTTTCCCTGCATTAATCAGCCCACATCTTCAAAATGAAACCTGTAACAGTAGTCATTCACATGATTGATGTTCTTGTATGTGATGAAAGGATGAAAAACATCAGACTTCTTAGGATTAAGATAGCCAGCAGTGAAGATTTGGAATTTGCATTTTGCAGGGAGCAGCACTAGGCTGCTCACACCGTCTTTAACGAGGAGCTAGGGAAGCAGCAATAAGCAGAGTGGGATTTGTGCCCCTATTAGCAGCGAACGTAACTGCTCATGGGCAAAAGCTGTTTTTAAGAAAAAGAACTGTCATTTTATTTACAGAGGAGTTTTCAGAGTTTATGAAGTTTCGGCATATCCAGAATTTGTTTTGTCCAAATATGCCTCTGTGTGTGTCTGTACGTGTATACATGTATGTCTATGTGCATATATATATGTACATCTATATGTATAGCAAGAGTATATCCTATTATTGCTAAGCTTGCTGTGCAGTTCTTCCAAGAAAAGGGCCAGGACTGCATGTAGTTATATGCATAACTCCAGAAAGCTCTGCAGGTTTGATTAGAGGAGCAGATACAGAGGAGCAAATGGTTCAGCCGCTGCTTGTCAACACAATACACTAATCTCCAGTATCCAGTGAAGACATATTGCAGATTCACAGACCAGAGAGGTCACTTTAGACCTCAGTTCTGGGCTTCTGTTTGGCTTACAGATATGTCAATATTGGGCCTTTAGACTGGCATTTGACTTACAGTTTTCTCAGGAAAACCATCTGATCTGATTTTGGAGAAACCACCACATCTTTTGCAAGCTAGTTCAAAAACTGAACATCCCTTGTTAAAAAAGTGGCAGGTCATTCTCTGTGTCATCTAGCCTTGATATCTCCTGGCTCTTTTTCAGTTTTTCTGCTGCAAATCAAAGGATTCCCCAGTACTTCCACCAATTCAGAGGAAGTCCTTGTACATTTATAAGTCACTTCAGAGAGCTCCTTTTAGTAAGGCTGAAGACATCCTGAAGGCTCTCACTGGGAACAAGGTCTTCACATAGCACTGGAAATGTGGAGAGTGCAGAGACAAAAAATACAGCCTGATGGAATTTAATTGGCTGGCTGGGGTCGTATTGGAGAGAGAGTTGGTCTGTGCAAGAATGTTTGCCAAGTATCACAGTACCACAGGCTCCATACTCCTCCAAGTCATAAATTGCTCTGAATAGTAGGAGAGAGGAACTGGGGTGGAGGGTGGGGGTACACATTGTGACTGGAAACTTCTGGGAATCCAACATGAAGTCTCATATTTACTTGGCCTGCAGGTGACATTGCCAACACAGCAGCAGCTCTAGGCTGTGATTTATTCAATCCAACTGTAGAGGATTTCCTAAAATTTCCCTTCTTGCTGTCAGAATTCATTCTGGATCTTGTCCTAGGAACAAGTTCATGACATTTACACCTTCCCTACAGGCAGTGATGTATAGTGAGGCTTGCAGAATGGAAGACTTTATCTTAGGAATTAGGAAACTCTCTACCTTCTAGCTTGGCTACAGACTTCTTATGTCATCTTGGGCATATCACCCTGACCTTCCAGCCAGGATCCTTGCACATATCTGTGGTCAGAGGGAGTTTTGGGGCCTTCCTCCTCCCTATTCAGGCAGGATCTTTGTGTTGTATGGCAGACACAAGGAATGAAATGCAGGTGCTGCTGGTCACATTTAGGCGTTCACCCAAGTTTCAAAGTGAACCATAGTTGTGATCCCATCCCAGGCATGGTTGTGGCTCAGGCATTCACCAGTCACAGAATCACAGAATTGTAGGGGTTGGAAGGAACGTTCAGAGATGATCTCGTCCAACCTCCCTGCCAAAACAGGTTCACCTAGAGCAGGCAGGTTTTGCGTATCTCTGGAGAAGGAGACACAACCTCCACAACCTCTCTGGGCAGCCTGTTCCAGTGCTCTGTCACCCCCAAAGTAAAGAAGTTTTTCCTCATGCAGAGATGGAATTTCCTGTGTTCCAGTTTGTGCCTGTTGCCCTTTGTCCTGTTGCTGGGCACCACTGAAAACAGTCTGGCCCCATCTTCTTGACACCCACCCTTTAGATATTTATGAGCATTGATGACATCCCCTCTCAGTCTTCTCTGCTCCAGGCAAAACAGACCCAGGGCTCTGAGCCTTTCCTCATGAGAGAGGTGCTCCAGCCCCTTGATCATCTTCATAGCCCTCTGCTGGTCTCTCGACAGCAGTTCCTTGTCTTTCTTGAACTGGGGAGCCCAGAACTGGACACGGTACTTCAGATGTGGCCTCACCAGGGCAGAGTAGAGGGGGAAGGATGACCTCCCTCAACGTGCTGGCCACACTCTTTTTAATGCACCCCAGGAGACCATTTGTCTTCTTGACCACAAGGGCACACTGGTGCCTCATGGTCAACTTGCTGTCCACCAGGACTTCCAGGTCCCTCTCTGCAGAACTGCTTTCAAGCAGGTCAGCCCCCAACCTGTACTGGTGCAGGGGTTATTCCTCCCCAGGTACAGCACCCTACATTTGTCCTCGTTGAATTTCATTAGGTTCCTCTCTGCCCAACTCTCCAGCCTGTCCAGGTCTCTCTGGATGGTGCCACAGCCTTCTGGTGTGTCAGCCACTCCTCTTGGTTTTGTGTCATCAGCAAATGTGCAGAGGGTGCACTCTGTCCCCTCATCCCGGCCGTTGATGAATATGTTGAACAAGCCTGGATCCAGTACTGACCCCTGGGGAACACCGCCAGTTACAGGCTTCCAAGTGGACTCCGCACCGCTGATCACAACCCTCTGAGCTCTGACATTCAGCCAGTTCTCAATCCACCCCACTGCCCATTCATCTGACCCACACTTCCTACGCCTTTCTACTTAGACGTTATGGGAGACAGTGTCAAAAGCCTTGCTGAAGTCAAGGTAGACAACGTCCACTGCTCTCCCCTCATCCAGCCAGCCAGTCATGCCACCGTAGAAGGCTATCGGATTGGTCGAGCATGAATTTCCCCTTGGTGAATCCATGTTGATCACTCCCAATGACCTTCTTTCCTTCTACATGCTTAGAGATGACATCCAGGACAGGCTGTTCCATCCCCTTTCCAGGGATGCAGGTGAAGCTGACTGGCCTGTAGTTCCCTGGGTCCTCCTTCTTGCCCTTTTTGAAGCCTGCCATGACATTAGCTTTCCTCCAGTCCTCAGACACCCCTCCTGTTCTCTATGACCTTTCAAAGATGATGGAGAGCGACTTCACAATAACATCTGCCAGCTCCCTCAGCACTTGCAGGTGCATCCCATCAAGGCCCATGGATTTGTGGGTGTCAAGTTTGCCCAAATGATATCTAAACCGATCCTCCTCGATTGAGGGGGGGTCTTTCTCACTCAAGGCTCTCGCTCCTACCTCCAGGGTCTGGGGTTCCTGAGGGTTGGCCTTAGCAGTAAAGACTGAAGCAAAGATGGCATTCAGTAGCTCCACCTTCTCTGCACCCTCCATCACCAGGGCACCTACCTCATTCAGCAGTGGATCCACTCCATAGTCTTCCTTTTACTGATGAGGTACTTGAGGAAGCCCTTCTTATTGTCCTTGACATCCCTTGCCAGGTTTCCAAGTGGGCCTTAGCCTTCCTTGATGCATCCCTGCATACCTGGTGGGATGATTTTTACCCTTGCGACAGATGGTGCTGAGTAGTGTCAGAAAAGGACTCCAGACTAATGGGTCTCCAGCTGACCTGCAGCCTTCACAAAGAACATGGGCTATTCCTGACCAGGTAAAGCACTGGCAATTGCTACTTCACATCCTCCTGTAGAGCAGAGACCCCCAGCTGGGGGAAAACTTGGTTGATCTGATTTCATCTTCATGAGTGGTGGCCTGAAAGCATGGGGCCAAGGCCATTGCAAACCTAGTTCCTGTCTCTCTTACATGCAAATTTCCAATTTTTTTGACATTGCCTTCTCTAATACAGATGGTAAAGCATGACTTTTATTATTAGATTCATTGACCAGACAGGAATATCAAACTTCCATATATCTATGTAGTACTTAGCACTGTTGGACACAGCTGCTGTGCATTCAGTAGTCTGAGTGATGTACACATGCTCACTCTGAGGACAAGAAACTGCACAGGAGTGTACTTAGTGGACTATATGATGCCTCTATGACTTACAGTTTTCTGCTGCATGGGGGGTGGAGAAAGAGAGAGAGAGAGTTACAATTAGCTCACAACAGCATGGAGTCAAATCTACTCTGCCTATGTGCAGCTCTGCTGCTCTTGCCGAAAGGGTAAAGCAGTCCTGTCCACTTCTTCCACTTTCTTAGGTATATCTACCTGCTTTTTAGCTGCGCAGTGGCCTACAGCTCTTCCTGTTTGTTACCCATCTTGTGTGCACTGGCATTTGACCTGGGCTATCAACCATTTCACCTTTTTAGATGAACACACACTAATTCCTTTGAGGCATTTCACAAGTGTTTCCCTGTTTGCTCCTAATACATCAGCAGCCCTTTGCTCTTCTCTGTTACTCAAAACTCCATCCTCTTACCCTTTAAATCTAGTTTAAAAATGTATAAGTCTGGCCAGCTTGGTGGGGAAGACCCTCTTGCCCCACTTGGTCAGGTGAATCCCATCAGCTCACAAAAGACCCGGCTTCCCAAAGATAGACCCATGATCATAGAAGCCAAAACCTTGAGTATGGCACCAGCCACACAGCCAGGCATTCACCTTTCAATTTGTCTCCTCCTTCCTTAACTCCTTCCTCTAAATCGGAGGATGGAGGAGACCACCACCTGTGCTCCAGGTCCTTTAACATTACTGTGAGGGACATACAGTCACGCCACTCTCTTGGTCCTTCTAAGTTGCCTTGTTGCAGTATCATTAGACTCTGCGTGGAATAGTAGGAACAGAGACAATTTGCAGGGTTCACCAGTCTCAGCAGCCTCTCAGTGACATTCTCTTACCCACCCCACAGGTCCCTGACTCACTGGCTGGTCCAGCTTGGTGCTTACTGAAGACACACAGCACTCAGACATTTGTCCCACAGGCACCCCACCCTCTCAGGTCCTCCCAAATACCAGCATGAACCCTCTGCCCACCTGATACTCCAGCCCAAACCCAAGGTCCCCCTGCTCACCAGCTGGTCCAGCTTGAAGATTGCCAGTGAATACCCACCCCACCCACTCCCCATACACAGCGGATTTTGGGGAAGACAGAGACACTCTCCGCCTCCAGCAGCCAGCAACAGGCACATGGGCTGTGACCCGTGGTCCCACTCCAGCTGCCATGCTGAGCCCTTCACTCACACCACTCCTACCTGCCCCTCAAGGCAGAATGGTGGGCACTCGTCAGAGGGCAAAGGCTACAGCTCTGGCTGGGGGGTCTGCACCATCTACCCCAGTAGTGCTTGATACCCCCACGCAGATGGAGCTGCTGATGGGAAAGGCTGCAGTGCAGACCTCAGACTGCAGGAGGTGTCTCAACCACTTCTCCTGCGGCAGGCATAGGCAGCAGGCCTGCCTGCAAAAGGTGTGCCCAGGTGGAGAACCTGCAGCAGGTGTCTGAGCTGCAGGAGGTGGTTAGGATGCTGCATAGTAACAGGGAGGCTGAGAAGGATTTAGACTGCTGGTTTCAAGCACCATCTGCAGTGGACCCACAGCCCATGGCCAAACAGTCAAAAACTTCCATTCCGGCACAAACAGAAGGGAGGGGGGCCAGTAACATGGAAGACTGGAAGCTTGTGACAGCAACGACCAACAGAAGGCAGATATTTCCCCAGAAGCCTGAGCTGCCCTTACAGAACCACATCACAGCTCTGCAGAGCAAGGAGCAAAGACCCACTGCTTCAGGATATGCGCTGGAGCTGAGTAAGGCAACCTGATCCACTCCCCGTAAATAACCAGCACAACTAAGAAAAGGTGACAGCTGATAGTAGTAGGCAACTCTTCTCAGAGATAGAGGCACCCATTTGGCGACCTGATGCACTCTCTAGAAAGGTGTCTGTTTACCAGGGGCTCATATCAGCGATGTCAGTGAGAGACTACTAAACTTCGTACAGTCCTCTATTATCCACTGCTGTTGGTTTACGTTGGCACCAGTGATACAGCCAGGAGCAGCCTAAGGAATATCAAGAAAGATGATGGAGCCCTTGAAGCGGTGGTCAGGGACTCTGGGGCACAGGTACTTTTTTTATCAGTCCTCACGGTCAAAGGGAAGTGAGCCGATGGACCCAATTGTACTTGGCAAATCAACAAATGGTTACAGGACTGGTGCCACAGCAAGAGGTTTGGCTTGTTAGACCATGGGACTGTCTTTGAGAAACAAGGTCTACTGGGGGCTGATGTCATCCATCTCCCAGAGAAGAGCAGCATCTTGGGTCTAAGGCTTGCCAAGCTTGTGAAGAGGGCTTTATACTGAAGTTGCTGGGGGAGGGGAACAGGGAACATCAGTCCATCCCAGACCTACCAGTATGATACCAGTACCAGTCACAGATGCCTAGAGCCTGAAGAAGGAGGTTGGAAGGACAGCACCTGGAGTGCAGCAAAAAGGAACTCCAGCCACTCCAGACAGTAAGTCAGCTTCATCGGGGGCTGAACTTAAATGCCTCTATGCAAACACAAGTAGCATGGGGAATAAACAGGAGGAGCTAAGAGATGGGCATGCACCTGCAGGGCTATGATCTTATTGGCCTCACGGAGACATGGTGGGATGGCTCCTGTGACTGGAGTGTTGGAATGGAAGGATACAGGCTGTTCAGGAAGGACAGGCAGGGGAGATGAGGAGGGGGTGTCACCCTCTATGTCAAGGACCAGCTGGAGCGCATGGATCTCCACTTGGGGATGGATGAGCTGACTGAGAGCTTATTGGTCAGGATCAAAGGGAGAGCAGGGACAGGTACGTTACAGGGGGCATCGAGTGGACAAGGCCCTCTATAGACAGAGAGGAGCAGCCTCACGTTCACAAGTCCTGGTATTCATGGTGGACTGCAACCACGCTGATATCTGTTAGAGGGCAA
Source organism: Chroicocephalus ridibundus (assembly GCF_963924245.1). NCBI lineage: Eukaryota > Metazoa > Chordata > Aves > Charadriiformes > Laridae > Chroicocephalus > Chroicocephalus ridibundus. Next base: position 34,932,311 of record NC_086316.1, on the reverse strand, counting down.
ACACAGCAGGGCATAAGCAATCCAGGAGGTTCCTGGAATGCATTGATGATAACTTCCTTCTCCAAGTGATGGAGCAGCCTATGAGGAGAGATGCCATGCTGGACCTTGTTCTCACCAACAAGGAGAGGCTGATGGGGAATATAAAGCTAAAGGGCAGCCTTGGCTTCAGTGACCATGAGATGGTGGAGTTCACGATCCTTAGGGCAGTGAGGAGGGCACACAGCAAGCTCACCACCCTGGGCTTCAGGAGAGCAGACTTTGGCCAATTCAAGGATCTGCTTGGCAGAGTACCATGGGATTAAGCCCTGGAGAGAAGAGGGGTCCAAGAGAGCTGGTTAATATTCAAGGACCACCTTCTCCAAGCTCAGGAGCAATGCATCCCAACTAAGAGGAAGTCAGGCAAAATCATCAGGAGGCCTGTGTGGGTGAACAAAGAGCTTCCTGGACACACTCAAAAGCAAAAAGTAAGCCTAGAGAGGGTGGAAGCAAGGACAGGTAGCTTGGGAAGAATAGAGAGAAACTGTCCGAGCAGACAGGAGTCAAGGTTAGGAAAGCTAAAGCCCTGACAGAGCTAAATCTCACCAGGGACATTAAGGGCAACAAGAAAAGCTTCTGTAAGTATGTTGGCTAAGATGTTTGCAACAAACAAATTAATGTCTGCAGGAAGCTAGATATGCATTTTCTCTAAAAGAAATTTGCAGGTGAATATGTTTATTTTTCTGTGTAAATATGCCTTTATCTGCCTTTTAAAATATGCATTATCAGTTTTCTGTTGAGAGAGGCATCCTTTTAAAAAATCTGATACGACTCCCTGCTGAATTAGTTTTTTCAACTAACTACTATCTTTTCAGTTTTACTTGCAGTAGATCTTTTCTATATGTCCCTCTCATAATCAAGCACTTCAGCAGCACTGAGGGGGACAAAACAGAGATAATGAAAGATTCAGTTTAATCATCATCACATTGCAAAGTCTGGCTTACACAAAGCCTTAAATGCCACTTCAGCTGTTATCAGATTTTAAGAGATGCCCTGGGGACAATGGAGGTTTAACTTGTTCAATTTTTAATGAAATAATATACCTAATATCTCTGTGTTCAACACTGCACCACAGGAAGAACCCTGAGAATCACACTGTATGGCTGATTCTGGCAGACCATTTGGAGATATGGAAATCTAGACTCAAATTTTGTGTTGGTTTTTAGGCAGAATTAGTTATGAGGTTGTTAGAAACAAGCACTCCTGGTCTGCAAAAGAGCTTGCAGCAGTGTCAGATATTCCTGTAGTGATTGTTCTGACTCAAACCAGTGAAGTCTGAATTCATCTGAAGTGAAAAGTCTCCAATACTGAGTCTAGATCTAGCTAGCTGAATATGGATCTAGCTCTTGTAATGATATTATCTTGAAAAGGCTTGATTTAAATTTAGAACCAACAGCAAAATGGAACTCCTCAGCTCCAGAAGTAAATGAAATGCAATGTACCAAAACTGTCAGGTTACACCTGCAAGACTGCTGACCCATACTGCACAGAAACAGCCTTCCTGAACTTCCAGATAGCCTGTAGTCTTCAGTGCATCTTAGACTAATAAGTTGAAGTAGCTTCATACTACAGAAATATCTTTTCTTTGGTTATTTCTGGAAGACAAGAAAAAAGTTAGAAAGATTGTCGTAGCTGAAGGACTGATCCTATTTTCACACCTTTTCCTGTAGAATAAAATCATTCAGTATACAAATCTGCAAAGTTTTGGAGGGCTCACAAAAAAGGAAGTCTGTGCCACAATCAGTCTTATGTAATATCTACAGTATGGGAGTAGTTTTAAACCAGCTTCCCCCCAGGAAGTAAGTGAAAAATGAATCATCATAAAGCAACAGTGGCTCTGTTCACCTCTTTTTTTGCCATCTGTGTCAGGAGAAGCTCCTTTGCCAGGAGCTTCATGCATGTGCTTGCCCTATAGCAGCAACCTGAAGAGGTGCAGACACCTTTGAAGCAGAAGACGTGAGAGGAAAGTACTTCAGACCCTTGTGTTCCACAGGATGACAAGATAGGAGCTGCTGGTTGCTTCCTGATTGGGAGCTGGAGACATGAGGGGTTAGCTCTGTGGATTTTAAGCAAACAAATCCAGAAAGGCTTTCAATGGCTTTATATAATTGCCGGGACATATGAATCATGTCAGCAGCAGACTACAAGTCCCAGAGGGGCCAGCCCTCTGGGGAGCCATTGTCAACTTTTCCTACACTAGGTGAAAACCTCAACGAAATGCCATGGAGGGAGGGAACAGGGTGGCACAGCTGGGTGATGCTGGCAAAGGCATGATTTGTGGAAACCTTTCCCACTCACGGCATGGCACAGGAGAAGGTGGCGCTGCTGTTACGTGCAAAATGAATTCTCTGCCCGAGCATTTAGATCTCACAGACTTGTTCCACTGACGACAGCAAGTGCAATCCCTTGGTAGTACATTTTGCTAAGCAGAGATTTTTCTTTGGTTATATGTGTATCAATTTTCCCATTATTTTATCTTTTCCTGAAATCCAAATCCAGCAGGATTGGCTCGGCAAACACAGCCGTTCATACGCACTGAGACATTTCGATTCCTGTAAGAAAAACCCTTAGTTGCATTCCTGTTACCTCCTCGTGCAAATGGATTAGCTTGAACAACGCCTATCTGACAGCAAAGCAAAAAATCGACATTCCCGTGACAAATGAAGGAGTGTGCGGACATGTCCGATGTTCAGCATGAGCCGGCAGGCGCAGGCTGCCCCTGCGCCACCAGCGGCCTGCACCAACCCTGCCCCGCGGACGCCTTCCAAGCTGACGGCAGGGCGGGGCAGTCCCCGGTCTCCGCCCGTGCCTGTAAGGTCCGGCTCCGCCCGCGTACCCCTCACCGCCCGGGTACCCCTCACTGCCCGGCGCCGGCGGAGGAGCCGCCGCTCGCCCTCCCCGCGGCAGCCCTTCCCCGCCCAGCTCGAGGCCGCCCTCTCCTGGGCCGCCGCGGCGCAGCCTCTACGCGCCACGGGGGCCGAGCGCAGACCCTGCAGTCGCCCGGCCGTACAATCGATCGCGGCCGTTGCCCCCTCCCCCGGGCGGTCGCCGCTGTCGGAGCACCGCGCCGCTTGTCTGGGCGCGGAGCAGAGGGCGGGCAGCCCGCCTCGGCGCCCCGCCCCGCGCACCACAAGGGCGAAGGGCCCGCGGTGGCGCCCGTGCCCAGCGGCCCGCAGAGGCGGAACGCCAGGCAGGGCGAGGATGATTCCGGGCTCTGCGCGCAGGGTCTGCTTGGGGCGGGCTGAGGCCCGCTGGGCCCCGGCCGATCGCGGCGTTCGCCCCACTTCCCCTCCCCCGTCCGGCCGAACGGGAGGCGGCGGCACCGCCACCATAAAGCGCGGCTGCTGCCAAGGCTGCCAAAGCTGTCTGCCCTGGGGAGGCGCCGGGCCGCCAGCGGCGCGCTGAGCGCTCACGCCGGCCGGGGCGGAGGGAGAGAGGGAGGGAGCAGGAGGAGAGGATTCCTCCTCCTCCTTCTCCTCCTCCTCGGCAGCGAGCCGGGCGGCGGCGGTAGCTTCTTCCCCGGAGCAGCCGGCACGGCTTCGCCACCGGCCTGCGCTGCCCGGCTGAGGGCTGCGCCCCAGCTGGAGGCTCCTCACGTCGTCCATGCCGCCCACGTGCCCCCGCTGGCGCTGACGGCCCCGCCGTGCCCGCGGCGGCGCTGCTCGCGGGGAGGCGGGCGCCGCCGGCTGGCCGGAGCGGCGAGCGATGCCGGTGGCCGCCCGCTCAGCGCCCCGCGGGGCGCAGTCCCGCGCCTGTTTCCTCGCCCACGCCCACCGGCGGGACAGCGGCGCCGCTCCGCGCGGCGAGGAGAGCGGCGGCCAGCGGCCCCAACCCCTCCGCCAGGCCGGCGAGGCGGGCCGGCACGGTAGATGGGTGGTTTCTTCCGCCGCCCCCTTCCTGCCTTCCTTCTCCTCCTCCTCTCCGCCGCCCCCCGCCTCCTCCGCTGCCTCCTCCCCCGCTGCCGAGGCCGCCGCCGCCGCCTCCACCTCCCCCCCGGCTGCCTGCCTCCTCCCGACGCCCCCCCGGACCCGCGCTCGCTCCCGCTCCGGCTTCCCAGGACTCGCCATGAGCGGCGGTGCCGCTCGCTTACCGCCGCCCCCCGCCATCTGCCCGCCGCCGCCGCCCCTCCACGGGCCGAGCCTGCCGGAGCCAGGAGTGCGCAGCCAGAGCCGGGGTAGCCCCGCCGGCCACGGCGCACCCCGCGCCGCCCCGGGCGCCAGGGGCCCGCCACCAGGTGAGCAGGAAAGGGGCCCCGGGGGAGGGGAAGTAGCTCCGGGCGTCCCACGCCTGCCCGGCACTGGGGCCGGCCCGCAGGGCCTCGAAGTTGTCCTCCGCAGCGCCCGGAGTCGCGGCCGCCCCTGGGGATCTGTCCCCGTGTGGGGGGCGGGCAGCGGGACGCAGGAGAAACTCCCGCCGGTCGCAGCAGCGCGAGGCGAGTGGCGGCAGCTGCCCACAGGCCGGGTGTCGTCTGGCCAGCCGTGGGGTGCCCGGGGGTTGCCGCGGGGGACACGGGGCCCCCTGCGCGTCCGTGGCCGGCGCGGCGACGGCTTGTTCCCCGCCGGTCGGGATGCGGCGTTGTGAAGAGCGGGCGGCCCGCCGTGCTGGGGCTGGGGGTGTCGCCTCCCGTCGCCGTACCGCTGCCAGCGCGTCCCCGCCCTGCATCCCGGTCTGTCGGCCGCCGGTGCAGCCAGGGGGGTTGTCCTGCGCTGGGCGTCGGTGCTTGCTCGCCGTGGCGGCGGCGGTGGCCGCGGCTCATGCGAGGTTTTCGTGCGCCTTCGCCAGCGCCGGGGCCTGGCCGCCCCTGCCCGCCCGCCCTCTTCCCTGCAGCGGCCGCCGGCACCGCAGCCTGCCCTCGGGCACCGCCGGGCGCCCGCTGTGCCGCGCTCCTGAAAGGGTTTGTGTGTGCGTGTGTCCGCCCGTGTGTGCGTGTCCGTTTCCGTGTCCCTGGCATGGGCCCTGCCCCTCGCCCCGGGCTGCCGGTGCGGCTCCGCAGTGCTTTGAAATCAGGCTGCCTGTGGGAACCCCGCTTGAGTATCTTCGGGGCCCTCAACAGCTGCCCCTTAAACATGTTCTTGAGTTTCCTGTTAGAAACAGCCCACAGCGGGGGCTCTCTGAGGAACTACTTCTGTAGATGTGGTTCGCCTGTCCTGGAGCTGGGATGTTTTCAGGACTGAGGTCCCAACATCTGGGTTGATGTGCTTATTGTCAAACAGCAGAGCCGCCTCCAAAACTGCACTGGAGTTTCCCACATGCTTAAATTTAAACGGGTGTCTGCGTGGCTTCAGCAGTGGGGCTTTACACGTTTTCCTAAGCTGTGAGCAGCAACAAGAATGAAACTGTTTATATATGAAGTTAGGAATTAGGAAGTGGTATGGGTCAGAAAGCAAGACGTTGTTCTTTGTGCCTGGAGGGTGGAGAAATGGGAAAGACTACTAATCTAAGTAGTCTTAGAATGAATTTTTAGTGGTGCTTGTGTCTTGGGGACTTACCTGGGTGATTTACAGGAGTCTGCAGTACGGGTGTTTACACTGATGGGAATCTTGCTCTGAAATGAAGTAGGCTTTATAGATAAGTTCCTCGTGAAATTTGTGGCTGACAGCATCTTAAAGGATTACAATGCTGAAAGTGGAGGAACAGCTTTAATTTTTACCTTTGGGTTGTAGTACATTGTTCAAAAATAATTGCTCTTAATAGTCTGATAGACAAGTTGACCTAATATGCTACTATTGGGAGATAAAAGCTTTTGTATTTCCAATGATTTGGAAAATCTTGGTTATTCATTATATTATCATATAATGAATTCATTACAGGCCTAGTGTACAAATACCGTGCCGTTGGATTAGGGAACACTGCATTTTTTCTTCATCAAAAAGGGAAGGGGCTTTTTGGGTTGGTCCTGGAGTTCTGGTATTCACTAGCACAAATCCTGTGCTTGAAAATCCTGTGCTTGATGGTAACTGGAACAGTCAGAAAAGGTTCATGCAAAAGAGCTCTTACAGATGCCCAAGTTAAATGATTAAGTTTTACAGTATACTTAAGTCACAGTAGCAGGTGAATGTTTGTTGTTAGTGGTGATCTCAAAAATATGTAAAATGTTTTCATGTATTATGATCTCTGCTTCATCTTCTAATTTTGAGATACCATGTTATAATTTACAGACGAATCCAGGAGATTTCTAGATTGGGGATGAGAAGTGTACACTTTCTTCTCCAAAGGGAAAGATTGTTATTCTGACTTTGTGACAGTCTACCTGTTTCATTCAAATATTTGCCACCAGGGGAAAAAATGATACACTAAACTCTGGCACTAGGGACGAACTTCGATTGTTTTGCTGAACATCCTCTTTGTCATGCTGTTAAAAGCAGGCATCTCCTATTGCCGGTCCTAATATATTAACTTTTGATAAAAAAAACTATATTGTGATCTGGTCTTCAGACATTAGGGGTTAGTGAAATTACTGTAGTTTGCAAACAAGGTTGAGAGAATGTTTACTATTTCTTTTCCCCCAGCAGAAGAGTGTTTGTTTGGTGATGGCTGGTTATTCTTTTTTGTTGTTGGTGGTGTTGCTTTTGTATTCTTCTCACAGCGTGTACCAACAGAAGGGAAAGTGGCTGTCAAATTGGCTGTCAAATTAGTGAAAGAATATTGGACTAGAAAATGCTGCACTGAAGAGCTGATTCTTTGTTTCATTCAGAAAATTGATCCTGATCTTAAGAGGCACTTCACCTGCCATGAAGTACTTTGCCTCCATTGGAGTACACACACCTCCTCAGTCAAAAAGAGAAACCCACCTAGAGGCAAGGTTGTCAGCTAGGAAAAGTGTGTCCGTAGTGGAAATTCTTAGGCCTTTTTAGTTTCACTTTGTTGGTTACATGTGTATTAACATTCCCAGGTTCTGCAGCATTTGGAAAAGAAAGATGGCTTTTGAAAGTTGCAGTGAACTTAAGATACTGGTGTGATTTCTATAGCTGGTAAAAGCAGCTTGTCTCTTAAACATCTTTGTTATGTGTATCACCTTTTTGGATGTTGTCTGGTAAACATTGCTATATTTAATTAATATTGCTTGCCCTCTTTGTGTTGCAAAGTCTTTGGTTAGAGTAACTTTAAAATTACTGTTTAAGATTTCACATGACGTTAAGCCCTATCAGAAGATGCTGTTAAGAGGAGTAATAGAAGGTGCTTTTTTAGGCAGATAACTAGGCATCTGCTAAGTCTTTCAGTTTGGAGAAGCTGAAACTGCTGATGACAGGATCAGTGCCAGTTTTCAAACATAGGCATAACTGTGGAATGTAAGGGGATGGACTCACTTGGAAAGATGGTACTAATGTGTCGATTAAGTGCAGTAGAAAGCTGTTCGAATTCATGGTTGTTCTTCCTAACACTGTATATGCTAAGCAGTTGTAATATAGATACTAAAACTCCTTGTATGTTCGTATCGGCACGTGTAAGCTTTTGTGCCTTTAGCAGTTGTGCGTAGTAATACCATGTATGTGTGGTTTTGTTCTCAAACTGGAAAGCAGTTACTGTGGCTTTACAGTGAGTGTCATACTTAATTCTGGCATGCCTGGAGATGCATGCAAGTTTTTTGATTTATGTCATGGTGATGCCTTCACAGCTTCATAACCCTGTAAAATAAAGAAGGATGAAAAGATAACTTCTTAGTAAGAACAAGTGAAGCACATTCAGTATGTGGGTGGTTTTCAAGACTTGCAATTGATTTTGGTAGATTAAAAGCAAACAAACTGGAAACTAGTATTGCAGCACCTTTATTTAATTTGGTTAAAGTGCGATGTTTGTAAGTAAAGAAGTGGCTTGGTGTGGAACTTTTTGGTTATAATGACCACACTATTGTAAAGCTGTGACTGTGCATGTTTTTTGAGCAGAGCTAATCAGTTTTGGACACTAGACTGTAATGACCTTTAGTATCTCAGAATTATAAATAATGTTGGTGTGTTGTTTTTGCTGGCTTTGAATTACAAAGGAGGATAGAATGCTTTGTTTTTTACATAAAGTAGTTGTACTCTGAATAGATTCTAGTTATCATGGAATTAATGTTAGCAGACGTACATCGAATGTTTATTTCAAGAAGTTAGTTATAATAGAAATGAGTTGCATATTCATGGGATTAATTTGGGAAATAAATGCAAATGTACTTCCTTAATTATTTTCAGATAATATACATTTGTTTTAAGTCATTCTCTGCGGCTAGTAAATTACTTTACTTTTTTTCATTTCACTTTGACTTACTTTGGTAAATGAATATGTAGTGCTTATGTGAATGGGAAACAATCATTTTTATGGCCTGAAATTATGCTACACCATAAATGTACTGCATGAAGTTATTTTGAAGGTACACTTTTTAGGTGCCAGCATCAGCCAGCTCAAGTCAAGGAACAAATGTTGATATTTTCCCCCCGATGTAAGTATTTAAAGATAGGTTGGGGCTGAGATAAATGTATTTTAAGGAAAATTAATAAAATAAAATTAATATGCAGATCTTTTAGTTGTAGTTCTTGCAGTACGAACAACTTTATTGTTGCTTTTACTGGCATATTTCAAATGTAAAATCTGCAGGCACACAGGAATGAAAAATTCCAGATTGTCTCTATAGCACAGATTTAATAATAGGAAAAAGACCAGAGATAAGTATTTAATTTTGAAATGCATGCTCTGCTTTGCAGCATCTGCTTATGAAATAATCTAAATTATCATTTTGGTCTAATCCATCAAGATACTGAATATTGTCAATATCCGTTGATTGGAACTGAATCACCTACTGGAACTGATCCTTCAGTGTCAGAAGTACTAGGAGTTTGGGGAGTTACACAGCAAGACATAATACAGAGCTGCAGTGTAGCTGGTGATTGATTTGGTTTGTAAACTCACACGTCTTTTGTTAGCTAGTGCCTTGGCTAAAAGTTGTTAATTGCCTAGAAAATGGGGGATAGATTAATTTTCATTAAGAGGAGACTGTTAGATACGTGTGTGTGTGTGTGTGTGTGTTGATTTTTCTACTAGGGTCACTCCACCACAGTGAAGGTGGCATAGATTTGCATCTGAAGAGCAGTTTAGGTCTGATGTCTTGTGCAGTTTTTGGTTAGAGCTTGTCAGGTTTTAAAACTGATGGTCTCATCTCAGTTAAAGTAATTACTAACAGATAATTGATGATTCATTGTGCAGTACAGTCTCAGTTCAAATGAAAGGAATGTAACAAAAAATTACAAGTATACATACATATATGTATGTGTGTGTATTAGCTTTGTTCATGTCCTAATAGTTCCCTCTTATGTCTGCATGATTTTTCTGTATTTAATGACAATGCTACAACATTTGCATTTTCATATCCACCTGAAGCTGGCATCCCAGGCATGTTACATGTGCTCTTTGAGCCTTGAGCTATTACTTTCCAAGACAAAATTACTACAGAAAAAAAAGTTAGTCAGCAGAGCAGATTTTGTACTTTTGCTGCTTCACCATGCTTTCAGATGGGTGTAGAGACTGAAAAATCAACACTCTTCTCAACATAGTTTGAGAACCATGTTTGTCTTGTCACAAAAAAGTTAAAATGAGAAATTACTTTAAAGAATATTAATAAACATGATGGTAAGCATTGTAAATTCTTGGAAAAGCTGTGCTCAGTTTAAGAAAAAAAATTTTTTTTTCTTTCTTGACTTTTTGTATTTAGCTTTGCTACTTATGCAGCCCTTTTTTTCACCCACAAATTATCTTGGCAAAATGAAATCCACATGTGCACAGAATCTTTTTGACCTGTGGTGGTTTTTTCCCTGAGAAAGATAGACTTTAAATCTTTTTTTAACCAATAACATTGTGGCTTTTTTTCTTATTTCTTGCACCTCAGGTATTTTAAGTGGTCTCTCATATGGCATCTGCTTCATATCAGAAGTTCAGATGGAGATGTGTCATATAAACATAAGAGTTGTCAGTGTTAATGTGATGCAAGATGTGGGCAGGATAACAAGAAGGTAGAGTACCAAAATGTCAGAAAGCATTTTACCAAGTTTTCAGTGGGAGCTCCCTTTGCATGAATATTCTAATATGATGGTACTGCTTTATCCCACCTTTATTTTTCTGGATTTTGTTTGTTTTGTAGTGGTGTTTTTTTGGGTGCTAGGTGTTTGTTTGTTTGTTTGTTTTAACATCTTCTGGTTGCATTCTTCTATGCTTGTTTTAAACTTTTTTGTTTTTATTTGTGTATGTGAAGTACACTAAATGCTTGGTTGGTAGAATTCTGTGAATGAGGAAAAGATTCTCCATTTTTGAGGGGAAAAACACTGTTGTTGTGCTCTGATGACTTAAAATAAAGCTTCCTTATGGAAGTTGCTTGATGTGTAATGTAGAGCAACAATTGCACACTTTGCTTTATTTAGGGAAAGATGCAGAAAGTGAAATAGTAAGTCATGAGTATTTTCACAAGCATTTTAAGCAGCAAAATGTACAGCTCTTCTGTTTTCTGAGCTTCTCAAATGCACAAACGTGCTCCAAATGTTCATTCTTAAATGAATATCTTACCTATATTCTCAGTTGAGACCCTGACATTCCATCTCCAAGTTCCCGGGTTGCTGTTCTCATTATCACTGGCATCATGTTTAGGTTGGGCCTCTGCATCCCCCAGCTCATGTAAGCTCTTTGCAGCCACAATGTATGGAAAAGTAACATTGGTAAAGTGTGTCAAGAAGTTTCTCTAACTTCTTTTTTAATGACTTCTGCATCCACACAGATAATCTGTGTTGCTTGCTGCATTGTCCAGCAGCTGGTGTGGTTTTTCTGGACATGGACTGTCATAACAACCAGCCTTCAGTGAAAGACTGGGGTATTTCAGAGCTCACAACTCTAAGCATTTGGGGTTGGTCAACAGTTTCTGGAACAACCCCAAATGGGAAATTACAATCTTAAAAGGAGACGTACTCCATTGCTTCAACTGGAGAAAAAAAAAATCAGAAAAGCTTACTTAAGTCTTTCATTGAATTTTTGTTCTTTTGTGTAACGTACACAACTGTAGCACAAGGGTATGCAACGAATATCAAAAAGAACATTACTTACACTGTTAAAGGGTGTTTATTATTGTTTTCGATATCCCTTGTGAATCAGGGAATTGCACTTTTTCCTGTAATACTACTGATTTGTGCTCCAGGGCGTGTTTTTTTGGAAGGTGGGCAGGAGAAAGGTTGTTAGTTATGTTATATATTTTCTGCCAGTCTGTATATTGAGGAGTAGAGTATGAATTCTGTGAATCTTATTAAAATAGTCCATAATCTGCGTACCTGGAAAATTGCCTGTTGGGAAGACTACCCTTACATAGTTTAAAAATTAGTAAAAGGCATACACAGTATTTGTTCCCCTTGCCTCTATTTGTATGAGAGCCTGGGGAGTGGCAAATTAAGCCACAGACAATGGCTGGTAGCATTAACTGTGTATATAGAACAGTTTGGTCTGTTGGAGAATACATGGAATAACACCAGTGCTGTATGACTGAACCCACACCAAGGAACTGCAACACACAGTTTGAAAACACTTGCTGTGTATTTTTAAGCACAGCTGAAAGTTATACCCTCTTTATCTTTTACTGCTTTACATCTGGATTATGTTCAGGTTCCAAAGTGAAAACATTAGAAATTTACATTAACTATCTGCTTGGGTTCTTGCTCTGTGAAGGTTTATTTTTTAGATGCATGGATACTTCTGTTGTCATTAAGAGCATGTACAAATGTTTGCAGGATCTAAATTGTAGTGGTTTTTTTTTTTTTCCCCACCTACAAGTCAACATTTTAAAGTGATTTTTTTTTTATTCCCCTTAGAAACATGTTTATCTGCCTATTTTTAGTGTGTGCAGGCCGTATAGATCTTCTGCGTGGCATCACTTTTTTCCTGTTTGTAAGTTGATATGGCAGCAAGCCAAGCAGGAATACCCAGTAGGTTTTAGAAAGATTTTTTTGTGCAGATTTAGTAGTAGGTTATTGTGCCTTTTGGGTTAGACACCCCGAGAGTCTACGATCCTTGTAGTTTGTGTGTGTTTTTGAGCAAGATTACATAAAGTGTTTATGATATGATCTGAAAATTGCATTTGCAGATGATTTTGGACATTGGATATAGGTTAGACTTCTGAGCAGTTTCATAAATTCCTTATGGTTTTTGGAGTCTTGGGAGTGAAGGCTTTTAGCTGCTGGTGTGAGAAGAGTATTCAAACTTAAGGAATCTGTGACTGTGCTTGTAAAGAAGTAAAGCAGCAAATGGTGGTACATGCTTCAGTGGCATATTTCAAGAAAGTGGGAGCCAAGATATATTTGACATTTTTCTTCATAATTGTCTGTTGAGTTGGACTGAAAAAGTGAGAGAGGGACACCCAGAAAAATATTCCTTTCTTCATTAAAACTTAATTTCATTTTTAAAACGTTGGCAGTCTTTTGTGCCCATAGGGTCTTTCATTTGCTGACTGTGTAATGTTTTGGTTGGTCATCCATGATGCTAAGCCGTAGAAGTGTGTATATAAACCCTTATTTAAACCAGTAATTTGCAACAGTTTTGGGTTAATGTAATGTTAAAAGGATTTGTTTATCTTTTCCTAATTTTAACTTAGTCAAAGGGTGGAAAAATTTGGTCATTCTCAATGATCCTGAGTTTGGTGGTTGAGTCAGTTGCATTCTAAAACCCACACTGGAGTTCTCAGGAGAAAATGTTTATCCAGTTTGTAAATTCATAAGGTGCTGGTTAGCTCCTACTCTGGAAAAATGGATTTTCTTTTTTCCTTTTTTTTTTTTCTTTTGGGACACAAACACACATAAATCTTACTGATCCTGCTTTTATGCAGTGAGATACAAAAAGTACTAATAATGAAGAATTTGAACATTGAGGAAAAATAACTTAAAAGATTTGTTGCATTTTGGCTGCTTTTTTAAAACGGGTATAGTGAACATGAGGGATTAGGGAGGAGCTACAAAAGCGGTCAGTATGGTAAAAATGATACAACAACAAGTGACTAGGATGTTGTCACCTTACAAACTTGGAAAAAACCCCCCTATGACTGAAGAACATATCTCTCTGGTGGAGTAGTGGTCCTCCAGCGAGTTCAGAGATTACACCATACTGTGGGGACTAGTCAGTATGCTGGGGAGCAGGTGTGCTATTCAGAGAGACAGAGAGACCTTGAGAGCCTGGAGAATTGGGGACCTCGTGGCATTCAATATAGGAAAATTTTCTTGTGCAGAGTTTTGTGCAGGGGCAGAACTGCGTGCAGATGGTCAGGCTGGGGGCTGGATGGTGGGTAGCAGCTCTGCTGGAAAGGCAAATACTGACTTAGTGGGGTGAGCTCACTTGAGGTCACCAAGATGATGTGTCGGCTGGAGCCTGTGAGGACAGTTGGAAGGAGCTGGTGAAGAAGTGGCTCAGGGGATATCTCAATTCAATCCTCCTTTCTCTCATGGGAGGACGGAGAACAGATAGAGTCAGACTATTGCATGCTGGTAGGGCAAGAATAGGGAATAGGACTTGGGCTGAAACACATGAATTTCTTGTCAGATGTTAGTCAGAATTGGTCAGAACGCTTTTTTCACCCTGGAACTTGTCAAGCACTGGAGCAGAGAACTGTAGACAACATGGAATTTACAACTTTGGAGGTATTCACAACTTAGACTGACAAGGTGCTGGATAACCTGCTCTGAATTGGCCTGGTCTGAGCAGGGGGATTAGGTGGCCCCCAGCAGTCTCTCTCAACCAGAAAAACTCTGTATGGTGCTGTAGTTGGCATATTACCTCTTGGGGATGCCGGCTTCAAGCACTGCAAATAGAGAAGTAACAGTGATTTGGGACTCATTTAGTTGCACGTGGTCAGAAGCAGTGGTGATAACTCAATTTATTTAGGCATACAAGTGTCACCTCTGTCTTGAGATTATTTTTTTTCTCAACCTTGATTTTTTTTTCACCATCGTCATCTTAACACACTGCCTCCCCACACACCCAAAACCACCTTTTGTGATGGATATTTTGTTTATAAATGCTTTTGAGTAAAGCATCAATAGCTGTTTGTGTTCAAATTGGAGTGCTGAAACCAGAGCTACATTTCTTCCTTTCAACCCTTCTTATTTGCTTGCTGGTTTATGTACAAGCAGTCTGGTTTATTCTGACAGACAAAAGTATGCACATCAATATTTTTTTTTTTTCATTCTTAGAGGTGTAGGGGATGTTGAGTCTTATCTTTGCTGTCATACTTGGTACACTTTCTCAGAAGGTGCTAAATAAATGAATTGAGAGATGTGTTTTTCAGTAATGGGATGATTTTTTCAAGCTTGTAGGGTGAGTAATATATGTACAAATAAACAAAAAATATAAAAGCTATTCACTGGCTTATTTTCATCTTTTTCTGTTAGTCTTTACCTAACCAGTATTTATGATGTGATGAGTCTACTAGAGCACAAATTTTCTGTAGTATTTTTAAGGAAAAATGGTACAAACAAGATCAGGCACTAACATAAAATATGAGCATAGCAGAAAGTAGGCAAAGAGCAAAAACCTGTGATATACAACCTCCTCAGGCTGCCTTCCCGTGTGAATGTGAAGTTGGCATTCTATGTAAAGCTGTCATGCTAGTTTTTTTAGTCCAGTTTCTCTGTAAATAGCTTCTGACTTCAGGGAGGCTCTTTCATTTCTTAAAAAGCATTGTAAGAAATCAATGGTTAAGTAGCAGATAAATTAGTCTGCCCCCTGAGGAAAACACTGTGAAGTGAGCTGCTGCTGTTCTCTGGCTTACTGACCCATGGACATAGGTAGTTGCTGGGCAGTTAGCCAGTGATTTGCTTCCAGTCAGCTGCAGAGTGTGGTCTCTCTTACAGGAACACAGGAAAGAACGGAGTGTATCAAGGACTAAAGAAACCAAAGGAATTGCAGGGAACAGGAGTTGTAACGATTTGGAGGGGGAACTGGGTTATTGCAGGGGGTGAACGTAAAAATACACAACGAAAATCCATGAAAAACATTTTCATTAATTCTGCTGCTCATTTAACTACTGATTTCTTTTGAGGATCACTCTTAAAACATCTGTCATAAAAGAATTTTCAAAGCAAATGAGTTACCCATATTGTTAAGAACTTGTTTAATGTGAATTAACTGAAGTGTCATCTTTATCTCTTGTTAACCAGCTGCACAGAGGCTGTGTGGCAAGGCGGGTAGTGGGGCCAAAAGAGGATACAGTTAGATTGGGGTAAAGGTGGCCTTAAAGCAAAGACTTGAGCCATTTGTTTCATTTCTTTTTCTTTAACATTATGTTTCTGTGTTAGGTCAAGTGCTTATTTCCTATCAGTTATTTTTGGGATGCTGCACTGTCTTTTTGGGACTGATGTCCCAAAGAGACAAAAGTTTCTAGTAGCTTAGTTATTCTTTACCTTTGTTTCTCTCTTTTCTGCTGTTTTACCCTTTTGGTTTTTTCCCTTCAAGTTTGATATTGACAAAAAGAGGAGTAGCGAAGAAGTCCAGTAGTCTGCATCAGAAGGCAAAATGTAGGGAATCATTCTATCATTGTACAAGACCGTAGGAGAGCTTTGTTTTCAAGGCACCATGTCTAGTTTTGGAGGCCTTTTAGGTGTCTAGGGATTTTCAAATTAAGGCGGATTGTCCAGCAGAGAGATACCAAAATGACTGCTTACTGAACTGTTTTTAATTTCGATCTTCAAAAGATCTTGAATTTATAGAAGAAATGGTGGCTATTGTTTATTGCATCTCTGTAGAGGAAAGGCCTAAAACAACCACTAAAGATTTTAGGATCTCTCTAGACAGCTTTAGGTGAAAATACGTATATACTGTTTAGTGCCATTGGGATGACTGTTGTTGAATGTGTTGTGTACTGACATGCTTTGGTATTTATTATCCAGCATCTTTGGAGTTATTGCTAGGAAGTTATGCTAGGCTAACTTTATCAGTATAGCTAAAGTGGCAAGGGTAGTCTTTGAATTGCTCATTCTGTGAGAGTTTTGTCCTGTTCCATGAGACAGGGTAAGTCATCAATAAGAAAGTTTTGGCCTGATAGCCCTCGGGTTATAGCCACAGTGCACCTGCAGAATCACTGCGTGCTACTACACTGCGAGAATCACTTGCCTGTTCTCTTGTGTAGACCACTAGCTCACAGATACTTGAAATTCGAAATTCCTAACAGTTATGTTTGGTATTGAAAAGAAAATTTCAACCACGTTGCAGGCCTTTTTGGAGTGCTTCAACTTCCTTGTCCTGGCAGTCCATGTCATGAAATTAAGAGGTGATTTCCTACAAAACACTTCTGGTTTATGCCTTTATCTTGCTTTGCATAACCTTTGGTGTCTTGGTTTTGTTGCTCCTTGAGTTCGAAAATGTTGTGTTCCTCTCAGCTCATTTGACAAATCATGCTGGAGCGTCCTGGATTGATCTCATGGCTTTCAAGGCTTTTTCCCTGCTTTTGCTACCTTCCAACCTAATTAAGCTTGTGCTTTTCAAGGCTAAAAGAACAAATTTCAAAATGTAATAAAAATGCTTTGTTGGGCTGCATCGTACCTCTTGCAGAATATTATGTTCAGCATTCTTACGGCCATTGGAGCTGTTTATGTTACCATAGGAGCAGTCACATCAAAATGGGAGAGCTATCATTTAGCTGTAGGAGAAGGGAAACCAGGACATGTGGACATCTGTTCTCCAGGGCTGTCCAGAGGTCCCGATGGAAAATACAGATAGCAGGCTGAGGCTGAAGAAGCAATTCTGGGAGACACATTTGTGGGATGTGAAAGTGATTCTGAGCTCTGGGAAACAAAACGCTGTCTTTCTCCAACTGCTTGGGTTCCCTGTGAGGATTTTATATGAGCACTGGCAAAACTGGTCTTCGATCTTTGTTCTTATGGTGTTAGTCGTGGCACAAACCATGACAACAAGGAAGGCTTTTGCACATGAAGCAAACTGCTATTGTTATGAATTTATGACTCAAGAAAAGAAGAGGAAATGAATCTTGTTTGGTGTATATATAAAAAAGAAATGTGGTAGTCTGATCTCTGGTTATGTCTGAAATCCTGGAGTTTGCTCTGGATATGGAATGTTTCGTGTTGCAAACTCTCACACAAAAGTGAGAGTTAAATTCTAGGTTTACTCACCCAGGCAATGCAGATGTTACTTTCCAGAAAACATTGTTAGCAGAACAGATGTAGGCAGGTTCTCAGGAGTTGTCTCCAGAAGAGTAGGCATAATTCCCATCATCAACCATGAACACTCATACTTCAACTTTGCAAATCAAGTATCACAAAAACAAACATCTCTGATCTATTGGTCTGTGTTTGTTCATTTCACTGTTTATGCCTATGTTAAAGGAGGTGTATGTGCTCTTGTACTGTGAGGTCTGCATTTGGAGGGGGAGGCAAGAGGTGTTATTCCCGTAGACTTCCAAAAGTCCAGAAGCTGATCTTTATTAGTATACAGAGGCTACTAGGTGGCTTCCTTTCACTTTTGGAGATAACCCAGAGGCAATTGAAGCAGGAGAAGCCCTGAGAAATGGGTAGTGTGCTGAAACAAAGATGGATATCTCACAAGTCACGAGGTCTTTGTTCATTCAAAGTCCCCTTTAAATACACATTTATATTTCTGTTGAATATTCTCTATTTTCCCACTTGCTACTATTACTATTGTTGGCATACTAATGCTCTCAAAGAATGGTTGAGAGTTCAAAACATGCACAGCTGGTGGTAAATGTGTCTTAGTTTCTAACTGTCTTTTGCCTTGCTTATTTTCACTTGTTTGCTGCTAGAGACAAACCCTGTGCATGTGGGAATGCTCACAGGCAAGCACATCAACTGAAATACCTCAATATCTAGAACACCTCTGTATCTCTCAAAAAGATCTACAGTTTATCAGTAGTCACATTCTTTGACTTCTGATTGCCTCAGTGCATTATTTGACATATAAAAAGAGGTCCTGCTGAGGAGGAAACTAGCTCTATGGCACCCTAGATTTGTGTGTTGAATGCATTGTAAACTTTACAGTGTTCTTTTGTGGAACCTGTCTACAATATATAATTCTGCTAGCTAATGACTTGCTGTTGGGGCTGGCTGACCCTGGCTACTTATGTACTTCTCTGCCAGTCCTACACACTACTTCATGAGATCTTGGCTTCAACTGAAATATGCCTAAAAGTAAACTAGACTATGTATATGGCTTTAAATCTGCGTATATACATTGTGCATAAATCTGAGAGACCTCTGTTCTGGATTGGATAGAAGTATGCATTAGAAGCAAAAATGTCAATGTGTTCAGTCATATAAAGACACTGGTAATATCAATCCCAATCAGAAGGAGTTACTCACTTTAAATGACCATACAGACTGGGTATAATTGTGGTAGCTTGCCCTCTTTCTCAGAGGTATCTAATCGAGTTTGAACTCAGATGGGTATTTTTGCTGTTAAGCTGCTAGATGAACGACTGAAAACTGCTGAGCTGCGTGGATATGTCACAGGTACTGGCTGACGTGCATCTGTGTTGCTGCATTTGCTTTCAGATGTTACCATGAGTATCAGTTGGACCACAAGGAGCTATGGTAATAGGAGTGTTTGGGAGAGCTGGGTCTTGTTTACTTGAGAAAGGTAAGAGTGTGATGGGATTGTGGGCACTCCTGACGGAGCAGAGTGAGAGTGCGTGATAACTAGCCAGGCAAGACCACAAGGAAATGAGATACCTTACTAAGTTCAAATTAAAAAAAAATCAGAAGTTGAAAATTGGCAACTCCAGCGAAGGAAACACTAAGAAATCCATTAGAAAGAAAAGTGAGCTGATTAATTCTGTAGCCTGTTAGTGAATTAGGAGACATGAAGAAAATCCTAGAGGGCAGTTCTTTTGTGCAGAACATAAGAAATTAGAAACTATGGAAACTGAAATGGAATCCTGTGGGAGAAAGAAGGTTATCATGTTGTGGCAAGTTAATGTTGGCTGGACACTAGGTGCTTACCAAGCTGCTCTATCACTCCCCCTCCTCAACTGAACAGGGGAGAGAAAATAGGACAAAAGGGTTGCCGGTCAACATAAGGACACATAAGGATCACTCAGTACCTATAGTCCTAGGCAAAACAGAGACTCAGCTTGGGGAAATTAATTTAATTCACTGCCAATCAAAAGTCAGAGTAGGATAATGAGAAGTAAAAACGAATCTTAAAACACCTTCCCCTCACCCCTCCCTTCTTCCCAGGCTCAACTTCACTGTCTACTGCTCTGCCTCCTCCCCCTGAGTGGCGTGGGGGGACAGGGAATGAGGATCCCACATTGTCTCTGCTGCTCCTTCCTCCTCTCTTTCTTCCCCTGCTCCAGTGTGGGGTCCCTCTCACGGGAGACAGTCCTCCATGAAATTCTGCAATGTGAGTCCTTCCCACAGGCTGCGGTTATTCATGAACTGCTCCAGCGTGTGTTCTTTCCACGGGATGCAGTAAACCTGCACCAGTGTGGGCCCCTCTCCATGGGTCCACAGGCCCTGCCAGGAACCTGTTCCAGCACAGGCTCTCCACAGAGTCACAGCATCCTCTGAGCATGTACACCTGCTCTGGTGTAGGGTCCTCCACAGGTTACAAGGTGGACATCTGCTCCAACTTTAACCTCCATGGGCTGCAAGGGAACAACCTGCTTCACCATGGTCTTTGCGATGGTCTGCAGGGGAATCTCTGCTCTGGTGCCTGGAGCACTTCCACCCCCTCCTTCCTCACTGATCTTGGTGTTGGCAGAGTTGTTTCTCTTACTCTTCTCTCTTGGCTGCTGTGGCACAACAGTTTTTACCCCTTCTCAAATATGTTATCACAGAGGCGCTACCACCGTTGCTGATGGGCTCCTTGGCCAGTGATGGGTCCATCTTGGATCCAGCTGGCACTGACCCTGTCGGACACAGGCGTAGCTTTTGCCATCTTCTGACAGAAGCCACCCCTGTAGCCCCCAGCTACCAAAACCATGCCACGTAAGCCCAATACAAGATGGCCTGGAACACAGAAAACCAATGCAGACAAACATTACCTATCTGTATGTGCTTCTCTCTCCTTTGACTGCACAAGAAATTTTAGCTTGTAATTTTGTCCCAAGACAGATATTTGAAGAAGAAAACACAACTACTTTTCATAGGGTGTCCAGGGGCAAGATGAAGTGTATGAAGAGCTGGGTGAAAAAGCTAATGTAGGGCAGCAGAGTGAACTTGGCACCTTATATTCTTTTGTGTGAGATAACTTATGACTTAAGTAGTTTGCTGCCTAGAAAACTTTTACAGCTGAAAAGGGTAATGTAGTAGACCCCAAAGGCAGGTTTTTCTGGGTTCCTCATCCTATACCTTGCATTTAAAATTGAAAACAGGCCACACAGCAGACGTTATTTTGAATAAAGAAATTGTATAAACATAAAGATCTAGATAAAGGCTGTGAATTCTACTGATGTTCTTTAGGTTACTCACTAGTCACAAATCTTAGGATACTGTATATACTTGTAAGTTTGCCATGGGAGAAAAGTGTGGAATTGTAAAGAAAATAAATTTATCAAATTCAAAATGAAATGCTAAACCAAAACCTTTTGATGTAGCTAGAGATTGATATATCATGTCTTTTGCTTAGCTTTTGGGCGTTTTTAACTTTATCCAGGCAGCTTCCAGAAGTTTGTGGGGTGTTTGTGGTGGTGGTGGTGTTCTGGTGGGTGTTTTTCACACAGCAGAGAGAAAGCAACTGTAAGATTAACAAAGATGCAGAAATAATCCAGCCATGTAAATGGAATGTAAACAGTAATGTTCAGACTGATCTGTGATTTGCACTAAAATCTACTTATGGGTGACCTGCTGCGCTAACATTGGATAAAATTACTGCGCTTTGCCTATTTATTTTTTTTAATGCAGTACCTAGATTTTGGTGTGTATTTTTGCAAGAATCTTTTAAGTGGATTACATCTGTCCAATACCTGTTTTGTGGTCAAATGTCAATGGCTGTGATGTTCAGTGTGATGTTTAAAATATATTTGAAGGGATTGATTTTTCACTGGATTGAGTGGATGTGGAACCTTTTCATGAACTGTTAGGTAGGTGGTCCCTCCGGGAAGTTTTTACCATGATGACGCACATTCTTTTCAGAGTGAAGGACGCCATCTGCATCCATTGCTGGGAGTGTTTTAATATTGGGCAGTCGCTTCGTTTGCATTGAGTGTGATGTTGTAGGACCTTTGTGGCAAGACAGGGGAAGAAGGTGAAATCAGGACATGCTGCAAGAGCTGTTTTGGTTTGTGGGGTTTTGGGTATTTGACTGGCATTGGTTGCATAAAGCAGATAAGGACAGCTTTGGTCTTTTCAGAGTTCATAAAGCATTTGGGGTGTGTGTGTGTTTTCTCTAGTTCATGTCATGAAGCTCTGAATCAGGCATCCACTCTTTTATTAGCTATCTAGAAACAGTATAAGGAATGCCCTAAAAACTGTGTTTCTAAGGTCATAACTTCATGCACACTAAGCTGCAGCTGGAATGGTAGAAAAAGCTGCCCGTTATCACCTGGCTTCTGACCACCTTGCTCCCAAGCTGGGTGAATGAACTGATGCAATTTAACACTAGTGTTAAGTGTTAACTGAGGCAAATGTGTTGTCCAGGTTCACTGGGTGTCCTTACAGATGCGTACTTACCTACAGTATGTGGAAAGGCTGGAAGTGTTTCCCGCGGTGGCAGTGCTGCCCTAACATGAGATCAAGAAATGAAAGCAAAGAGGTTGCAACCACTTCTTTTCAATCTGTGTAGTAACTTCTAGATGACGTTTATTTACACCTCTCTTCATTCATTGTAGCTGTTGGGGAGATTGCTAGGAGCACTGAGTAAAAGGGAGGGTTGCTAGCTCCTACAATGTTGAATATGGAGATCTTTTATTTTTTCAATAATCTGAAATATTATTTGCTGTAAGTAGTAATCTATTTTGCTAGTCTTTAGGGGACTATTAGGATATACAGGTTAAATTTGGGACAGACCCACACAGTAAACAAGTGCTTTGTAAAAGTAAATAAATAGTGATGGCATTCATTTATTTATATTTTAGTCTGTTAAAAAAATTCCCCATATGGAGATAATGACAGCGATAGCATCAATGATGAAAGAACACATAGTTTGGAAATTGGCAGGGGGAGAAAAAGAATAACTTATTATTTCAGGAAGAAAAGGTTTTATTTCCTGCTGCATGCAGCTCTACAGTAACAAACGAAAAATTTCACAGATGCAGCAGCCTCAATGTGCAGATATTTCTTTGAACTTTGCCTTCATTTATGTGATTCAGTTTGTTCTTGAATCAAAAAATAGCTTGGTTTCCATGCTGTATCTGCATGTATCTAGAGGCCTCTCATTTTGAGGCTACTGATCTTTCCTGCCTACCACCCCAATAATATTGGAGAGCAGAAGCTTGCAGGCTTGTAATTGCCCGCCTCAGCTGCTGAATATAATTTTTACAAGGCTCTGCTGTATGGTTTGCTCATGTAGCCCCAGTGCTTTCCTCCTGTGCTTGCAGTACTAGTATGTGTTTGTTACTTTTTGCCTCACACATAGGCAAATCTGATGTAAACTGTGTTCAAGGCATATGATGAATATTAGATAGCTTTTCGTTCTTACCAAGTAAAAAGCAGAAAACCTGAATTGGCCTTATCACCCAAAAGCATGTTAGCATTTCACAGAAGTGTATTAACCCTGTCCTATAGTACTAAACATCTGACTATGCTGTTCATTAGAAACATTTTAACATCACAGTTATTTTCCAGTTAGAGTTCTTAGAGTTCATTCTCAAAAGCTTTGTAGTATGGTTGACAGTGCTGTAGAGAAACAATTTTGTGTGAAAACTGGGAGAGTTTCCCGTCATAAGATGCTGCTTCTGTTATCAAAATAATGTAGAAAACACTGGCAGTTAGACAAGTGAGGATCTGTGTCTGGAAATCCAGAGCATAGCTTAGTCATTTAACACTAGGAGAACTAACGTTAAATGCAGACTGCTGATAGTACTTGAGTTACAAAATCTGGATTGTGCTTTTCTCTCCCAAAGTAGCTCTTGAAAGGAGATCTAGGCATAGGACTGTTAAAAGCATTAAGCAGGGTCTTCCAGTCTTTCTGGTGGCTTCTGAGAGACTCCTTGTATTGAGAGCACTTTAACTATAGTTGCTGCTTTATGTTGGGTTCTTGTTAAATGATACTTTGAACTTGTTGTAACATCCCACTATTGGCAGAAGTGGGAATCTTTTAATATTAGGCAGTCCCTGGGTTGAACTTGTGTCTGGCAGGTGTTCTCTCCAGTTCCCTTTTTCCTAATGTTTAGGCTTGGCCATGCATACTCTTGTTTTTTCCTTGGTACTCAGATCCTAACTCCTAATAATGTTCTGCATTTCAACTCATCTTACCATCCATCACCTCTGGGTGTCTTGAGGAGGAAGAGAAACGAAGACGTCATTTCTAGAGGACATAAGTAATATTTTGTTTACTGCTTTCTTTTCTCTTAACTTCTCCAGCCCTAATGTTATCTGCTGTTCTTTCCTTTTAATTTCAGTTTCCAGGTACCTGAGCACAAAGTGTCTGTCATGTGCTTAAGTGTTAATCAGTCTAAGGAAAGTTCAGACTTTTCTCAGTCCTTGTATCCTGCTAGAAATCAACATCTGACACTTGGTCATGTTCCAGGAAAATCATAGGTTTGGTACCTGGCTTCTGAACCAGGAAATATCATGCCATGCTTTATTGCTTCATGGGGCAGAATCTTTTTACTTACATTGCTGTTGTGCTCAGAGAGGCTGTATTTTGCCAAGTGCTGCAAATGGATGGTGCAGAAAGGAAAACTGGTAATCAGAGTGGGAAGAAAGTGTCATATAGATTCTGTCTAACATGGTGCCAGAAGGTTTCTTTTGCCCTGTACAGGCACTTACCAGTCTGTGATAGGACTGCTGGGGCTGTGGAAAACTGCTTGTGCCCAGTAAGTCACACAATGTCTGTTAATGTGTTTCCTACACTGAGAGGGACTGCTGTCAGTCCTGCTGGTGATGTCCTATTCTGTCATGCAGCTTTATTGAGGCCACACAAAAGTACTGAAGTGCCTGCTGAAATCTGGAAACTATCTACAACTGGACTTAGAAGTCTGGAGGGATGTTTGTGGAATGTGAACAGTACCTTTGAAAGAAATGGTTCTTATATTGTCAGATCCAGGCTGGTTCTAGGTCAGTCTAGATTGTACCTGTTTGCTACTCGTGGCCCTGAGTAGATGCTTAAGAGTGGAGTTTGAGTGAGGCACAGACTAAGTAATTCTTCCCACCATATTACCCAAGCTTCAGGAAGTCCTGGTCAGGGACTTGCTGACCTGGAAGTTGTGTCAGGCACATTGTGTTCAGTGGACTGGACTTTTTATGAGGTGCAGTGAGTAACTTTTCTTTGTCCACCTTTTCTGTGGCATTCGTGGTATACACTCAGTCGTCTCATTTCTACACTGAAGAGTCCAGGTCTATATTTTGTCTTCCTACGCCTCCCTGTCAGTCCCATCATTGTCTGCCCCTGCAGCCCCCCATCTTGGTTTTATCTCTGTTCTGTGACTCTAATTACAGGCTCTTAAGAATGCAGTTTTCAAGATACTAGTAACCCCTGAGTGTACAGCATTTTCAGTCTTGCTTGATAGCCCTTTTCCGATAATTCTGAATATTCATCTGTTAATTCTATCAGAAGCTTTGCAAAGAGACTATTTCCATTTAAGGGGAGGAAGCAAAAGGAAGCTTTTGGTCCAGAAGTGTAGCTTGGGTTATTTGTCTCCTTTTGTGGCTTCTTTTGTAGTTATTGGCACTGAATTTGGTCTCTCACTTTGTTTGCCTCTCACTTGCTATTGTTAAATCCTGTCATAATTCTGTTTGCTTTATCTTCCACTTGATCCCAGGTTGAGTCTGTTACTGATTTTTAATAGACTAGAAGATGAGGATTGCTTTGAAACTTTTAAGGCCTTGTCTAGTATTGCAGAACCTTGCTAGATAGATGAGGATAAGCACTCCTTAGTTGAACAGTTCTGCCCACACCTCATCCAGCATACTTGTAAGTATGTGTGGAACTGCCTGGGTCATGTTTCCCGCGTTTGCTTTACTGGCAGTATGCTACTTTGCCTGCTCCTGAACAGAGCATGTTGTGGGGAGGTTGTGGAACTGTGGAGGCAGTGCCCTGGCAAGGGGAACAGAGGTTTGCAGCAAAGGTAGCTCCCTCTGACTTCACTCATTATTCTGTCTTCTTGCTCCACTTTTTATCTCCTTGAAGGTATTTTTTGACCCTCTCCCTGCTTTTACTTATGAAATTACTTGGACTATTTTTGATCTTTAATATGGTAACTAACTATATTTCTGGTCAACAGCCTTGATTTTAATTGCTATGAATAATTAGGAAGTTTTCATAGTAACCCCTCACTGCTGCTTCAAGACGATGTAGGAATCTACAGATCCTTCCTTCCCCTGCTTTCTGGGAATGTGTCCACTCCACATTCCACTGCTGGGATTGCCTCTTCTCCATGTCATTCTTAGAGAGATCCTAGCAGATAATCTTGCTGTCAAGCAAGGATATACAAAGCTTTAATTTAAGTAGCGTAGAGATTGGAAGACCTTAAAATGCCTGCACAAATCTAGTGGTTTGCCGTGAGGAGTGCTTCCAGGCATTTGCTGTATTCCAATTTTAGCTTGTGTTTTTGCACCTGCTTGGGAAGTTTGGGTTCTGTCCACTAGCTAAATCAACTTGCTGCTTCCTTGAAATTACCAATACCAAAAAGTATGTCTCAAATCTGTTTTGTTTGTTTTTTAAAGAGAACAAAAGAATACTTTCCATGTGGTAATTATCCTGAGAGCTGTGTAAATTTCTTGAATTAAGGTTTAAGCAATGCCATTGAGGAAAAATCTCCCAACTGTAACTGAATGTTGTGGCACATGGTGGGCAGTCTCCCTGCTCCAAGAACTTTGTTTTTCAGAGGCAAAGTAAGCTATGTTCTGACAATGTTCTTGTGAATATATTGACTTCTCATTGAGGGGGTGTAACAAAAGAAGGATGGGCTGAGCCCTTGTGTGCTTTTGCAGTAGTGGAAATGCTGGAGGCAGAATTTGTATCTTGCGTCTACAGTTGAACTGCTGGGAAGAGAAAATGCAATAGGATTCACCCTGGGGAGTTGCTGTACTTAATCATGGGGCAGCCACGTTCCTCATGTTTCCCAACTAAGCTTTCACTGGACTTCCAAGCTTTCTGATACATGGCACCTTCTTGCTGTCCAACTGAAGACGTGAGCGAACATTTGAGTCTTCTGCTAGATGGGGAGGAAGTTGAAGTGCCCTGTCTGGGAAGCATTACTACTTTATATTGTGAAGAAGTCTTCAGTGAGATGTAGATTATCATTAGTATGCTTGTTAGGCTAGGTTACTAGCTGGATGTTTAACTTTGTATTATCAATCTTGTATTATTTGGCAATATATCTCAAGTAGTCAGTAACGCCCAGGCTGAAAGGAGGATGAGCGAAAGAAATAAAATTTAAGAAAGCACTGCAGTGAGAGAAATGGACTTTTTGCTACTGTTTTGGATCGGATAGCAGATTGAGTCATAGTAGCAAAGAATCCTGGCATATGTGGAGTTAAGAGAGAAAGGAAAGTGAACAGTTAAAGCAGTATGTGTGGTGCTGAACCACTGCATGCTTAAAGGATGAGCTTCCAAGAATGCTCAAGAAACTTCAGTGCTGTGTTTTAGTTTTTGCTATAGCCATACAAATATAGGATAGCTTTTCTGTTTCTCAGTTCTGTGTAAGAAAAGACTGTTTAATGAACACAGTTCAGCTTCTCAGTGTTAAGGCAGTTACCTGACCTTTTTTTTCTACTACTCTTTTTCTCTTGTGAGCAACATCAGCAGCTTCTTGTCCCTGTGAAGTTTTACCTTTTAAAACATCTTGTGTAACTTGGGAAACTGCAGGTTAAATATTGTGATGTGTGATTATCCCCAAAGTTGTTATGATTTGTTACATATTATTATTTAACAATAATTGTTATAATCTTTATCTCATGCCAGATGCACTTTGTGCTTTTCCCACTTCCTTCTGTATCAAAGCTCCTTCTGGGTAATTTCTTTTAGAACTTTTGCAAAGTTGCCGTCCTTAATTTATGTTCTGCCTCTTGACCTTTTGCTTTTTCTACGATTTGTTTTTCCTGTAGTTTTTAGAGACATTCTTCCCTGTCTCATCACTGACTTCCATACTGTTCTCTAAGCTTATTGTGCTGTGACATATTTCTATCATAAATTTCTGCAGCAGTCTAATTTGATTTATGTCTGTGTCTTCCATGTTACTAAACTCCGTCCTGACTTCTGAGTTCAGAGTTTTTCTCTTTTAAATTTGTCTATTCCTCCTGTCCAAGGACATACGAGGCACCACATATGGTACAAGTCAAGTCAGCATTGTTAGTATGTACCAACTACAAACCTTCTATGCAATTAGATTATTTGTGCTGACTGTTGTGTTAGTGCTATTCAAAACCATGTTAAAAAACCCAGAAAAGCTGTAACTACTGCCTTAGTTTCAGTTTTAATGCAATAATTTCATAGTGGCAGCTCTTGCATGTGTGTGTTCTTGTTTTGGTATTGGAGATCAACACTGTTACAAGGTGCTCAATATTAAAAACTTGGCTGCAAGGTTATCTTGTAAGGAGTACAACCAGAAATGTGACAGCACAGGGAAATCTGGGAGGAGTGAGTGCAGGGGTGATCTGGTTAGATTGGCAGCACTTCCCCTTCCTTCTCAGAGACTTTGGGGAATTGCTGGATGATTAACCTGTCCTTGCACAGGAGAGGGATGAGACAGAAAAGTTGTTCTTGGTTGCTTATTTGTCAGAAGGTAGTGTGTGGCTGGCTAAGTATGACAGCCATGATTTCAGAGCCTGCCTGACAGTGATGATGAGGTTGACTGTTTAGGGATGGTAAATGACTGGTACCACCAGTACAGCTGGCACACTGTATTGCATGAGTGGAATTAGTCCTCAGTGTATGAAGTCCCTTGATGCTTTCCTTCTGGCTTTGTTGATTGGTGTACAGTTTTATAGATTTTGCTGCCATGAAAGTGTCTAACTGTAGCGATAACTCCTGAACTACTTCACTGAAAATGTAACTCCATGGAGGCAGTGCTGTAGCAGTCGGACTGTGTGATGGTTTTGGTGGATTGTGCTTTATCTGAATTAGTTAGGCTGGTCTTGGATTGTAAACTCGAGAGCCTAAGTATAAAAAACATTGTGAGCCCTCACAAAACAGTGGGACGTTTTGTGTTCTCTTTCCATTCTATGAGAAGTCAAACTGTGATTTTAGTGAGACTGCAAAGTTCTCAGGGAATGAAGTTTCAAACAGATTGTTCCAAGTGTTGTGTATTGAAATGTGTTACTTGCGTCTGGACAACAGGGCCAGAAGCTGCCATATAATGAGATGCAGCTTTGCAGAAGGTGTTGTCATGATAAAAGCATTTATTCTTTGTGGTGACTACCACTGCTGAAGAAACTCTAAGGAACTGAGGAACAGCTTTTTGGTGGAGAATTCAGAAAGAGACTATAAGAACAGAAACAAGGAAGTTCAAAGGCAAGCTGAAAGAAAAATGGGAAAAGGGAAGGGTAAAAGGGTCCATTTCAAAATTTTCATTGCAAAACTTGTTTCTTCCTTCTCAGTTAAGCATCGTTATTCAATTTCAGGGGTGTAGTTAAAGTAGAAAATGAACTGGAAGTACCTAGTGTAGTTTTATTTTAGATTTCATAATTACCACTTAAGTAGCCAAATGCTTTGTTAATTATGCTTTTCCTTAAACTATTATTGTTGTTTTTTCTAAACTGTGCATACTAGTAGGTCTTTCTTGTATGCCTGTTTATCTGTCCTCTGTGAATATTGTTTAATAATGTATATACCTTGTAATTATTTAATTTATTTTTAAATCTTAATTTATCCACTATTGAAGGAAAACTACACCAACTGTAACTGTCTGTGTAGTCCGTATTTCCTGAACACAATGCTCTGGGAACTGTTCTTGTGACTTTTCCCCCAAAGTCATAAAACAGTTGGCGATTAAAGCAGACTAACACATTATGGTGCCTAACTTGCTTTAAGGTACCAAGATGCAAAATATCTGGGCTCTTGACATACAAAGGTTATGACTGCAATGTTATATACTGGATCCTCTGCATAAAGTCTGTAGTTTCATTTAAGATTTATGTCAAATTTGACTATAATGTTCCTGTGCTTTGCCCATTTTATTGCACGTACAGTTTTAGTTCAGAGTTGTTTTAATTTATCATAGCAGTTTTTAAACTATTCTGGGGTGGCAGGAACATTCCCATAGCAATCTAAAAATGTTTTGGAGCTAAAACCCGCATTTCTAGTCTTTCATACAAACAGTGGACTGTTTCTGCTTCATTCTTCTACAGTACGTAATCTTTTCCCACAATCTCTATGCTGATATTTTGACAGATCTCATGAGAGAGTTACTTGTAGAGTTTGAAAGTAGAGGGGTCACCTCCTGATTATTTTGAAAACTTTCAGACTCCGTGGGCACATTGTGTGGACACCTTAAGAAAAACATGCTGTACTGCCTTTCCTTCCTTGTTATAAATATTCTTACAACTGTTTCATTAAGAATCTGTAGCATCTCACCTGTTGAAAGTGGTAGTGAGTTGGAAGGTTATGAGAATCTTTACCTTCCAGGTGAAAGTTTGATGAGGTTATGAGTATGCTTACATCTACCCATACAGATTTTTTGCTGCTGACTTGCCTGCTGGCCACAGGGCACACAGTCTGTGTAGCTTGTAAGTTTGACTGCATAAGAACTCAGGAAGCACCATTAATTTTTTAATTTTGTGGGTTGAAGGAGCTCTTTTATTCATACCACCTGGTCCTGCAGAGGATTATAGTCAGAAAGATGCACAAGTTTTGGCAGAAGGACAGGACCTTCCTGTAGCCATTAGGTAAGATTCTCCTTCCAAAGTTAGGTTTAGGAACACAATTAGCTGCCTAACAGGTACTTACAAACGTTTTATTCTTTTATTCCTCTGTTCTGTTAGATGGTCATTGCAGATCCCAGCTGCTTCTGGATGTTCAATTGCTAGCTGCAACTGAGATCAGTGAAAACCATGCTGTCAAAGTTGGGAAGCGAGCAGATTGCACTGGGCGCAGCATCAGCTTCCGCTTTGAAACAAGAGGCAGAAATAAAGTGGTGAATGATCCTTCTCTATGCTGTGTGTCCTGTGTAACTGAGTTAGGAGCACGGGAGAAAATGTGACTGTTTTCACACTGTCATAATATACAGAGAGGTTGAAACTAATGTTGTGCAAGCTATAGTAATTCAACAATTTCCTGAAGTTCACTTCTTGTTTGTAATGTGATTCTGGTTCAGAGCCATTTAAAAGATTCTGCTGGAATTTCAAAACACTTACAGTATTCTCAAAAACTGCTTACTCTCAGCTGAGATACTTTTACACCTCCCCCCCTTTGTAAAAGGTGAAAACAGTGAGCTATTACTTTATACAGTTGCTTAAAGGGTATTGCTAACTTTAGTTTGACAAAAAATTGTTCATATTTGATTTTTCCTACTGTGTCCAGAAGAACATTGTACCCTCCCCCCGTTTTGTTTTTGTCAAATAAGGAGGTTCTGTTCTGAAAGATTTCTTGTGTTTAGTGACAATGTTAGTATCGGGTTAAACAGAATCCTTTCTTTTCCCTTCCCTTCTGTTTTACCAATTGTCTGTCCTCCCTTGCTCGCAGATGCCTTGAGTTGGGAGTGCGTACATGTGAAGATGACCTCTGAATGAAGTTACGCATTAGAAGCTTTCAGTTGTTTTTCAAAAAGTCATGCATGTAACAATCCATCCCCTTGGGAACAGACAAACCAGAAAATCTGTAAGATCCTTGCTAGAAAACACAGAGGTTGATGTGCTGGTCTCCCATACACACACTTATGCTTGGACACACATGCACTTGCTTCCCTCTCTCCACTCCCCCCGTGGAGGAATAAATGGGACACAGGTTTGTCTCTTGGCCTCAAGTTGTTTGGCAGCTGATCAGCTTTTGAATTAGAACACATGAAAAAAGTTTAGAAAACAGAGAATTTCCCACGTGCCTTAAGAGTGCCTATTAAATGTGCAGAGTGTAGAGGAATGCAGGCTGTCCAGTTGCAAATAGTTCGTCACAGGTATGAAGCAGAACTACTATGGAAGTGACCTACCTCACAGTCTGCTTTCTTTACTGGAATCCAGACAGAGCACCTGGCTTTGCCACGCACAGAAACATTTTTAGAATAATCTCTTAAAAAACAAAAAAGAAGTAATAAAATCCATAAATCTGTGTTTCTTTGTGCTTCCAAAACAAGGCGGTCTAAACACTTCAGCCTTCTGCTTAAAGCTGACTTAATGACTAAGCATCTGAGTACTGCTGTTGTAACAAGCATGATCAGAGGAAACCTGACACAGCTGCGCTCATTTCTCAGTCTTCATGCTGGCGAACAAAGATGAATAAAAATTGGACATTAACTTGTGAATGACTTAGGATTTCCAGTGGTAACAGAACTGTTCTCGGGTTGGCACTCTGTAGAGTTAATATTTTGAGTAAACCAGGTGAGCCAGTGGTTGAAGGAAGTGCAGGCTTCAGTCTCCACTCTGAGAGTTGAGGGTTTGTGCACAAGGAGACTTAATTTGCTGTTCCATTGGAAGGCTGTCTCCGGGCCAGGAATGTATCTTTATAATGTCTGGTCTAGTTCCCCCCATGCCTTTTTAAAGATATTTTATGATCTCTTCTGGTGGCAATAAAAGATAATGAAAAAAGAAATCCCCTTACAGCAACTGGTGAGTAAGTTTGGCAGGGGACTTTCTGCAGGCCTTACTTACTAAAATGCAGTTGGGTATATTCTCACTTCTTCTCAGTTTGATCTGATCCTAACAGCTTCACCTGTTGAGAAGCAACAACGGCAGTTTCTGCATTTTGATAAATGGGCTGTAGGCTGTCTCATTTCTCTGTGCATCTCTTTCTTTGTCTGTGCTTCCATCTTTGGCAAGTAGTAATGGATGGTGATCTTATTGTCTGTAATGGCTTTTGATCCACAGCTGTCTGTAGCATCCTGTGGCAAAAAGTTCCAGAGCTGAGAGAGGGATTGTGTAGGAAGATTATGACTTAACTGCATAACTTCACAATGCTTGTCCTGAGAGACATAGTGAGTAATTGTTCTCTACTTATTCTCATCACACAAGTGGTTTTAGGCTTAAGTGTAGTGTCACTTAGTTACCTCTTCTCTAAGGTGAAACATACTGGCTTTTTTATGATCTCTTCATGTCCTGATCATTCTTGCTGCAAGTCTCCATGTTGTCTGCCAGGTTTGAGTCATAACCTGGTTTATACCTTTGACTCTTGCTGCTCCGCATCTGCCACCTTGAAAAGTTCAGCTGTTTTGTAATCTTCACACCTCATTCCCTGAAGGCTGGTGAAGGACGGAAGTATATCCATGTCTAACTGGAGTGTGTTATGAGCACGTTGCTGCTACCAACTTACTCTCTTCTAACCTCTCAAGCCTTGCTCTGGCATCCTCTTTGTAGATGAACTGGTAAAGCCTCCTAGTGAATGTGGTAAGCTATATTACCCTCAGCTAGCTTAGCCTCAGGTAGTAGACTTCGTGTAGCTTGATGCGTATCATGGATATACTGCACTTAAAAGCAGGCAAATACCCTATTATGTATACAGGTGCTTATCCCTATACCTTGATAATTAACTTCATTGATAATTAGCTTCATTCATTGTACAATTTTTTCTTGTAGGGAGTCACTCAGAAAGCATACTAATTCTGAAAAGGTTGCACAATTGGGTACTCTGTGTTTCTTCATTTCCTTATCGAATGTAGTCATTAGGAGGGTACGGAGACTTTCTTGACCGCAAGCAAAACTTACCCTGAGCTCAAAATGTCTTTCAGTTCTTTCTTTGTTTTGCCTAGTAATAAATAATGAAGGCCAGGTTAAGGTCTCTGTCACTCATGCGTGACCTCACAACAAAGTTTTGTCAGTCCGAACTAGTGAACAGAATGTGCAAGAAATAGCACTTGACTCCCTTCTCTGACCAGTGTTGACACTTACTTTTTACTCCTCTTAGACCATGGTATCTTCAGGTTTTTGGTTGAATTAATAGGACTTTTAAGCTCATGAGAAACAAAATCTTTGATGCAGGAGCCCACCAATATGTATAATTATTTTTTTTAAGAGAACCCTTTTTAATCCAGAAAACATAATTTGCATGTTTACAGTAATTAGTCTTTACATTGGATCACTATATTGAATTATACTTTTTTCAGACAAGAACATAGATAATGATCAGTGTTTTAATGAATTTCCATGTTAGAAATAAATTGTGACACAGGTTTGTGCCACTCTGCAGGAAAAACATTTGGATATGTAAAATCCTTGTTTACATTGATAATGTCTTTGGCATTGCATCTCAGTTTATTTTGCAAACAGTTATATAGGGTCCTCTACTTGATAATCATGTTGCTCTTACTTAACAGAATTCAGCAAGCTGGAAAAAAGGGAACCTTTTGTGGGAGGCTTTTATAAGGTTTCCAACTTCTAAATAACAATGGTTCTAGAAGCTTGTAGCCCCTCCTATTCTGTCCCATACACACCAAAATTAATAGATTCTGCATACTTAAAACTGTGGACTCAGAACTCTTGCTACAACCCAGTAAGGTCAGCCAGCTTCTCTGAAATTGTGCTTTTTTTAGAAGGAAAAAAGAATTAAGGCATTGTTATTATTAGTTCTTGCACTGAACTTTGCTAAGGTTAAATTGAGCAGAAATTAGAAACATGTTTTGTAAATTCATGGCTTTTGATTGTCTGAATGTGTAGTTGGGGAGTTGCACTTTGACTGTACATTTCTTTTCATAGAATCATAGAATGTGTTGGGTTGGAAGGGACATTTAAAGGTCATCTAATCTAACCCCCCTGCAGTAAGCAGGGACATCTTTAACTAGATCAGATTGCTCAGAGCCTCATGAAGCCTGGCCTTGAATGTCTCCAGGAATGGGGCCTCCACCACCTCTCTGGTCAGCCTGTTCCCAGTGTCTCACCACCCTCATTGTAAAAAAAACTTCTTCCTAATGTCTAATCTAAACCTACCCTGCTCTAGTTTAAAACCATTGCGCCTCCTCCTATTGCTATGTACCCTTGCAAATAGCCCTTCCCCAGCTTTCTTGTAGGTCCCCATCAGGTGCTGGTAGGCCACTATAAGGTCTCCCTGGAGCCTTCTCTTCTCTGGGCTGAACAACCCCAACTCTCTCAGCCTGTCCCCATAGCAGAGGTGCTCCAACCCTCTGATCATCCTTCATGGCCCTCCTCTGGACCTGCTCCAACAGGTCCATGTCCTTCTTATGCTAAGCGCTCCAGAGCTTCATGCAGTACTTCAGGTGGGGTCTCACGAGAGTGGAGGGGGAGAATCACCTCTCTCAATCTGCTTGCCACAGTTCTTCTGATGCAACCCAGGATGCAATTGACCTTCTGGGCTGCAAATGCACATTGTTGGCTCATGTCCAGCTTTTCGTGCACCAGTACCCCCAAGTCCTGTTCTGCAGGGCTTCCCTCTATCACATCATTCCCCAGCCTGTATTGATAATGAGGATTGTCCTGACCCAAGTGTAGGACCTTGCACTTAACCTTGTTGAATTTCATAAGGTTTGCATGGGCCCACCTCTCTAGCTTGTCCAGGTCCCTCTGGATGATATCCCGTCCCTCTGGCATGTCAAGTGCACTACTCAGCTTGGTGTCACTGGCAAACTTGCTGAGGGTGCACTTGATCCCACTGTCTAAATCACTGATGAAGATATTGAACAGCACTGGTCCCAGTATGGATCCCTGAGGGACACCACTTGTCACCCCTCTCCATCTGGACATCGAGCCATTGACCACTACCCTCTGGATGCGACCATCTGGCCAGTTCCTTATTCACCAAACAGTCCACCCATCAAATCTATATATCTCCAACTTAGAGAGAAGGATGTTGTGGGGGACTGTGTCAAAGGCCTTGCAGAAGTCCAGATAGTTGATATCCGTTGCTCTTCCCTTGTCCACTGATGTAGTCACTCCATTGTAGAAAGCCACCAGGTTGGTCAGGCAGGACTTGCCCCTGGTGAAGCCATGCTGGCCGTCTTGAATCATCTCCCTGTCTCCATGTGCCTTAGCATAGCTTCTAGGAAGATCTGTTCCATGATCTTCCCAGGTATGGAGGTGAGGCTGACAGGTCAGTAGTTCCCACGGTCCTCCTTTCTACCCTTTTTAAAAATGGATGTAACATTTCCCTTTTTCCAGTCGCCAGGGAGTTAACCTGACTGCCAGGACTTTTCAAATATTGTGGAGAATGGTTTGGCAACTACATCAACCAATTCCCTCAGGACTCTGGGATGCAATCATCGGGTGCCATGGACTTATTCAGGTTCCTCAGGTGGTCACGAACCTTGTCTTCACTTATAGTGGGAGGGACTTTGTCCTCCAGGTCACCGTCTTGTGGTCCTTCAACTTGGGAGGTGTGAGGACAGAGGTGAAGACCGAGGCAAAAATGTTGTTGAGAACCTCAGCCTTCTCCTCGTCTGTTGTTACCAGTTTGCCATTTTTGCTCATCAGGGAGGGTATGCTTTCTTTAACTGTCTTTTTCTGGTTGACATACCTGTAGAAACCCTTCTTGTTATTCTTAGCATCCCTTGCCAAGTTCAGCACCAGCCGTGCCTTGGCCTTCCTGACCTTAGCTCTACATAACCAGGCAGCATCCGTATACTCTTCCCAGGATACCTGATCCTGCTTGAACTGCCTGTGCAGTTCCTTCTTGCCTTTTAGTTTGACCAGCAGGTCCCAACTCAGCCATGCCAGTCTCTTGCCTTTCTTGTTTGATTTCTTACACCTGGGGATCAAGAGCTCTTTTGCTCTATTGAAAGTGTCCTTGAAGGTCTGCCAGCTCTGTTCTGCCCCCTTTTCCCTGAGGACCGTTTCACAGGGACTCTATTGACTAACTCCTTGAAGAGCTGGAGGTTTACTTCCCTAAAATTCAGGGTCCTGACTATGGTCCTTTTCTGACACATATCCATTAGGACTCTGAACTCCACCAGTGCATGATCACTGCAGCCCAGGCTGATCTTGACATCCCTGATGAGCTCACCGGCATTGGTGACTACCAGGTCCATTATCACATCCCCTTAGGTAGGGCTGTCTTATTTCCTGTCTTATGAAGTTATTGTCAAGGCACTCCAGGAACCTCCTGGATTGTCTATAGCTTGCTGTGTTACTTTTCCAGCAGGTGTCAGGGTGGCTGAAATCCCCCAGCAGGACGAGAGCCTTCGAGTGCAATGCCTCCTATAGTTGGAGTAAGGCGGCCTCGTCAATAGGCTCCCCTTGATCAGGCGGCCTGTGGAGACACCATCCACAAGGTTCCCCTTGTTGCCTCAGTCTCTAATTCCTACCCATAAGCTTTCAAATTCTCCTGGCTATTCTTTAAGGACATCTCTTCACACTCTATCCATTTCTTAACATAGAGGGCAACACCTCTGCCCCTCCTTCCTCACCTGTCCCTTCTGAACAGCTTGTAGGCATCAATAGCCACTCCAGTCATGGGAGTCATCCCACCAGCTGTCAGTAATGGCCACTGTGTCGTAGCTTTCCAGCAGCACAGTAGCTTTCAGCTCTTCCTGTTTGTTGCCTATGCTGCATGGGTTTGTGTAGAGGCACTTCAGGTGGGCTGTTGGCTGCGTTGCCTTCTTAGAGGAACACCCACTGAAGTGTTTCATGGATGTTTTCCTTTTGACTCTGACTACCTCAGGACCCCCTGGCTTGTCTCCATAAGACTCTGTGATGCAGCATCTCCAGCATGCCTCGGAGCAACAGGTCAAAGGCCCTTACTAGCACCCCATCCCTCTAACCCTGGTGTGTTATCCCACAGCTTGTCACAGACAAGCCTAATATTATTATCCCCCTTCACATCTAGTTTAAAGCCCTGTCGATGGGCCCCACGATCTCTTGGGCAAAGACCCTCTTCCCTCTTTGAGAAAGGTGTCTCCCATTTGATGCCAGCAAGCCTGGTGCCAGGTAGGCCATCCCATTGTCAAAAAAACCCCAAAATTGTAGTGGTGACACCAGCCATGGAGCCATGTATTAATAGACTGGATCTGTCTGTTCCTTCCAATGTCACTGCCTGCAACTGGAAGGAGTGAGAAAAAAATAACCTGTGCCCCAGATTCCCTCACTAACCTTCCCAAGGCCCTGAAGTCCCCTTTAATTGCTCTTGGACTACGAGTTGCAGCTTCCTCTCCACCTACATGGAAGATCACTAATGGGTAATAGTCTGAGGACTGTATCAAGCTAGGAAGTTTCCTTGTGATGTCCTTAACCCAGGCTCCAGGAAGACAGCAGACTTCCATATGAGGAGGGTCTACCCAGCATATTGGACCCTCTGTTCCCCTCAGGAGGGAGTCACCAACAACTATAACCCTTCTTTTCTTCCTTGTGGATGTGGTTGTGATACAGGCAGTATGCCTTTCTGACTGTGGAGACATGTCCGGTGTAGATTGCCCGTCATCTGCATCCTCATTTGACTGGCCTTCCTCAACAAGAATCTCATATC
Source organism: Chroicocephalus ridibundus (assembly GCF_963924245.1). Lineage (NCBI taxonomy): Eukaryota > Metazoa > Chordata > Aves > Charadriiformes > Laridae > Chroicocephalus > Chroicocephalus ridibundus. Next base: position 34,894,661 of record NC_086316.1, on the reverse strand, counting down.
TGTTTTTCAGAGGTACCGAGGAGGTGAGGCGGGCAAGGAGGGAGTTGCCTGCTGTCCCAACCATGAACTTGCCTCCATTCGTTCTCAGTTAGGCTTCTGCCTGGCAGGGGCAGGATACAGGGGCCCTTCAATCTCGGTTCCTTTCAGATAGGTACTCCCGTTCCTGTTTGAAGAAAGGCAGAGCCTGGCTCCGCCAGTCTATTTCTTGTTCAGCTTCCCTAATGCTCCTTAACCTTTTGACTTCCTCTCGCAGCTCTGCCACTAGGCTGAGCCCGTCATTCACCTGTTCACAACACACACAGCAGTTCTCATAGCTGTCCCCTGTTATCGGTGAAAGGCTCCAGCATTCCCTGCGGCCTGTGACCTGGACGACCGTATATTTCTGTGGGATCTCTGTCTGGGTTCCTACGTCCATTCCTCTGGTATACTTACCTCCTACTGACGATAAAACTGCTGGTTTATATTTTGAGCTGACTGTATACTGAAAATGTTGCAAATGCACATTGAAGGAAAGAACTGCTGGATTTTCTTCCTTATTCTCCAAATAGGCAGGCAGCACTGTGGTTTTGGAATAGTTTCATTTTCTGCTGCCTCAATATGTTCTCACCCTAAAGCAAGTGGACAGTACATTGTGTTCTTGCATCCTCATTTGTGGGTTACATCCTATCTTGAGAAGCGGCCAAAACAAATGAAATTTGGAGGAAAATGTAATTGAGTTGCTGTCAGTGGAGACAACCCTGGTTGTGGGATTGAGGGTGAGAGGCAATGAGCACAAACTGAAACACAGGAGGTTCCTTCTGAACATCAGGATTGCCCAGGGAGGTTGTGGAGTTTCCCACCATGGAGATATTCACAAGCCATCTGGACATCGTCCTAGGCAACCTGCTGCAGGTGGTCCTGCTTGAGCAGAGGGGTTGGACAAGATGACCTCCAGAGATCCCTTCCCCTTCCAACCATAACCATTCTGTGATTCTTAAGTCTTTTTCACAGGAAAGACTTGTTTCCATAGTAATCAGCAATCATAATGGATCATTTTTTCCACATTGAAAGGACTGTCAACATTTTGCTCTGAAATGTGAAATGGGAAGTTGCTACCTCCAAAAATGTTCTCTGTCTTCCGGAAGTTCTTTCTCTTCTAATACTTGGAGGTGATTTTTAAGGCATTTCAACGAAAAACACTTGACCAGGAGTTGATTTAAACTAAATCCACAAGGTGAAAATCAAATATTGTTAAGTTTCAGTGCAAGACTGTAGATGAAGATCAGTTTAGGTAGAGCATCCCAACTTCTGCTTTGTAGTTGGCAGCCCTCTTCCAGAAGAACACCTTCTCCTGCCTCTAATTATACAGTCTGCCTGATTGTAATGGCAGATGTTGGAAGACATCTCCCTGTAATAAGCTCTCTAAAGGAGAGGGAAAACTGAAGCAAATACACATTTTTGTTAAAGCATTTGTACCTTGGTAATATATTTGGTTGTGAATTCAACTACTGTTCTTATTTGGAATTTAAATAAAAATTAACAGCTTTTCACAGACCAGAAACACTGATTTCTGACTGTTTCTTGTAACAGATGAATTTTGTAAAGGAAGGTGAGAAGTATGCTTTCAATTGAATGGCTGTGTTTGTCATCCTGTTAATAACTTTTCCTGTTGCTGAAAAGCACAATCCCTCTATACCTATGTCGGTAGGCAAGTGTAGCCTAACTTCTAACCCTCTGGAAAAACTCACGCACCATGGAGAGAACGGGAGTGATGCAAGATTTCCTACAGCACGAGAGTGAGAACTACTCCTTTGGGGACAACAGAAACCTTCTAGGCTTTTAGCTGGCTTTATTGCAGAAGCATCTTGGTTTGTTACAGCAGTCTTTTAGAAGGCAAGGTGCTATGCGTGCTTTCTCATTCTGGGTTGTCGGGTAGGTGGCATCTGGGTCTGAAGTTTTGCAAGGCTGAGATTATAAGGTTTTAAAGCTTTTTAGTTTTATGGGTGGAAAAAAGTAGCCTTTAGGAAAGAAGGGAAAAAAAGAAGAAAGCTCTTTGAAAAAAATTAGGTATTTCTGATGAATCTGTGAAGTCAAAATGTGTATTCTGCCTCTGGAGTGGCAAATAGATCAGATGGGGTCTAAGGCACACATACAGATGTGTCAGCAGTGTAAATTGCTGATCATTGAGGAAAATCTGTTCATTTTTTCTTTAATTCAATGCTGAGATAGCACTTTACCTTGCAAGAACTTTCTCCCTTCATTATGAAAGAAATGCTGCTAGAAAAAGAAGTCCATGCTATTCTAGAGAAATGTACAAGACAAAAAGATCTGTTGGACCAGTTTTTAATTACTTTCACATGTCTGCATAGCTTTTGTGAAATACCATACATAAGATTTTTAGGTTTTAGCAGCAAAAGTTATTGGGGTGAGGTGTCGGGGGGTGAAGCACGTTGCTATCTGGAGATGGGCAGCCTGTTCACCAGACTTTCATAGGGAAATGAACTCTGGACATTCTTACAGAGCTAGCCTGGACACTGGAGATGAGTACCTAGGCAAAAGCAGAGTTCTTCAGAAAAATTAACCACATTAGACCTTGCAACAGCTACAAGGTCTTCAGTCATAGAGCTCATAACAAATTCACCTTGGTTAGTGAAGCTGGTGTTACTGAATAAGGCGAACACCTTTCATGTGCGGTGGTCCACTGGCCACTTCAGGCTTGGCTGTTTCGTGCATTGCTGCCAACAAAAGTATTTGCTGGTGGCCCTGTGTCCTGGTTCCGGCGGGGATAGGGTTAATTTTCCCTGGTATTCCATGCCGTGTGAGCCATGCCCACCCTGAGCTGCCGGGGGAGGGGGCAGGAAGTCGCCGCTGGGAGCGGGCTGGGGCGTCCCGGGTCCGGTCCGTGAGCGGTGGGGAGCGGCGGTTCCGTAATCGTGTTTGTATATGCCTCTATCCGTGTTATTGTTGTTGTTTGCCTGTTCCCTTTGCTGTTCTGTTAAACTGCCTTTGTCTCCACCCAAGAGTCTTGCCTTTTTCTTCTGATTCTTCCTGTATCGGGAAGGCCCGAGCGAGCAGCACGTGGTTCTTTGTCGCCGTCTGAGGCCAAACCACGACACCGTGTGTTTTGTAACTGGCGGTTACAGCTACTCTCTGAAAGTTGTTCAGAAGACATAAGGAAAACACAGAGGGGTTTTTGTGTGTGTGTGGTTGTTGGGCTTCAACTTCTTTGTGATATACGTCTAATTTGATATTGTTTGGTTTATGTAATCAAATGTTGGGAAAGTTGGTGAGGGTAGAGCTTCTGTTAGAAATAATCTGAAGCTTTTTATTCTTTTTAGAAACTAAACGTGCATGTTTTGCAACAGCTTTGATGGTTTATATCAAACTGCTCGTGTCCTACAGTAGAATCTGTGCTGTAATTTTGAAGTAAAAAAACCTGAAATGGTTCATAATCCTGTTGTACTGGTATTTTCTTTGAGATCTCACTCTAACAACATGCTACCAAAATTCTGCTACCAACAGTTCAGCAATACTAATTGCCTTTTGGCTAAATTGGACGCCATCTGAGTTCAGTGCCAGAGCTCTCTCAAAGGCTGCTCCCAGAGGTTTTCTTGCCCACCAGCCTGTCACATAAATGGTTATTTAATTTGCATGTAGCAATTAATATTTGTAATGGCCAGTGCCCTCCTTTGCATAGCAGATCCACTAACAGGTTTATCAAGCCACATAATTTTCAGCAGCCTATTGCAGGCTTGTACGCTGGGCAGTGACTCACTAATGCTGTAGTATAGCAGCTTTGAAAAGACAATGCTGCAGATGGAGTGCTCTGTGTCCTATTATGTTTAAAGGGATTTAAAGTCAGATCAAATTTTTGTACAGCTTTTATTACTCCTTACCAACATAGCCTCCAGTTCTTCCAATGGCATAGCCTGTGTCTTGTATTGGAAAATGTTACTCAAGTATCTGAAGTGCTCAGAAAGTGTTAGTGAATGTGAAAAACCCCAGTCTGGGTCGTGTTACTTAAGAGATATTTCTGATACTGTTCTGTGTCAGGGAAAAGCCTTTTCTAATGTTCTAGATCTTTGCTGGAGTGAAAGGGATTCTGTCCAAAGAGCCAGCCCAAGATTCCTAAAGCTGCCAGTCTAGCTTCAGGATGCAAGCACAGAAATTCTTAGTGTTTCCTCAAAGGTAAAATGTGCTTCTGCTGTTGGAATGTTTTTGTGAAAATATCGCATGCATTGTAGAAAGTTTTCTTAAGGGGGTGTCCTGGTTCCGGTGGGGATAGGGTTAATTTTCCCTGGTATTCCATGCCATGTGAGCCATGCCCACCCTGAGCTGCCGGGGGAGGGGGCAGGAAGTTGCTGCTTAAAAGCGGGCTGGGGCGTCCCGGGTCCGGCCGGTCGGCGAGCGGCGGGGAGCGGCGGTTCCGTAATCGCGTTTGTGTATTCCCCTATCCGTGTTGTTATTGTTGTTGTTTGCCTGTTCCCTTTGCTGTTCTGTTAAACTGCCTTTGTCCCAACCCAAGAGTCTTGCCTTTTCTTACGATTCTTCCTGTATTAGGAAGGCACGTGCGAGCGGCACGTGGTTCTTTGTTGCCATCTGAGGCTAAACCACGACAGGGGGTAAAGTAACTAAGGGTAGGAGTTAAAAGTGCATTACCCTCCATAAAAAAAAAAATAAATAAAAATATCCCCCTCCCATTAAAAAAACAATTTGTCCATCTCCAAAATCAATCAGAAACTTTTCCTTTGACCTACCCTCCTGTACCCAGACATCCTCACCCTCTTAACTGGTCAGATAGCATTCCTAACAGATGTCTCATCAGAGTTTCCCTTTTACTTTATGTGTTTGTATTACCACACTTTGGAATTTTATGTATGCGTGTTTTTTTCCCGTTACTTTTGCTTTTAGTTCTGAGGCATGAAGAGGCAGGGATGACGATAGGGGCATACTTAATGGTAGTTACTGTGTCCATTTGCTCCCTAGTCAGCGCTCTGGATGCATTGGGAAGGGGGAGGTTGAAGTTTTATGGAGGATTTGATTACTGTGGAGATTGTGAATAGGTGGGAGCCTCAGGGTAGTCCTGCAGGTGGCCCCAGAGACACAGCCTGTGAGTGGCATTGTCCAGACTCCTGGGAATCCTGAGTGGCAGTTCACCATGGAATGCGGAATTGCTGTGGTGGGAGACAAGGCAGCTCACTGAAGCATTGTGAAAAACAAATAATTTTGACTAATTGGCAGATTCCAGTTTAAATAATGCTGAATAAGAATTTTTTTCTAATCCACTCTACTTCTGGCCCTCAAATCATATTTTGTGTTTCCTTATCTTTATTGCTTTTCTGCTTTCTACTTGTCCAAATAGCTGACCTTAGTAACTAACTTGGCGTCCCTCTACTAACATATGGGGGCCTTTGTTCTATGTCAGCTGCATTATTTTACAACTCTTACAGCCTTTGCATTTTTTGTTGAAGTCCTCTTTTTATTTTTTTTTTAATCCTAGTGTTTTCTATGTGTTAGAAAACAGGAAAAATACTTTTAGTTGTCACTAAAATCTTAGCTGAGTGAACTCTCCTGAGGGTGGTAACAGTCCCATTAGTTTATATGTTATTTTAAATAGTGGGGTAGCACAGGTTTATATATTGTTCTTATTAATTAGAAATCTTGTCTTTTATTAACAGGGTGCTCTATGGGGAAAGACACATTTAAAAGAAAAATTCATGGAGATTTGAATAAGCTGAGCTTATATCAGAAGTCATTTTCAAAATTGTTTAAAAGTTAAATATTCTTGACAGTAGTAGATGTGTAATTCAAAATACTGTTGATTTTTCTTTGGAGACCATGCAAACTAAAAACTAGGGGCAGTCAAGGGCCTGTTTATAGTAGCTTGCTTCTACAGGGAGTTCGCACTCATTACAGAGCAGTTAAGTGAGCAGCCTTCCCAGAGGGGCTACTGGGCAGGTTGTAGACCTGGTGGTAAGCTCTGATACTTTTTTATTAGAAGGTTTTAAATACTCCCAGAGTGCCAGTAAAGCAGCTTCTGGTACTTCAGGTGTGTACTTTAGAAGTGTATAGTGCAGGAGAAGACTGAATTGCTGACACCTGTTGTCCAGAGTTAGTTAAAGCTGTGAGGGAATTCCTTCACTCACAATGTGTGCTGGGCAAAAGCAGGCATTTCCTCCTCTAAAAGCAGATTGAAAACTAAAGCACAGCAAAGCTACGTTGAAGCTCTGCATGATACACCAAGAAAAGATACAAACTTTGCAATACCAACAAATACAGATTTTGTGAAATTGTGGGAGGCACTTTTTACCTGAAATAAAAGCTCTCGAAACCGGAAGTAGTTTAGAGAGGACATACTGCTTTATTGGATGTCAGGTCCTAGGGGAAAAACGTACAAATAGTTAATTACTGACCATACTGTGTGAGGAAAATAGTCCCTGAGCTGATGTTACAAATAGTGATAATGAGGAGACAACCAGAAGTAGATAATCACCAAGGATGGGATAACAAGAAGCAGTTAATCACTTCAAGGTTCTTTTGTGTGTCACAAATGTACTCCTCTGCCAATTAGGATAGAGCTGTGGCTACTTCAGGGAACATCCTTATCATCCTCAAGAAGTTGGCAAACTTACAGTAAACTTCTCTCTAAACTACTTCTGGTTCTGAGAGCTTTTGTTTTAGGTAACAGAGTCGCAAGCTCTCACCCAGCTGTTGCCCCTGAAAGAGCTCCATATATCCAAACTGGTCTTTTGCATAAAGGCACCCCTTCACCTTCATCTTCCCTGTCTGCATTTACTGAAGAGCATCTGTCTGTCCATCACAACTTGGTCATTCCTGCCTTGTCTCAGTTATTCCAGTCTCGTAGTGTTGTGAGTTGATGCAGAGCTCTTGTTTCTCAGGCTGCACGTGTTCGTGCATATATGCTTCAGACAGGTGCCTCTTCAGCCTGTAATGTTGCTCCTGAAGTGCCTCTTCTTCCTGTCGCTCTGAGCCCTTTGCTTCCTACTACTGTCCCCCAATTCTTCACTTAACTGTAGGACAAAATCTCCCTCTCCCTTGGAGATGATGTGAGTGAAGAAGTGATTTAACTGAAAAAACTGATGTATTGCCATCACTGATGTTGCTGTGCAGAGAAGTTAGTGGCAAGAATAACACCCTACATCTGTTAATGCCGGCTACCTTCTGCCCTTTGCATCCACTGATACCTCCCTTGCCAAAATCTTGCTGTCTTGGTTTGGGGTTTTTGGGTTTGTTTTGTTGGTTTTGGTGTTTGGGTTTTTTAAAGACTGTTCAAGAAAAGGAAGAGAGGAAAAATGCTTGGTTACTAAACTCAAATCTTAAAATAGAATTAATAATTTCGTGAAACCTGTTAAAAGCTTTTCCTGTTACTAATACTGTAGTTAAAAATTGCTGTTGCCACTATAACCTCATTCATGGCAGACTTTATTACTTTGTGGTGAAAACATACTGCAGGCAATAGAACTTGGCATTCCTGGCCAGAGCCCAAGGAAATACTACTGTCTGGTTTCTTTGTTTCTTTTTTAATTTAAAAACATTATTTCATTTTGATTTGAAAGAGCCCAAGTAGTCGAGGCTTTGTGGTTTTGGCTAGTGTTTGTGGTTCCTACAGCTGTGTTTTGTTTGTATACTAATTGCAGGGTTATTAATTCAATAACGTGATCTAATTTGTTTCAATTATATGTACACTGTGTTAAAATTTTACTTGAATGTTTACTGTTAACTAACACTAAAACTTATGTCAAGAGAGTATCTTGGGGGATTTATTTTATACCCATTTGAATACATTTTAATGTTTCTAAACTGCAGACAAACTGCACATGCGCACACAGTTTGTCATAGCTGGAAGAAAAGAAGCTGTGACTTTGGCAACTTCAGTTTGCCTGTGCCTGCTCTCAACTGATTTCTGTGAGACTAATAGCATAGCCTAGCCTTCCTGGGCTGGCTCTCCTGCCACGTGAGCATGTGCGCATTTCTGATTACTTTTCATTCTGTTCAGTTCTTGCTTCAGGACATCGTGCAATGATCCCAGTGGTTCAGGCAGGTGGTTAAAAGGAAGTCTCTGTTTGTGAATTACTTTGCAAGAGGGTGTTTTTGAGAAGAAGCCTTTTCAGCAAATATTTACTGTACAGTTGTAGGTAGCTCTGCATCTAGTTCTGGTTTCGCTTGGTAGCTTCTGTAGAAAAGTGCAGGTGAACCTTATGTATTCTAACTGTGGTTTAGAGTCAAGGTTGTGGAGAAATAGCTGGAGTATGACTATCAACAAGACTTTGTTTTGTAGGGAGTCGTAGGGGTGTTGTATGACAGAGTTTAGCTAGTATGAGTTTACTGGTATAATTAGGAAACCAAGTCCCCAGCAGTAAGGCAGTTTATATTGGCAAAAGCATATTCTGCCAGTAAAAACTGCCTCAGTCTCATATATAAAAATTATCATTAACTTAGGTTTGCTTTTGAAACAAAGTATTGTATATGATTTTTTTAAAAAAACATGTTTGTGTTTATACGTGTTGCCTTGTCCTTTTAACAGTAAAGTAATAAAGCTAGAATTTGTGTCACACTGTGCACTGTGTTCAGGCAGCTCGCCAGGTTTTACAAACTATCAAACAGGCAGGTGTAGTTACGCATTTAAAAAAAAATTAAGAAAAGTGAGCTCATTGTCCTCTGTTCAGGATTTTAGTTCATGTGTTTGGTAGCTGAAGACACTTTGCCTCCTGCCTAACATCTGATGAACACGTCCAGTATAAACCATAGTTCTACTATGCATTCTAGTTTCCTCGTAGTGCCAAGTGGAACAACACTGGGAAATGTTCACAAACATTGGCAAACTCGGTGCTACGCATGGTTTGTGAAAAAAGGATTTGCAGCTGCTTGATTTTTTTTGTCCCTTTATTTTTTCTAAGAAAAATGAAATGACAAAACTGTTTTAATTGCATCAAGGGACAATTCTGCATTGGGAATCCTATGTTAGTCTGTTAGTCTAAGTTATAGACTTAAAATCAAAGTGGATATAGTCTTTAAGACAGAGATAAAATCTTCCTTACACTGAACATACTTTTGATGCTTAAAAAATAAACAAAAGTTTAAGTTATTCTTCTCATAATACCTCTCTGTGTAGTAGGTTGGTAAAGGGGAGTGGGGTGGGAAATGCTCTTTTGCCCATACCGGAGAGTTGGACTGTGGCAACTTCAGTTGCTCCAGTTGAGACAATCTTACTTACAATAGCGGTTGGTAATATTAAGCCAGCTTTTCAGGTGATGTCCCTTCCGTCAGTTTGCAACTGCTGAGCATGGAGTTAGACAGAGTGTGGGAAGGCACATTGGAGAGTGATATTTGTGCTGTAAGCGGTGAGGGGTCACCAAGGAGGTCTGTTGGAGGCTGATGGAGGAACGTAGCGGCAAGGTCCAAGACTTTCTGTGGAAAGGAAATTCTTGACAGCTCACTCTTGTCATTGTATGCATCCCAGGTTGCTTGTGCTGATGGTTGTAGGAGGAGGTATGAGGCAGCAAAGTAAGGCTCAGCAAGTGTCTTGTATATATGCAGTGGTGCATAGACAGGAGTGTATCTGAGAGGAGACTGATAATTGGAAGACTTCTCAAATATCAAGCATCTACAGATTAAACATTTGACCCATTTAATAATTCAAATATTTTAACAGCACCATTTTTAATAATCAGCCTGTAGCCACTTAAAAGTAGTTATATGTGTCTCATAACTGCTCCATTCAAAGGTCCTTTGTTATCTGGTTGTGCTTCCAGCATTCACGCCACCCCAGTAACCGATTAGCAGTTGGCTTTACATTTCAGAGAAACAATCCAGTTAGGTTTTGCAGCTTCATACCTTATAAATAAATGCTATCATAAGACAAAATATAACATCCCTTAGTATGTTGTTTTTACTTAGCCTGTGTTTGTGCCAGCGTGCCTTGCGTCTTGCTCCTGTTGAATTCAGCAAGATTGTGAGCAAGGTTATGGTGAACTCAGGGAGGTAAAGCACACAGCCCGGCTGTGGAGAGGCGAACTCGTCCCATGCGGAAGAGTCAGAACAGTGGGATGTGGGTGCTCTGAAGGCCAAGGTGAGGCTGTCCTGCCATATTCCCCCTCTGGCCGAGGCTGCCCCCTGGGAGCTGCGAGGGCCTGGGACCAGGAGCCCTCCATTAGTCCTGTGCTTAACTAAGGGTAAAACACAACGGCCACGCGTGGCTGTGAGGACACGTCTGGGTTCAGAGGAGATGGAGAAGTGACTTTACTCCATAACGAATGGCTTTTTTCCATGGTGTAATGGAGGAATTGAAATGGTGGCATGAAATGAAGAGTTTTGATATCATTCTGACATCATACCAACGTATCTTACAGAACAGAGAACAGCATACCGAAGTATATAAACTAATAGAGAGACGCGTTAGCACTGATAAGTAATTAGAGCATAAAAAATAGGGGAATGAAATTAGAAGATTCCTTGTGTACATCTGACAACAAATACCAGTTTGTGCACGCTTTCAGTCCACCTTTAAATTGGAGGAAAAAAGCCTCAAACAAAACCCTTAGACCACCACACAAAAACATCACCTAAAAACTAGGTTAGATTGGTTTTAATTAGTTCAAATTGCCAAGTAGGATACCTATTTGAATTACGTTTTTTGGTTTAGCTTGGGAGCATTAATCTAAAGAAAACCTGAATCTTACTAGTTAATAACTACGATATTTCCAATTTCCAACATAGCTTTTGTACTGCATTTGATAAATTTTTGTGAGGAAAGGAGGTAACTTACAGCCACATTTAAGCGATTTATGTAGCTAGAATTTTATTTGCTTATGTTCTGTGTTTTAGTCTTTTGGAAAATTGCATGGTGGTTGTTTTCTTTCTTGATTAGTTTTTATTTCTTAATTAATGCTAGGCTCTTGTTGAATAGGAACATAATGAAATTAAATTTAGATAGCAAGCTTGGTAAAATAGTCTTAAAAGGCAGACATAGGCAGTATGCTGAGAATTAAACAGTTTAGGAAAATTAGGGAAATGAAAAAAAATTACAAATTCAACAGTTTTTTCTTGACGTGCTGTATTTGTAGAACTAGTGATTTAGTATTCACTTGCACTTTGCCTTCTTTTTCTAGCCTAATTTCCTAATTTTGAATGAGTCAGCTATTAAACTGAGAGAAATTATTCTCTTTTCAAGTGAAGGAAAAAGGCTTCAGCTTTTGAAAGAACACGATAAACAATTCTGGTTTTGGTTAGCCAAGAACCTCTTCCAGAGCTTCACTGATCCTAAAATTTCATGACTAACATATATACCCTCTGAAATATTTAATTACTTTTTTTTTCTCATTCTAGACAACTGAAGGTTCATTTTCAAGTAGATTTTAGAATAGTTTTGATTATGTTTAAATTCAGTGTCTTAATTTTATTTTATGTCTCTCTACCTGCTACCTGATACCTCTCTACCTGCTACCTAGATGGTCAAAGACTCTTCCTTGGATCGGGGATTGGAATCAAGGTTGTGCCTACTGTCTTTGTTTTGGTCCATCTTGATTTTTCTTGGGCAATGGAATTTCATATTTCTGCATTTTTTTCCCTTTATTATGAAAAGGTTTGGAATGGAGTTGCACTCTTGAGTAATCTTATCTTTTAAAATATTGAAAAGTTGAATATCCGGTCCAAAAAGTGGGGCTATGTGTCTGTTTGAGTTTCAGGAGACCTCCAGTTGGAAGAATCTTTCTGCATGCTGTGAATTAATGAGAACCTGCCCGTTTGCTGCAAATTTTACAGGAGCAAAAGGGACCTTACATTTAGCTTTTGATTTTGGGTTTTGAGCTACTGATTTTGATCTTGGTAATGTTGAGCCATTTGATTCCAAATTTTTAACATAGATGGATGGCTGCAACCCAGCTTGTATTGCTTGAATAGGTACTTGGCAGAAAGGTAAATTAACTTTCTGAAGGATATTAACTGCAGTGATTTCAGAATCACCTAAACCAGTTAATTCTGCGTAACTAAGAGGTAAATGAAAAGTCAAGATTTCTTTGTAACAGTGTTCCTTTATCACTGGTCAGGTTTTAAGTTCTGCTTGTCATTAGCTGCTTAAATTGATAACATGTTTAGGAATGGCAAAAAGCATGTTAGTAAGAGCTAATTTTTTTTATTGTGCTCTTTTCAAAAAAGATTCTTTTCTGATGGGAACATTAAGAACCTTTGTTAAGAACCTTAGGTGAGTTTTGGAAGGTGCAAGTGTTATCATAAGGGAAGATTTGAATGACGTTCAATTTGTTATGAAAACCAGGGGACCCAGAATGGTTGGACAAATTCATGAGGGATGGATCCATCGCTGTTCATGAATCAACACCATCCACGTGCAACCTGCAAATCACAGATCACAGAACTGCTGGGAACTGTTGTGTGCTGATAGGCTGTGCCAAAAGAAGATGACATTAAATGCTCTCTTTGCTCATTCCAGACACATTTGATATTGACCAGCCCTGGGACAAGATTGGGGTTTAGACAAGCCATCCATCGAAGCTTGAGTATTTGTTCTTGGGTAGCAATCTTCCAGACTGCTCTTACTAGAGTTACTAAGGTCTAAAAAAGGCAAAATACATGTAGACATCAAATCTTTATTTAGTTTCTCCATTTTCTTCAGTTTGGGAAATTAACCTATTCCATGGCTGACAGGTTTGTAATGAGGGTGTGGGATATGTACCAAAAGAGTGCCTCTGTTAACATTTAGTAAACTTGCTAAGTCTAGGTAGCCTGTGGGAGCAGGAAGGATAGGCCAAAGAATTTCTATATCTTTAAAAGAGAAAAAGCAACAGCATGCAAAAATAGTGGCTGACATAACCATACAGAAAAGTTGCTTTATTGCTATTCGATAGGGCAGTGCGGAGGTTTTGCTGACACTGAAAAAGAAGTCTGATTAGCCCTGGAAGCTTTTCACCTCCATGCTAGGGCATATGGTTGTTTTTGTAGCATGTATTCAGAGGGGTTTTTCTGTCTTAGTATTGCTGGAGAATGTAAACTGAATTATCTGCTCTCAAAACAAAGGAAGAAATGGTTATGGTGAGATGAACTGTCTGGAGCAGCAGGACATGGCGTTTGGTGGCATGTGCATTAAATGTTGACTGACTGCTTTTTCAGATAGATACAGTGAGGTATGATGGGAAAACAATTTAAAGTAATTAGTTTGATTTTTTTTTTAAATTTTTTAAAAATTTTGAAATTGAATTGGTAGTTGAACGTCCTAGAAATAAGGGGTGCTGTTACTTGAAAAGGGAATTCTTTCTGTAGATGTGTCCGGTTCTCTGATAGCTGAGCTGGTAAGAGTGCAGTAGTTTCCCGAAAAACTGAAGATAGCATTCAGTTTTTCGTGGCTTTTTTCCCAAATTATGACATATTAGATGGAATTTTTCCAGCACAACATCTGGGAAGACTTCAGAAGAAATGTTCTGCTATCTCCCAATGTCCAGGACAGACAGAAATGCATTTTGGCTGGTTAGGTAAGTTTCTCAGAGTATTTCTTCATGAGAAATTTTCTAGTTATGTAACGTGCTCTTGGGATTTGAAACTTGGCAGAGACCTGGACTCTTTTGCCAGTGTTCTGTCTTAACCTCCCCATGGACGTCCATTTCGATTAGAGTAAAGAAGAGCCTTTAAAAATTAAAATCATACAAAAAGAAATCAGAATTCAGAAATGCTGGAAATAGAAAGCAACAAATATGTTGCTCTCTGCATATCTGGTTGCTGGCTGATTTACCTGTAGTTTAAACTGCAGGTTACAACTGTAATAACTGTTCCATATTTGCACGAGAGCTAAAATTAGGGACTTTTGTACACCCGTTGATGTCCTTCCTCCTCAGAACAGACAATGTGGAAGAAAATGTTTTTGCAAATGAGCGTAGTGTGGCAAGTTGAATATAGGTGGTGACAGGGGCTGGGAGCTGTGGAAATGCCCAGGCAAACGTAGTTAGGGGGAGCAGCTGAAAAAGGAATACCACGATGGGATGAACTGTATTGTAGTGTATCTTGGTTTTAAAAGCCAGAGAAGAAAAAAAGAGTCAGAAGGGTTTGCAGCATTTCCCCATGAGAGGCACAACAAATTAGCACAGAATTGCTGTGCTGTAAAGCTCCATGCAATTTGCTTACTGAATGGTACTCCAAAAAAGAAGAAACTGTTTTTCCAGAGAAACATTCATCTGTGAAGGTATCAAATTTGCCTCCTATTTTCTCAGAATCTTTGACTATAATTATACTGCTGCTTGTGGTAAAGCAAGTTGAAGTTCCTCGGAAAGTTTCTCTCTTTGTGAAAACCTTAGCAGATTGAGATGTGATATATATCCAGAAAGGGAGCAAAACTGTGGTATTGTGGAACTCAAATCTCTATTACCATGTACATGCAGCATTGGGATAAAAGAGGTGTGCTGTCACCCTTTTCTTCTTTTCCTTCCAAGTAACCTACCTGTTATCATCATAACCTGATTTGTTCAGGGAACAAAAATAATTAGTAAATATTTTCTTTCTTTTTTTAAAAAAATTGGTGTGGTGTCTCTGGCTACTAATGGCCTTACTCTGCAGGTATAAGAAGAAAAAGACATAAATAAAATGCTCAGTGTTAACATGGTTCCTTCTTGGAAACAAGGCTGCGACAAATGCTTACTCATCGGAGCGAGACCAAGAAAGACAGGAAGAGAAAAAGTTATTTCATGGCCTCTCAAATATGAATTAACTTTTTCATTCTGCCCAAGCAAGTCACTTCCACTGGTTATTAACGTAAATTGCAATAGTAAGCACTTAGTCAGCTGCAGGGAGGTTGGGGTTGTGCAAAGCTCATACACGCTAACAAAGTACTACTTAACTCTACCTTCTCTCTGAGACCAATTTTAATTGTGTTCAGGTTTTCCCATTTTAGCAAATAAGCTGTCTTTAGAGAGAGCTTGGGCTTTTCCTTGAAATAATTTCCTAGAGATGGCTTGATTTTACACCCTTAACCATGCTTTCAGTATTGATCCTTTTTCAAAGAGATATTTGCAAGGTCAGTTCCTAAGCAGGCAGTGCCTCATGGTTACCGTTTGCTTTAAGGCTAGATTGAACATACAGTGAAATTAAAAAATAAATAATAATAAAATTGAGGTATATTTGAAATTTTGGTTCAGGGATTTCACTGACATTGTTTCTTGATAAAAGTAGGAAACTGGAAAAAAGCTGAGCGTGCTCTGGATTAGTTTCCCATCTATGCTAAAGGCTGCGTGAGTCAGACAGCACTAGCAACATTTTTACCACTGAGACTTTCTCTTCTGCAGGCCAGGTGTGGGAGTTTTAAGGCTTTTCTTTAAAAAAACCCCAATAATATCTTCATGGAAATTAATACTGGGTTTGCTGGTTTGGTGGGTTATGCCGTAAAGAAACAGGAGGGAAGAAAAAGGAGGGAGGGAACAAGCTGCGGTTTAGAATTTAATGTGTAAAGTTGTGCTTATGTACTTGTTTTTTTGTTGTAATGACGACAAGTTTATGTTGTAATGGTGACAATAAGTTTAAGCCAAAGAAAGCACTTTATTCATTGCCTCCAAAAAGAAGTTCCTAGACAGTTTGCATAAGCAGTCTTTGATTTTTTTTCAGTCTTAATTCATCTTCTCTTGAGAATGTAATTTCAAGAAAATCAGTTTAATAGTCTAGTTGCAAATGCGGAAGAACAAATGGATTGAAATTTCAGGCAGCTTTTGAAAAATAACTTGCATTCAGAAGGCTCAGAAACTCAAGACAGACGGATCTTGAAAACCGTTAATATAAAGTCCTATAAGGATGAGAATAGGGCAGTGTTAACGGTATCCATGTGCTCTTATCTGCTCATTCATGGCTTTTAATGCAGTTGTGCTGGGTATTTGTCTGCATCTCTTGCTTCAGCTCCCACACAGCTGATGACAAAAACTGAATTCCATGACAAGATTAAAAGATTATTTTTTTTTTAAATGCTTTGTGGTTTATGAGTTTGAATTTTTTGTTCTAGGATTGATTTACAGTCTGTAAAAGTCAGCCTTGAGTTATGGAAATACCTGTTTTCTCTCCTTCTATACCTATTTGCATATGTTTTTAAGTTACTATGTTTGGATATCTTTTTGGCTTATGGTACTGCTGTTAGTCTCCTTTTGTGAGATGACAAGAACAGGAAGAAAGTTTCCTCCTTTCTAGTAGATACTGAACTTCCTGGAGGAGAAGTTTTATCTGATAAGGCACCGCTATGTTTTGGCTCTTGGAGAGTATTTTCTGTAGTGGATCTCACCCCACTATGTGTCTGTATAAATTAAAGTTATCCTTCACTCTGGAGCAGCATCAATTGTGTGTATGCAGGGTGAGAGCATCCACTATTAGACTGTACTTGTGCAGGAGCACTCCTGATGAAATAGCCACCAGGCGGACTGTGTGGTCCTAACCTCCAAGCCAAGCTTCCACAGGGGCCAGGCACCGTGAACTGGAGATGCTGTTCAGAGTGTGCTGGGAATAGTGTCAGTCTCTTGCAGAGTTTTAATGAAGAAAAATATGTTCTTTTTAGTTTTTTAATAAATTATGAATTCCTTTTGATACATATCAGAGATAATTCCAGTGTAGGAGCTGTGAATCTTACTGCGCAGCAGAGGAGAGGAGAAAGGAAAATAAAACATTGCTTGTCTTTAATCTCTGTGTTTTAAAGCATAAGCCTTTGTCTCTCAAGTATCAGTTTCTGTGTAGGTAAGTCTCATAAGAGTCCTGTAATACAGCAGCTAAGAGGAAGTACATTTCAAGCTGCAATTTAAGTTGATGTCAATCCTTCAGAAAATAACCTCAGAATGATTTTGTTATGAGAGATGGTCTAAGGAGAGTGACAGAAGGACAAAGACACAAGGAACTAATTCTTGTGTTGTTCATTTAGTTCAAGTACCTGACTGCCAAGTCCAGTGGGAATAACCTCTTCTGAATTACGTAGACGTTGTCCCCAGCAGAATGTAAATTATCTGCAGTATATATAGGTAGATTACCACTTAAGAAACATGAACTGGTTATGGTAATAAGCAGTGTTTTTGAAAATTGTTCCCTTAAGCACACAAATGTTGGCATATGTGTTAGGCAATATTTCTGTATCGCCAGGGAGCAGTTGAGATGGTTCAGATTCATGTACCTTTTGTCAGTAATCCTACAGGTACTTTTATTTCTTGGCTTTCTTTTCAAATACCCTTTTAAGAAAGGTAAAAAGGAGGACGCTGGGAATTACCAACCAGTCACCCTCACCTCTGTGCCTGGTAAGATCATGGAACAGATCCTCCTGGAAGCTATGCAGAAACATATGGAAGACAGGGAGATGGTTTAGAGACAGCCAGCATGGCTTCACCGAGGGCAAATTGTGCCTGACTGATCTGGTTGCCTTCTATGATGGGGTGACTGCATCACTGGACAAGGAAAGAGCTACAGGTGTCATCTACCTGGACTTCTGTAAAGGCTTTGGCACAGTCACACACAACGTTCTTGCCTATAAATTGGAGAGATACAGATTTGATGAATGGCCTGTTAGATGGATAAGGAATTGCCTGGGTGGCCATGTCCAAGGAGTCAATGGCTCAACACCCACGTGGAAACCAGTAATGAGTGGTGTCCCTCAAGGGTCTGTACTGGGACCAATGCTATTTAATATCTCAATGACATAGCAGGATTGAGTGGAACCTCAGCAAGTTTGTGGATGACACCAAGCTGAGTGGTGCGGTTGAAACACTTGATGGAAGGGATGCCATCTAGAGGGATCTTGACAGGCTTGAGGAGTGGGCCCATATGAGCCTCATGAAGAGTCAAGTGCAAGGTCTTGGACCTAGGTGGGGGCAATCCCCAATATCAATACAGACTGGGGAAAAATGGATTGAAAACAGGCCTGTGGATACTGGTTGTTGAAAAATTGGATGAGCCAGCATAGAGTTGTGGAATGGTTTAGGTTGGAAGGGACCTTAAAGATCATCTAGTTCCAACCCCCCTGCCATGGGCAGGGACACCTCCCACTAGACCAGGTTGCTCAAAGCCCCATTCAGCCTGGCCTTCAACACCTCCAGGGATGGGGCTGTTGCGTGAAAAGGGGCCAAACGGTTTTGGCAGAAGATAAACCCCCTTGCATTCTAACACTCCTCACCGAGGTGGGAGGCTAGGTGTGGCTAGGTTTAAATTCTGAGTGATGCCCAATTCAGCACTATCAGTCCAATCGCGTTTAATATGTATTAAACTATTACGATTTGGATACACTAATAGTGGACTGCACCTTCAGTCTAGTCGTGCTCATGAACTAGCACGGCCACTCTCCAGTCTTTGGTCATGTTCAGTGGGAAACCAAAACGACTAGCTACTTAAACAGTGCAGTTTATTTGAACAACAGATATACAGGTTCTTCAGGACTGCCAGTGATAAATACACTGTCTGCAAAGCACGTGCAAATAAAGATATTGTTAAGTATACAAACGCGCGACAAAGTTATAAACGATACAGCCTGGCTAGATGTGTAGGGTAGAGATTCTCTAGAGAAATTTCTAAGTCCCCAAGAAAGCACTCAGTGTAATCGAAGTCTTACCCAAAGGCATCCCCATGAGGGGGAAGAAAGGCTCAGCCCGTCGACTGATCCCAGAAATCAGCGATGGAATTCTTCGCGATGGTGTCTTCGCTGGCACCCCTCTCTCTTGGGCTATTTTTATACTATTTTTTTACCTTCAAAGTGGAGTTTGAGTGACTTTAGTCATACGTACTTTTTTTATGATTAATATACTCAAGGAGGAGTGTTCACACCTCAGGGGTGGATAGCCTCCAGGATGGAGGTGTGTTTTGGTACATTGTGGTGAGCAAAGTTCGCACAAAGGACAGCATTTCATCAACATCTGATGAAATGTTGGCTCGGGTAGCGTGTAGGCCGCTTATCTGTTCCATAGTACCATCTCGTCCCCATATCTGCTATTCGTCACAAGGGAAGGCCACAGAACAATCACGTTCCGTTCCATCCTTCGTGTAGTTTCGCAAACAGCCTTGTACAGGGAATCGCAGATGTTGCATTCTTCGCGTGCCAGCTGTGGCTGTATTCTACCTCAAAAGCCTCTTGATTTTATGACTTTCCTTAAAGTGTGAGCAATGCTGTATTTTTGTATTCTTGGCCAATTTAGTAATTATTCCATAGGGGCATCCACAACTTTTCTGGGCAGCCTGTTCCAGTGTCTCACCACCCTCACAGGAAAGAATTTCTTCCCAATATCTAATCTAAATCTACCCCCTTTCAGTTTAAAACCATTACCCCTCCTCCTATCGCTACACTCCCTCGTAAAGAGTCCCTCCCCATGTCGCCCATAGGCCCCCTTCCAATACTGGAAGGCTGCTATAAGGTCTCCCCGGAGCCTTCTCTTCTCCAGGATGAACAAGCCCAACTCTCTCAGCCTGTCCTCACAGGAGAGGTGCTCCAGCCCTCTGAGCATCTTCGTGGCCCTCCTCTACGCTCCCTCCAACAGGTCCATGTCCTTTCTGTACTGAGGGCTCCAGAGCTGGATGCAGTACTCCAGGTGGGGTCTCAGAGGAGCAGAGTAGAGGGGCAGGATCAATTCCCTTGACCTGCTGGCCATGCTTCTTTTGATGCAGCCCAGGATATGTTGGCTTTCTGGGCTGCAAGCGCACACTGCCAGCTTATGTTGAGCTTCTCACCCACCAACACCCCCAAGGCCTTCTCCTCAGGGCTGCTCTCAAGCCATTCCCCACCCAGCCTGTGTTTGTGCCTGGGACTGCCCTGACCCACATGCAGGACCTTGCGCTTGGCCTTGTTGAACTTCATGAGGTTTGCATGGGCCTGCGTCTCAAGCCTGTCTAGATCCCTCTGGATGGCATCCCTTCCATGTTTGACACTTGCATGAGATAGCCAGAGCAGTGTGATTTTTATGAACTCAGTTCATCAGAAATAGGAGAATACAAAGGTAACAGGGAATCGTCTAACTCTGTCCTGTAATCAAACCTATCTTTAAACAGCTTTTGTTTATAAACAGTGTATACTAAATACTTATAGAAGTTTTACTCTGGAGTGGCAAAGCAAGTGGGAATGGTATTAAAAACAGTGTCATAATGTACCCAAATTGAAGAAATGGCTTTTAAATTTCTGTATTAAAGTGAGCCTTGATTGAAATCTAAAATGCCATTTGGGGGGACAGTATATACCTGTTAATATATGAATAATTGTGGCAGCATTTTTTTTAGAATAGCCTTATAATAACAAATTAGAACTTTTGATATGGTATTACTTTTGGAAGATCACATCTTAGTCTCAGATCATAGAGGTTGTCCTCAGAATAGGAAGTGACTTCCTATTTTTGGCCCTATGATTAAATAGCTTATTTGACACAAACAGTGATTTTACCTTACTGCTTTATGTAGTTGGTTTTTCTCTGATTGTGTCTTATTGTTACAAACCAGACCTAACAGATTTTGTTGATACTTTGCTGTGTAATCTCATCAGTTACACTTCATCTCCTGACATTTTGAGTACTAAGAGTACCAGTAAAATAGCGGTACTGTGTTTATGGGTGTAATAGTATTTCTGCATTAACCTAATTTCCTGAAGGTTTATTGCTGCTGTAAAATTTTTCCCTGAATGACTTCTTGATGAACTGCTCCTTGAATAAGCAGGAAAAGCTGATTCCCAGAGCAAAGTACACAGCTGTCCATCCGTAAGCCTATGGAAAATGTTCCTTGCTTTTTATATGTGCACTCTAAGGACATGAAAATACAAACTTTAAAGTACAAGTTTTGCACTTGCATGAAATACAAAATAGAATTTGTGAGTAATGTTTGAGATGAAAAAAGCTAACAGTAAGGACTACTTTCCATGTGTTTTGGTATTTTTTTTTTAAATAACAAAGTTGAATGTCGAAGAATGTTCCAAAAGTCCGTTTCTCATGTACAATAATTTCATTTTTGTAGGGATCTTTACATTGCATACAGCCAGAATTTATAAAAGTAAACATGAATTTCATAACACCTTTGATTTCAAGAATTCTTTAGATGTTGGAAGGGGTGTTCATTTTATTTGAAGCCTGACTGAATTAGATTATTTGCCCTAGGCATGCTGGTTAGTATGGTTTATGCATAAAACCTTGTATGGAAATTATTTTAATAATTTTGCAATAAAACTTTATATGCTTATTGAAAGCCTTTGCTTATCCAATAATACCGCATTGTCTCAGTTGAGGAAAAATCTTCTGATGTTGTACTTGATATCTGACTTTAGCTGCAAATCTAACATGCGAAAGCACGTTCCAGACACTTTAGTGTGGAAGTGACTCAGATTTCCACGCAGATAATGTGCTTAACTTAAAAATATGCAAATTCTTTCAGAAATTAGACCTCACTGGATGGAATTGGATGGCTACCAAAGCAGTGGCCTCTCCCTGTGCAAGATTGCTACAAAGGGGATGAAACAGTGTGGTTGACCCTGTGGGCTACCAGTCCATCCGAAATGTAGTTGTTCCCACTCTTGACTAGAAAAGATGGAGCTGCTGAAGTTAATGCAGAAGGATTAAGAAGTCACAGTTAGGCCACAGTGGTACCTCTATGAGGTAAAGGGGCCATTTTTTGTATGCAAGCACAGGGAAAGAGTACGTAGATAGGATTATATTCAGACCGCTACTGTGAGGGCCATTTTGTGGACAGTTCCTGGAGTAAGCAGTCCAGTTTGTATTTGTAAATTTAAATTATTACATTTAAATCAGATGTTCTTTGTTTGAAGTAGAAGTGTTTATGCAGACTCGTAGAGACACAGCAGAAACCTCAGGTAAAAAGATCTTTCTTCAGTGCTGATTTATAGATGGGCTCTGTTTATGAAGCCGAGAGGTCTGCCTCAGCATTCAGGCGTTTGCTGTATTAGACTAACTTTCTTTGTTCCTTTTTTAAGCACTGGCATTGTTAAAATATATCAGACTTCAAGTTTTTAAAATACGGTCTTTCCTTTAGGTTCCTCTCCTTTTCTCCTAAAATACCTGAGAGGTGTCATTCAGTCAGAAGGGTGACTGGAAGGTAGGCTTAACTTATATGAAATAAATGTGGGCCCAGATTTCATTGTGAGCTGTGTCATGTTCATCCCATTTTCTGCTGATTATTAAGCATGCAGTGTGCTTCCCTGATAGCTGCAGGAAAAAAAAAAGCCTGAGGGAGCTTTTCTTGCAGACTCTTACGATGCTTCCTGATGCTCACAAAATAAAAGTTTTCACTGTGTATGTGGAACTGAGGACAGCATCCCTCAGCTGGGCATGGTGGGGGGGAAAAGGGACTGGCAGGTTTACCAGTGAGGCTGACTGGGGCCAGGGGGGTGGAAGGGGAGACCAGAATTCAGAAAACACCAACAGACCTATGTTGTCTGCAGTTGAACAAGAAGGACATCTTGGCAAATAGAGGAAGCAGAAGGAACTGAAGGAGAGAAGTTCAGGAGGCATTTTACTTTTTTTCTTCTCTGGTGACTTTAGGCTGCTTCCTGGCTAGCATGACATCCAGAGTTTTATCACAACTTCTTAGATATACGGACTCTATGCTCAGGAGCTGCTTGAAAGTTGCCAGTGGTGTGCCATGCTACACAACTGAAAAATATTAGCGCTTCCCAGTATGTAATAAATTCTTTCCAAAAGAGAAGTTAAAGTGAATGTAAACCTCAGGGAAACCTGTGGAATTTAAGTTTGTTGGTGTTTATAAAAGGAAGAGTGGAAGAAAAGAGGGATGAATGGCAATCCTAATATGCATTATATGCAGCTAGGATAGCTGCAACCCCTGGGAAAAAAAGGGAAAAAAGATGCTATCATAGGAAAAAAAAATAATTATAAGTGCTATAATACAGTTAATTTGCAGCCATCTCTTACTTGACCAGCCTGAATAGCTGTATCGTTTCTTGAACTCACCTCTAACTTTTTCATTGTAATAACAAAAAATTCTGTTTACCGATTAAGTAACTTCTTCACTGCCGTTTGAAAGGCTCTTGAATTAGAAGAAGTATCTGACATCTAAAGTGTGTCATAAGGAGAGGAATACTGTTGACTAGGAGATGATAGTCTTGTGCAGGAGTGGTTTGCCTTACTTTTTTTGGAAGTTGAGGCTGCTAGATCACAGATAATTTAACCTCTTTGTTCTCTTCCTTGTGTCTTTTCAAGTAGACTGGCCATCCATAGCTGTATCTCACAAGAATATATATACTCCACTCAACTCACAGGCTTTTTAAAGAGAGCAGTTGATTAAGAGTCTAAACTCATGACAATGCAGACTTTGTTTCCATGCATTTGATACTTTGCAAATTCCTGTCTGCAGATCAAACTCTTACCCCAGAACTCTTCTGATTCATGTAAGTTAGTAAGGCTCAACAGCATCACTCCAGATAAATTGTACGGGTGGCATACACAAATGTTTTTTCCTAATCAGACTGGTGCCAGGGAGGAGAGGCAATGAGTGTACTAATCAGTATCATTAATTTAACCAATGAGATACTTCCAGTAGCTCTGAAAGGACTGAATTAAAAGGATTGAATTCCCACCTCTTTTTCCTTTGGACTGGCATTGTGTGAGTTTGGACTGTTTAATATTGGCAGGCATGAAGCAGGCCATTCAAACCTGATGTTGATTCTCTTTTTATTACAATGCACGAAGTTAGGCAGAAACCATGAAATTCTGAAGATTCTTTTTGCTGTTCGGTTTAATGTAGGGGTTTAGAAGAAAAACAATTCCTTTCCTATGGTAGAGGGGGAGCGCAGCACTCTTTCTTTCTCCCTTACTACGAAAGAACGGATGTTTTTCCCTGAGTTCAAGATATAATGTTAAGCAGACTGTCTCACTTTGATTTGAAAAAGGGAGTAAAAAAGAATTTAACAGCATTTAAAGGGGTAAAAGGCAAGCTGAAGTTTCTACTTAAGTCTTTGAGACTTTGTGTGTCTGTATATTACTTGTACACATACATATATATGAATATATATATGCATGTTATGTGTGCATCACTTGAAGGGCGTTATGCTGTACCCTGTCCTGATACTGGTAGTGCTGAAGGGTAGGCTGATCTGGTGTTTCATGGGTGCCTTTGTCTCTTGGAGGGGTCTGAGTGTAAATTGAGGCTACACTTTTGTCACGTAGGTATTAGAAGCTGTGAGTCTGAGTAAAAAAGCTGACTGTTAAAAAGTGCCCTGTTACTTGCACAGCAGGGAGACCGCTTTGGATTGCGGGAGGGAGGGAGTTCAGGCTGGGATGTTCCTTGAGAAGATGATGGGCATTAGACCTCACAGTTGCACCTCCTGAACACTGCGGCAAGGAAATGCATTTGGGAAGGTGCTATGGACAGTGCCACATTCTATCGCTTACATAGGAGTCTTACTAGCTTTTTTCTCTACTCTCAGTCAGCTTTTTAGCAGAGATAATTGTTGGTGACATGGACAATGGGATTGAGTGCACCCTCAGGAAGTTTGCTGATGACAGCAAGCTGCGTGGCGTGGTCTGTAGGAGAAGGGATGCCATCCAGAGGGACCTAGACAGGCTTGAGACGCAGGCCCATGCAAACCTCATGAAGTTCAACAAGGCCAAGCACAAGGTCCTGCATGTGGGTCAGGGCAGTCCCAGGCACAAACACAGGCTGGGTGGGG
This sequence comes from Chroicocephalus ridibundus, assembly GCF_963924245.1. Lineage (NCBI taxonomy): Eukaryota > Metazoa > Chordata > Aves > Charadriiformes > Laridae > Chroicocephalus > Chroicocephalus ridibundus. The sequence goes on along the minus strand of NC_086316.1, from coordinate 34,870,048 downwards.
AATGGCTTGAGAGCAGCCCTGAGGAGAAGGCCTTGGGGGTGTTGGTGGGTGAGAAGCTCAACATAAGCTGGCAGTGTGCGCTTGCAGCCCAGAAAGCCAAACATATCCTGGGCTGCATCAAAAGAAGCACGGCCAGCAGGTCAAGGGAGATGATCCTGCCCCTCTACTCTGCTCCTCTGAGACCCCACCTGGAGTACTGCGTCCAGCTCTGGAGCCCTCAGTACAGAAAGGACATGGACCTGTTGGAGGGAGTGCAGAGGGCCACGAAGATGACCAGAGGGCTGGAGCACCTCTCCTGTGAGGACAGGCTGAGAGTTGGGCTTGTTCATCCTGGAGAAGAGAAGGCTCCGGGGAGACCTTATAGCAGCCTTCCAGTATTGGAAGGGGGCCTATGGGCGACATGGGGAGGGACTCTTTACGAGGGAGTGTAGCGATAGGAGGAGGGGTAATGGTTTTAAACTGAAAGGGGGTAGATTTAGATTAGATATTGGGAAGAAATTCTTTCCTGTGAGGGTGGTGAGACACTGGAACAGGTTGCCCAGAAAAGTTGTGGCTGCCCCATCCCTGGAAGTGTTCAAGGCCAGGCTGGATGAGGCTTTGATCAACCTGGTCTAGAGGGAGGTGTCCCTGCCCGTGGCAGGGGGCTTGGAACTAGATGATCTTTAAGGTCCCTTCCAACCTAAACCATTCTGTGATTCTGTAATAATGCTTCAGTCAGAATTAAAGCTGTGCTTGTAATAGCCCTCAGATCTGCTCTCCCTAAGGTGCAATTAGTCTTGGGCTGGTCTAAAATTCCGTGCAAATTTGGGGATATGAAGGTAGCTTAACTGAGTTTCTGTCTACTCCCTGCAGTCAGGGCAATGTAAATTGGCTTATAGTTCCTTTCAGACCTCCAGCATCATTTAACTGTTAAATCACAGCTGAAAACTGTTTGGTCATGCAGACTAGAAATCCGCTGAGGTCATCTTTGGGATTATGACTCTTAATCTTCCTTACAGGTGAGTGAAAGGTGATTAACCTTTCTTCAGGTTTGTCTCAGTGTAATCTGTTTCTTGGAAAGAAAATGCTTAGAAAACACGGTAACTCCATTATTTAAAGCTGCTTGTTTAAAAAAAAATAAATTAAAAATTAGGCAGATCCTGCAGGATTTCCTGCCTGTGTAACTCAATACTGCATTTTTGTGGAGCAGAGCCTTTAGCTGGTAATGCTTTGTGTCGGTGCCCCTGGATCTGTTACCTCTGCTCACCTCATTCAAGGGACTGCATTAGTAGTGCTGGCTTTGAAAGAAATCCTTTTCCAAGGCTGCTTTTGAGTGAGGCTGTTGGTGAGATCAGTCAGCTAATTGGTGCAATGCAGCCAGGATGTCTGTAAAATTTTTACTTTTGACAGTTAGGGGTTGGTGTCTTACGTGTTGCTATTGTGCTGTAGGGTATTAGTAAGTAGTTGACCAGAAATGGAATAAATATGGTGCGAAGACCATGAAAGACCCTGTTTAAAAAAAAAATAAATTAAAAATTAAAAAGAAATCATTGGCATATCCTCTGCTAACTGCACTTGGTTGTCTGTGGCTCTGTCTATAGAACAGTTGAGTGTGATTGAGACATGTAGCTAAAACCCAAGCTAGCTTTGTTCTTGCTAGTGTGGATATTGTTAGAATTGAAGCTATGGCAACATGAAACCTAATGGGCTACCCAGGTGTCAGAAGTGGTATTTACTAACTGAAGGCTGTACTATTGCAGCTGTGTGACTGCTGCTGGTATCCATTCCAGCTAGGAGAAAGCCAACTTATCATTGTGCTTGAGTATGTGATCACATCTTGAAAAGCCTATGTGTAAAGCCTATAATGTAGCCTGTAAAGCAAGGTCTACATTTATGAGTTTAATTTACTAGAGAACAAGTTTTAGGTGATGTTGAGGTTGGACGTAGGCCCTGCACCACCTCTGAAAATTTCTTTCATCATTCAAACGTGGTGCCCAAAATAAGTTTATATGTATTTGTTGTAGTTTGGCAGAATTGAGCTGTTTTCATTATTTGCTGCCTGTCTTTTTTATCTTAGACTAAGAGGTCATATTTTACTTTAATTCTGCCTCTGTCAAGCCTTATCCTTAACCCTGTGTTGTCTTTGGGTTTTTTAGGTTGCCTTTGAGCTTGAATCAATTCCAAATTTCAAGAAAGCATGTGGAGTGTGCCTAGTGAAAACACTTGTGTTTTGCATAAGTCTAAATCAAATGGGAAGGGAACTTTGCATGTTTTGAACAGTTTAAAACTGGTCCTTTTTTCCCTTCCCACCTTGAAATGCCAACTGTATACTGATTTCTTCTTTGCTCTCCCTTCCTACAAAAATACACAGTATGAGCATGTTCTACTGCTGTTCAAGCCAGTACAGCCAGAGTCAATGACTCCTATGGCAAAATAACTTTTTTTCTGATGTGGTAGGTCAGAAAGCAGCTAATTTTGTGAAGCTCTGTGTTTGGAAGCAATTTTTTTTTTTAAAAAAGAGTAATTGTCCAAAAATCAGCATGCCTTTTTTTTTTTTTTTTTTTTTTTTTTTTTTGGCAAAATTGTCAGCTCTGTCTGAAGAGGCCAGCTAGCCAGCTAACTCACTAGGATCTCAGGAACTCATGTATTTAACATATTTTAGCCAATCGTTACATCTGCATGGATAAAAGTTTTACCAGGGAACCTAGCTGGCATTCCTCATGTCATTTGATGACAAAAGTCCTGATTGTGTCTTGGACTATGTACTGATAAGTTTGCAGAGTGAAAGTAGTGTTTTGTCCAAAATTATCAGTTTAGAGTGAAGTGATTTTTTTTTTTTTTTATTACCCACCCCACCCCCCAATGAAAAGAACTAAATAAATTTTCTTGTTTGCCTAAGAACTAAATGAGTTTTGTGTTTCTCTGTGTCTTCTTGGTAGTGTTACAATCAGAAAAGGACCGCAGGATGGCTGTTGCTAATTTTTCTACTCCAGGATTCAGTTTATTGCTTCTTTTCTCTTCTCCATGCATTATTTCTGAAGCTTTCTTGGTTGCTTTAAGGTAACTCTGGCTTCTCAGAAGTACCAAGTAGCACAGAAGTGCAGGTGAATTCTCACAAAAGCCAGAGTTTTGCTGCACCGTCATCTCCAGCAAAAATTTAAACAAACAAAAAAAGTTTAAACAACAGCCTATGGCTGGCTGCCTGCTTAAAATGATTATCTTCTTTGATCGATTCTGTGCTGGTCCAAAACACCACATGGACTGCAAAGCTTTATGGCAGACTCTTTGTGTAGAATAGGTTGTAAATATTACAGAATAGGACTACTAACACTTCAAAATTATAGCAGAAGGAGCACAAAAAACTTGTATAGAGAAGTTCTAGGTAGATCTTCTATAAGGAAAATCATGAAATGGTGTAGCTTTACAAATTAGACTGTTTTTTCTCCTTGCTTTTTAAAAATTGTTTTGCTCAGTATTTGCAGGAAGAAGTAATCTTAGGGAAGCATAAACTAAACAATAGCAGTTACCCTACTCCTGTATTTTCTGAGAAAGGAAACAGCACATTAAGTAAAACTTTACAGTGTGAGTAAGGGTGTTGCGTGAAAGGGGCAAAGTGGTTTTGGCAGAAAATAAACCCCCTTGTGTTCTAACACTCCTCACCAAGGTGGGAGGCTAGGTGCAGCTTGGTTTAAATTCTGAGTGATGCCCAATGCAGCACTATCAGTCCAATCGCGTTTAATATATTGAACTGTTACGATTTGGATGCACTAATAGTGGACTGCACCTGCAGTCTAGTCGTGCTCATGAAGTAGCGCGGCCACTCTCCAGTCTTTGGTCGCGTTCAGTGAGGAACCGAAACGACTAGCTACTTAAACAGTGCAGTTTATTTAAACAACAGATATATAGGTTCTTAGGATTGCTGGCAATAAATACATTGTCTGCAAAGCACGTGCAAATGAAAGTATTGTTACATATACAAAATGCGCGACAAAGTTATAAACGACACAGCCTGGCTATAAATGTAGGAAAGAGATTCTCTAGAGAAATTTCTAAGTTTCCCGAGAAAGCACTCGGTATAATCTAAGTCTTACCCAAAGGCGTCCCCATGAGGGGGAAGAAAGGCTCAGCCCGTCGACTGATCCCGGAAGTCAGTGATGGAATTCTTCGTGGTGGTGTCTTCCCTGCATATCCCCGCTCTCTTGGGCTATCTTTGTACTACTTGTTATCTTCAAGGTGGAGTTTGAGTGACTTTAGTCATACGTAGTTTTATTATGATTGGTGTAAAATTCTCTTGCTTCACAATTAAAGGTATAGTTTACGAGAAATTCAGGGCACAGACTCAAGGAGGAGTGGTCGCATCTTGATGGCGGGTAGCCTTTGGGATGGAGGTGTGTTTTGGTATTATAATGACATTATAATGAGCAAAGTTCGCACAAAGGACAGCATTTCATCAAAATTTGACAAAATGTTTGCTCCGAGTATCGAGCAGGCAGCTAATTGGCAGCTTATCTGTTTCATGGTATCATCCCATTCCCGTATCTGCTATACATCATAAGATAAAGCCACAGAATAATTGCATCCTGTCCCGTACCTCATCTAGCTTCACAAGCATCCTTATCAGGGAACCACAGGTGTTGTATTCTTCATGCCAGCTGCGGCTGTTTTCTACCTCAGAAGCTTCTTGATTTTATACTTTTCCTTAATGTGTGAACAATGCTGTACTTTTGTATTTTTAGCCAATTTAGTAATTATTCCACAAAGGGTTCTGTAAATCTTTAAGAATCTATATGGATACAATCAAACTTTAGTTTGTTTCCCTCCTTGGACAGAAGTCTCAGGACTGGGGTAAGCCTTTGCAGAGGTCTGCTGTCCCTTTTTTCCTAGATGTAAAGAAAATGGTGGATAGACGTTAAGCAGGCAGAAGTTCCACTTCAAACAAAATAGATATCATTAAAACTTCTGTGCTCTGACCTTGGATTTTTCCACTCACTCTTATTCTTAACATATCACTGGAAAGAGACCGCTGTTTTGTGGCTACCCAGGGTGCTGAAAATTTTCTGTAGTAATGGATATGGGACAGGACTACACTGCCTAAACATGAAAGGTGTAGCTTCTCCTCTTCCATCTATGTCTGTGTGTACTTCATTGCATTTGTTTGGTTTGGATTAATGAACTAGTTCTAATTTTATTCGGTTTAAAGGTTTAGAAAAACTGTATGTGAAGACATTGTTGGCACACTGCAGAATGTTTCTCTGATGCTTATTCAGTTATCAGAATTAAATGCATGACTTGTCAGACATAGCTGTTTGGCAACTAAATCTTTCTTCTGTGGTGGGAAAAGAAGAATGTTTGCTAAATTTGTCTTTATTTTTAGTGTTCACAGGAATTGGTCTATCATTTTAATTATTTTTTTTCTCTTCCCCCTCTCCCCCTTCTTTTATAGGTAGCATTGGTACATCCTTTCAATGCCACTCAATCCATCAAGATCACATTTGTAATGATGACAGTGACAAGGTGAGGCTTACATAAATGTTTCCTTCACAAGATGCATATGCATTGGGGTTTTTCATACATTGCTTTTACTATACAAAGATTGTTTGTTTTGCAGGTATAGCTCAGTTACTCTGAACTCTCTCTAGCACATAAAGAAATATATTTTACTCAAGACAATCTTGTAGACAGTTAAGGAGAATTTTGTCTTTAGTACTATATTTTTCTTTTTGCTTGTATTCCTTTGCTATTCTAAATATTTGTGATTGTTGATATTGACACCCTCAGTTAATAAAGAACAGCAATGTTTTTGCTAATTTTTACGTAAGGCAAGATGTCTTGTTGCCTCTGACTTAAGAGGTTAGAGCCTAGTGAATTGTTCAAAGCCTTTTTGCAGTAGCTGTATTTTCCTGTTTAGGAGTTGGGAACTTAAGGTTTTACAGATTGGAAGCTTCTGTTCGGTGCCACAGCCTTAAAATACCAACCTGTCTAATAGTGTCAAGCATTTTCCTAACCCTTTTTTGTCATGTTCTGAAATTAGCTTGCTTTGAGTCAGTAGAGTGCTGGATGTTAAATGTTCAATAATACTTGGATGAGTACTGTAAGCATGGCATACAGAAGGGAAAAGTTTTGACATTGAACTTGTGAGACTTGCCTTCATGTTCCTGTTATTGTTGATGGTTTTACCTTAAGCTTTACTGTCCGTAAATAATGCAAATTGATTAACATTAATTCAACATGTAACATGTATTACATTTTTTATATAAAATTCTAGTTGATCGCTTGATTAAAATGACCACTTGTTTGGAAAAACAGTGAACAATCTTCAGAACAGACATCTGTGCTCTTCTCAGAAGTGCCACTGAACTCCGTGCGCTTGTTGTAAAAGAGAAGATAAACCACTAATGCTCAGTTAGTGTCACTGGCAGGTATAGGCTGACTGGATGTGTGTTCTGTTTTTTGATTTTTTGGAGGGCTTGTGTATATGGATATACTTTTCATTTTTTAAAATCATAAATAGTACTTCCTAAAAGCAGCTGGTTACAGTACTAGGGTACAATTGCAATTGTCTACCAGTCTTTAGTTGTATATCACATATGCCTGTATTTTTATGTCAGTTTTTGAATGGGTTATTAGTTTCCACTGTGAATTACTTTGAAAATGAGAGTTCCAATTTATTCTGACATTACGAAGAGACAGCACTGTTCATTTTGGTAGGGATATCATTTAAAGATAAAACACAGGATTTAATTGATTTATTTATCTAAAAATTTTTATTGTTGGGCTTTTTTGTGTTCATTCTAGAAACTTTATGAAAAGCATGCCTTCAGAATAGTTTGACATATCTTTGATTAGTCAGTATGCATGTTTCAGTGAAATAATTTACCGCTCTGTGGCTGACCCTGTGTAACCAGTTTTTGTATTAGAGGAGAAATGTAAATGGTAGTATTTGACTGGCAATCTGCGTATATTTTACAGTAGGTTCTCCACAAGCCCAGTCTTCATTTCCTGGACAACAGCATGAGAAAAGTTCAACACCACACATGCTACAAGAATGTTGCAATCTTAATGAAAACAATTCCCAGGCTTCCACCCCAATTACTTGTTTTTGTTGACTTGGCACTTGAGAATCTTGAATTCATGTTCAGTGACATCAGCAGGAAACCAAAGTCTAAGATTTTTCATGTGTGGCCTCACTGCATTAAGAAGGATGTGTCATTGTTGAGAGCATTATTGGTAGTACTAAGAACCTGTTTTATTTCGTAGCACCAAAACCAGTACTTTGCCTCTTGTCTTATAAAAATAACTAGTATAGCATAGATACAGAGTACTTTTCCCATTTTACTTGGTGTTACAAAGTGATTATAATTGAGATACATCTTAAAATAATTGTTGCTTTGGAGATAGGAGCTTTTAAGCTTCAGTGAGTGAGTCAGGGGACCCTTTTTTCATGTTTGTAATGTCTTTGATTTTTCTTTGAAGTATAACATGCTGTATATGTTAAATACCTATGATTTTTAAATTAATGAAATACTTAAAGCTGCAATTGTCATTCTTAAAATATTAAATAATGGAACTGAATAAATTTATTTTTGGAGCACAGAATTTAAGGAAAGGTATTTCTAACAAGGAACTATCATTTCCTGGAATATCACTTTGCTGTAATGCCCAAACAGTGGTTTCCTACTAGTGTTAAACAGAGAGTTAGATGCAAGTACATTACTCTGCAGAGCCTTTCAATCATATTCAGTTTATTTAGCTTTAAAAATATTTTTGGTCTTTTGGGTGGTTGTTTCACCAGTGGTGTACTTCCATTAAGGGATGCTTGCTCAATTTGAAAAGAAACTCCAAAGATGCAACTCTTAACTACTCCTGGGACATGTCTTTTCAGAGATCTCATCAAGTTATCTATTCCTTAGTTCTCATGCAGCTAAAACCCCAATTGACCATTCAGTAGTAATGAAAAAAAAAATAAAGCACCGTGACAGCAATCCAGTGGACTTTTTTCCACTACCACCAAGGGGCTGGAAATTATTATTATTTTCCAAATTTTTACCTTGCTTTACTCATTTTTAACTTATTTTCATTTATTTTGCTTTCATAGTATTACTCCTATTAGATTTGCTTTCTTATAGTATGTAAGGAATTTCTTTTTGCTCAGTAATTTTGATCCAAACACATAACTACGTTATTTGATTCAGTATTTCTAACCTTTAAATTTCCCTGTTGTAGTTCATTTTGCATTTCTTTAGTAATTTCTTGTTTCTGAACTTACTCCTATTTGTCTGTCTTAATGAGCATCCAGTCCTCAGTCTGTAATCCAGAGGGCTGTCAACTCTTGAAAAAGATGTTTTTCACAAGAGAGGAAGTATTTTGTAAGTTCTAATGAAAAAAACAAAACAAAAAAGAAACAACAGACACACACAAAAAAACAACCCCAAACAAACAATCAATCCACTTCTGTGTTTTCCTCTTTGGATACTGCAGAGTCAGGTAAGATAAGTCTAACAGACATAGCTGAACTCAAAATGATTCAGGAATTCAAATATATTAAGGTCCATCACTTTTTATTTATCTATATATGTGATCTATAATATCAGACTATATGCACCTCTTGTGGGGAATGTGTGGGGGACAATGCATAGAAAAATGAAAACATTAGAAGGAATTTCTCTTGGACCCCTCCAGTTTCAAAACTGGAAAAAATTCCTCCTGTCCAATTCATAGAATCATAGAATGTGTTGGGTTGGAAGGGACCCTTTAAAGGTCATCTAGTCCAACCCCCCTGCAGTAAGCAGGGACATCTTTAACTAGATCAGGTTGCTCAGAGCCTCATGAAGCCTGGCCTTGAACGTTACCAGGGATGGGGCCTCCACCCCCTCTCTGGGCAACCTGTGCCAGTGTCTCACCACCCTCATTGTAAAGAACTTCTTCCTAATGTCTAATCTAAACCTACCCTGCTCTAGTTTAAAATCATTCCCCTCATCCTATTGCTACATGCCCTTGCAAACAGCCCCTCCCCAATTAGGACAGCACTAATTAATTCCTCTTGGTGTGTGTCATCTTCCCTCCCATCCCACCTTAGTTTCAGTTAATTCCGTCTGTTCTTACTGAGTAGCTTCATGCCTTTTTCATTTTCATTTCCCATCTGGCAGCTGCAAGGATATAAAGTACTGACTGTAAACCACTTTCATGCCTTGTGAATTGTCTCCTTTATAGTATTAATTTATATCTACAGCAGATGGTTTGTTTTTTTTTCATCAGATTTAGGGAAAAATTTAATTAGACTGAGGAGGTCTGAATGGAGTCAGGTTTGAAAGGTGAAAATAGGGTGATGATATCTTAAATTTAAGATATAGCTTGAGTAAATCTGTTCTCCGATACCTCATTTGTTCCCTTTGCTAAGCAGTTCTGCATCAAGAGCCGGTCGTCCTGCCGGACTGGTAGCAAAAGGCTGATTATGTTCCTCTAATGACTCATCAGCAGGTGACGTTGCTCCTCTGGGTTTCGCTGACTTTCTCTAATCAGTCTCGCCCCCTCCTGCGTTTCAGGAAACCCAGACCCCGTCAGTGCGAGCGGAGCCGGCGGCCGCTGCCGAGGGGCTCCATGGCGTTCGTGCTGTTTCGTTTTCGAGTGTCCCCCGCCCCGCCGGCCGGGTTCCGCCCTCTCTCCGCTCGGGGGCGGTGCTTGCACGCAGCCGCCTGCGGCGGGCTGATCGGTTTCGTTTTAAACAGCGGGAACGGAGCGACGTGGCGGCGGGAAGGCACCGTGGGAGCGGGAGGCCGGCTGGCGGCCCGAAGGCGCGGGGCTGGGCAGAGCAGCAAGCCAAGCTGCCCGCCCGGCGGCTGCGCGGGCCGCGGCGCCGAGCGACGAACCGAAACTAAAGTGGGGAGAGCAGGGGCCGTGCCTGCAGGCGGGCTCGGCCCGCTGCGGACGGGAGGGCGGGGAGGGAGGGCGGCGCTCACAGCGTTTATGGGACGCCCCGCCGCCCGCGCGTGGGCTGGCTGCCTCGCCGCCTCTTCCGGCCGCGGCTGTGACGCGCGCGGCCGGCCTCCCTGCCGCCCCCAGGTGCGAACAAAGGGCGGCCCGCCTCACCGCCGGTGGGGCGGGACCGGGCCGGGCCGGCTGGAGAGTGACGTCACCGCCCCCCGGAGGCGGCGGGGTGCGCGCGGGTCCGCAGCACCCCGGCGGAGCGGAACATGGCGGGGGGCGGCGGCCGCGGGCCGCGGGAGCAAGCGGCAGCGGCGCGGTCGCAGGACGGGCCAGGGGCACGCGGGGAACTCGCCCTGTGATGGGCGGAGGAGGCCGGGCCGACGCTCCCGGAGCCGATCGCGCGGGCAGGCCGTGTAGGCCCGGGCCGGGCGGCAGCAGCGGGGTCCCCGGCCGACGCGACAGGAGGCGGCGCGGGAGCCCTGACGGTGACTGGCGGGCGCGCGGAGGAGGCGGGGGCGCGGCCCCGCCGTGCCCCGCGGCCGCAGGTACCGGCGCGGGGACGGCAGGTAGGGGTGGCGGAGGGCGATGGGACTGCTCGGGGTGGGGCCTCGCTGGCTCCGCCCGGTGCCCCCGGCGCGTCAGCGGTGATGCCGGCGGCCGAGGGAGGGGAAGGGGGGAAACGGGGTGATCTCCCGGGATAGAGCAGCGGGCGCGCCGGGGTGGCTTCGCGGCAGAGCCGGCTCTGTGGGGCCGCCGTTCGTGAACGTAGAGGGCGAAGGAGACCGCGCGGCCTGGGCGGGAGGTCGCCGCTGGGCGGCCCGAGTGCCCGCGTGGAAGCCGTGCTTCCACGTGTGGCGATTTGCAAGGGTCGGTGAGAGCTCGGCGAGGTTAATTCGAGGGACGTAAGCGTTTGATCCTGTTAAAATTGCTTTGTCAAAGGTGTAGGACTGGAAGCTAAAACTCAGCTGACTTTCCAGGACTGAATTGCTGTGCGCAGCCCTTAAGAAGAGAAGCAGATTCAATGTGCTGCGTGCAAGTACTTCCGAAGCACCAAACTGCTGATTGTCCTCCAAATCTTACAGCAAAGTGAAGATTCTAGGTGTCTCTAATTCTCTTGAGTTAGCTGAAAAAGAACAACTGTTCAAGGAGACATTGATGTTGGGGAGCATATGTTTTAGGGCATTCTGTTAGTATTTTTTAGTATTTTAGAGTTAATTGCTATTCCTGTATAAGGTGAAGGGGATTTTTTATATATATATCTAGATGAGAAACATGCTTCTTGTTTCTTCAGGAAGTGTGTTTTAAAACTGATTATGTTTTGAGATGTGTTCTGGAGACATCTGTTTTAAGTCGTAATTGTTTATAGCAAGTAATTTAGTTATTACTTACACAGTTGAATTGTAAGTCATGACAATGTTTAAGAATGTATAGCATTTGCATTTTGAAACAGATTTTTGAGGGTGCTATTGGGAGCAAATGCATATGTTCTGATAAGGTCTTCAATTGTATAGTGAGGCAACTGGAATGGTAAGGCGCACGTGATTGCTAATAGTCTGCCTTACTCAGGTGTTGCTTATTACTTGATTAGGTGTTGCTGCTGATGTGCTTGTTCTTAAATGCCATTCACTGAGGCAGTGACTTCGGTTTCAGTTGCCAAGTTTATGGTATTTATCCACATCCTGTGGATCTTGCTATTTGCTGGCCCAACAGACTCCTTAACTGCTTCACAGGACTACAAGAATGAAAAATACAAACCCCTTGATGGGGGTATTGTAGCTGTGGTATTAGAGACTCACCCTCCATTTGGACAACTACGTGTGTAGTAAGAGGGGTGCAGCCCTTAAGGGGATTAAGTATGAGACAGGAGAGTTTATAAGTGGCATGGCATATTCAATGGCTAGTGAAAGTTGATAATTTCAATCTTCCTTACTCACTAAATTTCTAGGGAAAATATCCCTATGTATACATAGAATAACAACATGAAGAATGTTTCCAGGGAATTGTTACTAGGAGGTAGCACATTTAAAGAGTGGTAACTGCGAGAAGAGAAGTGGTATGTAAATAAAAGGGGTTTATAAATTAGGGATCTCAAGATTCTTTCATGTGAAACTTATTTTGTCATCTCCCTGACTGACACAACAGGTTAGATTTTATTTTATTTTCATCTTGATCACTTTGACTTTTTTAATAAAAGTATAGTAAGTACTGAATTGAAGTTGTAAGTTCATTGGTCCTTGCTTTGCACCTGCAGCGTGAGAGTGTAGAATTGTGTTTCCTTTTTCTGAAAGATACAGTTTTGGCTTGGAAGCTGATGTCAGCGACATCTCTGCTATTGTGATTCGTGAAGCTTATGCATCAGCTTATCTAAATACATTTCTTCAATATGGCTTATTGACAAAACAGGAGGTAATTAATAAGATTTAAAGTGATATTGTTGTTGAAGTCAAGTTACTTTTTTAACTCTTTACTGAGAAAATATTTAAGAATTAAATGGTTTCTATGCAAGTTCTTATTAGAGTATAAAAATTGGTGCAATTAGGAAAACAAGTTACTTCTTTAGGGCTACTGTTGTGTTGAAACTTAATTTGTAGTCTTGTTGTGTTTCAAAAGCTGTTGTACGTGTTTGTCTGTGGAAACTACATTGGCTAAATTGCTAGGGAATCTAATGAGAATATGTACAGAGCGAGTCTTAGACTTCTAAAGGTTTTCTCACTTAATCTTTGTTTGTAGCTCCACCACCCTCGTCCCCGACCCCAGAGGGATTTGAAAAGTTAGGAATAAGGGTACAGGTAGGATGTGAAATTTCTTTTTTCCTATTTTTAGTCAGAGAGTTGCTTTGACTGTGGAGGACTGATTCTTGAAACTTCTGGAAAGATTCAGGTTTGGCTTAACTGGTTCATGCAGAAATATAGCTTGTAGTTTCCTTTTCTGTGTAAGTATCCGTATCAAGTTAAATAATCTAATATGGCATATTTAAATTCTTTTGTGGGCAAAGCTTGTCTAGGTCTCTGATTTAACAGGATGATTTTCATGGTTTTTACTCTTTAGCTTCACTTGGGACTGGGTAGGTTCCTTTTTTGCTAACTCTTGAAAGATCAAGGAAACTTCCTTTGCTTTTTGGTGCCCTCTACTGATTTCTGTTTATCAGAACATCGAAAGCTACGGCTTTTTAGTCTTGAACAGCTGTAAAATGCTAACAGCAGCAGCTCTTTAGAAACGCTGGGGACGAAAAAGAAAGAAAGGAAGTAATTTTGCAACTTAGAGTATTTTGTGGATTGCTGTCCAACCAGTTTGGATTGCAGTGGAATGTTCCTCGCTGGTAGAAAAAATAGTTAAGTAGCATGTCTTAACTGTGGGCGTTCCAGCTGTAAAAAGACTGGTGCCTTTGCTCTTCCCCTCTCAGAAAAACAGTCCCTGGTTCTCAGTGAGCACATTTCATATTTGCTGTCCTAGAACTTTTTACCTCCTAGTTCACTTGCAATAATGTTACTTTTTGTATTTCTCACTACAACCTCAGATACTACTGAAAAAGCACAGTGCTGCCTGTAAGCCTGACTATGTATACCATATTTTGCTGGGTTTCTGTTTAAATAGCCCTTTCATTTTGTCAGTCTTGCAGTTTTGTTCCTATCCCCAAATTCTGTGAACACCTGTGTCCTAGGCAAACTGAGCAATTGCATGAGGCTCTCTCCAGAGCCTCGCCTCTTAGCTTTGTGTTCTGTCTTTGACAGCTGACAGAGCTGGCCAAATTTTTCTTTCATGTTGCAGTAAGAGTAAATCATTGTGTGAGTAGGGATGAGAGCATTCGTGGAACAACTTATGGTGCTGCTGACCAAATGCTCTGTCTGGCAGTGTTCCTGAAAGCTTTAGGAGATGGCCTTCTCTCTAGACAAAAATTAAGAACTCTTTTTCCTTATTCAGGTTAGTTCTTTAGAAGATCTGTGTTGGGATTGTTCTTTAAAAAAAGGTGTGATGTGCTGAATATTTGTAAGTACTGAGGGAGGGCATTTTTGTTCTGGTGTCCTCTGTGTGTCAGTCTTGGGAAAAGACTGGAAGGAAATATAGAACAAGAGGGGAAATGATGAGATTAGAGACATGAAAGTAGGGACAGGTATTCATTTTAAATAACGTGGAAGGAACTTGTGAAGATGAATAGTGAAGTGCCAAGTGGGTGAGTATGGATTTAAGAAAAATGTTCAGATATGAACACAAAGAGCCTGGCAAGACCAATATGCATTTGGTCATTTTGTATGTGAATTTCTACTGATCATAGGCTAGAGATCACATGTGAAGCTTTCTTTCACTTTATTCTCAGTTTTCTTATTGTATCAGAGAACAGTCAGAGCACTCTTCCTCAAATTCAAATAAAAAGACCTAGTATAGTGTTTGTATTCTCTACTCTTCTTTCAATATGTGGATGTTTACATACATCTGGAGATGAAATGTGACTTAACAGTTTGTAGCTGTGATGGTGACTTTGGTCATTGTAGGGCAGAGCTTGAGGCCATGTGAAAAAAGCACACATCTCACTGAATTTCTTGAATGCTTTAAATTCTTTTTTCTTTTTTCTCCTTAGTGAAAATGTGGGATGAGGTTTGAGAAGTCACCAAACCATGCTTATTTGAGTGCATTTGGGGAAGTGAGGCTTTTTTTCCTTCAGGTATCATCTGATACATATCATGTGGGTTTTGTTTGTTTTTTTTTTTTTTTTAACAAAACGTACTCTGACTTTGTGTGAGAATAAATCTATTTTCTAAAGTAAATGAAAAGATCTACACAAGTTGTCCTGGTTCCGGTGGGGATAGGGTTAATTTTTCCTGGTATTCCATGCCATGTGAGCCACGCCCACCCTGAGCTGCCGGGGGAGGGGACAGGAAGTTGCTGCTTAAAAGCGGGCTGGGGCGTCTCGGGTCCGGCCGGCCGGTCGGGAGCGGTGGGGAGCGGCGGTTCCGTAATCGCGTTTGTATATTCCCCTACCCGTGTTGTTGTTGTTGTTTGCCTGTTCCCTCTGCTGTTCTGTTAAACTGCCTTTGTCCCAAACCAAGAGTCTTGCCTTTTCTTACGATCCTTCCTCTATTAGGAAGGCACGTGCGAGCGGCACGTGGTTCTTTGTTGCCATCTGAGGCTAAACCACGACAGTCCTTTTTGGCGCCCAACGTGGGGCACGAAGGGTTGAGATAACGACAGAATCCAACTAGAACGTAGAAAAAACGGTTTTGGTTTTTTTTTCTTCTTGTATGCATTTATTTTATTAGGTAAATAGTCACTGGTCATCATGTTGCTTGGTCTGTTCTCATGGCTGTGTTACATAAATTCCTATATGGCTTATGTACTCCCTGCGATGCTGTTTACCATGTCTGGAAGAGGGATGAGGATTATCATTCTGCTGTCCTGTGCGATATCTGTTTATGATATGATAACATCACTGTTCAGACGGCTGTTTTGGGGTGTTTATGTGGTTTTGTTGTCCTGTCCGTACATTGGACACTGTCTCTCAGAATTTGTTAATAGTTTCCCCAGCCCTTTTGCCTCCCTTTTCTCCTTCGGGTCAGGTATGACAGCTTTTGAGAATCTTGAATATCCTTGGGATACTCAAACCAGCGTGTTCCTAGTGTTATGTCTCCTGAATACGTTCCAGGTCTTGTTTAGGGTTAAGCAACTATTTAAGACTACCACCCGGAGATCTGCTCCGAGGCTGGATAGTCAGGGGTGGCATGGCATGTGGGAGAGCATGGGCAGGTACCTAGAGAACTACTCACCTCCAATGGTCTGGGACTTCACCCCTGAACAATTACAGGACCCTGATAAAGTGGTAGAATATTTGAAGGGAAAATGCTGTGGCTATTCTAGAGAGGCACAACTCACCGCGCTGTGCTGGGCCCTGGCCAGTATCTACCAGGCACTGCTCAGAATTATGCAGCACCCTCAAGGGGAAGAGATGGAAACCAGACTGGCGGCCCCTGCGGCGGCCCCTGCGGCGGCCCCTGCGGCGGCCCCTGCGGCCCCTGCGGCGGCCCCTGCGGCCCCTGCAGCCCCTGCGGCGGCCCCTGCGGCCACTGCAGCCCCTGCGGCGGCCCCTGCGGCTACTGCAGCCCCTGCGGCGGACACTGCGGCTACTGCAACCCCTGCGGCGGACACTGCGGCTACTGCAACCCCTGCGGCGGACACTGCGGCTACTGCAACCCCTGCGGCAGACACTGCGGCTACTGCAACCCCTGCAGCAGACAATGCGGCTACTGCAACCCCCGTGGTAGCCACTGCCACTGAACCAGGAAACCAACCCGTGCCGGTATCAGTTGCCCCCATACAGAAGAAGAAGTACACAAAGAAATCAGTTCGCTTAGTAAGAGATGATGATGAACCAGGGCCATCACGAGAGCAGGAGGAAGAGGCAGAACCAGAGATAATTACTCGATCCCTATCCTTGAGTGAGCTGCGGGATATGCGAAAAGATTTCAGCCGACTTTCAGGCGAGCACATTGTCACCTGGCTGCTCCGGTGCTGGGATAATGGGGCCAGTAGCCTGGAATTAGAGGGTAGGGAGGCCAGGCAGCTGGGATCCCTGTCTAGGGAAGGCGGCATTGACAAGGCGATTGGGAAAAAGACCCAAGCCCTCAGCCTCTGGAAACGACTCCTGTCAGGCGTGAGGGAGAGGTACCCCTTCAGTGAGGATGTTGTATGTCAGCCAAGCAAGTGGACTACCATGGAAAGAGGTATCCAGTACCTGAGAGAATTAGCCGTGCGGGAGATGATTTATTATGACTTGGACAATGCCGACTTACCCACAGACCCTGATGAGGTGCGATGCACAAGGCCCATGTGGCGGAAGTTTGTACGGAGCGCACCATCGTCATATGCCAACTCCCTGGCAGTAATGGAATGGAAAGGTGAAGAGGGACCAACAGTGGATGAGGTAGCTGGCCGGCTCCGGCGATATGAAGAAAGTCTCTCTTCCCCCCTTGTCTCAGCTGTGGAGAAATTGTCGCGGAAGGTCCAGCAACTTGAAGAGAATATGTTCTATTCCCCACCTGCACGGGCCAGCATCTCAGCTATTAGAAGCAGGCATTTCCCCACTCAAGAGAGAGAGTACAGAGGGTACACACCACGAGGCACCCTGTGGTTCTACCTGCAGGACCACGGAGAGGACATGAGGAAGTGGGATGGACGACCTACTTCGATCCTGCGGACACGGGTACAGGAGTTGCAAGGAAGGACAACCACAAAAGGGGATCCCTCCAGGAAAAGTGCCGCCCCAGTTTCCAGTGGGCCGTTCCCCAGACAAAGCAGAAGGCCTGATCTTGCTTCTGATCCTCTTGAAGGAACTTCCAAGTCATTTCTGCAAGAAGTGAGTAATGGATACTATGACGAGTATTAGGGGGGCCCTGCCTCCGGCCAGGTGGAGGAGAGGGACAACCGGGTTTATTGGACGGTGTGGATTCGATGGCCTGGCACATCAGACCCACAGGAGTATAAGGCTCTAGTGGACATGGGTGCGCAGTGTACTTTAATACCATCAAGCTATAGAGGGGCAGAACCCATTTGTATTTCTGGGGTGACAGGGGGATCCCAAGAGTTGACTGTACTGGAGGCAGAAGTGAGCCTAACTGGGAATGAGTGGCAAAAGCATCCCATTGTGACTGGCCCAGAGGCTCCATGCATCCTTGGTATAGATTACCTCAGGAGAGGGTATTTTAAGGACCCAAAAGGGTACCGCTGGGCCTTTGGCATAGCTGCTTTGGAGACAGAGGAAGTTAAACAGTTGTCTGCCTTGCCTGGTCTCTCGGAGGATTCTTCTGTTGTGGGGTTATTGAGGGTCAAAGAACAACAGGTGCCGATTGCTACCACAACGGTGCATCGGCGACAGTATCGCACTAACCGAGACTCTCTGATTCCCATCCATGAGCTGATTCGTCAACTAGAGGTTCAAGGAGTGATCAGCAAGACTCACTCCCCCTTTAACAGTCCCATATGGCCGGTGCGAAAATCTAATGGAGAGTGGAGGCTAACTGTAGACTATCGTGGTCTGAATGAAGTCACGCCACCGCTGAGTGCTGCCGTGCCGGACATGCTAGAACTGCAGTACGAACTGGAGTCCAAGGCAGCCAAATGGTATGCCACGATTGATATAGCGAATGCATTCTTCTCAATCCCTTTGGCAGCAGAGTGCAGGCCACAGTTTGCTTTCACTTGGAGGGGCGTCCAATACACCTGGAATCGACTGCCCCAGGGGTGGAAACACAGTCCCACCATTTGCCATGGACTGATCCAGACTGCACTGGAACAGGGTGAAGCTCCAGAACATCTGCAGTACATTGATGACATCATTGTATGGGGAAACACAGCAGAAGAAGTTTTTGAGAAAGGGAGTAAAATAGTCCAAATCCTTCTGAACGCTGGTTTTGCTATAAAGCGAAGTAAGGTCAAGGGACCTGCGCAGGAGATCCAGTTTTTAGGAATAAAATGGCAAGATGGACGCCGTCAGATTCCAATGGATGTGATCAACAAAATAGCAGCTATGTCTCCACCAACTAGTAAAAAGGAAACACAGGCTTTCTTAGGTATTGTGGGTTTTTGGAGAATGCATATCCCAGATTACAGTCAAATTGTAAGCCCTCTGTATCAAGTAACCCGGAAGAAGAATGATTTTAAATGGGGTCCTGAGCAACGACAAGCTTTTGAACAAATCAAACAGGAAATAGTCCATGCAGTGGCCCTGGGGCCAGTCCGGGCAGGACAAGATGTTAAAAATGTGCTCTATACCGCAGCCGGGGAGAACGGCCCTACCTGGAGCCTCTGGCAGAAAGCACCAGGGGAGACTCGAGGTCGACCCCTAGGGTTTTGGAGTCGTGGATATAGAGGATCCGAAGCCCGCTACACTCCAACAGAAAAAGAGATATTGGCAGCATATGAAGGGGTTCGAGCTGCTTCGGAAGTAGTTGGTACAGAAGCACAGCTCCTCTTAGCACCTCGACTGCCGGTGCTGGGTTGGATGTTCAAAGAAAGGGTCCCCACCACACATCATGCAACCGATGCTACATGGAGTAAGTGGATTGCACTGATCACGCAGCGAACTCGAATGGGAAACCCCAGTCGCCCAGGAATTCTGGAAGTGATCATGGACTGGCCAGAAGGCAAGGATTTCGGAATGTCACCAGAGGAGGAGGTGACGCGTGCAGAAGAGGCCCCACCATATAATAAACTGCCAGAAAATGAGAAGAAATATGCCCTGTTCACTGATGGGTCCTGCCGTATTGTGGGAAAGCATCGAAAGTGGAAGGCTGCTGTGTGGAGTCCTACACGACGGGTTGCAGAAGCCAGTGAGGGACAGGGTGAATCGAGCCAGTTTGCAGAGGTGAAGGCTATTCAGCTGGCTTTGGACATTGCTGAGCGAGAAAAATGGCCAGTACTTTATCTCTACACTGACTCATGGATGGTGGCAAATGCTCTGTGGGGGTGGTTACAGCAGTGGAAGCAGGGCAATTGGCAGCGCAGAGGCAAACCCATCTGGGCTGCTGACCTATGGCAAGATATTGCTGCCCGGATAGAGAATCTGGTTGTGAAAGTACGCCATGTAGACGCCCACGTACCGAAGAATCGGGCCACGGAGGAACATCAGAACAACCAGCAGGTGGATCGGGCCGCCAGGATTGAAGTGGCTCAGGTGGATCTGGACTGGCAACGTAAGGGTGAACTATTCATAGCTCGGTGGGCCCATGACTCCTCAGGCCATCAAGGGAGAGATGCAACATATAGATGGGCTCGTGACCGAGGGGTGGACTTGACCATGGACGCTATTGCACAAGTCATCCATGAATGTGAGACATGCGCTGCGATCAAACAAGCCAAGCGTTTGAAGCCTCTTTGGTATGGAGGGCGATGGCTGAAATACAAATATGGGGAGGCCTGGCAGATTGATTATATCACACTGCCACAAACCCGTCAAGGCAAGCGCTATGTGCTCACAATGGTGGAAGCAACCACTGGATGGCTGGAAACATACCCTGTGCCCCATGCCACTGCCCGGAACACTATCCTGGGCCTTGAAAAGCAAGTCCTGTGGCGACATGGTACCCCAGAGAGAATTGAGTCGGACAACGGGACTCATTTCCGAAACAGCCTCATAGACACCTGGGCCAAAGAGCATGGTATCGAGTGGGTGTATCACATCCCCTATCACGCACCAGCCTCTGGGAAGATAGAACGATACAATGGACTGTTAAAAACTACACTGAGAGCAATGGGTGGTGGGACTTTCAAACACTGGGATACACATTTAGCAAAAGCTACCTGGCTAGTTAACACCAGGGGATCTAACAATCGGGCTGGCCCTGCCCAATCAAAACTTCCACGTACTGTAGAAGGGGATAAAGTCCCCGTAGTGCACATGAAGAATATGCTAGGGAAGACAGTCTGGGTTACTCCTGCCTCAGGCAAAGGCAAACCCATCTGTGGGATTGCTTTTGCCCAAGGACCTGGGTGCACTTGGTGGGTGATGCGGCAGGATGGGGAAGTCCGATGTGTACCTTATGGGGATCTGATTTTGGGCGAGAATAGCCAATGAATCAGATTGTGTGCTGTTAATTGCTAAGTAACACTGTCATTGTATGTCCTCATTGCTATAATTACTATCAGTTGTACTACAAGTAAGGCACAGGGATGATGGGATAAGAACTGATCTCAACAGCTGGCGCCCAGCAGTTTCCTCAAGATCTACATCTTCAGCCCACGGACCGCGTGCATGAGCCACACCAGGTGCACCAGTCACAAGCTCCGAAAAATACAGCATGCAACAGACCAGCACCACCCAGCATCTCACCTGCCCTGAGAGACTGTTCTAACAGATGGAGCCCAAAGCCGTGGATTAAAAGAACTCAACGGACACTTTGGAGGGATGACCCATAAACTAAGGGCATTATATGTGTGTATATATATATATATATATAACAGGGGAAAGTGGTGGCAATTCATTGGAACCTGCTGGGCATGGCATAGATGGTATGGAATAAGGGGTGGATAATGTCCTGGTTCCGGTGGGGATAGGGTTAATTTTTCCTGGTATTCCATGCCATGTGAGCCACGCCCACCCTGAGCTGCCGGGGGAGGGGACAGGAAGTTGCTGCTTAAAAGCGGGCTGGGGCGTCTCGGGTCCGGCCGGTCGGGAGCGGTGGGGAGCGGCGGTTCCGTAATCGCGTTTGTATATTCCCCTACCCGTGTTGTTGTTGTTGTTTGCCTGTTCCCTCTGCTGTTCTGTTAAACTGCCTTTGTCCCAAACCAAGAGTCTTGCCTTTTCTTACGATCCTTCCTCTATTAGGAAGGCACGTGCGAGCGGCACGTGGTTCTTTGTTGCCATCTGAGGCTAAACCACGACACAAGTATAAGCTGTTTCATGAAGCTGAGGACCTGCAGTGCTTTCTCATGTTCCTCTTTTAGGTTAACTTAGTAGAAAATATAAATCTTTCTTGTTTTTGCTGTTCCCCATAATATGTCACTTACATTTAGAGGACCCTTTACATCCCACTGTAAGGATTATATACATGTCTAGATGACCTGTGTTAGATCATAGAGTTGCTGAGTTTGGAAGGGACCTTTAAGATCATCAAGTCCAACCTTTAACCTACCCTGACAAAAGCCACTTCTAAACCATGTCCCTCAGTGCCCCATCTACCCTTTTTTTAAACACCTCCAGGGATGGTGAATCCACCACCTCCCTGGGCAGCCTATTCCAATGTTTAATAACCCTTTCAGTGAAAAAATGTCTCCTAATATCTAATCTAAACCTCCCCTGACATAACTTGAACCCATTTCCTCTCGTCCTATCACTTGTCACCAGGGAGAAGAGGTCAGCCCCCATCTCTCTACAGCCTCCTTTCAGGTAGTTGTAGAGGGTGATAAGGTCTCCCCTCAGCCTCCTCTTCTCCAGGCTAAACAACCCCAGCTCCCTCAGTCGTTCTTCATAAGGTTTGTCCTCCAGACCCCTCACCAGCTTTGTAGCCCTTCTCTGGACACGCTCCAGCACCTCAATGTCCCTCTTGTAGCGAGGGGCCCAAAACTGAACACAGTACTCGAGGTGGGGCCTCACCAGTGCCAAGTACAGGGGGATGATCACTTCCCTAGTCCGGCTCACCACACTATTCCTGATACAGGCTAGGATGCTGTTGGCCTTCTTGGCCACCTGGGCACACTGCTGGCTCATATTCAGCCGGCTGTCAACCAACACCCCCAGGTCCTTTTCTGCCGGGCTGCTTTCGAGCCACTCTGCCCCAATCCTGTAGTGCTGCAAGGGGTTGTTGTGACCCAAGTGCAGGACCCGGCACTTGGCCTTGTTGAACCTCATACCATTGGTCTCAGCCCATTGGTCCAGCCTGTCCAGATCCCTCTGCAGAGCCAACCTACCCTCAAGCAGATCAACACGCCCGCCCAGCTTAGTGTCATCTGCGAACTTACTGAGGGTGCATTCAATCCCTTCACCCAGATCATTGATAAAGATATTAAAGAGAACCAGCCCCAGCACCGAGCCCTGGGGGACACCACTTGTGACCGGACACCAACTGGATTTAACTCCATTTACCACCACTCTCTGGGCATGGCCATCCAGCCAGTTTTGTACCCAGAGAAGAGTACACCTGTCCAGGCCATGAGCAGCCAGTTTCTCCAGGAGAATGCTGTGGGAAACAGTGTCAAAAGCTTTGTAAAAATCCAAGTAGATAACATCCACAGCTTTTCCCCCATCCACTAAGTGGGTCACCTTATCATAGAAGGATATTAGGTTTGATAGGCATGACCTGCCCTTCACAAACCCATGCTGACTGGGCCTGATCACCCTGTTCTCCTGCATGTGCCGTGTAATGGCACTGAGGAGGATCTGTTCCATGACCTTCCCAGGCACCGAGGTCAGACTGACTGGCCTGTAGTTCCCCGGATCCTCCTCCAGGCCCTTCTTGTGGATGGGTGTCACATTTGCTAACCTCCAGTCAGCTGGGACCTCCCCGGTTGTCCAGGACTACTCATAAATGATGCAAAGTGGCCTGGCGAGCACTTCCGCCAGCTCTTTCAATACCCTTGGGTGGATCCCATCCGGCCCCATAGATTTGTGCACCTCCAGGTGCTGAAGCAGGTCCCTCACCATTTCCCTTTGGATTACGGCGGCTTCATTCTGCTCCCCATCCCTGTCTTCTAGCTCAGGGGTCTGGGTACTCAGGGAACAACTGGTCCTACTGGTGAAGACTCAGGCAAAGACTTCATTAAGTACCTCAGCCTTTTCCTCGTCCTTGGTTACTAAATGATGATAGCCTCCCAATATGTGTATTTTGTAGGGGCACAGGAGCCAGCTGCTGTTGCAGCAGTTAATATGTTCACAGGGCCTGTGGTGAGTTTCATGCATGCAAAAAGTGAAGTTCCACAAGCTACTGAGGGCAAAACGTGTGTTCAAATCCCAGCTAATAGAGAAAAACAACTTTTTTTTCCCAAAGCTTTTTAAAACAACTCTATTAACTTACACAAGCTGTTAGTAAAAATGAAATGGCCCATGTAGGTTTAAAACATAGTCTAAATCCTGTGAGTTTTAAAAACAATCATAAAATCATTTAGGTTGGAAAAGACCTTTAAGGTCATCAAGTCCAACCATTAACTTAACACTGCTGAGTCCACCACTAAACCGTGTCCCTAAGAGCCACATTCTTACTGGAGAACTCACAGTGTCTGTTGCAGATGTTCTCTAATTCTTGAGAACAGGTAAAATGGTGATGTGACTGGTGGT
This sequence comes from Chroicocephalus ridibundus, assembly GCF_963924245.1. Lineage (NCBI taxonomy): Eukaryota > Metazoa > Chordata > Aves > Charadriiformes > Laridae > Chroicocephalus > Chroicocephalus ridibundus. The sequence continues at coordinate 34,846,389 of NC_086316.1, read as the reverse complement.
GGGTTGAAGCAGAGGTTCTAAACCCTGCTTAACACTGCAGAAGTTGAGCAGGCAGTGTTTTGTGCTCTAGCTGAACTGACACACGGTAGGATGAAAAAGATAACTGCGTTAACCAATGGGACCAAGCCAGCAAATTTTTTTGGGCAAACCCAATTATACTGGCGAAAGATTTGTATTGCTGATGTTTATTCTGTCAGCTAAAGTTCCTCTGAAGAGCTTTTGCCAGTAAAAGCTGTCTGTCTTTGCAGTATGATTCTGCCGGCAAATCTTTATACATAGACAAGTCCTTTGATGCAGCCCTGTGTCCAACTGGATAATCTTTGTTTTGTCTTGGAAAAAGTACATCAGTTAGGCTTGGAAATGGTCCATCTTTCCATAAAATCTGTAACTTTTTTGCCATGTGTGGCACAGGGCTCTTAATTTATTGCACATATTTGCTTATTTTAGTAGCTCCTTTCTAGATTTATTTGGAGTTAGAATTTTAAGAGTATATTTTAAGGAAATGTCAAGCATTATGTATAAACTCCCAAGAGCTCTTAATCTGTCAGCTTACAAGTTAATATTATCAAACTTTTTTTCCTTCTGTTTCTTTTTTCCTACTGTTATGCAAAATTTATGTGTGGATCCCTCAGGGACGAGGCACAATGCTTGACAAGTGAAAGCTTTGGCTTTCATTAAAGACTAGCGTGGTCACAGTGGGAGCCTGGGACACCAGTGCTAATCAAGTAGGGTCCCAACACAGTGGAGCCCTGCTCGGGAGTGAAGCTCAAGGGAAAGCATCGCAAGGTTGTATAATAAAAATCGTGTTGATTAACATATCATACATATGCAATGTCCTGTTTTGCTCATTAGTGAACTCACTGATGTAATGCGAATTACTGTTCCGAATTCTGAGATTTGCAGCTGGTTGTCATTGTTAGCGCTGGTGCAAAAGTGCAGACGGGGGATGAAGCGAACTATCCTGGGTTACTGAAACATCAAAATAAGATGTGCTTGGGACTCTACATACTTGGATGGAGGAGGCAAACTAGCCTGGTTTATCATGACAAAGTCTTCTTGCGCCCTATACCGCCCTTTTCATTTTTGTTAATATGCTTGTTTAGGGGAAGGGGTAAGGGGCTGTTGTTTTTTCTGCATTCTCCTTACTTTTTGCTGGTTGTAGAGGTAGTCTTCATCTCACTTTTCATGGACTACAGTATCTGTCAGTATCCTTATAATTTTTCTGTGTATCATCAGTGGAAGAGTTGTGTGATTCCTGTAAGGGTACGTGGAAGGAGAAGGCATAAGCTTGTATAAGTGTCTGGTCAGGGACCTTTTCAGTGCCAAGAGGGGATAGTAAGAAAAGGGGGAATAAATAGGAACATTCTGAGACAAACCTGACTGCAAAAAAGTAAGGGAGGCAGTAACAAGGACCAAACTCGGTCACTCACTAATTGATGAGGTTATGTGGAACATGAGAGTGTTTATTTCAGTGAGATTATTTGATCGAAGACATTGTCAAATAGGATCATAAGGAAAAGGGGGAAGCCATAAGCAAAATACACAGAGACACAAACCTGTCAGACAAACTTAATGGAGACAAAGGCAAGAAACAAACCTGGTCAGTCACACTAACTGATGGGCTATCAGGAAGCTGCACACAAACAAGGACTTCGTGACTGATAAGGGATGCAAACCTGAGGGTCCAGGATGTTGGAGAGGGTCAGTGGGACTATGCCAGCTGAGGAGGTGATGTGCAGGGGAAGGGAGTTGGGGAGGGGCAAAATGGCACCAGACAGAAAAGGGGAGAATCATGTGTAAACTGTGGCCAGTTTTTACACTTGCCTTGCCAAGCCCTGTGACTTAGCACTGCAGTCTGTCCTATTTTATGAGATCTTTTATTAACTACCTCGATGCATAATCTCATTCTGTATCCCATGTGTGTGAGTGCTGCAGGGAGTGAGAGAGACCAGCTTCAGTGGAGACTAGGCCAGCAACTGGAGTCTCTCTGGAGATGTTGGCACCAGCAATGGAAGTAAGTGGGAGTCTTGATGTCAGGAGGTGGCAGGGCTGTAGTTCCCTGGATTATCTTGTTGATTTCCTGCAGATTCTATATCCATAGTGACAGCTACTAGGAGGTGATGGGTGTGAGTTGACTGGGTGCCAGCTACTGGAGTCAGACCAGGGAAGTGGGCAGCCTTGGCATATGTCAGTTACTGGAGGAAGAGGGATCTAAGTACCAGCTGCTGGGGCAAGTGAGTGTCTCTGCTGCCAGCACCTGGAGAAAGAAGGGTGTCTGTCCCCAAAGCCAGGTACCAGGGTGATTGTGGGTCTCAGGAGTGGGACAGCAGGTCACAGCCCGTGTGCCTGTTGCTGGCTGCTGGTGGGGAACAAGTGTCTGTATCTTCCCCAAACCTGCTTGGCAAGTAGTGGGGCCCTTCTTCAAGTTTGGTCCCCCTTGGGACCAGACTCGGGGGTCAGCAGAATGAGTGCCCATGCTAGTATTTTGGGGAACCTGTAAGCGTGGGGTGCCTGTGGGATGAGTGAGTGAGTCCTGTGTATCTGCAGTGAGCACCAAACTGGACCAGCCAGCGAGTCAGGGACTCATGGAGTGGGTAAGGGGGCCCAGGATTGGGGCAGAGGTGCTCGGTGGGCAAAGGGGTACTTGGGATATCCACAAACATGCGTGTGCTTATGAACCTGGAGGGTGTCATGTATGTGCTACACTAGTGAACTCCTCTCTGTGACAGACCACGAGGAGGAGGGGACTTGTCTGCCTGTCCTTGTATTTCTGTGTGTCTTGTATGTGGGTGCTGTTGAAGTCCATGCCTTGTCTATGGCAGCGTATGTGACCAGCTGTGTCAATGCCCTGTGTGTGCTATGCATCTGGGATGCATGCTCAGTTTTACTACTGGTTGAACCTGAAAACTGGTTACTGCTGATGTATTTGCAAATGGGAAGACAGCAGATGTGACCCTCAGCCTAGAACAGACAGACCATCACCACCCCGCTCCCTGGGCACACTTGATTGGGCAGGAGGAATTCCTGGACCCGGAAGAGGTGACTGCTCCTCACGTAACATCCCTTAAGCTTCTTTTCCTTGCTGTTGAGAGAGGAGATTTTATTCTTTTATTGCTTTGGCATCTGATGTTTATACTCACAGTTTCCAGTATGCAGGGGATCAAGAGCTCTGTCACCATGGTGAAAAATCATGAGATGTGTTAGCATAGTGATGACTTGTCAATACACTGGAACAGCAAGTAATATAAATAACTAGGCTTGTTACTAATTTTTAACTACAAGTACTTTTCTTCATTGTACTTCCTTATTTCTTACACAGTTAATACATACGTGGACCAAACATAGGAAGGAAATACCAGTTTTGGAGTGGGCAGAAGAAACAAAATGCTCTTTGAAAGTGCATTTGAGGGGACTGATAATTTTGTTATTAATCAGACCGGTGGCTTACCTCTGGAAACAACATGATAGGCAGTGTTTCTGTAAAAGTTTTTTAACCAAAATTTGCTTGTAGATCTAGATAGCTGGCTTTTTTAAATAGTTGGCAGACCGCTGGCAAGGTGTGAGGAAAACAGATCTAAGAATTTCTCTCTGTAAAGGAATCTACTTTGCCTTTGGTTCATGGCAGCACATAGGGAAAGATGGTGTAATTAATGCTTCAGCTTTGTGGCCTATGTTGTCCTTCATTTGCTATCAGATTAAACCTGACTTTTTCACACATAAGGTAGGTAAGTAAGAACAGTCTTCTAGTAAGTACCCCAGTCACACACACAGAAGCCAATAGATAAAACGCTATTTCCTTGTTCATAATAATAAGTATTAGTTATTTTATTATCAATGTAAAAATTGAAAAGTAGAGAATGTTTTGATACAGTTTTCTGCTTCTCTTGTGGGCTTCAGTTCAAAATGTTGGAAGACTTTGTAGATTTCTAAAGCAAAGCTTTGAAAACTACAGTTCTTGTTTAATACTGCGAAGGTGTAATACCACTGTGCTAGCATTGATTTTTTCAAAGATCCTTTTTTTATCAGGTGGTGCATTTCTATCTCAGATTGGTTTTATACATCTGTTCCTTTGCATCTTCTAAATAAATGGTTTTATTACAAAGCTTGCTTCCTCAAAAAAATTCCACCTTTATTATTCACAGCTTTCTAATGGAGAAACATCTACGGGCATCATTGTATGCTTACTCTTCTCAGGGGTAATATAGGTAATTGATAAAAACAGTCCATTATGTCACTGTGTGTGTACCTACATAGCCTGTGCCGTGTTTCAGGGCTTGAGGTAGTGAAAGCTGAAAGTTTGAGGTAGTCGATTACTGTGGTGATTGTGGCTGTGAAAATATATGAGCAGGTAATTACTGTTACACTTTATTGCATTGGTTACAGGATATTACTGAGCTAACAGTCTGCAAAAACCTTCTGTGTGAACTGCTTCTGAGTGATATTTTAGGTAAGACTTTGAGAACAGAGTATTACATGTTTACTGAAATGCAGATACAGGATATTCGTTGTGTTTACTTTATCTCTACATTTTATCATTGCTTTTTAAAAAGAGTTAAAAACAATCAGCGTGTTTTGGTTTTTGGTAGCTTAAAAGATTCTTGGAAATCCTAGACAAATACAGAAAATCCTCATCGTCTGTGAGCTAAATTTCATGCAGAGGACTTTCACAAGACGATTAATGTGCAATAATTCTGTGGAAATACACTGCTGATCTTGCAGTGGAAATAAAACATGTTGGAAGCAAGACTCCAGTATTCTTTGCAGCTTGATTTGTGCCCCCACTTCTCTGATACACAGACTACAGTAAAGACCAGAGCTCTGTCTCTAATACCCGTCCTGCATTAGTTTATAATTTTATGTTCACTTTTGTCATTGGTCAGTAAGCATGTCTCTATTACAGTACGTAAAGGTTGAGTTCTGTGTACCTTTTCTTCAGTGGGAATAACCACTTCTCTCTTCCCCCTTGTTCTGGGTTGAGCAACCCAGGACTAATTTCTCTTCTAATGCTGGGGAAAACTGCACTTTTTAGAAGACTGTAGTGTCTGAATTCGTGAAAGTATTTACTTTATAGCCGGCTAGACTATGTGGGATTCAAGGTCTCGGTGTTTTCCAGCCTTGCCAGGTGCAGGGATGAGGAGGAGCAAGGCGTGGGCATTTGACCCAGCCTAGCCAACAGGATTATTTCATACCATGGATGTCACATTCGATATAAATTAGAAAGTTTGCTGTGTAGTTTCTCTCTCCCTTGATGGTGGCAGTCCGGAGGAACTTCTTGCCCCAGATGCCGGAGCCTTGAGCCCTTCCCTTCCTTCTGAAGCCGCAGCACTCGCAGTGTCCGACATTTGCTCTCCACTGCTGGGAGCGCACAGCTTCCTGCTAACAGAATTGGCTGAGTATAATTCTTGTATATCTTATATTAGTATCGGGATTAATACTGTTTTCATTAGTATCTTTCTTAATTATTTACTCTTATCCTATTAAGTCTATTTATATTTCAACCCTCATGTTCCCTTGCTTTCCCTGATCCCCCTTTCTGGCTGGGTAGGGGTCATCAGGTGATAGAATGATCATCTAAATGACAATAAATTGTTATGGGTTTTCTCAACGATAACACACCTTTATTAGACATGAACGTGGTATCAGGTTATCATGTAAAAGAAAATACCAGAATAGATTTATTATTTTTTTTAGACACTGGCCGATTTTCACTGGAGCTAGCTGATGGGCTTATAAAGTTTTGCAAGGGACAGACAGGTGAAGAGATGTCATCTTTCATATTTCTTCATTGTTGAAGGTATTGACAGAGTAGGTGAATGGTTAGACATTGCAAAAAAAAACATTACTCAGGAAATGCTGTGGCGCAGAGACACCTAGTGACAAAGAATCTCAACTACACTGCTCTCAGAAGAGCCACAGGTTAGTTAAATACAGCTCTGCGCTGAACTGGCTTGTCTACCTTGTAATGCTACACCTGAGTTAAACTTCTTCCTGTGCTGCTTGCTGGAGGTGAGATGGAAGAAGACAGTAATGCTTGGAAGACCATCTGGGCCTCGATGACTCTATCCAGTCACATAGGTGACTTTCTTTTTCATGGTTCTAGGATCATGGGGCGCAGCTCTTCCAGAACATACTAGACCTGAGGTGTATAATGTACTGAAATGAGCTTAGTCCTGGACACAACTTACTGTTCAGCCCAAGAACTTACTAGTACTGTAGGTATGATCAGAGTATTAGAAATGTTGGGATGTGAATCAGATCACTGTTGTTGGAGCGTATAGATCCTTTGCAGGTAGGGTATGCAAAATGCTCAGTTTACTAGCCCATTAGATGCCTATAGTTAAATTTGAAAATGCTTATAAACTTTCACATTTACCAGTTCGTATCATGGGAAGAATCATTGCCTTCTCAGTATGCATTCATGAAGAGGAAACATGCAGCTGCAGATTTCCAGTCAGCCTGGTAGGGTTATATAGGGTATACCCATCAGATTGTGCTTATTGTGTAAAACCTTCTAATGAAAATGCTACGCTTGAAAATACTCTTAAAGTATTAGTTTACTTTTATAATACAGATCTTCATGGGCTGCGGGTTGGATGTAGTTTATTCCCTAAATTTGAGACTGAGGGTGTGGAATAATTTCTTGTACTTCCCAGGACCATTAAGTGGGAATATGCAGAGGGTTGGAGAGGAGAGTGATTTTCAGATATTGGCAGCAACTCTTTTGGTAATAATTCCCTTCTGTAGTGGTTGATCATCTATGTGTGTGTGCAACCTTTGTAATTTGTCTGGAAAAGGAGAATGGAGAAGAAAAACCTCAAAGGATGTTGTCTTGGTGAAAATATCTGTTTTTTCCCAAATGAAGTGGAACAGCATTTAGATAAAACACAAAAAATTATTACAAGAAACATATAGAAGTATAACAAACAATTTTTTTTTAGTATGTTTTCTTTAAAGGATATTTTACAAATGGGCGTATTCTTTAATCACCTTATTACCATAACACTGAGAGCTTATAGAGTACAGAAATGAGAATGAGTAGTGCTTTTACCTTATTAATAATAATAAGGTAGTGCTTTTACCGTATTATTTAAAAGCTAGATACAATGTTCTTGATAGCTGCCAGACATTCTATTCTTGCTGCCTGCTTGGCAGGAGAAAAATACATAGCATAATGGTTGTAAAAAGCAGTAGTCCCAGAGAATGCTTTAAATATTAGCAATATGCAACTTGCACTCAAGGCATTTCTCAGGTATATTTTCCAGTTTTTTACTGTTGAGCTCCTGAGGACAGGCAGCCTTCTGTAAGAGTCATCCTTTACTTGGACATCTACTGTCATGAACCCTCAGGTGCATACCTGTCTTTTGATCTATTTTTCTCTATAAAATCCAAGTGGAGTTGGTTAAGGAGTTCAAAAGAGATTAAGCAACAAGCAGATACATGCATCAGCTTGTTTCCCTAAGGAAATGTCCTGGTTTGAGGTAAAACAGAAACAATTTTCTGATTTGTAATTTTACTTTTTAGCTGGGCCTCTTCTAACTGACTAAAGTCTGAAATTAACAGCATATTGTTCAGAAACTGTTCCCTCTCAGAGTGGTAAGACCTGATTATACCAAGGAACGGTATGCACAGAGGCTCTTGCTTAGACTTATTGCTATAACAACCAAGGTCAGCTAACTTCGCTGTTTGCCCCGTTAGAGGGTGGGAAGGGGAGAAGCGTAGAGGGGTCCCACCTGCAGGGAGGAGCAGACGGGACAGGTGACCCAAAACTGACCAGCAGGGTATTCCATCCCAATGCATCACGCTCAGTATAAAAGCTGAGGGATCAAAGGGGCAAGGTGGCTGTGGCTTGCTCTTTCTTCAAGGGCCGACGTCTGAGGAGGACCCTGTCTGTTCATCTGCCTTTGATCCCAATCTTAGCATTCCTGACTCTAGTTCCAGAATTCAGCTCCTGTCCATTGCTGACTCCAGTCTGGGACTTTCCCTGTGTCTGCTGGCGATGCAGTCGTCATCCTGGGAGCTGGATAGTGTTTTGTATATATTGTATACTTTTTTTCTTTAATTTTTATTATTCTATTATTATTTACTATTTTCTTATTTGTTATTATTTTCATTAAAGTAGTTTAGTTCTTTTTCTAAACTCCTAAATCTCCTTATATCTTCCTTTCCTCGCTGAGGAGAGGGGGGGGGAGGGCCATCTGTCATTCTGATTGGCCAATCTGGCCAAAACCACGACAGGAAATTATCAGATGTAGAATTAAAAATAGACACCCCCACTTGTTTTATATTTATGTGTTTGGTGGATTTTTGGTGCTTTTTGTTGTTGGTGGTTTTGAGATGTTGGTGACTGCTTGAGATAAGGTATAGTAGGGTAAAACTGCAATTTGTGTCAAAGTATTTCACTGAAAAGGGGTGAAATTTAGTTTAAAAGGCCATAAGTCAAAAGAGAGGAAAAATACCTTTTTTTTCTCTTAGACACCTGGACAAAATTTTAGGTGTTAAAAAACAGTGTGCTTGTGCTGGAAAAAACACTGGAGGACAAGCTATATGTCAGTGGTAAGCTACCAAGAAGCAACTGATAGTGTTCAGAAAATGAAAAGGCCCCTATAAAGTGAAGAACCAGAAGAGGTCCGTAGTCTAGCCTACAAGTAAATCTGAAATAAGATCTCTAACAAATCTGTGGGTTACCAGGCTCTGAGAGGGGCAGTTTAGGAATTGCCCTTGAAGCAAGGGCAAGCAAGCAAAAGCTCTTGAAGACAAGTTCAGTTTTCTCTGCATCAGCCATCTGCAATTAAATGTGAATTTGGGGTCATTTCACTTAATTGAAATAACGCTGTGGTGGACTGAAAAGGAAGTGGTGGAGCAAGTGGACAAGCTGGAGAGCAGCAAAACACGAGGATTTGGCTTGCACCACGAGTGTTCTGTCAGAGAAGTCTGTGTGCTGTTTGGACTGAAGGATTGATCCAGTGTAGTAGTTCATACATTGCTTTTAGGTTTTGTGTGTTCAGCTGTATTTTTCTACATTTAAAGTTGTTATGCTTGTTAACAGCAGAATGTGTTACAATTTTGACAGAACAGTGGGATGAAGGGGAGGGACATTTATTGCATTTGCTGCTGGATTCAGAGACATCCATGGGAACTTTTGAGGAGAATAACATCTCTATTTAATGGTTCAGTAGCATGGACACACAGTGAAAAGGAGAGGTAGTCACTTGTGTTTGGAACCAACTGGGAGAACATTATTTGGAGGTAAATGGCCTTCATATTACTAGCACTGAAAATTTCAGACACTATTTAGTCCCTGCAGAATTTTAGTGAAGCACACAGACTTAACCAAAGATGGGTGATTAGGTTTTTTTTTACAGTTTATGTGTAAGTACTTTTCAATGACCATCATTATACTAATAAGTAGAAGCACCTCTGTGCTGAGCTGGCAGAATTAAAATAGGCTGCAGTACAGAGCAAATGTCTGATTAGCTATGTAAGTACAGACTTGAGAGGAAAGGGTCGCAATACAGAGCACAAGCTACGTATGACATCTGCTAACTGACATGTACTGGATTCCATTGTTGTGAAGACTGTGCTTATACATCTTTTTATGCTTCTGTAGCCTATAAATGCCAGCACAGGAGGGAAGTATTTCCTTCATGTTGTTCTCTTTTCTGGTATACTTTGATTTTACATGGGTGTTAGAATTTTTATCCTTTAATGTTGCTAAAATTTAGTAATCTTAATAGGGAGCCATCACAAATTGTGTTATAAAGATAATAAAGAGGCAACAGCTTGCAGATGTTTAATTTCATGGTGTTTTAGTGCAGTCTTCAATAAGTCACCCCTAATGCTACCTGCAGTACTGAAGTATGGATTGTAATTCACTCATCTGGAGGTCAGTTTTGGTTTTGTCTTGTTTTTTGCACTGGCATAGAGTGAAGACAGTCCTAGTCCCAAGCGGCAACGCCTTTCCCATTCAGTCTTTGACTATACAGCAGCATCACCAGCCCCATCACCACCAATGCGACCATGGGAGATGACATCAAACAGGCAGCCTTCTTTGGCTCGGACCAACCAACACCACTTCTCAGGGGAACGATGCAACACACCTGCACGAAACAGGAGGAGGTAAGCAAGCTATGTAGACTGAGAAATAATTTCTTACTCTTCATGATTTCAGCTCAAGGGAGATGTATTTCAGGCAGCACTGACTAGATCATACATGGTAAATGTGTTAACGTTTTCTTTTAGCTTTAAGTTATTACAGTTGTAACGGAAAAGTTACTGGAAGTAATTCAGGTTGATGCATCATCCCATCATTTGTGTGAATAGTCAACTTGGGGAAAGGAGAGTTCATTAACATTTTAAATTATGGGGCTGATTCTTTTTCATTCTGCACTGGAGCAGTAAGCATTTAGAAGAATGTGAGGAAAAATCTTTCTCTTCGGGGTACTTTTAAAGACATTAAGAGTTATTGATTTAGTACTATAATTTTCACTGCAGTCACAATTATTTTCGTACATAAAAACAATCTAAAGATTAGGGGTACTGACTGGGGACAGTGAAGAAGTTAACATAGTTTCAAATGGTTGCTGAGGTGAGTGATTCACAGGTAACAGGAGTTAGATTTTCATGTTGGTTTTAGCTTGTGGCTCATTAACCTCTCAAAGCAGAGATTTTGGAAGAAGTTAAAATGGTCATGGAAGAGTAGAGATTTGTATGGCCAGGTTGGAGATTTGAATGGCCAGGTTGAACTGGTGCCTAGGTGGGTGATAGTATAGGAAAGCATAAAACCACAGACTACTTTACTATTCTAGTTAAACTAATTATCCAAAACAGAAGCTTTCATTGCCTCACATCTCCCTCCAGTCATCTAATGCAAGTTAAAACACAATGTCTGTCTGTTTGCTTCTGAGAAATTAGTGTTGTACTTGATTTGTACTAAAATTGAAGTGTCTGTGTTTTTTCATGAATGTAAAATATTCGATTTAAGAAATATATAACTGGTTTTCTTCTAATCCCACAAATCTAATTTTTCAGCCAGTATCAGTCAGGTAGTTGTGAGGCAAGAGACTTTAAAACGTGCTAGTTTGTATCTTTACTTCAAGTCTGTGAATCTGAAAGCTGGCATTAAAAATACACAGCTGTCAAAACAGCTTGTCAAACTTAAGAAAGAGCTTGAATTGTGAACTTGCAGGATTATTGAGATGACAGAAGACTAGGCCTTTTGTACAGTTTGGTACAGGGATGCTCTACAGGGGCATTTAGTCCACAAAATGGTTTTTACCTTAAAATGGTTTGAACTGAGATGCCTAGAATGTCCTGCATTTGGCCATTTTTGTTTGGTGTCCAGCCAGCCTACACAGATTTCTTTGCAGTCTTCATTAACATCTTCTCCAGAGTAAGTAGCGTGCTTAACAAGCTGAATCTAGACAGTTTGGATATACTGTGGGATGAAGGAGAAGAGTGGAAAGTGTAGGAGATGAACATGCATGGAACAAGTGTCTGACACTTAAATGCAGTCAGGTGTTACCAAGGTAGCAGCTTGCGGCTTGCAAGTAAACTGTGCTGCAAATGGAGAGACACCTCGGTGCAGATCCATCTTCACAGTCTGACAAGAGTTGTTAGGTTGGTTGCAGCATTGTGGACACAAAGCATTACTCTTTCTAGGGCCAGCTCACCTGCTCTTGGGTAATAATACCTGCTTTTGCTCTAATCAGAGACATTTAAATGTGTCAGCGCTTTGTTTCCATGCACTTGTCAGGGCATTTGTTAGCTTGGGTGCGTTGTTGCATTTGAGCTGCCTCTAGGTCCGTTCCAGAATAGTACTACACCCAGTCTCCTCTCCTAGGACAGGATCATTAGGGAGAACAACACATACATGTTTTATTTTACAGGAGTCTTTTTGAGTCTTAGAATGCTTTGGAGCTACATCAGAACTAATAACCACTGTCATGTATGAAAGCTTGATTCCTTAAGATCATTGTGAGTGCATCTGTTATTAATGCTTTAGATGAGGTTATGCATGTGCTTTTGAAGCAAATTTCCTGTTTTCCCTGCATTGTTTTATTTCTTCGCATCTCAGAGGGGTCTCAGAGTTAATGAAGTTTTCAGATGAAGGTAAGATGAAACGTGCATTCCAGGTCCAAATGGTCATTCAGCTCAAGGGAACAGATTAGGGCAAGTGCAAACAAAACCTCTGAAGTCTGGGTAGCGTAGACATCATTCTTACCCAACATCAATAGCATTAACTGTTTTGTACTACCAGTTCACTCCTGTTGGTGAGCACAGGCTGTGCTGGTGTTTTGTTGGCCATTTTTTCCATTATCTAAGTTACTATTTAGACCTTATCTCTTCTTATCAGGGATTTTGTACAAGGCCTAGGACAACAGTGCCCTAGTTCATTGTATTTTTTTCAGATTCATTGTAAGCAAATAAATACTACTTTTAGAAAGGTAGCCTTCTGGTGTGAATTTGCAGAAAGATGTTATTTTTGTCCAGCTACTTTGAGTACAGATAAATTGTGAATGTAAAAGCATAATGCATGCCTATATGAAACACAAAGCCATTGCAATTTGTCTTTACCAGTCATTGTGAAGTGAGGAGAACTGTACCATTGCTGTGCCTCACCTTTCAATCTGTGCTTCCTTTCCTCCTTGTCTGGAATGTAATTCTGAACCATAACAGGATTTTAGAATGTGTTACTGCAAAGAAATCACCCTTGTTAGAAGGTACTTTGATCTTCAAATACTAACTCTGCAGTTATAGATACCTTTCAATGGCTCTTCCTACCTGAGGGTAGGAATTCCTGCCATTTTTTCACCACTTTGTTGTCTCTTTGTTTTAACTTTGTATTTACCATGTTAATACTGTGCATGTAGAACCAGAGGAGTTGGTGGATATTTTTTTAAAAGACTTTGAGCACAAGTTTGTTACTGATGTTAAATAATAGTTTAGACCCATGTCTTGACAATTCTTCTGAAGACAATTCCAGTAATTCAAGAAGCATGTAGAGCTGTGTATCCGGGTGCTCTGAATTTTATAACTCTGCATAGGAAAAAATCCAGTTTTGATCTTTCAAGAGAATGATACTCCATGCATTTTAAAAAACACTCCAGAAGTTTTGCTGGCTCTGTTTTCTCTTAGTTCTTAGTTCATAGAAAAGTAAAGACAGACCTTCTAAAAAAGACAGGGGTAAGAGCAGTTTTATGAGAAGCTACCTTGTTTAAGTGCTGGTGGCAGGCAGAGAATTTCTGTTCTTCTTCCAAAGCGTTGGAGCAGTCTTTTGTAACTTTCTTTTGTTCCTGCTGCTTTTCCAAATGAAATTCCTTGCATAGACATTTTATGTTAAAGCATTTAGAGCATTTCTGTTACATAGCAGGAAATAGCAACTTAAAAGCAATCTTAGTACTCAAAAAATAGAGTGTCTTTTGCGTTAATATCTCTGTGGTTAGAAATCATATATACAAGTTTTATCTAATGAGAATGTGACAGATGTATCATACTAGTAATAAGTAGATGCAGAATGTAACAAAAACTTTGGGAAAGGAGACTGGAATTAAGACAAATACATTAGTATGACTGCAAATTTAGGTTCACAGTGCTTAGAAGAAAACACGGCTTGTATGTTCTGACATAGTAATTTGTAAAGATAAAGAAGACTATGTATTTTTTTGTTTGGTTGGGTTTGGTTTTTTTGTTATTAAGAATGCTGTGTTACAATCTGGCATTATGCCTTCTGTCTGACCTGTTGTGAATTAGCATTTGTTTCAGTTCTAAGAAAGGCAATAATGGCATAACATTCCTGAGAAGTAGGGCAGAAAAGCAGTGGCTTGAGATGTTGTGTCATATACTCACAGTAGAATCTGAATAGCTGGTAATATGCTCCTGCTTCCCCAGAGTATGTCAGTTTTCACGCAGCACAAAAGTTGGACTCAACTTGAGGAATGTCTAGATTTGCCAACAGGTTTCAGATTTATTTGATATTTATTAGGTAATAGCAATGGGAATAGAGTGAAGAATCTTAAGTTGTTTTCACACACTGTTGGAGAGAACGTGTTCTAACGGTCACTGACCCTTCTTGTCTCTTCTCTGCAGTTTGGTTCCTTCAGCCTGTTCTGTAAGTGGGGAAACCCATTTTGTCCCATGTAGCTTGAATTTGCTGTTGCCTCTGGGACCTGTAATTTATGTGTTGTGGAAATTGAAAGACATGTATTGAAAGTACTGGAGGATGGTTTTGTTTTTTCAGTTCTTTCTCCTTCCAAATAAGTGAGAAGTGACTTAATCAAAACCTCTAATAGTGAGTTTGTTACTTATGTGTGCGTTATTTTCTTGAGTGTTGAGCCTGAACCGCTGATCTGATTTACAGAAGTCTTGGCTCAAGGTAGTAGCAGCTCTGCTCAGAACATGCACACAATTATATAAGAATACAAAATCAAATCCTATGCCTGTAGATCAGTTGCTCAAAAAAAGTGGATGCTCTGGTCAAAATCAATCTACACAACAGTTCTTCACTCTGAAAAAGGAAGATTGCCACAATCACAATTTCCTGTGATGATCTGGAGAGAATTCTATGAGGTACTTGGTTATGTAGTGAACATGTGGGAGCTGAGAAATTCATTTGTTTCTTCAGAGGAGTCTACTGCTTTGTCTGCCGTCACTAAGTGAGCAACATTCTGTGGCCTGGTTGGAGCAAGGACCCTGGGGAAATCTGCAATCATGCAATGGAGGATTTTTACCTAGAATAAACGCACTGAAATCTCTTGAAGTTTGCTATCTTGACATTTGAGCACTTGTCTTGCAATCCAAGTGCCATTTTTTTTTACAGGTTAATATTTACATAATTGTTCTTCTAGTTTCCTTGACAGCATTAAGCTATGCTCTGTTAAGCACTTTTGTACTGAAAAAACTGTCAACTCTAAGGCTTCTAGCAGTTTTGTCAGTAGGAAGTTTTATTCCAATCTAATAAAGCTGTTCTAGTAAAGTTTTCCAATGTAAAAATTTTCTTGGTACTCGATTCTCATGTGGTTTTAGTTATTAAGAAGGATTTGTGTCATTTATGTAATCTCTAATTTTTTTAATATATTTCCAGTCCTCCTGTTCGACGTCAGAGAGCAAGGAGAGATCGTTTGTCTAGGCATAATTCCATTAGCCAGGATGAAAACTATCACCATCTCTCCTATGGACAGCAGCAAGCAATAGAAGAGCCCCGAGCCTTTCACCCACCGAATGTATCTCCTCGTATGTTGCACCCAGCTGCTCATCCACCACAGCAGAACGCAGTGATGGTTGACATTCATGATCAGGTAAGAGTTTGAGAGTACAAGCAGAAGGATGTTGAAGAAGTGGGGATTCTGTTGGCAGTGAAAAAACAAAAAGTCCAGACTTTAGATTTTTAAGAAGATTTTTATTTAATAATTTGTCAATGCATGTATTGGCATAGTTCTGTAGGCCTCTGGCTCAAACCTTTGAAATGCTTCTGAAGTTAATTTAATGGGATAAAGATGTGATATGATAATCAAGAATGTATTCTGTTTCACATGAAATACCTCTCCTTAGCTTAGAAGTCTTTAAATAGTTAAAATACATTATTTAGAAGTAGAATTCACAATGCCTGTAATTAGTTGCCTACATGACAGCACAACTCATGATAGTATTGTTGCATAACCAAATTAGCCATCCAAGCCTAATCAACTGCTCCTTAAATGACACAAAAAAATGAGATATGTGGTCAGTCCTGAAAGTAAATAACTCCTCTCTGCAACAGCAATTGGTATAGAATTCATTAATTGAGGACCTGTAAAAGAAGTTGTCCTATTCACATAACCTTAGCTGCTGTTATTCATTCTCACCTTCCTAATGAGCTGTTTTTACTTGTTCCATTTTAAGCAAGCAGGTTCCATCTTAGGAGATCATGAAGGAAGAGGAAGATTCCTTGAAATAATTACTTTTTATTAATCTGTGCTCCCTGACATGGGAGCAGTTTTATTAGAGCATCAGAGATTTCTTGTTTATTGTTTTTAAAAACAAAATTTGTAAGTCCAGAATACCTTTGAATCGTAGTTTGATGATTAAATTATAGAGAATATTGCTAGCTAGAAAACTGGGTTAAGTGGGCCTGTTTCCTAGTATATGTGTAGATACTTGGGGTCTGCTACCTCATAGTTATGTTTACTTTTCCTTTTCAGCTTGCAGGTTAGCTGTTCTGTTACATTTAGGTTATGAGACTTAGCTTGAGTGTTGATCTGAGAGTGAATCAAGAGACTGGTCTCTTTCGAAGAAAGAAAATTGATACAATTTTCTTGTTCTTTAAAGATACAAGTCCGAATTATTATTAAATCAGTCCTTTCATAGTTGAGAAGATTCTTTAGCTACTCGTAGATTAGCTTTTATGTGGGAGTTATTGCCTTCTTACTTTGTAAGGAATAAACTTAGTATGTGGAGGGGCAGGCTTAATAGAGTCTGAGAGGCTTCTGAATGACTCTAAGGTGCCTTTGAAGTTTTAACATGTTAAGGTGAGAGATCCTTCTTGGCCTTTCCAAAAAAACACTGATCAATAAGTAATATTCCATTGAGAAGAATATTTTAACGAACAGGAATTAAAAGCATGTGCCTCCTTTTACACCTTAATTGTGAATATGGTTTTTTTCTGACATGTAGGTAAGAGCTTGTTATCTTACTCATTGTGCTGTACAACACTGTTAAGAGTTCACAGTAAGTTATTAAATATTTTTTTTTCCTTTTGCTACAGATCCATCAAGGCACAGTTCCTGTCTCATACACGGTGACAACGGTGGCTCCGCATGGGATACCACTCTGCACAGGCCAGCACATCCCAGCCTGCAGCACGCCGCAGGTCCCAGGGTGCTCAGTGGTTTTCAGTGGGCAGCATCTTCCAGTTTGCAGTGTGCCTCCCCCAGTAAGTGAGTCTCTGTAATTACACCAGCGTCAATCTTAGACACAGGAACTTGGAGCTTCAGTGTCTCTGTGGCTTTAGTTGTGTTGGAAATAGGCATTATTTTCTCCCTATGGTTAATTGCAGTAGCATAGCAATGTAGGCCTTAGAGCTGGTAAGCATATAGCAGTTACCTAATAGAGTATTACTGTTTATAGTTTAGAGTCCTGGTGGTTTTTAATTAAAACTAAATGCTAGTTTATTGACTCACTTCTTATCAGCAGTTATTTTGCGTATTTTCAGATAGTAAGAGGAAGGTTTCTAATGCTTTTATTAGGCAGCTCACCTAGGAAAAAAAATCTTAGTAGAGACTTTGTTAAGAGATTGGTTATATACAAAAAGGTCTGATATTCCAAAGTCAGATTTCTTCAGAGAAGTAATAAGATCCTGAAAGATTACTAAAAGCTGAGAAGACTCTTCTGTCTCAAAATGCTTTCATAAGATGAATCAAAATATCTTTTAATAACGATGTCTCTCTACCATTTTCTGGGATTAAAATAAAATGCCTTGACTGGCTAATTTGCTGGCTTTAAATTTGAAAGAATTTGAACTGGTTTCTCAGAAATTATTTATGAGCTCAGAGATACCACTTTCCAGGTCGTAACATTCTGATGCTACCATTCTGTTCAAATTTAATCATTAGGTTCTAACAGGCACCAGAGCTGAAGAAATGTACCCTGAGAAGTTTCAGCAGTACAAATGAAGGTTGCAGAACCTGCTGGAAGAGTCACACCTTTTTTTCTTCCCGTTTTTCTAGTATAAATCTGTAATATCATACATAAATACTACTTATAGTGTCCAGTAATTGTTTATAATATTGGTATAAACATTGGTCTCTGCCAGCTGTGCATTTGCCAGCAGTGTGTAACAACTTTCCCTGTTGCACGTGCTGTGACCTGAGGGCCTGAACAAGCCTATGACACTGAAACAAACTGCTTGATGTGACCACCTATTTCTTTAAGTGGCTCATTGAAGAGTGAGGGTAATTTGCTTTCATCTTGTCCAGGTGCCATTTATCCCCGTGAGAGACAACAAGGCCTGCAGCGTACAGCTGGCCATTGTGGAATATTTCCCCTTACCTTTCAGATTGGTGAAAATCTGTTACTTGAGTCAGTGTGTATACCTGAGACAGGATGAGAGACAACTTTTTTCTTTTATTTAGTCGTGGTGTTAGTGGAGCAAAGCAATCTCAGACTGAGTACCCAGAGACTGGAACAATACTTGCATAGTAAATTCAGCAAGGCAAGAAAGCAACATGTCCTAAGAAACAACAACAGAGGAAAAACTAAAACTATATTGGGGCTTAGGGAAAGCCAAGCAACAGATGCTTATAATCTTACCCTCTGCTTTAAACAGGTATATTATCTGTGCAATTCATAAAATGTTTTATAATTCAACAATGCAGCTGTCCTTTAAATATATACGGGAGTAAAGCTCTAACCAGATTGTTTGAATTGAACGTACAACAGTCAATCAGGTGTGTTCAGGGAATGGATGCAGTACAAGAGAATATAAAGAATTAAGATTGAGTTTATGTAACGTCAGCAAGCAGACTTTATGCTTTCTTCTAATTTGTCACAGAACTGTGGAATAATGTAAGTTATGAGGGGGCTCTGGAGGTCATCTGGTGGTCACCTCCTAAAAGCAGTACCAAGATTTCACAACCCCTCTAAGCCTCTGCTCCACTATTTGACTGCCCTTGTGGTGAAGAATTTCTTCCGTGTATCTGATTGAATTTTCATTGCTGCAACTTGGTCCCGTTGGTCCTTGTCCTTTCTCTTTGCTCTTCAAGGAAGAGTCAGGTTCTACCTACCTGTCCATTCTCATGAAGTAGCTAAAAACAGTGGTGAGGTCTTTGCTTAGTTTTCTCTTTTTAAGGCAGAACAAATCAAATTCTGCAGCCTCTTTTATGCAGTGTGCTCCGAGCTCCTGGTCATCATGCTGTCTTTTAGTGGACTGATTTCAGTATGTCATTGTCTTTCTTTGGCACTGGGCAGGCCAAAACTGGACACAGGACTTCAGATGCAGTTTCACAACTTCCAAATAAAGGGGTAGAATCACTTCACTGGACCCACTAGTTACATTCTTAGCAATGCAGCCCAGCATGCATGATGCCTTTTTGACTGCAGGTGTACACTGTGTCTCTTGTGTACTCCTATTTGACATGTACACCAGAACCTAACTTTTTTTTCTGCAAATCTGCTCACCAACCAGTCAATCTCAAAACGTTCTGCTCCATGGAGTTATTATCTCCCAGTGCCAGCCTTCGCATTTGCCTGTGTTGAACTTCACATGGTTCCTGTCAGCCAGTTTCTCCAGCCTATGAAATTACATCTGAAAGGTAGCAATGTCCTCCAGCATGTCAGCTTGCTCACCAGCTTCATCTGTGAACCTCCCAGTATCCCTTGCTACTGTCACAATATTTGTCTCTCTCACTGCATATGCAACTATAAAATAAACAAATGTCATTTATGAAATACCTTTACCAGTTTTAAAACTTCTTGGAAGCATGTGTTCAAACAGCAGTTGTTTTCCAAAAGCCTGAATTAATGAACAGGGAGTTTTTGTTTCTTTCCGCTTGAAAGATAATGCAGCCTCATTTGTTCTAACTTAAAAAGTGGCATGAGCAGAGCACAGATTGTTCCAAACACATATTGGATCTATGGTAATCTTTACCATACAGAATCTTCAGATGAAACCTTTTCTAATGTGTTTCCCAGAGTATCTCCTATTTTAAAGAACACTGTGTGATGTTCTACCTGCAAATTTATCTTCAGCTATTTCAGAAAACAGTTTTCTATTTAATAAAATAGCATTAAAAATGTATCTTAACAATAGTGGCACTTGCTTGTTGTATTTCATTTTTAGAAAAATGATGTAGTAGCTGAGGGTGAAGAATAGTCAGTATTTAAGAAAAAACAGTAGTCAGATCAAATTAATCTGCTACTGTTCAGTGGATGTAAAGATTTATGTTTGGTCATGATCACAGTAAATTGAGGTGATAGTTCCACCTCCACTACTGTAATCTGATGTTAAACTAGATCTCTAGCATTTTATCCTATTCTGGTCCTTATGTACAGTATATGTTGTGTGACATGACTAAATAGAAAAAAAAAAGTGAGAGCTCAGAACTGGATCATCTTTCTTCATAAGGTTTGATAACAGGTATCTTATTAATTGCTCTTTTAATTGTCAAAAATGTAACATGTTCGATGTTACATCCATCCAATGTTCTGATGATGGATCAAAGAGCAAGAAAAAGAGAATGTCCATTTTCTTGTTCCTCCATATCTACAGTTAGAAGTAAAACTGAACACTTCCACAAAGTACATCCCTGCTCCTCTGCAGTGCCTTCATCACTTTACTGTTCACACTTTAGTGCCAAAGTTGCTTTTGTATGAGGAATTTCAAAGAGGAGAGAAAATGGGCTATTTCCCACAGTAGCTGTCACTTCGGGAGCCACCTTCAGAGCATGAGACTCCCCTCAAAATGCAGAACTGAGCAGAGTTTATGAATTATTCTTAATATATGAGGGAACAGAGGTTTTAAGGCACAGTCTGAGAGCTGGGAGTCCCTCAGCTCCATCTAGAGCTTAAAATGGTTGCAAGGCCGTTGCTTTGGTATGTTGTTTTGAAGATAATACGTGGGGAAAATAAAATCAACTAGGATAAATGTATCTGTTTGTAACTTAGGAGTCTGTCTAATGCTGGAGTATTGAAAACCGTAACTCCCACTGACCACAGGAGAAGTGAGAGCTACTTTGCACCTAGTAGATGTCACACTATGGTACTTCTAGAGCCTGTTTTGTACTAATCACTGTTCCTTGTGTGTTTGAATGAGTTATTATTGTGTTCGGGAGGTTTTTCCAAGGAGGCAAGAGAACTGCTTTGTTGTAATGGTACCTTTCCATAAGAAATATAGAATGTTTAATAGGGATTGTTTGTGGTAGAGGCAAAAATATGCCGTTTTCATTTTCTTTCAGATGCTTCAGGCGTGCTCAGTCCAGCACCTACCAGTACCATATGCTGCATTTCCACCCCTCATTTCTAGTGACCCATTCCTTTTGCATCCTCCTCATATCTCTACTCACCATCCTCCTCACTTGCCACCTCCAGGACAATTTGTTCCTTTCCAAGCACAGCAGTCGCGGTCGGTAAGTAATGCTTCTTACTCCTCTCTGCATAGAATTGGTGGGGCTGGACGGGAAAATAGTGCTGATACCTGACTGAGGAAACGGAAGGATCTTGTTTAAAGTAATAGGTTTTTGCACTTATGCTTCCTTAGGAAGTCTGTAGCCACTTACTGTGAAGATGAAAATGTAATTTTAAAGTTCACCGTGTTTCTCTTCAGATTTTATCAGCTGTTGTCTGCTGTTTCTCCGTAGGCCTTTACTTCTGACAAAAAGATGTGTATTTGCTTCACCAACTATTCCTTCAGGTATTTCTTTCCCAGGAAGCAGAAGAGAATCCAGAGGAGGTTGTGTAGTGCTGTAGAGATCTCTGAGAAAAGCTTAGCATAGAGAGAAGAAAGCAAAGAATATTACTTTCATTACATGTTTCTTTTGTATGACTTCTCAGTTAATTTTTAAATGACCAGTGCTTTTCCTTAGATAATGATCTTATGTTGTCTAAGACATATTCAAGAGTCCACAGTCTTCCTTTCCCCTTTTTCTTTTTTTTTCACTTACGGAAGTTATTCACTATACGAACGAAAGCCTTCTGCTTAAGTAGGCTTGGCTTAGTGATAGGAACTATGCAAACATGGGAAAACATGACCCTGTTTTGGATTTTGGGGAAAATTAGTTTTTCATATCTGTCCTACAGCTCTTGCTGTGGGATTGTCTGTATATTCATGTCCATTTATTTGCCCCTCTGACTAGAAGATGCCAGTATTTCACTAACGTAGAAATAGAGAGCAGCTTCCTTAATACTTACAAACACTGCTGAGCCTTCTCCGTGCCATGTCTCAGGTGTGGACAGGGTTGCAATCACTTTATTATGATGGTAGGAGAACTGCTGGGAAAATATGGTTTTCAGTGGTAATCTTTATGGGACTTTCCTTTAGAAAATGTATGGGCTTGGATTTTAGCTTGAGTTGCTTACTTAAGTTATTGATTAGGCTTGCCTGTTGACTTTCAGCTCTGGCAAGAAGGTTATATGTTAGTGATTTGACAATACCTTGTGTTTAAATTTGTCTCTGCATAACAGGGAAACAGAATATTCCTTTTGTTCTTAGCTGAATTTCTAGAAATGGTGGAATTCTGTGTCAGGAACAGAAAAGTGCGTTAATCAAACAATGGCAATTCCTGGTTATTTCTTGAGCACTTTTGGGCCTGACTGACGTACTACAGTTGACTAGATTACAATACTGAACTGGAATCTCATGCTTCTGAAACCTCTGGACTGCGTGTTCTTGGTAGGACTGCTTGCATGACCCTCCTAGGAAAGCATCTGTTTGATCACTGAATATCATTATCAGTTTAATCTGCTGGAATCGCCATGTTTCCTCTCCACTTTTCAGATATTCTGGCACAATTTCAGTTCTTGTCTATGGTTGTTTATTTTTTTCTCTCGCATAGTTGTACAGTGAGAGCAGCCTGGCAAGAAGGAGAGCAAATATTTGTCCTGAAAAATGCAAGACACAGGAAATTACAGCCACTCCTATATTTGCTAGATCGCATAAATTCCTGTCTATAAGCATGGCTAGCTGGAAAAGGTGAATTTATATCAAATGCGTAGTGTTGTCTTTGCTTTTTGGTAGTGTTAATGGCTCAGGAATTGTTTACAGAGTTACTGTGTGAAACTGAGTACAATTATACCTGTAATTATTTTTTTTTTTACCCTATAAAATTGACCACATCAGCTCAGAATATACAGCTGGGATTGCAGTTTTTTATTGGGGAAAAATGGCGTCTTTATTACTGCAAAAAAGCCTATCTCTCTCTCTTTTTTTTTTTTTTTTTTTTTTTTTAAAGCCACTTCAAAGGATAGAAAATGAAGTAGAACTGCTTGGAGAACATCTTCCTGTAGGAGGTTTTACATACTCTCCCTCAGCCCATCCACCAACACTGCCTCCCTCAGCTCCTCTCCAATTCTTAACCCACGATCCTTTACACCAGGAGGTGTCATTTGGTGTAGTAAGTATTGTTTTCTGTGCTACATTCTCCTTTATGCTGCATTAACTTTCTTGATCTTTATTCTGTAGTACATTCTGTTGAACAGTGACACTGCTTGCAGTTGTATTCCACTATTGTCTATAGCTGCATACCACAGTATTTTCCTTAAGCTTGTTTTAATCAACTTAACAGTACCTTAATGACACCAACAAATAATTCCTGATAACATTATCTGCAGAGTGTCGTAGCAGTTACTTAGAAAACATGCCGTGTTGCCACACAGTCCAGGACTTCTACTCCAGAAATTAATCAGTACAGTTTAGAATAGCTACTGTCACTTCTAGCTAATTCTTCAGCATACGTTGAGTTTCCACAAGTCAGGAAAGCTAGAAAGCTTTAAAATTAGTTCTTCTCCAGAGTGTTTGCAGTTTGCAGGCAAGCAGTTGTATATAGTGCTTCCATCATTTAGACTGCACCATGTTATACAGACAGCCAAGCTTGCTTTAAGCCAGCTTTCTGGGGATCTGCCAGCAGTTCAACTGCAGCAGCACAAAAAAAAATTAAACCTGCTGCATGATAAAGTCTGTGCTGAATTTTGTCTGTGTGTGTACGGTGTGCCCAGTATCTGTGCTACCTTTAGGACTTATATGGTGTGCTTCAATCTGCAATTATATTAGTTATGAGATTTTGATGTTGTTGTTTTGTGGGGGTGGTCGTTGTGGTTTTTTTTTAAAAAAAAACAAACACCTCTTGCCTGTGTAATCCTTGAAGAAATAACTGGAAGTCAAGCATAGGGTCTGAATTTTTTAAATGCTTGACTTGTGCATCGATAGATGGTTTTAGAGGCATACCGTTATTTAAAATTTTAAACAAGAACGAGATTTTAGGCCCTGTGACTACAGAATGTACAGATAACTTCTCTTTCATTAGTTCCCTTGAAATCACACAACCCAGTTAAATGCTTGCTAAAGTTTTTATAAAGGTTAAATGTCTCCACTATTTAAAAAAAAAATAAAATTTAGCCCCTTGTTAAACTAAAGGTATACAGATTTTCAATGAAGTTTCCAGTCACAAGGACTCACTCAAGACAAAAACGCTTAAAAACTTCCATGAACTGCTTGTTAGGTGAATTATAGTCTAATCACAAACATTTTGTTTGGGTGAGGCTTTCTTGATTTCCAAGTTCAGTCTTTAAAGAAGATAAGGAACAAAATATAATTTCTTGCAGATTATCTAGCATTTGTGCTGTCTGATGCTTCAGTTCAGGGTTGTATATCGCCGAAGAGTAGAAGATAGGTATATTATAAGTAATCATATGGTCTTCTACAAAGCAATCCTAAATCTTCATAAATTTTTATTTATATTCAAATTATGATGGAATGGCTGCATTTCTGATTCTCTTTCATTCAGTGAACACAACTGTTTCTAATTATATTTTTGGATTACAGAATTCACAGAGCAGTAAAATTAATATTTGCTATGTCTAGTTTGAGATCTTACTTTCAAGAAAAAGACCCTGGCTCTTTTGCATTGTGTTTGCATTCATATGTAAATTTTACATATGACCATTGCTACTTATTAATAATGTTTCCATTGTAAAGTTAGGGGGTTTTAGGTTAGTCATTGGTGGTGTTGGGCTTTTGCATTGTCTTAAATTTCAAACACGAAGGAAGAAAAACACATTAGTAAAGACTTTGAGTGTTCTTTGTTTAAGAAAAAAGAAGTCTGAATATGAATTCAGTAGTGGTACCTGAAATTCAGGCTTAAAAATTGCTAAAAAAGATCTAGTACTTTGAATATTTCTGGAAAAATATAGTTTGCCTTTAAGTGGAAATTTTTTACCATATATGTCCCCATTGTAGTAGGTAATGCAAGGAATTTTGAACAATTATAATGAAAACTTTTATATTTACAAGAGACTCAGCAGTTCACATCCTGTTTCCCAAACCAGCCTGCATGTAGACAAAGCACCCAAAGCTTTCAAGGACTTCTGTTGTGTTTTACCATTTTTTTCACATGGAATGGTATGATTGTGTGTTGTCACTGGTAATCAGTTCAAACTGAGGCTGCGGTTCTTTTGGATTTGAGTAGAGGATGGATTTTTTTAATAATGCTTTAGTGAAAGTGCATTTCAATCTTGAGATTTCATTTTATTTCACGATAAAGAAGGCAAAATGTTGAATCACAGACTGGATAAGGTTGGAAGGGAGGTCATCTGGTCCAACCCCCCTGCTCAAGCAGGGCCACCTAAAGCTGGTTGGCCAGAACCGTGTCCGGTCAGCTTTTGAATGTCTCCAAGGAGCAAGACTCCACCACCTCTCTGGGCAACTTGTGCCAGTGCTCAGTCACCCTCATGGTAAAGAAGTGTTTCCTGATGTTCAGACGGAGCCTCCTATGTTTCAGTTTGTGCCCATTGCCTCTGGTCCTGTCACTGGGCACCACTGAAAAGAGCCTGGCTCCGTCTTCTTTGCACCCTCCCTTCAGGTATTTATATACATTGATAAGATCCCCCCGAGCCTTCTCTTCTCCAGGCTGAACAGTCACAGCTCTCTCAGCCTTTCCTCATATGTGAGATGCTCCAGTCCCATCTTAGCAGGCCTTCATTGGACTCTCTTCAGTATGTCCATGTCTGTCTTGTGCTGGGGGCCCCAGAACTGGACACAAGTTCCAGTTCCGCAAGTTTCAGTTGAAGCTTATTTTGTTCTTTCTTGCAGCCTTACCCACCTTTTATGCCTCGAAGACTCACAGGCCGCAGCAGATACCGGTCACAGCAGCCAATACCACCACACCCTTACCACCCCAGCCTATTACCTTATGTGCTGTAAGTTCAAAGTACATTTGCTTCCATGTAGGCTATTAAGAAGTCATGTGACTTGCAACAAGAGTCATGGCACTTTTTATGGTTTGACTGTACTGGAGAACAGGCATAGTTCAGCTCCCCCAGAGAGGAGGAAAACTTCTGTTTCTGTGTAAAATTTTCAGCCTATTTTGAATAACATACTTCCTTGAGCAAGGAAGAATATTAAGTGAACAATTTTGTCCAATGTAGTTTCGTAGGGTTTTGTGAGGCACAGTAGCATCTTGTTTCTGAACTCTTTCATAAAATCTTCAGCATACAGAGTGTAACATACAGAGGCATGGTTACACTGGAGTCTTCGCTTATGGAATAAATTTATTTGGTTCTTAATTATAAAACACAAGGGTGGGAGCTTTCTGTGACGTCTATTCTTTGTTGGCTGAACTGCTAATCTGTTACAGCTGTTGAATTTCTGTTCTGCCTCTGATTAGCTGTTTCTGGAAAAGAAGTGGGACAATTAACATTTAGGAGTTATCTGTACTGTGTTATGGTAGACTCTCTGTGGAGGAGTTTGGGATACGACATGAGATTTATTACTCGTCTATGTACTGTTTTGGAAATAAGTATGAAGTGTTTGGAAAACAGAGATTATTTTCTGGTGCAAAGGTGACATTGACAAGGAAATAATCCAACAGCACCAGATCTGTAGTTTCTCTGTATATAGTTTCAGACATGGCATGAAAATGGCACCAGAAATCAAATCCAGTGAAGTTGTTCAGCTTTGCATCTTACAATCTGAGAATAATGTCATAGTTTCTTGCTTGTCCATTGAGGACAGGATGTGGCACAGTAGTTCCTGATGACTTCAGTGGGATTTTAGTATATTTTAGTGCTGTGAATTTGTATTTCTATGCCTGCGCATTAAGTTTTCACCCATAGTACTATCTTGGGGAGTAAAACCACTTGTTGAATATAAAAACAGAAAAACATCTCTCTCTTGCCTGTCTATCTGAAGAGATTGTGCTTTAACCAACTTCATAGTATGTGATGAAGTGAGTTTGTGCTTGCCTTCAGTATGGAAGTTGGTCCACTAGCATATCCTGTTTATCTTCATTGTGTGTTTTAGGCTTACACAAGTTTCAAGGTTTTTGTGTAGGAGAGTGAAATGAACTTAGGGTTCACATTTTCTTTGTTGATATTTTATCCACTTAAAGAAATAAAACATATTTAAAACCAGAACGTCAATTCATTGTCAGTTTTAGCTCTCCATAATCTGTGATGATCAAGAGATTAGTTTTTGTAATAATGCTGAGCCTGGTTGGAAATATCAGTCGAGACATGCATGCTATTAAAAAGGCAGCACTCCCAGTAACAGTAAGTGGCAGAACTAGCTTTCTCCTTTGACTCTTTCACTTCAAAAGTCTACTCTTGACTTCAAACTTAAGATTTTTACCGGTTCTGAGAACTTGTTGATTTGAGAGGGATCAATAAGGTAACTTTACCTCTGCCAGATGTTTCTGTGCTTTCCTTCAGCAAGATGCTGAACCTTATCATTGTTTGCTCTCATGGTAGATCAATGCTCCCAGTGCCACCTGCAGTTGGACCAGCTTTCAGCTTTGAGTTGGATGTGGAAGATGGCGAGGTAGAAAACTATGAGGTTGGTGTGCGAACTACAACTACCTTTAAAGAAGAGACGTTAGCTCAAGCAATACATAAAATATTATTATATTTTACTTTTAATCCTACTTTTGCCTTTCAAATAAATGTTATGACTGTGAACACAGAATCTAGGAACCATCCTTTCAGATTTTTTTGCAATACTTAATATTAGAAGTGCTTAGCTTTACTTTTTGTCTGTTGCTCTCTTTCCCAGAATCCACCCTTCCGGTCTAGTAGTGATTAAATTTTTCAGCTTTTCTGTTCTACATGCTACTGTTCTCCTTTTCAATTTTAATTCATTTTAAATATCAAACAGAAGTGAAGCATTTTCAAAAGTTATTAGTTACTGGTTTTATGTGCATAACTTTGCAGAATAGTGTTAATACAGAATAGTAGTAATGTCATAGGATTAATTAATCTAAACATAATGTTTATAAAACTGCCTTACTGCCTTTTCTTCTTGGCTTCAGGAGGGTACAGTAATTCACATCTATAGATGTAGAACCCTCTTTAATGTCCTAGATAATTTTTGGGCAGTCCCACCTGTTGTGTCTTTGCTGGTTCTGAGACTATTGTATTCCATTTGATTCCTCTTCAGTTGTCATCAATGCTTACTTTTGCATCTCTTTGCCTGTGGACCCCTGAAGAGCTCTGTGTAGCTGCACATTTTCAGTTTCACAATGAGCACTTCTGTAATAACTTCTGTGCTAGTTCAGGAAAGCATCTTCTTACTTCTAAGAATTTGGGCCCTAGGTTTGATAGTATTAGAAACCTCTTTGTGATCAGTACAATTCACAGCTTTCACCAAATCTTTTAACTTTTCTATGCCCCGGTTTTCCATCACATTTATAGTGATATTTTTCCTAGCATTCTTTGTGAAGGAATGCAAGTTACATACATGATGAGTGCAAATTATTTACACAAGAGGCTTTTAGTTGCAATGCTTGGCTTATAGAAAATGAACATAAAATTGAGCAAAAAAAAAAAAAGTGCTTAAAGTTTGGTGATATGTATTTGTTTTCCAGATTCAGGATAAAATCTCCATATTTCAGTTCAGCTACACGAAGATGTGGAGTGGGAATCAGAACCTGTCCCATTAAATTCTTGGTTTCTCTTGCAAGACCAGACTCATGTATTCTTAGGAAGCAAATTTGTTGACTATTTTTTCTGGTTACCAGCACTATTAATTTCATATCAGGGTGAGGGGATCTGTCAGAAGCAAAATACTTACCAAACTGCACATGCAGCCACAGGACTAATTGGAAGCTGGGTCCTGGAGATTTTGAAATCCCAAAGCGAACATCTTACATAACCAGAAAGATGGTTGAATTCTGAAACGACTTTCCATGGGGCTTCTATTGTAGGGGAGAACTAAAGTTCTAAACATTTCTTAATAGAAGGGTGCTCTCTGCTACCAGCTGGGGTAGTAAGGTGTAATGGCAGCGCCACTTCTAGTGGAACCAGAGTCTGTTTGAGCAGTGACTTTTTAAATGTCTAGTTACCATGTTTTGCAGGCACTGCTGAATTTGGCAGAACGTCTGGGAGAAGCCAAGCCACGAGGACTGACAAAGGCAGACATTGAACAGCTTCCATCCTACAGATTCAATCCAAACAACCACCAGTCAGAACAGACATTGTAAGTGCATTGGTCTCTTTCAAAGGTCTGTAATTTAGGTGGCTGTATCTTCATTTCCTTAACTTGCGGCCTTAGCTAGGCCAGAAGGGCTTTAAAAGCAGTGATGTCAGTAAAGAGTTTTATTTAATTTTTTTTCTTGGACTGCTTTCTGGATCAAATACTATTTATCCTTACTTTAAAAATTTTATCCAGTCTCACTCATTTAGCTATATTTCAATTCAGTTCCTCAGCATTTAAAAAATTAAAATGAAAAAGTATTCTAGGTTCTGTTCACCATACAAGATATTAAAGTGACATTGTCAGCTTGGAACGTAGCCTTTGTTAAAATAGCTTCAAGTGCTGAAGTTTCCAGTGCTCCTGATAGAGCTTGGTCAGTGGTTTCAGAGTGCATCTTATTTTTAAAACCCATTAACTTACTGTGTTTGAAAGATCTGCATAACCGAGTGGAAAGGGCAGTATAAGTATGAAGGTAGTTAAAGTGAATTAGTACCAAATGCTGTCTAATGTTTGAACTTCAGTGTAAGGATTTTTCTCTGATATTCCAGTTTTAGTGCCCCTCATTGTGACTTCCTGGTATCACTAGGGAGTGAACTTACAGATCATTATCTCCACCATTTTGAATTTTGATTAAACACCTGTTCTATTGGTTTGGTCTGTGAACTCCTGTGAGCAAGAGCACTTGCTTTGTGATTTGAAAGTGCAGAAAAAAAAAACAAAACAAAAAAGCAGTTATTGGTTTAGGTCGTCACACTGTACATATTCAACGACAGATATAGATAATTTTAGCTACCCAAGGAGTACAAGAGCTACCATGTTGGCAGTCATACCTGTAAAGTTTTGTATGGAATATGTATTTGTTGTTTTAACATAGCAGATACATTTGAATTTTGTTGTCTTTTTTAGGTGTGTGGTGTGCATGTGTGATTTTGAGTCAAGGCAGCTACTTAGAGTCTTACCCTGTAACCATGAGTTCCATGCTAAGTGTGTTGATAAATGGCTGAAGGTAAAAAAAAAAACATATATTCATCCCTAACTTATAGGGAATTCATTATGTAGTTTTGGGGGGTGGGCTGGGGGTATTTTGCTGTTCCACTTCATCTTGTTTCACATTTTTAATACTTAGGCTATAAATGCCAACAGAGTGCAAGCACTGCCTACTTATGATGTTTTTGTAACAATTGCTGAAGGATGTTTCTTTATAATCTTTGTCACAAGGAAAAATGAATATGAAGAGAACTATTTTCACTAACAGACGGTACTGTGTTTTCCATTTGCACAAAACAATGACTGTGAATTGGAGTAATACCTGAAATTAAAGAAAACTTCAAAAAAAATAATAATATAGGAAGTATGAATTAGAGTTTCTGTGATGATGGTGGCTTTAACTGTTTTATGTATCTTGCATAGCAAGAATGAGTACTAATACATTCCTCCTTCACTTTGGTATTAACGTTAGGGTCTGGGGCAAGTAAAATGTGTTATGTATGTACATATATCTGTATGCATATATACATATACATAGAAATGTAATATATGCAAATAGAAATTATAATTTTAAAAAATTATTATATACCCTTCCAAGAGAACTGGAGCAGAAAAGAAGGGTTCTAGAATCAGGGCAGACCAGTAAGAGGACAGTGAAAATAGCAGCAGTACAGAAGATGTGAAGAACAAGAAATACAAATAAGTAGATGATGGTAGACAGCCATCTCTACAAGGTGCATTAGCCAGATCAACTGAAGTATTGATCCCCATCTCGCCTCATCTTTTTTCAGTCTTTTATTCTGTTCAGCTTTAGTGTAAGTCTGTGTGTCATCTGTCGTGTAGAACATTTGAAACTGCAATGGTCCTATGTTAATACAGGATACAGTCCCTAGAGAATTACAGACAGTGCGTGTTGTTTTCCAAAAGGAAACTAAACCCCCTTGCCTTTATGGCTTCATAAAAGCAAGAAATGAATATTTTAGGCACACACTAAAATATTCAGCGCAGAGAATGAAAAAATCAAGTTATTATTGACAGCATTCTTTTGGCTGACAAGATATCAAGAATAATGAGAAATATTTTAGAAACTGGGATATGAAATTGCTCTTCGGCTACAGTACCCACAGCAGTCTTAGGCTTCTACAAAATCTAAGGCCAATGTAAATGTTTCCACAACAGTGCTCATAACTTTCAGTAAAACTTTTGTCCTTCAGTATCTGCCTCCATGTACATACTTGAAAATCAGCAAGAGGAATGTAAACACCTATTTTATTGTCAGATTAAGAAAACACATGCACACGCCCCCATAATATTATCAGTATATCTATGCTAGATGTATGGTGTTTTACTCAGTAACTGCAAATTAAGAGTAGATTATATCTATTCATGTGGTATTCTCCAGTGTTCCCCTACTCCTTTCAAGGAGTGTTCACATTAGATTTGTCAAGTTTTTTGATTGCATGAAACTTTATAAATCATTTGTGGTGTGGACAGAGTATCCAGAGATAGTATTCACTCTGTTTTATGAAAAAAGAACTAAGATCATTTGACACAACCTGTGAGATAGCAGTTGCTATAGGTATATGTAGGCTAAATTGATTATATAGATTTTAAAAAAGATAGCTCTTTCCAGGCTATTAATGCAAAAAAATATACCTCTGATTCATAGAGCCCCTGATCTGCAGATTGCTGGAAGTTAGAAGAACATGTCAGGGAAGTATCATGCATGCTTGTCCTGTTCTTCTGCTCTTTCTTACCTGACGTTGATTTCAAGAGTCAGACAAGTATGTTGAATTAAGCTTATTTGGGACTCAGTGTGGCAGTTCTACAGTTAGATTTAGTACTTTCAACTGGTAATGAACTTACAATCAAATTCAGAACAGCAAAGTGGGGAAAAAAAGAGATTTAGTTAAGTCTTTGTTTTCAGAATCAGATGTACTGTAGTAATGGTAAAACAGCTTTTTTTCTGATGTTCTTGTCCCAGCCTAGAAGCTTTGTATTTTTGAACAGATCTGCAAGTGTGGTATTTTCTAAAGGTTGTCTTATAATAGAAAAACTCTATGCCTGTAAGAGTGTCAGCTAGCTGGGGGAATGAGGTGAAAGATACACAATCTAAACCTAAAGGGGGGTGCAGTTATACCCAGCTAAAACTGCTTTTATCAACATCGGTAATTCCAGAGCTAGATGCAAAATAAGCTAGACAAGGTTAAAGCATCATAGCGTAGGATTGCAACCATATGGGTTTAGTTACACTGGTACAAAGGTGTTATATGGATATAAAGATTATTTTGTTTACAAACTGTAACAAATTACCTGTAACACCAGCCTATTTTAGTTACAGCCTCTATCTAAACTTGGTTACAGTTAAGCACCAAACATCTGGAAGTGAGGATAACGGGGAGATATTTTGTGCTATAGTTTTGCCTTCTGTCCATTCCTTTATGTATTTGACAACTATTTTTTTTGTGTGTATGTTGATAGTCTAATAATGTCCACATCCCCTTAATTCAGGCAACATCATGTTGATAAATTCTGCAAAGGAAGGTAAAAATCGTAGCTTTCAGTACTTGTAAGTTTTTTTCCACAAGGTAAAAAATTAAAATGTTAGCAGTTTGTCCCTATGTTTTACTGATTTTAATCTTGCCTCTTTGAAGAAAGAAGTTGCTATCTAGGATTATTTCTAGAACTAGTTCTAGAACTGTGGAGTCAAGCTGATTCTTTTAAGTTTCACCGTGTTGTTAGTGAAGGATTTAAATAAGAGGCTGGTGATCCAATCCAACTATATTAAAAAAAATTAAAAAATCCTTATTCTACTGCCTGTTGTTGATGATGGAGAAAAAAAAAATATCTGAGAAAGCTCTGTGGCTTGTCTATGCTTGAAAGGTTTGATCTGCCCTGCCTGGTATAGTGCGATGTGCAGTACTACCTTTTTAGGTAGTGTGAGCAAGTGAGAGGAAATGTTGTTCTACAGTGCATTAGCTTTCCCACTTTAATTTATACTTCCCTGGTTAAGCAAGGTTAAAGAATTGTGAGAGAAGATGTAATACTGTGCAGAAAACCAAATTAACAGGAGGGATGTTATCCTTTTGCTTTTCACAGTATTGTTAATTCCTATTTCACAGGATTTGGTTATTTCTTAATATCCAATCTGTGCTTTACAAAAACTACAATAATAACTATGATATAAACTATAAAAAATAATAAAATGAGTAATTGACAGGAAAAATCTACCCTGTTTTAACTTGCATTACTAAATAGTGTTTTTCAGTAATAAAGTATTACTTTCATTGGCATTTATCATTTGGATTTGAAATTTGTGGCCATGATTTCTCAACGCTGTCCTTCAGAGCCCCATTTTTTGATGCAGCTCACACAGGAAGGGCACCTCTTTGAATGAGGGGCATTCTGCTGGCCGAATGGGAGACTTGAAGTACACCTAACACAGCAGCCGGGCACTGTCTTGTGACTGTCTGCACAGGTCCAGGGCACTCATGCTACCTGCCTCTCAAGGCAGAATGGTGGGCACTTGTCAGAGGGCAAACACTGCAGCTCTGGCTGGGAGGTCTGCACCATCTACCCCAGCAGTGGCCGATGCCTCCACCCAGAGGAAGCTGCTGAAGAGAGTGGCTGCAGTGCAGACATCAGACTGCAGGACGTGCCTCGACCTCTTCTCCTGGGGCAGGGATAGGTGGCAGACCTGCTTGCAAAAGGTGTGCCCAGGTAGAGGACCTGCTGCAGCTCAGCCACCTGAGCTACAGGAGATAGTGAGGAGGCATTGCATCGGGGAGGCCGGGGAGTTAAATAGCTGATTCCAAGCACAGTCTGCAGTGGACCCGCAACCCATGGCCAAACAACCAAAAATTCCCCTACCAGCACACAGAAAAGGGAGGGGTGCCAATAGTGCAGAAGAATGGAAGCTTGCAATGACAAGGACCAGCAGGAAGAAGAGACCCAAAGCCTGAGATGCCCTTGCAGAACCGCTTCACTGCTCTGCAGACTGAAGAGGAAAAACTAGTCACATAGGAGAGATGCTGGAGCTGAGTAAGGCAGTCTGAACTGCTCTCTGTGTAACAACCAGAGCAACTAAGAAAAGGTGACCAGCGATAGTAGTAGGCGACTCTCTTCTGAGGGGAACAGAGGCACCCATTTGCTGACCTGATGCACTCTCTAGAGTGTGCTGCTTATGAGGGGCTCTTATCTAGGATATCACCAAGAGATAACAAGCCTTGTACAGTCCACTGACTGTTACCTGCTGCTGTTGTTTCATGTGGGCACCAGTGATACGACCAGGAACAGTCTGAGGAGTATCAGGAAAGATTATGGAGCCCTGGGAGCAGTGGTTAAGGACTCTGCAGCACAGTTAGATTTTTCATCAATACTCCCAGTCAAAGGGAGAAGCTTTGACAGGGCCAGTCAGATCTGGCAAATCAACAAATGGCTACAGGACTGGTGCCACAGCCAGGAGTTCGGCTACTTAGACCATGGGACTTGCTTCGAGAAACAATGTCTACTGGGGGCTGATGGGATCCACCTCTGAGAGAAGGAGAAGAGCATCTTTGGCCTAAGGCTTGCCAAGCTGGTGAAGAGGGCTTTTAACTAAAGTTGCTGGCGGAGGGGAACATCAATCCACCCCAGTCCCCAGTACGATGCCAGTGCCAGCAATAGATGCCTGGAGCCTGGACAAGAATCACAGGTCAGCAGGAGAGCACCTGGAGTGCAGCAAAAAGGAATTCCAGTCAGTAAGTCAGCTGTACTGGGGGCCCAACTTACTTACACGAACACACATAGCGTGGGGAATAAACAGGCAGATTTAGAGGCATCTGCAGGGCTGTGATCTTATTGGCATCCCACAGACACGGTGGGATGGCTCCTATGACTGGAGTGTTGGAATGGAAGGATACAGGCTGTTTAGGAAGGACAGGCAGGGGAGATGAGGAAGGGGTGTCACCCCCTGTGTCAGTGACCAGCTGGAGTGTGTGGTGCTTTGCTTGGTGTTGGATGAGGAGCTGACTGAGAGCTTATGGGTCAGGATCAAAGGGAGGATAAGGACAGATGATGTTACAGCGGGCATCTCCTATAGGCCACCTGACCAGGAAGACCGCAATGACAAGGCCCTCTATAGACAGATAGACCTCCTTCACAAGCCCTGGTCCTTATGGCAGACTTCAGCCACGCCGATATCTGTTAGAGGGACAACAGAGCAGGGCATAAGCAATCCAGGAGGTTCCTGGGATGCATTGATGATAACTTCCTTCTCCAAGTGATGGAGCAGCCAACGAGTAGAGATGCCATGCTGGACCTTGTTCTCACCAACAAGGAGAGGCTGATGGGTAATATGACACTCAAGGGCATCTTTGGCTGCAGTGACCATGAGGTGGTGGAGTTCACGATCCTTAGGGCAGTGAGAGGGCACACAGCAAGCTCACTACCCTGGGCTTCAGGAGTGCAGACTTTGGCCAATTCAGGGATCTGCTTGGCAGAGTACCATGGGATAAAGCCCTGGAGGGAAGGGGGGTCCAAGAGAGCTGGTTAATATTCAAGGACCACCTTCTCCAAGCTCAGGAGCAATGCATACTGACAAAGAGGAAGTCAGGCAAAAATGCCAGGAGGCCTGCATGCATGAACAAGGAGCTCCTGGACAATCTCAAACTGAAAAAGGAAGCCTAGAGCGGGTGGAAGCAAGGACAGGTAGCCTGGGAGGAATTAGAGGGAAATTGTCTGAGCAGCCAGGGATTAGGTTAGGAAGGCTAAAACCCAGATAGAGTTACATCTGGCCGGGGACATCAGAGACAACAAGAATAGCTTCTACAGGTACATCAGTGATAAAAGGAAGATAAAAGGGAAAATGTGGACCCACTCAGGAGGGAAATGTGAGACCTGGTCACCTGGGACATGGACAAAGCTGAGGCACTCAGTGATGTTTTTTGCCTCAATCTTCACCAGCAAGTGCTCTACCCATGCTGCCCAAGTTGAAGTAGGCAAAGGCCAAGGACCGGGAGAATGAGGAACCCCCACTGTAGCAGAAGATCAGGTTTCAGACCATCTAAGGAACCTGAAGGTACACAAGTCCATGTGACCTGGTGAGATGCGTCCATGGATCCTGAGGGAACTGCTGGATGTTCTTGCCAAGCCACTATCCATCATATTTGAGAAGTCATGGCAGTCCGGTGAAGTTCCCGCTGATTGGAAAAGGGGAAATATAACCCCCATTTTCAAAAAGGAAAAAAAGGAAGACTTGGGGATCTGCAGGCCAGTCAGTCTCACCCCTGTGCCTAGCAAAATCATGGAGCAGATCCTCCTGGAAACTCTGGTAAGGCACATGGAAAATAAGGAGGTGATTGGTGACAGCCAACACGGCTTCACTAAGGGCAGGTCATGCCTGACAAATTTGGTGGCTTAGAAAGCCACGATGGTGTTAGAGCAACTGACATCATCTACCTGGACTCGTGCAGAGCATTTGACACTGTCCAGCATGGCATCCTTGTCTCTAAATTGGAGAGACGTGGATTCGATGGATGGATCATTCAGTGGATAAGGAATTGGCTGGACAGTCACACTGAAAGAGTTACAGTCAACAGCTTAATGTCCAAGTCGAGCCCAGTGACAAGTGGTGTTCCTCAGGGGTCGGTACTGGGACTGGTGCTGTTTAACATCTTTGTTGGGGACATGGACAGTGGGATTGAGTGGACCCTCAGCAAGTTTGCTGAAGACACCAAGCTGTGTGGTGTGATAACATGCTGGAGGGAAGGGATGCCATCCAGAAGGACCTGGACAGGCTTGAGAGGTGGGCCTGTGCAAACCTCATGAAGTTCAACAAGGCCAAGTACAAGGTCTTGCACCTGGGTCAGGGCAATCCCAGGCACAAATACAGAATGGGCAGAGAATGGCTGGAGAGCAGCCCTGAGGAAGAAGGACTTGAGATTGTTGGTGGATGAGAAGCTCAACATGAGCCAGCAATGTGCGCTCACAACCTGAAGCCAACTGCATGCTGGGCTACATCAAAGGAAGAGTGCCCAGCAGGTTGAGGGAGGTGACTCTGCCCCTCTACTCTGCTCTCGTGAGACCCCACCTGGAATACTGTGTCCAGCTCTGGGGCCCCCAACTTAAGAAGGACATGGACCTGTTGGAGTGAGTGCAGAGGAGGGCCACAAAGATGATCAGAGGGCTGGAGCACCTCTGCTATGAGGACAGGCTGAGAGAGTTGGGGTTGTTCAGCCTGGAGAAGAGAAGGCTCTGGGGAGGCCTTATAGCAGCCTTCCAGTACTTAAAGGAGGCCCACAGGAAAGATGGGGAGACACTCTTCATGAGGGAGTGTACCAATAGGATGATGCGTAGCAGTTTTAAACTGAAAGGGGGTAGTTTTAGATTAGATATTGGGAAGAAATTCTTTACTGTGAGGGTGGTGAGACACTGGAACAGGTTGCCCAGGGAAGCTGTGGATGCCCCATCCCTGGAAATGTTCAAGTCCAGGTTGGATGGGATTTTGAGCAACCTGGTCTAGTGGGAGGTGTCCCTGCCCAGGGCAGGGGGGTTGGAACTAGATGATCTTAAAGGTCCCTTTTAACCCAAACCATTTTATGATCTTACGATTCTTCCTTGTATTTTCATTGAAAAATTTGGCTACCTTAGAAAATCTTGGAGTTGACAGTGGTTTGTCCTGCAATTTTGGGAGCTATGAAATACAGAATTTGAGGCAGGGAAGAGTTTGCTTCACTCTGCCCTTTTCAAATGAAATGTTTTATCATAGATGTTATATGTTTGATTTGAGGTTTTTCTCATCATTTGCTGAAATGTAATTAGCCTTTATTTGAATAGGGGGATGAGAAGGCATAAGTACTTTCCCAGTAGCTTAAGGAATGTTACTTCTCATGTTTCTTATCTTTTTAAGGAACCTCTAAAAGTAAAAGACTCACAGGACATATTTTCAGTGAGTGCTTTACTGAAGGGCTAAATTTAGACATGCTTGTGTGTTTAATTGGAATACCTGTTTCATCAGGTCCTCTTTTCTCTCCTCTCTCTGTCTCTCTCTCTCTTCCACCCCAGCCTCTTTCTTTCTCTCTCTCTCTCCTTCTCTGTCTTTCTCTCTCTCTCTCTCTCCTCCTTTCTGTCTTCTAAAACCCCTTCCCTTTTCCCCTGTTCTGCTTTCAGCTTTGACCAAGTCAGTGTGATGGATTTCTGTGAGAATGACTGAATAAACAGAGTATGAAGAGATGTGATCCCTGATCAGTAGAGCTTGTGACAACATGACACCCTCAT
The DNA here is from genome assembly GCF_963924245.1 of Chroicocephalus ridibundus. NCBI lineage: Eukaryota > Metazoa > Chordata > Aves > Charadriiformes > Laridae > Chroicocephalus > Chroicocephalus ridibundus. The sequence goes on along the minus strand of NC_086316.1, from coordinate 34,808,000 downwards.
ATAGGAGGTTTATTTGCAGATCAAGGTTGCTAGTCTTGTTTTGGTGGGTGCACACAGTACAGCTTCTTACTTGCATCCATCTGATTGCAATAGACTATAACTAAGTATCTGCATTAATAAAACCACCATCACTTAGATAAAGCCTAGTTTGTAGTTTTGCTTTATTTTTAAAGATAAAAGGCACAATGTTTTTTTGTAAACATGATTTTGAATTGGTGAACTTATCACACCACTGTAACGTAACAAAAAAAACCCTAAAAAAAAGGCATAAGCACACTTTGTTTTCTCTGGTTTTGAGTACTCTTGAATTGCTTTTCAGTACTCACAGATGTCAGTGTTGTATACACATTACCTTAACAACGTATTTGTCAGTACAGTAAACCCTCTCTTGTTTCTGGTTTTACAGGCAAATCGTACCTGCCCAATTTGTAGAGCTGATGCTTCGGAAGTGCATCGTGATTCAGAATGACCAATCTAAGAGCACAAATCTGGTTTGGGTGTTTCTGGTCACATGTATATATGAACTCTCTATTGAACTTACCCATGTGGCTTCCAGCCTACCCTTTATACAAAAGGGTCAATGGACCTTACTTTGCACTGTGTGACTTAATCAATTATAAAGCTTATAACTAGTCTTCACAGTAATGGGATTGTTATACTAACAGTGTGATTGGAACTCCAAAGATATTTTTTTTAGCTTAATTTTGTGTGTGCACTAACATTCCCTGGTTTTTGTGTGATCATTCCGAGTGTTGCGAGATTACTGTGGATGTGATCTTTTAGCATGTGCTTTTATATAAAAGAAAAAAGAAAAAAAAAGTGGTAGCTCCAAACAATATAGCAATCTACCTTATATAGAGCCTTCAGATACTGTGAGCGGGAATGAATGGTGCGAATGTGTGCTCGCTTGTGAGAGGATGCGTGAAGTGTGGTTGAGGACCTATATACCAGCATGTACTGAGAACGTATGTGTGTAGTAATAATTATGCTGCAATGTATAATCTTGTGTGTTATTTAAACAGTACTAGTACTGTACACTGGTTCCTTTCCTTGTGTTTGCAGTTGCACACTGAATGCGATGGGTGCAGCAATTACAGACATTTAGTATTTCCTCCCCAATGTACTTACAGGTATAAAGACCTTTCTACCTACTATTCAAACAGCTGTTATGCTTCCCCTTCATTGGAGGCTTTAAATGTCTACTACTAAAGAGTGCATTGATTGTTCATACATGAGTAACCTTGGGGTTTTTAGCATATGTTACAAAATCTGGATTTTTAAATGGCTGATTTACAAGTTATTTTATCAATGTAAAGTTGCTATATTGCACAAATCATTTAGCAATATTAATATTTTCAATTGCTAATATGAATACCAATGCTATTCTGTTCTCCTTTTAATTTTTTCTACCTGGATTTGCCACTTACATGTTTCTTCCATGAAAGGAAGCAGAAAGGAGACTGAGGGTCTTGTGCAACAGCACTTCATTTTTGGCCATTGTGCTTGCTAAGGACATAATCTTTTAGCTTATAAATACTGGCTTTAATCACATACACTCTTTGTCATTTACAAGGGAGTTTATATACAACTAAAATAACTCATAAAAGATTACAATTTTATTCCTGCAACTTCATGAATAAAATAAAATTTTTAGCATTTTCTCAAGAGAAGTAGAATTTCTGATTGTTTTCATTTTAGCACAAGAGAAGATGGTTTTTGATGACTAACTGCAGAGTCCAATTGCCCTGATGCTGCTTCTTGCCCTTCCTTGTTTCATGATAAGTGCAGTATAAAGAAAGAACTCCCTTGGTTTTTGGAGTCAAGTTTCCAGAGCACTCCCCTACAGCAGAAAATTGTAACACCTTCCAGAACAGTGCTGTGAAATAGGAGGTGATAACCTCCGTTCAGGTGCTCTGAATAATGGTTTATTTGAGCTATTGAAAAACAATTTATCTTCATGTATAACATTCAGACTGTTAACACTTTTGATATGTTCTAGCAAAATATTTAGGTCTGCATACCACAGTTATTCAAAGGATGCGCTTTTTGCCACAAAATTACCCTAAATTCAGTTTATTACTTTGGTTGCAGCAGCACAAGTGGCACAATTAGCAATATTGCTGCAACTTGCTGCCAGTCTCAGCTTTAAGTTTATTCTTTGTCATTTCTGATGCTTTTGTATGCTGCTATGCTTTAGTATCAGTTATTATATCAAACAGTGTTAGATGATTTTCCTCTCTGAAGATCTACAGACCAGTCACAGCTCTTGATGCAGGTAAAATAAAAGCACAATTTTGCCCTATTTGAAATGCTCTTCCCTCTGTTTAGTTATGCAGGTAGTTCTCAAAAACAGTGAGTCTTTCCATGCCTATCCATACTTAAGAACACTAAATAAATAAAAATGCTGTTACATCAACTTCAAAACATTAGAATTTCTTCTTTCTTCCAGTGGAGTTAAATAGGCTTTTCAGAATAACACCTAGCAGGTTAAATTACATGTAATAAGATTTATTTTTTTAACAAATAAGATCATGTTGTTTAAAAATCATATACCACATATGTCTTAAAAAACTTAGGCTCTTTTATATAACTGCAAAAGAAAGAATTATTTGTGTACAGATTTAAACATAGTTAACACTACTGTGCGTAGTATTCTGTTTGAAGCATGGAAAGAGGGTACTTTTTCTAAGTTACATACGAATGAACAAAACACTTTGTAGCTAAGGGAAAGTGTCCTCTTTCTAGAACTGGAGAACTCTTGATACGTAACGTCCCTTTTTCCCCAGTAAAAAACTCTGTGAGGCAGTGGGAGATCTAGGAGATGGAGGGTCAAAGTTAGTAAAATGCTGAAATTAATTGTTGCACTCTTATGGCTCATCTCTTCTGGAATGGTTCTTTCGTTTGCATGGGACTCTTGTAGATGTATGTGGACTTGCTTCCTGTCGTTAGTGCATATAAACAGCACACATGCATATGTTCTGAATCAGCTCAGACAAGCTACAAGCAAGTCCTCTGTGTTGTGGCTGTCAGGGGAGGGGGATTCATGTTCAGCTGTTAACTGCCATGTGTTATGCACATTTCTGTGTAATTCCATAGCCTGCCATGGTGCCTGGCAGCACCTGAATTCAGCAAGATTTTTTAATGTTCATTGCCTTTCTGCCATGACCTGGCTCCTTTTTCTCAAAAAAAAAAAACAAAAAACAAACACAACCCACAAAACCAACCTGTAATATGTCCGCGTTATCATATTGTCACTGCTGTGTTTTTTGCATAAACTGTCAATTTAATTTGACATTTTAGTGGATATCAAGGCCTACAGATAATTCCTATGTCCCATTACAAAAAAATTAAAGCCTTTTGTTCTATGCCATTTTGTACAAGCTCTTGAATGTGATTTCACACTGTTATACATTGTAGAATACTTGGGATGAAATTGACCAACATTCTTAATTTTAGTTGTAGAAAACACATTTTGACTGAGTTATCTTTGGGCCTTTTACCTCATTTTGCTACTTGTATTTCAGATTTGCTAATGATTATGAAAGCTTATGTGTTTTGTTGGAATCATACTTTGTCAAGTGTTTCCTTTAAATCATATGCTATTGTATCATTTAACATGTAGTTTTAAATGTATTATAAATATCTGTAACCAAATCATTTGAAGGCTTGATAAATTTTTAACAAAATTTGTACATTTTTTATGAGAGTTACTAGTAATGCTTTACTAGGTAGTGCAATGAATTTTTATTTTTAATCCCTGTGCCCAATTTTGGAGTTGAGAGAGTTGTTCAGTAATAAATGTATGATGTACACTTCCACAATTTTGTCCTGTTCTTTCTCTTAGAAAGAGCTGCACTGTTTCCTTTCGTTACAGTTAGAGGAGGTGTTACAGTTAGAGGAGAAGCCGTTGCCCAAGCATTCACACACCATTGAAGGAGCGACACACACGCCACCTGCGTATTTAACTGCTGGGACCAGGGTCCCTTTGGAGTGAGTGACCCTGGTGAGCTGACAAGTGCCCCTTTCGACTCCTCTCTCACACCCACACTCACACTTACTCTTAGGCACACTCCTTCCTTCTTCAGGCTCAACCCAAGGTTTCCTGCAGCAGAGCCTCAGGCATCAGATTTTATAAAAAATAAGTCATTTCATTGAAAGGTACAGCAGCAGGGTCAGCCCAGACTTGATGCCTTCAAAAAGGGAGGAACCTCAAACAAAGAAATCCCTTGGCAATTACATCCTTGCAGTCTGTACATCCGCCCCTCACACGCTGTTCACGCATCTCTTACTCCAATGACGATTTTTGGCCTGGGGTCTTCCAGCACCTTTCTGGATTATTTTTCTGCGGGCAGGCAGGCTGTTGACTGTTCTTATCTTCTTGATTTGCAGCCTGTGCTGACGGTTGGAGCCTCCTTATCTTCTGGTTTACATTTCTTGTACACCTGCACTCTCTGACAGAACACGGGGAACTGAAAAGTCCCGGACTTACGGAAAACACTACCAAAATATCAGCGTGTTATTGGCGTTTTTCTTATACTGAAAGACTAAACACAGAACCATACCAGCTGCTAGGAAAATTACTAAGAAAATTAATGCTATTGCGGCCTAAAGGTTTCAGAAAACCTAGCTACTCATTTAAGTAAAACTAAGCAAACAGCATAAATCACACTGTATTATAACCCTAAGTAATTTGTTCTAATTAAGACTTACTTATTTAAGGGAAACAACTTGGCTGAGAAGACTGTACACAGACACACCAAGCTTCAAATGCCTCAGCAAAATGCCTTGATCAGTGGAAGGCTCCTAGCCTTCGTAGGAACTGCACTAGCTAGACAGAGAGCAGCAATTCAACAGCTAATGCTTTCTGTGGAGGTGGAGGGGCCGTTCGCTCCGCCAGACTGCGCATCCGGCTGTGCCTCTGGGCTACAGTTTCCTGATGGTTTCGTGCAGTTTCAACAGCAAAGTGAATTCTACGTAATTCCATTCCTCCTCCTCCCCTTTGTCATCCCCCCTCCCAATGTGGTGTGCTGCCCACTCCATAGCGGCAGCAGTCAAAGGTTGCTGCCAAGTTAAACCCATTTCCTGGCAGTTGTGGCAATGGGGGCACTGAGCAGACACAGCTCAGGCCAATATTGCTGCCAAATTCCTCTCCTTGTGACTCTACAGCCATGCAGACAGCTCTGCCTTGCTGCCAGATGGTACTGCTGGTAGACTGGGGGAAACCTGGTGAGATTGCCACCTCTAAGCTGTTTCTTGGAGACCTACATAACGTTCATGGATGCTATTACTGTTGCAGAAAGTGTTGAATCTTTTACATTCCTGCTGAAGCTCTGTGGCACAGCTATGACATTAGGTAATATCCTTCCACCCCAGAGATATTACTGGTCCTGCCATTGCTGTTAGGTGAAGGAGACTGGGACCATGTTTCTCCTCGGATGTGGTTGTGCAGAGGGACAGTGACCCTGTGGCAAAAATGGACTGCAGGTGTTGACAGCAGAGGGACTGTGTAAGGCACACTGCTCCAACAGGGAGAGTCTTGCTTGGCATCATCCTTTCTGCCCCATAGGCATCAATATCCATAAAAGCCAGACTCTGTAAGAAGGAAGGTGGTGTGTAGGACAGTATTTCGTTTGAAAGGGCAGTTTTCATGTGAATTATTTCACTGACAGGGCATCTAAATTATGACAGATTAAGAAGTAATGGTTGGTGTTTGAATAGAAGCAAAGCAGGAGTTCACATCCTGACCTTACTTGGTAAGAGAGGGAGCTGGTCCCCTGTAAGTCACGGGGTGTGGGGGGGGATATACCTAAGTATACGCAGCTGTGGCTGCCCTTATTACATGGTACTTCACAACATCTTACACCTCAGATAAGAGGTGTAATTACCTACCTGCTAATATTTCTGGATTCTTCACAAAAGCTGCTCTGTAGGTTGTTATCTACCACAGCTTAGTGGGTCAATTTCCATTTCCCTGGAAATTTTCTGGGGAGATGTATAATGTGCCTTTTGGGTAGCTACTCCAGCTTTGGACCCTGAAAGACAACCATCTATTACCCAGGCGAGAAGCTCCCGGTCTGCAGCTAGCGGTGTTGAGCAAGCACACAAAGAATTGAAAAACAGCAGAATATCATGGATAATCAAAGGGCAGAGGATACAGAGAACACCTATTCTTCAGAAAATCTCAGTTCCCAGTGAGCATGGGTGGATTTCAGTGCTGTCTTTGCTAGACTGTCCTGGGACAGTGTTGTTGATGCAACAGATGCATCAACAACCTGGTGGACAGGCAAAGTAGAAAAACGGAAAGTGAAATCAGGACGTTGTCATAGACAGAGGTAGATGGGAAAAGATAATCCAGAAAAAAATAATGATCTTCCCCTTACTGATAGTTACAGCGCTGTCTGAAGCAAACAGAACATGTCACAGAATCTGTGGCTGAACCCCAATAATAAGAGAAAAGGAAGAGAAGAACAAAACGAAGTCAGTACTAAATAGGGAGACTGGGCACTTGAAATGCATAGCTAACAATGCCAAACAGAAATTCTACATTTCCTAGCCCTAACGTGGCAGTCCCTCTCCCAGGTGCATATGTGTTCACATTGAAACTTGCTGCCTCTTCCTAGCTGTCTTCTCCCAGTCAAACCACATGAAATCAGTCCTGCTTGAGCAGAGCATCTCCGTGCTGGATATGCAGCCTAGATCCTGTCTGGGACTCAGAACACGACACACTAGAGTCTCTCTCCTCCCTGTGAAAGGAGTATCCCTGGAGTCACGGTAAGGCTGTGTGGACCGTGGTGTGGCTCAGTATCATAAGATAGCAGCCATGGGATAATGTGTTTTCACCTTGAACACTGTAGTACCTAATATGTTTCTTCACCTTTGCTTTAAAGTCCAGCTTGTTTCTTCCCTGTAAAAAATGTAGCCGTTGCTTTTTATCGTGCTGATATTGGAGAAGCAAGAGCACACAGATGGCTTTGGTGAGCTAGACCTGCCCTGTGAAAGCATCTTCCCTGGATAACTTTTTCTGTTTAGGAGGGACTATGGCTTTTGCAAACTCACAGCCTCTTTAACCTTTCTTACCTGGAAAGAGACACAGGAGTGGACTGTTCTCATCATGACCAAAGGGGGCAGGGCATTTTCTTTCTCTGCATAGGTACAGTCCTCTTTTTTTGGAGAGTGAACTACAAAAGTCTCCTCCTTGGTTTGAAAGTAGTCGTCTTTGGATGAACAACATATGAGATTGTTCTTCTAAGGATACCGTGCAAATGTGATGCTGTTGCTGGTCTCCTGAAAAGGGTGACTGTACCTATTTTAAAAAGCAGGATTGTTTATTTAGCAGTAACAGCTAAATCCAAGCATTAATCAAACATACTATTCAAGCTATAGGTATATAATACCACAAGGCCGCTGCTGCATTGTTGGCTCCGATGACCTCAGTCTTTGGTGGGTTTTGGTCTCTGAAGCTGAGATGGCCAGTCTTGAGAGCTCTTTGACAAGGGAAGCCAGAACTGACACAAGTACCTTCTCTTTTCCCCAAGCCCCGGACAGGACCAGCATCATTCAAAGGTATATCTCAAGGCTACAGATCAGGGCCTTCAATGTGCAGGATGACCCTGGCAAGAGCAGGGGTTGCTGCTGGATTCAAAATCTGCAGGGCCCCAGGCAGAGCACTGTGAGGGAAAGATATAGTAGTGACGGCCAGACACATCCAGCTTGGGCTCGTGAGAACTGGATGCAGGCTCCCTCTGACCTGGGCTGGTGCCTGGGATGGTTCCTGGGGCAGATTTGTCACTGTACCAGCTGAGGTATTTGGAGGGTCTCAGCTGATGATGCCAGGGCAGCCGTGGGGCTCTGACAGCTCCCTGTGGCTGCTCTGCAGAGCCCCACACAACCGGGTGATGACATGGGGTGCCGGTTCAGCTCACTCAGTGTCTCACTCCAGTCTGGGATTTTTATGGGTCGCTGGATTAAAAAGCGAAATAAATCTGCTGGCAAGAAACAGAAATTTGAAAATAACATTCTTGTTTTGGTTTGTGGCTGAGTCAGCTGTTGGTATCTTCATGTATATCAATATATATTAGTTTCTTTGCTTACTCTAATGTGGTGTCTGTGATAATGTATAATAATAGTTGCATTGCCCTATACTAACTACATTCTAATTTTTTTCCCGTCTTCTGTATCAGACTTAAAATGCTTGTATATCCTTGACCTCACTACCTCCTTTTCAGCTTAAGCAAGGGAAGATAACTGGAATTTCTGATGTGTCAGTTTCTGCAGTTCTTCCTTTAACATGAGAAAATAAACATTAATTTTGTAAAGCTGCAAACAAGTTAAATTCTAGGGACATCTGTCTGTATTTTGAACCCTGAAGTGATCTTGATTTCCTTGACCCACTGCAGCACAGCAGTTAATTGCAGTTCTATCTAAAGTAAACTACTCAGGCAGAAGTGTGTGTCATGGGAAGGGAAGGGAAGGGAAGGGAAGGGAAGGGGAAGGGGAAGGGGAAGGGGAAGGGGGAAGAATAATTCCAGTTGGAGGTGATGTACAAGAATCATCTAGTCCAACTGCCTGACCACCTCCAGGCTGACCAAAAGTTAAAGCATGTTATTAAGGGCGTTGTCCAAACACCTCTTAAACGCTGACAAGCATGGGGCATTGACCACCCCTCTAGGAAGCCTGTTACAGTGTCTGACCACGCTATCCATAAAGAAATGCTTCTTAATGTTGTCTAAAACTCCCCTGGCACAGCTTTGAACCATTCCCACACATCCTGTCACTGGATCCCAGGGAGAAGAGCTCAGCACCTCCATCTCCACTTCCCCTCCTCAGGAAGCTGCAGAGAGCAATGGGCCTCCTTTTCTCCAAACTAGACAAGCCCAGAGCCCTCAGCCGCTCCTCACAGGACATGCCTTCCAGCCCTTTCACCAGCTTGGCTGCCCTCCTCTGGACACATTCAAGGACCTTCACATCCTTCTTTAATTGTGGGGCCCAGAACTGCACGCAGTATACAAGGTGATGCGGCACTATTGCTAAATACAATGGGATAATCACCTCCTTTGACTGGACGGTTATGCTGTGTTTGGTGCACCCCAGGATGTGGTTTGCCCTCAGGGCACACTGCTGACTCATACTGAACCTGCTGTTGACATGCTCCCCCAGACCCCTTTCTGTAGGCCTTCTCTCCAGCCACTGCTCTCGCAATTTATACTTGTCTCCAGCGTTCCTCTGCCCCAGGCGCAGAATCTGGCATTTGGACTTGTTAAATTTCATCCCATTAATCATTGCCCACTGCTCCAGTCTATCTAGATCCCTCTGCAAGGCCTCTTCTCCCTCAAGAGTCAACAGCACCTCCCAGTTTAGTATAATTATCAAACTTGCTACTGGTGCATTCAACTCCTGCATCCAGGTCATTGGTAAATACGTTCAACAGGACTGGCCCTGGAACAGAGCCCAGAGGAGCACCTCTGGTGCTGGTCGCCAGCCAGATGTAGCCTCCTTCACTACAGCCCTTTGGGCCCTGCCCTTCAGCCAGTTCTTCATCCAGTGCGCCATGTATCTGCCCATCTCACAGCTGGACAACTTGTCCAGAAGGATGCTGTGAGGGACAGTATCAAAAGCCTTACTAAAATACAAAAGAACTACAACCACCACCTTCCCTTCATCCCCTAGGTGGGTGATGTTGCCGTAGCAGGGTACCAAATTAGTTAAACAAGACTTTCCCTTTGTGAACCCACGCTGGCCATGCCTGACAATTGCATTGTCCTCTAAATGCCTTTGAACAGCACTCAGCATGATCTTCTCTGCACTTTTCCCAGGAACTGAGGTTACACTTAACAGGTCTGTGGTTTCCCGAATCTTCCTTCATGCTCTCCTTGTAAATTGGAATAACATTTTCTAGTTTCCAGTCAGCAGGGACCTCGCCGGACTCCCAATGACATTTGGCAGACGACTGAGAGGGGTCCTGCTGTAACATCCGCTATCTCCTTCAGTGCTCTGGGGTGAATCCCATCTGGACGAATGGACCTATGAACATTCAACTGATGTAATTGCTCCCTTACGATTTCAGTGTCCACAACTGGAAAGACGCTGTTCCCACAGTCGTGGTCCTCCAGTTCAGAGGACCGGGCAGCCCAAGGTCTATCATAAGTATTAAAGACTGAGGCATAAAAAGCACTGAATGACTTCGCTTTTTCTTCATGCATTTTTGTCAGGGATACTTTACTTTTTTGGTGTTTTAAAATGTGTTAAAAGGGTTTGCCAGTACACAGCCAACTCAGTAACACTACAAGGAAAGAAAGTTTTCATGATGTCAGTCTGAAATAATTCTGACACTTCTGTAATGCATACTATCTTTCCACAATGCTGCAGAAAGTATATTTTCAAAAGTATATGTTTGAGAGTATATTTTGCTAAAAATTAGCGAGAAGTGTATACATCAATACATTTATTTTTGCCTAGAATAATTCTCCATATTTTTAAATGAAATAGTGAGCAATTAAGCCACAAAAGAATTCCTACTTTCATTTACTTTCTTAATGAAAACATTAAAACACAGAGAGTATTCTGTGACAGTAAAATTGGGAACTTAAAAATTTTATTTGTTCTTCAGGAAAATAAAACTTGAACATAAAAACTGAACTGATGTAGCACTACTAAGATACTTTCTAATCTATTGTAAAGTTAGATTACTTAAAAATATACCGACACACACAAGAGATTATAGAAGATTCACTGGACCCAGATTGTTTCCCTGCACGATCCCTCTGCAAATAGTTAACCCTGAGGAAAACCAAAACAAATTCTGATTTCTGCAATAAAAATTCTTTCTCTTCTCAAGCCAGAGGGAAGGGTGGCTTCTATTGAAAGCACCCCAGTTTGATACAGGATTCTTGGCTTCAGCCTTATTTAACATTCACCCCTTGTGTGGCAGGGATTCAAAGCTGTTTAGCGCCTACAGATGTTGTGTAACTGCCATTTCAAATTACAGTCCTCAATGTCTTCGCCCAAGTGGTGATTCAGGTGGGGTTTTTTTTGTAGATGGCCAAAAAAAATGTCCTGATCCTCACCAGAACCTGTAAATTGTACACAAAAACAGACTTCACTCCTCCCTTTCACCCCTACACTCGAGTAGGAAGATAGAGTCAGAGTAATTTTCTGTACAAAGAAATAGAGAATGCTATAGCTAAACGAAAGCCAGGACTCTGTGCACTGCATGCTGCCAGCTCCACACACAAACTTTGCAAAAATGCACCCCTAGCTCACAGAAGGCTTACAAGATCCAAAGTCAAGAGAAGGAAAGTACTGTTTCACCTCAGAACTAACAGGTGAAGACAACCCTATTCTGACCCCACCAGCCCACCTCGCCCTTCTTCCCCAACAGGCCTTCAGGATGAGATGGTGCTGACCCAGGAAAACATTACGTCTTCCTGTTTTCTTCTTGATTTAACACTGCTTCTCCCCACTGCCTGTGCTGGAGGATAATTCTTCTTGGCCAAGAACAGCCCCAGGCATGCTCTGAGATACTTAAGCCCTGTTTTGAAAGCTTAACAGGGTTCACTCCAGAAGGCTGAACGTGGGAGCTGCATGCAAAGAGCAGGGTCCCTCCTGCTCTTCTGACCTCTCACAGCCACAGCGCAGCAGCATTTTCTCACAGTGTTAGACAGTAAAGCACTGGGGTGAAAGTACGTCTGGTTTGAGTGCCTGATATCAGCACCTGACTATCCAGTAGCATTTATGCAAACATTTCAACTTCACTGCAACTCTTTCCTCTAAAGTAAACAATTAAAGACACTTAAAAAGCCCAGAGAGCCTAGCTCAGTAAGCTCGTTTGCAGTCACATGTGGAATGGGAAATAATGCCCTAGGTACCAATAACTTCCAAATTCTAACACAGCAGGTCATAGGCCTCAATAATGTCCTTACAGACAAACTGATGATGTCGGATGTTTGGATAGGTAGACTTCCAAAGTGGATGGAAAACTGCCTGAACTGCTAGGCACTAAGCGTGATCACTAGATGTACAAAGTCCGGGTGGTAGCTGGATACTACTGGCATTCCTCAGGGATCGATGCTGAGCCCAGTGTTCTTGAATGTTCGTATCAACAACAGGATGGAATATGCCCTTAGGGAGTTTGCTGTGATCACAAACCAGGAGGGGGTGGAGCAGGGGATGAGGAATGACAGCGTGGCAGGTATGGCCACTCTTCTGAAGGACTGTGACATGCTGCAGAAATGCAGCAGCATGAACCTCTCGAAGATCAGGGTAGGCCTCTGGGTTTATCGAACCCATGAAGTAACCCTACAGCAATTAAGGCTGAAGGCCAACAACTTCGCCAGAAAAGGAACCAGGGTCCAGGGCTGAGTATCTTCCAGCAGTGTGGCCCTGTGGTGAGGCAGACCAGCCACACACTTCCCTGGACAAGACTCACATTGACTCCCTTTAGCAAACCCTCCTGCAGAAGCTACCAAGACAGTAATGGAGCTGAAGCACAGCATGTCCAAAGAGACATGGAAGGAACTGGGCTTGTTCAGCCTCCAGCAGAGGGCTCAGCACTGTTTGCAGCTCCCTTATGGGAGCAGGTAGAGAAGAGGCCACAACTCTCCTTGGAAGGGCACAGTGAAACATGGCACAAGTGGTAATGAGAAAAATGTTGATTCAACACTGGGAAAAGTTTTTATTGTAAGGATGGTCAAACATCAGAACAGGGTCCCAAGGAGCCTGTGAAATCCTCAACTTCACTAATTTTAAAGCAGCCGCTAGCACTTTTTGGGGGTTGTGGGGGTGAGGCGGTGGATGGTGGTGAATGATCTCCATATAGCCGTAACAATCCTTGTGATTCCATGACTCCAGCATGGGGTCCATATAAGGCATTTTTGGAGAAAGTCTCTCTAAATCCCCGATTATCTCAGGAGCACTTTGGCAGGCACGAGATTCCGCCTGCTTTCAGTGGGATTTCCCTTGCTCCTCAGCATTGCACACCTTTGTGTATTAATACATATACTGACTCTCAAACCTCTCAAACTTTCTACCAAAATGCCTGTTTTAAAAACATCTTCCTATTTTTTCACATTTCCTTTTTTTTTTTTTTTTTGACAATATTCTGCATTGCTTTTATTCACAGCAAGAAACAAGCAGATAAAAAATAACCTTCCGAATTTGGTCAAATGTAGCTCAGAGTTTTGGCCAAAGAAATCAAGCATGCCAACTTAAAAAGCATGAGCATTTTATTTCCATTTCTATAAACGAGGCGTTACGGAGGACAAAAGAATCTAACCGAAAAAACAGAAAAGTGATAAAACTTGTGACGGGCCCAAGCGTTTTGCTCAGCCATAAACCCGAGCGCGTTCCTCACCGGCGCGGCCGGAGCTCCACAGAGCGCTCCACCTTCCACCCCGGGCACCCCACGACGGCGGCTGCCGGCGCTCGCCGCTGCCCCGCCGCTGCCCCCCCGGCGCACCGCCCGCCCGACGCGGCTCCTGCCGCCCCACCGGCGTTCACCGCCCGCCAAGCGCAGCCCCCCCGCGCGCCCGCCGCCCGCGCGCCTCCCGCCGCCAGCCGGGCACGGCCCGGCGTCCCCGCCCGCGCCCCGCCCGCCCCGCGTCCGCCGCCGCCGCCGCCATGGCGCAGGAGCAGCCGTGGGTGCCGGCCCCGGGTCCGCGGGCGTGCGGGCTCCACGCGGGGCGGCCGCTGGAGCTGTTCTGCGAGGACTGCGGGCGCTGCGTCTGCGCCCTCTGCCCGGCCCTGGGACCGCACCGCGGGCACCGCGCCTGCCTCCTGCCACACGCCGTCCGCCGCAAGCAGGTGAGCGCCGCGGGCGGACACGGGGCGACCTCCCCGGGGAAGCCCGGCCCGGCCCGGCCCGGCTCGACCTCCGCCTCCCGCCCGGCCCCGGCTGGCCGCCGCGGCGGGGACTTTTTCTTCGGTGGGGACCGGGGGGACGGGGCTGGGGGGAGCACGGGGCACGGAGCTGGAGCAAACATCTTCCTTGTTGGGTTGAGTGTCTTGCCGGTTTGTAACTCCTTTCTGGGATTTGTGCGGCTGGGTTTTGCTTTTCCAGGGTGGGAGGGTGGCAGCTGCCAGCGTTAGTGGAGTGGACACAGTAGGCAAAGTACCTTCAGCCTTCGACCTTGCTTTGCTTGCTTTGCAAATAGCTTGCGGAGCTCTGGTTTTGTTGTCACATCAACTTTGTAGGCGGTACTGGCTAGCAGAACAAAGTTTCTGTACTTCTATAAGTGCTTTATAAATCCCGTGTGGACAGGGGTATGCTGTCCCCGCAGAGGGACAGGGTTTATGCATGAGAGGGAGAGAGTTATCCAGCCGCACCCCAAGCACACACATTACAGGAGCTTAAGTCAAGGGGCAGCGGGGAGGTGACATTGACTGTCACGTCACAAGCAGCAGCTTTTTCTCCTCAGACCTCGTGTAGGGAATCGGAGGTGTTTGGTTGCCCTGGGGGACTTGTTTTCATTGCCGGGCTGGAAGTACCTTGGATGAGAAGAAGACAGAAACATGGATACCACAGGAGAATGGGAAAGGCCATTTCTGTTTATTCCCTTCCCCCATTGTGGTAGCTTGATGGACCACCATGAGGCCCCACGCACAGAGCCTGTTCTCTGAAAGCTCCTTGGGGATGGGGAGCAGGGGTTGTTGTGGCTGGCTGCAACCCTGGCAGGCTGCAAAGCCAGTGGGACAGGGGAAGAGGGAAGGAAGAATAAAACCAAGAAAACTTGTCGGTTTGGATAAAAATAGTTTAATAAGCAAGGGAGAAGTGAAAGAAGAGAGAAAGAGAACAAAACAAGCCATGCGAAGGCAATCACTCACCACCTCCCATGGGTAGACCAGTTCCTGAGCCAAAGATGGCTAACCCAGCTAAAGCCCCTCCTCTCCATTTTTTTGCTGAGCCTGACATTACAAGGCTTGTTATATTTTTGGTTAGTTTGGGTCATCTGCCTGCTTGGGCCCCCTCCCAACCTCTTGTGAACTCACGGTCTCAGCCACAGCCAGCCCAGGGGTTCTTCCCCAAGCTTTTTTTATTCATTCCAGTTTAGCTGTCCATCGAGCAGCCCCAGGAGGTTTTGCAAGCTTGCCCAGTACTTCCTGTTCATGCTTTGTTTTACCCTGGAGGGCCTGCCAGGAGGCTTGCTGAAGCCTGCATGCTGTGTTGTTAAGCTTGTGAAGCTTAAGAAGTAGTAACATGTTCAGAAGCTTTTTTTTTTCCTCTCTCTCTACAATTTGAGAGCGCTCCTTCCCACTCCTTCCCACTCCTTCCCTGGTATTTTGGAGCAGTGCTACTAAGGAAGTTTCAGAGTTCCCACAGATCGTGAGCAGATGCACAGGTCATGCTAAATTCCTCTGGCATTTTATTGCAGTTCATGTTAGAGAGCAGTACAGGTGCAGAGGGCAGTGCGCTAGGCTGCGAGCAAACAGCAGCGCAGCGGAAAGACCATTGGAGATGTCAGAGTAACTCAGAGCACTGTTCCTGCTTGCTGGTTGGAGTACGAAGTATCCCTCCAACAGCTGGGAACTCACCACAGTGTTTGCATTCCCTTCGTGACAGCCAGGGCAATGTGTGGATGCAGGTACTGCACTGTGGCAACTTGATTTTAGCAAGGGTAAGGTGCACAAAGCAGCGAGTTGTGCTGGTTCCCTGGGGATCCGTTGGACACAGGGAAGCAGATGCTATTGGTAACTAGTTATTTGTGCCAACACAGGAAGTAAGCAGGGCAGAAAGTTTGGTCCCCCTGTGACACTCAGTCCCTAGGAAGTCTCTGCTGACATCTGCTGGCTTCGGGCTGCAGAGGTTTCAGGCACAAACTGTCAAAAGTATTCGTAGCCTAAGAGATCATATTTTGACTAGTGATTTTGTTTTCTGGGAGCAGTTATTCCGTGCAGCCCTTGTGATGTGACGTCAACCAGGCAGCGTGTGAGAATCTTCCTCCGTGCTTTTAGCAAATCCTAGCGGTGGATGCTAAGAAGAAATGAGAACCATTACGTGTGGTCCATCAGCTGGTTCATCCCTGGGTCTGAGGTTTTATAAAATCATCTGGAAGGTCACTCCCTGTGCTCCTGAAGGCAGGACATAGGATCAGCATGCTGTGCACTTGATATGTGTCCTGTGAGCGTGACTGGAGCTAGAAGTCTCATCTCTCCGAAATCCTTGTTTTTATACAATGTTTTCACTTGTGTGAGTTGGGGCATCCAAGCAGTCCCTAAAGGAACGTTTTTGGAGTTAGTTCCTTATGGTGAATGACGCGGGTGGCCTGTCAGTGTTGCAGACGCAGTGTCTCCACTGCTAGGAAGCAGCTCTTGCGTTTACCTCTGTAAAGAAAGTAATGCTTAACCAGAAATGCTTGAGGATGGCATAAGTATTTGCATATGATCACTGTTGTGAGGGATTGAGTGCCGGAGGTGATGTGTTTGGCAAGCAGACAAGGGAGATTAGGTTTTGCTCTGTGGTTTTTGTCTGCAAAATAAATTGAGGAACACTGATACCTAGGAGAACTCCTGAGTCTTGAAGTGGTGCAGAACCCTTCTGGTCCTTCAGGGACAGGTCTGGAAAACTGTGTCTGGAATGGATGGCATAACATGAGTGTCATGAGAACATTTATCTGCTTGCATGGATGTGGCTGTGCCAAGGGACTTCCAGATGCAAAATCTGTGGCTTTTGCTGGGAGCCCATTTTCTTCTGACTCTATCATAATCAAATGAAAAATTGCATGTGTTTTCAAAGGAGGCATATGTCAGAAATGCAAAGTGTTGCCCTTGAAGCAAAGCTTATGCTCAGTTTGTCAACCCTGCAGAGCTTAAATGCCATGCTGACCTGGGGATGTTGCAGCGAGCTGGTACACGTGTATGCAGATGCTCTTGACTGGGTCCCAGCTGCAGAAGAGGACACTGATAACAGCTGCAGCTCTGGACCTAACTAATATTTACCGAGAGGCTCTCTTATATCACAGTAGGGCACCGAGAGCATGGGGCAGCGTTGCCTGGATCTTTCGTGGTACTAATGACAAAAATGTATCACCAAGAGCACCAAGTCTGTTCAACCTGCCAGACAGAGGACAGCTGATTGCAGAGGGCTGCGGGTGAGAAACCGTGTGGCTGGACACAGCAGAACATTGCCTGTGCTGTGCTGCTGCAGTGCATCTCAGGCCATGCCACAAGTATCACAGATACTGCGATTACCAGCCAAGCTGATGGTACCTGTTGTTGCAGGCATTCAGACTCCAGCATCACTGTAGTGACAGTGGGGTATTTCTGATTGTCTTTTGTATACTGGGAAGCATCCGGAACATTCACTGGATTTTGACACTAGACGGAGCCTCCCACTGATCCTCTGAATAAAAGTACTTTGTTAGCTGCCCTTCAGATTCTAAATGCATGTAGTCTTGAAATGCACAGTGCCATAGATTTAAAGATGAAAATGTTTTTTTCACCACAGGTTTCCCTGCTTCTCAAGAAGGTGGTACTAATTCGCACAGCTTTTGAATCTTACCAGTATAACCACCAGGAGCAGCTGAAATCCTTATGTTTCATCACTACTGGCCTTAATAAGCCTCATAAACTGAGTGTTTTGGTGACATACTCCCATATATAAAAAGGAAGCTGGATATTGATTTCTGGTTTTTACGGATGTTGTTATGAAATCGTGTTTTATTTTGCTTCATTGCTGTGTAGGAACTCATGGCATCATGTTTGAAGAATCTAGAAGAGAGAAAAGAGCAAGAAGCTGGTAACAGAAGGAGCATAGAGCAGGCTGCTAATGATCTGAAGGTAAAGCGTGATTTGCTTCTCCACTGCATGGTCATTTTCCAAGGAGAAACATTTTGCTTTCTCTGTAGCTATTCAAAGACCCAGGCAGCTACTGCTTCTCATGAAAAAAGTGTATTCCCCGTATCTATCACAACACATTACTATCAAAGGGAGAGAAGAGGGAAAGAGTCTCCAAAGGCCTGGCCCTCACTCCCTGATCAGCTGAACATCTCTGGAAGAGCAATGTTGAAATTTTTGTGCAGTGGAATACTAAATAGCCCCAGCCTCATACGTTATTTTGGCTTCACTGCTCTAAGTTGCATTGCTCTGGACTGCATTATTGAATAGCCTGACTTCAGAGTTAAGTAAACACAAGAACAGCTCTATTTGTTCTGTCTTGAGAATGGGAATGTATGCTAAGCTCCACCTCATTTATAGAGCATGAAATGGCTTTTGGTCTAAGGAGCATCTCTAAGCATCTCTGTTACAGAAACATCAGAAGGAGCTGGAGGCAACTCTATGAGGTTTGGGACATTGCGGTTTGATATCACTTCGTTTCGGAGGCTTTCTTTTCCTAGCAGCTCCCTATCCCTAGCTTGCTTTTAAAGGGGGCAAAGTGTTGCTACCAGAGGACCAGGTCTGCTGCTTGTAGCAGTTAGTACCTGTCCCTGTTATATGCCAGCTGAAAAAAGTGTTTTCTGCATAAATAAGCATCTTGCAACCTCAAGCTTTTCCATCCAGGACATCAGCAGATAAATCCTGGCGCCACTCCATTAAGGGGTAAACACCTGTTTGTCAAGAGTTGCAGCAGATCAGTAAGATTCAACCGAAATGTAATACTGAAAGCCTGGGAGAGAAATGCCTGAAATGTTTATGGTCTGTTAAGTACTGGGGGGAACGCTCTTCTGCTTCATCTATAGGAACATGCCATTATAAGCAAAAGGCAGCTGTCAGACACAGTGACTGAACTCCATTTACTGCTTCGGGATGAGGAGAGTCTGGCAAAAAACTTAATTGATGAAAAGACTCAGCAAGCCCTGGAAGCACATGATCGTCAGTTGAAGTCCTGTCAAGAAAAGCTTGCAGCCCTGGACACCTTCTCACGTCGAATCAGACAAATACAACAGGACAGTGATCCTATTCAGTTGCTGGAGGTGGTATTGTATGGTCTCTTTCTACCTCTTATCCTTATAGTTCCTGGTAAACTGCTATCGTGATCTCCTCTGTAGATCCTTCTGTATGTGAGCAACGTCTTTCTCACTGCATTTTAATGTTCTTTTTGTTGGTATTTTGGTGAAGCAGTTTCGTTCCTGATTTTTGAGCTGTTAGGTCTTTCTGCTATGGCATTGATTTAAAGTCTGTATGAAATTCATGATAATTTTAAGCATATATGGAACAGCGTTATATGTGTCTCTTAATCCTAAAGACAAATGCTATATCAGGTCTTTCTTTGTGCAGTGTAATATGAAGGTCCGAGGAAAGGCAGCCCTCTTGGGAACCTTTGCCTAATTTCTTTAATTACAAGAGATCCTAATCACCCTGAGCAGTAGCCATCATTTTACTGGAGGGGGCAATGTTTTCTTTTTTACCTACAGATAAATGTCAACCTCTTTTTCCTAATGATCTTCTTCCCCTTCCTTGGGAAGAGTGTGTTGTTGTGTTCTTATGCCCTGACAGAAGCCAAAGGATGCCATTCTTCATGGGAAGGCCCGTGGTGCTTTTTTACATCCTTGCAACTTAGCAGACTCGAGAGTTTGCATTGTTGTGAGTGATACAGCCCTGGCATTCTGCTGTGTGTGCTAGCAACATACCTCCACATGGGAAGCTGCTCTTCGTGGGTTTGGAGAGATTTTTTTGTAGGAGAGATTGGATTTTATTCTTCAGTTCACTTTTAAAACTTAGTGGTTTGATTTTGCCATTGTTGGGGTTTCCCACAAAGGGTTAAACTCTTTCCCATCTTGGAGTGTCCTGGAGGGACCTGTTTTAACCAGGACTGCTGGGTTCTCTGTATCTGGGGTAGCCCCTGGCTCTACAGGCAGGAGGAGCTAATGAACAGGCCAATGAGCTAATAGGCAGGCTGAACACAGCAAGGCTTGCCTGTTACGCCCCGTATGTTTCCCTAGGGATGGAGCTGTCCTTGCTCTGTGGTGTGTGGGAGCTGGGAGGGAAGAGTCCGTTCATGTCACTGTCTCTACTAATTGTCGAATTTGGCTTTCTGCCCTCAGAAGTACACAGAAATCGAAAAGGAAATGCAGGAGCCCAGGCGCCTGTTAGAACAGTGGCATCCAACGCCTCTCTCGTTTGAGCACATACTTAACCATTATAAGCACTTTGTGAAAGTTCTTCAGTCCATTCTACAGAAACCACTAGAAAACCGGCTTAAAGAAGGTACCTGGAAGAGTGCTGTGAATTTTGCTTTCTCCTGCTCCCCTTTTAAACAAAGTGTGGTCTGTAAATAAGAGCAGGACTTTTTACCAAATCAGGTGAAAACAGCAGCTTTTCAGGCATGGCTACTGTTCTCTGACAGCATTGGTGCAATGTTGCTATAGCAGGGGTGATTTAGGAATGTAAGAGGTTTCTCTTTCAACTCTGAAGACGGCCTTTTGTGCCTTAAACCTTGTCTGATGCTTTTTCCCAGCTCTGTCAGTTATTTCAATGCAGCTTATTTCTTCCTGCAAAGCTTGTCTTGCGTATAGCCTTAGACCATCACATCCACACAACGTAGCTGTTCTCTCCTTTCAATCACTGTTGGGTGTAAGTGCTCTGGCAGGACATTTGGCAGGCATGGAACATAGGGTACCTGTAAAATTGGAAAAGTTTTTCTAATTGATACACTTGATGATCTTTCTGTCTCAGGCAGTCTGAAAAATTCTAGGGTTTTTGGTACTTTAAAGGTGGGTTGACATGTTCTGCTTAGAGCTCCTTTTGTCTTCGAGCTGGTATTTTATCCTTAAGTGACCTTTGGCATGATTAAGGCAAGGAGTTTCCAAATGGGACATAGAGCCACAAAGCCAAATAACCACGGGGAAGCCCTGTGAGTTACAGGTGAGCAGGGCAAACACCGGCCATCACATTTCACCCAGCTACCTTTTAAATAATCCCTTTTCTGAGAGTTGCCACCAAGAACATTCTAGCAGGGTGCTGGGGAAAATGGTCAGATGAGATCTGAAACGCCACTGCAGGATGTGTGGAGAATTGCTAGACAGTACTGTGCAGGTGCTCTGTAGCTAGCATCTTCAGCTGCCTGACAGTTCTCATTTGATAGCAGGTGCTTTTTGAGGAGTGGGAGGTGCTTACGTGGGGTTGTTCTCGATTGTGTAGTTCCTTGGCAACACTGGGATCCAGCATCTCCATGCTGTCCAAAGAGCATAAGGTTAAAAGCATACGGAGTGAGTAGCCCTTCCCCAGCAAAAGTAACACAGTTTGTCCCATGAAGTTGGAAAGTGGAGTGTGACTGTATGACTTTCCCCAGGACATGGGTGGAATTCACACCAAAGAGGCAAAACCTGAATACCCTGTCCAGCAAAATTGTCCATGGTGTTTTATTTTTAAAATCTTCTTGAGAGTACAGCTGTATTCTTCCACTGGCAGTCTCCCTAAACTGTCCCTTTCCATCTCTGCCCAGATATTTTCAGTAGCCTTAATGCCACTGCAAAGAAGGAGCCTGGAGCAGTGTTGAAAACCATGTCTCCTGTTGATCGGTTGCTTTTCTTAAAACGTAAGTATGGTTGAACAAAAGTTAGAAGCACTCTGAAGACTTATGGCTCAACAATTGAAACAGTTAATGCTGAGACTACCTTAAAACGGTATCTTAAAGGGGTTCTGATGTTTACAGTGTTTGTGAGGAGCAAGTGCTCGATGCGACCTGAAAAGTCATTACCATTTTCTGTACCTCAGGTTGGGAAAGAAATTTTACTGTCTGTCTGTGAAATCTTGATCCTGTGTTTTTATTCAGAACTGCCAGTGTGTGAATCAGGTAGTACCTAATTTAGTTCTGAAGACTTTTCTATTTTCCAGATCACTGCGGCCTATTTTTAATTATATGTCCACCATGTAATGTGTTAAGGGTCAATCTACAGGTGATCATTTCTTCTGGTGTTGGTAGGAAAGATGTACAGTGAATAGGTTTCATCTCTCTGATGGGAAGTTAATGGACATTTCCTGTGGCCTGCAGCAGATGAGGGCTGTTTTTAATCTCAAAGCAATTTCCTATTACCATGGTACATGGTGGCAAAGGCCTGTTGTAGGAGAAGGTCTGTTTTCCGGTCTGGATCCAGCCCAGTGGAGGCAATGACTGTGGCCAAGTTGGAGACTTGACTTCTGGCTGTTACTCAGTAGGAAGGGCAAGGGAGAAGTACTGTGCTGTCAGTGTGTGTTAGATGCTGTCCCTGCACCTATAGGTTGGTGTTTTCCAAGAGGGGTATTTTTCAGTGTTGTCGCCTTGTCTTGTTTCTCTTGCTCTCCTGAGTGAGCATCTAAGTCCAAACACCGCAACTTTTTCATTCCAAACAGGTTATCTCAACTGGAGATGACCAAACAGGTGTTGCACTTGTAAGTACAGCAGGTGTTAAGTAATCAGGAATGCAGCAAGCCAAAGCCTGTCTTCTCGGCTGTGGTGTCATGGGTCTTTCCCCACTTGTGCCATTTCTGTGCTGCAGCATCCAGACTGAGTCAGTCACTCTGTAGTGGAACCTGTTGTTAAAAGGGTGCAAGGACAGGTGGTCCACGCCACTGAGCACTTGCTAATAAGAGAGCACGGCAGCAGCATTTGGCTGGCAGCGAACTAGGCTTCTGCGCTTCATAAATGCCCATCTGTATCTGCTCCAGGCTGCCTCTTGATGGGATACATGGAGAAAGCACTGTATTTGCTTCACACGTGAGCACTTCAGGGCTGAAAAGACAGTTTCTCAACTCTGTTAAAGCTAAATACTACAAACCACCTAATTCAGAAAGATGTGCAACTGCTCACGGGCCAGTGAAATCGACAAACCTTGGTCATAAATATTTGGACTTAAAGTCACTTAAAATTTTCATAACTTAGGAAAAGTGGAAGAATTGCAGTCCAAACAACTCTAGCTATTTTGCATTATTTTCCTAGTCAAGTTCACATTTATGCTTCCAAACATTAGCACCTGGATGCCCTTCGGTACTTGGGTTTTTGTCTTTTTTTTTTCTTTAAAGCAATGGAGATATTTGCATTTGCTTGAGACGTAGTAGTTAACGCATTTTATGAAAATGTAGGTTTTCAGGTAGATTTGACTGACAGACAGCACTGCTTATTTGCACAGCTTTTCAAGTGCTTACTGGAAAAAGCAGACACTGAATCCAGGCCTTTTAAATCCTCCCTACTTTAAGTGTCTTTTGGTCTCGGTGTCACCTGTGTTCCGTACAGACTTAGCATCCCCATTGTTTACCTGCTGGGAGTGACTTGGAACAAAGACTAACAACAGTCAGTCATTCAGAAGATAGAATCCTGTAGCGTGCTGTTTTAACGGCATGAATAGTTTCTGTTTCTTGTCTTTTGTCACCAAATATGCACATAGATGTGACTTAGAGCCTATTCAGACCGCATGAATGCCAATACAGTCTTCTCTGACCGAAGTATAGTGGAGATCACAACAATTAAGACGCGTGAGAGGTACCCCTGTGGTGGTATGCTTTTGGAAGTTTTAATGTTGCTTACAGACATAATACCAAAATTAAAATCACAGAGGCTTTATTTTTGCTTAGAAAATGGTGATGCTTCAGTTAACACTCGCTGCATATACAGTGCTATTTGCTTCTCCATTTTATTGCGGTGTACAGGTGCGGATTGCAGGGGGCAGAGTGTTGGCAGTGGGCTCTCCAGCACCACGACACGCGTTTCACACATCAGCGACTCTCTCTGCGTGTCTTTGCCTCAAACGAAGCAACTGCTTCCTTTCTGGTACCCAGGTGCTGCGTGCAGTGATGCTAACCCACATGAAGATGATCTGTTAGTTAGGCTCTGCGTATAAAACAACCGATAGTGGTGCATCACTGGCTCCTGTAGTTAAAACACAGCTGATGTTAGGGGCCACAGCAAGGCAAGGAGGAGACATGGGGTCCAGCGGTACCTTATAGTCACAATGCACGTGCACTACTTTATTTTCTGAAACATTACGGACACGTGTAGAGAGTAAGCCTTCGTTGCAATTCACTGTGCAGTGAATGGACCCTCAATGCGAGATGTCGGTTCTCTCACGTGGGCACTGCAACAGGCCACAGTGCCGGTGCTCTTTCACAGTGAATCGTGGGAGACCTTACTTAGCCTTCCCTGCTCATGGCATGGAATTTTGGGAGTAACAGGACACAGAGTGCAGTGGAGTGGTTTACGCATTGCTCTGATGGCAGAGGAGGGGATTCCAACCTGAACGAAAACAGGTTCTGGGCTTTGGACTATGGAATATGCCAGCTAGCCCACATTAGACATATTTAATTTATGGGAGACGGTTCTATGTGAGAACACAGGAGAGGAAATAGCAACAAATTCAAATAAGTGACAAATTAATTCAGTTGCAAAGACAGATTTCTCTCATACAGCAACCTGCTGTGTAATTACCTTTCATTTCTAAGTTCAACACTGAGGAGCAAGGAAAATATTTAAGTTCTTGTTTGAATGCATCTGTTACCCCATTTTGTGTTCATTTAGTACTATGCTGCCAGTAAAGCACTGTGAAAGACTGTACTCTGTTGAGATCAGAGGTCTAAACATGTAGTTCAGATATGCAACACTGCAGAGAAATCAAAGAAGTCTGGATTTTAAAATATTATAAACACTGTTGTTCCTTTGCAATGTACATGATGCTGCTGCTCAGAGCTGTGGTGCCTTTATGAGAAACAGACTGCTAGTGCATCTTCAAATGGCATTTCAGTGGAACAGGATCTCAGAACCCAAGAGTCCGCTCAAGTGCTCTCTAAAACCCTTAGGCCCTAATCCCACTAGAAGTCTCCAAGTATTCCACATACAGCAGAAGCTCTCTGTGTTTGTTCCCTACCTAGCTGTATTCATCTTCTAATTTGTGAACAATGCATGTACTGACTTACATATTTGTCTTCTATTGACCTGGTTTAAAGCCTATGCAACTTTAAAGCATCAGTGCATCTAAATAGAGCAGTGCTTTCTATTAAAAACATGTTTTTCCTTGCAAAACTGCAGATTCCAAGACACAGCCAGCCATGGGCTCCTTTGCAGTTTTTTTTATAACTTGTGCTTCTTTCAAGAGTCATGATCAATGTAGTAAGTATGTTTATGGTTTTGACTGCAGATGCAAGATCACCAACGTGGGAATATGACAGCCTTCACCCAAGGCTGAAATTGTCTGATGATCGTCTTGTAGTAAGCTGTAATTGGAGGAGGCTATTCTACCCTTGTGGTCCCCAGAGATTCGATAAACTATGGCAAGTGCTAAGCAGAGATGCGTTCCTGTCTGGGAGCCATTACTGGGAAGTTGATCTGCTTCATGCCGGAGCCGGGTGGTGGATCGGCGCAGCCTACCCTTCCATTGGCAGGAAAGGAGACTCTGAAACCTGTCGACTGGGCTGGAATAGAGCATCTTGGTGCCTTAAGAAGTTTGATTTTGAGTACTGGGCATTTCACAAGGGGGAGAGAACCCCCATCCTGGTAGAAGATGATCCTGATCGCATTGGCATTTTTCTGGATTATGAAGCAGGAATCCTTTCATTCTACAATGTTACTGATGGCATGGCTCATCTGCACACCTTCCGCTGCAAGTTCACAGAACCAGTTTACCCAGCCTTGAGGCTCTGGGAAGGGTCCATTGGAATATGCAAACTAACATAAGGAACAAAGCAAAATAAAGCCTACTATTTCATGTTTTTACTATGAAAGCTACTATAGCAATCATCTATGTGAATTAATCTCTGTCCTAAGAAAGTTGTAACTATGCTGCTTTTAGAAGGTTAACAGTTAAATTCAAGAAAACCAACAGTAATTTTTAATATAGATGCATTTTTCAATGGGGGAACGTGATCTGGCTCTTATAAATGATGTCAATGTACCACCTAAAGTGCCATATATAATATTTTTAATACTTTTTTCAACTGGCAAAATGGAAAAAGTCTGGTTGAAAGGAGCATATTACAACTCAGATTTGAACCTGGATATTGCTATCTTTTTTTATTAACCCCCTCCTGTCATTTTCCTGGAGAGGCTGCAATTGTGTATGGTAGGAGGTTTAGTTTGGTTCAAGCTTCAATTTCATATATTGCACATTGTTATAACTGAGGTCAGATTTGGATAATAAATACGGTAAATGAATTAGGTCATACTTAAGTACACCTTGGAAAAATAGACTGTTGGAAAGGTCCCTTCAAGTAAAACTGAAGTACAAGCTTCTGTAGCCACACTTAAGAGCCATTAGCTGGTCTTAGTTGCAATAGAGACTCTGAACTGGGCTTCTGGGTGGCCTTATTGCCACACAGAGTGGAAACAGTTGTGTACCACCCCCAGTAGAAGATGAAATACCTGGAGGACCTACAGGCGCAATAAAAACTCTAGGTCAGTGTGGCACTTGTGCTTAATTTATTTTTGTGTCCCATTTGCAAAGGGTCTTTAACTGCAGCTGGATGAAGATATGCTCACATAAAACTAGGAGAGTCAACTTGCAAGTTTCTGTATAGGGATCATTTTTTCCCCCCCACTACATTAATTAAAAGTCCTGGAAATTTTTGGAGGCTATGTTTACAGCAGCCCCTAGGATCAGCCCTGCTGGAAAGAAGAACCACTGCTACTCGAAGCAGGTCGTGTAATCTTAACGTTCAAATACTAAAGGTCCTGGAATCATCTCCAGTGCTGGCAAAGGCAAGGTCTGACCACAGGCTGAAATGCAGAAACAACAGCTTTTTTTATAAGCTAAATTTATTTTTCAAATTTGAAATAAAAAAAAAAATCTTTTAACAATTGAGGAGTTTTTTAATGTAAGGCAAGTATACTGCGTCAATCAGAGCTCCTATATACGGTCAAGCACATGATTCAAAGAATATCTGCTTTCCAGTTTAAAGATATGAATACAGTTTCCTCAGAATTGCAGAACGATAAACATTTTGAAAGTGAACGGCTCACAGGTACAGAAGCACCACCACCAAATTCAACATACTTCAACTCGTGACCAAGAGGTAGCAAGTTCCAAATAAACATCACTAATAAATCATTCCACCAGAGAAAAACACAGATTAGTTATATCAAAGCAGTTCAGCACTAACCTAAGCTAATTGAGGGATGCCTGTTTGCAGCTGCTGCTATGTGGCTCCTTCCTGGACAAAGGGAAGAGCAGCGGGCTGACAGGAGTGGGATGGCACATCTGTGTTGAAAAGTGATGCAAGGGCAGAGCACACAAGAGGAGCACTGACCTTCATGCTGAAACCTAGTGATGTGATCTAGTCAGGCAGCCAGTCTCAGCTCCCTTGGACACTAGTGTCGGGGGGAAAAAAAACCCAACCCAATGTATTTGCTTGTTAATACAGGAAGGAGGCTACTGAATTTTCACCAGCATTTGGCTTCCTACCTGGGATGTTGCCCCCAGCTACAAATAGAGGTATCCAAATGCCCTGCAGAATTGATTTAAGATTTCAGGCTTCACTCAGCTCACAACAGATGCATTTAATGTTTTTCTGAAGCGTAGCTTAGGTTTATTTCCACTGATCCATCTCAGATCTATTTTTCCCCCCCCTTACTCTGTCTGGCTCGCCCTTTTGCCTTTCAGTTCACAAAAAGTGCAAAAAGGCTCTTTCTCTGGCCCCTTAAATGGGACCCTTCTACATAGCCGGTTTGCTTCCATTCTTGGTACTCTCTCCTGAGAATGTAGCTGTCTCAAGGAACTCGTTTTCCCCCGAGTGCAGATTCCTGCAACCCACTGCTTTACCTTGAGACTTTCTAAGGCTTTCATCTTGAGAAAAAAACATCAGTGGTGTAGTTTTCTGTTCAGTGTATGTAAACTTTCGCTTATCTGCATTCAACTCCAGCTAACATGCTGTTATCACAGGGGTGAGGAAAATGACAGAAAGAGAGGAACATCAAAAGATACAGGGTTAGGACCATTTAAAGCGTAGCAAAATTATTGTGATGTATTATATTCTTCCCAGAAAAGGGAAGCTGGAAAGCAGCAGACTGTGATCTTAGATTTGGCAAAACTCCAAATTAGCATAAATTAAGTGGAATGGTGAAAGGAGGAGCATGGTATTTTCTAGACACAATGCTATATGGTTTCTAATAAAATTAGTCTTCATTATTTATATCCCCTTGTTTCAGAAACTTCCTGCTAATAAGAACTTGAAAATTCTAACTTGCTTGGATCCTAATAATATCCCCTTCTTCTAATCTACCATGCTGTTGTACTTAAAACGTTGTGCAGTAGTGCAGTACTTCATCATGAAATATGGAATCAAGTGCTTTGGTTTAGCACTTCACTTTTTTGACATGGTTTTCCACTGCTTGCTCAGTGATGGTTTCATCTTCTTCGATTTTTTTTTTAACTTTTTGGCCCACCAGATCAAAGATGGCTTCTGGGGGAAATCCCTTAGGCTCTCCCACCTTCACTGTCAGCATGTCAAGTGTCAGTACTGCACCTTCAGGAATTGTCACTTTGGCCACAACAGATTTTCCCAGCTACAGAGGAGAAATTAAAAAAAAAAAAAAGTTTAAGTCAAACATATTCCTAGGTTTAATATACCAAAAAAGGCTAAAAAGTATTGTGCAGTTACTTGGGAGCAGGTTGTGTGGAACTTCCCTCCCCATTATGTCTTATTCCAAATAAAGGAGTTAGAGTGGAAACCTCCACTATAACTAGGCTGCTGGGAACATCCAGATCCTTCCTGAAACTTGATAATGGCTCACTGGAATTTTTCAGAATGGAGGGAATCTGATTAGACTGACTAGTATTTTAGCTTAGTGTAAAAGCAGCTCATATACAGTCATAAAGACATATTACTCCTATTACCAAGTACTTCGTACTCGCCACTGGTGAGGCCACACCTCAAGTACTGTGTTCAGTTTTGGGCCCCTCGCTACAAGAAAGACATTGAGGTGCTGCAGCAGGTGCAGAGAAGAGCAACGAAACTGGTGACGGGTCTGGAGAATAAGTCTTATGAGGAGCGGCTGAGGGAGCTGGGGTTGTTTAGTCTGGAGAAAAGGAGGCTGAGGGGAGACCTCACTCCCTACAACTACTTGAAAGGAGGTTGTAGCAAGGTCAGGGTCGGTCTCTTCTCCCAGGTAACAAGCAATAGGACAGGAGGAAATGGCCTCAACTTGCACCAGGGGAGGTGCAGGATGGATATTAGGAAAAATTTCTTCACCAAAAAGGCTGCCAAGCACTGGAACAGGCTGCCCAGGGAAGTGGCTGAGTCATCCCTGGAGATATTTAAAAGACGTGTAGATGTGGCACTTAAGGATGTGGTTTAGTGGTGGACTTGACAGTGTTAGGTTAATGGTTGGACTCAATCTTAAGGTTGTCTTTTCCAACCTAGACAATTCTATGATTCTCCTCAACTTAGTTAACCACTGGATGATACACGTAGAACTCCACTATACCCAAAATTGCCAACATTATACTTTGGTAAAAATAGTTACCGACTGGCAGAAATGGCAGTTCATATAAAATGACAGGTCAACACTAACGTTACAGTGGGCTAAGCATAAACACTGGGCATGCTGCTACTTACCAGCAGAAATTTTTGAGTGCAGAGGCAGAAACGCTACTGCAGTAAACAATTAGCAAGCTATTTTTCTGAATATAGAGTTATTAGCTATAGGTCTAAATGAGTCTCAGCTATACATGAATCAAAAGCAAAAGTTACCTTTTCATTGCAAGCCATTTCACAGGGCAGGAGCTGTTTGATTGGTGAACCCATTGCTTTTTCCACAGTACGGATGGCTTTCACTAACTCTGCCAGTTCATTTGGCTCCAGGGATGCTTGGTGGTCACTTCCTTTCCACGTTTTGTCAAGAGTCACGTGGCGTTCCACTACTTTAGCACCCATAGCAACAGCTGCCACTGAAATGGCTATGCCAGTTTCATGCCCTGAATAGCCAATGGGGATATCCGGAAAAGCTGACTGGTATGCCTTGAATCATGACAGAGTTGGTCTGAATTACCAAGGTAGTAATTGCAAAGACAAAGCAAATTTAACAGTGATAATTGCAATAAAAACAATGGACAATTACTGTGCCACAAAACAAGCAGTTGGTTATATAGAGAATTATTATTTTTTTTATATTCAACAAGTCATACTGCATTACTGACGGTCATGTTTTAAGAATTTCACTAGGATTATCAATACTGACAAGGACAAGAAGGTATGTTCTAGTCTATGATTTCTCTTAGGCTTTTCTTTTTAATTCAGTTTTACTCTTTAAGGTCTTCAAAGCCTACACCACTGTATGTTACAGCAATATAGTCTATATTACTGTATCAGTTTCATCCAAGAACCCAATGGACTCATTAGACCTGTGTCCGGAGCAGATTTCTTCAACACCATACTTAAAATACGAAGCAATCCTTTCAGCCATACATAGGGACAGTCACCCACTCCTAAAGGCAATTAAATGCAGCTATGTCCCAGTATTCTAAAAGTAACATACTACGTGTGCATAAAGCTGGGCAAGTGCTTGAACACTGGCCAATTGGGGAAAATTTCCTTGCATCATTATCAGACATAGCCAACTAATATTTTCAGTGTAGGAAACTATACAATGGCCTGATCCATTTTCTTCATTGCTCTGATATTCACATGAAGTGTTTTTAACAAAATTTAAAACAGGCGTCTAGACTAGAAAGTTATGTTCTCAATGCTGTGCAGGTTCTTAATGGTAACAGTCTGCATAGTTTTTCTTTGCACTACAAAGTGCAGGGTTAACATGTTAACCATGTCGTATTTTCCTCTGTTTAATTTTGAATACTCCAGTAACATCCTTTATCATATTCCTCAAAGCTGAGTTCTGCTAAAAGAGGATGCAATAGATATTTTTACTTCAACAATTGCATGAATTAGAGAAACATGGTCTAACTTGCCAGAAGCAAATTCCAGCATGCCTAAGATCTGGAAATATATCTCAATAAAAGTGCATAACCCTTCTCTGGTACCCTACCCATGTTCACTGACCGATATAACACGTAGATTGACATCCTCTGGCTGAAGTGGGTATGCACTGGTG
Source organism: Chroicocephalus ridibundus (assembly GCF_963924245.1). NCBI lineage: Eukaryota > Metazoa > Chordata > Aves > Charadriiformes > Laridae > Chroicocephalus > Chroicocephalus ridibundus. The sequence goes on along the minus strand of NC_086316.1, from coordinate 34,777,063 downwards.
CACTGCAGGAAGCAGAAGTTTGGATTGATGGGCTTCACAATCTGGTAAACCTGGTGCATTGTGTTCATCGACTGCATCCCACTGGAGATCACCATTGGGCGACCTAGCCATTAGAAAAAACATGCACACGTTTTGTCCTAGGAACGTAAGAAGGCTACACAAAATCAAATTAAATTCTTGAAGTAAATGAATTCAGTTAAACTAAAAAAAAAGGAAGCTGGGTGAACCTTTTTTTTTCCTCAAGTCTGAGGGTGGTTTTCTTCTAAAGGTAGTTTAGACTTTTTTCCAAAATCAATTGGAGGAAAAACCTAATAACTGATCTACTGAGACACAGTGATGTTTATCAAGACGGCTCAAAAGAAAATGCTTACCTTTCTTTGCAGTCTTTTCCAAATATGGAAAATTGTTTGTATCTCCTGATCCTACTTTGAAAAATGGAACATTGAGTTCATGTAGAAATTCCACAGCCATCTACAAGGAAAATAAATCACTGCATTTTAACGTACCACTTCAGTTGTATCAAAGAACATAAACAACCCTTCAAAATAGAAAAAAACAAAGCTTAATTAAATAGGACAGATATATATAGAGATATATAAATATATAGAGATAGATATATAGATGTATCTCCTCCCCAGATACAGTGCTTCTGAAATAACTTACTATTCCACGGGTATTAGTTTCTGAGTTCCCTCCAGGTGAAGTATTATTGAGGTGCCTTCTTTTATACTTCTACTATGAAACCTGATTTTCCACGTTTTTGACTGGGATACCTGTCTCAAGGCAGTCTCTTTGGTCTCTCAGCCATTGCTGGTCAAGCCAGCTGTAAATACAACTGCTGAGTACAGGTGAGCTCCACTGCTCCTCTAACTTCAAGATGAGGTTGTAGTGCCAAAAAAAGCAAGAATGCTGTGGCCCAACACAGAGAGCAACTACCTGCAGATGGGAGCTTGCCTGCTGAAGATGATGTACTGCAGGCACGCCAGCAGTCTTCCTGCCATGTACCTCCTGCAGATTAGAAATACTGAAATGCAGAGTGTTTAAAACTACAGGTAGTTTTCCTGAATAGATCTGTCACTCTGAAAAATTGCATGAGTATGTTGAATGAGAACATGAAAAAAAGTAAGTGCCCAAAAAGGGAAATCCAAAATGGAATTGCTTCTAGGAGAGAGAGTAGAAAATAAGTATAAAATATGCCAAAGAAATTACTATAAACCAGTTTATTCAAATGTTAATTGTACTCTGCCGTCTTCTAAAAATGTGTGTGCTATATTGAAGAGAATTCAGGAATCATTGGAGGCTCCATGAAAATCAGTATTGCATCAGTAAGCTGCCTTATAAAAATCAGTACTTTTAAGGAAGAAAATCCCAAACCTATCACAGGCAAGAGATACTGAAATCCAGGTGACTGGATTTCATATCCAAGTGAAACAATTAAATAGTTAACTAACTTTGTGCCCCTTCATCTACCCACAAACACTTGTAATTTTTTCAGCTCATTCCTTGTTGCAGTCAAATTTATTTAGTCCAGAGAAAGAGTGCTGATGTCCAGAAGAGAATCACATCTTCTTCAGTCTAATTTTTCTATCATCATTATAATGCAGAATCATTTTCTTGTACTAGGATGCATAATATCTCTTTAATATAGGTTATTTACTAAGATGCATTGTGCATGAAGACAATGAATACACTATCTTAAAAAGCCACAGATCTAATCTGAGGAGATTGCACAAAATTAAATATGACAGATAGACCTCATATCTAAGGCCACTCTTCATTAGGTAAATATATTTTGAAAATTGGCAGCTTTTCTGTAAGAAATTCAAGGAACAGGAAGTAATATCAAACAATAGGGATGACATTAAAAGGTGTGGTTCAATGAGATCCTGTTTTGTCTCCAGTACACTCTGGAGCAGAGTAGATAAAGGAGTTACTCATAGCCTTTCTATTTACTTCACACATCACTTCATTGATTTCTTCATATAGTTAAACACACAATTTAACCTCTTCTGGACATAGCTGGAGTTCCAGAGATCATGCTGAATTTACAGAAGTTATGTATTCTCAAGAACTTATTATGTCGATTTATGCAATGTTTGCCATAAATTCCGCACCCATGCCTCACAGAAATGCCACCAGAAGTCTTAAGAGCTGTGTAATGTAATTACTGTTCAAAAAAGAAGGCACAAACACGTATCAATAGTGTTAATTAGCTGATGAGACCACACACCAAGGACCACAGCATTTTGAGGAAAAGAGGGATCCCAGAGGTGGAAAGTAATTTTAGCTGCTGCATATGAAAGGTGTTCTGCATTGCGCTAGAGCCTTTAGAAGCTGGAGGTTTTAACATCAAAGAAAGAGTGTGATTTTTTTCACCCCAAAGGCATATTGTTCTTTAAGATCCCAGATACAGAAGTCCAAGGCTACTGGATTCAATTGCTCTTTTCTTAAAGGAGCAGGTGGTGCTCACGTCTCCTAGACAGGAAGATAACAATAAGAAAAAAATCACAATACCCTCTTTTCACAGATCTATTTCTGAGACTGTGACGTCGGGCTATTGCAATACATGCAAAACACCTTTTTGTCTGTCAGACACCTGAAATAATTTTTTATGGTATTTGCTGCTCGTACCATCTCAGCTGGGGCACGGCAATTCAAAGACTTTGGTCAATAGGACGGTAAATTGATAGAAGCAGTGAGAACAGCCAGAGGACTAGAAAAGACAGCATAACAAGGCTGAAGGAATTGAAATTGCTTAGTCCAGAGAACACAAAGCAGAAAAGAGATGTGATAATGGTGTTCAAATACACAGAGAGGGGAATCAAGAAAAGCATGAACTTTTATGTCAGATGAGGCAGGACAAAAATTATGAGAAAGGAGTTTAAGCTGATGCATCAGGAATTTTCTCGTTAAGGAAAGTGAGGCACTGAACGATCACCTTAAAACATTAAATAAATCCCATCCTTGTCCCATCCTGGATAAGGCTACTTGCAGAAAGAGAGGGGCATGGCTGTGCTTGTGTTACACGCAAGAGTGTCTAGCTTACTGCTGGAGGGTCTCTTTCAGTTTGGTGCTCTGTATTTTCTAGGCCACAAAGAAAAGTAAAAGAATCTGTAAACTCTGATCTATATTGAGGTTTAGCTGTTACCTGATCTTTCTGGTTTACACATTTCAATTGTACATTGCATTTGTGAATACTGTAACTAAACATCGCTTTGAGGCAGGCAACATGCAAGAGAGAAAGTACACATCTTGTAAGGGGGAACAGCAGCAGATAAGCTTCAGGAGTTTACAAGCTCCTGAGACTGCCTGTTCCAAGACCCCACTGACAAAAAATCAGTAAATGCTTCAGGAGTAACTGGGCAAGGTGGAGACCCCCTCCATGAGATTGGTAAAACAAAAAGGAACATAAGCATTTCTGCTGCTTAGAAAAAGAACTGGGCTCTCGTAAACAGAAAAGAAAAAAAAAAAAAAAGAGATTAATTTGAGAAATGAATCTGGTTTAAATACAGAGGGAAGTTTGAAATTCCTGGAGCCAGTATACCAGACAACACCAATAGTGGTCAGATTGTGGTCTTGATCTAAAACCTTGACTGTTTATGGAGTTCAACTGAGGCCTTGTCTCTAATATGATTTAGTGTCCGTAAATACCTCAGCATACATGGCAGGTCTTCCAAAATGTTCAGCCATCTACTTAACCATTATAGAGACACAAATGAACTGGCAGAAGTACAATTACTGTAGTTTCCTCATTTAGAAATTCAAGGTCCACACATATTTAGTATTCTTTTTATATAAGAACTATCATGCCTAAGTAATAACAAAGAGATACAACAGCTGGACTGTGCTTGTCATTCCAGTATGAATTACATACCTCATCCATGCCAGAAGCTGTGAAGAAAATGCCAATCTCCTCTGCGTACTTCTTTAGCTCTCTATATTGCTCATGACTAAACTCCAAGTGACGCTTGTGCTCCCCATAGGTCTTTCCCCAGGAGTGTTCAGAGGTGTAGGGTCTTTCTAAGGCTTTCTTGTTGAACTTGTACTCCAGTTCGCTCTTCTGGAATTTAGCACAGTCTGCGCCACACTCCTGCAAAACAAGCACACTGAGCGGAAGTGCAAGCGAAGCTGCACTCACCCTGAGTTTGAACACAAGCTTTGTGCAACTAATGTGCTCACCTGCAGTGGGGTTTTCACATTATCATCATCGCAAACACAGGAATGGTACAAACACAGAATGACAGAGGACCTGCACACCCATGAGCCCTCTTGTTTCAAAATGCCTATAAACTTAAGAGCAGCAGTCTAGAAAGAAATCATACTAAAACTACAAATCTGAACTGCCTTTTGTTATGCCACTTATTTCAAGAGTTTATTTCTGTGGTGTTTTCCAAGCTCAGCTGTCACATGATAATTTTACTTGCAAACAAGGAGACAGGATTCCACAGAACAAGGAATATGAATCTGAAATTTGTCTGAAATGAAACAAACAGTGAAGTAAAATTCTCACTACACTATTTTCCCCTTAACACCACTGCCACGGGTCTGAACACATTATGTCCCGAGTTTTCCCTCAGCGATGATACGCTGTCTTCTAACGTAGGTATATCTAACATGTACAACACCAGATTTTAAAACAGCCTGGCTGTCCTATCGGATGACAGAATATTACCCCAAAAAGCAATACAATCAGGTCAAACTGGAGGTTCACCAGGGACGCTTCACCAGTCCGTGCCCTCAGCGAGGCCGGGGCTTCCTAAAGGAGACCACGACGTGACCGTGGGCTGTGAGGGACAGACCGAAGGCTACCACGGCAGCGCCCGCCCCGCTGGCCCTCGCCACGACCGTCTCCTCGCAGCTACGTTAGTGTGAAAATTCCCCCTGTAAATCGCTCCGCTCCCCCCCAGGCGGTGCCACCGCCCCGAAGACGATGCTCCCCGCACCGAAGCGTCCCCCGCGCGGAAGGCGTGAGAAAGCTTCACTCCCGGCCTTCCCGGCCCCCGCCGGTGCCCTGGGGCCCCCGCTCACCCGCACCTCCCTGCCTGCCGCGGCCGGTGGAGCCCGGCAGCGCTCCCGGCGGAGCAGGAAGCGGTGAGGGAGCGGGGGCAGCCCTGCCCCGCCGCGGCCCCTGCCCGCCCGCCCGCCCCCACTGGGCGCACCTTGGCCATGCGGATCATGCGCTTGGCGATGGCCAGGTCGCCCTGGTGGTTCTGCCCGATCTCCGCGATGATGAAGCAGGGCTGCTCGCCGCCCACGCGCCGCCCGGGGCACAGCTCGAACTCCCGCGACATGATGGCCGCCGCACCGCCACTGCCCCACGGCCGCTGCCACCGCCCCGCACGACTGCGCCGACGCTTCCCGGCCCCCGGCGGCGCCACCGCCCGGGCCCGTGGCGGCAGCCAATCCGCGCTGCGGCGGGCGGGGCGGCCACCGCCCCCTGCCCGGTGGGCACCTCCCGGCAGGCGCGGGGGCTGTCGCGCCGCTGCCTACGGGGCCGCCAGGTGGCGCCGGGAGGCCGCGGCGGGGCGCGACCGGCGGCTCCGCGGCGTTGTACGCGCGGGCGGATCCAGGGCGGCGAAGGTGACCGGGAAGTGTTCGGGGCCCGTGGGCCGTCTGACCCCCAGCCGCCCAGCCTGACGCTGCCGGAGGCCCCGGGTCCGCTTCCGTCTTATGGGTGCGGGCTCCCGGGGACGGCGGCGCCCGGCGGGCCCCTGTGCCCGGGGGTGTTTGCGGAGGTTTCCATCGCGGCGCCGGTGACACGCAGACGGCAGCTGTTCCCGCCCTGGCGGCCCTTCCCGTTCCCGCCCTGGCGGCCCTTCCCGTTCCCGGAGCCGCGGCCGCAGGCCCCGCGGGGTCCGCGGGAGGGTGTCTGGTCCTGCACGGCCTTCTCCAGCCTGGCCAGAGAGGCGCTTTCTGTGGCGGCAGAACAGAGTCTCCCAGGAAACACGGACGGACTCTGTGTGCCCCCCTGAGAGGCCCTTAATAACCATTGATGCAGAGGGGATTTATAGGAAGGACTTGGTTTAGGCAGGACCTTCCATGATGCACCAAAATAAATGGTCGAGTGTGCTGCAGTGTGTTTGGGTCAGAGGTGGGTGCCCTACCTTACGGCCCGCTTACACACGGCGTCTCCCTGGTCTTGGCAAATCCCCACTCAGCCCAGCAGACACAAAACTGCCAAAATACTGATGTGTCATTAATTAAATAGCTTCAAATAAATTGGCAGAAACAAGTCAGACATTACACCTGGCCACACAGTTACAAAAATTCCTGACAATTCTTCCAAATACCCTTTCAGCTTCGTGCTTTTTATAACTAGGTGAGTTGTTTTATGACGTGCCAAAAAAAATAGGTTGTTTTCCTGCTGGGAGGAATGTAACATGGTCTGGATTTGCATAGGTTACTGTGCTGGATATAAGTGAATGGACGTTCCCCTAGCAGAGGCTGTTTAACATACTTATGCCCAAACTAATGACAGGTTCTTCATTTAACCTGCTTATTGTTTTCTTTCCTTACATAGAAATGCACAGAATTTACACTTCTGTGTATTCACTTACTTATATTCACTGTGTTCACTTACCTACAAACTAGAATTTCTGTTGCAGTGAAAAATGTCAGGGCTATACAGGTTTTCAAGGAGACATACAGAAAAAAATGATTAGAATTTTCAAATTATTTGAATGGATCAGAATGTTCTAGCTGACTCTACTCTGATTTTGCCTTAAAATACATCAATAAGTAAAGTAAGACTATTTGTAACACAAAAACAATTAAAAAGTGTAAAACATAAGTGTACAATTCTGACAACAATCAAATGGAGTATGTGGGTAAAAAATTCTTAATTCCTTTTCCCTTGAAGCAAAATTAACTCAAAATAGGATGTGTTGCCATGTGTTTCTGTATAACAGGAAAAGATTTTAACAGCAATGTTAAGTAATGCGACACACATATCCCTTCTCTCCACTCAAACTTTTGCTTTCCTCATGAACTACCCACAACTTAGCTGTGGCGTTTTGCCCAAGATTGCAGTTACCTTCTCCCAGGGCTTTAAGCATAAAGAACATCATAATAAAAATTTGTAGGTGTGAAACAGGTGTGTTTGTTAAGCTCGAGGAGCAAGTTTCTGTGTAAATGAAAGCACATTCTGCGGGACAGTTATGCTAATGGAATAGCTTAATGAGCAGTCTGTTTGCATTTGTTGCATGTAGTGGTTTATTGAGCATAACCATTGATTAACTACATTTTAAATCCAATACAAATAAAACAAGAACTGTCTATTTTAAGATAATGTTTTCCTTCAGGAATTAAACCAAACCAAGCTATGCTGCCTGGACAGAATCCACCCAGAGATCAGTGTGACCTCAAAAAATGTGATAAATTGCCCCCACGTCTCCCTCCGCTTTTCTCTTCACTGAACCCGATGAGGCTGGAAAACACTGAATTGCTTGTTTACTCACATTAATCACAGGGTTCTTTTATTTAATACAAATGTGTATCTCTGGAGAAAAATGATGAGTTGACAGATCTGAGGAAAGAAATACTCTGTGTTCAGAGGTATTCACATGGTCAGTTATTCCACATTCCTGTTATTCCTCCATGGCACATATGGCTTACTTTCTGTTGTCTTCCAGTATCTCTTCCCACCCATGGGAGATAATCAAACAGCAGCCACGTCTCATGGAACCAGCTACATGAAATCATTTACCATGGAGCCCTCCTGCCAGTGACTGTTTGGAAGGTTATTAATGGTCCCTGTTGAGATCGTTGAGGTATTCCTCTCTTTGATAACTAAAAGGTGGTGAATTAAGGACAGGGAAAGTGGGTAGTGGTTACCTGACGTGGGCTGCTGGAGAGCTGCACAGCTAGGTGTTGGTGGAATAGACTTGATCAAAAAACCCCAGATTTTTCTTAACAAAGTTAAGAACTAATGTTTCGGATATATGATGTAGATGTGTACGTGATAGGAATTTATCACCACTGGAAGCTGCTGACTGTGTAGGTATGGAGCTCAAATTACTGGTTATGCCAGTAATCAAAATCACTGAAAGACAGGAGAGTCCTTACAGCCCTTTCTATTGACCCCAGTCATTAATCCCTGATATGACCAAAGAATACACAGAGACCAAAAGCATTGGGTTCCTGGAATGAAAGGGAGACCATGCGAGTGGATTTCTGGTGATCAGAGTAAGGTTAAGCTTGGAAATGAGACAGTGAGAATATCAGGAGGGTGTCCACCTACTGGTGATTTAAAACATAGGCATGCAGCTGTCTCAGCAGTTCTGCTGCTGCGAGACCCAGTATTGTGAAAACAGAAACATACAGCCCCAATCCTACTCTCAGAAAGTAGGAAAGGTGAGAAATTTGCAATTTTTTTGGCACATATTTTTGAAAACTGAATATTTCTGGCCAGAAGATGTTCTGCATTTTTACATTCAGAATGTTCTTGCTTGCTTTCCCCTTGTATTCCAAGCGATGGCAATGAATTAACTTTGTAAGGAAACTTACTATCCCAGAGGAAATTAAACTGCAACACTTTGCTAGGTCATACAGCTATGGTTTTTAAAATCTAGATTTCCCATTATAAGACTAGGGAAGTATTTAACACATTTATTTGCACCCATCCTATACAAATGCAAAAATATACCAGAAATCTCACCAGAGAGTCAAGAGAGGGCCATCAGCACTATGGTAAGCAAATGGGTTAAAAAACTTGTTGAGGTGGAAAGAAAAGAACCTAATTTTCTCCTTTAAAATACTTCCATGGGCAAGAGGAGGAACATTAATTTATCAGAGTTATATCTGTTGGTCAAATAAGCGAGGGTAACGTTTGCCATCTCCAAGGACTGAACAGGTATGTCATAGCCTTGTGTTTTAGTGCTCTTCAAAAACCAGCATGTTCAGGGATTTACCCATTTTTCTTAGCACTCCTGAACTGATGCCTCAACTAGGGAATATGGAGCAGCTGGAGAAATAGAAACAGTCTGCACATACTTCTGTGTTCTGACGAAGGCTGATTCTGAAAGTATCTTACTCCAAAATCATCCTCCGACAGACATGCAGACACACTTCTGACATTCTGGGCCTGTCTGTGAGGTTTTAATGTAACTGAAAATCAGTTATTGCATTTATTATGATTTTGTGGTATATGTTTTTTTTTTTGTGGGGTGAAGCTGAATTTGATCTTAAGGCCTCGTCTACACACAATATTAGGACCACATACTAACCTTTGCACAATTGCAATTACAGTACTGTAGTAAGTCTTTTTGCTGGTGTTGGCTTTTCCCTGAGGAGAACTGCATCCTCCTGAGAGACTGCAGTAACAGCGACTACTTGAACCCAACCACTGTACTCCCAACCGCATAGCACTATGTGAGAGACAGCCTAAGAAATTGCCTCAATTTCAAACCTGAAATGGCCTTGAGTAGCAGTATACCATAATACACATGGTATGTGACATCAGGGTATACTGATGTGTGACATGGTATACAGCTGAAGTGACACACAGAACGGATGCTGTCTTTTGTAAAGGACTGAAAGCTGCAAATGATGGTGGGAAGAGGACAGTGTATAAATAAATACATTTTTTGCTTTGTCTTTCTTAAGTATTGCAGACAATACAAAAAGCAGGAATGTGCGTATCCATACAAAACCAGCCAGTTCTCTAGAAACAGGTCAAGCTGGAGGCTATTTCATAGCCAGGAAAGTTTCATGGTAACTGAACCTCAGTTAGCCATTTCTGCTGGTCAATTACATTTACTACAGTCACGGGTGGATACAAATCCAGGCACAACTTCTTTAGGGGTGCTGAACCACAGTTGCAGAAATGATCTGAGTAAAATACAGTTCCTACAAAAATGGTTACATTATGTGTAGTGGGTAATGCATACTTTGTGAACATTTCTAGAGAGAGAATAAAAAATTAAAAGTATGTTGCAGATATTACTATTATACCCCATAATGGGCCATAATAAAATAATTTCAGGAATTTTATAGGATTAAAAGCCATACCATAATCTGTTGGATTTTAAGACTATAAAAATTAGCTAACCATTTATTAAAACACCTCACACTCATTATTGTCTGTGCAAAACAACTTTTGAGTGTGACCTTAATACAGAATGCATATAAATGCTAACAATAATTGTAGTGAAGTTTCCCCTGAAACTTAGCTGACTGAAAGAGAAGTTCATTAAGAAAGTATTTCTTAATTGTAATATTTGAAGCAAATCTCTAATGTGCTATGTCGCACTGAATTTTAGTTTACATACTTGCCCATGGGACATGTCTCCAACTAAACAATATGGCTCGCAGCCCAAAGCCACATCTTGTTCCCCAAAGTTCATTAGGTGCTTTAGGTTCTTCCTACACAAATGCTTCCCACCAGCTCCACAGGACAGACAGACCCTTCCTTCTTTCTTGGGACAAGTTCCTTGTTCAACCATCAGGTAAAGAAGCAGGAAAAAGATGCCTCCAGCACACAAATAATTAACTTCTGGAATAATTTTACAATGGCAGAATACCGTTTTGCCTATCACAGTCTAAAATGACAGAAGACTGAGCCTCTGTGCTTTTCCTTTTCCTGTATTAAATCAGTAGAATTGGAGGTAAGAGGATATGCAGCTATATGTACATAATTCTAATGTAGAGCACAAAAGCAAGAAACAAGTATTAAAAGCGCAGAAACAGCGGAACAGTGAAAGAATGATTCCAACTCAGGCAGTTTTATCCTACCTACCACTTCCTTCCTGATGAGGGTGTGGCCACACCTATTCCAAACTCGTATTCTGTGAAACTATGTGATGTCTAAACCCCTGGTTCTTTTGGAGGTTTGTCTTTTATTTCAGTGGGAGAGCCATCTCTCACTGAGGATTTTATGGATACATTTGTGCACAATAACGAGAAGTATTCTTTGGAATAGAATAGAATAGAATAGAATAGAATAGAATAGAATAGAATAGAATAGAATAGAACAGAACAGAACAGAACAGAACAGAACAGTTCAGTTCCAGCTGGAAGGGACCTACAAAGACCACCTAGTCCAACTGCCTGACCACTTCAGGGCTGATCAGAGTATGATAGTTGTCACACTGCTATCATACTAGCCAAACTGAATTTACATACAGTAATGCTTTTTTTCAGGAATTACAGAGCTTGAGACAAGAAGTGCTTGTCGTTTATGCACTCAGACACAAACAGAATTTTATCATGTCCTGGAGCTTGGCTGGCATGACAAAAGACCTTTGAAAAGTTGCAATGCACTTGCAGCTTTGACACAGTTTGTAGGAAGAGAATTCCATGATGATCCAGTGCTGATGACCATTTGCCAGCAGCAATTCCTTTCAAATCCGAAGTTCTAGTCCATTTGTAAAACAGTTATGAATGTCCAATCATTTAGAAATGTTTGAGTTTCTCCGTAGATTTTAAGGCTTTGGTATCCTTTCCTTGGACTGGGGGGGTGTTAACTTCCCCTCAACACACCATTTCCCTTATCTTCTTGTTTGGCTACTTCTTTGTCCTCTTTGATACGTCTAAAGCAGTGTTCCAAGCTCTTAAGGTTACACTTCTTCAATAACCAGAAGATGCCTGCCAGTGAGATATTTACAGTCTTGTGGCCTCTGTCTTCATCCTGTGCATGTATTTTCAAGGTCTCTGGTATTATCCCACATTTAAACTCCACATGATAACAAAAGACGCCCAGAACCAAGTTTCAGTTTGCACTTCAAAATTATACAAGCTGATAACAAGCCTAACAGCCCACCAGTTCTGTGGCCTTGCAAGGCTAGCATTAGGTATCTTGCTAGCAATGACAGTATCATTTTTACTGGGATACACAGATAACAGTCACGGGCAGTATACTTCCTTGTGGGGACAGCAAGAATTTGTTTTCTATAGATTTTCTCTTTTCAGCCCAGCATCCAAATGTAAGATACCAGCCAAATTCTGACTAGCCAAGATTACCAGCATGTTTCCCTTTTGTTCTCTGCAACTTTCTCTTGCAAGTTTGAGAGCAAGCCTGTGTATTTTGAATGAGTCTAGATCACAGGATCATAGAATAATAGAATGGTTTAGGTTGGAAGGGACCTTAAAGATCATCTAGTTCCAACCCCCCTGCCATGGGCAGGGACACCTCCAACTAGACCAGGCTGCTCAAAGCCTCATCCAACCTGGCCTTGAACACTTCCAGGGATGGGGCATCCACAACTTTTCTGGGCAACCTGTTCCAGTGTCTCACCACCCTCACAATAAAGAATTTCTTCCTTATATCTAATCTAAATCTACCCTCTTTCAGTTTAAAACCATTACCCTTTGTCCTATTGCTACATTCCCTGATAAAGACTCCTCCCCATCTTTCCTGTAGGCCCCCTTCCAATACTGGAAGGCTGCTATAAGGTCTTCCCAGAGCCTCCTCTTCTCCAGGCTGAACAACCGCAACTCTCTCAGCCCGTCTTCATAACAGAGGTGCTACAGCCCTCTGATCATCTTCAAGGCCCTCCTCTGTACTTGGTCCAACAGGTCCATGTCCTTTTTATGTTTGGGGCCCCAGAGCTGGACACAGTACTCCAGGTGGCGTCTCACGAGAGCAGAGTAGGGGGCCAGAATCACCTCCTTCAACCTTCTGGCCTCTCTTCCTTTGATGCAGCCCAGGATACAGTTGGCTTTCTGGGCTGTGAGTGCATATAGCCGGCTCATGTTGAGCTTCTCATCCACCAACATCCCTAAGTCCTTCTCCTCGGGGCTGCTATCAATCCATTCTCCGCCCAGCCTGTGTTTGTGCTTGGGATTGCTCTGACCCACATGCAGAACCTTGCATTTAGACTTGTTGAATTTCATGAGGTTCATACAGGGCCACTTCTCAAGCCTGTCCAGGTCCCTCTGGATGGCATCCCTTCCCTCCAGCATGTTGACTGCTTCATACAGCTTGATGTCATTGGCAAATTTGCTGAGGGTCCACTCAATCCCACTGTCCATGTCCCCAACAAAGATGTTAAACAGCACTGTCCCAGTACTGACCCCTGAGGAACACCGCTCGTCACTGGTCTCAACTTGGAGCCATTGACCACAACTCTTTGAGTGCAGCTATCCAACCAATTCCTTATCCACCTCTCCTCATTGGTTCTTCTATTACTTGGAGAAGGAAGTTATCATCAATGCATTCCAGGAACCTCCTGGATTGCTTATGCCCTGCTGTGCTGTCCCTCCACAGATATCGGGGTGGCTGAAGTCCCCCACGAGGGCTAAGGCTTGTGAACATGAGGCTGCTCCTGTCTGTCTATAGAGGGCCTTGTCCTCAGATGCCCACTATAACATCACCTGTCCCTGCCCTCCCTTTGATCCTGACCCGTAAGCTCTCAGTCAGCTCCTCATCCAACACCAAGTGGAGTTCCACACACTCCAGCTGGTCCTTGACATAGAGGGTGACACCCCCTCCTCATCTCCCCTGCCTGTCCTTCCTAAACAGCCTGTATCCTTCCATTCCAACACTCCAGTCATAGGAGCCATCCCACCGTGTCTCTGGGATGCCAATAAGATCATAGCCCTGCAGGCGTGCATACACTGCTAACTCTGCTTGTTTATTTCCCACGCTGCATGCGTTTGTGTAGAGGCATTAAGTTGGGCCCCCAGTACAGCTGACTTACTGACTGGAATTCCTTTTTGCTGCACTCCAGGTGCTCTCCTGCTGACCTGTGATTCTTGTCCAGGCTCCAGGCACCTATTGCTGGCACTGGCATCGTACTGGGGACTGGGATGGATTGATGTTCCCCTCCACCAGCAACTTTAGTTTAAAGCCCTCTTCACCAGCTTGGCAAGCCTTAGGCCGAAGATGCTCTTCTCCTTCTCTCAGAGATGGATCCCATTAGCCCCCAGTAGACATTGTTTCTCAAAGCAAGTCCCATGGTCTAAGTAGCCGAACTCCTGGCTGTGGCACCAGTCCTGTAGCCATTTGTTGATTTGCCAGATCTGACTGGCCCTGTCAAACCCTCCCCCTTTGACCAGGAGTAACCCTTCTCCAGGTTCTGGGCATCTATTACTGGTACTGGCATCATACTGGTAGGAGTGGGATGGATTGCAGTTTCCCTCCCCCAGCAACTCTAGTTTAAAGCCCTCTTCACCAGTTTGGAAGCCTCTGACCAAAGATGTTTTTCCCCTTTTCTTACAGTTGGACCCCATCCAGCCCCAATAGACCAGGTTTCTCAAAGCGGGTCCCATGATCTAAGAAGCCAAACCCCAATGCTAGATGTGCTAGCAGATCAGTACATTGCAGTAATGGATGGACTTACCCTGTCACCAGGTCTTGTAGTGTTTAAATAACTGTTTAAATTACTTCCACAGGGAAGTGGGAGACTGAGTCTGGATAAAGTGTTTGGAAAGGATTGCTGGGATACTGTAAGCAAGACAACTGTGACTGACAACCAGTGATTAAGCATTACAGAGGTTGGAAGAGATTCAGAAGGGAAAAGATATATGGAGAAACTAGGGAATAGTGAGAGAATAAAGAGTGGCACAGGCTGATACTGGGTTGGTGAACTGGGAAGAATGAGGTGCAGCCCAAGGGCTGAGGAGCCCAGGAAGCTGGAATGAAATGTGTGGGACAGGGGAACTTGAAGGAGACCAGTTTAATGAGAAATGCTGCTGGAAACAGCAGCTGGGGGGACTGAGTCATGAAACTCAAAGGGCCTTTCCCTGATTGGATGAGTAATATGAGACAAATGGGACTAGGAAAAAGGAGTCTACATGAGAAAAAGGCAGGAGAGAGACAGTGAAGGATACAGAACAGATGATGTTAAGCATCTTCTTTTTCCTAAAAGTCACAGGTGAATGGCTGTGATCCATTAGAACACATTCAAAATTGGTAAAGATCTTGAATTTAATCAAAGGCCTGCCATCAGCGTATTTTCTCCCTTCTTCAGTATAACTGTCTCCTCTCCTTCAGTTATTTTCTGTGCTGAAGAAGCAGAGATCTATTTCATAGAATCACAGAATCATAGAACGTGTTAGGTTGGAAGGGACCTTTAAAGGTCATCTAGTCCAACCCCCTGCAGTAAGCAGGGACATCTTTAATAGATCAGGTTGCTCAGAGCCTCATCAAGCCTGGCCTTGAAAGCCTGGCCCATTTCTTCCAACCCTGCACGTATCACTGGGACACACTGCTTTTTGATAATGCACATGACTAGGGCTTTGACACACAGCACATGTTTAGGGCTATAAAAACCTCAGAAGATAAGGGCTGCTAGTTTTAAGAGTGTTTTTCAGTCATCATTTTTGCCTCTTTTAGCATACTTTTAGAACAGTCAGCAAAATATACGCCCCGAAAGGAATCTTGCTCCAGGCTGTACCAAGTGTAGTGCAGGTGAGTGTCCTAAAGTCTGTATATTCTGTGTTTTAGAAGATAGCAGGCTGACAGTGATCAAACCTTTAGGGAAGAGAAAAGCTGGTCCCTAGGGTGAGTTATGATTCACCCTGTATTTGCTGCTGGGTTGCTGGATAATACTGGACAAATCATTAAAACAAGCTTTTCACATCTAATTGCTGATTTGACTTATTCAAGGCATTATCATTTAGTTTACGGAAGTGTTGAATTCTTGCAGCTACAAGTCAGTAGGAGAAGTGTACTGAACCAGCACAAAAAATATGAAATACCTGGCCTTTGGCATCTCTAAATTGGCATTGGGAATAAATAGACACTGTCCACTCTAATCTCCCTGTACTTCAGTTCTGCTCTGTAGGGGCAGAGGAAGGAGGAGTGTACATTCTGTAAATTGAGGGCAGAGAGGGAGAAAAGTAATTCTCTTTCACCTTGCTGAGAGGTGTGTAAATGTAAATTTTTACTTTAAAAAGATTCCACACTCTTGTAAAAGACACAAAGGAGATCCATAGGACAAAAATTAATAAATCTGTTGCCAAAGTAGCAGTTGAAAAGTGTGTGGTGCAGAAAGCCTGGGGTGAGAAGAAACAGAATACTTAATGTCAGGGTCTGTGAGCCCAGTAGTCCCATGTCAGCTTAGCCTGGGGCATTCAGTCCCAGTAGCAGTGCTGGTCCACATCTCAGCCTCCTGGCCTGCCTGGCTGACATCACAGCTTGACCTCAGACCTGCCTCGTCATGGCAATCTGTGTGCTGGGGTCATAGCTGAACCGATTCCCAGTTGGTTTGTAGACTTTAATCACAAGTTCTCACCAATGTGCCTTCACTCCCATTGTAAGAGGCACATCGTGAATCTGGATCCAGTTGGTATTCTCCAACAGATCAGAGGGCACCATGAACAGCAGCTTCAGGTCCTGACATACAGCTCAAGTTTCCATCACCTTTGAAAGAAATCCCTGTGCACCATTGCTCTTGGAGGTGAGGGTCAGTTGGGTCTGCTCTTTATGGTTAGACGGTGTCAAACCAATGCACAGTCCCTGCTGACGCTGTGCCAGATCCTGCTCTTGTCAGTGTTCAACGTGTGCTCCTAGCTGTGGGGCAGTACTGGTTTTCTCTGATACACTACATATAGCTCCAGCTGTTTTACTCCAGATTGTTGAGAAAGGAAGTTCATGAGAAAAGAGCCTCATTTTATTTTTCTTCTACGTCTTATTCGACCTGTTCCGTGTTCTCATGCTAGAACTTTACAAATAGCTCTAGCTGATAGTTTGTTTTCCCATCAACACTTCAATACTTGTAACCGCAGTGTATTGTGTTCTAGCAGCTGTATTTTATGACACCATGCATCTCACCAGAACAACTAGTGTCTGAAAGCTCTTACTATAATCTCTGCCTTCTACTTGCAAGACTAAAGGTGGGAAGATGCAGTTCACAAAAAAGAAATAACATTTCAAAATAATAAGGAGGAACTGCTGAAAGTGGCAACATAGTTCGTGTGATTCCTGAAAGCTCACAGCTCTGTTTTTGTCCTCAGGTCCCTTGTGGAGAAAAGCTGCCTGTTCTACATGCTCATAGCTTACATGTGTGAGCTTAAAGAGGTGGTGAACAGTGCCCATGCAGGGACATGTGGGTACTTCAGAACTCATGCTCAGCCCTTGACAGATATATAGCAGGTTCCTCAAGGAGAACAACCTCCATGTACAGAACGAGAACCAGGCTTTCCTGGCCCTGATCTAGTCAGTGAAATTCAGGGAAGAAGAAAGATAAACATATTCCAGTAATATTTTTCCCTATATCCACGTACCTGGGGTCTCAACCAAGACACTGGTGGCTACGAGCCATGACATGCTGATGCTCAACAATCATTCTGTCCCTCTGGCTCAGATGGAAAGGATTTTGAGTGACACGAAGCAAGAATGTGCTTGAAGATCTTTCTCTTCCAGAGGAAGAGGTCAGTAATTGACTCTGTAATGATTTTAGGAGGCTAGGAAAAGGATGTAAGATTTAATGATATGGGCTTTGATTATACTTTTGAGCTTACATGTTTTGCTTATGTGGCTGAAACTGACAGAGATGCCATGTAAAGCAGCTCCTTGTGGTGCTGCATTAGCCATTAGTGTCACTGGAGGAATAACAGACCAGATCACTACCTCAAAGACAGCTCATAGATGTGACATAGAAAACAATTGCTGAACTGAGGTACTGCCTATAGGTTTGGTCTTCACATTATGGTGACCTGTGAGGGAGTGATGTACTGCCTTGGGGATTGTGCTGATACAAGGAAATAGGTCTCTAACATTTGCAAGTAGGGTGATGGGAGGAAAGAGAGAACTGGACTCTGACTGGGAAAATAAGGATGCTACTGCCTTGATCACTGTAGGAAAAAAGTCAAGTTAATTTATATTGTGACAAGGCAGATGAATGATTGTTTCCTATCTGTTCAGATGGCAGATTACTTTGACACTTAGGCAGGGAAAGTGGTGCAATACCTCACCTTCCATATTGAATTAAACCATAAACCTGTTGTTGTCTTTTCCACAGGAAAACATCCTAAGTGTGCACAGCTCCAATAAAAATTTTTGGGTATCAGCTTGCAGAAAAAGAAGTGATCAAATTAACGAACATGTTTGTGATATTACCAAATACCTGTACTTTAGATTTATTGCATCCAGTGTGCTCCGTTGAACACCACAACGAGGTCCCCCCTTTACGGAGGCATTGTTTATGCAAATGAAAGATGACCTCAGGAATATTCTCTCAGACTACACCAGAAAGCAGAGAAATAAGAAAATTCAAGCAGATCCTTCAGAAGTTCTTGACTAGTCAGTTTCCCATACCTTTCAGAGTTCTTCTAAAAATTGCTTTTAACACTGTCTTTCACAACATCCTAATAGACAAGCTGACAAAATATGGGTTAAATAAATGCACAGTGAGGTAAATTGAAAACAGGCTGAACAACCAGGCCCAGAGGCTGTGATAAGTGGCACAAAGTCAAGTCGGAAGCAAATCACTAGTGGTATACCCCAGCACTTGATACTGGAGCCAATACTGTTTAACTTCTTCATTAATGACCTGGATGATGGGGCAGAGTGCTGCTTCAGCAAGTTCACAGATGATACAAAACCAGGAGGAGTGGCTGTTATACCAGAGGGTTGTGCTGCCACTCAGAGGGACCTTGACAGGCTGAAGAATTGGGCAGAGAGGAATATCACAAAGTTCAACAATGGGAGATGCAAAGTCTTGCATTGGGGTGAGAATAACTCCAGGCATCAGTACATGCTGGGGGCTGAGTAGCTGGAGAGTAGCTCTGCAAAGAAGGACCATGGGGTCCGTGTGGACAAGAAGCTGACTGTCCACCAGCAATATGCCCTCATGACAAAGAAGGCCAACAGCATCCTGGGCTGCATTAGGAAGACTGTTGCCAATACATCAAGGAAACTGATCCTTCTTCTGTACTCTGCACATCTGGAGTGCTGAATCCAGTTCTGGGCCCAGAGTACAAGAAAGAAATTGACATGCTGGAGCAAGTCCAGGGCAGGACCACAAAGATTAAGGGACTTAAGCATCTTTCTTATGAGGAGAGGCAGACAGCTTGAACTGTTTAGCTAGTGGTGTGATGGCTCAGGGGGATCTTATCAATGTGTATAAATACCTTTCCTTTGAGGGTGGCAGAACACTGGAACAGGCTGCCCAGAGAGGTGGTGGAGTCTCCAACTCTGGAGACATTCAAAACCCGCCTGGACGCGTTCCTGTGCAGCCTGCTCTAGGTGACACTGCTCTGGCAGGGGGTTGGACTAGATGATCTCCAGAGGTCCCTTCCAACCCTATGATTCTATGATTCTATGATTCTACGAAAATGAAGAAGAGGGAACCAGGTTCTTTTCAGTAGTGCCCAGTGACAGGACAACAGCCAATGGACAATTTATTTTATTTAAAAATAAAAATAAAAAAAAGAATAATAAAAAAAGAAATTCAACCTGAACACAAGAAAACACTTTTTTACTGTGAAGGTGGTCAGACACTGGAACAAGTGTCCAGAGATGTTGCACAGTCTTCATCTGTGGTGAATATTCAAAACCAGACTGGAGACAGGGAAGCCTGCTTTTGCTGACCCTGCTTGAGCAAGCAGGTTGGACTAACCAGCCTAAGCAATTCCGTGACTCACCTGCCACTTCTTTTGATAAAAGAATGCACCCTTTATGTCTAATTCCTTATAAGAACCCCTCTACATTGCATTTTCTTCTCTGGATTCTTTAGCCCCATGCAATCCATTCAAAATGCGATTTCACAATCTCATGTTCTGAAGGTTCAGATTGCTTCTTCCATAATTCATATTATTTGAGGTGTCTTGAACCCGTATTTGCAAACCTGCTTCTTTATACTCCTCCTCCCTGATCTCTTGTCATATTACTTCTGCTGTTACTGTTCTGCTCTGACAGTCTGTCCCCTGCTTTGTTCATCTTTGTGCATCTTTGTGCAGCTTTATGTTTCCCTTAGGCATGGAACAATCTCTATCTTCTGCTTATTCAGATTCTACTTGAATACCAAGCACTGCTGTGACTGCACCACAGGTTTATTCATTCTAGGTACATTTCTTACGCTGCCTTCTGTTTCTGGGTGTTCTTTCGAAAGCAGCTGCACCTCTTATCTTGGGAAGGTTGTGTTTAACATAGCAGACACTATGTCTGCTCTTTACTCCATCCTGTTAAACTCTCACAGCAACAAATCAGCATGGTAAACTGAAAGCAGCGTTGTCTTCCTGTGATACTGGAGGCCGTAGCAGACGACAAATATTTGTCAATATGCATATGAAGTGAGGATGAGACACTTCAAGCCCTCTCACCTAGCTGGTGAATCAGTGCTTGCCAAGGAGCCTCTCTCACGAAACAACTGCTGTCTTTCTGGAGATGAGAACTACATGCATTTAAAGGCTAGCCACTCTTGAGTGTTGTAGTGAAAAATTTGTGTCTCCAGTTTGATTGTCTGAACGTGTGAATTGCTTGCTGCTCTTCCAGGGCAGGCAAAACAAGGTGAACAGCTGCAGCGTGCGTCTGTAGTGCAGATGGGCTTAAATTGAAGGACAGTGAAGTGTTGGCATGTTTTCTTTGTAGGCTTTAGTCTTCATAAACCTGTAGGCTTTAGTCTTCATAAACCCATTTAGTAGAACTGCTAATTGTAGCTCTAGCTGCCCAAGTCAGTGTACGTGCAGTGATCTCTACAAGTCTGCTTTGAGGGAGCTTCCAGCTTGATGTGAGGTGATGCGCAGGGTGTCTGCTTTGAAGCAGACAGATGCCATTAGCTTTACATGCCTCTCAAACCAGCTCTTTTTGGCTCCTGTAACTTGCAGAGAAGTAGGAATTGGACAAAGTAGCCACCATCTTTCAGATGTAGGAGTGTAGTTATAAAATACTGCGTTCTCATAACTGAAAAGCTGGGTTTTTCTTTATATAGCTTGAAAGTCCCTAGCCATTGGCAGATTGAGGGAACCTCTTCATTTATTTCAGTGGACCTGGACCAGATCCTAGTCATCATGTGCTCTCCCCTTCTAATTGTTGTTAGCTGTTGGCTCTTGTGCAATGAGGTTCTAGTTAGAGAAAATTCCTGGGATATGGCTCATGTCCAGATGTCAGTTGTACAATGCCTTTCTCATCTCCATGCTTCTAGAAGGACTTGCATTTAACTTTTCTGCTATGGAAACATCTGTTCTACTAAGTGTTTAATTTTGTAAACAATAAATCACTTAAATCACTCAGTAAAAATGACACTACTTTGTTGCAAGGATTTCTTTAATGTTGGAACTGCAGAACTGTAATCCCATATTTTCATAAATGCGTGAAAACACCTTTTTAAACTAGTTTTAAAACAGATCTCAGTACGCTTATAAATTTGAATTATATGGCATCCTCTTTCAAAGAATGGAGATAAACAGAACCATCCTGAAAGTCTTTTGTAGTCTAATTGGCTTTTAGGCTTTCCTTGAAGGTTTATTCGTTTAATATTTCTGTAATAAACTCTTCTCCTCAGTGTAACACATCAATAGATGACTATGGATGAATTATGAAAGGTACTACTCATGTTCTGTACTGGTCTCTAAGCATTGACATCTGCCTTTCAAAAAGGCATTATCCTGACTTATTTTGCAGGGTAAGAAAGCAGGAAAAAGATAACAGCTTTGATAATGCAAAAGTATTTCACAGTGCACCTGAATTATAGATAGCATACAAATTTGGGAATTCATCATCAAAACAGCTCTATTAACTCACTGTATTTTCCTTTGCATCTAAAGCAAATAGCATAACATTACCCATTCTCATGGAACACAGATAAGAATTTTCTTGGTCTGTTTGGAAACTTACAATTCTGCTTGTATTTCATATGCCTTTATCCCTATTCTGCAAATTTAAGATAGGCAAGTAACCAGATTGGCTTTTCATTTTAAGTCACAATATTCCATTTGTTTATGTCATTAAGTCCTCAGAAATCTCCCATGGGCCTAAGAGGCAGTGGAAGTGTGAAAGAAGTTGCTAGGTTGTCATCCC
Organism: Chroicocephalus ridibundus; assembly: GCF_963924245.1. Taxonomy (NCBI): domain Eukaryota; kingdom Metazoa; phylum Chordata; class Aves; order Charadriiformes; family Laridae; genus Chroicocephalus; species Chroicocephalus ridibundus. The sequence goes on along the minus strand of NC_086316.1, from coordinate 34,755,162 downwards.
AAAGTCACTATTCACAGTTAAAGAGAAGTAGTGAGATATTCCACTTTTGTTTACATATAAGGAAAGAAGAGTGATGAAAATGCACATGAGAGTGCATTGTTTGAATAAGTTATGGGACAAAGTTTTCACCAAGTTTCTGTGAAAGCACGGCGCACGCTTCATGATGGTGTTTCATTTTTATAGTCTCCCTGTTTCTATATTCTATATTCTCTATGTTTTATAGTTATGAAATTAGGGCCTATGGCTTCTGGACATTATTTAAAATAAATAACCTTGCTGTGTTTCTCCTAGAAGACAAAATACAGGGAAGTCTAGCCTTCTGCCATGCCAGATTCTGAGTTTTCACAGGAGAAACCAGGCACATGTTTTTATTGACAAAGAGAGGTGAAGGGAGCTTTCTGTCATACGGTATGAGTTTGCTTGCTCTTTTTTCCTGAGCAAGCGATGTTGACAGTGGGGAAAAATGTGCAACTCAACATGCGGTTTATCTCACATTCTTAAATTCACACAGGAAAAGAATGACTTGCAGAGTTGCACTTTTCTTGGAATTTGGCCACCTTCTGCAACGTGTTTGATTGACATTATAACACAAGCCTGAATGGCATACCTCTAATATACCATGAAACACACACACAGGCTTGTAAGCAACATGTAAAAGGAGTTTAACAAGTACCTCTTGCAGCAACTGCACTAGCTTAAGGGCTGCCAGTGTAATTTTATCCTTTCTACATCATTATTTTTTCTTCCCCTTAGTCTCTGCTGTGCCAACAATTTGCAGATCTGTATGATAAACCAGATACAGAAACTGAGCAAAGTAACTTTGTCAAAAACATTTGCGTCTATCAGAAATCATTGCCTTTCAAATAAGTAAACGCTACTTTTGTCAATGTATGGTCAGCAGAATACAATGGTGTTTTAAATTACACCAGTTTAAGCTTCCCAATTCCGGACAGAAAACACACAAACTCACAACTGAAAACCACCGACGTTTTAACTGACTTATTCCGCCGGTGCGGATTTGTCTCCGGGATGCCGACGGCCCGCTGTTGTGCCGGCACCGGCACTTACACCGGGTGCGCACCTCCTCTGCGCCGGGTTCCGGCGGAGCGCCCGTCCTTTGGCGGGAAGCGAGCACGGCTCCGCTTCACGGGGTGGGGCGCTGCGGCCGAAACGCAACGGAAAGTCACTCCCCGCCGTCCGTCGCGGGAGCGGGGGCCTGTCGGGACCGACCGGGCCTGCCGGGCGGAACGCTGCCTGGACGGGTGCCGGGCCCCGCTGCGGCCCCCGCCCGCCGCCAGGTGCGGGGGCAGGGAGGAGCCGGGCGGCCCGTCCGCCCCCGTCAGCCAGCACCCGGCGCCCCTCGGCGCCTCTCCGCTCCCCGCGGCGCTCCTGGCGCTGATTGGCTCGAGCCCAAGGCGTCCCGCGGAGAGTTCCGTTATCCCCGCCCCCTCCGCGCGCTGATTGGCTTTGCCGCCGGGCGGTGCTGGGCTCTCATTGGCGTAGGCGGGGCGCCTGCCCCTTCCGCACTGGTTTCTAGCGCAGGCGCAGGCGCGGAAGCTGCAGCCGCTCCCGCCCCGGTGCCTCCGCCGCTTCTCGCGCTCATGGACAACATGGAGCTCTTCGGTGAGCAGCAGAAGCCGGCGGACTCTGCCGGCGATAACGGGCCGCTGGGCGACATCGACGAGGATCCTGCCGCCGCTTTCCTGGCGCAGCAAGAGAACGAGATCGCGGGCATCGAGAACGACGAGGGCTACGACATCCTGGAGGGCGGCGAGGTGCCCGACGGCCTCGACCTGGGTACGCGCGGCGGGACGGCGGGCCCCGCTCCACCACCCCTACCCGCGGCGGGGACGGGAGGAGAGGGAAGGGGTCCTGGCCTGGCGGGGCTTCGCAGCTTCCCTTCTGCCTCGGAAGCCCCGTGGCCTGGAAGGGGCGATGTCGGCGGGGTCCTCGCCTGGGCTTTCTTCCCCGAGCGCTTGCCGCCGGTGAGCGGGGCCTGGCTGCCCGGGGATGGACGCGGGGTTGGGTCCGGGCCGCGCAGGCACGCCGTGTTGCTCTGCCATGGTGTAAGCTATGGCCCCGCTCCCTCAGGCGCGGTGCCGCTTACGATTTGTGTCTCCCAAAGACGCCAGCCTGGGTGGCCCGGCTTGCCGAGGTGTTGAGAACAGTGCTGGGTAGCTCTGATCTCCTCTAATCCAGGAGCCTGCCTGATGGGAAGATCCGCTGAAAGCAGGATAAGGCAACATGTTGAGCTCTGCCACTCGTGTTTCTGTCTTCAGAGGCAGTGGTCTTAGTCTTAAAGTGCACTAGCAGTTGAGCTAATGTTTAATTTTGCTAAGCCTCTAGCCTTTGTTCCTTGGTAACCTTTGTACTGAATGTGAGAAAACTGACACTGCAGAACGCACAGTTACATTCCGAGGAGGGTGCCTAGGTATGTTGGGAACTAAGAGGTTAGTGGGATTTCAGTTAGTTTAGTGGTAGCTAAAGCAGCCCTGAATCAACACTTCTGATTACGAAAGGTTTAGGACTTTTAACAGAAGTCTAAGTGGAGAGGGGTTGTGAATGTAGGATGCTGCTGTGCTTCACTGATGTTTCAACACCCTTATCCCTAGGAACATACTCTCATGTGACATTCCTTTGTTGCTTCAGGAAGATGCCTCTCACATCTTCAGAATTAAGTCTTTGTTATGCAACCTGAATTCTGAAAGTATTGGTATATCTCACATATGAGGATGCAGGTTCATAGTATTTCTTAGAATAAAGTCCAGCTAGATAAACTGGGTAATGGAGACCTGCTGTTACCAGTGCTCATTTAGTGGTAGCGCAGCCCTTACAGTCAGCTCATTCATGAAGTTCAAAGCATAAGGACTACATACTTCCTGTAAAAAGGGTTTTTACAGGGGAGTAACTTAAGTGCTAAAGCATGAGGATAATCATTATCCGAACACCATCCTGTTTTGGTATCAGACATAACTCATAACCTGACTTCTGTATCCTATGTATAGTGCAGACACAGTGAATGCTTCCCCTCTTACTTTCAGAAGCCTCAGATGTGCATTATTCCTTATTTGGTCTTTACATTCCAAACAGGCTCTGGAACATTAAAGTAGCTGTTTGAGGGCTGATTTCTTTGGAGAAGGTTCTGACACTGGCCTTTCTCACAAGGTGTAGAACCAGCTAGATCCATATCTTTTCTACAGGCATGCAATGTGGCTATTGCAGAGCAATTCCTTGCCAAAAAGTCAACTTGTTAAATATTTCCGGATTGGCTTGATATGTAGAAGTTGTTCTTAAGCTGCTTTTCAAGAGTTTTTTTTCTCAAGTCATGTTAAGTTCACTTGTCATGGAATGCAAAACTGTTATTGGAGAACTTTCTCTAGAAAGTGGGTCATAAAATAAGGAATACGATAATATGATCTAAGGATCTGGGAAGTCTAGGTGTGAGCTGTATGTCATCTTGCTTTCTTGTAGGCACTGGGATTGCATTTATGTTCTAGCCTGTTAAACATTGCTTGTGGACTTTTGGTGGTCCCATTTTTTAACATAACATCCATTTGTTGACTGTCAGAGCCTGTACTTCCTCCTTGTTAAAAAGTGTGCATTGCAGCCGTGCAAGATGTACTAGTTAGGCATGGTGACAAATGATTCTTAGGTAAATCCTTAAGCATCATGATCAGGGATTTGTGGATTTACTTTTTTTAACCGTAACCTTTTTGAACTCCATATTTACAGGTCTAATGGATAAGTTTTCTTTCTAAATACTGGGCCAAAATTCGTAACTCAGGCCACTCTCAACTGAAGTTTGAAGATCTTAACTTCAAATATTGTGAGAAGCAGTCACCAACTTCTTGAAATATACTTGTAAGAAACATGGTGTTTCATCCAGCAAACAGTTTTTAAATTGCAGCCTCTTAAAAAAAGATTGCATAAATACAGTGACAGTAGTGAACTTCGTGAACAGTTAATATAAATATCAGGAAGCTAATATTGATGTGTATTGCTGTTAATTGTAGTAGTGGTGGATACTGGGTGAATATGGGGGCAATAGCAGAATGCTGCCAAGCTTGTGTGTGTCACTCAGAATCACTTCATATTGACATGGTCAGGGTTGGAATACTGGCCTGAACCAGTAGGCCATTTGTTATGTAAATAGCTATCCTGTTTAAGCATCCTGGGCATGTGAAAACTAATCTTATTTCCCTTGAAAGATAAAGCATAATCACAGTTGCAGAAAACAGGAAGTACTGTATAAATCAAGTAACAGAGTGCTGTTGCCTAGTTATTAGTAACTTAGTCTTTTATGAGATTTCCTTTTCAGTGTTAAATCAATGCCTGCATTTACAGTCAAATTCTTCAGTTCTCTCCAGTCAATACTAGGTCTTCCGGTTATAGCAGGACTTGCTATGTCCTGTAAGCAGGAGTGAGTGAGTGCAGGTTGAAGTGTGTGGCTTCTAGAACCTGTATGTCAATATAAAAACCTTGTGACAGCTTGTCAATTAGCTTCTTAAGGAGAATTACATTCAAAGATAAGCTGTTTTATATGTTAAAGATCACGAAAATACACACAAGTTTAATGTAGGCTGTCTAGTCTCAAACGTTGCCTTCACAGTTTCTCGCTCTGTTGTTTTTATGTGAACTTGAGTGAATGATGTTTCTCCATCTTCTGAAGAGGCGTTCTCTAGGAATTAAGAAACTTAATTGCATTTGGTGGATTGTCCGTAAACCTCATTTAATATCCTTTGAGGGACTGAATATGAATTTACTTGAAAATGATTTAGGAAATAATTATTTCCTTCTGTCTCTTTAGTTAGCACCACAGACGTTTTAAACAGAGTAAAACGGAGTTAGTTGTTTGTCACTATTGATATTTTCTCGTAATCATTTCAACAGCTATTGTTCTGGATTTTGCTATGCAGTCAATATCTTGAGGCTTCAGAGCACCATAAGGTAGCACAGAGAAATGTATAATAAAGGGATGGTTTCTGTTTAACTTGTATTTGCTTGTGGTGATACTGCATTATTTTGAAGCTCATGGCAGAAAAACCTATCTTTCTGTTTACAAGAGGGTACTATATCTACTCGGAAATTACAGAAGCATTATTGCAGAGAGGAAGGTGTGGTCTAGTACTAGCCTATTGATTACATTGGAAATGAGGGAAGTCAAGTGGGTTTTTGTATGACAGCAAGTTAGAACTAAAGCATAGGAAAGAAGGACTCTTCCTGATCCGCTTGCCTTTATTTTGCACAAATGCATGAGAATGGGTTATGGCTAGAAAAACTACTTCTTCCTCAGTTTCTTGCATAACTATCTAAACAAAAACCTTGGAGAAGATTCTTCTTTCCCATCTTATTATGGATGAGAGGTAGGTGAAGGGGAAGCATAATCTCTGCCCAAAAGAAAAAAGGATGGGAAACTAGGCCTTGAGTGGTGAAGTTACTTAACATTATGCCGGAATATTTTAAACTTAGTTATGTTCTCCTGTTGCTTTATTTAGAGGTACTAGTTCACTTAAAGTAGCAATGAAGAAGTAGAGTACTTACTGTTTAAATGACATGCTGAAAGTAGCTTATAAAAATATACTTTTATTTACGGTCATATTGAAGTTCTTTTTTCCTGCGTGAGGGTATTGTCCAAAGCATAGCTGGGCAGGAGGACCTCAGGGTGAGCGAATCCGTGAGTTAGGAAATGGTTGGACTTGTGTTAGAAGAGCTACCTCTGCAAAATCCTGCTTATGACTGTTTTCATAGCTGTTGTCTTTTGCAATGAGAAAAAGACTTCAGAGAGGCTAGTGAACAAGGCTAAGCAAACTTCCTTTTATGCCAGTGTTGTGGTTTAGCCTCAGATGGCAACAAAGAACCATATGGCTGCTGTCTCGAACTCCCACCCCACGGGGAAGGATCGGAAGAAAAAGGCAAAACTCGTGGGTTGAGACAAAGGCAGTTTAACAGAACAGCAAGGGGAACAGGAAAACAACAGCAATAACATGGATAGAGAGATATGCAAACACAGTTATGGAACCACCGCTCACTGACCGGACCTGGGATGCCCCAGCCTGTTCCCAGCAGTGACTTCCTGACCCCCTCCCCTGTCAGCTCAGACCGGACCCTGGGGAGAATTAACCCTATCCCCACCAGAACCAGGGCATTATCCACCCCTTATTCCATACCGTCTATGTCATGCACAGATCTTACAAGTTCCAATGAATTGCCACCACTTCCCCTGTCTTATATACATACAATTATATTCATACAGGTATAATGCCCTTAGTCATTATAATGCCTGGTCCATCCCTCTAAAATGTCTGTTGCCTCTGTGCTGCCTGTTGCCCTGCTTCCGCTGCTGTAACCACCCCCACAGAGCATTTGCCACCATTCATGAATCAGTATAGAGATAAAGTACTGGCCGTTTTTCTTGATCAGCCTCCACTCTCCATTAGATTTTTTGCGTCGGCCATGTGGGACTGTTAAAGGGTGAGTGAGTCTTGCTGGTCACTCCTTGAACTTCTAGTTGACAAATCAGCTTATGGATGGGAGTCAGAGAGTCTTGGTTAGTGCGATATTGCCACTGATGCACTGTTGTGGTAGCAATTGGCACTGTCGCGTTAAAAGGACTGTAGTTTCGATATTTGTCTGTCAGAGTCCCAGGACTTTCACTGATTTACTATCAGAGTCCCACCAAAGGACTTTCACTGAATCAGATTCACAAATAATTGAAATTAGTTATTTTATTGGAAGCGATAGTTGCAGATTCGAGATTGCTATTGATAAATTCACTAAATACAATAGAGCTAATTACTTAAGGTTAATATTGCTAGCAAAAATTATGATAGTACAACAACCTGTGGTAACATTCACTAGAGGGTGAAAGGCGCAGCGCTTACCCAGAAAGGTGTCCCTGCCTGGGGTGGAGGAAGAGAACGCAGCCCGTCGACTGGTCCGTCAGGTATCAAGTTTCTTCTCTCCCAATTTAACAGTCGTTTTCTCCATCCTTTTATCCCCCAAATTACAAGGTTTCCCTCCCCTAGGTGATCTGTAGTATGACTTGGGTGGAGAGACGAGTGCTATAGTTATATATGTTTGGCATGATCTCTAAAATCTTCATTAGCATATACAGGGGTGTCAACTTGAATATGCATTTCACAGGTAATGAGGCAAAGGTCAATTACTGGACATGGTAGCCTCTCAAGGAAACAAAGAGCTACGCAAAGTCTCTGTTATCTTGATTTTACTGTCTCTGCTGAGGAAAAGCAGGGCTGTCTTGGCTCCCCAAGACTACCCCATTATTTATGTATCCTGTGATAGCCAGACAAGCCTTCACTCCCCTGGTTTGCACAAGAGATAGCAAAGTGAGTCTTAATTGCTCTTTGAGCACAGAGACTTCACCTCATTATCCAAATTCCACACGTACCTGTTGTTCTTCGACCCTCAACAACCCCAGAACAGAAGGGTCCTCTGAGAGACCAGGCAAGGCAGGCAACTGTTTAACTTCCTCCATCTCCAGGGCAGCTATGCCAAAAGGCCCACCGGTACCCTTTTGGGTCCTTAAAATACCCTCTCCTGAGGTAATCTATACCAAGGATGCATGGAGCCTCTGGGCCAGTCACAATGGGATGCTTTTGCCACTCATTTCCAGTTAGGCTCACTTCTGCCTCCAGTGCAGTCAACTCTTGGGATCCCCCTGTCACCCCAGAAATACAGATGGGTTCTGCCCCTCTATAGCTGTGTCCCTGGGGGAGCCTGGGGAGAATTAACTTTATCCCCACCAGAACCAGGACAGCCAAGAGTACTGAGTCTTATATTAATGCAGCTAATTGCCTTCAGAGTAGTTGGTCATCATTGCAATAACTGACTTGTATGACTGAAGTGACAAAACAGCTGTATTTATTTTCAAACTAAGCTACTCAGCCCTTTCTTTTGTAAGCTGTAGTATACAGCTGAGGGCACTGATTCTAGTTGTCTGTTTCTGGCAAGCTTGGCTGTTGTTTCTCTACTGTGAGTGCAAGGTAGCAGATAATGGCTTATCTTCTCTGAATCCTTCCAGACTCTTAAAAACTATCTGTATTGCTGTGTGGAATTTCACTATTACCCTATTGTGAGCATGTGTTACAGAACTGTAGATATTTGGACATGTTCTTTGCTACAGTATACTTAGAAATAAGGCTTTATCTTAAGTTCAGAAGCAAACACCAAGGAATATGGATCATTACCAATCAGAATAGTTCTAAATGTGCAGTGTTAACTCCAGGAGCTTCAAGATGCAGTACTGTGATAGAATTAGATGGACTCTGAAGCCAGTAGAGATCTCTCATTGTTCATGGCTGATGAAAACACAATGATAGCAGTTACAGTATTGGGGCTTTTTCTGTGGGAAGTTGGGTATGAAATTACATGTTTCTGTGGACAAAGAAATCTGATACACAACTAGCATCGATTGCTGATATAAAGGCTGGCAAGCAGGTAGTTTTTCTAGATTTCATACTGAATTATACAAACACTGAGACTGGCGAGCTGAAATGAGAGAATGTTAGACAATTGGTCTTGGTACAAGTTAGCGTACTTGTATTGTCATATGACAGCATGCTAGTACAGTGCCATTTCCTTCTCTGCTTGCAGTATGCTCAGTCAGCATGCTGACTCTGTATCTTAATCACAAGTTCTGGGGAGCTCAAAACAGGAAGCTTGTTTTAATATTTTTAATGCTTCTGACCTGAGTGCCCGCTGGAAATGCCTAGCTTTGTGCCAGTTAGTGTCTGTTTCTGCGCAGATGAAAAGCGGCTGTATGATAAACACATCTGTTTTATTTCAGCTGCAGCCCTCAGCAATGATGTTGTTCCTTTTACCTCAGCAGACCACCAGCCCGAGTACTGATGACCATAATGAATGTTTCTTGGTGTAACAAGAAAACTTAATCATATTATAACAGTCCCGGGAAGAACCTTCAAGATTTATTAGCCCTCCCACCTAGCTTGTGAGTCAGTGCTTGCCAAGGAGCCTCTCTCACGAAACAACTGCTGTCTTTCTGGAGATTAGAACTACATGCATTTAAAGGCTAGCCACTCTTGAGTGTTGTAGTGATAAACTTGTGTCTCCAGTTTGATTGTCTGAATGTGTGAATTGCTTGCTGCTCTTCCAAGGTAGTCAGAGTGGGCAGCTGGCTTATTCAAGCTGTTAATGTCAAGATGAGTTATAGAGCCTGGCTTAGCTTTAATCCAGCCCTGTCAAAACAAGGTGAACAGCTGCAGCGTTTGTCTGTAGTGCAGATGGGCTTAAATTGAAGGACAGTGAAGTGTAAGCATGTTTTCTTTCTGGGCTTTAGTCTTCATAAACCTATTCATTAGAACTGTGAATTGTAGCTCTAGCTGCCCAAGTCAGTGTATGTGCAGTGATCTCTACAAGTCTGCTTTGAGGGAGCTTCCAGCTTGATGTGAGGTGATGCGCAGGGTGTCTGCTTTGAAGCAGACAGATGCCATTAGCTTTACGTGCCTCTCAAACCGGCTCTTTTTGGCTCCTGTAACTTGCAGAGAAGTAGGAATTGGACAAAGTAGCCACCATCTTTCAGATGTAGGAGTGTAGTTATAAAATACTAGGTTCTCATAAGTGAAAAGCTGTTTTTTTGTTAACTTGGATCTTCCTCTACTGAGGTTAGTAACTACGTTCTTGGAGACTAGTATCAGCTTCTAAGACAGGGAGGACAAAGTGGGAGTAACCTTAGAATACTGTCTGTAGCAGCTTCTCAGCAGCATCAGCTCTGTTTATGTAGACTGAAGCATGATCTCATGATGAAGAAATGACCTTGCATTACTGGTTCTGCAGAATAAAGGGTCACTTGGTTTCTTGTGCCTGTTGGCAAAATTGCAGAAATAAGGAAGTGACCCTGCAGAGCATAAAGTAATTCTCATTTGCATAACTCCTGTATTAGTTACTCTAGTAAAGCTTTCCATACAAGTTACTGAAATCAGTAAATCTGGATGTTCTGTCTTTTGTCAAATGGCTAACTAGAGTCACTTCTTTACAGATGCTGTTGGTGGAGTGGTTAATGGAGATGTCTATCAGGTAAGATAGAAGTTTTCTGTGCTTAGAGTGTTCTGTTCTACTCTGGGAACTTTACCTTAATCTAGACTAATACTTTCCACTTCTTATCTGTAATGTACTTCTATCTCGTCTCTGAAGAGGAACTTCTATTATGATAGCTCGTCTCATAAAGCTGTTAATGCTCTTAATATGCCCCTCCTCTGAATTTAGAGGCAATTTAAAGCAGGCGTCCATTTTGAATTATGGCTTGATAGGATGTAACCACTGTAAGCAGAATGATGGGCTCTGTGGTATGACTGAACGTTGAGTTGCCACGGGTGAATAAACTGAAAGCATAATCTGACTATCTAGTTTAAAGAAGTTTTCTGAATTGCTTGTTCTTTAAGGCTAATTCATGTGTCCTGATTGTCTTATCAAGATTGGTCTTACAAGGAGCTGACTGAAAACATTATACACTTCTTAGTGACATAAAACTGCATGGAATTAAGCTGCTGGCTAAATAGCTCTATCGTAGTAAGAAAATGTGTTCGTCAGCCATGGTAATGACAAAAGTAGGAGATACTTGCTTTATTAGCATCAGGGAGGAATGAGGCATGCTAAGGCAATCGCTGCCTTGTAACTTTATTTCAGATCAGTTTGGCTAAAGCATTGTCATTGCCTGGTTTCAGAGTTGGCTGGATAGCCTTGATTAAATGAATTCTTGTGAAGTGGGCTCTGTATGAGCTCTGTAGAGTTTTAAATGAACACTGAGCTTTGCGGAGACACAAACAGCTTTCATTGTTGCTAATGTTTTTATATCTTCACTGTTGCTGTGAGATTGATGGTAAAACTGTATCTTACTGTCCCTTTCTGCTTCCTTATACAACAGAAGGGTAGATGAGATACCTTGATTTTATGTTTGCGCAAGAGTGCGAACACACTAAGTGACCAGCTGGTTGATAGAGCTTCCTCTTAATGAGGAAGAACAGACTGAATGGGCTACATATAGCTTTTGTTTTAGCTACCTGTAACTAGTTTGGCCCTGTGATGGGACAATTTATTTTGTTTTGGATTGAATGTGAAGCCTAGTGCTGTTTCACCAGTCTGTCTCCTTCTCTTTGCATTATTCCTTCATTGAGGGCTACAGGAGGCCCAAAGAGGGGCAAGACGCATCAAAATCTGTCACTAACTGCAATCCATCTGGTACTGTCAGGAGCGGTATTTCTTAGGTCTGTTAAAAGTAGGGTGAACCTACAAAAGTTGTTGGACTTGGTGTATCTGCTGTGGCAAATAGCACAATATTCATTAGCTTTGCAAATCTGGTGTATTAATGATAGCCCTATTCATTGCAAGTCTTTGAGCTACTGTATAGTAAAATGTGTGCTGGTACTCATGCTGTTTTGATGCTTAAATGTTGAAATGCCTCTTTGTTCTAAGCTGCATACAGCAATCCAAATTCCATAATGTCTTTAAAGGACATTGGATTTTAGTATCAGTTAAGTTCGCAAATGTCTCTGAAGTAGACAAATTACAGAGATTGTTTTACACTCCTATGCACAAAACCATAAAAAAAACCCCAAAATTACTTTCGCAGCAAATAGTTAAGGTGAAATGAACTGGAGCATCTCTAGGCCTGCAACTGCATAGTGAGATGCTAGACATTGTCTTCTGCTTTCCTCATGTGTAGAGCTCTGACATAATTTGACTTGCCAGTCAGCTTGAGTTTGTGTTTGATCCCTGATTGCTAGGGGCTGTCCTGTATTAATTTGCTTCAGTTGTGCTGCAATTTGTGGCAAGACGTTTTTCATGTTAAGGGTGGAAATGTGATATAACATCAGATGAATGCGTTACGTGCTCAGTTCAAATAGAGTCTAATTTTGTGTGGCTTGAAGGCAGTTATCTGAAATATTCAGTTGTTATGTACAAATTACATTACTATTCCTTCCTTTTAAGGAGAGTAATGGTCCAACAAACTCCCCTGCTGCCATATCCCAAGTAGATCGACTGCAGTCAGAACCAGAGAGTATTCGTAAGTGGAGAGAGGAGCAAAAGGAACGCCTGGAGCAACTTGGTAAGGAGGATGTTTGTTGCAGTAGTGTGAGTAACTTAGTGGCATCTTCTTAAGCATCAGAATTCTCAACTGTGGCTTCTGGCTTTTGGGAATCTAACGTGCTTCTTGGGTTTGAGCAGCAAGTCTGGATTAGTCTTCCAGTAAGCTGACTGTTATTGGAGTCAGCAAACAAGTAGCTCTCTGAACCTTAAGAGTATTCACATATCCTGCCCTTTACTTACATGTAAGCTGACAGAAAATGAACAGCTTTTATTAGCAGAAAAGAGTGAATAAATACTGTAGCTATCAGCACTTTTTTCAAAGGATAAAGATTGCTTATTTTGTAGTTGGCTGAGGCCATCTGTTGTCACATGAATTGAAATCTAATAGCTAAGTTAAGTAATGGACTAGTAACTAAACTAAATAGAACTTTCAAATGCAGTGATACCTACCTGTGGACAGCCTCTAAAAACCTACAAACTGGTATGATTTCCACTTACGTTAGGGAGGAGACTTTGCTTGAAATTGTTAGGAAAGAACCTTCTGTACAATGTGATTCTAGATAGAACAGCAAATGAGCTTGTTCTGAACTGTAGGCTGGTTGTAAAAGCATGCTGAGTGCCAGGCTCCCTCACTTTCTTTAAGCACAGAGGGTTTACTGAGCTTTGTTCTGGCACTAGCATAGCAAGGTGACTGTTTCTGTTTTTGAACAGTTTGCAGGTCAACAGACTTACTGAATCTGAATTAGTCTACAAATGCCTATCCTAAACCGAAGTGTACTGTCCCAGTCATGCACCGCAGGCATTCTGTTTAGCTAATCTTCTGAATGTTCATGGTATGTAGAGTTCTCATGGTCTAAATCAGGAAATCTGCTAACCTTTATCTGAGTAGACCAACTGTCTGCACTAGAGTGCAACTGGAGCCATCAGCTGAAAAGTTAGCAAGATTCGCTGGAACAAACATGACTGACAAATTGATTCTTAAATCTTCAGATGCAAACTCACGAAAGCAGGAAGCAGAATGGAAAGAGAAAGCAATAAAGGAGTTGGAGGAGTGGTATGCAAGGCAAGATGAAAAGCTCCAGAAAACAAAAGCCAGCAACAGGTAAGGTTTCTCCAGCCATCTGGAGAGTTATGGTACTTGATATGAAAGTAATGGGGTTGAGGGAGGTTAGAATACTTCCTGTATGTCCTAAGGCACTAGTCCTTCAGATCATTAAAGTAACCTCTCCTGCTAAGAAGTGGATCTCCAGTGGTAGACTATCTTTTTAAGTTTTCTTAGAATCTTGATAAAATGTCCAAGAATAGCCAGATAAAACATTGATATAACAAACCAGAATTACTGATGATTCTTTAAGACACAAAGTTTGTACATGGCCAGAAAAAGCTTTAGTCTACTGACTTGTTTGCTTGCTCTCAGCTGTACAGGTCTTCAGTGACTGTAATTACCTACCTTGAGACTAGCAATCTTACTTGCTATCATTAGAACACATGGAAATGGCCTTCTGGTTAGTCTTTGCTACAAGTTATTTCATTAGATATCTTCAAATCTTTGGCTACTGCTTTTGGAAGCATTTGAGAAATAACCTGACTCAGTTCTGCTAGTGAAGAACTAAATACTGAGTTTGTCTATGTTGGGTTTACGTTGTCTCATGGGCCCTGGGGCAGAGACTAATGACTTGGTTGCTAGTCTAGTAAGCTCTTAAGTGTTCTTAGAGGTTCCCTGTGAAATTTTGACTTCAAGCTATGTAAAGGTGATAGTACTGCCTTTATACCACTTAGATCTCTACTTCTGACCTAGGGTTGCCAGTGTCATTCTGTCCAGGTAATCATCAGGGCTGCTTTATACTTTGGGGATCCACATACTTCAAGATAAACTGTTGTGGTTGGTTTTGAAACACCATTTTTCTTACCAAAGTGGCCAGCAGGTTTGTCTTGAGTAAGTAAAGTCCTAGGTAGACTCTACTTCTTACTGAAGGAAGAGAGGAGGCCTACACTTCCTACAGAATTATGGATTTGACACTTCCATTCACTGAGGTACAGTCTTGGTTGGGCCAAGAAAGAGAAATGTGATTGGCACTCTTCTAGTTGGTAGCCAGAGCTCATGATACCCCCACAGCCTTATTGTGGCCAGTGTTTGAGTGCAGGATATGCATTCTGGAGCAAAGTCCATTTAACAAGCGTGGCGCAGAAGGAGTGTTTGGCATTCTCATCAGCCTGGTGAGATCTCTCTCCTAATGGTAGTTTCTGTCCTTGGGAGGGAGCCTGATGCTAACATTGGGACTCTAGTCCTAAACCAGCTGGTCCCAACTTCTAGGATGTAGCAGAGCTTTTGTGTGCCCCTCTGAGTCAGTGGCTTAGTTGATACATTCTACGTGGTAACTGCTTTCCTGTTACAGTAAGTCTAGGTGTTACAAGGTTAATGTGCTTGTTAAAACTGCCTTCAGCTGTGTTCCGTACTTCTTATCCTTATCTCTTTTCTCCTGCCTGCTTGCCTGCCTGTTGGACTACTTGCTACCTAGGGTGGCAGATGAAGCTTTCTACAAACAACCCTTCGCTGACGTGATTGGTTATGTGTATGTTGCTTAACTACTAATTCTGTTTGCTAGTCAATCAGGTAATGAGGAGGGTCAGAAATAGTGTTGAATGTCTGAAGATGACTTCTGAATGTTTCAGGGCAGTATAACTAAACAGCTTTTACTTTTTGGACTGACTCCGATCTGCAGTATTATGTGCAGTTTTCCTGTAAGTATCCCATACACTGCACAACATCCAGCACTTTCACGTTAAGTCACGTAGTATATATACCGCTGGAATTTTAGTAATGACTTCAGTAGCCTTTAGATGTAGGGGTTTACAGTTGTTTCCAGGCCAGTGAACACTGCTTAGCAAGATGCTTTGCTGGGTGTGTGGGTTAGTGTCTGCAGTCTCACATGGGTGCTGTATTTAGTCCTAGTCACTTCCACAGAGAAGCACAGTGTTTAACTCTGCATTCTCTGTAATAGACATTGAGCTCCTAATCTGTGCTCATTTCCCTACATAATCAGAAAAGTATTCGAACAATGCTTGCACATAAAGCTGTGTAAGCCAAGGAAGGTAGAAAGCAATCACCTGCTGTAAACCAGGGTAGAAGAGACACATGCATATAGAAATAGGATGCTGTTAGAGAACAGATGAAAAGTACGAGGAGGTGATATTGGAAAATCAGCATTAGCTGCTGGAAGAACACTTAGGAGAGCTCTGGGTAGACATTTTGCCAGTCTAATGGATCAATGAGAATACAGCTGTGACTTTCAAACCTCAGTGAGTATGCTAGTTTCCGTGGGGTGTAAGGATTGCAATGTTCACTGGCTTGTTTATGTATTTTAATTTCTTCCCTTAATTTGTAGACTTGAATTGAAAGATGGCCATGTCACAGATTCTAAGGTGACACCCTTACAAGGTGTATTGGTGAGCCCATGGTGTGGCTTTGAGTGCGTTTATATTGAAGGTCCAGTGTGGAATTCGTTACCTAACTGTAGGTGGATGTAAACCAAGACTTGTGAAATGATGGATTTACAGGTGGTGTTTGACTTCTCTGAAGTTTCCTGGAGTTGATTTTGGTAGATTTTTTCCAATAAACCCCTTATTTTCAGTATAAAATGTGCAGTATAAGTGCTGTGAAATAAAATTGACAGCCTGTTTGCTGAATGTAGGCTAAGCTACTAGTGCATGTTCAGCCAGCTGATCATCTGCATTAAACTCATTCTCATTTTCTATATCTGACTTAAACTTTCTCTCCTTGTTTCTTTTCTTCTCTTCACCTTTAAGCACAAACATAAATCATCCTTGCTACAGCCTAGAACAGTTAAGTAAAAAAATCTTCACTGCCCCTTAAAAGTGTCATGTCACATAAAGTAGCAGTGTTGTAGTGACCCTTGTCTTCAGTGGTGTCTGTAACCGTATCATCCCTGTGAACAGTGCTGAACCCTCATGGGAGAGTCATCTTCACTGCTTTTCCTGTACTATTTGTTGGAGTAGATGGATTTGGTTTGATCTCTTGATGCTTACTGCTCTTGCACTCAGGCAGCTACCAGGGGCCCCACAGATCATGTAAACTAGATGCTGAAGTGTTATCCCTGCATTGATGCAATATATTGTTGGCAGCATAGCACTGCCAAAAGGATACAGGTGGGAAGCCTTTGGCACTGACCTGTGCCTAATATACAAAGCCTTCTTAGAGTCTCTTTAGGGTGAGAGCAGGGGAAATGTGTTTATCCTGTGACCTCAAATGAGTGATCCCCTCTGCCAAGATATGCTTCAATCTGTACCACCTACAAGCATGGGATTCATGACTTAAATTACTTTTGATTCATGCTGCTTCACTACAGCATTGTGAATCATCAGCAGATAGCTTTTTGGTGGCCTGTAAGCCTTGGGGCTGATTTAAATCCTAAAATGGAATCTGTTTTAAGACATGCTTGTAGGGAGTTGTAAATTTCCAGTTGGCAAGTTTCCAATATAAGCCATAAAGTGGCAGAGGCTTAAGTAGTTAAAGCTTGGGCATTTCTACATAAATAAAATGCCTACATAGAAGTACCTTACTCTTGCCAGTTTGTGGGTGACTCCTTAGGCAAAGGTTCAATAACTATTCTTAAAACCAAACACCTGTATTCCAACATTTTACACAGCAACCCTCTGCACTGCTTGTGCGTAGCATAGTACTGCAACCTACTCTCATCTCCAGGGTTGGGGCAGCGGGAGCATAAGTAGCCATAATGTCCACAAGCAGCTGTCAGGTCACATTTCTTATGAAACATGCTGAAAGAAACTGCATCCTTTAAGAGAGAGAGAGTGCCTTATATGTTGGGCATTAACACAAGGTGCATTGCATTGCTTTTAGGGCAGCTGAAGAAGCCTTTGTGAATGATGCAGAAGACGTTTTTCCGGGCACTGAGTGGGAACGTGTGGCTCAGCTCTGTGACTTTAATCCCAAGTCTAGTAAGCAGGCAAAAGATCTGTCCCGCATGCGTTCAGTCCTCATCTCGCTCAAGCAGGCTCCGCTGGTTCGCTGAAGGAAAGCACAATGGAAACACTACAAATGCAATATCTTAACCTTACTCAGAGAAGCTATGTTTGCAGTAATTGGATTAATTGTTTCAATGTTTTTTTGGACCAAACCTCATGATGTATCTAGAGCTGATGGTTGTTTGATTGCATGTTCCTCCTGATGTTTCCTTTCTGTGTCTGAAATGGGAGAACCTCCAAAACTGTAGCCTCTGTGCTGTTGTGCACTGAGATGTCACTTCCCACATTACTGATATTAAAGATTTGTTAAACAGCAAAATGTGTTGACTTTGGATGAATTAAGGTCACCTGTTCCCTTTCAACAGGGAATGTTTGAATTGAGTGTGAGGAAAATGTTTCCTGTAATTGCTAGTGATTTCACCTTGCTGGTGACTAACGAGCCAGTAGTGCTCCTGGTCTCTGAGAGGCTGTCCTGCTTGTCTATAAGCTTTCTTAAAGCTCTTGAGAGCTTTAGTTTAAAAACTGCTTCCCTGTACAATTTATCACATAAGATAGAAGGTCTAGGAAACTGGAGCAGCAGGCTTGTTAAGGAGCTTATCTCACTTCTAGTGGAACTGAGGACACTGCCTTCTGCAGGTAAGCACTTCTGTGTAGCACTGCTGTTGCACCAGCTGCAGATCTTGGGCTAAAAATACAGTACAGGGCACTGAGTAGTTAAAGCCCGTGATATTCGCTGCATATTCTACTCTGCCATGTATTCAACACTGGCTTTATGTGCAAAGTCCTGTTTTGTAGAGGCTGTTTGGATGTTTTTGAACTGTATCCTTGTCCTCACTGGCTCTTGCAGACACTTTCTCCTACCAGGGTGGTGAACTGGAGGTTTGGAGAGCAAGAGACAGGAAGACTTGCTCTTACTGCTGCTCATCTACTGGGCTGGAGCTCTGTCTGCCAAGGTGGTTGGATTTAAAACAAACTGATTCAGAAAATCTCTGTTCTGCTGCTTCCTTGGCTCTCTCATCTCACCCAGCATTCACAGGGGGCTGTGTTCTAGCCTTGCTCTGGTAAGACTTACCTTAGCTGTCTGTCTTCTAAGAATAGTCTAGTCAGTCTCATACATTATCTCACCATTTTTATCAAAGGTACAGTAGCTTAACTAGTGTGTAGCAGAATTGCTGTAATACAAACTATATACAAGCTGGAAGGTTAGTCCAGCCAGTTTGAAGAGGGCTGCAGTTGCAGATGAAAACTTAGTAAGATTCAGGGAGTAGCTGCACAGCAACTGTCTTACTAGCAGCTGTGTCCCTTTGGTGGATAAGGCACTGAATAAATGGTTGCCAGTTGGGCTTCAATAGTTAAGCTGTACCTTACTGTTGTCTGTAGTGACTGGAGCTGTTCTCATGTTTGCAAGCGTATTCACAAGGTAAAGTGTGATGTGTGAAGAGGGGATGAAAATGATACTAGACTGCATGTCTGGAAGCTTGATTCTGCGGAAGATTGAAGCAGGAACGTATTTTCTGAAACTGCACGGGGGTACCACAGGTATCTTCTACTAACCCCGAAGCTCTACAAACACAGGCTACTAAAATGGTCATTTAATAAAGAAAAGTCCACTGTATTAAATATACAATGTTTAAAGTGTTAATTTGAATTTCCTGTAACTGGAATGTTCAGCAAATTAGAGGCGTTCCTGCACACTGAGTTATGGAACTGATTAATCACTGTGTTGACTTGTCTTAGTGCTAAGGGCATGGTTTCCAGCTGCAATCCAAGAAAATGGACGAAGATTCAATGTTACAGAAGTTAAAACAGTGTTTTATATGCTGGGTTTGCAGGGGCTAACAGTGTGTCTGCAGTTTTTTTGTGTGTACACTGTCTAGCTGGAACACTTAACAAGCAGCTCTGTGGGTTTTGGTTACCTCCTCTAGCTCTTGTGCTGAAATTTTGTAGATTCTCTCTTCTGCCTTAATTTTATATTAAAGTGCTGTCTCCCTCCTACCTCCTGTATCAGTGCTGTCACAGAATCACAGTCTGGCTGTGGGGAGGAAGGGACCTCTGGAGGTCATCTGGTCCAACTGCCCTGCTCAAGCAGGACTACCTAGAGTCGGTTGCCCTGGACCATGTCCAGATGGCTTTTGAGTATCTCCAAGGAGCAAGATTCCACCACCTCTCTGGGCAACCTGTGCCAGTGCTCAATCACCCTCATGGTAAAGAAGTGTTTCCTGGTGTTCAGGAGGAGCCTCCTGTGTTTCAGTTTGTGCCCATTGTCTTTGGTCCTGTCACTAGGCACCACTGGAAAAGAGCCTGGCTCTCTCCTCTTTGCACCTTCCCTTCAGGTATTTGTACACATTTGAGATCCCCCTGAGCCTTCTCCAGGCTAAACAGTCTCAAATCCCTCAGCCTTTCCTCATAGGAGAGATGTGTTAGTCGCTTAATCATCTTTGTGGCCATTTGTTGGACTGTTTCCAGTATGTCCATGACTCTTGTACTGGCAAGCCCAGGACTGGACCCAGCACTCCTGATCTGGCCTCCCCAGCAGCGTGGCCTCACCAGCGCTCTATTCGGACTTTCTGTGTCTGAGAATTATTTTAGATACTTAGATGCTGTGACACAGGTAACAGTTTTAAATAGCCATAAACCAACATGCTATGTGTTGCTTGTTTCTTGCTGTGATGTGGGTTTTTTTGTTTTTTTTTTTTTTTCTGAGCAGCTGGTAAAGAGGGAAAAGTGTACTTTACTGGCTTGTATTTTAGACTGGACAAGGTAGGTAGCTGTTGTCTTTGCCAAAAGAGGATTCCTCCAGTAAGAATTCCATGTATCATATGGTCAAGCTTGTTCCTCTGCAGAACTGTTGTCCTGCAGCAGCATGCTCTGGCACTGGGTGGTAGTGTGCCTGGGGCTGCACTGCATCTGCAGGATCCCCAGATGTTACAAGGTTAATGACAGCCCGGGGCCTTTGGTGTGAGCTCATGGGGGATAGTCCATCTGCCTGTTTTGGTATGTTCTAGTTGGAGAAAGTGCATGCTACTCAATGCTCTTCAACAGGGTAGTGTTTCATTAGATCTTGCATCAGTAATTCAGGTTTCGCTGACAATTATGTGTGATTACAGTGTTGCAATGCATTTGGCTACAGTTACAAGCACATGTTTAATTTCTTGCTTTATGTGGCTGTTTACCAGGCACAGCTGGTTTACCATGTGCAGAAATTTTACCAGGCTCAAGGCATGGATGAGGTAAAATCTTAGTAGCTTTTTAAAAAGTGCTATATCCATACTTATCGTGGGGTTGTGAAATTGAAATTAAAAAAAGACCCTTTGGAAAAAAATCAGGATGTTTTATTCAAAAATTTACCTTAAGTACAGTCTTCATACATTTTCTAATTAAGCACAGATTTGGCACTTCGGTTTGGATTTAAAATTTCTGTGTAATGCACTTCATGCAAAAAAAGCCAGAAGACCTAATATTCAGACACCTGCAGGTACAAAGTTACAGCAATGGTGGTCTAATAGTACAAGCAAGACAAAAGGGGTGAGGAGATGACTTACCTCTTTTTAGACTAATGGAGAAAAATGTGAGCTTTCAAGCAAGCAAACCTTTCTTCAGCTAGCAGTAACACCTTAACAGTAATTTGTGATTTGTTAAGGATACAACTGGTAACTGTGTGAGGTCAAGAGGGTTGTGAACTCAAAAGCTCCCCTCACTTACGACAGCAGCAGAAAGAACTGCCAAATGAACCAACCCAGAAGCATGACAACTCTATGTGCAAACTTAAGCAAGGCCAAAGAAAAATTTGGCTTGCTATGTCTTCTTCAGAATCTCGTCAGCAATTTTAGTTGTTATTAAAACACATTATGTTCTCAGGGTGCAAATTATCTGCGTGGTGCCAAACTAAAACAAGTGGACTAAATACACAGCTTTAGCACCAACACCTTGGCTGCCAAAGCATGAGTTCTAATGTGTCTTTGATAAACCATTTTCCAAACACAGTTATCTGGAATGGTCCAAGGGGTGTATAGTCCACATGTTTTACCCTTATTAGTGCCTGTGAACTCTCTAGAGCAATCAGATTTCACTAATGCAGATTGAATCAGAGTGTAACCTCTGTCTGCACCTTACTGTCTGTCATGTGTTTTTGTGATACAAACCTGACTTTGCCTCCATGGATGGTATGCCCAAGTTTCTGAGAGTTTTGATACACTTAAATGGAGTAAGGACAGTGCTTCAAGACCACCAGAAGGCTGAGGCATTTGTTAATTCTAAGTGTCTAGCTGGCAGATCAAAGACTCAAAATACCGAATAACTGAACTCGCTGCTCAGGAGCCCAAAAAGAAATTCCAAACCGCCATGCTGTACTGACTAGCTATGTGGCTTGCAAAGCATCAGCAATGATCTGTAAGAAGAGAGCTAGCAAAACTCAACTGGCCTCCCCATTGTGCCAAGTCCTGGCTGGTTGTGTTTCTATGCTTAGGCAGAGCAGTCATGGACAAAGCAGTCTTTTTCCATGAGCTGCATATGGATGAGAAGCAATGCAATGTAGGGAATGGCAGAGGTCTTACATTGGTTATATGAATTAAACACTACAGCACTAAGAACTGCAGTTTTAAGTCACTTTCCAACCTTCTTCCACTCTGCTGTTGAAATACTTCTGGTCCTTGCTCATTCGATGCCGATTATAAGCATGCATGTCCATGAGCGGGTCTCCACCTGCCCAAGCTCTTGCATGTCATATGCAGTTCTGCTTTGGGGGCTGGGCAGTGGCATTCTTGTGAAGGTTAGCAGTTGGGATACTGCATGCACTAACCAGGGACACTGAAAAGAAACCTCCTCCTCCAACAGGTTGTATTAACAGATGCTGCCATTGCAGGTAATGAGGATGCACTGCTGCTTTAGGATCTGCCATGCTGATAATAGCTGGGGAAGGAGAGTTCAGCTGTTATATTGCACATTTGCTCCCCTTCATCGCTCCCAGTAATGGATATAAAGGCTGGTTTCATGGTATGGGCTACTCCAAAAGACATAGGGCCACCATCAAGTAACCAGAGAGCACAGTACTGCAGTTGTTCTGTGAACATCTACTGTTTGCTCCCTCTGGGACTGGATACAATTGGGAGGTAGTGGCCATAAAACCTTCGTCCACAGTAATGTGGCTGAAGTGGGAGGGAAGTTTCTGAACAGGTGAGGAAGGAGAAACAAACAAAATCACTCATATGCTATTAAATATGATTTTTTTATTCTTTCTGATTTTATAAACCTACAGGCTTCTCAGGGAAAACCGCAACAATTTGGCACCACTTGCACACATGCAGCAGGTTCTTGTCCGGTTGACAGAAAACACATTTTCAAAAGCATTTGAAGAACCGTTTTCGTAACAGGACTAGCCACTAAAGGTGTTCGGAGTAAAACTTTTCAAGTATGTTAGTCTTTCATATTTTTGCTATGCCTGCACCCTCCCTTCAGCTGCTAGCAAAAAAACCCTGTATCTGGAGTCTGATATATCGAAAATACAGAGCTTCAGGAGGTCTGGAAAGCAAAAGCTTGGTCCCACTTTTAGTCAGGCATTCCTTGTGATACTAGAGGACAGAAAGATCAAATGATAGGGCTCCTCCCTGTTAGAGCCTCAATACTGTTACTCCTGCCCTAAGCTACTATCACTGTAAAGCAAAGCTGATTTCTCCTTGGCCTGCTCACAGAGCTACTGCTCTAATATTGAAATTAGTGGGAATCACTAAGTAAACCAAGACACACAGGAAAGGAATTAAGAAACCCTGGTGACATAACCATGTGCAAAGTTGTAGTAGGCTTTAAGAGCCAGTATTTGCTGATTCTGAGAAAAACTACAGTATAGAGGCTGTGCAATTATTCCTGGAGACGCCAAGAAGGAGATCAGGTGGTGTTTCTAAAACCTGCTAGGAAGATGTGAGTTCTCAGTAAGCATTTCTTGTGGAAGAGAGGATGAAATAAAGGCAACTTGTGTAGATTATGTCCCAGAATTAGCCAGTAGAGTGGTTCGCTATACTAACAGCTTTTCAGTCCAAGATTATTTAGAGCAGAGGGCAGTGGTTGCAGAAGGTTTTTTCGTTGCAAAAGGCATTTTAGTGTGGAAATGGCCCCTTTTATCCCCCTGTACTAGTACATTACTAGGCTTCTGAACGTATCATCTGTGGCTGAGTCAGATGTCAAAATAGACATCTTGTCTTGTGACTTGACGTGACTTGTGACTGCTCCTCCACAGTTATCTTCTTTCTGGGATAGCTGATCACTTAGATGGGTCTGTTTTTCAATTTCTCCTTGTGACAAATAGTTACTACTACAGTATCTTGAAAGTGTGCTAAAAAGCAGCTGGATAGAGACTAAGCTGTATATCAAGAAGGACTAGTTAAAGAAACATAAACCATGGTTTACCTAGGCAAGCCTTCATTGGTCTTTGACATATTTTGCTCCCAGGCTTCTGAATGTCTTGAAGGTGAGGACGAGGATCAGATTTAAGTTTCCATCCTGCAAGCTGATGGTGAATGCAGGACAAGAACAGTATACCTGCAGCCACCAGAACTGCTGAGGAGATGCACTATGTCACTCTGCAGTAGAAGAGTTGTCTTGAAAAGTAGACTCTTTACCATCAGATGCACCACATATAGCTGAATTTCAGCTAACTGGCTACCAAAGAATAAACAGTCCCCTCTCTGCTAATTTGGCAGAAAAGTAGTAGACTAAGTCCCTTGAGAAAACACCAAATAAAAATCAAATAATTTACTGTTGGCCATAGCCAGAAGACAAAGATGGTCACTGTTACACTTGTCAGTTTCTTTGGACTGTTCTGCAAGCTGTATGCTCACTAGACCATGGTCTTTTTTCTTCATATGCAAAGCTTCTAAAGTGGGACTGTGCCCTTTAAAGATGATGTAATAAATAACTGCCTCGACCAACTTCTTCATAAACCACAATTGCCAGATGCAGCCTTTTTGACTGTAGAGGCAATTTCCCTCTGTTTTCTACCCACTGAAATTACTACCTGCTATTGGTGATTACATAATATTTACTTTGTGGGTGGAAACCTGGAAACTGAAAAGCTGGTCACATTACAGACTTCTCATTTCATATAGGTGGGAAATGAGATATGGATCCCCAAGTGTTAGCTATAAGTTGACACACCATACGCACATTTCCCACCATACATCAAGATATGCTCATAAATAATTCAGCTACACTTAAAGCAACGTAGGGACTTACCAACAGGGGTGATTAAAAACAACAGAATTGCACATCAGTTCCTATGAAGTCAGATGAAATTTAGGAAAAATACAAAAAGATAACACCTCAATTAGGAAATGATGAAGTAGTCACTAACTACTCAGAACTACTCTGATTCAGCAGCTGCTCTCATCAAAGAAAAATTATAGGCAAAGTATTCCCTCCACCCATTAGGAATTTGAATAGTTCATTTCTAGAATTCTTCCAGGTACCTAATATATTCTACGTGTAGTATAATCCAGTACCAGGCTAGCGGCTCCAAGAAGAGCAGGATCTGCTAGATTCGAGACCACCACATCCACAGTTTTAACAGAGGACAGAGCCTGTCGATTTATCACATCTTTGACAGCATTAACATAGTGGCTAGCTAGAACTCCAGAAAGGATCACAAGAGACGGGTTCATGGTGTGCAGAATGTTCACAACTCCAAGGCCTAATGCTGTCCCAGCTGAAAAAAAGTAAAAAGAAATTAAGTAAGTAGAATACTCAAAAAGCAGTCCAGGCATCAGTATTTGGAATAGGTCTGTTAGCAGCAAATGACACTGTCAGGAAATCCATGTCAGACAGTTTTAAGTTTATGTTATCAGACAATGCATTTGCATTTCAAAAGTAAAAGAAAGGCAATTTTATTGCACAATAATGCATTATCCAATGATATGGATGTGAAAGAGAAAGCAATACATTATCACACTTGTAAGCTAAGAGAAAATACGAAATCATTACTATCTTAGTGCTATCAGTTATGTATAAGGAAGACGACTGTGCTTAAAGCTAGTAAAAGAGTAAAATATCCCATGTAAAGTAACACATAAATTGCCTTTGCTTGCTCAGACTAGCCATTCACTTGCCTACAATGAAATGTCCCCAAATTTTCCAATACGAGAATGTTGAGACCTCATTTTTTTTAAGCTCATCTTTGCAGAAGCTTTTCATCTTTTCATTTATTGGAACAGACACTTTTAATAGACACTTCTGCTCACATTTCCTCCAACATTTATATTTAGCATTTCATTACCAGTAGTAATTTTTATATAGAGAGGTCTTCAACGTGTAGAGATGTGTTTGTAGTGTTACAGTGCATTACCATTTCTGTACCCCCAAAAATATAATCATGGGAGGGCTCCACCCTTTGGACTATGTTCTCACCTGTTCTGAGAATGCTGTCTGCTTTTGTGTTCCCAAGTTTAGCTGCCTGAATGAGATGTGCAGCACTAACAACCTCCTCCTTCTTCATTGACATTCCTTCTACTAAAAGCAGATCCTCTGTTTGAAGAAGAGAGAAAGCCAAGAGAAAAGGATGTGGTAAGTCAAGAATGGAGGGTGACAAACAGACAGTTAAGATCTTCACATTTCTTTTACTTCCATACTGAAGACTGAATACTGAGCAATCTGTCCAACCCTGAGGTTAGCCAAAGCAATCACATCCATATCATGCAGGGAACTACCTGTACGAGCAGGGCATCAAACTCAGTTAGATTATGGTAATTCACTAGTCTTGTCAGCCCCAAAAGTTAATAAAACAAAATATAAATCTTCTCAGTCTTATCTAAGACTGAGAAGCTATTGCTGAAAGACAATCACTGTGAAACCAAACCTCACAGAACGCCTGTCAGATTACCTTACAGCACACTTAAGGAGAGACTGAACCGTACTACATGCTTCTGGTAATGAGACCAGTGGTTCCAAATGTGGCCTGCCTGGGTATTGCCATCACTGAAAAGAATTGTATTGTACTATGCAGGTTGTGGTGGCTCCTGGGTTGGCCATACACAGGAATCCTATCTGGTTGCCTGTATGACTATTCTTGTCTCCTCCTAGAAAAAGATGGCAGGTCTATTTTTCTTAGTATCAGCTTTGCAAATGTCTTCCTACACTGCAATTTAGT
Organism: Chroicocephalus ridibundus; assembly: GCF_963924245.1. Lineage (NCBI taxonomy): Eukaryota > Metazoa > Chordata > Aves > Charadriiformes > Laridae > Chroicocephalus > Chroicocephalus ridibundus. Next base: position 34,728,965 of record NC_086316.1, on the reverse strand, counting down.
AATCATGTTTTCAAAAATAAAGTATGTAGATACCATCATGCAGTTTCTTAGCTTCTCTCTGTAATGCTATTCCAGAGGCATATGCTTCTATACATCCTTGGCTACCACACAGGCACTCTGGTCCGTCTAAAGATACAACAATATGCCCCAGCTCAGCGGCACAGAAAGAACTGCCATGGATCAATTCGTGTTGATGAACGATTCCGCCTCCAATTCCTGCAAAGATAGGAAAACTTCTACAATTAACAACATACAAACAAAAAAAGATTAAAAAAAGCGTAAATTGAGTTTTTAAAGGCCCCAATTCTGCAGGACATTGATATTTGCTTATTCTAATACATATGTGCATCAGTGGTCTTCTACACTGGAAACCAAATGTTACTGGTTATTGAAGAACTCATTCAACACACCTAATAAGCAAGCTTATAGCTCCCTCCTATTCATATATGTATCAAAAGGGTATATAATGCTTCTTGTTTTTAAAAAAGCCTATGGATTGTATTGAACTACTATGACAGATCTTTTAAGCTTTTGAGTCATCTCTTCATGAGCAAAACTAACTTTTCAAGTGGCCTTAAAATTTTTGCATTTCAGAGATGTTTTAATGCTGTATTCAGACAGCTAAACCTTTGTGCTAAAGAGCCAAGGACACTTAAATCTGCAATCCTCTGCTGCCTCTTCCCAAACCCTACGTGGGGATTCATCACCTAGTTATTACTGCCACCATTCTAAAGGACTATATACTTAACAAATGAGACAAGTTACCCCACATTTGTATTTGAGATTCAATAAGCATCATCTCTCGTGTTCAGTTGCTTATCTTCTGGATACATATCCTGATCTGACTTGTTTTTCTGCAGCTGGAAGAGAATTAAGCTGTAAAGCTGAAAAAAGCAAAATTATTCCAGCTAAAGTTGCTCAGATTTTCCTTATTTTGAAAAAAATGCTTTGCCTGAATATCTTGTATCAACAGAAGCTCTTTTATCAAGAAGCTTATAGTATGTAAAAGGTTTCATTTGCCTGAATAAATAAAAAAGCACATTAAAGAAACAAACAGATAGAGTGGCAAAAGGATTTTTGGTTTAAGAACCTAATATATTAGGGTTTTCCAGGCCCAGTGGTGGTTTTTATGCTTTTAAGACCAGCTGAGCCTCTGAGCGATGGTCCTGGTATTTTGACTTCGGGTTTCATTGAACTATAACATACCCACCTGTACCAGTAATAAGTGTTACAAAATTTTCTATTCCTTTTCCATGACCAAATTTCCTCTCTGCTAGAGCAGCACAGTTTCCGTCATTGTCCACCCAGACTGGCAGGTGCAAGGCATCAGATATTGGAGTTCTGAGATCCACAGAGCTCCACTCCTGAATGAGTTTTGTAGAGTGAAGCACAATTCCTTCTCGGGGGTTTACCCGTCCACCTGTGGAAATACCTAAGTCCCAGAAACATAGGGGAGAAAAATCAAAACTAAGTCTGTGTAATACTTTTAAGTAAAGGATCTATTTTTCTCTTTGCAATGACAAGTATTTTTATTTTTAATGCTACGCTTTGAAGCGGAGCATGAAAGTAAAAATTTCTAAGTATTAGAAATTACTCGCAGTGCAAATTTCTGACATGTAAAGATAATTCATAGAACTCCATTGCTGTAATCACAATGCATCCAGTACCTTAAGACTAACTCGAGAAGTAATGGTTTGTGTTAGTCAGAGAGTTAATGTTTCTACATTAGGCAAGATTGCAGCAAATCACTTAATACTTGTGTTGCTTCTTAGTCATGTGTAAAGAAGACATACAACAGCAAACTACAAAATAAATTGTTCAAACCCTGGAACAATAGAAATGTCCTGAAATTTGCTGTAATTCTCAAGATTTAGAATGAATAAAAATAATCACTGGACTTTAAGTAGTGATTTCTACTTAAAAACACAGTTTTCCAGAAAAAAACCCAAGACTGTGTTCAGAGATTTGTCTACTGAACAGAATAATGCCTAATAATAGGCACTATTAGCCAAATCAGTTTTCTCTATCTGGAGAGGCTTCCAATGTTGATGGACTCTGTCGGGACCTTTGAAAGGTAGGCCACTCTATTACAGAGGTGTTTAGCTCCAGACAACAAAGTTTGAACATTTTATCTATTATTCTTGTACAGAGATTATATAATTCTGTCACTTACCTAAACATGTTCAGAAAAAGAGAGTCACAGGGTTAACATTATGATAGAAAGCAGACACAAAAGCTACAAGACAAGCAGCTGAACTGGACATTAAAGCTGTCAGACCCCCAAAAATCTCAGTTTGTAAAGAACAAATCGTCTGAGAACCTGTCAGCAAGTACGTAATAGAAATGACATTCCCCGTGTCAATCTGTGAAGATCTCCCTAGGATTTTAAGAACCAAATGTTTATTACAACAAAACCTTATTTAATACTTAGTTGCTAACTCAGCAATAGCTTAGTAAAACATATCTACTTTTTCTAAATACTGATAACTGATATAAACGACATCAGTAACTGATGTAAACGACTATGGGAATTAGCAGAAGTGATCTCTTTATCCTCTTTTCTCTACTGTCAGCTCCAGAAAGATAACTTACATACTGCCTAATACCAGTAAATACACGGGTGTCACAAGTACCTCTATGCAACATTTGTGTATAGACCTGGGTCTCCTTTGGTTTAAAATTTGTGTTACGTAAAAGTGAAAAAAAGTAAAAAAAAAAAATAAATTCAGTTAACAGCTGCTCGTGTTCTTTTAGTCTCTGTAGTCTTTACTTTTCCCTCATTTTCATAAAGCTGTTTTTAATACAAATGCTTTGTTGTGAGTGAAAAAATGAACAAAAATAACAAAACTGAAACTAACTGCAGAGCTGTGCGATCTAGACTTATTTGATCATCAAGACAAAAAGATGTTGAAAATGATGATTTTTTTTTCAGAGTTCTACTTTTTAATCACTTGGAAAACCTGTTTTATATTAGTCGGAGTTCTTCAATCGAAGTTATGCTGACAGCAGCTTATAGGACTAAAAGGAGGAAAATTTTTTTCACTGTTTTCTGTTAGTAGCTATTTCTCCTTATTCATTTCTATTGGTTATTACTTTTACTTAAGATAGCTGGAAGGAGACTGATGTTACTGATAAAAAGTCTGGGATTAAATCCAGCCCTTCTGCTCAGTCTTGCAAAAATTTCTCCAAAGGAATGGAGATGGGACTCTCCACCCTCTTATTAGCCTTAAGGAAATGACTAGACTCTAATACCTTAATTATTCCCATAGAAATTATATGCCAGTTTCTAAAGAGAACTTTCAATTTCAACTTGTATTCTGATTCAAACTATGAGTCTGAATGAGGCAAAGAGCAGTTAACAAAAATAGCCAGGTAAGAAACTTCCTACTCGATAGCACAACTTTTCCCCTTATTACTCTGTAACAGAACAGTAAGGAATCAGTCACAAGAGGAAAGGGGCTGAAGAATAAACAGGAATGTAATTCTCGTAAAATGGCAAACAAAAGGAAAGCTTTTTTCCCTGTATATAAACCTCTGTAAACCAGTTTATGGCTTCATTATCCTAAATAAATGTAGATGACTGTAAACTGTTCTTAGATACTTGCAATAGGGAACACTGCAGAGCTCACCATCTTTTTTACAGGAACAACGAGGCTTTCAAGATTTAGCACTTGGACACAATAAAGTAATATGGGTGGTTAAGTCATATGTATTACTCAACAGATAGTCTGAAATACTTGATTTGAAAGTCTGATGTATTCCTTCTTATGACTCTGTGTACTTAACATTGTTTTGAATGATACTTTTAAAAGACGTTCAAATTAACTTTTCTTTGTACTGTGTGATTCAAGTAAGTTTTGGTCTGGAGAAAACTACTTTTCTTTGGGAGCATTCTTCAGCTAAAATGAGGATTTCATGTCCTCCTTAAACATCCGGGACATATTAATCGACCTCTTCATAAATAACTAATATTTAAGACCAAAGCTCACAGTCACCATTAAATTGAAGAAGGACTCTCTGGTATAAAAACAGAGTTTAACAGGGAACTCTATTACAGTGTAATTAAACTGGAAATCAACAAACAGGCTACTCTTTTCTCTGTTAGCTGCAAATTTGATCTAGTGTTTTAGCCTTTTTAGTCTGCCCTAGGGTAACTGAGAATTCTGCTGCACAGTTGTGGCCATAAAGAAAGGTTTACAGACAGTAAAGGAAACTTGACTCAGCTGCAGTTATTTCAAGAGCTGTTTCAATAGACACTCATATACACTTCAATAAACAATCTCACTCACAATTCTGAGACTGCAGGAAGCTTCAAATCCACAAAATCTATACACGATACATTTTAGATATAGTTTATAGATATAGATTTATAGATATAGATTAGCAGATTGCTTTCATGGCTGTTACAGACTGGGGCAACTTCAGTCTTTATAGTCAGCTTCTCATTTTCACAGACATTTAAAAACCTTTTAGTGTTAAGAATGTAATTTAAGACCTTAAAATATGCAAGATCCATTTTAAAAAGGTGTTTTAAATTGATCAGTAGTGATTTCATTTCATGTTGAAAAACTTAGATGGAAAGACAAAGTTAGTATTTGTTTACTTACCTACTCCCAAAATTCTGCAGTTCACATTTACTGCCTCTGATGCAGCCTCTATGCACATCTTTAGAATTAATTCTAGTCTGTCTTCATAAGTTTTAGGGTTGAGCTGCGTATACTTCTTAACTATTTCACCCTAGAAATTAAATACAACAATGTACTTCATGATGAAATTTCTCTTCAGTTTAAACTACAGGTCCACTTGAAAACGGAGAGCCATAACTTGTCTCTCTTAAAAAAAATACAGATGCATGCCTTAGATCTTGGTCCTTCAGGCTGTTCGGTGCAAGATTCCTGACACCTCTGAGGAACAAGTTTGCAAGATTAGGCATTGCATTCTGCTTCTGTAATCAACCTCCCCTATCTGTATTTTGAGGAACACATGATTGTGTGAGGAAATATCACAGGACCTACTGGAACTGTTGTTAGGAGTAAACTGTGATACAGCAATGCACTTAAGCTCAATACTAAAGTGTTAAAAAAAAAAAAAAGAATAGCAATTGCTAAAAATGACAGAAAAATCATTGTGCTTTGAGAAAAAAGTGTTTCCAATCTGCCTGCATGAAAGTTTTGCTGCAGGAGGAGAGTCAGCCAGAGAGAAATGCTAGAAATTTCAACGTAAAATTTACTGTCCTTTCAGAAATTATTTTTCTTCTAAGCAATCATACTTTTGAGTCCCTTGAAATATTTCTGGAGTACCATCTACTGTGACGTATGTTATACAGGGGAGGGAGGGAGTATTTTCAACCCTAGGAGTCACGCAGTTGTAATGAAAGCATTTATTGTGCGTGCCTGAATCTGCAGGTACTAAGGAACTAATCTGAATGTAATGTTAATATTGTGGGATTAGGCCAGGAAACTGCAGAAGATACGCTGCTTAGCAATGTTATTCTCCTTATTATATCCACCATACTCTACAATATATCTAAGTTAACAGCATTGTATTAAAAGAGCTAAGCAAAAAGGAGTAACAAAGACAGTCTATATGTAACATGGCTGAGTCACTGTTGCAAAAATAACAAAGAAAATTCCAAGACCTCAATGGTTTGAGTATTAGATCCCACCATCTCAGCATCACGTCAGAAATAGGGTTTGGGGATTTTTATGTTTAGTTTCCTCTTCACTTTTGGTTTGGAGGGGGAGAGGAATGAGAGGAAGTTATTTTGGAAGACGAGGCTGCAGCAAACATTATCAGAAGACACAACATCTTTGAAAAGGAGCTTTCAAAACTCAGTTATTTTCTTCATGAAAAGAAAACCACACCCCCAACTCTGCCATTTCCTGTTAAATCTGTTGTGGAAATTTTATTATGAAAGTCTGATCCTTTTCACTCTGATTTGCTAACATTTCAACTTTCATAAAAACCACCTCAAGCTAGGCTCCACAAAATGGACAGAATTTTTTAAAATTCATTTTTTTTTCCAGGCTGTGTTGGCAGAAAATGTGGTGTCAATTTTACTTCTAAAAAAAAAAAATACACTTTTAAAAGTTGTCTTTAAGACCTTAAAGGTCTGCCAGACATCTCCTTTTAAATGAATAAAAATTCTAGACCATATCAGGTCAATTTACATAGCCCTTCACCTTTCTGCAGGCAACTTACTTTTTTTTCTGGGTAACTATGTCTAACCGACCTAGTTATGTGGAAGTATGCAGTGTAACAGTAGGAGTAATAGTCCAATACTGTTGAGAAGAAAAGCCAAAGACTTCTCAACGTGAGTTTTATTCACATCTTTAAAGTGCTGCAGAGTTCAGGATTTTTATGGGTTTTTTTCCCCCCAAGCAGGAAGACGGGTATCTAAATGAGTTAAAATTCTTCAGTCCTAACTATCCTTTCATTTATCAACCTGGATAAAAATTATTTCAAGTATTTTTACACCATCACCAAGTAATTTTTATCCCATAAACTTGAAGCTCACAAGTTTAAATAGAAATTTTAATGTTTTTTTCATTGATCTGGATAATCAGATGATGGTCGTGGGTATATTGACTTGCTTCACTATGAGATGCCGTCACAAGTGATCTGGCACCATACTGATACCGACACCATTTTGGTAGCCTCACTTGCTGTTTTTTAAGACTTTGGCTTGTTATTTTGGCCAAGCATGAACGTTCATCATTCTAAGTTAGCTATCAAACATTTGTAGTATGTTGTCCATGCCTGGCATAGCTATGCGAGCATGCATACTTATTAGTATAAGCGCTTATAGTATAAGCCATGACACAGGCAAAAGAAATCTTCCTGTTGTGGCAGAGAAATGGGTTAGGAACTTTTAAGCATGGAGACCATTAAATGACACAGTATCCCTAAACCTGAGCATCTCTCCATACAGCCTTTATAAAGTTGTAACTTCAAGCCTATTTCAAATGGGTTACTTTCACAAGGAGAGAGGCACTTCAGGCTCAAAACTCGCTCAGTCTTTAAAGTGTCTATGAATTCTAGTGCATGTATCAAATTCTACATATTCTGATGATGGTACTAAACCATCAAGCAACTCTTTTCGTATTTCAAAGGACAGAGTCAACACAATTAAAAAAACAAAACCCTGATAGGAATTCTAGAAGATCATCATTACAACTCAAATCCACCACCCTTTTCCAATGCAAGGTCAACAAACTATAATGCAGCTGGTGTTAAAAGACCTTTTTAAACTAGTTCCTACTATTTTGTAGGAAGACACCATACCCTTCCAGACTATCTATTCCAGGCTTCTGTTGCATTACTAGCTAAGCTGGATAATAAAAACTTTAAAATGATTTTCCCTGACACTGTTTTAAAACTTTACTACTTGTTTATGCACAAATTAATCTGATTTTTCTCTTCATAGAAAAGGATTCTAAATATCTGAAGGATTTTTTTTTCTTTTTTTCCCCCCATTCAGTTTCCTTTTCTAGACTAAACAATTCTAGTTTCTTCAACTTTTCCCTGTTTTCCGTATCTGTAATAATTATTCTTGTTTTTCCTCCTTATTCTCTCTCCTGTTGGTCTGCCTCTCTGTGGTGTGATGCATTACAGTGAACACTGTTCCAGCTGAGGCTCAGTACTGCCTTACTGATTACACTTCTATGCAGCAAAGTACTGAGATTTTTTGATTACTGGCTGTTCTTCTCTTGGGAGAAGAGAAGCAAAATTCTGTATCCTGAACCGAATGACCATGAACCCACCACCATCCCTCAGTTAATTGCTTTGCTAGATGCTGGTTGTTGCTGAAAACAGTTCTGTGTGTCTATTGCATGGCTGTGTAAGGCAGTGAGGAAGTAAAAAGGACTGCTCTTGGACCTTCTCCCTGTTTTGCTTGACATATAAAAAGTTGCAGGGTGAACTCAGTCACCTTTTACAGGGAACCAACGCATCTGAAAGTTGTCCTATTCTTTGAGGTTTGTATGGCTTCCCACAGAGAGGGAGCAGCCAGGACCATGTACCAGCAAATGGGCTTTGGTAGTTTAACAGCAGTCTTAGAAAAGCAAACCAGCAGGCAAGTTGTATCAAGACTGTATGAGAACTGCAACACAAATGAGGGAAAATCTGCTTCACCCCTCAACAGCAAAAGCCTGGAGGACTGTTTGTTTTGGAGCTCTTTTGTATCATAAGCCCTTATCTCCGCTGTAAGAACAGAACCACAAAGCCCAATGGAGTTCACAGAATATCTAAAAGTACAACAGAATATTTACCTTCATACTGACAATTGCTACTCGGAGATTTGTTCCGCCTAGATCCACAGCCAGAGCACTCTGTGTCTCTAAAATATGGTCAATATCTTGAGAGATGTTATCTTTGACAGGAGGAAAACAGAATTTCTTTTGCAATGGCTCCTTGAGGTCAATAGATTTAAGGAACTTCAAAATCCTTGGAACAGCATTACCATCTCCATATATTTTTGAGCTATAATATGAAAAAAAAAAAAAATCAATTTAATTGGAAATAACACTGCAATCTATAAAGTTCTTTGTATGACAGAAGGCTGTAACGCTATATCATTACAAAATTATGATATGGCTACACTAACAATGCTGAAGCTCACACTACTTGAGTCTGTCATGGCACATGGTAGGTAAGTGTCAGTAGTTTGAAGATCACACAATAGATTGCGCAATTTTGGCATTAGCTGCATTTTGGAATACAAAACATGGAATGTAGAAAACTGGAGAGCTAATGATACGAAAAAAAATAATAAATTAAGGGTTTAATTAAAGGACCGACCTGATAAATCTCTAAATTTTAGAAAGTTTATGTGTGTGCTACAAGTCCAGACAAAATGTGCTTACCACACAGATGACAACTACGCAATAATGTCAGTTATTTCATGTCGGGACTTTCATGTGCTTTCATGTCAGTTTTCAACATGTAAGCGTGGTTTTAAAATATCATCATACACAGTATCAGACATTTGGTATTACAGAATTCAGTTTTATTCAGTAAATTACTCTATTGAGGTTCTTAAGAAATAGACTCTTGATTCTTGTCCTTAATTAGACAACTGTTATTTCTTGAAGTTTATGAGAACTTGTATGTTAAAGAACTGAGGGTTAATACTGTATGGCTGATGAATAACTAAAACTGTCTTGCTATAATCTTGCAGCTTCCCTTGAAGCTTGCACTCTGGAGACTCTACATATCATGCCTGAGGTCAATCCAGCTATAAAATAGCGTGTCTTTCAGGCATGAGTCAGAAGTTGGCAGATAGGATGTTCTCCCCCATGCTGATCCTATGGAACAAGCTCTCTTAAATCATGGTAGACTAAGCAAACATATGAATTTTGTCTTCTTGACTTTCTGTTGGATGTTAAATTACTAGTTATATCAAAACACTACAAGTAACATTTTGCTCTAAAAATACTGATCTGCCTACTGGATATTGCATTATGATTCTGAATAAGGTATATGGAATGAAAAATAATTTATAACCTCAGATTAGTGCATTAAAAGCACTCCAATCAAATATTGATTCAAACCACCTCAGGATTAAGTGTCTTTTACTCTACTGCTTTAGCATCCCCTCCAATGAAGCATGATGAATATACTTACCATGGATACTGTTTACCAAACTGCAACTGTAGAGCATGCAGAATCTTATCCTGCGTATCTGCATCACGAACATGAAGGACATTTTCACCTAGATTACAAAAGTTAACATAATAGGACAGGTCAGCTCCTCAAATTACACTAGAGGATGTGAACTGCTTTAGAAACGAAGCAATAATTATTTTTGTTTCCTCCGAGCAGGAAAAACTCCAGCCAAATTGACATTGCTCTTCATCAGTTATGTGCCTCCCCTTGCTCCCAGTAGAGCAGTGATGACTCCTAAGATATGCTGTCATGCATAACAAAACACTACAGAGTAGAATATTAGCCTTCAACAGAATTCTATTATTAAATTAAAAAAGCACAAATGAAAACAGGGCGTAAATGGCTGTTTGTGTCCTATCTGCATATCCGTGAAATACCACAATACGGTTACTTCCTGAAGAGGTGAAGAGTTCATATTTTTTAAAGTGAAATTTTAATACATGTAAAACATCAAACTAGCTATAAAGGGAAAACAAAATAGTTGGCTATTCTGCTAAACAGAATCCACTGCAAACAGAGATATATTTTAACCTGTCTATAGATAAAAGCCTCATTATCTTACGTGACACAGGAATTGCCAGCAAAGCTTTAAAATGAGTCAAAAATTATGTAGCACTGATACTGCAAGATAGACTCTGTCAAACATTCATTTGACTTTATCCTGTGGAAGAAAATAAACCTCAGAACCATGGGGAAATTAAAGTAGTTAAGCAAACTTGTACCTGTTTCTCTTCCTGTCTGCCGTGTCCCCAGGTTGATGACAGGTGTACCAAATGCTCCCACCTCTCTGACACCACAACTGCTGTTACCGATCATACAACCAGCATGTGCAACTAGCTGAATGAACTGGTCAAATGGGACATGCTTTACTGCCCGAAAATTGGGATGATGCTCAATGCCCTTCTTCCTCATCACCCGAACCATCTCTTTGCTTCCTACAGAAAAACAAGAGGTAGACCAAATGATTCAAGTTCTATTGTAAAACTGAAAGTCCAAACAGGCAAAGGAGCTAATAGCTGTTCATTGAGTTGACAGCTCAGAGTTGGTTTTGTTCTACTTTTATTCTCCCACTGTAAGTTGCAGAGCTGGGCATGTAAGACCAAGTTTGATTCCAAAAGCCACTGCAAAAATCTTTACTTTGTAGTTTTTAGTTAATTTAAGAGGCACTAATATTACTTCTACATGTCACATGGTTCCCCTTCATGTTCCTCCCCACACTGAAAAGATGAAATGTCCTCCAGCAACGTCAACATGGTGCTGCAGCAGATGCACACCTGATGCTGAGACCATCCAGCTATTTCCATCTGGCTGGAGGTTCTGGGATAAAAGCACTCCATAAGAACCAATGTATGCTTTAAAGACAGTCTATTATGTGTCCCTCTGTGATGAAGGTATATTACTTACCTGCATCCACATTAGGAAACAGAACAAGTGTTCTCTTGTTGAAGGAGATGAGTGCATCCAGTGTCAGCTCAAACATCTTTATGGAATGTTTAATATCTGTGGTTACAGGATGTTGCAGAGCAACTATATAATCTCTGGTTTTGACATCTTCACCTGTGCAAATGGAGCCCCAGAAAAGTTTTTTTTATTGGCATTGAATAGTAAGAGGAAGGGAGGACATACATTTGAAATTACTGATGTGAAAGCCTGAAGAGTCAAGGCACTGAATGGGATATTCAACATATAGATTTTCATGCTACTATAAAACTGAAGGGAGTAACAAAAGGATCTATCTTATTATTTGCCTCTCTAAGCAAGTCTCATAACTTTGAGACCACTATCTAAACCCCAACAAACTGTTAACTTGCAGACCTACATCTAAAGCTTTGCAAGACTCTACCAGGGTCAAGAGCCTGTTCTCACAACAGTGCAAATCTGGATTAATGTGAAACCTCTGAAGCTGCTCAAGTTTTCCTTCAGTTGCCCATCCTTAAACAAAGACTTCATTCCCACTGCTTTAAAAACGTCAGTAATACTTGTTTTAGTACATTTGATAAAAAAGCTTATCTGCAAAATATTCACCTACTCATCTAAGAAAATTCCAGCTTCCAACTACACAGGTTAACGTGCCATATAGGAGACTGCTTTGTCAAAGATAAAAAGCAAACACAAAACCCCATTCTTTACAGGAATTATTTGTAAGTAAATGAATATGAAACACCAAAATCTTTCAGCACCACGTTGCCCTGTTGCAATGCATTCCTCAAAAGAATGTTTGTAATATAAATTCCCTTTGATTTTTTTTTAGATTAGCCTTGAACAGCTTTGATTCTATTTAGATACATCCTTTACACCAAAATAACTGTTCATATAAGACTGTTCTGCTTTTAAATTGTTAAGCTCAGAGAAATTACCCATTTAAGGAGTTACTTTTTTTGACTTGACCAAAGGACCAGGTGTGTTTACTAGGACAGATTTGTAGCTTTCCAGCTATACATGGTAGAACACAGAACAAAAGAAAAAGAAAATGCAGAAAGAGAAATACTAGATAGTATTACCAAATATACTATTTATTTTTTTTGAGAAGAAGCAGGTTGGTGCTTGATAATCATCTCCAATTAAGCGAACTTAAACTTACTAGCAAGAAGTCCATCTCTTTCTTTCCTGTACTTTTCTGAGAGCCACTGGTCAACAGATCCCACAGACTGGTAACCTAGTTACTGAATTTGTCTGGTGTTGAAATTCGTATGAAAAACATAAAAAGTGGACTGCTCACCTAGCCACATGCGTATAATACTCATGTAGTCCTTGTTTTTGGCAGAGAGAAGCTTGTCGTATGAGGGACATCCCGCTAAAAGGATGCGGTCATGGTCTTCACACATGGCTATCAAATGCTGCTCTGCACTCCTTGTGCAGCACACGTGGTAATGGGCCAGTTTGGTTATAGCGTGCCTGATAGAGTCATCAATGGTCCCACTGACTTCCCCACCTTCAATGTGAAGAATGCGAATGTTCATCAGGGCTGCAGATGTGGCCAGGGCCAAAGCATCAAATCTGTCCCCATGAACTATCATTATGTCAGGCTTCAGGCGGTTCAGGACATCTGGTAACTTGACTAACGCAAGGCCCACTGACTCCACCATAGCTGCCTCATCCTCCCCTCTCACAATGGTGTGCAATCTTGTATGAATATCGAAGTCATCTTGTTCAATCATACGATAGGTATTACTGAAGGTAAGAAGAAAACAGTTAAGAGTAAATACAACTTGGTTTTACAGCAACATAGCTTGACAAAATAACTGCGTATTATAATAGTTGTACCTGGTTTGAAAAAAGGCGTGCTTATTATATGTCCTTCATTGAGGAAACTAGTTTTTAAGAACTTTACAGAATATTCTCATCCATACAAAGATCTTCCCTCATGCTCCAGACATCAAGTTTTTCTAGACACCTTTAATGAGGAGCTTTGCTGAACATGTTCTGGAAATCCTCAGAAATCAAACTGTTCACGTGTTTGTGGAGCCTTCCAGAGAACAGATATGGCATGACTTCCTTTCAGGAAAGGTATGTTGTCTCCTCACCAATATATTGACTTTGCTGGACAAATGTATAATTACAACAGATATGATGCAAAGCTGAGGCCTCTATGTTCAAGGAAAACATCCTGCACCTAGCATGCATTTTTCTGATTCTGTATTTGAGATGTATCAAGACTTATATACTCATAGACTTAAGAAATCACTGCACAAAGAGTCCTTAAGTTCAAAGGGCAGTAAAGAAAAAGGGTTTTCCACAGATACTACCAGCTTCATTCCATAATGAGAAAATTAAAACATTCCTTGAGTACTGATAATTGTTACTGTTTACAGTTATGTATTTGAGATATGAAAGATCACACATCTGTATGAGACTACCTGTCTTCTATGTTCACTAAACTTGACCTAAGTAGTCTGTGTACTTTAGCTGCAATAAGAGAGGAAAAAAACTCAGAAGTCTTCCAGTTTTGTCTTCAACCTGTCTGACACAGTCACTGTCTTATTCAAAGGATTACACTTTCAGTGAAAATTAAATCTGATTTAAATCAGCTTAAATCCACATTTTCATTCCATAATCACCAGACTCTTACAGAAATCTGAATTAATTCAGTTTCTCACTTCATAAAGTCTGTGATCATGTTGAAGACCTCAATTACAGCATTTACACAAAACTTTCTAAAATTCCAAGATTGATTGGAAAAAACACAGAAACATGCAATCTCAGAAGGAGCTGCAAAATTAGATAAAATCTGAAAAATACATTTAAAATTTTCTTGTGTACATTCACAATGACAAGGATTTTGTTACCTAACATTCATGATGTTATCACTAACACCCCAGAAACAGATTGGCAGAGACACAAAAATTCACCTACCCATAATCATCAATCAGGTGGGAACCAAGCACTACAACATCAAGCTCGAAGAACTGTGGTTCTGCCTTAATACCAAACATAATGGGAGCTAATTTTGAATAATCAGCACGGTTGCAAGTAGCAACACAAACACGAAGTTTGTGGTTGTTCCCATTCTTCTCCATGACTTCCTTTTGCTTCTGTTTTGAAAGATTCTTGAAATACACTTCCTAAATAAGAGGGGGGAAAAAAATAGCAGCAGCATTAATAGTAATGTTTACAGCAAATAAATGGTACACTTCATGAACAGCATACGTAAATGCAGCCCAGAATTGTGGACACATACTAACTCATCCACTGATAACTGACAACTGATCCCTTACAGTACCTGTCATTAGGAGATTTTATAAGAGGTCAGATTTACATATATTTTTTTTTAGTTAAACCCCACTTAATTTTAAAACCTCTATTTCTATAAATAATATATAAAACATCTATATAAACAATATTGAAGTATTATGAAGTTCAACTGTAATTGAACAGTAAAATGACTTTTTCCCATTCAGATGGAAACTTCTGTATAAGTGGAAAAATTATTAATGCCTTAGTAAATGAAAGAAAAAAATATCTCATATTCCAAAACCACAAAATGGAACAAACTGCTAAAAAATACATTCACTGACAGACTGTGTGAACAGAAAGAGAAAGTTTTTGCCTGAGTCAGTTTATGTATCTGTTAAACACACTTTGGTGACGTAAAGTCAGTTAAACATTTACTACATCAGGATATTCAACAATACAATATTAGGTTACAACAAGACAACAACTTTTGAAGAGAAGTAGACAAATAAGGATGATGATTATCTTCAGGCAATTTGGAGGCTATTTAAAAAAGTTTCTGACAATTGAAATACCACAGAAACTCAGTATTTTTACAAGCAACATCATCAGTTACTGTAACAAGACGTTATCCTAATCCAATCCAGCCTGTTTAGTAGCTGATTAAGCTATGTAATAATTTTTAATGTTTACCTATCCTCTGTTCACTATTTTGCCATGCTGTTTTTGCTGCGGGTTTTTTTTGGTTCCCATTTAGCAATTGGAAAAAACACTTTAGAGAAAAAGAAAAGCCTATTAAAAAGGGATACAGCAATAATTCCCCCAAAATAACCCAAATTTCCTCCCCCCCACCCCCAAACAGAAACTACTAAATTAGTAGCAGAGGGTATCAGACCACCTATTTACAACCTTTTTGTTGTTCTCCTTCCAAGAAGAACTGTATTTTAAGTAATACTATCCTTTGGTATGAAATCTAACATTATGTCATATTTTTACTTCAGTTTAATGGCAAGTAATCTTTTTCCAGATTAACGCACAAGGATTGCTCATCTCTGACTCAGTCATACCAGTCTCTCTACTGGTTTTGACAGCTAAGGAAGCTCTTTCTGAGCAGCTGCTATGCAGGCATGATTATACTGACATGCAATTTCATGCTCCTTTTACATTACATTTAATTATTTTCAGTAAATTTTTAAAAGAAAGGCTATCGTGACATTGCAGTCTTACAAAACTTAGAAAATTCAGCAACTTTTCAACGATTTCCCTATTTTTAACAGAGATTTAGTTTAGGTTTTATCAGACATAATGAAACAATGTTTCAGTATAATAGTAGTGTTCGAGTGATCAGAAGTTTATCCCAAGTTGTCAAAGGCAAGAGACATTTCAAGTCTCCACTTGCAATCCATTGTGGCTCTGCAAAACTATGACTGGCAGTGATGTTTTTCTAGTTTAACTCCAACAACTGTGATTCCTGAGAGTAGTTCACACTACCTTCCAGAATAAAGCTTAAGTGGCAAAAAACAAGGACGGCTGCCATGCCTAAGCTCGTAAGAAATGGCATTTCTCATCTAGTCAAGCAAAGCAGCTATGGCTACGCTAACCAACTTCAGTAGAATAGATACAGCCTGGAATTTCAGCACTTGATTACTATCATGACAAATTAAGCTGAGTTCTATGGAATCAGCCATAAAGTAAGAGATATTATTTGGCTTACATTGAGCCCCTTCATTTGAATTTACATTTGAACCTCACTTCAAAAGTAGTCTGTTAATCAGTTACTGTTTTACACTTTCAAAGGGTCAGATGATAATCCTTCCGGCAAACTGTTTACTTCCTCATGCTGAAAACATCTGCAGTTATGTGTGCATATGATGGCTGTTTTAATTTAATCTTGTCTTTCTTTGTCCAGCAGGCTTGAAATATTTCAAATGTATGTAAGAAATTCAGTACCTCATGTTGAAAATGTAGAGAGTACTTTACAGGGTTTAGATGCTTTATAAAAGCAGGTCAGAGAACATGTTATCCTCTATCACCAAGTGACACCTGAAACCACATGAGCTAGACTCACATCTCACAGAACCACTGCTCTTCTTATTTCTAAAACAAGCTCTTTTTGGAGGTGGTTCTGAGCAAGACATCCTGTCATTTCACATGTAAAAACAGCCACTAATTCAAATAAATCCACGTTCAAGATGTGAAGGCCTCTTCTGACATCCCTATAAGCTTGTCTTTGAAACTGCATGAATAATGTTAGTATAAATAGAAGCAAACCTCTCTGAAGACTCTTCAAGTCAGCCACTGCTGCATACATATTCTGTACTACATAAACTGAGAAGCCAAAGTAAAAGGGCACAGAATAAGGAAGTAACAAAATGAGTTTACCCAAAGTCCACTTACTCCAAGTTACCTGCCTGAGATAGAACCATCACTTCCCCTCTGACTAAGCAGTTATCTTTTCATTTATGCAAAGCAGGCTTTTAAGAAGCAGGATAGTTTTCCGCCCTCCTTGATAATCTCGTAAAATACTAAATATGTAAGTTGTAAAAAAATAAAATCTCATTGTTC
This sequence comes from Chroicocephalus ridibundus, assembly GCF_963924245.1. NCBI lineage: Eukaryota > Metazoa > Chordata > Aves > Charadriiformes > Laridae > Chroicocephalus > Chroicocephalus ridibundus. Next base: position 34,712,063 of record NC_086316.1, on the reverse strand, counting down.
ACCATAACTACAGACCTACCAGAACTGACTCTCTAGATCACCCATCTTTCTGGCCACACAGACCACATTTAATTACAGTTGCTATCAGTTGCAATAACAGCCTCTTGAAATAATTTCAGACGTAGATGTGTAGATACTTCAAAGACACATGAACTGACCAGAACCAAAAGCAAATCATGCTATTTTTGCATTTCAACTTCTGTTAACATTAGGTTTCAGTAAGCCCCAGAATTATTTTTAGTTCTGACTTAAACTCTGTAACACAATAGTTTCAAAAAGCTGCAAGTAAGCCACACACAGGCCTTGCTGCACAGTTTTTCTATTGCTGTCAGTTTTAACAGGTGTTTTTCTGAAGAGCCAAAATATTTACTCTAGCAAAAGGACTGGTAACAATCCAATATAAGTGTTAACTACATGAGGAAATTTACCGCTAGTTAAACTAGTTTATTGTTTTTCAGGTTAAGTTGGATGATGATTTCTAAAGAAATGTATGATGTATTACTACATCACAATTTAAAAACAGAATTCTATCTTGACTCTGTCCTATTCTGAGCCTGTAAATGCAAAAATAATTCTGTATTTTCAGACAGCATTCACCATCAACAAGTAATGGCAAAGTCCCTTCAACCATTAACGCTATATTCCTTCAACCAGAGATATAATGCCATAGCTACATAATTTTGTTACTACTATGGTTTTAGAATTTTAACAGGTTTTGCAGGCTAATCACCTCTTTTCAGAACTGTTCACTGTAGTTCTTTTAAATAAATAATCACTAGCAATTGCCTCTTAAGTTTCTAGGTGTTCAATGATATACTGAGTTTGACCTACACATCCTTCTTTAGAATGGTATCTATCTTCCTTTTCCAAGGTCTATCTCTTCCACATTGCTGGGACTAGTAATCTTCGGCAGAAAGAAGAAATAAAATAGTGCTCCATGAAGGACTATGTGAAGTAATTAATCTCTGCTTTTTTTGGTCTACTGCTCTTCCATATCCCATCTTAAGGCTTTTAGACTATTAGAGGTTCAAGGACTTTTTAAGATTGGGGAATTCCGTGCCAGACTTTACAGCAACCAAGTAGCTACTATTTCTGTTAGCAGTCTCAAGTGCATGAGACACTCCTTTATCAGTATTTCACCAAAAAAAAAAAAAAATACCACCTGTATATTCTACATTCACATTTCTGAAGCGATGATTTTTCAAAATCAAAGAGCCTGGAATACTCCTCTTTACAATCTCTACACTTGTGCCAGCGTGCTTGTGGAATCGTTTGATTGTCCCTCTTGCTTTGCTATGCCGTATGCATATTGGTCATTCTGCCCAAAACTCTTCCCACACCATGTACTAGTACGTGTATTCATGCCACCCTTCTTCATCCATGGAGCCATCACTTCTGTATCGCCTGTATGCACACACGTGTGCTGTTCCTGCAGCCCTGCGCAGGTCACCACCTACAAAACCAGCCCTACACAAAACCAACACAACCTCCTTCAATGCATCTGTGTAAGCGGAAAAAGCACTCTCAGTGTCACCCCGCGCACGTATTGGAACGCCCTGCCCACCGTCTCCCCCCAGGAACGGGATCGACCCCTCCACTGCCGCTCTTCCTCGTGTGCGCGCGCGGGCTCACCCCCTCTGCGCCTCTCACGCCCACGGACACATTTACTGCCCCCGCGTGGGCTGTACCCTCCCGCTCCTCCTTTCTTCCACACGGCAGAGCGCCGCTCCCGCCGCGCACCCCCGGCAGACACCGGCACGCTGACGGGAGCGCCCTTCCGCCACGCAGCGCACGCTTGTGCGCGCAACCCTGGGCAGGGCCACTTCCTCCGGGGGCCTATCGCCTCCACGGGCGGGAGGCCAGTCCCTCAACACGCCCCCGAACACGCAAAGGTGCGCCCGTGCCCGTCCGTGGACAGCCCTCCCCTCCTCCCCGATCCCCACACGCGTACACGCCCGCGGCCGCTCTCTCCGCTCGCCGGCGGAAGACTCCCGCGCACATTCCGGTTTGCGGGAGGTACAGAGTCCGCCCCTCCCGCCCAAGACACAACGGCACGGCACGGCACGGCCCTCCCGCCGCGGGCCCACAGCCTCACGCCCCTGCCCGCCTCTCCCAGCGCCCGCCCCCGCCGCGGCGCTCCAGGCGCGCGCACGCGCGCCCACCCCCAGCTCTTCCGGCCCGCTGACGCCCCCGCCACCCCACCCGCCACGCCGTTAGCCGCTCCCGCTCGGCAGCACGGCCTCAGCGGCCCCGGTCCCTCTGGAGGACTAGACACCCCGCGTAGGCCGGGCCGGGCCGGCACAGCCCCGCTCCGCCGTCACCTCGCTGCGCGGTCACCTCACCCGGCGCCGAAGCCGCAGCGGCAGCGCTGAAGCCGAACGCATCAAAGGCCGAGCCAGACCCGCCCCCAGCAGGGCGGTCCCGCCCCGCCTCCGCGCGGGGCTAGCGGCTGGCGGCGGGGGTCGGGATGAGGTGTGGGGAGCCCCCCGGCGCGCCAAACGCCGCGCCTCACCCGCGCCCGGCAGTTCAGAAGCGGGGCCTTCCTTCGCTCCCGCCCCAGCACCGCGCACCCCGCACCCCGCCGCCGCAGGGCTGAGCGCGGGGGCTGCCCGTGCTGGTGTTTGCAAGGTCCTGCGCTGGTTTGCCTTCGCGACGAGGGGCCGTGCCCGTGCGTCAGGACGGCCTCCTGCTGCCGGGTTATACGTGGAATAACCTGATGCAATGCGCATCAGAGCCATCCGGGTAAATCTGCTGAATGATCTTACAGCTCCAGTGGGCACCACCGTCATGTTTAAGAGCCTTCAAAATGAGGGCTGTCCGAAAGCTGTGAGGTTGCCTGTGGGAGATGCAAAGCGAGGACGGACACGGCCCACAGCGAGAGGAGGTTGCCTGATGGTGCAGGATATGATGAAGTACAGCGCCCTGTGGCTGGAGTTCCTGACGGTAGCTCATGAAGGGTTTCTGGGTGTGCTACAGAATTCTATGACTTTGGTGTTAATTCGGCCAACAATATCAGCATTTCCTTAAATCCTGTTGACTTCATTGGCATGTGACACAATCAAGAAAGCTGTTAATACCAGCTGTCAAGTAATGCTGATTGTCTCTGTGTTTCAGTTGATTGTAGAAGAGATGTGTTTTCTCACACTGGTTGTGTTTTGGGGTCAAAATGCTTCTTACTAGTGAGAGTACTGTGACTTGGATCCTAGTTCAGTACCCTAGGCACCATGTGTAACAACAGCAATGTATGCCCACTATATTTTGGTATGGAAGCACCTAAATAAAACAGTTTTGGTAGCTGGTGTCACACAATCCTAGTAAAATGAGAATTCAACCATTTTTCTCCCTCTGATAGATCTCATATTTGTGTGGCTGAAACCTGACAGTCTAATGTGGTAGGGCCATCTATCTGATCATGCTTGTGCCACATTCAGATGTTTGGCACCTGCACTCCAACATAGTTTTTCAGTCCAAGTTGTATCTTTGTTCATCCATATAATACATGAGGTGTCTTGAATCCCTTCTGCTTTTGCCCCCTACTGCTCAGAAAAATTAATCTTAATAGTGACTCCTGAGGCTGACATACCTAAAGGAAAATAGAGGGAAGGAATGGGAATGGTTGCATTCCTGTCCTTTACTAGGGAGAAGTTGACTTTTCTAGCTGTTACACATATTTGTTTAGAACAGCTTTGAGGAACAAATACTGAAGTCTTCAACTAAAGAAAGATCTTAAATAGGAGTTATGGCAATGTAATTTAAAAAGTAAAACACCTTTAAGACTTGCCTTTTGGAATTTAAGATTGCGAACTATTTCCCAAGAGAGACAAAAAGAACATCTTATGGTGACGTTCAGAAAGTCCTCAGGCAGCTGTGGTCCAGTGAGTCATAGCTCCTCAAAGCCTCAGTGTTTTGAGAATATTGCAGCACACCCACTTCTCAAATTACCGGGGATCTTAACTTGAAATGCTGACCAGAGGTAGTAATAGCAACTGGAAGGCACCTTAGGTTCAATTCATGTCCCACTTAACTTGTTTTCATTGTTCTCTGCATTAGTAGATTTTCTTTATGCATATTGCACATTGCTTAAGGACCTATGTGCATTCTGGAAATGTCATTATAAGTGAGTTTGTCTCGTCTCCTGTAAATGCTTTTGGGTTGTGGTAAGCTCACTAGTATATCTACAGCTGGTTTCACAGAAGCAAAATGCTGAGGATGAGCCTAAATCATACCTGAGCATGAGTGTATGAAAGTGTGTATATATTAACAAATTCTGCATTATACTAGTACTTACACAGCTTGAAGCAACTACATAGTTAATTATTCTTACAACAGCATGAGTGCATCTCTTGATGTGTTTTTTTTTCCAGAAATGTTTTAATGGTGTTTCAGCATCTTGCAGCACAAGCTGGAGAAGAAAGGGGAAAGTTTATGCTTCTTTTAGTTCTCCCCCACAGACCTCACATATTACATAAATAGGATGAAATTTATCATGTGTTACTGAGTGACGCCTGCCCCAAGTCTTTCCAGCAGAGAGACAAATGCTATCCAGAAAGATGAGACGGGAGGAGAAGCCTCACCCACAACCTGCCTACTCCAGTCAGCCTTACTCTTTGCTGCTCAAAATCTCTGATGACACTGTGAAGATGGCCTCCTGTCTTTGCCAAGCCCTGAGGCAGTACCGGGGCTTATTAAAGGAGTAAGGTCTCAGTGTTCACATTAATTCATTGTCCCCCGCCTCATCAAAAATAATCAGAAATGGCAATAGCCCTGCAGGGTCTAAACAGACACTAATACACAAGGTGCTGGTAAATGCTGGAGATGAGGAGCTTACTTCTTTCTAGAGAGGTCATGCTGCTTTGAACAGAAGGACCAAGATCATCTGGTTTGGTTTGCAGCTGGCTCAAAGATCAGACTCTTTGGAAATCCACCCTGAAAGAGGTGAAAGGGGCTAAACTGTGGCCTGACAAGGGATTTGTCAGTTCATGTCTACGTCCAGGAGATGGATAGTGTGGACAGAGTCAGTAGCATGTGGGGCTAAGCACTGTGTTACTTCTTGCCTCTTGAAACCAAAGGAATATGTCTGTTTAAATCAACATCTACATGAGGTGGAGCTTTAATTACTTCTTTCCTCAGCTCTTCATACCAGCTGCTGAGTGTAAGAAGGTGAAAACTTAGGCTAAGATTTTCAAAAGCAACTAGAAGCAGCTGCCCGTGTCAATTCTGTACTGCCCAGCCTCAAACACTTGAAAGCAACTTCAATTTTAAAGGTAAGGGTCATAGTGCTTTCAGAAGAGCAGGTCCTGCTAACACAGCCAAAATAATAACTTTTGAAGATTGTAGCACAGCAGTGCTCAGCTGCTGTGAATGCATTCCATTACGAATATCTCTTATAGGAAAAGACCAAGTGACACATACTGCATGATATAAGGAGAATATAAGCAGATACATGCAGTGGGGAAAGCATAACAAATTATTACCTTCCTGTATTTTCCTTTTTGTTCTTCGCAGTTAAAACTACCAGGTGAGCTGTGCAGTTAATAGTAACTGTAAGCAACCACAGCAGGGTGTTAGCTAGACCAGTATCACATCATAGGCTAGCAGCTTCTATCTGATGTTTCAGAGAAAGGGAAGAGATGGAGATAAGGCAATAACATAGATGCTACGCAAAGGGAAATTTGGGATTTTATTCTCTCCTCACCACAACATAGATAGCTCACATCTTTGGTCAGCGTGTCATGCTAACACAAAAAGAGGACCTGCACGTAGATGAGATTGTTAGGCACAGAATTCCTGGCCAAGAGAGAGGAAATCCAAAACTATGTGAAATTCTGTGGTTTGTCTCGGGGAGGGTATGTGTCTAAAGAAAAGCAACGAAGCTGGTGAAGGGAGCTGCCTTATGAGAAGCGGCTGAGGGAACTGGGGTTATTTAGCCTAGAGAAAAGGAGGCTGAGGGGAGACCTTAACACTCGCTACAACGACCTGTAGTGAGGTTGGGGCTGGTCTGTTTTCCCAAGTATCAAGTTGTAGGACAAGAGAAAATGGCCTCAAGTTGCACCAAGGGAGGTTTAGTATGGATATTAGGAAAAAATTGTTCACCAAAAGGGTTGCCAAGCATTGGAACAGGCTGCCCAGGGAAGTGGCTAAGTCACCAACCCTGGAAGTATTTAAAAAAAAGATATGTAGATGTGGCACTTAGGGACACGGTTTAGTGGTGGACTTGGTAGTGTTAGGTTAACAGTTGGACTCAATGATCTTAAGGGTCTTTTCCATCCTGAATGGTTCTACAATTCTATGTTAAAATCAGGTAATCATGAATCAAAACTCCAGGTAACAAGTAGAGTTGTGAGTCTCATTGAAATAACTAGGAATTAGCTTAAAAACATCACAGGATTTTCTTTAGAGCTGCCAATGATCTATAACAGCCTCTTATTGGAAAGATGGCATATGCTGATGTCTGGTGTATTACGATATAACTGCATTTGCCTATATCCTATAAAATTTGAGTCAGGTTTCCAGTAACTAGCTAGAGTTGTGACATGTGATAGAAACAGGGTATGAAGAGCAACCTCTGTTGTAGAGGATTCCTTGGTCAGGGGTGAGGGGATGAAACAACATCCATCTGAAATCCATGAAAACCACTGGAAAGAGTGCAGGCAACCTCAACAGGATTTTTTTTTCAGTTCGTTCAATCTCTAACAACTTGAGCCTTTATCTTAATTTCAGCTGAAAAAAACCATAAAACTTTTCTTTCCCACTCCCTCTCTCTAAAAATAAAATAGTGGAATCGACACACTTTTTGCTGTCATCATGTGATTCACTCTGCTTGTGTGATCTGCTTAATCCTTCAAAAGGGTCTGTTTTCTTTACTTGGATTAAAAGCTCTTAAGGTTATGGTTTGTTTTCTTCTTCTGAAGCTCCACTCATGTTCAGTCCTGCTGGAATAAATATGATTGCCATTGCTGATCGTTGACACACATCAAAGATCCACTGGGGAATATGACACAGTTCACCATACCCAAGCTGTATTCAAACGAGTTGCTCTTGAACAACAATGGCAGCCTAGACCAGGGCGATTCTTGTGGTGGAATTCTTCCTCTTACTGTGCTGATGCCCATGCTGTGCATCTAAACCCCTTGATCTGTAGACAACATAGTTTACTTAAAACAACTTGGAGTATGTTCAAACAGGAATGAATAGGACTGCTGTACATACTCCGAGTATTTGGACAAAAGCCAGAGAGGAACCAACTTGATTGGATGCTGTAAGATTGTAGGTAAGAAAAGTGAGTAAGTTTGCCAAATACCAGATCCCAGTTTCCACCTCAGCTACAGGTGGGATAGTTATTTGTTATGCATACTTGGTTGAGGAAACCATGCAGAAAAACAGCCAAGTTATCTGGAGGCAAGTGGCTATCATACGTGAAAGACCAGAAAGCAAGTTCTGTTAAGCTTTCTTAGTTCTGGTCACTTTGGGCTTTCATTCCAATAACAAGTTGTTTATATTTCTTTAAAGAGGCAGGTTTGCAGGACTGAGCTTAATTCTTTTATCCAGCTTTCAGTGGAAGCCAAACCTACATAATTTCTGTTTCATTCCTACTGTATGCTCGCAATTTTAAAGATGGAAGATACCAAAATTACCATGTTCCAGCAGTGCTATGGTTCTAATCTAGTATTCTGCTTGCGCCCATCAGCCCTCTGCCCTCAGTCCAATCTTCCTTTCAGTGGGTACAATGAGATTAAGGGTGGACTGTGTTGTCTGTCCGGAGAGGAGCAGTTGCGCATGGGAGTCTGGGAGTGCTTGCAAGCTCTAACAAAGGCACAAGGGCTGTGCTGGCTCGGAGAGGAAGTCCAACAGGCCAGAAGCCGGGAAAAAAGGAAGGGGCAAGCCAGAAACAATAATGTAGTGATAAGACTGCCTAACTTTTCCATTTAAAATTGACAGGCAGTGTTGAAAGTTAAGTGGCTGCCAGTAACGAAGAATACTGCATCAAACTCTAGTGTCCTGTCACTATTAATAAATACCTCCTGTGTTGCGACCAGGTCTAGAAGTTCCTATTTGCTCTTCTTGTACAACTAGTATCTCTTTTTTACATCTTCCTTATCCCTTCTGAGCCTCTGTGGCATCGTACTTGCATGCAGCTGTGTTTTCAGTGTGACTGCTGGCTGACAAATATTTGAAATATTATGTCTTCAGTGTTAATTCCTAATTTCTAATTTTAAGGAGTAATAATGCTAACATATAAGTATGTAGAAAATCTATTAAGCAGAGATCTAATGTCAGGACTAAAGAATAATAATGGTAAACATGTATTTCCACCTTTTTTCCATATTAAAATAATGTGCTTTGTGTGTAGTTTGTGGACTTGGGCTATTAACTGCACTAAGACAAAAAATGACGAAAGAAGAAAATTTGATTGTAAAGATGGTTACAGTACAAACATATAGTCAGTTTACAGTTTCAAAGACAGATGAGGAAATTTTGGGAGACAGAGAATATAAAATGGGCAAAGAAGAGTAGCTGTGGCTGTTCACTAAGCAAAGGGTAAATTCTCCTGTTTTGGAAGTTTGTAACACACTAGGTATCATTAGCTGAGTTTTTCAAATGTCTTCTTTAATCATGTGACTTTTAGACCAATCTTAAATCCTAAACTATTACATGGCTATTAGAATTTCCTGAAGCCATTTCAGATTTTTCCTTTGAAGAAGTTTTCTGAGATGTAATGGAAGGCTCAAATGCCAGTCAAAACTACAGTGTTTTCTGTACCAGGCATATACACAAAAGTATGTCTTTGTTTTTAATTCTAGGTCAAGAATAAAACATTCCCATTTTTTTGTCTGGAGTATCTATAGCTCTTATTTTCATCACCAGTGATCTCCAGAAAGAGTTTTGTTTTTCCTAACAAGAAACAAAAGTCAAGGAAAAGTAAAAACAAGCACAAAATTTTAAAAGAGGAACTATCTCTAAAAAGTCCATAGAAAGCCTGCAACCAACAAACCTTCTGTAAATATGCTTTACTTGGACAGGAAGCCAGGACCTTGTAAATGATGAGGAGCAAATCTTTGGAGTTCAGGATGACATTTAGGAAAGAAAAAAAACCTCACATATTAAATGGCCATTTACTTCTTTCCCTCCTTCTTTTTGATACTTATCTGGAAAAAAGTCATGTGAAGAGTCAGCTGGTATTCTGACTTAACCTTCAGGATAGTCTGATTTTCTCAGCTGGATTTGCTATCCATGTTCTTTTATTGAAGTTTTGATTTAGTACTAGATGTTTTAATGAAAGATGGTCCAGAATTACAAAGAAATAAAAGCAACTGCTAAAATATTCCCTGATTTGCAGGAAGTGCAACTCTTTTGATAGATGTTCTAACTTCAACACACATGTCCATAGGCTATGCCGGGTCCCTCTGCTAAAGACCATACACCATTGAGAGACTAGCAGTCTATTTTCCCACGGCCCTCTATGTTCTAGGATGTAGGAGGTTACTCAAAATCGTGTGGTTACAGATCACTTTCTGACTGGCCTGGCTGCTGAGGCAGTATTTATGAGAAACTCAGCCTGAATGTCACTGCTATTTCACTAGTGAGATTCCATGTTGCAAGAGGCGCTCTCTCTGACTTTCCCTGTGCTTTCTGAAACCTCGTTGTGTATCTCTGAAAGGCAGTTATGAAATACGAACATTATGTAGCATGCTCTTATGCCTGTATTCTCTCATACAAAGTTCTATGATCCATCTCAATCTTTTACGATGAAATTGTAAGAAAAAGCATCCAATTTAAACAGGATTTTCAAAAGGACATTTTGTATTTTCAAAGCTAAGTACTTAGTGGGAAAATCACTATGATTGGCTTCTACCACATGGTTTATGGCAAAGATTGCAGGGATCCTTGACGGCCATTAAAATGCCCGTTCCCTGAGCAGCACAGTGTTGATGGGAATCTCCTTAATTACTCCCCCTAGTGTGGGCTGCCAACATTTTATTAGCTAAAGTTCTCCAGGCTACAGATAGATTTAACTGTGATATGCTGAAGGACCAATGCAGCAGAGGTGAGAAATCTTCTGGTAGAAGAGTGCTACCAAGTCAAAAAAGTCCATTTAGTTTTTGTGTACAAGCATTCTAATTTAAAGCCTTGGGGGACATGCAACCATTCTATAATTTCCATTGGCACCCTTGATTTTCTTAATATGAACGAGGAGCTTTGTTAATTTTCACTTCTGTCCCTAAGTTGGTTTACTCTTTAGTATCTGATGTACTTACACGGTGTCGCATTTGGACTTAGAGAACCATAAAGAAACACTGCTACAAGAGGGAAAAGATGTTGTCAATTAATTCCTTACTTAAAAATAAGCACAATGGACATATTTTCAGTGCTTGTTGAAAATCCATGTGTTTAAAAAATTCTAAGTCCTAGATGCATGCCTTCATTGGAGAATATCCAAGGTGATGATATATATTTCTCAACACCTCCAGATCTCAGGGCGAGCTGAAGCCAAATTTGAAGTCAAAGCTGGCTGGGAGGCAAGAGGAAAGGGAGGATATGTAAAGAAGCACTTCAGAGAAAGAGGGATTTCCAGTTGATATGGTAAGACATTTGGATTCAAATGGAACAGGCCATCTTTGCATAATAGGTACACACCTTTTGTTTTGTTATTTGACAGACATCACCTCCAATGCCTTTACACATCTTTTCCTGATTCCTACCGTATCCCCTGGTAGCTTAAAACAAATGTCAGGGAGTCACAAAACCTGCTCTACAGGCGTAGCAAAGTGAACAGCTTGGGGCAACAGCATCAGCAGAACTACTTCTGGCAGTGGGAGTGCTGGCCAAGGGGCAAAGACTCCGGATTACCTCTGGGAGGCTTGCCTGGCTCTTTGCCCCTCTCTCCAATGCCACCTTCCCAACCTTTATGGATTTGCTGTCCTCCTCCTCCCCGCTGCATGCCTCTCCTCTGCCTTTCCCTCAATGTTGCATTTACTTCACTTGTTAGCTGAATGCCTTATGAGAAAACTTACTTAAAAAATGACCCCACAGAGCCCAAGCGCCCTTGTTACCCTTCCTGCATTTGTGTCTCTTCTCCCACCCCCCTGAGATGTGAATCCTTTGAGGGTCCATGCTTTTCCTCCCGCCGTGCCTGTGTAGCACCTGGCATGGTGGAGCCATCCCTCATTGCCAGTGGTACATCAGCAAAATAAAACCAATTAATAATCCTAAAACCCTGCCGAAACCACCCTCCAGGTAGTATTCCAACGTGGGTGAGTTCAAATCCGATCTCTCATCTCCCACGTAACAGGCAAAGAAGTCACAGTGACAAGGAACAGCGTGCTACCTTTGGGAAGGTCACCAGCTCCCCACAGCTTGCTATGGACTGAATAATGGAAAGAGAATCCACGCGGAACGGGCACAAATGGGCAACCATTTAGCACCGTTCTCCGTAGAACTTCTAAACGCCGAGCACGTTGGCCGGCACGGCCGCAAATCCCGCATACCGAGTGGAGAAACGGAGGGACAGAGACCGGTCCCGCGCCCGCCCTGGAGACGGCACCTGCCGTGACACCCTCGCCCAGCGGGCAGGGAGCTCCCTCCCGGGGCTCGCCACACGCCGGGGGCCGCCTTGCCCTCCCCCGCCGGGCTGCCCTCGGCCGGGGCACGGGCTGGGGGAACACCGTCTCCCCCGAGGCTCCCTCCGGCAGCCCCCGCTCGGCGGGCAAGCCCGCAGGCGGTCCTCCGCCCGCTCCGCCGAGCCCTCCCCCCTCGGGACTCCCGCCGGCGGCGGGCGAAACCGCTGACTTACGTGGGGGCCACGGGCAAGCGGCTCCCGGCGCGCTGGCGCGTTGGTCCCCATGGCGGCCAGCGGGTCCCCGACACCCAGCCGCTCGCCGCGCGGTTCTACCGCTGCCAGGCCCGGGCCGCCGAGCCGCCACGGGAGCGGCACCCGGGGCCGGGGCCACGCCGGGACCGCCCCGCGCCTCAGGCACCGCCTCTGCCCGCCGCCGGGCGGGGACGGCGCTCGGGGGTGGGTGTCGCCAGAGGGGCGAGGGGCGCCGGGGTTCTGCTGGGACTTCGCGGCTCTCCCCGGGATGAGCCCGCGCTGGGGGTCGTCAGGCGTGCGGGGGACCAAGGCCGTGCCCGTATCCCTGCAGGGGTCTGCGTTCAGGGTGCCCCGCCTGTTCGGCGGTGTTGCCTCCTGGTGTGCTCCTGTGTCTCCGGGAGCCATTTCCCTGCTGGGTACCACCTGTGCGCTCGCAGCAGCTAGGAGATGCAGGCAGCCTTACTGCTGCTGAGCCTACTCTGTGGATATTACCAGCTGGTATCAACGACACCTTCTGTTTTTAACATTGCCCGGGCTACACAGATCCATTCAGAACAACAGCAACCTGCAGCTGTCTGAAGGCAAGGTGCTTGGGAGGCGTGTGTGGCACCTGCATCAAAGAAGCAAGTCTGCCAAGTACGGGTCTGGAAGACAGCAGCAGCTGTAGAAGCCTGGTTCCAGCTTCTTCTTGGCTTCACATACACCATTTCAAGGCTGTGTCTTGCTGTGGCTTGTTTGCAGCTGTACCTCAGACCCCTTTCAGGTACATGTTTGCCGTTTCCCAAAGGAGCCCTGCAGTCACCCGTCTCACATAGGGCCAAGAGTTGCTGTAGGCACCCGTGTGACCCCTGACTTTCAAGGCCATCTTGGAGCACTTGCAGTTCTTCCCTAACTGTCTTTTGATTTCTGATACGTGCACCTTAGTGTTTGCAGAGAAATGATTTGTCTCCAGCCACTTTCTCCTTTCTTGCTTCTTTTCCCTGAAGCACACACATTCAACCTAACATATAACTTTATAGAAGAAGCACTCCAGTAAGCAGGTCAGAGTACAGCATCTGTTAATTTTACTGATTAACTCTTCCGCTGTGGCCAGATTTATGCCAATACACAAACAATTCAACAGTAGTGGCCATGACTATTGCTGAGAATTTTTCAACTTGGGATCAACGTGTTATACTGATATCTGTTTTAATTCATCCCTTTATAGCAGTGGCAATTTATAATTTTTTGCATTCTGTTAGCACAGTGTGTTTCTAGCTGCTCATTTTATCCTGTTATATATCTACGAGGCAGGCTGCTAAATAAAGGATCAGAAGAAAAGGAAGAACAATAAAGCAGCAACAAAAGACTTCAAAAGAGCGGGCACTTGTAGAATCAGAGAACAAGGAGATACTTTGTTAGTTTGCTGTGAACCGTATGTTGCAATTTCCCCCCCCTTTTTTTCACACACATATCTGCATGATTCTTCTCTCACAATGTATTTTAACTGAGAGTTAAAAATCTGTGAGTTCTTCTGCTGTTTAGTTCTCTTCTTTCTTTGTCTTGGAAAAATACCTTATTTTTTTCTGCCTGCAATCTAATCTGAAATCCGCCAGTGTTACACTGTGTTCTACTGAAGTCGCATCCTACACACACGTTTGCAGCTCTTACTGCTTCTCAGCATTGAAACATTTGCTTAACAGATTTTCTTCTCCCAGGACTGCATTATGCATGTGTATATGTGTATGCATACACATAAATATATATGCAGGTATATGTTTCTTAAACATGTTTGCCAGTTGTGGAAGATTTCTGAAAACAATGTATTAAAATTTCCCTGTATCAGATATTTGGCTTCTAAAATTTCTCCATTGTTGACAAAAAAGGACATTAGATTTCGAGCCTGAAGCTCTGTTTTCCCCTGGGACAACACTACATAGAAAGAAAAGCCCAGATTCCCTTGGGCTTCCCCTAGCCCAATTCCCTTCTTATTGTACTTTTCCACTTTAGCAAACATTTGTCATCCTGCTTCTGCAAACCTCACTGATCATTTGTCTGGCATGGGACCTTTACTTCCTACTCTCCTGATGATTAATATACTTCCACAATGATGGGCCTTTGTTTTGGATTAATACTAATGCAAGTTCATTTACTTAACTCAATTGTTCCTTTAGTACTGTATTACGTAGCCCTGTGGAAAATTTAAGTCTGCCAGTAACTGTGTCTGCTGGACTACTTCATGTTAACTTTACCTCCCAGCATAAGATCTCTGTCTTTTGCTTTTCCTGAAACTTTGCAAAAGCAGGAACCCCAGAGCATGGGATGTTGGCCTGAGACATTCTTGAATCTGCTCTAAAAGCTAACCAAAGGCCTTCAGAAAAATGAGCTCACTCGAGTGCTTGTAGGTACAGTGAAGTCTTCTTGTCCTGGTTCCCTGTGCCCCATGAATTGTACTGGTGCTTTCTCCAGTATGCAGAAAAACACAACCACAGGCTTTGGAGGTGCAGTAAAGTACTCCCAAGGTGTCTGGGGTTCTGCACCAAAGTAGTGTGAACTGCTCAGTGTTGTGTGCTTTTGTCTTGGCTTCCCTGGCTGAAAGGTCACTGTTACTCTCAGGCAGGCTTTACAAACATATCTGTATAGGCATGGTAAGACATAATTGTAAGGCTTTAAGCAGGAGGGATGGCTGGGGGACACATAAAATGAACCTTTGACAGGGTTTTCCCTCACTATCCCTGTTGCTCAAAGTAGTAACAGGTAATTTCTGTGATATGTTCACCGGTTCTCTGCACAAATGACAAACATAGGAGAGGGTTGTATTCTCCCTAACCTTGACTGGGCTTGTGAGTCACCTAAGAATGTACAAGTTATTTGGGCCTAATTGAGAGCATGCCTTCTCAGGCAAAACAGACCTTCAGGTGCCATAGCTGGCCTCTACTTCAGGGAACAAGTCTTGGTAAGATATTATTGCCCAAAGTCCACTCAGTCTACAGTCTATCAAATTATTACATTTGTAATAACACTTTGATAATTTTTTATCAATGTGGCAGAAGTTTCACTTCCTCCCCCTTTTCCCCCCATTTGATCAGACCAGTTGCTTGGGAATGGGGATAAGCCCAGTGAACAGGGGTGTTTTTCTGAGGAACAGGCAGCTCGGTGAACTCAAACTGTGCTGCTTGCATTGCTGGCCAGGTTGGGCAGCTGGCACACAGCTGACACCTACCCTGGCTGTCTGGTAATGAGAGGGGTGAAGAAAAAGCTCAGGTTCAGTTGTGTGGGATATTAAAGTGAGTGATATAGTGGTATATAGGATATACAATGATGGCTTCAAACGTTGACACCTGTTCTCCGTGTTCCTCCACTGCCCTTTCCTATTGGAAGGCAGGTAGCACCACCATTTCCCTGCTAATTTTGCCTGGAGTTCCAACAGCATCTTACAGGTTCACTTGATGTCCGTTTTGCAGTTTATACAGTCTAAGTCCTCCGCCCTGCCCAAGTGACAAGGCATTGGGCATGGAGGAAACTGAAATATGGACCTGTAAGTTTTGTAGAAGGTTTTTTTCTGCTCCTGTGTAGCTGGTGTTGCAGGAAGCTGAGAGTAAATGTTAACTCCTCTGACCCCTTCTAGAATCTACTTACTTCTCTGTGCTTTTGGTCAAGGAGGGATAGAAGGCACTTTTCAAGCGATCTCTGATTAAACAATTAATCTTGCTATACTAGCTTTTCTTGTTCTACCCTCCTCTTCATCCTTTTCTTTGCCTTCAGGCTGTTCCTGTGAAAATGGCATGTGAACAAAATCCACTCAGAAAAGAGCAGACACTCTTATGTAGTTCATGCGGGCTCAGTTACAAAAATGTTGCTACAAACGCCACAGGGATTCAGTATAACAATTAGGACAGTAAAGTTACAGAAGGAGAAAGGAAGGGTCTGAACTTCCAGAATGACACAAAAAGAAGTGGTTTCTTCCGGCCACTGCAGTGAGGGGCTGAGGACTCCTCAGGACAGCTGGGGCCCTCCACTGGCCCTTCTCATCCCCTGTGCAAGAGCCTGGCCAGATAGTCTGAAAAGGGCACCCTGGGCCCACAACAGTGGGGACTCTGGGTTTAGAGGAGGTGAATGAGAAAGCTCTGTGTGGAAAAACCCTAGGCTTGCAGGCTTAATAAGACCCAGTATCTTGTTCAGAATCAAAAGGATGATAAATATCAGCTTACTCATATTTAAAAAAGGTCAAAGCTCCATCCGTCCAAGGGTGTTAACTACCTTTACCAAAGGCAGTTGCGTTTCCCTAGCTAGTGGCATACAATGTGGTGAATGGCTAATACATTTAGTTAGCCACAAATCATTGAAAGTAAAACCAACAGTATCTGAAATATAATAGCATCTCTCTGCTACCAGGAGCAAAACATCACATTTATTTACATGTCCACAGCCTGTTCCAGCCCCCGGTGAAATCAGATCTTACTCCTGGGTCAGGTTTTGGCTAAATCCTCTGTTGTAATCCCAACAATGTGGTTGTATGTAATAAGGTTCTCAGAGTAATGGTTTAGTACACAAGCTTTGCGGTGCCAGAGGAAAGCATGTTTACTCCTGCTTTTCTAATTTCAAAAGCATCAAGCTCGTGAAGCTGACTGAAGATCCTGTTGGACCTGCAGGATCCTGCAAGGTTCAAGGAAGTATTTATAATGGTGGTTATCTTCTGACTATTCAGACATCATTGGACTACAATCCCTGCTACATTCTTGTGATGCAGGATTCTGGGGAGCACTAGGTTTATATAGCTAAATAGGTACGGAGGCAGGCTGGAGGTAGGATTCATTTGAGATGGCATGGGCTGTTTACCTAGAAAAAAGAAGGGCCCATCTGGGGTCCCATTTTGCTTAGAGGTTTTTAGCTAGGATTACAGATCCTGAGACCTTGGTGACTCATATTGATGCTTGCCCTGGTTCTAGAAAAGGCAAATGCAAGCAACAAATATTTGCTCGAGGAAAGCTACATGAATTTCAAAATTCTCTAAGGAGGCCTGTAACCATATACAGGACTCATGAGGTATAATTAATCTTTCAGGAAATACATCCACGTGACTCTTAGGCCAGCTCACATGTGATTTTTGGTGAGAAAAAGTATGCAGAAAAGAGCACTTTGTTGTTTTGGAGAGAACACCACTGTTAGAGGATGGTCCTCAGACAACCTCTGCCCTTAACCAAACTTGAGGAAGGTACCTTTACCTGCCTTCTACTTCACTGCTGTCATGGGGTATAGCAGGGGGACCAGACAAGATCCAGCACTTTCCCATAAACTTGGTTTCCTGTTTATGAAGGGAGCACCATGCTCAGGTATCTGAGCACAAGCTCTGGCTGGTGGTCTGAGAGCTCCCTGTCATGCCTTTTGTGACAGAGCAGTGAGAGGCACAGAGTACTTCTGTTCCAAGACTCAAACGGGTGCCTGCTCTGAAGGTGGCTCATCCGTGTGGCAGCATTATGTCTAGGCTTGAAAGTTGCCCAGGAAAGATTGAGCCAGCTGCTCTAGTATGACCCTGACAACTTCTCACTCCCTGTCCTTGGTCAGAGCAGGGCAAACATGAGGTTTTCTTCCACAGCTGAAAATATCTGAGCAGCAGAGGACAACTAAGGATTGAGGTGTGCGTTTTTTGATTAATAGCAGATAGACAAGAGAAACAATATGCTTCTGTCAGAAAACAGCAGTGATCCAGATTGACATGGGTCTTTTCTCTGAAGAATGGTGGTCACTCCACATTTAGCAATGACCCTCCTCCCAGCCCTATCTGGAAAGAGTCACACAAGCATAGACAGGAAACAGCCCTCCCTATATTGCTGATCTTGCGGTTTAACATTAAGTCCTTACTTCTATGTGAATGCACAGAAGGGTCTGAGTTATTGATGCCAGTGGATTTGTGCAGTTCCCACCACTTGAGAACAATCAAAAAACTTTCACTTTGGTCCCAAATAACAAACCAAAGACCCCAGAACACTGAAAATGCCTTTCATGTGCTACCAACAGTCAGAAAGCAGGTCTGCAGCTTCACTTTCCTGATCTGTGGTCAGTAAGCAATAACTGCCTCATTGCTTGCAAGGAAGGGTTTGGCCTCAGTTTTGCTGTTTGCTTATCAAGCACTGTAGGAATGAATTTGTTTAAATGTCCGTGAGACTGGGGGAAAGTCTGAAAGCAGGAGGACTTGATTCTCTTCTTGTTGGAAGAGATTCAGGTTAGGAAATACTTAGTAAATTGGACATACCTAAGGCCATAGGCCTTGATGAGGTGCACCCATGAATGCTGAGGGAGCTGGCAGATGTCATTGAGAGGCCACTCTTGATAATCTTTGAACGGTTGTGGTGATTGAGAGAGGTTCCTGAAGACCGGAGGTAAGCAAATGTCACTCCTGTCTTCAAAGAAGGCAAGAAGGAGTACCCAGGGAATTACAGGCCAGTCAACCCCATCTTGTTTCCTGAGAATATGGTGAAACAACTAATCCTGGAAACTATTAATTCCTGTAAAGAAGGTGATTTGGATTAGTCAGGGTGGATTTACAAAAAGGAAGTCCTGCTTAATGAAGCCGATAGCCTTCTATGATAAAATGACTGCCTTGGCATATGAGGGGAGAGCAGTAGATGTTGCCTACCTTGACTTCAGTAAGGCTTTTGACACACTGTCTCCCATAAGATCCTCATAGAAAACGATGATGTATGGGCTTGATGAGCAGACAGTGAGGTGGATTGAAAACTGGCTGTACAGCCAGGCCCAGATGGTGGTGATCAGTGGCATGAAGTTTGAGTCCAGTAACTAGTGGTGCACTCCAGGACTCAATACTGTTTCAACATCTTCTTTAATGATCTGGATGATGGACAGAGTGCACCCTCAGCAAGTTTTTTGATGACACCAAATTGGAAGGAGTGGCTGATACACCAGAGGGTCATGCTGCTGTCTAGTGTGACCTTGACCTCATACAGTTCAGCAAAGGGAACTGCAAAGCCCTGCACCTGGGGAGGGATAACACCATGCACTAGTATATGCTGGAGGCCAACTGACTGGAAAGCAGCTTTGCCAAAAAGGACCCGGGGTCCTGGTGCACACCAAGTTAAACATGAACCAGCAATGTGCCCTTGTGGCAAAGTAGGCAAATGGTATCCTGAGCTACATTAGGAGGAATGTTGCCAGCAAGCTGAGAGAGTGATCTTTCCCCTCTTTTCAGCACTAGTAAGATCACACCTGGAGTACTGTGTCGAGTCCTGGGCTCCCCCTGTACAAGAGAGATATGGAGCTACTGCAGACAGTGCAGCGAAGGGCCACAAAGATGATGAAGGGCCTGGAGCATCTTTCATATGAAGAAAGGCTGAGAGAGCCGGTACTCAGAGAAGGCTCAGGGGAGAATCTCATCACTGTGTACCAGTATCTGAGGGAGTGAGAGAGTGTAAAGAAGAGGCAGCCAGGCTCTTTTCAGTGATGCCCAGTGGCAGACAATGGGCAGAAACTGAAACACAGGAGATTCCCTCTGAACATCAGGAAACACTTCTTTGCTGTGAGGGTGACTGAATGCTGGCACAGGTTGCCCAGAGAGGTGATGGAGTCTCCTTCCTCGGAGGTTTTCAAAAGCTGCCTGGACATAGTTCTGGCAACCAGCTTTAGGTGGTCCTGCTTGAGCAGGAGTGTTGGACCATATGACCTCCAGAGATTGCTTCCAACCTCAGCCACTCTGTGATTCTGTGATAGATATTGTCAAGTATTGAAGACATGCAAAAGATCCTAGAGGTCATGTACTGGCAGCTGAAAGCCATAAGGGATGCTTAAAGGCCTCTAAAATTATATCAGACACCTATCTTAAAATGTCTGAATTGCTCCTTGAGTGTGTCTTGGCAGTAACGTCTCTGCAGAGCAAACCTGTTCCACTCATTGGTATCTGTTGAAGGGCAGGGCAGGATGTGGATCCTGTTGAAGAGGAAGAAGGTATTTGACTTAAAGGTGTTGGTTCCTTTGGTGTCTCAAATGACGCATTGCAGAAATTCCTGCATTTTTTTCCCCAGCATGAACTTTTTCCAGTGGTTTGGTTTGTTGTTTTTTTTTTTTTATTTTTTTTTTATTCTGTGGGTTTTTTTTTCTTGGTCAGGTTTTGATTCTATTGTTTAGTGCTTTGGATCCTTGTAGGACAAGGTGTGTGTTTAGCTTTTATGGTGTCAAGGGACAATTTGAAACATGTGGCTGAACGAATCAAGGTAGAAAAGGCCTGGGAGCCTAAATACCTTTATAGATCTGGGCCTTGCTGCTTGATACTTCAAAGGTGGAGATTACAGCCTTGGTGGTGCTGAGCCAAGCGCCTGGGGCTTAGTGCTCTTGAAGAGAAGGTCTGAGCCAGGAGACTTTGATAGAAGAGTTGAAATCATGGTTGGGCACTGGTGTCTTTAAGCTGAGAGGCTAGGCTTGGGATCCATTTGGGATTTGGGCTGTGCAGGAAAAAAACCCTTTATTGATGAGAGAAAATTTTAAGGATTGTACTACAGCTGCTGACAGGCACACAATCTTTCCATCCTAGATCACCTGCCATCTCATCCTGCCTGTTTATGACTATAAACTAGACTAAACCAGAAAGCTACTGGAACAGATACCATTGTACTGGATTATTCTTTGTGCAGAAACTTAGATCTTTGATTGATTTGGGCTTTTTTTCTGGTGCAAACTATGATGCCTTGCTTTGAAAGCTATGAAAGACTACGAAAGCAAAGGACAGCCTTGCTTTCATGACCATTTTCTACTGTTGGATCAGTGCCAAAACCAGAAGGTCTAATTCTGTCATGGGAGTTTAAGTGAGGATCTGAAATGTGTTGGATATGAAATGTACTGAATCTACACCTCCAACAGATCTTTGAAAATTCAGGGGTGGGAAAACAAGCCCTAGATGATGCAAATTTCCCATATATAGTGGGTAGAGTAGGCATATTTGTGGGCATGACACCTATAATACAGCCAAACTCAAAGGAGTTAAGCAATTTTTCCTTTAAAGACAGAAAGACAGAGCCGTCTTCTTGCAAGTCACTATTCTTGCATTAAATGCAAGGGGACCAACACCGATTATACTGTGTGAGAGCAGTCCTGAAGGTGAGTTCCTACTTTATGTGTGAGATGAGCAGGGGGGGGACTGAGCAGGTCTTTCTGTTCTTGGCAAAGGTATTTGCAATGAGCTGCGTAGCTGACACTCTTCTACAAAGAAGAGACAAAGACTGCATACATGTTGAGGCTAGTTTTTTTGAGTTCACCACAAAAACAAGTGAGGTCCCTACTTATTTTAGCACGTTGCTCATCCAAAATTACCGGATGCTGTACCAGCAAAGTGCTTTGGCAACAGTGCAGCTCTGTGAGTAAACACGTCATACTTTTGCTCCAAGATGAAGATGTAGTATCCCAATATAAGCTCAGGCCTGTGAGACAGCTGAACCCCTCCTGTGGTATTTGCTAGCACTGCTTTGTCAATACTATACAAAGGGCACACTCCTGCCCCACACAGCTGTGCTGATAGAAGTGCTGGTCTGAAGCTTCCTTCTGGGTCCTTCCTGTGCAGGCCTATGTCAGGAATTCACAGTACAGCTCCTCGCTGCAGCAGTTCACTCCACTGCTTTCATTCCCCTCCTCTGAAAGTCTGTTGAAACCCCTTCCTGTGGCAGAGTTGAAGAAACCCTAGCTCTGCAGCTGAACTGCCTTGTGGCTATGTGCAGCTGAGCTGCGGGAGATCTTCTCTGTCTGTGACAGGAAGACTCTGGAGGACATTCTGGTTTATGTTCTGTTCTCACTGGGTTTTTAATCCAAGTGAGAACTCTAGCAGGCTCCTTTCTTTAGGTGAGGCCAGCAGCCTAGCGTAGAGGGAGGATTTAGGAAGCAGAGATGTAGGGTATAAGTGACCTCTTTGCAAATTCTGTAGTGAAAGCCTACCTTATTGATTCCAGCAAGCTTCTCTGACGTTCACTGCTCTACAGAGCCAAGTACTGAGAGTCCTAAATCCCCCTGTAAACCTTCAAAAGAGACTCTCTTCCTAGTACCCCAGAGAGACTATCTTCATAGATGTCATGCATGCTTCTAGAAAGGGTAAGAAAGCATGTGTAGAATGCACAAGTTTCAATAATTCCTAGCATTAAGCCTACTGAAAATTTTTAGTGCTTCATATGTTTTGCAATTACTCATGTATGGGCTTTCTGGTATCTGAAATGTTTTTGAAAATATTTTATTAGCCAAACTGAAATTCTCAATAAATGAGGAAAATAAATCAGCTTTGAGAGAGAAGACTAGGACATTTCAAACTGAAAGAGATTTTGTTTGAGCGAGTTATGCAGAATTAAGAAAGTCAGATGTGCTGAAACACATAGTAGACCTAAAGAATTCTTAGCCTCATTTTGAAAGGCATTTTTAACAGCTAGGTCTTGCTGAAATTTAGTTGAGGGAGGGCAACATTTTAAAGCTACTTTGATACTTAGAATATAGAAAGACACCAGTAGGATTTTTGTATATGCATTGGAAAGTATTGAGATTCAGAACTCTCCTTCTGTCTAACACCTAGCCAATTGGGATCTAACTCAGCCAAGATCTTCTTCCATCTGTAGGGACTGCAGTGTATTTGAGAAGCTGATGGTGTGATGCCCAGCTTTGTCCCGAAGCAGACAGCTCTGAGGCTGTTAAGAAGCTGAGAATTCTGGACTTTGGCCTGGCTGAAGGTAGGGAAAGTACTAATAAACCTGCAGGAGGGCTGGCAGGCCTCTGAGACTTGGCAACACCTCTGTGGGCTGTTGACTCTTCCTCTGTGTCAGAGGACTTTCAGGGGTGGCACGTCATGGCACAGCAGGAGGCAGATCATGGTGAGCAGCTCTTCTTTTGCTTCCTTCTTCCTTTAAGGTCACCTATTTGTTTTAACAAATAGGTACAGTTCTCACGCCAAACCCCAACTCCACATCAGTAGTCCAGCAGGAGCACTGCAAACTGCTTAGCAAAGTGCTGCTATATGTCCTGCAGCCAGTCTAATGGTGTAGAGAAATAGGAGGGGGGTGGTGGGTGTGCTATTAGTCCTTGCATATGACCAACTTTTTTTAGTGGTCTGTCTAAACTGCAAAACTCAAGGGCACATAGTTCTCTCAATGAAGGAGCAGCAAAGGCTAAGCACAGCTTTGCTGTATGGCAAATATCTGCAGAGACAGAAATCTGTAATACTTGTGTGAGAATGGCATGCCTAGTACCCAAGCAACTCAATATTGCCAATATTTGTCTAACATCAGAAGCATATAATACCTGACACAGGCCAGTCTTTCCCTTCTTGAAAAATACAGGTGAGAAAAGTAAAAAATAGGTCACAGAACCTGCCTCAAACATCCAGGAGTGAGCAGGTCAAAGAGCCGGACTGGGGTCAATGTCCTAGTCTGGCTGGTGGTGATCAGGTAACTTCCAGCCCCTTCTCCGTCGGACCTGGAATGTCCAGCACCGCTATATAGGTGGCTGTTCCTCGGCCAATCCATATGACCCTGTTTGAACACATAAGCTAGCCCTAGATCACTGTCACATCCACCTGTATGCATTTGCATGTGCAAGTTGTGCTGGCCAGACTGAATGAGTAGAAGTCTTTTGAATTTAACTACTTGAATTTAAGCATATACTTATTCCCTACAGAAATCAGAGTGGAGTAAACCCACACCTTGTTATTTTGTTGACTGTTGTTGCTCACCCATCTTCATTCTAGTTGTACTGTTGGGCCTCTCTTCTTTGAGAGAGCTTTGGAAAGCTACAGTGTGGGAACACCTTACAACGTTAATTCTGCATTTCTTTCTCAGTCCTTAGGGATTCTCCTCCTAGGGCCATTTGATGACTGTAGGATATGGCTTTTGAAAGCCACAGACAAGAAGGTATGTGCATAACATTCCCTTATTCACACAATTTTATCGGTGTGTTCATAAGGAAGAACTTATTGGTAGTCGATATCATTCATGTCAGAATTAATAGCAGTATTTTGTACCTATAGACACTTTTATAAACATAGAATATTTAATACGTATGCCCAAGATTCTCAGTTTTGAAGGCAACAGGAGATCTCTTGAATAAAACTCCCAGAGGACTCAACACAAGGAACCGTTCCCCATAGTTCTACAGGAGATGCTGTACAATTCTCCCACCCCCCACCTCCTCCCAAGTCCTCATAGTCCCTTTCCATTTCAAATTGAAAAATGATTCACTCCTGAACCCAAATTTGGTTAGTAATTAATTATGACCATGTGAGCAGGATATACTAGCTTTTGGTTGGAGAGAAATGAATGCTCCTTCTTCAAGACAGGTGAAAAGGAAGGGTTTCATTCCCTTCCACCTCCTAGGTCCACTGACACCAGAAACTTCCTTTTATTTGTATTTTATTTACCTAGTCTTCAGGGACTTAAGTTTTATTTGTCCCAAAGATGTCAACAGAAAGTGACTCACTTTTCCTTCTCAGGAGAGACCCAGCTGATCTGTACTTGAGTGTTTGTTGTTAGTCAACCATTGCCTTAATCAAGGTGTGTTGTGTTTGTTATTTAACCTGTGTCTCTTTCAGTACGTCTTTCAGAAGGGATCAGGAGAGCATTACATTCTCTAACAGAGATCAGGAGGGATTTTCTCTCTGGAAATTAAGAAAACCTACAATACATGGTGTCAAAATCCTCCATTACCTTTTGGGGGAAAAAGACAATAAAAATAAAGTATCTGGGATTCTATCTGTGTTCCCTTGCTCTCTTTCAGTTTATTTGAGCCCACCTTCTTTTTGGGAGGAGAAACACAAATACATTTCCTGAAACCACAAGGACCCTATGATCCAAGGAAACTGTTAGAGAAAACCTGTGCTGTATCCTGGTAGTCTGCATACCTACAGTTGCAAGAACAAAGGAGTTATTCAGTGATTCCTTAATGGACTAAGCTTAGGGACAGTTAGGAAGGCAAAAACATCTTACCATGGCCTTTTGCAGGGAACGATTGCCTCTGAGAAATGCTGTGTGATAGGATAAGGTAGGGACTTCCCCATCAATTTGGGATGCTCTGTAACTAGTCACAACAACTGGTTTAATGGAGTAAAACTGGTGCAAAGAAACAGCGGAGGTACTTACCTGGGTCAGTTGGGTTGTCTCTGTAAAGCTTCATGGTGTGTTTTATTCAGGCCTTGCCAAATAGACTGTAGTAGGATGTAAGAAGTCGAAGTGGAGTTGAGGCGTGCAAGGACCAAGAAGAACTGTAGACAAGTGTCCAGAATTCATCTGCAGCAGCAACGAGGGGACCAGGAAGAGGTGATTTTAAGTAGAGAAAGCCAAGCCCCCCCTTAAATTGGCCAGCTCTGGCACTGTTATGTCTTTCCTGATGGGGCTGGACACAGCTCAGCATAGGCTGGTAGGGTCTTCCTGGCAGAGTTCACCACAGCGCTTTGTCTCACTGCTATGTGTACAGCATTTAAAGCCAACACGGGTATCATGACATATCGAGGTAAACATGGCTTCCCCAGGTCAAAGGACAGCTTATGGACAGGAAGGCCAGGTATCAAGGGAAGGTGTAAGGCAGGTTCACCTAAATCAAGCGGAGTTTTTCACATTGGGGAAATTTGTGTTGGGTTTGGTGAGAGGCTCCTTCCAAGGGTAGTCACCAAGAAGCACAATCACCAAGAAGTGTTGTCAGTTCAGTCTAAGTGCCAGTCTCACAGTACTTGGAGGACAATATGTTCTTGGAGCTGATGGCCTATAAAGCCTAGGGTTTTTTTCCTCAGCACCTTCCTACTGTTTCCAGGACAGTTAATGAGCAAAGCAGTGACAGAACTGTGGAGTTATGTGATAAATTCAGCTATCCTGAGTAACTCAAACTGCCACTTTATCGTCTAGCAAAGCAGAGTGCTTCATGCAAAAACCTGCATCTGAGCCTGTGGGGGCATTTGCTTGCGTAGCATGTGCCAAAAACTGTAACACATCAAAGCAATAAGTGGTTTCCTCCTCTGTACAATTTATATTCCTTGATATTTTTCAGATGTATACTTACCTCTATCTTTTGATGGGTGGTCCGCAGACAGCCTGCAAGAAGAGGTGGAGAGGCTGCAAGAGTGCACTAACAAGAACCTTATGATGTTCAACGAGGATAGGTTTGAGGTCCAGGAGTGCAGCGCAGACTGGGATCTACCTGACTGGGGAGCTGCTCTGTGGAAAGGGGCCTGGGGGTCCTGGTGGAGAGCAAGGTCAATATGAGCGAACAGTGTGCTGTTCACAACAGAGATAAAAAAGTCATTCTCCCACTCTACTCAGCACTTGTCAGGCCACACCTGGAACACTGTGTTCAGTTTAGGTCTCCACTGTATGGAAAAGGTGTGGACAGGCTGGAGAGGGTCCAGAGAAGGGCCACAGAGATGATCAAAGGACCGGGAACCCTGCCATATGAGGAAATGCTGAGAGAACTGTGTTTATTCAGCCTTGAGAAAAGAAGGCTTAGGGGAGACCTTATCACCATGTTCCAGTATTTAAAGAGTGATGGAGAAGATGGAGACTCCCTTTTTACAAGGAATAATATGGAAAAGATGAGGAGCAATTGGTACAAGTTACTCCTGGGGAGATTCCAGTTGGACACAAGAGGAAAATTTTTCACAATGAGAACAATCAACCATTGGAATAATCTGCCCAGGGGAAGTGGCATATTCCCCAACATTGGAGACTTTTAAGATTCAGCTGGACAGGGTGCTGGGCCATCTTGTCTAGACTGTGCTTTTGCCTAGAAAGTTTGGACCAGATGATCCTTGAGGTCCCTTCCAATGTGGTATTCTATGATTCTACGATTTTTTGCATTGATAAGTAAGTCCCACTTGTAAATATAGAGTTACATTTGTTTTCCATTTGGGGTTTTACTGGTCTCATATTTCTGAAGGTGATGATGGCATCCTCTGGTGCAAGGTACAGATAGGAAATTCAGGGTGCAACTCCTACGTCAGACAGCAAAAATACTCAATATCAGAGTTACCGTCATGTCGATAGGCCAGATGGTGAGGACAGAAGAATGAAATAACATACGGACCTTGGCAGGGAAAGTCCTAGCTCTTCAACAGGAGGCAATGAAGACAATGACTAATTGTCTGGAAATACTGTAAAAATGTCCCAAAATGCTACATTTTGCACAGTTCATTCCCACCTCCAAGCAATGTTCAAGTTTTACAAAGATGATCTATGTCAGAGTCACAGCTGTCTGAAAAGCAGGTGCTACAGTACTTGCTGTATTCACCAGGCTGTGCTGCTCCAGGGTCTGGAGCGTTTAATAAATAATCCCCATTGCTACTGTTAGTGAAGGGAATCTTTCCACTCTTCTAACCACCAGCTTGGAGTAGTCAATTATTGAACCCTGTGAGTTAAAAATAAACACCATACAGCAGTTCTGAGAACACCATCTGTTTTACACTGGGTAATTAAATGGTGTTGCTCAAATCGATGGCAGTCACGCATGCAAATTTCCTATACAAGCCAGTCTTAACTGGTCTTTAAAGGTCATTATTGCTGCGCAAATGTTTGCTTAAAAGTTTAAGTGTAATTTCTCGTTCTGAACCTGTCTCTTTGTCAGCTTTTTCTGTCTGTGCAGAGAGGTGAGATGGTGTTCAGGCCTATGTTAGACAGGCAGCAGAACCTCAGCTGCCTACAAGCAGCAGTCCCCTCTCAGATTGTGTGCCTGTGCTGGGATTAGGAGGGCAGGAGCGTGACAGCTCCTCTCTCATGCTGAGCAGTGCAGCAATAATGGCCATACGCAGCAGCAGGCTGGCTGTGCCTGGGGAACACCCAGGTTGGCATGTCCTAACTAAGGACAGAAGTGTTGTGTGATGCTTGTTTCCCATGTTGGCTTCGTCACACCTTGATGGGGTATTCAGAGGTGGCTGAGGCTATGTCATTAAAGCTCCAGGGTATGTATTTTCCCTTTTCATCTATTTCATCTATTCCTATATGGCTGGTTTGATATTTGATGAGATTTTTTTATTTGGACTGTCTTTAGATCACACTTGGATCCTCAGTGTAGTCACTCCAGCTCCTTTGAGGTCCCCATCATATTTCTGGGAGTTAGAAGAATGGAGTCCTTATTCCTGAGCAAATTATTTATTTTTAGCTTGCAGACTTGTATATGACCAGCCATAGTGGACATGGGATTGATGAACATTTCTAGAAACTGAGTATTTCATAGAAAAACTACTTCTCATCCTGGCAAATAAACAGAGGTTTTTATTTTAATACGCTAGCGAAGCTGAAAAAAGTTTTCCTTTTAGGTTGACTGAAAGCTCACCAACCAAGTAGAAATTTCTCTCTTCCTGGCCACCCAAAGCCACTATGAGTTTAGTTCACGAACAAAAAGCTTCAGTCAAAAGTAAAATAGGTGTCTCATTTTTGTTTGTTTAAGATTTAGCTGAATTAAAGTATTGAATTCTTGTTAGAGATTGAAAACAGAATTTTTTTTTTTTTTTGGAACCATAAATACCTGACATTTTGGGAGAAAACCAGATAGATTTGCTTAGCAGATAGATTTGCATTCAAGCAAATGAATTGTTTCACTGAAATCTTTTCCTTTCTTAGCAAAGAAAAGTCAATTGAATTTTTATGTTGCACTCCACTTCTCAGGTGGGGCTTAAGAAAACATTCATGAGCTCCTTCTGGGAACAGCTACTAAAATCCTGCCTGACATGGCAATCTGGCTTGTTGAGAAGTATTCTAGTCTCTGTAAATTCAGGGAGGGTCATATTAAAAGCTCCCTTTCAACATTGAAAAGAACCTTGTGTAATTGACCAAACCAAACCTATGCAGTTATCTCATATGATTTGCTTTCCAGGAGACGAAGCCACAGAGCGAGGCAGTGGAAGGTCAGAGAAAATTCCAGTGGCTGATACTGTTTGGAAAAATGATAAAGGGTTGGTAGCACATGGCCAAGATACCTCCACAGGTCTTTCCTTCCTTCTTCTGTAGTCAAATCCTGGCTAAACACTGGTTACACTTTCACATCTAGCAACCAGGCATTGTTGAGGGGAAACAGATGTGTGAAACATTGTGCCTTTTTGCACCAAATGCTGGAAAGTTTTACTGGTGAAACAGGTCAACTTGGCTCTTCGTGATTGCTCCAGTGAGGGAGTGGTCCTGGGGTAGTAGCTGTGCTGGTGGATTGAAGCAGGAGGTAACATGGCAAGGGAGATAAAACCAAAGGTCATGTAGGAGATGTACTGAGCTCCACTGTCATTGCTGGATCTGGGAAAAGGTGCAGCAAGCACCCTGGTATTCCTTCAAGAAGTGCTCCATGCTCCTGCAGCGGAAATCCTGTAGCAGGTTTGCAACTTTGCTGTGGTCTCAGAAGCCAACTGTTGTCCTGCAAGTGCTGGCAAAGAAGCACACTGTTATAAGCTCAAGCACTATGTCAGTAACACCATTCTCCAAGATCTCATTTCTCCAAGTCCAGTAGGCAGCCTGTCTTAGAGTTTTTTATCTTCTGATAAGACAGGGAATAATTTAACTCAGGAGTTTCAGTGTAGTTTATACTTCAGTGTTAGGATTCGTTTGCACCTCAGATGCTCCAAGAACATTCATTATCAATAATTAACCCAGAAAGCATGTGCCACAAAATACCGTATTGCTCAAAGCTCGTGAATGCATTCAGGAGAAGAAAGACTTTTCAAGCACTCTGAAAAGGGCATTTAAACTGTGCTTCATTCTCATGTTCTGTTCAAAAGGTATCACTAAATTCAGCTTAGAAACCACTATCTATAAACGGAAAGTCAGTTTATAAAGTTTCCTGGTGGAACTTAACATTCAGTTCCTACTAAGAAGAAATTGGGCACAACTGGGCATCTCTAATCCCCAAGAGTTCAGAACACTTCAGTTATTTTGCAAAGTAATTTTAATTTCTTTTCTTTGAAAAGTAGTTTCAGTCCTTTACATTCAGAAAATGCCTATATTTACTTAAAATCATAAAGTAATATATTTTGCCTTCTTACTGTCTCCATTGGGTCTTCAAGTCTTTTGGGTGCCCTTTTTTTCAAGATTTTCTTTGCAACTGCGAAAGTCAGAACCTTAATTTTTGGTTAATAAGGAGCAAGTCAGATAATGGGACTTCAGGAGCTGGGACTTCAGGCAAAAACACAGTGCTTGCCAATATAGTTAGTTGAATCTTCTGTCTTCAAACTGCAACTGTGTATTAGAGGCTCCACATCAGGCTCCTGGAATGGCGTGAATTATCTGCTCAGTGGGCAACGTACCTCAGAGGTTGGTTGTGTAAACCACAAATCGAGTGACCCTGCACAAAGCATTCCTTTTTATATATAGCGCAGAAATTCCTGTTTGACTGTGGGAAAAAACCAGCTAAATCCTGCCACGCTCCCAGCATTCACTGAACAGAAAGCTGAGGTGACCGTGATGTTAGTCTAAAGGGGAATTGGAGAATAGTACCAGCTATTGATGTGAAATCAGCTGAGACACGAATCCACTCGTCTAAGTTGAGCCTCATTCATATAATTGCACTGTTACAATCCCCTTGATACTACATTGTTGCAGGCATAGCCTAGGGATGGTGGGCAGAGGCTAGAGGGAGTGTTGGAGAAGGACTAGACTCTTTGACGTCTTGTTCCTGTCCTCCATTCCTCCTACATTCTTCACACTTCTGCCACGCTGGTGGTGCCCTGAGCAGTATTTCTCAAGTGACATTGAGGTCATCTCTTCAGGGTGATCTTGACAACCGTGAGTCCTGGAGTGCTGGTTTCACACTTGACCATAGCAGAGCGCTTTCTGGTGTTTGGTATCTGTGCTTTGAAGCTAGAGCTTTGCAGGCTTCTTAAGTGATTACAGAAGTCTGAAGGCGGAATATTAAATTAAACTCAGCAAACATAACATCAGAGCATGGGAAGCGGATGTCCTGCTGTGCAAGGGGAATGATTAATAACCTGTTGTTAGTAGGCACTGAATTGCCAGAGATTACCCACACCTTCTTACGTGTAAATAGTTTTCTGAGACAGAAACTGAACGGGTCCTCCACAGGCCAAAAAGGTTTATTTTCCTCTTTTTCCAGGGAAAGCACCATATTTCTCATAGGTCTAATCAAACCAGAAGTTGAAAGGGGAATCGTTTGGTTATCTGGAATGGGGACAGAGGAAAGCTAACCTTCGTAAGCAGGACGCCAGTGTTTATCCAGGTGGACCTGTGAGAAAAACAGACAAGGCTGATTTTACCTTTTGATGGACACTTGGCATCTTGTCAGTTAACAGTTTCAGCCTGCTAAGTGCGTACTGCCTCTGGTCTTTCAAAGGGTCCTAAGAGAGCTAGGTGTCTAGAGATTCATTGGATTTTTTTCCGATTCCTTTTTTTAAGTGGAGTAGTGGGACTCTTTCTAAACATCAGATCTTGGCGTGCTAAACCTTTCTGTTGTAAACTGGATTTGGTAATGAAAACCCCCTATATTTTAAAAAGAAAAGTGTTATAAAAGTTAGGTAATAATTTTATCTGCCTTTGCCCTGTTTTCAGTTATACTTTCTTCCTTCTTCATATCTCCCTGCAATTTATTTCTCTTAATAAGCCAGCAGACAGCTGTGTTTGCTATGATAGGTTTGTGTGATAAATGTGACTGAAACTTGGGGTGTTCTTTAGGCCAGAGATGGCATGCAATTGTGCTCAATATTGCAGAAAATGCCTCAAGTACTTCATGCATGTCTTAGCACAGATAAAAGCATCGGGTGTGTTTTGATAAATCTGAAACTTTTAATATGTTTTGGGAAAGTTGACTTCCTGCTTGGCTGGCAAACACATAATTTCTCTCACCTCAGGCTTTCAAAAAACCTTGAAGTGTTCTCAAAAAAGACACTCAGCCCTGAGTGTCTGATCCCTTGGAAACTTATTCTCTATTGCCAGCTGTGAGAAATCTTGTCGTTGTTTTCAATTTTTATTTTTTTGAGAAAACAGTGTTGTTCTCCAAACTGGACCTGGGATTTTCTTAAAGACACACCGTATTTGTGATACCGGTTGCAGAGAGCTGAAGGTTGTTGTGTTAGAGGACCAGGCAGGATATGAGCACAAGTCCCACAGTCCCACAGACTAGTCTCTGAAAGTCTGCTTGCACTGAAAGGCCTTTCTGGAACATTTTCCTTACTAAAAAGAGAAGGGAACTTAGCCACTTTTGCAGACGCTAAGATCAGGCCTGAACTTTGCTTTTCTGGTTGATTTTCCTTGCTGCCAGCCACATGGGACCAGATGTTTGCTTAGAAACTGCTGTGTCTGGCAAATGCAATGTGTACAAGATTTTCACAACTCACTTCCTCTTATTTCTGCAGCTCCACAGTACAGCAGCCCTTTCTACTTCTGTACCCTGTGCACCTGGGGCAGGTGGCTGGTCTGGTCCGCGTGCATCCAGGCTGATGCATACAGCTCCTGTTGACACAGAGCCAAGGGGAGGATGGAGCACAGGCAATAGCCTGGCATTCGCCTTACAGGAACTGAGCGTTCCCTGTAGCCCTTACGGAGCAGAAAACCAGAAGAGCCATGTGTGCTCAGAACTTCCCATCACAGCTGTGACCTGTCAAGAGAGAAGAGAAAGCACAGGTCAGCCCAAGCAGTGCTGTGTCTTAGTTCTGTTCTTGGGAAACGTGGTTCTGGTCCCTCCAGGTGTTAGCTAGCTGAGTGCACTGAACAACATGCGGATTACAGAGCCAGCATGGGGTGCCAGGGGAAATGTCTGGAGATGGGTTTGTAAATCAAAGAGAAACAGGACAGAGCAGCAAATGGGACACTGAGATATGTGTTGTGCATTTATGACAGTCAAGGAAAAATAAGAGTCACTGTGCTCCTGCCAGCTGGAAGCCTCCCTTGGCACACTGAGCCTGGGGATGGCTCATTTGGCTTGCAGCAAGAAGGAGCAAACAAGTAATCCTCATTTCTGCAGCCAAGAGGAGCAGGAAGGTTCATCTTACACTGAGTCTGGGGAAATGCAATGAGACAGTGCACCAAGCCACTGTCTCATTGCACCACCCACAAAGTAGGTACAGATACCAGACAGCTCAGCCCAGTGGAAAGTCCCTTCCTTCCCTGGTCTCCCTGCTGTGGTGGAAGAGGTGGAGGAAAGAGAGAGTCTGGACAGTAGCCTTCATCCACCAATCATCCTGGAGGGCTCCCTGGCCTGGATGTTACTTGGAATGTGGCTCTTAGCAAATATGTAATGGCTAGACTGGGCCTCAGGACTGTTCTGATCACCACCCTTGTCTGACAGCCTCGCACTCGCTGATGCAGTCAGAAAACTGGAACAAAAGGGACATCCACCCAGACAGGGACACATTCCCACCCATAGAATCATAGAATCATAGAATTGCCTAGGTTGGAAGGGACCTTTTAGATCATCTAGTCCAACCATCAACCTAACTCTGACAAAAACCATCACTAAACTGTATCTCTAAGCACTACGTCTACTCGTCTTTTAAATACCTCCAGGGATGGTGCCTCAACCACTTCCCTGGGCAGCCTGTTCCAATGCTTTATAACCCTTCAGTGTAAAAATTTTTCCTAATATCCAATCTAAACCTCCCCTGGCACAACTTGAGGCCACTTCCTCTCATCCTATCGCCTGTTACTTGCGAGAAGGAACTGACCCCCACATGGCTACAGCCTCCTTTCAGGTAGTTGTAGAGAGCCATAAGGTCTCCCCTCAGCCTCCTTTTCTCCAGGCTAAACAACACCAGCTCCCTCAGCTGCTTCTCATAAGACTTCTTGTCCAGACATCTCACCAGCTTCGTTGCCCTTCTCTGGACCCGCTCCAGCACCTCAGTGTCTTTTTTGGGGTGAGACGCCCAGCTCAGGAAGCAATTTCTAGGAAAGGCAGAGCTATGCAAAGTCCTGACTTGGTGGGAAAGGCAAGAAGAAGCCGAGAGATTATGGTTCAAGTGCTGGCTGAGGTGAGGGATTTAGGTTAACACTCCCATTTCTGACTTCCTGTTGTGGTCTAGATAGGTATACTTTGTGCCTTCTTTGGAAGTGGAATCATAGAGTTACTGTCCTTCCAATGTCCTTTCTTTTTCTAATGGAAATACTTGTCAAAGCCTTAGGTTTTAGCTAGCCACTCCCATCAGAGAAAACAAACAGATACTGACAGAGGCAGTACATAAATAAAACTCAAGAGGTGCTGGAGTAGAAGGCTGATCTGACCCAAACTAGTGAAAGTGAAGGTATGGTGGCTCCTGTTGAGTAGCAATTGGGCTCTATGTGTGAATTTCAGGCTTACATTTTGGGTTCTTCTGCCTCCTTATGCTTCTTTATTTAGAACAGTAGTGACCTCAGATGCCAAGATATCCCGTAGCCTTTGTCCTCTGAGAAATGTTTTACAGCTGTGGAGCTAAACTGTTGTCAGGAAAAAAACTTCCACTGCACATACCAGTGTCAGCCACCTTGGGCTTCTCACATTACAGAGTCCAGAAATAGCACTTAGGTTTGAGTTCATTCACCACCTAGGCAAATTCCACCCTCTCACTCTAATTGAATGCCATTTTGACGTTAGCTTCGGTACAACTGAAAAAATGATTTCAGGAATGCAGTCTTACATCCCGTAATACTTAATTTGTCAGATTGTCACTCTCTCATCTGAGCAAGGGGCATCTCTAGACTGTTGCAACCCCTTGGCTATCAAGAAGAGGGTCCTAGAGACCCCTGGTACCATGCTTAGCACAGGAGGGGACCTTTTGTCGTTGAGGAAGAATATATTGAAGGAAGGTGGCAGATCACGGGCAAGGAATGGGGAAATGACAATGCCAGTGACAGCCCTCAGACTATTACCCATTACTGCTCTTCCAGGCACTTGGAGATGAAGCTGCAATGCATAGTCCAAGGGCAATCAAAAGAGACTTCAGGGCCTTAGGACAGTTGGTAATGGAATCTGGAGCACAGGTTATTTTTGACTCTATCCTTCCAGTTGCGGGCACTGACATGGAAGAAACAGACAGGCCCAGTCTATTAATGCATGGCTCCATGGCTGGTATAACCACCACAGTTTTGAGTTTTTTGACAATGGGAAGGCCTATAAACATCAGGCTTGCTGCGGTCAGGTGGGATTCTCGTTTATGAAAGGGGGAAGAGGGGCTTATTGACAAAGCTTTAAACTAGACTTGAAGGGGAAGGGGGATAATATCAGGTTTGCCTGTGACAAGCTGTGGGATGACATGCCAAGGTTAGAGGGGTGGGTGCTAGCGAGGACTCTCAGCCTGTTGCTCTGAGATGTTCTGGCTACACTGTGGCACGCCTAAAGTCTTAAGGAGATGAGCCAGGGGCTCCTGAGGCAATAGGAACCAAGAGGGAAACACCAGTGAAATGCCTCAAAGAAATTAAGGGGTGTTCCTCTAAGAAGGTAACACAGCTGACAGCCCAGCGGAAGTGTCTCTACACTAATGCACACAGCATGGGCAATAAATGGGAAGAGCTGGAAGCCACCATACTGCTGGAAGGCTATGATCTGCTTGCCATTACTGAAACTTGGTATGAATCGCATGACTGCAGTGTGGCTAATGATGGCTACAGGCTGTTCAGAAAGGACAGGTGAGGAAGGAGGGGCGACGGCATTGCCCCTATCAAGAAAAAGGAAGAGTGTGAAGAGATGTCTGTGAAGAATAGCCATGAGCAGGCTGAAAGCTTATGGGTAAGAATTAGAGACAAAGACAACAAAGGAAACCTTGTTGTTAGTGTTAGTGTTAGAGTACAGGCCACTCAATCAGGGGGAGCCTATTGATGAAGCCTTCTTACTCCAGCTACAGGAAGTATCATGCTTGCAGGCTCTTATACTGTTGGGGGACTTCAACCACCCCAACATCTTCTGGAAAAGTAGCACAGTGAGCTGTAGGCAATCCAGGAGAGCCCTGGAGTGCATCAAAGATAACTTCTTAAGCCAGGTAATAGACAGCCCTACCAGAGGGGATGCAATACTGGACCTCGTTCGTCACCAGTGCAAGCAAGCTCCTTGGTGACATCAAGACTGGAGGCAGCCTGGGCTGCAGTGATCATGCATTGGTGGAGTTCACAGTCAACTCAACAAATTTTTTGCCTCAGTCTTCACTGGCAACCTCTCTCCCCACACCTCTCGAGTGCATGGACTGCAAGGCAGGGACAGGGGGAGCAAAGTCCCTCCCACTGTAAGAGAAGATCAGGTTCATGACTACCTGAGGAACCTGAACATACAGACTTCTATGGGAGCTGATGAGATGCATCCCAGAGTCCTGAGGGAATTGGCTGGTGTAGTTGCCAAGCCACTCTCCATGATATTTGAAAAGTCATGTCAGTCAGATGAGGTCCCTGGTGACTGGAAAAAAGGAAACATTGCACCCGTTTTTAAAAAGGCTAGAAAGG
Source organism: Chroicocephalus ridibundus (assembly GCF_963924245.1). NCBI lineage: Eukaryota > Metazoa > Chordata > Aves > Charadriiformes > Laridae > Chroicocephalus > Chroicocephalus ridibundus. The sequence goes on along the minus strand of NC_086316.1, from coordinate 34,675,928 downwards.
AAGACCCTGGGAACTACCAACCTGTCAGCCTCACCTCTGTGCCTGGGAAGATCATAGAACAGATCCCCATGGGAACTATACTAAGGCACATGGGAAATAAGGAGGTGATTGGTGACAGCAAATACGGCTTCACCAAAGCCAAATCATGTCTGACAAATTTGCTGGCCTTCTATGACGCGGTTACGGCATTGGTGAATAAGTGGAGAGCAACAGACATCATCTACCTGGGCTTGTGCAAAGCATTTGACACTGTCCTGCACAGCATACTGGTCTCTAAATTGGAGAGACATGGATTTGACTGATGGACCACTCAGTAGATAAGGAATTAGCTGGATGGTTGCACTCAAAGGGTTGTGGTCAACAACTCAATATCCAAGTCGAGACCAGTGATGAGTGGTGCTCCTGAGGGATGGGTACTGGGTCTGGTGCTGTTTAACATCTTTGTTGTCGCCACAGACAGTGGGATTGATTGGACCCTCAGCAAGCTTGCCGATGACACCAAGCAAAGTGGTGGGGTCAACACACTGGAGGGAAGGGATGCCATCCAGAGGGACCTGGACAGGCTTGAGAAGTTGGCCAGTGTGAACCTTATGAACTTCAACAAGGCCAAGTGCAAGGTTCTGTACATGGGTCAGGGCAATCCCAAACAGAAATACAAGCTGTGCGGAGAATGGATTGAAAGCAGCCCTGAGAAGGACTTGGGAGTGTTGGTTGATGAGAAACTCAGCATTAGCTAGCAATGCGCATTTGCAGCCCAGAAAGCCAACCATATCCTGGGCTGCATCAAACGAAGAGTGGCCAGAAGGTTGAGGGAGGTGATTCTGCGCCTCTGCTCCACTCTTGTGAGACTCCACCTGGAGTACTGTGTCCAGCTCTGGAGACCCCAGCATAAGAAGGACATGGACCTGTTGGAGCAAGTGCAGAGGAAGGCCTTGAAGATGATCAGAGGGCTGGAGCACCTCTGCTATGAGGACAGGCTGAGAGAGTTGGGGTTGTTCAGCCTGGAGAAGAGAAGGCTCCAGGGAGGCCTTATAGCAGCCTTCCAGTACTTAAAGGAGGCCCACAGGAAAGATGGGGAGACACTCTTCATGAGGGAGTGTACAAATAGGATGATGGGTAACAGTTTTAAACTGAAAGAGGGTAAATTTAGAGTAGATATTGGGAAGAAATTCTTTACTGTGAGGGTGGTGAGGCACTGGAACAGGTTTCCCAGAGAAGCTGTGGATGCCCCATCCCTGGAAGTGTTAAAGACCAGGCTGGATGGAGCTTTGAGTAACTTGGTCTAGTGGAATGTGTCCCTGCCTATGGCAGGCGGGTTGGAATCAGGTTCTTTAACGTTCCTTCCAACCCAAACCATTTTATAATTCTATGAATCTGTGAACTCACCCTTCACTCCTCATCAAGCTGTCACAGTCCTTTTAAAAAGGGCTTTGAGCAGGTGCTAGAGTCCCTGAACTGCCTGGTCCCTACTGTCTTTGTCACTGACAACAGGAGCGCAAGTGAATTTCCAGACTGAAATTACTGGCCCTTGTTACTCTGCAGGCGATCACCTTTTGTGGAGTACCAGTGACACCCGGTGGCCGTTAAATAAATTCGGAAAGTCCCGTTCACCTGAATTCCACCTTCCTCCTTTCTCTCCTCACCCTTGGTGCATTTGCAGGGACATTAAATTCGGGGTGCAGTAACATGATACTCACAAGCTTTGCAGACAGTCTCATTCATCGCCTTCACACCTCTCTCAGCCATTCAAGGCAAACTGTGAGCAACGAATTTCTTTGGTCTCCTGAGAATGGTGGAACCGAGTGCCAGCTGCATCTTTTGCACTACACAAGAATAAAACATCTCTGGGAGATGAAATATCAGATCTTAGGTACAGGGTGCCTGCAAAGGAACTAGCTGTACCCACCTTATAATCCCTTGCAAGTAGCAGAAGGTTGAAGTGATGGTGATTTCTAACAAAGTACCACAAACCTTAAGGAAGACAGGAGGTAGACTGTGCTGTACATAGGCCAATTTATTGTAGGACTGTATTGAGTCAGATCATGAAAGCTCGAGAGATTGAGGCTCCATAACCTCTCTGGGCAACCTGTCCCACTCTTTGACCACTCTCTCAATAAAAAAGTCTGTTCTTGCATGCAGATGGAATGTCATGTATTTTAATTTGTGTCCATTGCCTCTTGTCCTGTCACTTGGCAGCACTGAAAAGAGACTGACTCTGTCTGCCGTATTCCCCCTGGTGATAAGATCCCCAAACATTCTTTTCTCCAGGCTGAACACTCCTAGCTCTCTCAGCCTTTCTTCAACATGACAGATGCTCCAGTTGCTTAATCATCTTAGTGGCCCTTTATTGGACTCTTTCCAGTATGTCCATGTCTCTCTTGTACTTAGGAGCCCAGAACAGGACACAGTACTCCCGATGTGGCCTCACCAGTGCTGAGTAGAGGGGAAGAATCACCTTCCTTGGTCTGCTCAGGTGCCTGGAGTTACTCTTCCTCAGATGCAGAACTTCATATTTCCCTCTGTTGAACTTAATGAGATTCTCATTGTCCCATTTCTCCAGTCTATCAATGTCCTTCTGAATGGCAGCATAGCCATCTGGTGCATTAGCTACTTCTCCCACTTTTATGTCTTCTGCAAACTGGCTGCAGGTGCACTCTATCCAACTGTCCAGAGTATTAGTGAAGATAGTAAACAGTATTGGCCCCAGTACAGACCCCAGGGGGTACATCAGTGGTGACCAGCCTCCAGCTGGACTGTGTGTCACTGTTCACAACACTATGGGCCAGCCGTTTGGCCAGTTTTTAATTCACTTCAGTGCGCACTTACCTAATCTGCATTTTTGCCAGTTTGTCTTTTAGGATATTAGGGCAGTGTCAAAAGCCAACCTGAGTCAAGGTAAACAATGTTAACTGGTCTCCCCTCATCCACCAAGCTAGTCACCTTGTTGGAGAAGGCTATCAAATTGGTTAAACATGACTTCCTCTTTGTAAATCCATGCTGACTACTGATCACGTTCTTGTCCTTCATGTTTCTAGAAATGATTTTCAGGATTAGTTGTTCTTTTGCCTTCCATGGACTGAGGAGAGCTGGTCTGGCCTGTGCTTCTCTGACTCTTTCTTCTTGCCCTTCTTGAAGATAGGGCTGACATTTGTTCTCTTCCAATCCTCAGAACTTCTCCCAGTTTCAAAATTTCTCCCTTTTAAAGATAATCAACAGTGGCCTCCCAACGATATCTGCTAGCTTCCCTCAGCAAGCTGTCAGGTCCTATCGACTTCTGCACGTCCAATTTTTCTGTCTCCTAACCTGACCCTCCTCCACTTTCTGGTCTCAGGAGCCTAGGATTCCTGAATGCTAGACTTACCAGTAGAGGCTGAGGCAAGGATGGTGTTGAGTACCTTGGTCTTTTCCTTTAGCACCATGGTCCTCACCAGTGGTGAGATCACGTTTTCCTAGCCTTTCTTTCCTTTATGTACTTGTAGAATCCCTTCTTGTTGGCTTTCAGCAGACTCAATTCCAGAAGGCCTTTGGCTTTTCTAGTCCCATCCCTACATGATTATAGAGCATCCGTATCTTTTTCCTTGGTCATAGTTCCTCCTGTTCCTAGTCATCCTAACAGAGGAGCTTTCTCCATGCTTGGGAGAAAGCTGAAACTGATACATTTGACATTGATGAAACTGGTGGTGTACTGAGATCACAGCTGTTGACAATGACTACCTAAAAGTGTTTTGTTCCTTCCCCCAGTCTGTTTCCTGTGTCATGCTTTAACACTAAGCACTTTAGGGCTGGGATGACATTTTTTTCGGGTTTTGTATGACAGCTAACATAGCGCTCAAGGGAGTGGAGCCATAAAGGTATAATACTAAAATAGGTGGCATGAGCTGCACTAGTAACACTAAATAGTTTTTCACTTACTGATGTAGAGGAACGACATGCAAACTTGCTCCTTTGTTCACTTTCTCACTTCAGTCATAAGGAAAGCTGTTCACAGTTCACCTTGTTTCTGCCATAGAGCCTCAGAGTGATCAGCCAGGTCTTAAGTGTAATGAATAGCAGGCAGATGAGCAGAAAGGGCCGAGGTGCTGGGGTGTGCTTTCATCAAAAGGCCTCCCTGGATGCAATTCTCTCCTGTCCTCCAGGTAGGCATGGTCTATTGGGATTCCAGATGGTTTCCTGCTGTGCTGCAAGTCAGACACTTCCCCACCAGAAAGGGAAAGGAAAGTGCAGGCTTTAAAAAAAAAACAGATGACCAATTTTCCCAAAACTCCTCCCAGAAGATACAGTCTGTAACCACTTCAGAGGATCTCAAGGACTTTGCCCCTAAATGACCCAAAGGTGCTGAGTAGAGACAGTTTTCCAAGTGGAAAAAGAAACTCCCTATAGTATTTACTAGAAAAGCTAGGAGAGAACTGTCTTACCTATGGTTGCGCTAGTTGCTCAAGATAGCTGGATTTTTTTTCTTTCACTGTAATATCTGGATACTTCTCTGCAGGAAGCATATCTCTACCCCATTAAAAAAAGGCAATGGGATCATTGTTTCTTTGAGTGACATATATTCCCAACCAGTGATTTTATGAATTACTCTGTAGCTCAAAAACCCATTTCACCTCACTCAGGCCCAACAGAATTATATTGAGCAAAGACAGAGGGAACAATCTAGAATCCAGCTAATGAATGCTGCTAAGAAAAGTCATTGCCTATGTGTACTCAATTTTAGCAAATAATTTTTTTTAGGCAAATTCTAACTACTTAGATCAGATTTGTATTAGTCATTTTTATGAACTATCGTCTTCTCAAGCTATTTTATTAGATTTGGTGCTCACTAAACTGCTGATGAAACTGGAGTTTCAAGCTCATTACTTGCCACTGAAATGCATTTTTATGTCATATATAAAATTCAGCTCTGCTGAGTTGTGACCACACATTGATGTTGTGGTGATGCTGTTGGCTAATCATGATACTGTGGACAGCATGGCTTGTAGCCTTTCTTTGTAGTCAAAGTTAGGCTGAAAGGACATATGCTTCTGAAGCAGGCATCTGAAGTAAATAATTGCTTTTTTAAGCATATACTCTCAAAGACTTGGCAAGCTCATGGTTCAGTCTGAACTGCTCTGTCAGCTTGACTGCCTTAGACTTAGTCTATCTTGCTTTTACTCAGTTCTTAGCCCCGCTTCTTTCTCATCTCTGTGCTACAACCTAATGCTGGTGTGCAAAGGATATGTCAAGGCCTTACTGCAGCTTAGGTGAGGACATTGCAGGGAATGGTGTTTCCTGAGGACTGGGCTAATCAGGACTGATCCTAAATAGTGTCTGTCTCTGTTCTAATGGCCAATGCAATCACAGAGGCATAGAATAATTAAGGTTGGGAGGGAGCTGCAGAGGTCATGTAGTCCAACTACCTGTTCAAAACAGCTCTAAACAGATCAGGATGTTTAGGGCTGTGTCCAGCTGAGCTGTGACTATCTTCAAGGTTGGAAACCCCCAAGATTCTGTGGTCAATGTCATCCGATATTTGACCAGCCTTGCGGTAAATCTTTTTTCCCTAATATCTGATCAGAATTTCCCATGTTCCAACTTGTGCTCATTACAGTTTGTCCTATCACCATGCACATCTCATAAAAGTCTGGATCCATCTTCTCTGTTCCCTCTGGCCTTGTAGTTGCAGGCAGCAGTGAAGCCTCCCCTTCACCTTCTCTTCTGTAGGCAAAAGAGACCCAGTTCCTCTAGCCTCTCCTGATATGCTATGTCATTAAGCTCCCTGATCATCTTAATGGCCTATACTGGACTGGATCCAGAATGCAAAATCTTTCTGTAATGGGGAATGAACATGAGAGAGCTGCCTTACAATGACATCTGCATCCTGCTGGATGCATTCCATATGAACCCATAGACTCGTGTATGCCTAAGTGATACCTGGCTGTATCTTCCTTTTCTGTGGGTACATTTTAACTTACCCAGGCTGTGCTGGGAAGCTTAGGAACCTGACAGGCCTGAACACAAGCCTTACCAGGCAACACTGAGGCAAAATGGCAGTGAATACTTCAGCACTTCCTGTATGCCTTTTCATTAGGTCTCCTGCCCTAAGCAATGGGCTCGCACTCTCCTTGGTCTTCCTTTTGCTGCCCATTTTCTTATACAAACGTTTCTTGTTGTCCTTCAAACTTCAGATGAGCTGTGAGTTTCCTGATCCCATACCTATGTTGGTGGGCAATGTCTCTGTAGTTCTGCCAGGTATCGTGCTCTTGCTTCTACCTGCTGTGTACTCCTTTCTGTGTTTGAGCTTAGTCAGGTTATCTATGTTTATCCATACTAGTGTTCTGCCATGCTTGCTTGACTTTCTGTATGTTGCGATGGACTGTTCTTATGTTCTGAGGAGGCTGGCTGTGATAAAACATTTCTTCCAAGCTCCTTTAACCTCCAGGGCAATTTCCCTTGAGATTCTTCCAAGCAGGTCCCTGAACAGTTCAAATTCTGTTCTTCTTATGTCCAGGGTTGTAATTCTGCTCTTTGTCTTATTCATTCCTCTCAGGATCTTGTACTCCACAGTCCTGTTTGCTGCAGTCAAGAATGCCCTCAAACTTCTCACTTGCAATTAGTTCATCCTTGTTTGGAAGTCCAGCTTGAATAGAGGATCTTTTCACCTCTGTTAATCGGTCACCTGCATCAGAAATTGCCTTCAGCACATTCCAGATATATTGTGATTTCTTGCCATCAGCTGTATTGCTGTTGTAACACACACCAAGGTTGTTAAAGTCATCGATAAGTATCAAGTCCTGGAATGGTGAAGCTTTCAACAGCTGCCTAAATAAGGTTTCATCTGTCTCTTTTTCCTGATCAGGGGTGTGTAGCAGACACTACAACGTCACATTTGCTGGTTGTCTTCTAATTCTTATCCACAGGCTCTGTAGTACTTTGTCACCTGTCCAAAGGCAAACTAATATGCATTCAAGCTACTACTTCGTGTCCAGTAGAATCCCTTCTCCTCACCTTCCCATTCTATCTTTCCTGAAAAGCCCGTATCCCTCCCTTGCAGCACCCCAGCATTGCAATTTATCTCACCTTTCCCACCTTGTCTCTCTAATACCAGTGAGGTCATAGCTCTGCAACTGTGCATGAACTTCTAATTCCTTTTGCTTGTTTGCTTGTAGATATTCACAGCCCGCTGTCATCAGTCCTGAAGGCGCTATAGAATATTTGAGTTTCTTCCTTGGGTGACTGGAGAAGGACCCTATATGGCAGATTTGTTTGCTCTGGTGAAACACCATTATTAGATGTTGTGGTGCCAGACAGAGGGTATTGCTATGCTATGTGGGCAGTTGTCCTATATAGTATTTACCAAACTCTCCCAAACTGGCTGTTCAAGTATTACGCAACTCTTTCCCCTCCTGTTTTCTGCAGTGGTGGTTCTGTGATCTCTGACTGAGCCTTTCCTGGCAAGCCTCTGTTCCCTCTGCCAGAGCAAAGTGCTGGACCTGGCATATCACTCCTCAAGTAAGCGCAATCCTGACACCAATTTTGACTCAGCTATTTGTGAAACAGGCAGGGCTCTGAGCTAGTGTCCAAAACAGGATGCCAGCATGTAAACTTTAGGGTGATCTCATTTCCTTGTGTCTAACTCACTGTTGCTGGTGTGAGACACTTGTTTATGTGAGACTGACTCCCTTAGCTTTCCCTTTGCAATGGCGTGGACTTATCCCACCTTCCTGCAAGGACCCTGAAAAATCTACCTGGATGCATGTGACTTGACAAGCCAAGCACCAAGGCAACCTAAAAGCAAATGCTTCAGTTTGGGGATATTTTGGGAAACAGCTGCTCCCACACATGCTGACAACCTGTTGTGCATCCCTGAGTAGATCTCTGCCAGGACAGGACATGGGTACTGAAGATGACTTCAGGAACAGAATAACATCTCTGTGAAGGACTAAGGTAGTCTTTCCTTTCACTTCTGCACTGGTCACCCAGCACTGGGTGAAATAGCACAACAAGGTGAGGCTCTTCTTTTCCCACTCATCACATCATTGACATGGGAACTTTGAAGATTGCAGGGTTTGCAGGGACTGCATGTGCTGGGGATGTTTGCTAGAGGAAAGCAAGTGCTACTCAGAGGAGCACCACAGGATAGTTACCTGTTTATGCAGAACTGTTGAGACATGACCTGCAAATAGTGACCTTAATTCCTATGTTTGATGAGACTCCTAAGCAGTATTTTTGTTCCTGATAACAGCACCCTGCTGCAGGACAAGGCAAAAGCAGTGGTCTCATCATGTGGATGGATCACATCCTCACCTATGCTGGCAAATGTCAGAGAAACATGCAGCTGTTGTGGTTATTGCCATGCAAATTTGCATTTGGCAGGAGCCTCTTCATGCATGCAGCTTATCACATTAGCTCTGGTCGCCCTTCAGTGGGCAGTCAGGAAGAAAAGTTACACCTTGGAAAGTTCTGGTAACACAGAAGGATGTATGTCTTCAATTTAATTGTTTAGAGTATGTGTAACAACTTTTTAAATATTGCAAGGAGATGCATCATCCTACAAGTCTGTAAGAGTGACAAGGTCACCTTTATAGTACAGTTATCACTGTTACAATTGATTCCTGTTATCATTGTACGTGAATCCCATCTTTTCTCTGAAGAGAAACGGTAGTTTGTCCACAGGGTCCCTCTTACTTTTCCAAGCTAAAAATTCTTGATGATCCTTTCAAAAGGAGTGTTATTTGTTATACTTTATTGTTCTTCAAGTGAACTATCCATAAATATTTTATGTTATGCCCAAGGAATTTTAGAGATACCTGAAGTCTTCCCATAATCTTCCTGGAAGTTCATAGACTCAGGAAGCTGAGATCTGTTGGTAGAAATACAAAGAGATTTTCTTCTTTACAAATAAAGGACTCAAGTACATTCAGTGTATTTTTTTAAGCTGCCATCAGAAGAGGCAATCTGAAAAAAGAATTTATTTAACACAGAGAAAAAGCGACTTTTAAAAAAACCTCCCTCTGAAACAGCACCCTGCATTTCAAGTTCTGAATCATTATTCTCAAGTATCTCCAAGTGCCCAGTGAGATGGAAATTCACCATGACAACCACCACATCTTATTGTATTTTTACATCCAGGGCATTAACATCCTGCTATGGTCATGATTTCTGATATCTGCTTGATATGTGGAATTCCTTTGGATACGAACCACCTAATTCATGGACTGTATCAAGCTGCCTGCGTAAGAACTAGAAGTTGCCTTCCTCACAGGACACTGTTTCTTGCCTGAGAACAAAGATACAATATAAAAGACACTTGGGTCATTTGTGATTTCAGTTACACAGAGAGATTCCTTCCAAAAGTGAATTTTGAAACACTGAATTTTTTATCTAATTATGTTCTTTGAGTAAAAAAGCAAGGAGGAGATGGGACCTCAGCAACTTGGGACCCACATAGCCTATATTCCTGCTTCATGTATCTCAGTAGAGAAATCCAAATAGAGATTGGTGGTAGGGGCAGAGGGATGGTTTAAAGAAGCAAAGGGCAATATGTATATGAAAGATGGTGCCTTAACGTCAGGTCAAATTCAGGTGCTGCAGTGAGTCTGGCATAGTACTCCTGCTTGAAATTCAGGTCTTTGTTGGAGAGAGAAAGACTTTGGGTATCCTGCCTGCAAACATTTGCAGATGAGAAGCAAAATCTAGGCCCTGGTTATTTCTGCCTGTCTCCTTTGCTAAGCTGTTGCTGCCTGTTGGGAGCACTCTGTCCTCAAAGTGCACAGGGATTAAATCCAGCCAAAAGCCCGTGTGCAGCTCCTGTCAATACTTAGGTATAAAAACAGTGGTAGAGTTAACTCCAAACAGGTCCTCTTTCAATGACCTTCCTGACACGGGAAAGTGACACACAGCCCCTATTATTTTCCCCCCTGAAAGGAATATAGGTTAAATTTAAGACTCATCCTTAGCTTTCTTGTCCCTCCAATGAAACTGGAAACTTAATGTTCATGCCAGTAGCCTTAGGATATGTAGATTTTATTGAACACTGCTGGAAGCCCTGACACACACATTTTTGGAGGCTGGAATAGTGTTCTGAAGAAGGATTACTCCCTGTTTCCCCTGTTTTTGAACTGTCCTGCAGATATCCACTTCTGATCATAATATGAGATGAGAGCCTGGGTCAGATGACCTTCTGTTCAAGAGGTGTATTGAGGTATTATGTTATACTCTGTTATTGTGTAGCCCTATAACACAGTATTACCACTGCTAGTAACAGGCAGTGGTAACCTTTGTAACCTTTGGTTGTAAGTTACTACCAGACTTGCTTTTCCTGAACTTAATGAGATGTGCTTGCAGCTTGTTTCGCCTGATTTAGATGTGACTGCAATTTTTCTGTTTGACCAGGTGCTAATTTGTTGTACTTTTGCTTAGCTTTGCATAGTTTTATCACTCTAATGCAATGATGTAGTGTAGAGAAATACAGGTTTGGTAAGACAGCAGAGGCCTTGAGAAGTGAAGATAGAGGATATTGAGTAGAGGACTACAGGCACATGATGATAAAAGACAGGGTACAGCCTTGACAAAGGAGATGTCACAGCTGTGTTCTCTGCCGCTGAGGTCCATACTGGAGGTCCCAGAGGCAAGAGCAGCATTGTGGGGGGAAGCCTGAGAGTGTCTGGCTTGATGCTGACAGTGCAAATCAAACAGCTGTAGTCCCATAGTGCCACAAGATGAGGCTGTGTCAGAGCGTTATTGTCTAGGCTGGTCTGCTATGAAAGCACCTAGCTTGTGCGTGTGTGTACACAGAAAACGGTGACACCTGTTAAGATCTCGTAAGACATCCATCCCAGAGAGAAACGCAGCTCCTATAACTCTGTTAAAGCCTCAGGGCAACTGCGTTGCTGTCTACCCTGTGATGTCAAAAGTCTTGACTTGGGGCACATGGATGGGATGGCTGATATTTAGTCTATAAGGTTAGATACTAGCTGATCTAGTCTGTGGCTGTGCAAGGCAGCATTGATCCTTTATGAACAATTCTTTCTAAAGCATTCCTGACAGTTTGTCTACTGTTCTTGTGCTACGTCCTGTAATGGGGATCCTCCTTTCCCAGGCAGGCAGTGTTTGGATGTCACTGTTGTTGCCATTAGAAAATATTTCCTCGCGTCTAATAAAGCTCTACCATGGTGCAGTTTCAGCACACAGGATTTGTCCTGTTTTTTTTCTGCTGCTCTGAAGAATTTAGGGCTTGTGGTTGTCCTAGCTTTCCATTTCAACCACGAACACCAGGAAAAACCTTTATCTAAAGAAAGATGAGATTGTTACTTAATATCAGGAGATAAGGCCTTATGGAAACACCTCCTTGCAATGCTGTAGTCAGGGCCACTTACAGGTACTTCAGAATCCTTATTTGGCAAAGACAATGCATTTGTGTCTGGAGCCAGGCTCTTGAGTTGTATTTTTTCTGCCCCTGTTTAGAAAAGCACATGTTTCTCTAGGCTACTATTTGAAGAGAGAACAAAGCCAGTAAGAAATAGGCCTATAAACAGTAAGCCTCTTTATTTAGGAGTTTAGCTCCTGTTTAGAAGGCAGGAAGGGAAGGAAAAAAAAGGAAGAAAAGAAAGAAAGAAGAGAAGAAAGAGAAGAAAGAGAGAGAAAGAGAGAAAGAGAGAAAGAGAGAAAGAGAGAAAGAGAGAAAGAGAGAAAGAGAGAAAGAAAGAAAGAAAGAAAGAAAGAAAGAAAGAAAGAAAGAAAGAAAGAAAGAAAGAAAGAAAGAAAGAAAGAAAGAAAGAAAGAAAGAAAGAAAGAAAGAAAGAAAGAAAGAAAGAAAGAAAGAGAAAGAAAGAAAGAAAGAAAGATTGATTGATTGCCAAGAATGTCTTGGACTCTAATATTGTATCATGAGATAAGAACCCTGGAAAATCAGTTTGCCTTCATCTGAGATTGGAAATCGAGATGCTTTCAGGCTATTTAAAGCCGAGCAACTGAATGAGCTTTATTTCTCTGTGAAAACTGATAGTGAGGATATGCCAAATAAGCAAGAGATACAGCAATGTGACTGTATTTGATATTGGGCAGGTAGGCTTGATTAGAGCATGGAACATTAATGTAATGTTGCAATTTAACTGTGGCACCATCAGTCATGTACTGGGATTAGGAAAATGTGTAAGAGTGAGAAGACAGTGAGGTGAACCTGGAGAGCTGATCTCAGGGGTTTTATGGTGTATTAAGAACCCTGCAGAAGGCAATGTGTTTGAAGAGTTAGTGAATTTGAACAGGGTATGTCTGCCCTATTGGGCTTTGTACTTAAAGCTTGAGGAACCTGTTCATTAGCTTGAGTAGCTGCTGTATGGGAACCTGCAGCAATGCCCTGTGCTGGGCTGTGCTGTGTGTGGGTGGATGCTATGCAGAGATAAAATCCCAGCCTGTCAGGAAATTTTCTATTAGCTGAACAGCTTGCTGATATAATCCATAACTTATAAAACCTTTGAGAAAGGTAAACTGTATGTGGATCAGGGTTGGAATGTATTGTTCCTGACCAGATGACCATTGTATGTTGACAAGTTAGTGATCCACAATACAGTTAACTCGAGCACACCAAGGCCTATGCTGTGCTGCACGTACAGCATGGCCTTCATGCGTGCGTTGGGCTGCACAATCTTTGGCAGCAGGATAAGCTCAGTCAGGTCATTGTAATTGCAGGCAGTTCCTGCTTGGCATCAGTGATTATATCTGCATGGCTTTGCCTTTATTTAACAGAGCACCACGAAGTTCTCATGAGAACATCCTTTACAAATAGAATTGTTTTCTTGTATGGAAATAACATAATATCTTGAATGACCAAAAAGATACAAATTTCTCTCCATGAATGGGATCTGCACAGTGTGCTGTGGGAAAATCCATCCAGAGTCCATTCAATGCTGCACGAATGCAAGGTTCTCAAAACATGTATGAATGCAAGCTTTACTCGCTATCTTTATTCCTCTTTTTATTCTATCTTATTGACACAGCTATGTTATTACACCATTTGTTGTTCGGCATTTCTTATTGAGATCCAGAAAAAGTCCTGCACCATCTCTGCCCCTCTCACCCCCGTCCCTACTGGCGCAGAACAGATGGCATTGCACAGGCAGCTGTGAGCTCCGTACGGGTGCCCTAAGTGATCAACACATGGGAAAAAAGTACAGGTGAGTTTAGGAAGTAGGGGTCATGGTACACCCAGCTCACCCCTTCTTGACTGCACAAGGAGTGCGTCAAGATGGAAGCTCCAATATATTCCTGTTCCTTCAATGCATAAGTGGTAAGTAGGCTTCCCGGGGCAGCAGACAGTACTTTTCATAAGAGTTTTGGGGTACATTAAGAGGAAGGTGGAAGATTTACTTTCAAGCTGATAAGAAGTAGGTAAAGTGCTGTGGAAGGGGTAGTGTCAAAGCCTTTCTCCTGTTGTTTTCCAAAAGCAGTTGGGTCTGGGGGTACATAAGAAAACATCTTTCCTTGGAAAATTTACCTCAGGAGTATGTGCCGATAAGTTAGCTGAGCATCTGACCAGCCATCTACCAAATCTTGTGGTCTTGCATCTTTTCATTTAGGTGTGCATATATGTATGTGTGTATGGGCATATGCACATACAGAAAGCCGACTCATTCAGCTAGCTGACTGCAAGTGAGTATGACTGGTTTTGGAATGGAAATTGCTTCTCTGCTCCTTCGTCCTCTATGTGCAAATAAATCTGCATAAGTAACTAAACAAGAGCCATCCATTAGAAAGCTGCTCCCCATGACACAGTAAGTGTCATGCCTGAGTCCACAGCAGAGAGAGGAATTCTGTACGGTCTTATGCACTAAGCAGCAAACGTTAGTTATTAGTCCTGCAGTTTGTTAATACTGTGGACAATTTTCTTTGTTTTCCCTCAGTGACATAGAAGTTGCTACTGTGATTTCATTTACTGCCATACTCATTTTTTGAGGGTGTTTATGCTGTTATCATAGCAGACAGAGTCCCTGCTGGGAATCCTACAGGGTAACAGGTATTAAACTCCTAGACCTTTAAATTCCGCTTTGTAGTCTAGTTACCCCCCTCAAATAATTTAATCTTTCTTTGTGTCTGATTCCTCCAGGGAACGAATCCTCATGGTGTTTCACTGCATTTGAAATCACGCTGCGAGCCAAAGCTAGGCTGGGTGCTGTGTTCTTACTAATATTGTCTGAAGTCAGCAAAGCAGAAGAGATCTTGGGGATGGGGATAAGAGAGAGTGGGTAGGCAAAGAAGATGCCAACTTTGGATCTGTTTCCCAGCTTGACTTTCAAGTCACCTTGAAGCAGGGCCAGAAATAGAAATATTGCTTAACAGGACAGAGCTGGGCTCAGTGTTGAAGAGAAACCCTTGTGCTCCTCCACCACAATAAGCTCAAACACAAAGTGACACATTGAACCTGTGTCTCCCGCCTTGGACAGTTACACACCCAGCAGATCTTGAGAAATGACAGCACCAGCTATTTTAATCATAAGAAGTGGGGTTCTGAGACACACCCCATATATTTCTGGCGCAACTGTCAAGGGATGAGGGATGAGCTGAGCTGCTAGTGACGTTATGCCTGCACGGTAATTGCCTATTGTTTCTGGGGAAGGTGAATTGATAATTGTCTCTGGCCTGTACTTCCTCCCTGCACAGGGTCATTGCTTTCCAAGACAGAATATTCCGGCCCCACTCTGCTAGAGTTTCAAGTGAGTGAAGAAGCCAATTGGGCCACTGACAAAAAGGAAGCAGAGGAAAACACTGACTTTCCATATGCTGGTTGTTGTCAGGGCTGTGCCGTTGGGAGGCGGCAGTCAGCGCTCTGCAGGCTGTCTGCTATGTTAGTCTCAGCTGGGAGCTGGTGCCTTGACAAGGATCAGCACCCACTCAGGAATTCATAGTGAGTGACCTGCCATAATGCCCTGTCTGCTGCTAAGGAGAGGCATGGTGAACACACATGTGATCACTGTGTTGCTTCATGAGCTGTTCTGAGTGGGGTATAATAGAAATTAAGTTCAGTTGTGGAAATGGGATCTTATTTGACAGTTGGAGGCTGGATTCTTATTCCTTTGAAGCTGCTTATTGCTTTTAAGTTTGGGTGTTTACTAGATGCACAGACAGGAGGGAGCAGTGATTTAGGAGTCTCAGTACTATAATCGGGCCTGCAATGGTCTATTCAGTTTGCCAGTGATGAGGGCGAACTGGTGACGGACAGATGTCCTGCCTTCTTCTTTGTGGTTACTAATTTTACACGTTTTTTAGTTTAACAGGGATTACTCCCTTCCTGGGCAGAAAAATGGGGTATTCCCATAACAATTTATGTAATTTAGCCATGACTAATACATTGGTCTTATTTACATACTTCATCATCCTCATAGGGAGACTAAAGACAAGCACTTTGATCACAGTTGCTAAGCTGTGGTTGCTGTCTGCTGATGAATGTCTTCAAGCTGTTAGAAATGGTCAGAATTTTTCCACTGTAATACTGGTTTAGTACAAAAAGTGTTTTGTTCTTTTTTTGACTGCAACTGGTTTTGCTAGATGTGTCCACTCTCTGCAGACCAATTCAATTTCTCTGTTGCAAATCTAAGCATAACAATATAGGAACATATGTATATCAATGCTACCTCAGATGAAGGCCCCCCTAGCTGAGCAGCCTGTCTTTAATCATGTGCAAAGCACATTCTGAGAGAAGAATAAGAACAAGGCACGCATATCTGATACTTCCCTTGAGGACTCCCCAGCTTCCTGCTATTTTTAGCTCAGGAAACTCCATGAACATTATGTGGTTTTTCCATTTAGTAAGTCTCATGAAAATACCTACCCATATTTCCTTTAAATTTATGCCAACTATTTGCACTTACAGAATCCTTCAGCAATGAATTCCACTAACACACAAACTGCAATTTCAGCTGCAAGCAGTATTTTTTTTGCCCATTGTATTTTTTATGTATATTAAGGTTTTCTAAAATGAATACATTTTCTACAGTGTAAACACAAAAAGACTAGTATGTTTCAGGGAAATGTGAAAACCAGGGAGACTGGAGTCACAGGAGCGTGTGAGACACAATTCCAGCTTTCATAGTTTACTAAAGTTCATTAGCAAAATGAAACTATAAATCAGGTGAAAAGGTGAAATTTTCAGGATGTTTCTTTCTCTCTTGCTGTCCAAATTGCAACGAGAAGGGGGCTGCTTCACAAAGGAAGGGAATTCAGGAACTAAGGGTGAGCACAGCACAGGCAGGGACACTGATCTCTGTGGCAGGTTGTGATCTTCTCACATAGCACCTGAAGAAGAAGCGCAGTAACAAGAGTCAGACAAGAATCCAGTCCTGACCAGACAAATTCACGGTGATGAGGCAGGTCTCAAGCCAAGCCAAGTACGTGGTCAGGGTCAGCAAGATAAATGGTCAGGCACAAGCAAACCTACAGAGTAGCTCAGGCAAGGATCAATGCAACTCCCAAGCCAAGGGGTGAAGGGTGTGTGTGCGTAAGTCACAGATGAGGCTTTTCACAGCCCTTTTTATGCAGCTTTTCCCCCGCAGTCCCAGGTTACAAGGCTGCACCATGTCAGAGCTGGACTTGTATGCAGGCAGCCAAACACTTGGAGAGCAAGAGATTGCAGATCCTATTGGTACACTCAGGGTGCTGATTCTTATTTTCCAAATATCTGCACATCTTTATTCTCCTGCTAGGTCTCTAAGACAAGAGACATCTAACCTTCTCTGACAGCGTGATTTACTGGTTTTACTGAGAAGCAAGAATAAGCTTTTCTGTCCAGCAGGGATAGTGGCAGCTCCTGTTGGTGTGTTCACTGTCTGGATGGCAAACTCATACAGGATCATGGGCTAGCTCAGAGTACAACAATAATTGTTAAAATTATGCCCTTGGTTTTATGGTAACGAGTACTCTAATTTGCAACCCCCTATCAAACTACTTATTTTCAGGCAATCTGTAGAAACTTTGTATTTTGGATTTGTCCGTGGCTGAAATAAGTTGAGATAGACAGATAGCTAAATCTTTACCTGCTTAAGGTATCAGGGCCTCTTACGCATACGCTCAGGTGTCTGTTTCAGTAGACTGAAGCTTGCTGAGAAGATGAAAACAAGAAATTGCCGTAGGGAAGAGAGTGTGGCGCAACTTCTACCTGTTAACACAAGCTTCTGTCAGTCTGGAAACCACTAGAAAGCTATGCCCTTTAGTGAATTCCCTTCTTTAAAGAAAGAGTAATTGCTTGGTCCTGTGAGGGATGGTGAATAAACTGGTGCTGACCACCAGTTATGCAGTTTGTAAAGACACCAGGTTTTGTGAGCACTTTGGCAGCTTCACACCAAACCGCAGCATAGAATTAACCTGAGTGCTAGGGAAGGACTACTTGATTAGCAGCTACCAGTCTCATGTGGCTTCCTTGGTGTACTTACTAGCTCAAATCACCACCCTGGGTTTGCAAGCCTGCATCAGGAGTGAGCATTTTTCTTTCTACATATCTGAACTTGTTTCTCCAGATTTGAGAGACAAAAGAAGTCAGATAAATATCTGAATGAGTTTGGTGGCCCCCAGGTCGGTAGAAGACCCTAAATACTGACTCACAAACACAGGAGTGCTACAATGATCAAAACGTTTAGCTTGTGTAGGTCTTCATCCGCCATCACGCCCAAAAGTTAAGGGGAGCCATAACAATGAACAAGTCAAGAGTGAAACAGCTCTTGAGCTGCTGAGCTGCACAATAGGTGGCAATTTGGGATTGTGAATACCATTCCTTGGGCTTCTTTCAGCCTCTCCAAGCTCCTGTCTCTGAGTACCCTCCCTTGCCCTCCCTTTCCCTCTTAATATTAAATGTCTCCTTTCTGGAAAGATTCAGGCAGATTTGTCTCCAGTTGAGACTCTCAGCATGCTCACTGATAAATCCTTCTCTTCCTGCTCTATCCTTTATGTCTGTGAGTAGGCACTTTCCAGTGTGAAATCAGGCTTAAGACAAATAGTAATTTCATACTTCTGTATTTTGCCATGAGCCAGTGGGGTTGGTGGAAGTGTGGTACTTGCTTATAGTAAAAGTAGGTTTTATCTCTTTCAGTAGACCACGTCCGCATATACTGCAAATATATAAAGTGAAAAAAAAAAAGAAGAAAGTTTTCTAATTAAACCGCAGCCCTCTCTTTTTACAGATGGCTAAAAATGACCAAGTTATATTAGGAATAACCTAAATTATGCACGAGCCTAATTTTATAACTCCTATTAATTTTGACACTGAATAAAAATGACAGCATTTTCTCAGCTTTGAATGGTTTTCCATAACTACATGCACTGCTTCTTTGGTAACTATTAATATCTTGAAGAACATCATTGTAATGAGGATGTTAACAGTATCTTTTGGTTCAAAATGTCATTTAAGCAATCTCCTAAGAAGGGTATTAAAATTACTAATCTGCAAACTTAGTGTCTGTTGGAACTTAAATCCTAAATGTGACTTCAGAAATAGTTTAGAGCGTGGCCACCACAGCCTTTCACTTTTCTCTTGAAACCCAGTGCGCATGTAGGGAAAATTCAATTTTCCCAGAGTGTAGGAAATCTGTTCAAGTATTCTGGCTGCTCCCATGCTAAACAAGCCCTCTTGAGGCAAATTGTTGGGAAACTGAAGGTGCATTGCTTTCCATGCCTCATACTGTCTACTTACTACAGAATATTTCTCAACAACTTTCATTTTTTTGTTTCACTACTATTGTTTGTGGTGTGGCAGGTAGAAACCCATTTGCTCTCCTAGCACCCTGGAACACAACATAAGATGAATTAGGAGTTTTCTACTCTCTAAATGCTTTCCTGTCATACCAGTGTCACCAAACACTATGGGGACAGGCAGATTCTTTAGAGATCCTCGTTAGAATGATGATGCAACAATGTTGTTGTTACAATCAGAACTTTATTTTACCTGGACTCTCTGCAGATTGGGTTGTTTCAACACATCAATCCTAACTTGACCTCACAGTACACATAGAAAAAGTGTCTCAGTCCTTGGAGAAGTTGACGATTGTGTAGGTGTCCCTGACCACAGGGGGATCCAGCAGCAGCTCTGGTCCTATTCCCACCTGGGACTTGCAGCTGTGCATTTTTATAAGCAGTGCCCACATGATATTACGCTTCCCTATTTCCCTGCATGTGTCACCCTGGCCGGTCTGTTGCCTGGGATGCTTTTAAAGTCGGAGCAGGTTTGTGACCAGCTCATTTATTACTAATGGCCAATTGCTTCACCAGATGGCACTAGTCACGCAAACCATAACACCGGGGGTCACGAGAAGGGAACAGTTGTCACAGCCAGAGACAAACATTTGGCAGAAGATAGGTCTGTGCTTCACCTTCATTAGAAGTTTCTCAGAGCTCTTTTAAAGACATCTGAGCTCACTACAAATTATTACACTTGAGTTAAGGTGGGGAAAAGCCTTGTCCTGGTTTTGTCTGGGATAGAGTTAATATTCTTACTAGTAGTTGGTATAGGGCTATGTTTTGGATTTAGGATGAGAATAGTGTTGATAATACACTAATGTTTTTAGTTGTTATTTAGCACTCAAGGACCTTTTCAGCATCCCATAGAACCTGAGAGGGAACATAGACAGGACAACTGACCCAGGCTGGTCAAAACAATATTCCATACCATGGATGTCATGCTTATTATATAAATGGGGGTTGGCTGGGGGGCAGGGATGCACGATTGCTGCTCTGGACAGGCTGGGCAATCAATCACCAGGTGGTAAGCAATTGCATTGCATCACTCATTTTCATTCACCTACTTTGCATATTCACTTGTTTTGAGTATGCATCACTCATTTTGTATATTCTTTTACAATTTATGTTATTATTATTTCTTTTCCATTACTGTTCTATTAAACTGTCTTTATCTCAAGCCATGAGGTAGTTGTTTTTCCCTTTTCTTCCTCTTTTCCCTATCCCATTATGTGGCAGGGTCAGGGGTGAGTGAACATCTGCATAGTCCTAGTTTCATGCTGGGGTTAAACCACTATGAGCCTGAAGTTCCCCCGAGGGGCAAAGGCCAATGAGAACCCTCAGCTTCCCAGGCTCAAAAGCCTCTGTGTGGTTCTTAGGGTTATTGGCCTGTTGGTCATGAGTTGCAGTCAATTGGAGATCTGGTGAACTTCCTCAGGTCTCCTGAAGGCATTGCAAGTACATACCTTACAGTCCTCTGAAGGCATTCTTAGTAGTTTTGCACCTTCCAAGGCATATGAATTTTTTACACTGTGTTTTCCCCCTCAGTGGGACCATTGTGTACATATGGCTAACACCATGTCTCCGGTTTACAGCCACGTCCACTGGAGTCTGCTTTCAGTGTATGTTCATGGGAAGCACTTCGTTAGTGTGTCCAGACAAATGCTGAAAGCCTTTAAGTACTGTTCCCCCATATTCCTTTACTGGGTATAAGGCAAAATCAAGAGAAGGGAAGCAACCTGAAAAAAGAGCAGCTATTCTGTAAGTACCAGTGCCCAGGCAGGATCTGAGTACAGGGAGGATCATTTGAAACAGCTTTGCAGACTCTCTGAAGGTCAGATATAATCCAAGATGCTCACTGGAGCAAGCCCGTGTGTAGTCTGTATTCATTCCTCCTTCCCTCAAAAGACTAGTGTTGAACTGCCTAGTGAAGGTGGTAAGAGTGAAGAAAGACTGGTGTACTCTCCACCGCCTTGCAGTCTCCCCACTGCTATTGATTATTTCTTGCCCCCTTCTCTTTCTGTCTGAAAAGGGCAGTATTACCTGTCTCTTGCCACTGCTGCTAGCCACCTCTTTGATTTCCTGCAGTACTCTATGTCAGCATGTGGGGAGGTACAGTGCATTCAGGATTCTGAATTCAATTCTGGCTTTGCAACAGCTGATTTGGAAGCAATCAGAGCATATCTTAATTTCCTGTGACCTCACAGTGATTCAGGAGAAGGAGAGCAAACAAACCTACTAACTGGAGCACGGGCATCCTTTAGATACACCAGTAGCCAGAAAAACTCACGATACTACCAGGTATTGCAGAACATGTTGGTTATGGCCCACACATTCTAGACATTGGTATACAGGGACACTTCTACAACAGCAGATCACTGGGAATCTACAACATAGTGAAGACCTTTTGTCTACTGCAGTACGCTCCCTTCTTAAGCATTTGACTGAATTGCTAACCATGCTGCTAACTGTGCTCTTTTAATGCATAAAGCACATTCCCTGCAATTTCAGAGAGGATGATCATATATATCTGAGAGCACCAAGTGACCCTGTGGTCTAGGAAAATTATGAAACCAGCCTGCTGCCTGTGGGACAACTCAAGGTCAGTTATTCTTCATTATGACCTGTTCACACACACTTTGGAATGTCCTTTGTGAAAAGACTTGGTGGGGAATCAAAGACATTTTCCTTAGCTCTTAATCTCATGCAATTCTTAGCCATCACACCAAAGGCACCAAATCAACAATATGTAATGTCTACTTGGTTTTCAATCAGTGACCGTCCAGAAAATGGGCTTGTTGCTAAATTTTACTAATTGCATAACTCTCACCAAGACCACTAGAAAAAAATAGGTCAAAATGAAGTATTTCTGAATACAGAGATGAACAAAGTGTTCTAACTTGCAGTCTACCAAAGAACTCATCTCTGCTGGTGCTTCATAGCTTCATAAAACACTTCGGGATGTCAACACAAACGTGCTGCAGGCATGCCCATTTCCAGAAGTAGATGAGGCCTGGCCCCAGTTTTGATACTATCTATAGATGGCATGTAGTATTGATCACAGGGAACTGAGATTCCAGGGGACATTACTATCCACCCACAGCCTGGAATGTTTGTGTGGAAGGGAAATTCTGAACATTTGTTACCCCTCTTTGCACATGCAGCATTTCATGCTGAAGACCACATTTATCTGTTAGCATGGTTTGGATTGTTCACAACAATTCCATGGTATTAATTTTCCCTTTTTGCTTTTATTCTGTGCATTCTGCTTCACGTGTACTTCACAGCTTATGCCAAGAAGTAGAAAAAAATAGTAAAACCAGAGAAGCTGATATGACCCAAACAAAATAAAGATTGAGCTATGATTTTCTTGAAATACTAGATGGAATTAGGAATTAGTTACTGAAGTTTGTTGTAAAGGCACAAAATTCACCCTAAATTTCAAGTGTAACAAGCCAGAGAGATCTCCATCTTAAAAGGCAACTATAAAACCTAGAAAATTTTGTGATGCTGCGATTGACTCATAGTAGTTCAGGTGGAAGTAGGAGAATCAGCTCTGTTTTGGAAGAGCTTGGGAGGTTCTGAATTTGGATTTGTATATCAAATGAGGATGTTGTGAGCATTTTTAAACAAATTTTTTATTTGCTTTAACATATGTTTTCTGTTATAAGGGGATCTCAATTTTGGTTTCTCCTTGTCTCTCTCTTCTCCCCCAGAAGATACCAGGGACCTGATTTGAACTTTGTTCCACCAGCAATGAGAACCTCCGTAAAATTTCTAAGTGTTTACAAGGAAATATTTTATCAAGCTATCCAGACTTCCTCCTATTAATCTAGGTTATTTCTGCTTGCAGTCATGCTCAGTACCTGGTCTTTGTCAGATAGATCCAATCCAAGGAAAGACAGAGATGTCAGTTTTTTAAGTGTACCTTAAAAAGTATCTTGTTCACTGAAAAGTACCAAATACCTCTATAAAAACCTGCTATGGGTCAGTAATTGGCAAGTTGTCTTATGAACTGCTAAAGAAAGAATAATCCTGTATTTTTATCATACTCTATTTTGAATCTCAAAAGCATCCTATTCTTTGGAGTTTGTGTACAGGTTGATGGAAGTTTAAGAATGGAGCACTGGGATTTTTGGAAATCAGGGGACAGTTATTGAGAGACAGACAGTATATTTCTGACCTAGTTCATATGTGTGGTGAATGTTTCATTATGTGTTCAGAAACAACCTACTGCCTTTAGCTTGGCTATTATGTTCTTTGCTGCACTTTCCAGAATCTTTTAGATTATCTATTAAACAGCCTGGAAATTTCACTCTCTATGCCAATAAACATTTCAGTGCAAATGTTTTCATCTTCTGAGAGCTTACTATTAAGCACTTTTTCTTTTCTTTTATTTATTTTCTGTTTCAGAGGAGAAAGAAAACAAATGACATTTTGTTTCTGGCTTTTTAAAATAAATGTAGGTGTTTTATCTTTTGAAACCCAGAAATGCTTTACAAAAAAGGATTTTCTTTTTTTTTTTTTTTTTTTACCTTTCAGCAACATGTATACCTCCTTTTCTCAATAGACATTTTCTTTTGGAGAAGCGTAATTTAGATAGACAGTTATTCACAGAACCAGTGGAAATTACTTTTCCCTCCCTCACCTGTCTGTGTGTTTAGCTGTTGCCTTCCCAAACCAAAAAGGACTTTACAGAAGAAGACACTTTGGTGTCACTCGGGCTGGAATGTGACACATGGTGTCTATATTTGGCACAACAATGCTAGGCAACTGAAGACACCTTTCCAGTCTGGTATGGTTACTTAAACCTACTCCTTACCTCAGATAAACAGGCTGATTAAACCTTTTTTGTTGAAGCTCCAAACCTTGACTTGATTTAACAGAGAAAAATAGAAGCAAATGTAACTAAAGGGAATTTAAATTGCTTATGTTTTCCACTTGGATGGCTTGCATTTTCACATCGCTACAGATAGTTGCATTAATTGTGTGGTGCTGCATTCATTATACTTGATGA
Organism: Chroicocephalus ridibundus; assembly: GCF_963924245.1. Taxonomy (NCBI): domain Eukaryota; kingdom Metazoa; phylum Chordata; class Aves; order Charadriiformes; family Laridae; genus Chroicocephalus; species Chroicocephalus ridibundus. Next base: position 34,652,218 of record NC_086316.1, on the reverse strand, counting down.
CCAATGCCCTTTGTCTTCTTTGCTGGACTTTTTATTTACCTCTCCTTCCTCTAGCTGACAAGTGAAACTCTAAATATATGGGAAGCTGATATCACATTATCTTCTTTTTATATCTGCGTTCCTATGTATTAACATAATTGCTGGAAGTAATTAGCAGGGAGAATTGCCTAAAGAAGAAGATCTTTGTGCAGAGAAGGTGCAAACTCTTGTGGCATATTTTGTGGGGAGAGGTCTCTGCTGCCTATAGCACCTTGTTAAGCTCTAAGAGATATTCAGATGGGTGCTTCTCAGCACCCAGACATTTGTACTGTCTTATTTTTCTGTTGATGGCTTAGATCTTGATGGATTTGCTGCTTACCACAGAGAGGTCTTCCTGAGGCCTTGGTCAGAAGAACAGATGATAAGGAGCTTACTGCCCTTTACATGAACAACTTAGTAAACTCCTGTCACTCAGAAGTTATTGCACTACACTCAATGAGCTGAGAAAGAGAAATGCCACCTGGCCGAGCAGAGAGTCTCATCCTTATAGATGTTCTTCAAGATTTATAGGCAAAAAACACTGCAAAAGAACTAGCTATTCATAGAACATGAAAACAGTATAGAATAATTGACTTTCTGGTGGGAGAGATTTTGAATCTCTGCATTTCGTACAGGTTTATATAATGCCACGTTTCTCTTTATAACCCCTTGGAAAAGAATCCAGTATCATTTCAAGAGATTAAAGTAACTTTTCAGGACGGCTTTATTTTGGGTAATCCCAATTCAATATATACAAAATAATATGCTACATGCAATGTTCTTTCAACTCATCTTCCATTGATACCAGAAAAAAATTCTTACTCTTTTTAATGCTATGTGTTCTGAAAGCCCTTCTAAAGAATCTCATTATTTGTTCCATAATGGCCAAACAGCTGTGAGATAAAAGAAAATCAGAGTCATGGAAAGTCTCTACCGGTACTTCATGTTCCTGTGGTTGCACTGAAGGTACTCAATCATCCTTTCTAAAGATAAGGAATTTTTCCACTGAAGGAAGCCTATTGTATCAGATATTTCTACTGCTTCACACCGTTAATCATTTACAATATGCCTTTCTGTCCAAATCCTCCATGGAAACACAGATGAGTGATGGGAAAATGGGGAGGGCTCAGTCAGTTCAAACTCTGCTTTGATTCTCTGATGCCAATAGCTGCTGAAACATACCAGTCTGAGGCTTCCCTGTGAAGAGCTGCAAGAATTTCTGTAACGAGCTGCTTGTCATACTGTGCACCACCAGAAGCAGAGCCCTGCACCTGTGATGTCTTTTGCTAAGTAACACAAATACTGGTCTTGGCATTTCTTTCTGCTCTAGCTCTATGCATTTCTGTCTTATAAATATTATTCACAAGGTATTTGTGCTCATTTATGTAAGTTAAAAGACTTAAGGGAGGGGGAAAGATGTGAAAAGACAAATATGTACCCCTTCTTCAGCTACTTCTTTGCTTAAGACAAACATATAACTTTGTTTCTACAGATAATCTTCTATAAAATCCCTTTTCTGTACATTTAATGAATTTCTTACGCCCACTGTCTACTGCTCAGAGGCAGATTCTTCTACCTACTAACTCCACAAAGCCATTATGCCTTCAGATTTCTGAAAGCACAGGGGTCGCCTGAATCAACATTAAAACCCCATGGTTTGAGGAGTGAGGTGGGAGTTGCTCCAAATCTGCAACAGGCTCTATTAATGATCCACCTTTTCTACTTGCTGTAATTGACAGAGGGAATATACACTTCCTACTGGGTTATCCCTGCAAGACAAGGGCAGAGGATGTGGCTCTTCTCTTGCAGCTTCCTCTGTTATTTACAGTTGCTAGAAGCACTTCCTTGCTGGAGCTAAGTTGCCAGCAGAGTGTAGCCTTATGAGGTTGGACTAATAAGGGGAAGGAACCCCCTTTTTCTGACTGCTCTTCTGTTTTTCTGCCTCCTAGGAAAGAATAGGGAGCACAAGTAGCTGCAGGAGGCAAGGTGATCTTTTATCTCCACAGAGGAAAGTTGAAATGGGTTTCAGCTCCAGATAACTAGAGTGACGAGGAAATGGAAACAGACTGGCTGGGAGCGGTGGGGTGAGGGCCTGGGGAGGAAGGTCAGGGTAAGTTGTTTTGTATTTCCAAAAGAAAAATAAGTTACTTTTTAATCAAATAAAATGGGAATTCAAAAATTCAGCTTGAAGCAGATATTGCACATGGCCTCTATTTAAAATGATTTCTTTAGGAATAAAGAGGTACCTTTCAAGATTAAATACAAACTGTAGTTTAAACAAATGCTTTAGAAAAATCTGTTTTAAAGTACAGAGGACTGGGTAAATCTGACTTAAATTTGTAAAAGGCTTTTGTGTTGCAGAAGGTTTGTCAAAAAATTCCACACAGACCTGTACTAAACTTTGTATTTGCAGAGCTATCTTTTGCATTTCCTCCTTGGTCTTAGCAACTGAATTCAAAACATGCTTTTGTTAGCGGTCCTCTACTTTTTCAAGTTGTTTCAGGATAGTTAACGCGATTTTTCCTGACTTTCTTAAACTAGAAAGTTATGTGATGTAATTAGAGGAAGCCTATGGATCAACTTCTTCAGCCTAAAATCTCATTGCTTGAGTTAAGCTAAACTCTGGGTGTTGCTGGTTTACACCTATTTTCCCTTTTTTGCTTTGATTCCACAGAAGCATACTAACATGCAGGTGTGAAGGCTGAGACTGTGTGTTTGTGGGACTAAAGCTGGAGGAAAGAATTAAGGTAGGCCTGGAGGATGCTTTGACAGACGGCTGTAACCATAGGTTTGGCTGGGGTACTAAAGATACAGGTTGTGCCATGGCAATAACTAATAAATACTAGAAATACGAAAAGCATGCCTAAGGCATGGTGAGAGCTTTATAACAGGATTGGGCAGCTGTCACATGATTTGTGCAGGGCCCAAGGATTTATGCTGAAAGGCTATGCCTTTAGGCTGTAATTTTCTGTACAGGGGCTTGGGTGACTTGGGCACTTGGGTTATGACTGAAACTGTCCAGAAACAAGTGTAAAAAGAGTCAGGCTGAGCAGAGGAGAGCCTGACTACATGTTTTACAATGGAGTCTTGTTGGATGGGGAGAGGGCACCTGTGTAGGCAGCAGACCGGCATTAATGGAAACTGTGCCTGGGTGGAAATTGGCAGTAAAACAGGGCAGGATGCTGGGGCTTGGTTTTTACTGCAGATGAGTTTTTGTAGCTTAGAATTTAGCTAAGGCTTTGGAAGAATAGGACAAAACATCTGATGCTTGGTGTTGGGGATGTTTTCTCCTTTGCCTGGAGTCTGGCAGACAGGCCGGGGGCTGTGACACTTTGGGGTGGTGACCCTAATGGGTTACTTAAGGACAAAAAGCTGGAGGATGCAGGGCTGACTTTAAAGCCTGGGTTTGAACTATCACCTTTCCTCCTAGGGGTCATATTCCCACATCCCAGCCCCACACCCAGAGAGGGAGAAATTAACTAATTTTTCAGATGAAACCATAGAAACCAAGGTCAAAGTCACAGCTCACAGCAAATCAAGGGTGTAAGGGGATCAAGTGGCATGTGCTATTCCTAACTTGTCTCTGACTGCTCAAACAGTAAGAGGTACAGGCTCCTCCTATCATACCCTGTCAGTCCTGGCTATTCCAGCAGCACGAAAAAACCCTGTGTATTGCAAGTGTCACACAGGGCGATATGAGGGAGAAGCAGTTCACTGGATTCATCAGGCAAACTTTTCTCTCCCAGATTGCAGTATAGGAGACAGTGATAATCTTGGTCCCTATTCCTTTCTCTCTTCTTTAAGCCATTATGATTCAGTATTGATTTGTGTAGCTGCAGATGTTGCTGGGCTTGAAAGCATGAACAATTAGCAGAAGCTGTACTTAAAAATAAACCCTCTTTCTCACATGTTCTCTCTCTGCTTTGTCAGATCTGCTTGGTGCTGCACTGGAAGCAGCAGAAGACTTTGTGAATCTGTTTCTGCTCTTTGCAGAGCAGCAAAGCTGGCTGCAGAGAAACTCTTCTGCCTACTGCACAAGAAAATAGTCCCTCCCTCAGCTGCAGTGGCATTACTGTGGTGTGCGTGGGATGTCAGTGAAGGCAGAACATTCTGTATTTCACCTGTGGCAACTTGAGAAGAATTTACTGGGAATGTCAACCAGCAGAGCAACAGGAGAGAAGCAATAGACCTAAGGCAGGACCAGGACCTGTGAAATGGACTCTGGAAAATGCTATGCAGCTTGCCACACATGGAAGGAACATTTGAATAGTTCTGAAAATGTTCTGGAGCTTAATCCTACATCCTGTTACCCCTTAGAAGCTATAGTGCACACAGCAAAGGTACAAAGCAATAATCAGACCCCAGGGGAGCTAAAAGAGCTTTCTTTGAAACCTAGGCAACAATCTCACAGTTGTATTCCTCTGCACCAGATAAGAAACATGAAGTAGCACGAGAGAAAATCTATCTGTGGCTTTTGGGACAAGAATGCATGGGATACAGAGTTCCCATCAGGAGGGAAGCTATGGAGTGGTGCAGTGGATGCATGCAGGGCCCTCATTAGATGGCAACTATCAAGAGTAGCCTGGCAAGGCATCTCTTGGGTCCTGACTTTAAGTCACAGACCCTGTGTTGTACAACATAATGCAATGTTTGATCATTAATCAGGGAGAAAGGGCCACAGGATGAAGGAAGGACTATGGGCATGGGGAAGCTGAATGGTGACCTGGGATTAATTCCTGTCTTATCCCTATGTGTTTAGTATGATGTGTTATCTGTTCCTTCATTTGCCCACATAGGGATGGTAGATAGGATGGTACTACCCTTACTTCACAGGGCTGCTGTGTCAGTGAATGAATTTGACATTGTTAGGAAGAAGCCATGCTGTACATGGTACACAAGTAGGAGCAAAGGTCTCCCTGCACTTTTTACCACTCTCCAGACATCTACATGTTGGTTTGCCCTCTGGTGCTTTTCCAGAGTAAGCCAGTCAGCTCCCCAAGCAGAGGAACAGAGGCTCAGATTGACTGAGGTAGCGTCAGAAGGTCACAGAAGGAAACATGAGCAGGCCTGACTCAAAGTTTTTGCTGGCTTTTGGATAAATCTCTATCTCCCTTTAAGATGATGAGCTCTGATAAGATGCTGGGTGGACGGGGGAGTTTGTCTTGGGAGGATGTGCTCTTTCACTATTACCTTTTAAATATAATCATTGATAACAATAGTTCTTAATAACATCCTTGATTTAAGTCCTTGTTTGAATTAGGTAAGGTCATTGCAAGGGAAAGATCACCTAAATTTTTGTTAGCTAAAGCTGCTGCATGCACAAAAGTGCTTTCACTCATACTCAGTCTGTGGTTCGTTGGTTTCAGTTGCCTATAGCAGTGCTTTTGTGGCTAGTCATGGCACTAAGGTGTGGAACTGGGTCTTTGGATGATTCATCAATGTCCATACAGACAGTACCCACAACCTTCTTTCAAATTTATATGCAGTCTGCAGCCTTTGGAGATGCCTGCTGTATTCCTTTTTTTTGACGTACATCAGTGTTTCTCTTATCAGTGGTATCATGCTTATGTGATTCTGGGTATCATCTGTCACTCTTATGTAGAGGGCTGGTAGGGCTACCGTTGCTTGGTCTGTTGTAAATAGACTAGAAAATGAGACGCAAAAAGGAAGGGACTGTTCCTTTGCCAAAGCAGTCTGTGACACATCATCTGTAATATGATTGTATGACATCAACAGATCAGCTGTCTGATATCTACCCATATAACGGGATGATATGAACCTGATGCATGGAAAGCATGGTGGGAGGAAACAGAATCCTGCTCAGATGTGGGGTTCTCTCGATGACAAGGACACTATCTTCTGGCTCCTCAAGTTATTAAAAGCCTGGGCTGCTTTATACAGTCAGTATATTTGCATGCTTTTGAGCTGTTGGAAAAATTAGAGTCAGGTCAAAAGACTCGAAGAAAGTCCTCTTTTTCTGACTCTTGTCTAACAGGGACACTGTCACAGGAAACCAAGCAGACACGGTTCCAAAATTAATTTCTTCTACTCTGTGACTGGATGTTGCTGCATCCTAGCTCTTGTTTGATGCAGAGGCTTATGAGGCAAGAGAGAAACCACAGTGCTGCTTGTGTGTGGGGTCTGTCTGTGTGAAGCACAGGGATCAGGAGACTCTTAGGCTAAGTGCCTCAGATGTGACAGAAGAGGTATATCTTTAGACGTATCACAGACAGTAAATTATATTTATTTTTTCTGCCAGGAAGGAACAATATCTGTTCAGGAAGAAAGGGGGAGTACAGGTGAAGCTGAATCCAAGGGAAATCATGCCTGTGGCTAACAGAATCACTAAAATGTTATCCTTGCTTTTTTCTCAGGATGTGAAAATTTATTCAGTGACAATACTTGTTCCCTTAACAAGTGATCTGTGTAACACACAGATTCATTCAGGACTGTGGCTTCTTGATGACTCGTTTCATGACCTGCTAGGGAAGGCTCCAGTGTTCCCATAGCTCACTGCGGGTTTGGCACACCAGGAAAAAATCCTCACTGGGAGCTGAATAGCATGGAGTAGCACTGTCAATACATTACAGCCATACCAGATGTTTCACAGTTCTGCAAAATCACAGTAGTGTTTTCTACAGTGGGCTCTGGAAAACTACTTGCTAGTGGAGAAAAGAATACAATACTTATCAGACAAAAAGGAAAGCTAGTATGCAATATCTGTTTGATGAGAACCCAAATCTATAAGGAAATTAACGTACATATTTTTTTACTTTCCTCCAAGAAATACAGCAGGCTACTAGGAATAGGTTAAGAACTCAGGAAGTAGATGAGAGAGAGAAAAGAAACTGAGGAAACAAGCCTGTCTTTCTTTCTTGTCAATGTCTTATTCACAATGTCAGTCTTGACTTCTGAAGCCTAGTTCTTGTCCTTCATCTCAGCCTGAGCAAAGGTCAAAGCTAAAGAATACACCTGAGGCATATTCAGCTGCAAGTTCAAACTTGAGGGCTTAGAAACTTGATAAAATGTTGGGAGATGGTAGAGCATTTTGCTTGATGGGGCAGTCAGCAGAGCAGAGGATGGTGGGCATTAGAGCCAGATGGCACATTAGAATAAACTAGGTCCTTGGTCTGTTCCTTGGGCAGTGTAGCTGAGGACTGCCTCTCTTGCAGGCTGCAAATGCTTCTTTATGCCTGAAACCAAGATGCTTGTTATTTCTTCCTCCTGGAGTTCTGACTAGGACTCTATTTAGGGTACAGCTGGTCTCTAGCCCAGCTGAGACAGTAATTCAAAAAGTAACCCACTGACTGTTGGTGACCAAGATGCTGAATTTTCCTTAAGATATGTTCTGTTTGCTGCCAAACAGTGCGCATATGTGAATGGACAAGTTCAAAGAAGACATGTGTGTGTGAAAATTACAGTTTTTTGCAAGAAACATACTAGATTTCAAGAAAACATTTTTGAAGGGGTGCCTGCAAATTCTGGGTGGGATTTTCTCAGCAAAACCAGAAGAACTGAGTAACCACAGGGAAGCCTTAGTGTCAGTAATGACATGGTACAAAACCTAGCTGCATCAGTTGGCCTTGAGAAGGACACCGAGGTCAGATCCTCTCTTTGGTTGGTATATCTGTGCAAGCAGGTAACTGTAGTAGTAGAGATGTCAGGAAAACAGACTCAGGTTTGCATTTCCATCCCTCCAAGGTCTTCTAGTACTGCCTTTCCAAAATGGGGTCAATAGGCATCTGCAGATGAATGAAGCAGTAAGTTTGAAAGTATTGATTCCTCGGTCAGCAACTACTGTACTTACAGCTCCTCATGAGACCTTTGTATGAGTAGACAGCTTTGGAGTTTATTGCTGGGTCACCAGAACAAGAAAACAGCTGGTGGGTGAAGTTCCATATGCTTCTTAGTTTTCCCTTAGGATAGCCAGGCTGCTTTGCAAGGGCAAACTTTGAATGTATCAAAAAATCAATACAGTCTAAAAATCCAGACTCATTATTGATTGTGTCCTTGAAATTCTTCTCTTGGCTGGTCTGCTATTTTTGTGTGTAATTAAGGTTGAAATCACTCTTCTTGTTACCTGTGGTCTCTACCAGTTCATTCCAAGGACTTCCCACCCACCTACCTTCTGCTCAATCTGCAATTACTTTTAAAGGGAATTCTTTAACATTCTGGTGGAAATCATAGGAATCCTTTCTCTGCTTGATCAGATTAAAACATATCTATGATGGGCAGACAATGAAGTCCTACAAGTGGTTGTCTCAGTTACAGGTTTTGTTTTGGTTAAGATACTGGAGCAAGGGTTTACGAATTTTTATAAGTAACATATACCTTTTACACAAGGATAATCTCAAGCTTATAAACACAGTAAAGCACCTGCCAGCATTTTCACCTGATGAGTTTTAAAATTTTTTTTTGATCTATAACTTGTTTTTTGTAGGACACTAGTAAAGGAGTTGAAAACTTCTCCTGAAGACAGGTCCTATATTTCTTATGCCATTTGTACTGCAAATATGAGAAAAATAAATGAATGTACCTTGATAATTAATAACAGTTGAACAGTAACTGAATAACTAATGACTCCAGAACCATTTTTTTGTGTCTGGATAATATATGTCCCTTTCTTTCGTAAGTGGCTGAGAGCATCTAAAGCAGTACAGAGTTTAAATGGTCAGTTTGAACTTTCTGGGAGTTTCTGTTAAAGAAATACTGAGTTGGAAAATAAAGCCTGGATTTCATGGTATTTATAGTGTTATCTGTTTTCAAACCATAAAACAAGCTGAAAAGGGTATGTTGTTCAACTTTGTGTAATGATTTTCTTGTGTGAAACTCTACCCGGTGCATTACAGACTACAGGGGAGGATAGAGCTTGTGCCCTCCTTATCTAGAGAGACTCCACAGTTTATAGGAAAATGTACTTTAAAGATCAGGCTTCTGCCTTTAAAAAAATCTCTCCTAATGCATGTGAACAGAAGCTAAAGCATAATGATTCACCCTCTGAAGAAGACTACATCACCCTGGTTAGGATCTAGAGGTTGCATAAGACCTAGGCTTTTAAGTGGGAAAACAGTACTGAACCCAGTCTGGGCAACTCAAAGCAGGCCCAAAAGCCGTAAATGAATCCTGTGTCCTCAACACCCTTTAACATCTTTCAGTTACTCCAGGACACAGGAGAGGTATTGTTCAATTGTTAATAAGAAAAAATGTCCTATTTTTTCTTTTACGAAGGCATGCACAGACCGTCTTGGGGGTGTTGCTTGATGAGGAGCTCGGCATGACCCAGCAATGTATGCTTGCAGCCCAGAAAGCCAACTGCATCCTGGGCTGCATCAAAAGAAGAGTGGCCAGCAGGTCGAGGGAGGTGATTCTGCACCTCTGCTCTGCTCTCGCGAGACAAGTGGACCGAGTGCACCCTCAGTAAGTTCGCAGATGACACCAAGATGGGCAGGAGTGTTGATCTGCTGGAGGGTAGGATGGCTCTACAGAGGGATATAGACAGGCTGGACCAATGGGTCAAAGCTAATGGAATGTGCTTCAACAAGGCCAAGTGCCAGGTCCTACACGTGGGTCACAACAACCCCATGCAATGCTACAGGTCTGGGGAAGAGTGTCTGGAGAGCTGCCTGTCAGAAAAGGACCTGGGGGCATTGGTTGACAAGCAGCTGAATATGAGCCAGCAGTGTGCCCAGGTGGCCAAGAAGGCCAACAGCATCCTGGCTTGTATAGGGCATAGTGTGGTGAGTTGGACTAGGGAAGCGATTATTCTGCCGTGCTCAGCACTGGTGAGGCCGCACCTCAAATACTGTATTCAGTTTTGGGCCCCTCACTACAAGACAGACATTGAGGTGCTGGAGCGTGTCCAGAGAAGGGCAACAAAGCTGGTGAGAAGTGTAGAGCACAAGTCTTTGGAGTGGCTGAGGGAACTGGGATTGTTTAGTCTGGAGAAAAGGAGGCTGAAGGGAGACTTTATTGCTCCCTACAACTACCTGAAAGGAGGTTGTAGCAAGGTGGGGATTGGTCTCTTCTCCCAAATAGCAAGCAATAGGACAAGAGGAAATGGCCTTAAGTTGTGCCAGGGGAGGTTTAGACTGGATATTAGGAAAAATTTCTGCACCAAAAGGGTTATCAAACATTGGAACATTGGATGGAACATTGGTTATCAAACACTGGATGCTCAGGGAAGTGGTTGAATCATCATCCCTTCAGGTATTTAAAGGACAGGTAGACATGTTGGTTAGGGACATGGTTTAGTTTTGGCAGTGTTGGGGTAATAGTTGGATTCAATGATCTTAAAGGTCCCTTCCAACCTAGACAATTCTATGATTCTATTCTATGACTCCACCTGGAGTACTGTGTCCAGGTCTGGAGTCTGCAATGTAAGAATGACATGGATCTGTTGGAGTGAGGGACACGAAGATGATCAGAGGACAGGAGCACCACTCCTGTGAAGACAGACTGAGAGAGTTGGGGTTGTTCAGCCTGGAGAAGAGAAGGCTCCAGGGAGACCTTATCGCAGCCTTCCAGTACCTAAAGGGGACCTACAGGAAAGGTGGGGGGAGAGACTCTTTATGAGGGAGTGTAGTGATAGGACGAGGCGTACTGGCTTTAAACTGAGATGGGGTAGTTTAAGATTAGATATTAGGACGAAATTCTGTACTGTGACGGTGGTGAGATACTGGAACAGGTTGCCCAGGGAAGCTGTGGATGCCCCATCCCTGGAAGTGTTCAAAGCCAGGTTGGATGGGACTTTGAGCAGCCTGGTCTAGTGGGAGGTGTCCCTGCCTATGGCAGGAGGTTTGGAACTAGGTGATCTTTAAGGTCCCTTCCAACTCTAACCATTCTATGGTTCTATGATCTTTCCAAAATATCTGTCTGCTGCAGCTGTGCAGAGAACTTTTGCAGCTCACCAGTGCAGAGAACTCTGGGGGTCTCAAATACATGAGGACTCTGAGCAGCTCCTCTGCAGTAGCAACAGCAGCTGCACTGACACGACAAAAATTTAAACCAAAAGCAGAATTGCAATTTGAACCACAGAATTCCAGCTTTACGTGTTCCTCACTGTGTTGGGCTGCAATGGCAGGTAGCGTTCTGGCCAGAGAAGTCAAGTCGATCTGATACCGGAGATTTTACTCTTCCGCATGTTGCATGAATATTGGTTATAGATAAAGTGAGAATTTCCCTTGTTATTAAAAATAGAGAAGAGACAGTTCAAGTGCAAGGGTGAGAACTCCTGCTTTGTGTGTTCTTTGGATCTAGTGGAATTTGTTGAGCATATGACTGGCTCTCTCCTTGATCTCAAAGACTCCAGGATCACCAATAGATGCTCGCAATTTGGACGAAGGCAGAGGCTTCTGTTTTTAATAACTAGTATGTCGACCTCTGTAGCTGTCAACTGTAGTCTTCATATCTGTGACCTAGTCCAGAACTCTAACCATTCCTGTGTGTAATATAGGCCTGATGTCCTCCATTAATAGAATAATTTTTATCCCCTTAGCCTTTCTTCATGTTTTATCACTAGTATGGCAGGAATTATTTCATGATAGATGGTCAGAGTTTGTCTCGCATCACCAAAGTCAATGCAAAGTTATTTATTCTTACAGGTCCCCGGGAGTATTTCCAAGTGCTCTGCAGTGCCAGACATTCAGCATGCAAAGCTCAAGAAGGCCCCCAGCTTACTTTTTTATTTTCCAACTTTGTGTTTTCTAGTGGCTTATGCAACTTTAACAGTTATTGCCCTACTGTCTGTTTTTTCGGATGCTGAGTCATGTCTGTTTGGTAAGAAACAGTCTCCAACAGCTGTCAGCCACAGAGATCAAGAGATATGCTTGCTGACACGTGTCCAAAAAGACACAACATTTTGGCAGGCCTCATCACAGCTTTCTTTTTCAGTCTTGCTACTGATTTTTGTGCCTCTGTACTTCTGTGCATCCAAGGCCACTGGAGAAGAACTCTTCACACCCTACATGTTACCACTTCCCAGAGCACAATGGAGTCAGTGTTGTACTCTCTTCCTCAGCATTAAAAAACAAACTTTTGTACACTCTCTGTTACTGGGGATTTGACTCAGAAGTCTCAATGGGATACTCACAATTAATTCCTATTATTATTGCCCTGAAGATAAAACGGTAGCATGTGCTAGAGTGTGAAAGAATCATAGATTCTTTCCTGGTCTGTGGCCACTGTGATGTGCCAGATGGGATTTTCTGACTTGCTCTGTTTACTGCAGGAAGCAGGACAGAGGCCATGTTGTGGCTGGTCCTAGCAGTGTGTCAGTCAGGTGGAGGGGATGGGAGGGTCTGTCCTCCTGGTTGAAGTTTTGTTCTTGGCTGCAACAGGTTTGTGTTGCACAGCCTCCTGCACAGGTGTTTGTGTGCCCTGTGACCCCATGGTCAGCAGGCTCCCATTTAGGTGGACAGAGGAAAGCTGAGGGTCATGTAGCAACTGAAACCCTGTACCCAGTTGGATGCTGACTGAGGGCTGTGCGGTATTGGTGTCCCCTCTGCACTGCAGGTCCTTTGAGGCAAGTGTGAGACTGCTGCAAGGGCATGCTACCAGGCCTTTGTGCAACATGTACCTCTCCCCACCAGGCTGCCCTATCTGAGGAATAAGATCTATTCCTTGCTTAATAGGAAAGGAGAAGTTCATGAGCCAGACCTTTGGGATAGAGAAGTGGTCAGATTCATAGATCTGGCTTGATAAACCCTTATGCAGCTAAGCTGTTCCTCTCAACCCTTCTTGGCTATCCTCACTCATTTGGTGTATGAACCAGCTCCCAAGGAATGACATTCTCAGCACATGAATATGCAGTGGTCACCCAGAAGTGGGCAGTTCTGTCTATGTATGTTGCAGAAAGGCTATGAAATCAGCCACTTATCAGGGAAAAGGGCTTGTGTGGAGACTCCATGAGAAGTTCAAGACATGAAGAGAAGTATATATAGCCAAGGTGCTCCATGTCAACTGCTTAGCTTAAGAGGACCCACGTATAGAAAGTGCTAAACTGTGCTGGAACCTAATATAGAAAACTGCACAACTGGCTGACCTCCCAAGACGGACTCCAGAGGCTGATAAAATCAGACCAACAACCTAGCCAGAACACAAGCAAATCTTCTCAAGAAAAGGAAGAAAATCTTAATGAAGAAAAAAAGATTGTTCTCCAGCTCTCTGGTGTTTGCTGACCATCTCTGGCTTTATCCCGCATGAATAAGTGTTTTCCTCTTGCAGTGCAGACTGCAGGTAGAAAGGGAGCTTCCACCAAGATCATTTTCACCACGTCCCACTTCTCAGGACTCACATGTGTTTTCACACCCTGGACATATACACCTGGAGGACAACAACTAGAGCCATGCAGTCTCATCTTGCTTGTTCGTGGTCTCAGAGATGGTGAAGTTGAAGGGTTGTGATGAACTGGGTTTGCAGCCACTCAGTTGACCATGTCAATTCATCATTTTTTTTTTTTCTAAAGAACAGTCGGGGAGAAGAAGGAGAGAATGGTTCAGAGGTAAAGAAAAGGTAAGACTTGCAAAGGTAGTGGTGTGAAATACCAAAATAGGCTTGCAAGCAAATCTTGTGGTCCTTGCACACCAGCTCCACCTTGGCAACAGTGTCTTTGATTTCAAGAGTGCTACAGCATTTTGCTTTTCCTAGAGCAATCTGCAGGATGTGGGTTTCCTTGAAGGACTGGATCTCACTCATGAAGTTGTGTAGGCAACTTGACAGCTTGATAGCTGGGTGTGAGGGAGAAACTTCATGGTGTTTATAAAAAGTGGAGGCTGATGCAAACATGGCTTGCCACCAACTCTTGTCTGTAAGCCTAGTAACATTGTTACTAGTACCTACAATAAGGCAGATAAATTCTTCCATTCTCCTTATTTAAAACATTCTGTATTTTCTTTATGGGTGATTTCATGGGTAATTTTTGTGGCTAACTGTACAAATAAGAAATTTCTGTGTTTCTCCAGGTGACGTGATCCTTGGAAATGGAATTCTTACCTCAGATTCAATATCCCAGAGCAATTTTCAAATACAGAAATATTGTGGGAGGACACTGGCATGGAAGAGTGTTGCCCATACCCAGTGTTAGCTGTGACTCGTTTATATGCATCGGGACAGAAGGAAGAGTTTACAATGGGCTGATATGCGAGACCTCAACTCCGTGTAACTTTGCTGGAGAAATGCTGGTTTATGCTGAATAAGAATCTGTACTCTGGATATCCAGAGTACAAAAAGCTATCCAGGAAACAGTCTGCCAAGAAGAGACTGTGCATCCTCTTAGAAAGCTTCTTGGGGATCTTTTGTTCTCCTTCTGAACATCCTAGGCCAAACAAACCAGAAACCCACTCATGTGGCTGTAACTGTTCACCTACTCCATTACAGACAGTAGCAAAAGTTATTTGTGTTTGTTAAAATGTTATTGCTAAGGGATTTTTTTTTCTGGGAACTGATTACCAAGATCCCTGCCTAAATTCTATATGATGCACTTTTCCTCTGTACCTTTTGAAGATGGGCTGTTTTAGAGCTGGAACACGTGTATTTGAGGCCAGCATCAGCTGCACTAAGACAACTGATTGCAGTGAATCGCTCTAGTTTTCCTGGATCAGATCAATTTTTCATATGAATATTAAAGCATCTTGTTAGAGGTTATGGCTAGGTAAATTGGCTGTGCACAGAGTAGTAAGTTGAAAAGAAGAGTATGGACATGGATATTTCAGTGCACTTGCACATTTGTTGTTGCGACCATAGATACAGAATCACAGAAACATAGAATAGATTGGGTTAGAAAGGACCTTTAAAGATCATCTAGTCCACCCACCCTGCAATAAGCAGGGACATCTTCAACTAGATCAGGCTGCTCAAAGCCCCGTCCAATCTGGCCTTGAATGTTTCCAGGGATGGGACATCTACCACCTCTCTGGGCAACTTGTTACAGTATTTCACCATCCTTGTTATAAACATATTTCTTCCTCATATCTAGTCTAAATCTACTCTCTTTCAGTTTAAAACCGTTACCCCTTGTCTTATCACAACAGGCCCTGCTAAAAAGTTTGTTGTCATCTTTCTTATAAACACCCTTTAACTACTGGAAGGCTGCTATAAGGTCTCCCTGGAGCCTTCTCTTCTCCAGGCTGAACAACCCCAACTCTCTCAGCCTGTCCTCAGAGGAGAGGTGCTCCTGTCCTCTGATCATCTTCGTGGCCCTCCTCTGGACCTGTTTTTCCTGTTATTCCTGTGCTGAGGCCTCCAGAGCTGGACACAGTATTCCTGGTGAGGTGTCACCAGGGCGGCGTACAGAGGTAGAATCATCTCCCTTGACCTGCTGGTCATGCTTCTTTTGTTGTGGTCCAGGATACAGTTGGCTTTTTGGGCAGCGAGTGCACATTGCTGGCTCTTGTCCAGCTTTTCATCTACTGGTACCTCCAAGTCCTCAACAGAGCTGCTCTCAATCCCTTCAACCCCTCAGCCTGTATTGATATTGGGGATTGCCCTGACCCAGGTGCAGGACCCTCACTTGGCCTTGTTGAACCTCATGAGGTTCACACGGGCCCAATTCTTGAGCTTGTACAGGTCCCTCTGAACAGCATCCTGTCCCTCAGGTGTGTCATCTGCACCACCCAGCTTGCTGTCTTCAGCAAACTTGATGAGGGTCCATTCAATTCCACTGTCTGTGTTATAGATGAGGATATTGAACAGCACTGGTCCCAATACAGGCCCCTGAGGGACACCACTTGTCACCAGTCTCCATGTGGACATTTAGCCGTTGGCCACTACCCTCTGAATGTGACCATCCAACCAATTCCTCATCCACCAAACAGTCCACCCATCCGATCCATATCTCTCCCATTTAGAGAGAAGAATGTTGTGGGGGACTGTGTCAAAGGCCTTAAAGAAGTCCAGATAGGCAAGATCCATAGCTCTTGCCTTGTCCACTGAGGTAGTCACTCCAACATAGATGGCCACTATGTTGATCAGGCAGGACTTGCCCTTGGTGAAGCCATGCTGTCTGTCTTGAATCACCTCCCTGTCCTCCATGTGCCTTAAGTATAGTTTCTGGGAGGATCTCTTCCATGATCTTCCCAGGCACAGAAGTGAGTCTAACAGGTCAGCAGTTCCCAGCATCCTCCTTTCTACTCTTTTTAAAAATGGGTGTAATGTTTCTGTTTTTCCAGTCACCAGGGACTTCACCTGATGCCATGACTTTTCAAATATCATGGAGAGTGGCTTGGCAACTACATCAACCAGTTCCCTCAGGACTCTGGGATGCATATCATCAGCTCCCATAGACTTCTGTACGTTCAAGTTCCTCAGGTGGTCATGAACTTAATCATCTCTTACAGTGGGAGGGACTTTGCTCCCCCAGTCCTCATCTTATGGTCCATCTGCTCAAGAGGTGTTGCAAGAGAAGTTGCCACATTCAGTGGAAAAAAAATCCATTTAACACTAACAGTCTTAAATTCCAATAGAACACACAGCACTTTTTAATCAAACCATCAGCCTGATCTCTTCTGTTAACTTGTGTGGGAATTATTTGGCTCAGGATTGCTGGCCTGGATGCATGAAGACAGGACAAAACCCTGTTTTACCCATTCACTTGTGGTAACAGCTTGAGGCCTCTGCCAAGCTCAAGAACCCATGGAATAAACCCACAGCCAGGTGCAGTTGTTGTCCTGAAGGGAGGAAGCACCACCTGAGCTGGTAAAGTCTTCTTCAAAGGCAGATAGTAGCAGACACATCTCCAGGTTCTCCCAGTAGTCTCCTGCTTTCCAGACCATCTTGATTTAGGTACAGTTAACAGAGTGGATGAGAGATTACACTTAAAGTCAGTTTCATACAGTCGCGTGAGCAGTCACAACCTACCTGCCAGGTAGATTCCAACTTTGTTCCAGATGCCTCACTGACCAAACAGCATTATGTCAAGAATGTTTCACATCCAATCTGGAGTTTCCTGAGATGT
Source organism: Chroicocephalus ridibundus (assembly GCF_963924245.1). Classification (NCBI taxonomy): domain Eukaryota; kingdom Metazoa; phylum Chordata; class Aves; order Charadriiformes; family Laridae; genus Chroicocephalus; species Chroicocephalus ridibundus. Next base: position 34,635,252 of record NC_086316.1, on the reverse strand, counting down.
TAATAACAACAAGTAACAGCTATTGTAACTCAAAAAAGGGCTCACCTAAACCTCGTGTTTTGCCTCTTAAGGAATGCTTAAAAAATTATTGAGAAAACATGGATTTAGTTGAAGAACTTACTCTTGATAATTCCTCACAGGACCTAGCCTATATTAGTGGGCAATGTTGCACAGGTGATGAATCCTCCCTGCTATCCCCATGTAGAAGTGTTTGCGCAGCTGGGCACTAGGTAATGGTAGAAACCTAAAATTTTAGTTACCCAGCTTATCTTCAGGCAACTCACGTTCTTTGTCTGCATCCAGCTTACAGACCCAAGTGTATTCTGACTCCATCTTGGTTTTCAGCCCAAGCGTGCCCGTGGTGTCTGCTAGCATTCTGCACCTCAAAGGATACTACCTTGCTGCGTAGGCAGCGGGAGCCCAGCACTCCATTGTTTTTCCAGTCCTGACAAGCCTCCTTACTCTGTATAGTTGGGGCATCTGCTTATCTCAGGCCCCCATAGGAACTGTTACTAGATGGTGTTACTGAAGATTTTGCCCTAAATGTGTAAACTGTCCTCAGTGCTCCTGATCTGATCCTCATAGTTCCAGAAAAAAAACTCTGCTATTCACATCTTAACAATTTCTGCTGCTGAGCCAGAATACGATAATATACAGGAAACACAAAAACTCCATCAAAGGGACATGTTCTAAAGCCTATTTTCTCCCTTCTTTTCTTCACTGATTCCTAACCCTCACTGTCCACCCGAAGCTGCTTGTGGTAACATTCAGCGTGTCGTAGATTGAGTGATTAATTTCACTCATAAGGGAGAAACAGTGAAATATTATTGACATAAAACAGTGATTTAATAAAGTTTGATAGTAAATGCGACAGTGTTTTACGAGATTTGATGGCAAAGTACACTTGGTTATTTACTACATAGAGGACAGGGTCAGACAAAACTGTCAGGGAGACCCCACCGTTGAGTCATGAGGTTCAGAAAGGCCCCCTTTGCTCTCTAAACTCCTTCTCAGAGTGGAGTCTACATGCAGCTGGATCCAATCCTCATCCCAGACTTGGTCAACGGTTTGTGTCTAAAGGATTATATATGTACAATCAATCCTTCATATCACCTAGCTAAGATTTCAAAATTTAGCATGTTATTAACCTCTTACCAAGGATCTGTTGTGGCAAGGAATCTTCTAACCTTGAGGTGTAACTTTGAGCGGGCGTCCCTGCTCAAGGGGAGATCCTGTCATGCAGCCTGCTGCCGTGCAGGAGACCTCAACAGGTTCTGAGCTGTCTACTATTTATGGAGTAAGATAATTGACCTACAGGCATATTTGCATAGCAACAAGATGTCTAGGTCCCCGTTCCAGGCAGTGTTTGGCTATGTTGCCATCCATCTCCCAAAGTCCAGGCGGAACCCATTACAACTCCCACTAACAGTTATGGCATGAGCAGGAGCCAGGGAGGGGGAAGGGGGAGAACACAATTGCCACAGCTTCTGCTCCTGCATACTGCCCAGAGTTTTCCTGGAAGGATCACAAACATCATATTTCTTCCCGTGCTACAGCCTAGCTGGTTTTGCAGAAATGCCATAAGCTCTGACAAACCACTGTATATTAAACCCTGATAAGTCTGACCACAGCAGCTGCTCAGTCAACTGTTTTTGTGCCCCTCAGACACTAGACAACTTCTGGTTCTTGTGGGCCAGCAGTACCTCCTGTTCCCTCCAGACATCAGGGCATTGGCTTCTGGTGACAAAAGTGTTTTCTGCAATGACAAAGTTAATTGCCAGCAGCTTTAATAGCATTAATCATGCCATAAACAGTTATTGGTACTCTTGACATTGCACTGAAAGTAATTCACTATTAAAAGACTTGAAAGAATATAATTGACCATTGCTGTGGTTTAACCCTGACCAGCAACTGGGATCATGCAGCCTGTTGCTTACTCCCCACCACCTACATCCCCCAGGCCCCCATCCTCAAGTAGGGTAGAGAGAAGAGGAAAAAAAGGAGGGGGGGAAGGGAAACTTGTGGGTTGAGATAAAGACAATTTAATAGAACAGTGACAGAAGGTGGTGATGATGATAATAATAATAATAATAATAATAAAAGAATATACGCAATAAAATGATACAACACAGGTCACTCTCACCAACGCAATGATTGGTTGCCCAGCCTGTCCTGCGCAGTGATTGTAGACTCCTGCCTCCCAGCCAGCCCCCATTTATATACTGAGCTTGATGTCTATTAGATGGAATATTCCTTTGGCCAGCTTGGTCTACCTATGCTCCTTCTCAGCTTCTATGGGAAGCTGAAAAAAATGTAAACATCACTTGGCAACAACTAAAACACTGTATGTTACCAGCATTATTCTCACACTAAATCCAAAAAAACCAGCTACTAGAAAGAAAATTAACTCTATTCCATCTGAAACAAGGACACCATTTCTCCCTGCTGCAGGGAAAAAAATAATATTTGTTATTGAAAAGCAATTTTCATTTAGGATCTCTGTTGTTCTCTGTGTGTATAGAACTTACATTTGTATACAACTATATACAAATTTGGAATCTTGCAAGAAGATTCTTTGGAACAAACACTACATCACACATCTAGGAAAGATATTAATAGTGCCTTGAAAGGGACAATAAACCCTGCATTATTCTACTAAAGACGAGAACAAATAATTTCTGTTATTTGTAGAATAATCAGCATGCTACTTGACTTAATGGAATTATAGCTGTGATGAGAGGAACTGTAAATTAAGTTCAAAATGGATCAGCTTTGTGTCACCAAAATTACACCTGAGTCATGAAGCTAGAAAGTAATTTGACACAAAAATCACACATTTAATAACAACAGAAAAAGCCTGCTTCTTTCAGCACCTAGCAAAAATTGTGCTCGTGACAGACACACATATTGATACATAATTCCTTGACAAAACCAAGTCTTCAGTTAATGTCTGTGCTAAACAATAGAATAAAAAGCTTTTCTCAAACCTTGCAATTTGTGACAGGCTTGGAGACAGAAAGAGCCATCAACTTTAACCAACCTATATTGGCACAATCTTGCCCAACAAAAAGCAGTGTCCCCTATGGCTCTTCCTCTGTACAGTCTCTGTAATCTGCCAATCTTTTTGCACAATAACATTAATTTCCAGGTGGCCTGTAGTCAGTCTTTGAATAGCACTATGCCTGTGCTGCTGAACTCTATCCTTTCCATGACAATTCAGAGCTCATCAGAGGACAGCTGCTAGACAAATCACCCAAGCCATCACCACTGGAGTTACATGATGCCATTTTACAGTTTCTTCATCTTAACTAGAAAGTGTCTGAAAAAGGTAAGAGTCCCTGCTGAAAGAAACAGACCAGATAATCCAGGCCTTTGCAGGTGGGAGAAGGGGGCTTTCTCCACGCTCACATAACCATAATCTCTCCTCCTGCTTCTGTGTAAGGTCTGCTGCCAACACAACCCAGTAGGCAGGCTCTCGTGCTGCCACCTGCATGCTACAGTTGATATGCCTGTGCATTGTGAAGCACCAGAGTGAGCTGCTGACATACAGAGACTGAATGTAGGCTCTGCCAAATGGAAGATGGAGATCCAAAGCTACTAGGTCTGAGGCTGGAGAGAAGCATTAGGCCCCATATAGGTCTCTGATCACCGCAGAGAGACAGTGAGCTGTTTTCATATGTGTGCTGTACACACAAGCACACCGAGCTAAAATGTGGGGAAGGAGGTGGTAGCTTACTGGTATCTGTTTGTCATGCTTGTGTCCCTGGCCTCTCCAGAGCATTTTCAGGCTCAAAGGGTGTGATAACACCAATCAGAGGAGGCATCAGCACAATCTACAGTTTTTTCCTGGCCTGGGGATGTGTTTGCCAGAACCACTTCCTGAGAACGCGTAGTCTCAGATGTCATGAATGCCAAGAGGGCAGTTACAGAGGAAATGGCACTGACGTTTGCAAGAAGCATGTTTAAAAGGACCCTTCAATCTCATTCTGCTGAAGGAGGCTTGATGATACTCCTTACAAGGACAGGAGGTATCACAGCCGACCCACCCAAAATTTCCATTCAGGGTCATTGCAGCACCTGAATGTCTCTAGCTTTTGGGATACAGAAGGGACAGACTTTGCTGCAGAGCAGACATTGGATCTACAAGTGCACTGCCAGCCTCCTCCTCCTGAGTTGGGAGAGAACTGTCTTCATTCTAGAACTGGGAAAATGGCTTTTCTTGCCTCCCTGGCCACATTTCAGTCTGATGGCAGTCTGAAACCCATGTGTGTCCACTGCTTGCAGATGTGTCTGCATCTTGTCTCATCAGTATGCAGTCCATTTGTCCATGTCCTTTTCACATCTATTCTTCACTGAAGCCTATCTGGGGAGTGGCTGACACCAGTGCTTAGTTGGACAACAATTTGTAAACAATGAGAAGAAATGAAACAAAAAGTCCCTCTTCAAAACATTTTTCTTTCCATGTTGTGAAGTTCCTCCTTTGTCTTTTCATTGTTTGACTGTCTTTTCTTTGTGAGGAGAAAGAGAGATACACCTCAATGGAGACAGATAGGCAGGCAAACAACAACATTAAAAATCAGAGGTTTCTTGACAGTGAAGCGTTTGGTACTCAGAATAATAATAACCTGAACTATATAAAATACAAATGCAGCAATCATTCACTGTACACAAATCAATGTGGAACAAACAGACATTTATGAATTATATTCTTGCCAATCTTGTTCAAGTATGCTGACTGAATCTTTTTCAAGTATGCTGACAGGAGCTATCCCAGTCTTCCACACTCCTCTTCCTGTCTTTCATGAACACTTGGATCTTGTTTGGAAAGTTTGGTGTTGGATTCCCCATACAGGAACTGTCCTGCCCCCATACGTGACCACGGCAGTATTGTAGCATATCAAGCTGACCACCCTGAAGAGCTGTCTGCGAGACCAGCTGTGCTGCCTACTGCCTCAGCTTCTGTATCATCTCCAGTATTCTGGACCGTTGCTGTTGGGGCTACTCAGGGTGCCCAAAAATAGTTGTCCAGGTATCACACAGTTCCGGTGCTTTCTGTATTTCTAAATGGATAGCAAAAAGGGCATCAGCAGAAGCTGCAGTCTACTGAATTTTTCACATTCTTCCTGATAACCTATTCTCCACAGCAGCTAGACATTAGGCAGAACATTTTCAATATGTTTCTCAGTACAACATAAATCTTTCAGCATATGTGCAGGTAAAGAAGGGAGTCTCCACAGTAGATAATGTGTCTTTTGAGTGTAGAAACATACAGAAATTTTTCATGTTGGACAAAATTTCCTGGTATGAAGTGAAATGGTATTTGATGATGGTCGTTTCTGAGTACCTGACTGTACAAACTAGCTGTCACCACTTAAGTGGCTTTGACATTAGTCAAACTGAAAAGGACAATGTGAAGCTATCTGGCTTGCTTGAGTACAGCCTGCTAATAATGAGGGAAAATACCTAGGCAAGAAGAGGAACAATTTTGAGATCTTTTTACTAAATAAAACTTTTCATTTATTGTTTCCTTTGTTAGGACAGCAGAGAAATGCTCATCAGCATAAGAACACAACAAGGAGCTTGAGGCAGTAGACACTTCATTATCAAGAGGCCTGTTTGGGCCAGCTTGCCTGCTGATGTCCATGGAGTTGTACTGTTGATAGCAGCTGAGATCCTTATTCAATATCCTGCTAAAATTTCTCAGGTCCCCAACCAGGGATGGTTAAGCATGTCTCACTTCAAGTGGCAGAGCTGTGCTATCTACTTTAAGGAATTGTTTAATGCAGCTTATATTAGCCAGGTTTTTAGGTTTAAGAGAAAAATATTTTAATTTCTAGTGTTTCGTTTGTAACAAGATACTTGAAAATCCTCAGGGTCCTACTAGATCTTGAGGAGAAAAATTGCTGGGTCTAAACAGAGACTTCTCAGGGAGCATGTATTTTGGTCAAAAGATGGCTGTTCATCATGTAGATTTTTAATAGTAGCCATTTTAGAAAATGTTTTTGCTCTTTCGCTCAATATTACCAATCTAGTTTCTCTAGTGCACTTCCCCAGTCCCACAGAGGAGAATGAAGCCAGCTCTGGGGACTCAGAGACAGGGCAGCTGATTCCAGTTTGCCTTGCTCTTAACTTAGGAGGTGGTTCACTGTGGACAGTGAGTAGGTTTGTCCTGCTTTTCTTCTTCCTGAGCTGCTGTGCTGATGTATGAGGTCACTAAATCCAGGGGGCTGACTTCTGCCATTTCCTGTGTGGGCTAGCTGTTCCTCTGCTAAAAGAAAGAGAAGCAGGTTTGGCATGAGTTAGATCATTACCCATAGTAGCTGCTTAAGTACTTGCAGCTTCCTGTATTTATATGTGGTATGACAAAAGCTGCAGTGACAAGTTTTCACCCAGCATTGATCTTCATGGATAGGACTGAGCACTAGAAAAATATAATGCAAGCAGAAAGAACCTCTGCCTGCTCATAGACATCACTGCAGGCAGCTGGAATATGGTGTAGGTTGCTGATGGTGTGTTCAAAGTGCAAAGTAATTTTGCTCTACCAGTTCAGGCGGAGAGACAGAGTCTGTCCAGGCCCTCATATCTTCAGTGCAGCAATTGTTATTTTGGCAAATCCTTTTTGACCCACTAACGCTGCTCAACTTCAGATACAAATGCTCTTTCTGCAGCTCTGGGTGTAATTTTGGGTAGAACAGCACTGCTCTTCTACTGTGATGGGAGATAAATAAATCAGTGGTTGATACCCAGCCAGCCTGGACTCATCTTTTCTGTATCCTGAAATATGAGTGTGTGAGGCTGTATGCATAGTGTTGATGGCATGCTGTTCTTCAAGACAGATGAATGTCAGTCATGGAGGAGAGTGTCTAGTCCCTGCTGCACTCCAGGATCCTATTTGCAGCAAGGCAAGCTGAAAGATGAGCAGCTGTCTGTTGGTGGAACGGGTGGAAGCTTTCCAAAGCAAATGCTGCTCTCTGTCTCCTAGCAGCTGAGGGCTGCAGACCAGCTGTCTCCAAGTGAGGCTGTGAGGAAGATGCTGGTGGTGGAAGACTTTCAGATAGAGATCTGTGGTGTAAAGGTGTCAGTTGATGAAAAGATCAGACTGTCACATAACAAGGGAAACTATTCACATAATTATCCGTCCTAGGAAAATCTTAATAAGAAAACTCTACTTTCCTCCTTTTTTTCTACCCATTACCCCTTACAAAAACATGGAAAAGACCAGTAGCAAATCAGAGGTTCCCAAGGAACCACCCGATCCCAAGGGATACCAAAATATTCCCTAAGCTGGGAGTGTTTAGGGAAGGGGAAGTGGAAGAGCCCTTTGGGCATGGAAAAGCCCTTTCTGCATGGAAGAGAGAAATCAGGACAATGATGGTTACTGAATAATTGTCTCCTATAACTACACAGGTGTAGATACACTCCGTTACACTGTGCACCAGTGTAGCAGGGCCACAGAAAACACACTTTTAATGCTGGTGTTCACAGATAAATTACAGTGAGTATACCCATGAAAAAGAAGCATGGAGGAAGACTGACTAAGTACACCTTGAAGTGCCTTGATTTTGAGAGTAATTAAGTTCACTGCTTAATCAAAGGCCTTTGAGTTAAAAAATCGACCCAACCAATATTGTTTAAAGATCATCAGACAATTGCAGGATGGTTGGATCCAGGCAGTGATGTTCAGGCTGACTACACAGCAATTCAATCCAGGTTGCAGGTGGATTGTTACTCCTGTACAGGTGGGAAGGGAAGTACTGATGGAGCAGCTGAACACTGCTGCACTTGTGAATGGTATTGATAGCCACACATTACCGCCTGCTGCATTAGCTGTGTAGTGAAGGGGCACCTATGAATGGCACCAGCTCCTCCTCACCAAAAACTCACATTGAGAGTAAAATAGGTCTTCTTGTCTTCTGTTAAATCCAGATATGTCTGTTGTTGCAAGCCATCAGCGGGGTGGGAGAGGGAGGCACTTTCTCTTTCTTTCTCCCTTTCCTAGCAGTCATGCTGAAAGCATGCTGTCGAGGCTCATCTTCCAGCCCTCTGCCCAGAACAGCTTGCCTGCAACTTCCCAAGTCACTTCCCTCTAGAGCCACTTTCTTTCCTGCTGGAGCAAGTGACATTGCAAAGGTTCACCTGTGCCTCACCCAGCCTGCAGGACTGGTAGTTTCCATCCCAGTCCCTTCTCATTCTACAAGGTGGTAAGGCTGCTGTGAGAGCAGCCCAAGACTGTTGTGCACACTGTATCACTTGTGTGACAAAAAAGTGTGATGGAAGGTGCAGTGTATGAAATGATGTAGCTGTTTTATACCCTGTTCTGTGGCTGGCAGGCAATGAACTTTCCTCAGAGAAGAGGAATACAAGAAAATTGGGACACCCCCACCCCCACCCCCCCTTTTCATTTCAATATCCCAGATTCAGACCTCCTCAAAGCTTCTGTAAATACAATTATGTGCCCGTACACCCTGAAATCCTGATTGTAGGCGTAGATGAGTCTGCAGGATTTTCTCAAATCTGGCACTGGTTCAAGGTTATCTTTGGGTTTGGCACCAGCCCAGGTAGATGTGTTTAGTGGATATAGATGCCTGCAAGGCTGCAGCAAAGCTGTTATGTAAAGCCAGTAAAACTCCTGGGTGGGGAAGCTGAGTGTGCCAACCCCAATAAGAGTGCTGCATTTAACATGCTGCCAGCACTGCATCCTCTGCGTGGGATCTTCCCAGCAGTGTTCCCACTGAGGCCCACAGAGCTTTGCTGCTGTCGAAAGAAGCAAGAGCGTGGCTGAACTGTGTGCAATCCTTTCTTCAGGAACTCACCTGTACTTAAAGCATGGGGAAGGAATGAACTGAGGAGCTTAATTTGTAGCTGAGGTATTGGGTCTTACACATCACAGGGCATAGTTCGAGATTGCTACTCTGTCTGGCTCCTCAGCTCTGTATCCAGATGAACTATGCAGAATCCAGAACAAAGTCATCATTTATGCTCCTGTGCAAAATATACATCTTCCCCTTGAACACAAATGGCTGAAAGTCTGTGGGGAAGGATTTGCCTTACACCTTACTTCTCAGTCTTCCCTCCCACTGCACAATTGAATCAACACCATCTCCTTGCACCATTCTTCTTATCCTGATCTTACTGTATCACCTGTTTCTGCCATGTAAAAATTAATGGATCCCTTAAAAACATGATGGTTCCATATTCTGGGAGATACCTGCTGAAAATCTAACTAGCATATGACTCTCATGGATTTTCCTTAACCACAGAAGAAAATCATGTCTTGATCCCGAAAAAATGCTGCCACTTTCATAATACAGATCTAAATCTATTTTTAAAAAAATGGTAAGAAAACAAGTTTGTTTTTTTTTTGCAAACTCTGCTGTAATTGTATAATGTCACATATTTGGCAAGTGTAATTTTGTTGCTATAGTGATCTTAAATTATGACCAGGATGAATTTTAGTCAAGGCTAATTTAGAACTCATATGGCTCAAAACCACCTTATGAACTTCACTGAGCCCTGGAAGAATCATTTGGATGTCGACAAACATTTTCTCTGAGCCTCTACTTTTCCAGTAATATCATTGTTGTCATTTTGAAGCAATGTTCTTTAAATAGGCCACTGAAATACATTTGAATTAATCAAAACCAAAGCCTCCAAGAGGCACAGTACCAATTTCAACAGTGGGAGTTTTTCTCGCCTGGTTGCCAGAGAAGATGAGATAGATGTTAGTCACATCTTCAGATAGTCCTGAAGTCAGAACAGTCAATCCTTCAGTTGGACAATAGGAAGTGGCAATAGAGTCCTGCTTTTGAAAGACAGAGCTTTGTTTTTTATATTATAATATTCAGGGACTCTCAATGTGTTAAGCTCCTCTGTCCCATGGGACAAGGGATTGAAAATATCTCCGGGCCTCTCTTATTAACTTCAGGCAATTGTGTCCTTGGCTTATCACCCCACCCAGAGAGCACTGTCTCCCTTCATGACAGTGATAACTGGATTGTACCATGAGAATTGAATTCTCAAGTTTCACTATCGGAAAGTCCTTTGAGTGAAATCTCAAACGCAGGGGCTGGCACTTGTTGTGGTCTTGCCCAGCATTGTCTATGTCAAGAGTCTTTCTAGAGAATGCTATGGACCCATTTTGCCGCATGGAAATGAGGGAGGACTGAGGAGGATCCTCTTCTTGGCATGGGGCTGGACAGGTCTCTAAGTCCTGCTGTTCGGAAACTGCCTTTTGACAATGGAGTGCAGGCACTCAAAAAGAAATATTAAGCCACGGTGCTGTGCCTCAGATGGGAGTCTCACTTACATTTATAGTGCTGTGCATTATATTTATACTGCTGTGCACTGGGACCATTTTTTCTGATTAACTTACTTTCTTATTTCCTTTTTATAGCTGCATTCTGTTTCCAGGGCCCAAACCTTCAGCTTTGTCCTGTTTAACTGTGCTGCAGATTATACCACAGTGTCATTAACTTTGCTTAATTCTATGCATGCCAGTGTGCTCGTTCTGGTGTTGGAAAGGTCAATTTGACAATATGGGATCTTATGAGGGATAAAAAGCAGAAACCTCTAGAAACATACATATGCTTATGGAGACATAGCATGGAAATTGATGTGAATAAGAATCAGATGCCTAAGCAAATTAAGAAATAAAAAATTCTAACCTTTTCATGTGGGTAGACCTGGAGAAGGAATGGAAGGCTAGTCAGCAAGAAGGGCTTTTTCACCCCTCAGACCAAACAGAACCAAACATAATGGGAGTTTAGCTTTAGGCCATGCTTTTGCAGCTTAGGTCCATCTGTTGGTCTAGCGCCTGGGTTTTTTCCGAGCTGTGGAGCAGATTTCATATTCTGTGACCCTTCCATGAGTGTCTGGAGAATAAAGAAGCAACAACTGAAGAAAAGAAGTAAGCTTGGACAGTTGGGCAGGATTCAAGCTCTGATCTTTGGCAAAACAGAGGTGTACAAGCTTCTGCTCACTTACATGCTCATACTGGGATCACAAGTAGGGAATTAGGACCTGAACACTAATAGAATTTGCGTGGATTTCCAAGGCACCTGGGAAACTTGCCTTCCTTTCAGCATTTCAACATTTCAATACTTGATTCATGAAAAATTGGCCTTACCTCTATCAACATCCCACCTGATATCTGCGTATATCCAAGACAGTATCTCTGTTATGCTCCTGAAAACACTCCCAAAAGAAAATATTTCCTGTGCTAGGCTGTTGGTATACATACCTCTTGTGGTTAATTTCCTACTTTTGACTGTGTCAGTTCTCACAATAGTTTCTATTCAGTGTTTGTTGTGCAAATACAAAGATCCTCAGGGATTATCAAACAAGTCTTGGTATCTACTTCTTTAAATCCAAAGATAGTCTCCCTAAACATTTCTGCTCCCTTTTTTGTCCCCCCTCTCATTGATTTTTAGAAATCCATGTTGAAAGTCATCAAAGCTGTTCAGAACTCGAATATGACACAAAGATTTTTATGTTTTTGTTGCATGTACAAGGCACATGTACATGCAGATTAAAACAGACCTGTTTCTCCAGTCAAAGCCTGATCCTTAAGCAAGATTTTAACTTTCTTTTTCCTTTCTGACTTGAGAGAACAAAAAGATGCATGTATTTACTACATAACTACAAGATGATAAAAGCTGTATGATTTAATCAATACGGCATAACTATTCTGCACAACTTCAACAGTCTAACAGTTTTCCATCTTTGGTTATATTTAGTTGTCTTCCTAACACCACAGATAGGTGTTAAAATCATTACAAGCGAGGCATACTCGGTTGGACTGAGCGGGGTGAATTTTCTTTTGTGCAGTAGCCTGAGCGGTACACCTCCCAGAGGGCAGTTGCTTATAAGGATAATAAGGCACTTAAGGTGCACAGCATATTGCTCTTTCTGTGTCTGTCCTACATCCAATCTGTCAGTCAGCCAGGGATACTTACTGCAAACAAGACCATAGTCTGAGCTGAGCCATCATCCTAGAGAATGCAGAATATCTGATATTAGATATCAGATTTATTGACTCCCAACAGCCATATACAAATGTTACTACACATCTGGCAAGTGGATATACTTATCATTTTGCCTCCAGAATGATCCACTGTTTCTGTGAAGGTAAAAGTTTCTTGCTTTAGCCTACAACCATTTTCTATGAGTCTTTTTCCCTTGAAATTTCTTCTCAGGCTAACTCAGGCTCTAATCCTAATCTATAATGTGAACAATTTCTTGTTCAGCTTTAGCTGGAACTTGACCTGCCTCAATGTTGTTGTTTCATTTTGCCTCCAAGGTTCAGCCTATTGCTAGTCTTTAGATTGTCTTGGAGAAGGATGGATAATCCCCATTCTAGATAAAACAAAAATGACTGCTACAGTACCAAAACAGAAGATACCTTCAGAACGCCCTTGTTTTGTTACCTGTTCTACATACAACCAAGTGTGGAGCTCGTTGCAGTTTTTCAAAACTGTACATAGGATAATTCTCTCATTGCTGGCATTAGGAGTTTTGAAAACTTATTTGAAACTTTTGAAAACTTTTTGAAAACTTGCTTATGAAATTTTATCCCTGTGTTTAGACCAAAGGAACAGAGAAGAAAACCCAGCATGCTCTCTAATGACTAACAGCGTAACGGCATTATTGCAATAAGCACATTCTTTCTTTGTGACAGTGCAGAAAAACTTGCAAGGAATCCCAAGTACATCAGCTTACTTTCAGAAGCTGCAAAACTGATGATGTCATTTATTTCAATTTGGTTTTGATCTCCCTTTGTGTGTTCTTTTGCACGTCTGTAGTAGGAAAGTCTTATGTACAGATATGAGTCCACTTCCAGCCCACAGTAAGTTTAAATGTGTATTTAACAGAATTCCTGCCCCTGAACGCACTGGGGTGGAAGATAACTAATTAAATCTTGTATAAAAAAGTATAGGAATACTGTTAGCTCTTTAATCTGAATTTAGGTAAATTCTTTTCCACAGCTAACATGCACATCATAGAGTGCATGTTAGTTCAGCAGAACTAATTCAGCAGAAGCATCATCGTTATTTTGTACTAGTGCTGCCTCTTTAATTAAGTTTTAGCACTGGAATTGATTGGCTGTGAATAAATCTTGGTCATTTATGGATAGATTGGAAAATCAGTCAAATAAATGTTAACAGTTTTGTGAAGAAATCAATTTGAAGGTGTAGGGGATTAACTTTTGGCTGGATGACAGATGCCCACCAAGACACTCTCTCCCTCTCTCTCTCTCCCTAAGACAGGGAGAAAATAGGATGATAAATCTTGTTGGTTGAGATAAATACAGGGAGATCACTTATCAATTACTGGTTAACCCACCACAGAAGGGTGAAAAAAAATAGTGAAAAATAAACCTGTAGGGTTCTCCTTCTCCTTTTGTTATTTTTTTAACCGTACCTTCATTAATTTCAGGTCATAGTGCCAGAACTGATATTGACTTGCGTGCTTATCCTTAAGTAAATGGTGAAATATGACAGTTTTTGCTGAAAATAGGAGCTGGGTTTTCCTTTTTCGCTACAGCAAATGTGTCTTTCAGTTGTTTTTTGGAACTTTATCAGTTTCACTCAGACAAAATGGCAGAACTCATTTATGTAATGTTTAAACTGGAGGGCCAAGGAGTTCAAAGAGACTTAACTACGGAAAAAAGCAGTACTGTTCATGCTATGGACAATCAGGAAATCAGGGCTCTGACGCATACTGCAAAGTGCATATGCAGTTTAAACATATCCTACAACTACCAGGCTGCATGATTCAAGCTCAGAGGTCTTGGCCACGCTGAGATATGAATTATACTATTACCGTCCCAGCAAAGATTGTCCCAGTCCTAAAATGGTATAGCAAAGACTTTACAATCCAAGCTCAAGTAAGCAATATTTGAACCATGAGGCATGCAGAAATTGACTTCTCAAGGTCATCCTGGAAATTTGTGTTAGAGCCAGGGACTGTAGCCTGGTCAACAGACCGAATTGCAGTGCTCCTGGCAAAGCTCTTGAGCAGCTTGCTGCCTTACGTCATGGCAAGGACACTGCTCCTCATAAACCGTGGGCCTGGTAAGATGTCAAGTGGTGGAACTCTACCAGCTCTCACCAGTTCAGCTGCTGGCCTGTGAAGCGTCACCTGAGGTTTGGTTCACCCTGAAGAGCAGAGCTACTGCTTTTGATAACCATTCTTGCTAGCTGCTGGTAGCCAGTAGCCACACCTGACAGCTGATCCTCCCACTTGCTTTTCTCTGCGAGGTTCCAGTAACATCCTCTTCAGAGAATGCATCTCCTCAGCTGGACTACAGTGATGTAGAGAACTCACATCTGCTTCTAGCAGTAAAAGAGACTTCTCCAATGAATACCTTTCTCTCTCTTTCTTCTAGATATCCTGCAAAATACATGTCAACAACATAAGACCAAGGTGACCTCTCACTCTGGACACCTGGACAGAGCCGGGTGCCCATACTTCTTTCAATGTAACCATAACTTAGGTAGTTCATCTGGCTCTGTGACACATGTGGTTTTTGCCACACCCAAGACTGGAGATAAGGTCTGCTCACACTTGTCCTTTAGTCCTTTTCATTCAGCTCCTCCCCAGAAGCTGACAGAATGCTTCTTTTGTCTTCTCACCATGTGAAAAGGCACTCATGGAGAAGAGGGTGTCCACACTCAGGTCTCAAGCTGACATCAGCAGTTGCAAGGAGGCGACTTCCATGGGTTTTATAGTACGAAGTGTAAAGGTGAGTTTATGGTGCTTGAAAGCTGAACTTGAAGTCAGGATCTGTCTGGCACATCTCCACGAGGTAATCTTTACCTTCTTGGTGAAGGAGGGGTCTAGGGATAGCAATAGTTCAATAATGACTGTTGTATGTGCCTTTCAAGCAAAGCATCTCATCAGCAGCCAAGGCAGTTCCAAGACTGGAACAGTGTAACACCCATTTTAAAAGTCAGGGAACCAGTGTGGGAATCAGATAGGGGAATCACTGCCTTGTAAAGAAACTCAGTTCTGCCTACTGCACATTTGTATGTGGGAAAGTGGGGTCCTGGTGAAGTGCCAGACCATGTGAATCTGGAACTGGGAAGAAAAGTCTCACAAGAAACTCCTGCAACATACACCCAGCTTTTTGGGAATAGGAAAGATTTTCTGGAAAAGAAGCAGCAGCAGAGAAAACAAGCATCTGGAATTAAGTCATCTTAAGTTGACTTTAGGAAATGAAACATATGAGCAATTAGATGTAATGTTACATGGAGGAACTAATATTTAATCATAATAATATTTTAATATTATTAATATTATTAATATTAATACAGTAATATACTATAGTGATATGGCAATAACTATATGGTATTATTAATTTTTAATACAATTAATTTATAAAATAATGTATATGTATTATTATATTTTATGTAATAATGTCTTATTAACTATGCATCTTCATCCCTCGGGACTGTAACTCATGAGCCCCCGTTAGCAAACAGTCTGAGGTATGTTTTCAACATAATTTGTACAACCTGCTTTAATAATTGATTCTACATTATGTAAAAAAAAGGCTCCTGAGTTTTCTGTGCAGATTGCAGACAACCATCTCCTCCTTTCATGGATAAGCAGAAGGTACAGAACTGCTTCTTTAGGCCCCCACACTCTGTCTGCTAGTTGGGTGCTGTTTGTGCACACAAATGGAGATGAATATGAGCTTCAGATGTGATGTTTCTTTTCCAGAGGAAGCCTGGAGGTGCTTTACTTCATGCCTGTATGTATGTTATGCCAGCTGATAACACACAAAACCAAGACCCATAGAGACAATGGAAAACCATTAGACATCTTGGAGGGGTTATTCCTTTTCTGAACCTTCTGCATGTGTCCAGATAGGATGGTTTTGGTCTTCTACTGTGTCCTTTCTGTCAAGCAGCTGGTATTTTCCCATCTCAGACCTCCTGACAGCTGTGCCTCCACTGAGAACTCTGTCCCACATGTGAGGGCTGCAATTCCTGCCATGGCCTGTTCTGGCTTAGTTACATACACAGTTAGGCTCTCCTTGCGATTGCCAGGGAACATTTACAGGATATAGTGGTGTTCCTGTCTTCAAACGGATCTGGGTCTAGCCCTGCTTAAACCCGTTGTTGAACTTTTTCCTGGTGGAGGGACATCATCTCCTAGCTTTGTTGGGCTCTCCTCTGTGTTAGAGGCAACTCTTTTCCCACAGGAGGAAAACTTTCTGGTAAGGTATTGGTACTTCTGATTAGTATGATTCCTGCAGGCTTCCCTGCTCATGACTTCCTGTCCAGCGCTTGCTTGGGCTTCTTAACATGTCCCATAGCTAAGCAGAAAGTCACAGCAGTTTTGGATGGCGAGGGTAGCACTCTTTCTTCTGAGACGGCAAACTAAGTGTGTTGTTTTGCTTTGCTTGACTTAGGAAGTGAAAGCAAAGTGCCCTACAACTGGTATGTCACATGCTGGTAGGATAATGCCACTCACCCACCACGGCATGGAGGGCCCCAGCAGGTATTGGGGTCCCATGAGAGAGAATAGACCAGACATGGAGGACCTGAAAGAGCAGCCTTTTGTCTCAGATGACAGAAACACCACCCCCCTGAATTTCAAAAAACCCCAAGGAACTTGGTCCTCCCTCAAAGGGAGAGATATGCCCGGGGGGATCACATTCTTCCACAGGCAGTTTCCATTTGAGTCTCCTGCTTGGTAGAAGAAGCTGCCTTTTGCAAGACAGGTCAAGCACTGCCCCTTTGAGAACATCCAGCAGCTGTGGCTGGTCTTACTCACCATTTCAGAGTGGGGAAGGTATTTGACCACTACTTAGTCTCACCTCAGTCTGAGGTGAAAGGGGGAGACAGAGGGTAAATAGAAACATCCCCATCAACAGAGAAAGAGTTCTCTGCTGAATCCCCAAGCTGGACAAATTTCCAGAGGCTTTGGTTCACCTTTCTGAAAAAGTCCTTTGGATTTTTCTTGAAAGTTCAGCCTTGAAATTCACCACCACTCCCACATACAAATTCCCCGAGGCAAGCACACAAAAAAGGACTGAAAACACAGTAATAAATGGAGATTCATTGCTTAGCCAACTATGGATTTTTGCCTAAAATAGTATAGTGGACATGCTTTTAGGATGCAAAGTTTTATAAAACAATGATATGTATTTCACTAACATTCAAATGTGTTACTACGGTTGTGGAAAATTCAACAACCAGAAAAAACTCTTTATATCATTACTGTTTTGTATAGAAAACACCCAAGAGTTGTCATACTCTCTTTTTAAAGAATAATTTTCTTATCCATAAATTATTTTCTTTTCTTTGAAATATTATTTTTCCACAAAAAATATTTTTTGAAAAATCAAAATTTTAATACCCCTTATGCACTTCCTACATGGCGCTTGCATGAATAAACCCACACTATTTCCTCAGAGAATCTTCATAATTTTTCAGATGTTATCATTTGTAGTTTAGAGCAACAGTTTGACTCTTTGTTAGCAATAAAAATACGAGGTTGCTAAGAAAAACAATTTCAGGTTTTTCTAAGCACTGAAAGAATATTTTAACTTTGTATTTCATTTCAAGAAGCTATATGGTTCAATCAATCTATTTTAAGTTTTATTCTTTAAATTCCAAAAAGGCTGTAGTTGTTCTTTGGTGCCTCATAAAAAAGAGGGATTTTTTTTATTTTTTTTTTTTTGCATTTAGGTTTATTTAGTGGGGGAGGTCTTGGTGGATATCCTCCACCCCATGTATTTCTGCATCATATATTTCTGCTTTTTTTAATATTCACTTTAAAACTCTGCTTTTATTTTCTGAGTCTTTGTTGGAAGTGTGAAGGAAAAAAGCTGTACAATGGACAAAACACAACAAGTGACAAGCTCTTCGCCAAGGAGTTTGGCAGATGCTAGTGAGGTGTTGAGCAACTCTTTCCTAGGAATGTGTTCTTATTAAGACTCTTTGTAGCTCCTTTGCTCTAGCATCAAATGGCTTACTTTTGGTTTGTCACTTAATTAGGACTACAATCTATAAATTGTTATTGGATAATTACAATGTTTAATTAACTGTCTCATTGAAAAGGTATATAAGATCTGTAACCCTTGGGAAGAAAGGTTTAGGTTGCAAAACCTTTTCAGCAAGAGTATTCCACTTAATTATCTACTGTTAAAAGTTTTACCAATAAAAAAGCTACTTGCTAAATGAGGAAAGAAGAATGAGGATTTTCCTGAAGGAAAGGCAAATTGTCCTTATGTGCAGACCTCACTAGGGGGCAATTTTGTTTCTTTTCAAAGTCTGCCTTCCATCAGAGACAGGACAGGGAATTTCAGTACTACAGACATGTCCCATGCCCATCCCTCTGTCTAGAAGGCAATGGATTGTCTGGACAGGTGTGAGGTAACCAAAAGAACAAAACCACACCATCATTGACACAAACTGTAGATTTTTTATTAAGTGGGATGCACAACACAGGTTGTTAGCAATTTCTATTCCAAGATTGCTATTCTATCATAGACAAACATACAACTGTCTAGGTCCCAGCCCCTCCAGTCCAGGCTACACCGACACAACAGACCCAGGGGACCTCGACAGTTGTGGTGATCCTCTGACACGCTTGGACGCTGCTCAGCAGCTCAGCTTCTACACACAGTGTCTACACCTCGGGAACAGACCTTTGCATGGTGCTGAACGTCTGTGGGTGCATGTTGCCCACTAGAGGCTCTTGTTCACTGGCTTTTTTCTTCTAACTTAGACAGTGAGCACTGACCTCTGAAAGCTGCTTCTTCTGTGAAATCTGCTACTCGTAACGGTTTTCAAAACGATCATCTGGCTGTATCCTTGAAATCATGGGTGACACTTCCAAATTCTGATGAGCAATTATTTCCTTGATTTTCTTGGGCCACATTTCCAATTTTCTCCAACCATGCAAAAAGAAAAAAATTACGTTTTTAAATATGGTGAGATTAGATTCTTACTTAGTCCCATGAATCTAGGAGCTGGGACTTTAAAGAAAAATGGCAAAAAATATGAGACGTGTAATAAAGTGGTGAGAAAATAAAAGCCCATCTAGAGTTCCCCAGAAGCATAGGGATATTGTCCAGCTTACTGGTCTACAGAAAAATCTTGCTGTCTAGATGAAAATACTTACGGCATGATTTTCACTAGAGACATGAACTCTGTTGTTAAAATTAATTAGATTTTCTTTTTTCCAGATGAAAATCCTAACTTTTATTGTGATACCGGAACATTTAGCTTGTCTAAATTGCTGAGTTTTACACCTCTGGTTGTAATGGACTATTTTGTTCTGGTGGCAAATCCAGAAATATTGAAAAATAATTATTTTCTTGGTGACATGTATTTTCTTAATCTTAAAAGGTACTATTCTATTTCCTTTTTTCTGAGTATGCAACATTATTTTCCTGGTACTTCTTCCTCAATTCAGATTTATTTTAAAAGCAAAATTGTTATCTCAAAATCAACAGCTTGTTCTTTACAATGTGAATATGTCCTTTATAAAATAAACAAAATAGTACAATAATAATTTCATCCAAAATCATAATATAATTTCAGACTGTACTTTGTACTTCAGAGATTTCTCAGAAAAGTTATGTGTCCCTAAAAGAGTACTTTTCAGTGAATTCTCTCTTTACAGAATGTTGTCCAGCTGTACTGTGTGCTCTCTGACTTTAGTAAGGGAGCCTGAACTCCCCCTGGACTCAACACTGCTGTAAAGAGGAACGGTTATTCAGGGATGCAATTTCACCGAGGCTTATGCTGCGGGAACACGGCCATGGCAGATCAGTGCAGGGACACAAGGACATCCTGCTGATAAGGCAGGGAGAGGGTTTGTAACCCCATGACTCACCTATAAATCTGCAGCCAGCACATCATTGCTTGCCAACTTACAAAAGCTGAAAAAGCATCACTTCAATGATGAGGACAATAACAGTTATATAATGGCAGTTCCTTGTATGTCCTTAGGGGCGAATCTTTTATTCCATGATACCTAGGTAAGTAAACATGGCTTTGGGAGGAGGAATCTCTGTGGCACTCCAAAGTGCTGGAAAGGGTGGGAAATAACCGTGTTTTCTCAGGAGGAGTTTTGGGTTGGCCTGCTCACCTGTGCTCACCTTGACATCAGCTCTGCAGTGTGTCCCCTTTCCACACTCTCTTTTCCCACCTTGGCTACTTCTGTTGAGGAAACAGAGTATGTCACATGTGTCCCTGAGATGATGTATTACATGAGATAATACAAATTAAGTGTTTACACACAACATTAAGAGGAATAAGTTAGTCTCTGAAAGAGCTAATATCTTTAGAAACACTGATGTGTCATTTGCATAGAGCTGGGGTCTCTACTAGGTGAAAATCGCTAGGTGATTATTTGTCTATTTAGGTATGCAAATCTGGAGGTAAATTCATCATCACACCTGGGAGTAAAGTAATGCTCTGTACAGGAATGAAGTCATTCCCAAATTCAATGGCAAAAAGGTGGTTGCAGGAGCCATTGTGGGGTGTACCAGGCATTTGCTTAGGGCTTTTCCCCAGGCAGAATTGGAATACTCTGCCAAAATTTTACCTCTGTCCAGTGCTTATCTATTCTTAAAGGTTTCTATGCGATGTCAGTTGGAGCATGAATAGTGTATATTTTCTTCTAAAGAAGAAGTCTGAAATGAGGAGTGATTTGCATGCTGCAGGCTTGAATAAAACTGGCTTATTTGTTTTGAAGTGTTGTGCTTTAAGCATTTCTAGAGAGGTGAAAAGGGAAAAAAGAAAGCAAGAGATGGAAAATTTCTGTGGAGTGATTGTGGTCATATTAGTTAAACTGGAATTCATAGGAGATTTGTGTATATACCTGCATGAAGAATCTTCTCTTCAAATTGATTTAAGGGAAAAGTATGACATCATGCAAAATGAGAAAGTGGAAATGGCTTAAGTTACAATCTGTCTATTTTATATATTTTTTTTCTTTTCTAGATGAGAAATCATATCCCTTGGTAATCCAATAAATATAATTTGGGTGCTGTAAAAACCCCACATATTGCATGCCAGGATCCCAGCAGTCTTGGATTCAGGTTATTTCTGGGGGAACTTGGTGTTTGTCTGATTTTCCTGCATGGGTAATACACTAATAGTGGACAAGGTGGTCCATCATGAATCTAGGAGCACTATGATTACAGTGAAGGATCTGCCATGACTTCCCCAAAGGACTGGACAGACTACTAGCAACTTCTCTTGCTACATTCTTCCAACACTGACCTACCTCCTTGAGAGAAAAGGACAGGTTTTCAGCTTACCCAAGGGATTTCTTCCCTGTAGAAACCTGATCTAGAAAAATAATATGCAAAGCAGGTGGCTGAACAAAGATATGAACCCATATCCTTGAGTATGAATCTGCCAGACAAACCTCACACCAACTTCTCCTTCCTTTAACAAGTCTAGTATAAATTAAAATGATATATTTTATTAAAATTACACACGCATTTATATACAAATTAAGTCAGGTAGCCTTATCTTGGGCCGTCATAGTGTGAAGAGCAGGGCTAATTGTTGCAGAATCAGCTCAGTCACCTTGGTAGCAGAATTATAGTTCACTGTTACAAGCACCATGTTCGTCATTGTTCTGCTTTCCTCACTGCTTCAGATCTGGCTTCCCTTAGAAGTTGAGAAAAAGAGGAATCCCAAAAAGCATGAAAGTGCAATATGTTTTTTAGCACATGACAGTGCTGCAGAGAGACAACACAACAGCCGTAGGATGCAATTTTTCTGATATTTCTGTGGTATGATACTGTTGGTGACCTGCACTAACTATCGCTGAATCCCAGTGGTCAAATCACAGGTGCCTGGTGCACATCCAAGTGAGATTGTGCTGTATGGTGTCTCTAAACTCGCCCATCTAAGTGACTGATCTTGGAATTGAGGAGAGTCATTGTGGCTTGTTGAGTAATTACACATTCCTTGCAAATCTAAGTTGTGACCTAATCAGGTCCCCACTTTTCTCAGACATTTATACCCAGAGATAGATTCTCATTGGTGCAACATGGCTATGGTTATTTACATTGCCATGGGTTCTTACAAATTGTTTTAACTTTTATTCTTCCCTGTAAGAGTCCCTAGGGTGGGGGGATTGTTTTTTTGCTTGTTTTCAGTTTTTGTAATGTCCTGCTTAGTGATTAGGTAGCGAGGCTCAATGGGAAAGACTAACTAGGGTGACTTTTTATAGCTGCTGAATTTCTAGGACAACCTGTATCACACCAGTCTCAGGATCAGGAAACACAAGGATATTTTTAGCTCCAGTTCATAGCCAAAAATGACTGGATGCCCTTCAATTCAATAGCAGTTGTCAAACTTAGTAGAAAATCAGAAAGAAATGGGAATCAGGATGATTGCTTTGCATCCTGACTTTGGCAATGAATAACAATGGATGCATCCTGATTCACATGGGATTTTTATTTCTCTTAGAAAACAACACCCGGCATTATCCACACTGTGTATATTTCTGATCCTCGCCTCTGATCCAGAGTGAAGCATATTGTTCTGTAACTGGGAATTTTGGCATAGTTTGAGCCAGCAGGTTCCAGAAGTGCAAGATGGATGCACCTCATATTTTACTTGGTTCCTTCAGCAACTCTGGGTAGTTCAGCAGACCCTGTACCTTCCTGGGAAACCTCTGCATTCATACCACGTGCAATAGGAAGTGTCTCACCCTCAGTTACATGCTGTGATGTCACATTATAACAAAAGGCTTCTGTTTGTATACCATCACTGAATAGCGACAGTCTCCCGGAGCCCAGAAGAGACTGTGTCCCTGGACACTAATTACTTTTGAGACTTGTGTTTTTGTTATCAGGAGGACTTCATGGGAGAGGTGGAGAAGATAACTGAAAACTGGCACAATGTGGCTTTACAAATACCAGTGAGTGTTGCTGATTCATCCTTTCGGAGATGAAGGCAACACCCCTCTAGGACAAATAAAGGACGGTCACCTGTGTTTGGAACAGTACTGCAGAGCCACAGTACTACTGAGAGATGTGTGGTACACAGCAGTGACCACTAGGCCTGTGGTCTTTACTAGAGTTTTACATCAGAGGTGGAGTTTGCCTTTTTAGAGGATGCATGGAGTTCTGCCTATGGGTGGATGATGAGCCAAATGAGAGCTAATGGGCAAGGATTAAAGAGTAGTCCAGTATGGGTGACATTGCAGTGAGTGTTTCTTATATGCTACCTGACCAGGATGAACAAGTGGATGAGGTCTTCTACAGACACCTAAAAGTAGCTTCATGTTTGTAGATCTTAGTCCTCATTGGGGGACTTAAACCACCCCAATATCTGCCCTGCACAGCAGGGCATAAGCAATCCAGGACGTTTCTGGAGAACATTAATGACAATTTCCTGACACAAGTGATAGAGAAGCCAAAGAGAAGAGGTGCTCTACTGGACCTGATACTTACAAAAAAGGAAAAGCTCACTGGGGATTTGAGGGTTGAAGGCAGCCTTGCCTGCAGTGACCATAACATAGCAGAGTCCAGGATCTTGCAAGGCAGGAGGAGGGCAAAAAGCAAGATCACAACCCTGTATTTCAGGAGAGCAATCTTTGGCCTCTCCAGGGATCTGCTTCAAAGAGTCTTAGAGCACTCTAGAGGGAATGAGATCCAAGAAAGCTAGTTGGTATTCAAGGATGACCTCCTCCAATCACAAGATCTGTCACTCCAATTAGCAGGAAGTCAAGCAAAGATACCAGGAGGTCTACATTGGGGAAAAAGATGCTTCTGGCAAAACTCAAACACAAAAAGGAAGCATACTCATGATGGAAGCAGGACAGGCAGCTTAGGAGGAATGCAGAGACACAGGACAGCCCAAGTCCAACTGCAACGGAATTTCTCAAGGAAAGTTAAAGGAAACCAGGAAGCCTTCTATAAATACATATGCAGCAAAAGGAAGACTAGAGAAAATGTGGGCTCACTGCTGAATGGGGTTAGTGGCCCTGGTGACATATTGCTTGCAAAAGGCTGAAGTACTGAATGCCATACTCACCTCAATCTTTACCAGTAAGATGGACCTTCAGAAATCACTTGCCCCAGACTCCAGGGGGCAAGTCTAGAGCTAGGTGGACTTGCTTCTCTTGTTCTTGGAAGAGATTCAGGTTAGGGAATACTTAAGTAAATTGGAAATAAGTATGTCCATGGGGCCTGATAGAATGCATCTGTGAGTACTGAGGAATCTGGATGGTGTAATTTTGTGTCCTTTCTCAATTACCTTTGACTGATCATGGTGACTGGGAGCAGTGCCTGAAGTCTAGAGGAAAACAAACGTCACTGTTATCTTCAAGAATGGCAAGAAGGAGGATCCAGAGAACTATACACCATTCAACCTTACATTGATCCCTGGAAACATGATGGAGCTACTAATGCTGGAAACCATTTCCAGATGCATGAAGGACAAGAATGTGATTGAGAGTATTTAACATGGATTTATGAAGCATAAATTGTGCTTATCCAACTTGATAATCTTCTACAATGAAATGAGTAGATGGGAGACAGCAATGGATATTATATACCTGGACTTCAGTAAGTCTCTGACACTGTCTCCCACTAGTCCCTCAAGCAAAGCTGAGTACAGTGAGACGGATTGAAAACTGGCTGAAAAGTCAGCCCCAGAGATTGGTGGTCAGTGTCACAAAGTCTAGTTGGAAGCCATTCACTAATGTTGTACCTCAGGGGTCAACACTGGTTCCAATCCTGTTCAGTGTCTTAATTTATGATCTGGATGATGGGACAGTTACCCCAGCAAAGGGCCTTTAAGTTGATTGAGGGACTGTCACATCTCTGAGAAAGACTGAGAGACCTGAGACTCTTTAGCCTGGATAAGAGAAGGATGAGGGGGAATCTTGTCATTGCGTACAAATACCTGAAGGGAGGGAGTAAAGAAAGCGAAGCCAGGCTATTTTCATTGTTGCCCAGTGACAGGACAAGAAGCAATGGGCACAAACTGAAACACGGGAGGTTCCTCCTGAACATAAAGAAACACTTTTTCATTGTGAGGGAGACAGAGCATTAGGACAGATTGCCTAGAGAGGCCATGGAGTCTCCATCCTTGGAGTTATTAAAATGTCTTCTGAACATGGTCTTGGGCAACCGTCTCTAGATGGCCCTGCTTGAACAGGAGGGTTGGACAAGGTAAGTGACAGAGGTCCCTTCCAGCCTCAACCATTTTGTGATTCTGTGATTTCATGAAACAACACCCAATTTCGTACCCCAGTTAAAATGTTATCTAGTCTTTTGAGTTTGTAGTTATTTATGGGGCTTAAGCCTTCTCTATGTATCTGGGGATAGCTGGAGGGAAGAGAGGGGACAGTCATCAGATAGGCAATGTTTAGAAAGTGTGTGCATTCAGCCTGAGAAAATGAAGATCAGGAGGTAATAAGAAATTTAGCTTGCTTCAGGATGAGGGTTGGGATAAAGTAAAGACAAGCCAGTTGGTGCTTTTTGAACACAGAGATTAGGTCAGCAGGAGTAGACAGTAGTGAGTAAGGAAGTGAAAATAAGAATCTCACTGTAGTGTGAGCTGGGGTAGCACGTTGAGTTGCTACAAGGCTATGTAACCTTGAGTCAACTGGTGATGTACAAAGGGTCTGGAGGGCAATGGATAGATGCTGCAGCTCAGAGCAACTAGCGAACTGTGGAATAATTGCTACTGTCACCAACACAAGAGGGACAGGTTCTTTTCTAAAACAAATAACTGGCAGAATCAGATCTCATTAGCAACACCAGTCACTGGAACCAGTGTGTGGGAACAGGTTTCTATGGTACTTTGATCCTGCAAGGTGTTGAATTTCTGTCAATGCTGTTCAAAGACTTGTTCCCCAGTTGTTCTGTGAGGTTTAATTTTCATTTGGAAATCAAGTCTGGAGAAAATGCTTCTATTCCCATAAGCCTGACATGAGGTCTGATTACCCAATTGCACAAATATTTGGAAAAATCAATAGTTTTCCCACACAATGTTGGTCCTTCTGTGGACTAGAGAGGATGTGCAATGAGAGGCCTTTGTCCTCTCTCTTCCTGAATCTTCCAGTACCAGGACCTGTATTCTTATCAGTCAAACCTTTCCTCCATGTGTCTTCCACAGCCACAATTTTATGGAGAGCATGGAAGGCCTCTGCAGTCAAACAGTGGGGTTTAGTCAGTGAAGAAGTTTAGCTGTACTAACTCTTCTTGGGCACGTTAGGCTGGAAATTATCCGTGTCTTTAACCAGACACCATGGGAGTTGCTTAAGATGTGTGAAAGGCGTCATGCAATCTTTGGTTTAGGCATGGGCTAAGATAATTTAAAAGGGTAACCAGTAATCTGCAGAGCCTTCAAGCTCTCCTCTCTCAGAGGCTTTTCAGCTGCAACTCAGTCCTGGTTGATTCTGTGCTCTCATGGTCTTGCATCACCGAAACCATAGTATGAGGTTCCACCTTAGTTAGCTTTTTGTTTTCCCTAGGTGAGGGCACTCTTTGACAATGACTGTACAGTGGTCTGAGGCTTGATCTGCTGTTTGGTGAGTGTGGTGCTCCCACCAAAATTGAGGGAGAAGTGAACATGACTATTTTATGCTGTTTCTTGTGAATTCCTTGGTGTTCTTTTCTTGTAAACATCACATCATTTTGATAAGGAAGAATTACTATTACTACTCCATCTGGCTGGATGACTGATGGAAGAATGGAGAACCAGCAGGAAAAGGAGTAGAGAAGCAAAAACCTCTTGTTTCTGCAGAAGAAAAAAGACTTTCTGATGGAATTCTTCATCACAACATGGAGAAAATTTGTTTGGGCATGAAATGGTTTTGTAGAAAAAACTCTTTCACTTATAGAAATGACATGATGGAATGATATCTGAGCTGAGAAAAAAAAGTCTGTGATGGGAATGAAAGCAAAGACACAGAAGGGGAACAACAGTGCAAGAGACTGAAACCTTCATTGCAAGACAATGGTCTCTCTTTTCTCATCTGTATCCTGGGCCTGTCTTAACACACACTAAGGAAAACTCATTTTCCCCAGTGGCTACAACTAATTGAGGGTGGAGCAAACAAAATTCAGTGCTTACATGACAAATGTTAGCCTGGCCATGAGGTGACATTGAATAAGGCACTAGGAAAGTGGAAATAAATATCTATACCATCAAGTGCCAGGGATGAAGCTGTTCTAGATTTGCATCCTTATGACTTGTGCACTGGGATGCACACAATACCCCATCTCCTCTCCTTCCTGTCTCCAACCCCCTGCTTCCCTGACCAAAGCATCTCAGAAAAGAGAAGAGAGAAAGGCTCATGGGAGTTATGGAATGAAGAATGAGCATACAGAGTGATCAAGGGACTACTGGAGAAGCTACTGCTGCCCAAACACATTACTGTGGCTCAGACCTAGTGAGGAAAAGGTTGGGCAGACTTTTACTTGATGCGGGTACTGAAGAGTATGTTTGCTCTCCTGTCTTGGATGGAAGAGGTGGATACACCTGGCAGAACCTGTTTCTCAGATGACAATCATTAACCAGATGCGGTGGCAGGGCCAGTATGGACTTTTGCCTCCAGCTTGAAAGGAGTGGGCTACTTGACAGGATCTGTCAATATAATTTCTGTCAGAATAGGAATGTGCTGCAGTCTGTGTCTTCCCTGTCTGTGTCCTGATGTGCTGGTTTTGGCTGGGATAGAGTTAATTTTCTTCACAGTAGCTAATATGGGCTATGTTTTGGATTTGTGCTGGAAACAGTTGAGAATACAGGGATATTTTACTTATTGCTGAGCAGTGCGTACACAGAGTCAAGGCCTTTCCTGCTTCTCACACCACCCTGCCAATGAGTAGACTGGGGGTGAACAAGAAGTTGGGAGGGGACACAGCTCGGACAGCTGACCCCAACTGACCAAAGCCATATTCCATCCCATATGGTGTCATGTTCAGCTTATAAAACTGGGAGAAGAAGAAGGAAGGGGAGAATGTTCGGAGTTATGGTGATTTGTCTTCCGCAGTAACCATTAGCTTGATGGAGCCCTGCTTTCCTGGGGATGGTTGAGCACCTGCCAGCCGATGGAAAGTAGTGAATGAATTCCTTGATTTTGCTTTGCTTGTGTGTGTGGCTTTTCCTTTACCTATTAAACTGTCTTTATCTCAACCCACGACTTTTCTCACTTTTACTCTTCTGATTCTCTCCCCCAGCCCACTGGAGAGTAGTGAGTGAGCAGCTGTGTGGTGCTTAGTTGCCAGCTGGGCTTAAACCACAACAGGTCTTTTCCAACCTAAATAATTCTATGATTCTTTGGTTCTATGATTACTGATGTATCAGGGACACCTGTGCTGAGAACTTTCCGACTGAATGTGTGCATCTCTCACTTGCATGAAAGAGATCATTGTTCTAGAATTTTTGTTATAGTGGTAAATTGCCAATGAAAACTTTCCAGTTTGAATGAATTAGCAAGTCTACTGGGGAAAAATGTGATCTCTATCTGTAAGATCATTGCTGTCCCCAGCCCAGCTTGATTCTGAAGAAATGTTGTTCTGCTGACACAATCTACTGACCAGAGCTAGCATTTAGAGTACTTTGTGATTTTGACATAATCAAAAGGATGATACACATATCAAAGCAGAGTGCTGGGTGGAGAAAAGACCTTACTTTTATATGCTTTCCCCACTCCTCAGTCTCAGTGGTAGCTGTCATGTTCCTAATGCACTGTGTATTCAAAGCACTGCAGAAATGTTCAGTTATGGTTACAGTCACAGTTCATGGGAAGTAAGAGCCAGAGAAAGCAGGAGGGCTTCACCCTTAGGAGTAAAGGGAGTGAGGGTTGGACTGGAAAGGAGATAACACTGCTTTATTTTGCTCAGAGTTCTCTGTTCTCTTCTTGATTCATTCATTGTGACCTGCCACCTCCAGGCAGGAACAATCCCACATCAGCCCAATTAGTTGTGTGTTCCTTGTACCTGTAAGGCCTGTCTGGCATGAGACCTGGCTGCCTACAACTACTGTCACCACTGTCTCCAAGAGACACGCAAGCATCATCAGGGGTCTTATTCATGGGATACCAGTGCTAATGGGAACCCACAGGTGGTCTTTTTCAGCCACGGAGAATCATGGGCCTGGGGCTGGGTTATCTTTCCCTAGAGGTGAGGTGTTACATTACATTTGCCTACACTGAAGCTTAGCTACCACTTTTTTGCCCAGCTCTGTTATATTTGTGGGGTGCTCCTGGAGTTCCTTACTATGGGATCAACATTTGCCTACTAAATGCTGGCTTTGTTCTCTGTAAAGCATATAATGTCATAAAAAACTTCGGGTAGAGTAAGTGCCTTCCAGGCTGTAACATCTCTCGCAAATTCAATTGAAGTGGACTACCTGTCTCCAAAATGAGCAGGCAGGAGGAAGATTTGATAGACAGATGGGCCCAGAAACAACCTTTGTTTACAAAATTTATTAGGGAAATAGTAAGACTATATCTGAGTGAGTTCAAGCTGAAAAGAGTTTCTTGGGAGTACTTGATCCTGCTCTGTGCACAATTTATTTTCATTGATCTGCTTACAAAAAGAGTGATCTTGTGCTGTTGACATTCCAAGAACAACTGTGGGTGAAACCCACTGGACTTAATGCTGTCTGTAAAGTGGGCAAAATATTAATTTTTTTCCTCTGATGCATCTAACCAATGAGAGAAAACACATCCTCTGGGTCTAGAGAAAGTGGATTTATCATTGCCCCTCTGATGTTATAAAAGCTGAAGGGAGGGGGTGAACTGGGAGAAAATACTGTTCAAAATTCCACAAGAAAAGTAAATTTTTAAAGTTAAAATACTGCAGAAGCTAGTTAAATTTCAGTCCTTCAAGCCACACATCATTCTTGAAGCAGCTCAAGGAGTGCCTTAGTTCTCATTGCATAGTGGGGTGGTGCCGGAGCCAACGTCCCACTTAACTGCTTGCTCACTCCCACTACCCCAATGGGAAGAGGGGAGAGAATAGGAAGAGTAAGAAGTCTAGATATAACAGAAGAAGACTGGAGATCTCTTACCTCTTGGAGAAACAGGAAGAGGGAATATTTAGTGCTCGAGGAAAATAATTGACTCTGACTTTTCTTGCTGTAATTCTGGATGGAAAAAAATGTAGAACAGCTTGAGGAGCTGTGATTTGGGTCCAATATCAAGCAAAAATTTAATCTTCTTCAGCATCTTCCTTGGCTGGTGCTGGAGGGTTGAGACTAAAAATTAAGTGGTTGGTGAATGGTGTGGAGTTTGGGCAAGAGTGGAAATAAAGCATAAAAATGACATGCAAAGACAATGAGGAGGAGGAAAAACAAGAAAGCAGGGAAGAAAGACAGGGAGAAGGAAGAGAAGCAAGGGACAGAGATATGGAGGATACTTTTTACTGTGTGGCAGCTGACTATTGCAAAGTGAAGCTGAGCAATGATGCCTGATGCAAACTGTTGCTGTCAATACTTGACCCTGGCAATATCTTGGCTTTTAATTCTTCCTGTAAATCAAACAAAGCAGACTCCTCAATGCATACGTCTAGGCCTTGGTGGGAATTTCATTCCGTTCTTTGCAGGCTTAAGTGTCCTAGAGGTACCTATCTCTCTGTCCTAGTCAGGACAGACGCGATTATTTGATGTTTCCAGAAGGGTCTGCTTTACCTCTTGGCCTAGGGAACGGGTCTTCTGTCCTCTTTGGGACTCCCTTGCACCAACAGTTTTCAGGGATCCTCCAGGGCTGCCTGTTTTTTAGGTGGTGTAAGTTGTTGGCCAAGCTCTGAACAAAGGCTGAAACTCCAACACTGGCTTGGATGTCCTACCAGAAATAAATATGCTGTGTAGCATAGAGAGGTTATTTATCCACTGTACAGGCTGAGTTCCACCTGGTGTCCCATCATATGGCTAAACTACAGCTGTATGTGAGAAATAGATCATTCAGCCGTACAAAGAATCATCAGTCCATAGTGATGAACCAAAAAACTTTCTGTGCCTTTCACTGATATATCACTTGGGTATCCAAAATTGCCAGCTGGATCTGAAAATGTGAGACTGTAAATTTAGCATATTTTTTTTTCTGCTGGTGAGCTCTGCACAATATTAAAAAAAACAACCCCCAAATCACAATTTCCCAAGTTTGAGTAACTGAAATTACTGCAGTGACAGAGTTATTACTCACACTTGGCCTCACTAGCACTTTTTAAAACTCTCAAATGCATGTTTCCTCTGATTGATCAATACTTTTGAACAAATAAAATGTTTCTTTTTATTCTGATAGCTTCTTATCTCTTCCCTTTTATTTAATACAGGCAAAAACCTGACACAACAGATGAATTACTTTAGCCATTGCTACTCCCAACCACTTCTTCAATAGGACACCTATC
This sequence comes from Chroicocephalus ridibundus, assembly GCF_963924245.1. Taxonomy (NCBI): domain Eukaryota; kingdom Metazoa; phylum Chordata; class Aves; order Charadriiformes; family Laridae; genus Chroicocephalus; species Chroicocephalus ridibundus. The sequence continues at coordinate 34,603,898 of NC_086316.1, read as the reverse complement.
TGTCATGGAAAACAACTTATTACAAGAAGTTTTCAGTGTCTTAGAGGCAGTCTTGTACAGGCGTTTCCAACTGTTTTGCCTGTATTTTCCCTAAAAAGACAGCTCCGCTTTACTGAAGGAGTTTTAGACTTTGTCTCTAAATTAAAGATTCCTGTCTCTAAGGCCTGGCAGCCTAGTTCATACACACACAGTTAGCCTCCTCTCACTCCTAAACAGAGAGAACTCAGTCCCTGTTATGGTGCATTTCCCACAGTCCTTCAGGCCCTGTTATGTACATGTCCTGGTTCCGGCGGGGATAGGGTTCATTTTTCCTGGTATTCCATGCCATGTGAGCCATGCCCACCCTGAGCTGCCGGGGGAGGGGGCGGGAAGTCGCCGCTCGGAGCGGGCTGGGGCGTCCCGGGTCCGGCCGGTGAGCGGTTCCGTAATCGTGTTTGTATATGCCTCTCTCCGTATTATTGTTGTTGTTTGCCTGTTCCCTTTGCTGTTCTGTTAAACTGCCTTTGTCTCAACCCAAGAGTCTTGCCTTTTTCTTCTGATTCTTCCTGTATCGGGAAGGCCCGAGTGAGCGGCACGTGGTTCTTTGTTGCCGTCTGAGGCTAAACCACGACAGTCCTTTTTGGCGCCCAACGTGGGGCTTGAAGGGTTGAGATAATGACAGAATTCAACTAGAGCTTGAAAAAACAAATGTGTTGTATGCGTTTATTGTATTAGGCAAATAGTCACTGGTCACCATGTTGCTTGGTTTGTTCTCATGGCTGTGTTATGTGAATTCCTATATGTCTTATGTACTCCTTCTGATGATTTTTGTTACTTCTGGGAGAGGGATGAGGATTATCCTTTTGTTGTCCGGTGCAATATCGGCTTACGAGATGATAACATCACTTGTTAGACAGTTACTTTGGGGCTTTTATGTGGTGTTGCTGTCCTGTCCGTACCTTGGGCATCGTCTCTCAGAATTTATTAATAATTACACCCAGTCTGTGGGGGAAACAGAGGGGGACGCTTTCCCCAGCTCTTTTGCCTCCCTTTTCTCCTTCGGGTCAGGTATGGCAGCTTTTGAGAATTTTGAATATCCTTGGGATACTCAAACCAGCCTGGTCCTATTGTTATGTCTGCTGAATGTGTTCCACGTCCTGTTTAAGGTTAAACAGCTATTTAAGACTACTACCCGGAGATCTGCTCTGAGGCTGGATAGTCAGGGGTGGCACGGCATGTGGGAGAGCATGGGCAGGTACCTAGAGAACTTCTCACCTCCAATGGTCTGAGACTTCACCCGTGAACAATTACAGGACCCTGATAAAGTGGTAGAATATTTGAAGGGAAAATACTGTAGTTATTCTAGAGAGGAACAACTCACCGTGCTGTGCTGGGCCCTGGCCAGTATCTACCAGGCACTGCTCAGTGTTATGCAGCACCCTCAGGGGGAAGAGATGGAGACCAGACCAGCAGCCACTGCGGCTGCTGCAACCCCTGCGATGGACACTGCGGCTACTGCAACACCTGCGACGGACACTGCGGCTACTGCAACCCCTGCGGCAGCCGCTGCGGCTACTGCAACCCCTGTGGCAGCCACTGCGTCTACTGCAACCCCTGTGGCAGGCACTGCGGCTACTGCAACCCCTGTGGCAGCCGCTGCGGCTACTGCAACCCCTGTGGCAGCCACTGCCGCTGAACCAGGGAACCAACCCGTGCCAGTATCAGTTGCCCCATACAGAAGAAGAAGTACAAGAAGAAATCAGTTCGCTTAGTAAGAGATGATGATGAACCAGGGCCATCACGAGAGCAGGAGGAAGAGGCAGAACCAGAGATAATTACTCGATCCCTATCCTTGAGTGAGCTGCGGGGTATGCGAAAAGATTTCAGGCGAGCACATTGTCACCTGGCTGCTCCGGTGCTGGGATAACGGGGCCAGTAGCCTGGAATTAGAGGGTAGGGAGGCCAGGCAGCTGGGATCCCTGTCTAGGAAAGGCGGTATTGATAAGGCAATTGGGAAGAAGACTCAAGCCCTCAGCCTCTGGAAACGACTCCTGTCAGGCGTGAGGGAGAGGTACCCCTTCAGTGAGGATGTTGTATGTCAACCAAGCAGGTGGACTACTACGGAAAGAGGTATCCAGTACCTGAGAGAATTAGCCGTGCGGGAGATGATTTATTATGACTTTGACAATGCAGACTTACCCACAGACCCTGATGAGGTGCGATGCACAAGGCCCATGTGGCGGAAGTTTGTACGGAGCGCACCATCGTCATATGCCAACTCCCTGGCAGTAATGGAATGGAAAGGTGAAGAGGGACCAACGGTGGATGAGGTGGCTGGCCGGCTCCGGTGATATGAAGAAAGTCTCTCTTCCCCCCTTGTCTCAGCTGTGGAGAAACTGTCACGGAAGGTCCAGCAACTTGAAGAGAATATGTCCTACTCCCCACCTGCACGGGCCAGCGTCTCAGCTATTAGAAGCAGGCATTTCCCCACTCAAGAGAGAGAGTACAGAGGGTACACACCACGAGGCACCCTGTGGTTCTACCTGCGTGACCACGGAGAGGACATGAGGAAGTGGGATGGACAACCTACTTCGACCCTGCGGACACGGGTACAGGAGTTGCAAGGAAGGACAACCACAAAAGGGGATCCCTCCAGGAAAAGTGTCGCCCCAGTTTCTAGTGGGCAGTTCCCCAGACAGAGCAGAAGGCCTGATCTTGCTTCTGATCCTCTTGAAGGAACTTCCAAGTCATTTATGCAAGAAGTGAGTAATGGATACTATGACCAGTATTAGAGGGGCCCTGCCTCCGGCCAGGTGGAGGAAAGGGACAACCGGGTTTATTGGACGGTGTGGATTTGATGGCCTGGCACATCAGACCCACAGGAGTATAAGGCTCTAGTGGACACGGGTGCACAGTGTACTTTAATACCATCAAGCTATAGAGGGGCAGAACCCATTTGTATTTCTCGGGTGACAGGGGGATCCCAAGAGTTGACTGTACTGGAGGCGGAAGTGAGCCTAACTGGGAATGAGTGGCAAAAGCATCCCATTGTGACTGGCCCAGAGGCTCCATGCATCCTTGGTATAGATTACCTCAGGAGAGGGTATTTTAAGGACCCAAAAGGGTACCGTTGGGCTTTTGGCATAGCTGCCCTGGAGACGGAGGAAGTTAAACAGTTGTCTGCCTTGCCTGGTCTCTCAGAGGACTCTGCTGTTGTGGGGTTGTTGAGGGTCGAAGAACAGCAGGTGCCGATTGCTACCACGACGGTGCATCAGCGGCAATATCGCACTAACCGAGACTCTCTGATTCCCATCCATGAGCTGATTCGTCAACTAGAGGTTCAAGGAGTGATCAGCAAGACTCGCTCACCCTTTAACAGTCCCATATGGCCGGTGCGAAAATCTAATGGAGAGTGGAGGCTAACTGTAGACTACCGTAGTCTGAATGAAGTCACGCCACCACTGAGTGCTGCCGTGCCGGACGTGCTAGAACTCCAGTACGAACTGGAGTCCAAGGCAGCTAAGTGGTATGCCACAATTGATATAGCGAATGCATTCTTCTCAATCCCTTTGGCAGCGGAGTGCAGGCCACAGTTTGCTTTCACTTGGAGGGGCGTCCAATACACCTGGAATCGACTGCCCCAGGGGTGGAAACACAGCCCCACCATTTGCCATGGACTGGTCGAGACTGCACTGGAACAGGGTGAAGCTCCAGAACATCTGCAGTACATTGATGACATCATTGTATGGGGAAACACAGCAGAAGAAGTTTTTGAGAAAGGGAATAAAATAGTCCAAATCCTTCTGAAAGCTGGTTTTGCCATAAAACGAAGTAAGGTCAAGGGACCTGCGCAGGAGATCCAGTTTTTAGGAATAAAATGGCAAGATGGACGCCGTCAGATTCCAATGGATGTGATCAACAAAATAGCAGCTATGTCTCCACCAACTAGTAAAAAGGAAACACAAGCTTTCTTAGGCATTGTGGGTTTTTGGAGAATGCATATCCCAGATTACAGTCTAATTGTGAGCCCTCTGTATCACGTAACCCGGAAGAAGAATGATTTTAAATGGGGTCCTGAGCAACGACAAGCTTTTGAACAAATCAAACAGGAAATAGTCCATGCAGTGGCCCTGGGGCCAGTCTGGGCAGGACAAGATGTTAAAAATGTGCTCTATACCGCAGCCGGGGAGAACGGCCCTACCTGGAGCCTCTGGCAGAAAGCACCAGGGGAGACTCGAGGTCGACCCCTAGGGTTTTAGAGTCCGGGATACAGAGGATCCGAAGCCCGCTACACTCCAACAGAAAAAACGATATTGGCAGCATATGAAGGGGTTCGAGCTGCTTCAGAAGTGGTTGGTACAGAAGCACAGCTCCTCTTAGCACCTCGACTGCCGGTGCTCGGTTGGATGTTCAAAGAAAGGGTCCCCACCACACATCATGCAACTGATGCTACATGGAGTAAGTGGATTGCACTGATCACACAGCGAACTCGAATGGGAAACCCCAGTCGCCCAGGAATTCTGGAAGTGATCATGGACTGGCCAGAAGGCAAGGATTTCGGAATGTCACCAGAGGAGGAGGTGACGCGTGCAGAAGAGGCCCCACCATATAATAAACTGCCAGAAAATGAGAAGAAATATGCCCTGTTCACTGATGGGTCCTGCCATATTGTGGGAAAGCATTGAAAGTGGAAGGCTGCTGTGTGGAGTCCTACACGACAGGTTGCAGAAGGTAGTGAGGGACAGGGTGAATCGAGCCAGTTTGCAGAGGTGAAAGCCATTCAGCTGGCTTTGGACATTGCTGAGCGAGAAAAATGGCCAGTACTTTATCTCTACACTGACTCATGGATGGTGGCAAATACTCTCTGGGGGTGGTTACAGCAGTGGAAGCAGGGAAATTGGCAGCGCAGAGGCAAACCCATCTGGGCTGCTGAACTATGGAAAGATATTGCTGCCCGGATAGAGAATCTGGTTGTGAAAGTACACCATGTAGATGCCCATGTACCGAAGAATCGGGCCACGGAGGAACATCAGAACAACCAGCAAGTGGATCGGGCTGCTAGGATTGAAGTGGCTCAGGTGGATCTGGACTGGCAACATAAGGGTGAACTATTCATAGCTCGGTGGGCCCATGACTCCTCAGGCCATCAAGGAAGAGATGCGACATATAGATGGGCTCGTGACCGAGGGGTGGACTTGACCATGGACACTATTGCACAGGTCATCCATGAATGTGAGACATGCGCTGCAATCAAGCAAGCCAAGCGTTTGAAGCCTCTTTGGTATGGAGGACGATGGCTGAAATACAAATATGGGGAGGCCTGGCAGATTGATTATATCACACTGCCACAAACCCGTCAAGGCAAGCGCTATGTGCTCACAATGGTGGAAGCAACCCCCGGATGGCTGGAAACATACCCTGTGCCCCATGCCACTGCCCGGAACACTATCCTGGGCCTTGAAAAGCAAGTCCTGTGGCGACATGGTACCCCAGAGAGAATCGAGTCAGACAACGGGACTCATTTCCGGAACAGCCTCATAGACACCTGGGCCAAAGAGCATGGTATCGAGTGGGTATTTCACATCCCCTATCACGCACCAGCCTCTGGGAAGATAGAACGATACAATGGACTGTTAAAAACTACACTGAGAGCAATGGGTGGTGGGACTTTAAAACATTGGGATGCACATTTAGCAAAAGCTACCTGGCTAGTTAACACCAGGGGATCTAACAATCGGGCTGGCCCTGCCCAATCAAAACTTCCACGTACTGTAGAAGGGGAAAAAGTTCCCGTAGTGCACATGAAGAATATGCTAGGGAAGACAGTCTGGGTTAGTCCTGCCTCAGGCAAAGGCAAACCCACCCGTGGGATTGCTTTTGCCCAAGGACCTGGGTGCACTTGGTGGGTGATGCGGCAGGATGGGGAAGTCCGATGTGTACCTCATGGGGATCTGATTTTGGGTGAGAATAGCCAATGAATCAAATTGTGTGCTGTTAATTACTAAGTAACACTGTCACTGTATGTCCTCATTGCTATAATTGCTATCAGTTGCACTACGAGTAAGGCACAGGGATGATGGGATAAGAACTGACCTCAGCAGCTGGCGCCCAGCAACTTCCTCAAGATCTACATCTTCAGCCCATGGACTGTAAGCATGAGCCACACCGAGTGCACCAGTCACAAGCTCCGAAAAATACAGCATGGAACAGACCAGCACCACCCAGCATCTCACCTGCCCTAAGAGACTGTTCTAACAGATGGAGCCCAAAGCCATGGATTACAAGAACTCAACGGACACTTTTGGAGGGATGGCCCATAAACTAAGGGCGTTATATCTACATGAATATATATGTGTATATATATATATATATGACAGGGGAGAGTGGTGGCAATTCATTGGAACCTGTAAGATCTGGGCATGGCATAGATGATATGGAATAAGGGGTGGATAATGTCCTGGTTCCGTCGGAGATAGGGTTAATTTTCCCTGGTATTCCATGCCATGTGAGCCATGCCCACCCTGAGCTGCCGGGGGAGGCGGCAGGAAGTCGCCACTCGGAGCGGGCTGGGGTGTCCCGGGTATATTCCCCTATCCGTGTTATTGTTGTTGTTTGCCTGTTCCCTTTGCTGTTCTGTTAAACTGCCTTTGTCTCAACCCAAGAGTCTTGCCTTTTTTTTTTCTTCTGATTCTTCCTGTATCAGGAAGGCTCGAGCGAGCGGCATGTGGTTCTTTGTTGCCGTCTGAGGCTAAACCACGACAGTACATACCATCTGCCCTACCACAGGCAAATGACTGCCACAGAACATCCTGTACCCTGAGCAGGAAGGATGGCAGACACTGTTTAGCTCCTGTCATGTAATTTTTCTGGCAGCTTCTTGAGATGTTCCTGTTTCTGGCCTTTGAAACCTGTCTATGAGCCTGGTTACTGATGCTAGTCCTTATGGGCAGCCCCAGAGAAGGGACATTGCTTATCATGTTGCTAAATGCCCACGGAGGTGACTGAAGCATGCCATACATGGCCTGGGCACACACCCAGGATGCAGAGGGCTCTAGGGTCTGCTGTCTTCAGGAAGGTGCTCCAGAACTTGGAGCTGGGAGGTCCAGCATGGAGCTGTCAGTTTGCAGAGCAGACATCCAGCAGAACTGCCATTCAAGGTTTGCTTCCTGGTCCTGTTTTCATGGAGGATACTCAAAGGGAATGTCTCAGCAGGCTCTCAAGACAGCAAATGACTGCTCAAAGCAGCTCTACAAAAGACCCTTCCTCCGCTTCTCTGCATTGTTACTGTATTTACCAGAGTATTTTGAGCTTTGTCTGAACAACAGGAAGGAGAAGAACGTGTAAATACACTCCTGACACTGAATGTGTCACTGTGACCAAGTTCTCTAGCATTAGTGTCACAACATTATTAGTTGTCCTGCTTTGAGTCAGAACTGATGATAACATGTATATATGCTGAAGGGTCTCCTCTCTGTTCTGCCTTGGGGTGCCAATATTTGGGAGTACGTACTTGAAGCTGTCGAGAGAACTTCCTGTCAAGGAAGACATGTGAGACACTGTGATTCTCCTTGGGGCTGGTTCATACAGCTCTATTGCTGCACACAGTCAACTTTTCCAGGATGACAGCTTGTCCTTGAGAAGTGTGAGGCTTAGGGTATAATCAGATGAGACCTGACTTGGTTTCTTCCAGGAGAAAAGTTGCTTAACGATGTTACTTTCCTCCTCCTCCACCTCCAAATAAAAAAAAACAACAACCCAACCACAAAAACCAACCAAACAAAAAACCAACCAAACAAAAACCCAAAAAGAAGAGGAGAAGGGGAAAGAGATGGCAGATGCCTCCTCTGGCGTTACTGATATCTTGGAAGCAGAGTGAGGAAAACCAACAAAACCATTCCCTTTGTGGATTGAGTGAACTGCTAATTGGTGTCAGAAGAGAATGAGATTTTGTTTTTACTGCGAGCTCTCCTGTGGGTTAGCTTTTCATACAAGCAATGTACTACAATGGCTGATTACTATACAGTGTGGTTTTAGTCCCTCATGGGATGCACATCAAGGAGCACTCTTCATTGCCCTGTCTTTGTGATTTGTTTTGGGCTGGGGCTGGTGGTCACTGATTTTTAAATGATACATCCTGGAATTCTGTAAAGATAAATTCTTTTGTATGATGGTGGTATGAAGACAGGCTTCTCCCCATAATACAACACAAAAGCTTGGAGGCCTCTCAAGCAATACTAGACCCCAAGGCAAGGAAAGAACATATAAGCTTTTAGGTGTGCAGGAAATGCACAATGGACATGGAAGCAGGCTCATTTATTCACAAACCATAAAAAAACCCTAACAAAACATTTAGAGAAACTTGGAGAAAGAGAGAGAAAGGGTCTTGTGGAAAGAATGTTTTCGAACCATGTTTCGTTAGCACAACATCATAAAGTTGTATGTAAGGCAATAAAAAGAAAGGATGACTCCTCACATCGAAGAAGAAGAAATATGAACTAGATGAAATACTAAGTGACATTTTTTAACTTTGGGAAAAAAATAATTTTGAGGGTCTTAAAAAATTTAATTTGTTTCTGGCTTCATTTTCAACAGGAAGAAGGTTGACAAAGGATTACAAAAAATCCATGATGCATCATTATCGGTACTGATGTTGCTCAAAACAAAATGTTACCTTGCAACATGCTGCATTTTAAAAAAAATGAATAAATGCTTAAAATGCATTAAAACATTTTTTTTTTTAAGGTGTCATTTAAAAATTGATTTAGAGTGTCCTGGTTCCGGCGGAGATAGGGCTAATTTCCACAAGGAGCCAAACTAGCTGACCCAAACTAGCCAAACGTGTATTCAATACATGTGATGCCATGCTCAGTATATAGCTGGGGAGCTGGCTGGGGAGGGGGCAGGAATCACCACTTGGTTCTGGTCGGTGAGGAGTGGTACATTAATCATGTTTTGTAAATTCCTCAATCAGTATTATTGTTGTTGCTTTCCTCTTTCCTTTGCTGTTCTGTTAAACAGTCTTTCTCTCAACCCATGAGTTTTGCCTTTTTCTTCTGATTCTCCCCCTGTCCTGCCGCTGGTGGGGTGTGGGGTGAAGTGAGTGAAGAAACTATGGGGTTCTTTGTTGCCAGCTGGGGCGAAATCACAAGTCTCAAATTGAAATACTGTGGTTTGCCTTCCATACAACAATTTCAGACTGACTAAATTAATTTTTAAAAAGTGTTTTTCTTCTCATCAAAGCTTGAGTTTTTAATGCAGACCTTATTACTTTTCATGAGTTTGGAAGACTGTTACAAAGGCACAGCAGAAATTTAACTGAACTGAACATGGAAATATGTGGTTACTTTCTACCAACTACAATTAACTTTTTTCCCCCTTTTCTTAGCAATATTAAGGTCATGGCTAAGTCACCAAAATATTTCTTCCCTGTATTTCAGTGACTGACTTTTTTCTCTTTTAAGTGAAAGCTACCCGTACCTAGTGAACTATTTTAATTCATACTTCAATTGTGGAACTCACTGCTACAAGATTTTGTCAGAATTGTAAGTGATCTCAGAAATGCTGCAGTGAAGCATATGTTTATTTGTGGGTACTTTAACAAATGAAGAAGTGATGATAGTTCAGATATTTCAGTGCAGAAAGCTTTTTTAAGCTGCTTTTGGTGGAAGTTGAGGATGAGTTTTGCACTTCATTTACATATCTGTTATAGGCTGGAACGGGACAGGATACACAATTAGAGGACTTTTAATTTGATTCAAGAAAACTGTTTTTGTGTTCACAGCTGGGTGGTGGCAGCCCATTGGTCTTTACTGCAGTACATTCCTTTTTTATGTTTGTTATACTGGGGCTATGTAGTTGGATCAGATATTAGAAAGGATTATATCTGTTTTCTGCCAGCTCTGGATGTTATAGAGATCTTCAGGATGCAGACTCAATATTTAAATTTTTATATCAGGTTCTCGCAATACTGCCTCTTTCATAGCCCCATGGATATTTGTTACTGCAATAAAGGAAGTCTTCATCCAGTCAGAAAGAGTGGTATTATAATATTTCCATCTGTTGTCCCAGAACTTGTGGGATTGTTTAGCAGGTGTGCAAGCCAATAACACACAGAGTGGAGGTATTATCTATTTATTCGCAGTTCTGCACAGAATCGGATGCTAGAGGGTATTTCTGCAAGGCTAGCACACACAACTTTGAAACAGTCATTCATTTATACATTGTAAATTAGCATAGTTAACATATTCTTTGTTTATCAACTTTTTACTGGTGCTTATAATTCCTTATCTTGAAGCTGATTGGTGTAAAATGACTTCATCTTCAATTAAAGGTACAGTGTCTCTTAATTTTACTGCGCAGGCTTAGTGGGTGAGGGCCTTCAAGTGGAGGCGGGTAACCCAACTTCTGGAGGAGTGATTTTCATATTATAATAAGTCAAGTTCACCTACAGGACACATTTCATGAGGTATAGCAAAGTTTCTTGCACAATCAGACCACTAAAGTTTCTGGTACCTGGTTTTAGGTCTGTCTGTTCCTTCTATCCCATTGTCTTGTCAAGAACCATTTACCAAAATGATTTACTGAGTTACAACATCACATCTTCAAAGTACAGGGGATGGATCTGGTTCTGTTTCCTCAGAAACAATCAGCTGAAAAAGGGTGACTTTCCTCCAGATCTGATTTGGCTGTGGTGCAAAGAAAGAATGCAGTGGAAACAGTGAGATCCGTCAGCATTTCCATCATTACGCAGACCTTCCCATCAAGTGCAGTAGCCAGGAGGCTGAATTGAAAACTGTATAGACATGTGGAAGCTACTTCTCAGAATTATCTTGCTGATTCTGGTCTGATGTTTGGTTTTTCCAGTCCCAGGAAAGAACCAGTAACAGACCACCCCCGTAACATCACCTGTCCCTGCCTTTAAGTTGGGTCCCTGCTGAAGCTGAGTTTCTGGCTGGAGTGGCTGCAATTCCTTTGTGCTGCTCTCCAGGTGGCATTCCTTTGAGGTGTTTTGCCTGCGTTTCCCAGTTGGTTCCTCAGGAGCCCCTGGCTCATCTCCATAAGACTTTAAGTGTGCTGCAGTGTACCCAGGACATTTCGAAGCAACAGTCTGAGGACCCTTGCTAGCACCCCATCCCTCTAACCTTGGTGTGTGGCCTCTTCATTTGTCACAGGCAAGACTGATGATACTCCCCTCCCCAACAAGTTTAGTTTAAAGCTCTGTCAGTAAGCCCCGCTAGCTCATGAGCAAAGATCCTCTTCCCTCTTTGAGAAAGATGAACTCCATCTGATGCCAGGAAGCCTGGTGCCGTGTAGGCCACCCCATTATCAAAACCCCCAAAACTGTATTGCTGACACCAGCCACAGAGCAATTTATTAGCAGACTGAGTGTGTCTGTTTCTTCCAGTGTCACTGCCCACAACTGAAAGAGAGAATAAAAAATAACCTACACCCCAGATTGCCTTACTAACTCTCCCAAGGTCCTGAAGTCTCTTTTAATCACCCCCAGGCTACGTGTTGCAAATTCATTGCAACCCACATAGAAGAGCAGCAGTGGGTAATAGTCCGAGGGCCATACCAGGCTAAGAAGTTTCCTAGTGATGTCCCTAACCTGGCCCCCAGGGAGGCAGCATACTTCCCTAAGAGGAGAGTCTGCCCGGCGTATAACTGCCATGTCAGGCAATTTTGAGTATGTCATGCGCACACACCATTTACACTCACATTTGTATTTTAGCAGTTTTGCCAAGGTGGTGTGTGGTGGGACAGTATGTGTAGCCCCTCTCACAGAGGAACTGCACAGTAGATGGGCACAGACTTTTTCTGGAAGTGCACAGTGAGAGAGTAAGAGATGATGACGACCATAATTGAACAAAGGAAATTCTCACCTGACTTATGGAAAAACTTCTTTCCCTTGACAGCTCTGCAGCCCTGGAACAGGGACAAGAGAGGTGGGGAGATCCTTGGAGATATCCAGCCTCTCACTGGAGAAGACTCTTGTCAAGCTGATTTAGATGACTCTGCTTTGAGCAGAGTGGCAGGACTGGAAACTTCTAGAAGTCTCTGCCAACCTACGTTTTTCTGTAAAAGGCAATCCTGTGGGAAATGTCAATGTTATTCTACAGCGAATGAGAGTTTTGATTAAGTTTAAAAAAGAGATTCTCAGCATTTCATTTTAGAATTGCTAAAATATTTGGATTTGATTTGAATAGAGAATAAATATAATACTTACACTGTCAGGCTCCTTGCTGAGCTATGTTGCCTAAACACCACTATCTGTAATTTTGCAAATAAAGATTCCCAAGAGAAATAATAACAACCTTTTCTCAGAGCAAGGTATCCATAATCCAGGCTGGGAACCCAAATTAGAAAGTGTAAGAGAGACAGGGCAGACTCACAAACTACAGGCCTGAAGAATTGCCATACTGTAATATGAACAAACAGAGCAAACAGAACTGGCTCAAACAAGAAAATTTTGGCCTGCTGAATCAAGCCAGAACATTTGCATGTTGCTGGAAATACTACATAAAGAGAAAACTTTTTTCTCTTTACACAGTTGATACAGTATTTTCTGATTATTATGTTGTGTTTTTTTCACTCTGATGGAAAAAATACTGAGTGTCTGCAGCGTATACATTGCCTTATAGTTTTTATTAAAATGCCATAATTCTGAAAGCTCAAATGCATTCTAACTCTCTAACAAGAATTTTAAAAGCTCATCAGCGGAGTCCATAATACATTAAATGTGCTGGGCCTCCAGTCTATTGATCATCATTAGTGCCTCCAGAAGTGTTGTGAACTGGTGTCAGGCTAGACTTGTCAACACGGGAAACTTCATTGTATTTATAAAGCTGAAAATGAAAAATAAAAAATCTAGTAAAACTTAAAAAACATTCACTAGCACTGAATTTCTCACAGTACTGACAGTAATAGCAAATTGCTACTTGACATATGTGAGTCAACGGGGAGAACAAAATGCAAAGAAAACCCCTATTAGAGCTGGCCTATATGTTAAATGCAACCCGCAAGAAGTTTATTCTTCCTAAATCCCTTGTAAAGTTTTTTTCAGGATTTGAAAGTCAAAATCTGACATGTCTGACCAAAATCAAAGAAGAAAGCATCACTTTCCCTTTCTGAAATCTGTAGAAAGACAAATTCATGAAATGAATTCCTTCCGCTAAGTGCTGCTTTTTTTTTTTGAAAAAGCATTCATTTATTTGTCGTCTCTGTGTTGAAGAATTTACTTGCAGTTACTAAAGTAGCTTTGAGATTCTTCGTTCTGTCTTTTTAACCATAAAGACAATCTCTGTTGCACTGAGTACTAACCGTATCATAGGGAGTTGGTGTTTGTTTCATGCTGGCGATGTGAGGCTCTCTGTGATGCTTTGAATCTGCTACAATTCTTGTCCGTAACGGAACTGAACCCTAATTTGCTATTAATGGGGAAAGTCACTGTTGCAGAAAAACTCTGACTCACACAAAAACAAACTAGATTTTTTAGCTCAATATGTTGATGTTTCCTGTTCCTTTCTTTCTTTTAGGGTACAATCTAGGAGAATTCAGAGTTGCCCAGAAAAGATTCCCATATATTTTAATGTATATATAATATGTATATATTATATATAATGTTTTCCTGAAATAGATAGTTACGTTAACAAGTTTGGAAGTGCAGATATTTAGAAAAAGAAGTGTATCTATTTTTGGCCTTCTGTGTCAAGAAATCCTAAGGCTGTTCAGATGCTCTTTTATGTCCTCTCTTGCGTGACTAGCTAATGGTTCTTACAAGGTCACTTGGAAACTGAAAGCAGCTGTGTTTCTCTTGGCTAAACATCGAGACATCCTGAAAGAGACATGTAGATGGTGGTAGCGAAATAAGAAAAGACTCCACTGGAAAATTGCTACAGGAAAACACATGAAAAAAGATAAGAATTTCATAGCGACTCTGTGGATTCTGATTCTGGTAGTTAGAAGGTTTCCTAAAAGGCATTATGGTTTCATGATATAACAACTACAGAGAAAAACAAAGATACCAGAAAAATGATCAATCACTGTACAGTCTTTTTTGGATACCTCATCTACTTATGAATGGCTGTGACTTACAAAGGTCTGCTGCTCTGTGTAATCTCTACGTCCACAGAGAAAGACAGGTTTTCCTGCCTGAAGATGTCTCTGTTGTCTTCCTTAGGCTACTATATTGCTTTGTAGCTCCAAGTGAATGCAGTTTTTCAAAGAAATTTAATTGAAAATATTGAATATAAATACAGAAAATTCACTCATTGAAAATAAATTTAGTATTATAATAACTCCTGAAGGTAACTATCTTTGCTAGCATTTGCTATAATGATTTACCTCTATTGTGCATTTTCAGGGACAAAACTGGCTAAACCTGGCCTGTGAAAAGCTCTGGTGAAAAATCTGGACATATTGGTGTAGGAAGGTAGACTCAGCCTGACACCAATGTACATATTGCAGCAAGAATGTCCTTGTGGTTTTCCATTATTTACCAAATTCATTTCAGTGACTGTTTAAGTGGGGGTTGAGGAAACCGGTTCAAGTTAGGAGTAAGAGCAGCAGAATGTATTTTTTTCCTGTGTAATTAAGTGGCAACTGAATTTGAGATCTTGAAAGCCATGATGATTGCAACTGGGAAATTAAGCCCATTTGCTTATTAGTTGTGCTAATTTCATTTAAAAACTCCATTTCAGGATGCAAAACTTGTTTTGATTAACATTTTTCTCTTTGTAAATTCAACAATTTAAGGCAGACAATATAAATAAGAGCATATTTTTAAAAGCTGTTTTGCAGACTTCTAATTAATTTCAATTTCTGTTCAAACAACTTGACATAATGGTATAACTAAAAATCTGATTTGTGTTAAGAAAATTATGTATGATGCATTTGTACTAAATAAAATTAAGGCTCTGTCTACATATGTTATATAATTGCCCTGGATTTCTGATTAGCAACAATTAAGGTAAAATTTAAAAAAAAAAACCAAACCCAAATCCTTACTTCAGAAGCTAACAACTGTTAGAAATGTAAAACAAGGCTGAGACTTATTTACATCATTATGTTCTACTTCCTACCCAAAAACTTCAGCTCCATTATTAGACCCAGTCTAAATGGAATAACTAAATGGTCTGAGAGCCAAAGTCTTCTATTGTTCATCAGTGGATTTAGCCAACACAGCTTGCCCAAAATCACATGTAGGAATTCCATTTGAAATACTGCGATTTCCTAAAAATGGTGAAGAATGGGTCAAGTTGCAACAAAAGAAACCTAGACCTGAGGAAGACATTCTACAGCAATGATAGTGGAGTACTGGGATGGAGTGGTGAAAGGATGATGAAAATCTTGCTGGAGAGCATGCTAGATACATATCTTTCAGAGGAATGTATTAGGTAAAACCAACTCTGTCATGACTTCAAAGTGGGAGACAGCTGGTCACAACCCTCCTGTCCCTCTTTTCAATATTTCGGTAGTACAGTAATCTGTGAGTGGCAGAAATCTTTAAATTTCATGAGTGTTGAACCTTGATTACAGGTTCATACTTAATGGACTTCAATGGGAAGATTAAATTTCTCCAGAAGGTACTTAGTTCACTTAAGATGAAGGCATGAATCTCTTCCAAATATTCCTTATTAGGGAGAGAAAGTTTCAAATAAATCCCATTCATGGTACCATGCCTTAGAAATTTAAAAAAAAAAAAAAAAAAGAAATATCAGCTGCTCTTGTCAGGTTGGGTTGATTCATGTGTCTGTGCTTTTCTCTGACAGGCCAGGCTTTTGACAGAAGGTGAGGATACCACACCAATCACTGATAAATCAAGAAAGTCTCCTGAAGTTGTGGACAAAAAACAGGGAGGTCAATGAATTAAAAGTAATGAAGAAACTGTAGTATTCATGGAATTAGAAAATATAATATTTATTTTTCCCTGACTGCATGACAAGCTCTCAACGCTTTTCTTCTAAATGTGTACTCAATGAGAGCTGTATCTGTAATCCGTATGTGATGACTGGATTGAAAATTTACCAAGAAGTACAAGCTACTTGGCTAGGGTCAGTAAGAAACAGTGATTATTAAATTTTTTTACAGTAAGTTTTTAGATTTCAATTTGATTTGAAAGAATATTTCTGTGATGCTTGCTACACCATTAGAGTTACAGTTCTGTCACCATTTCCACTACAAAGGCTTATACTCAGGAAATTAAGTCAGACATAAATATTTATACAGGGCAAATTCTTGGCAGAAGGAATCTTGAATGATGAGCCACAGGAATGGAAATAAAATTATTCTTATGTAGGTCTACTGATGAGTTATAGCTTGTGTCTAACTGTCTAAAAGATCAATAGTGCTTCAGTTCTGTCTCACTGTATGAACTACTGTAGGCATGTTGTAGGATAATGCTCACTGTAGCACTGCTGAATTAACTGTGCTGACCTGGTTAGAAAAAGGGGTTTGGGGGGGACACCTAGAACCATGGTGCTGATGTACTGGTGCTCTGGTGGCCAGAATCACAGTTCAATATAAGGCAAATTAAACAAATCAATGGGGGCTGCAGAGGAATAGAGCACAGGGTCCATAATCCAGCAGTAATGCCACTGATGATATTACCATTGTTCAATCTAGTTTGGACAATACTGAACAGGAAGCTGCATGACAGTAACTAAGAAATTCTGTCCCTTCCCAAGTGATATGTCACAAGTCTTCTACTATTAAGTCTGGAGCAGTAAAGGCAGGCTTACTCCCCAGAAAAGCAAGTAAATTATGTTTGCAATACCTTTCCAACACACATTAGTGGTCATTTTTTTGGCATTCATGTTCAAAACACATTCACCTTCATTTCCCAGACAGTTACTACTCAGGGCCATTTAATTAAGTCAAACAAGTGAAGTGTTAATAGTATCCTTAAGGTAGCGGATCTTTTTCTAGCTTAACTACAACACGCGGGCACGTGGTGACAAAGAGTGGCTCGTGTGCCTTTCTCTCCAGAGACGCAGAATGTTGAGGCCTGTCCAGCTCCAGAACTGTAAGCAGTGCATTGCTCCTTGCAGGACTCAAACACTGCACCATATGGGCATTCCAGCTTCTGTCAGAGCTGTGGGCATTGCTTTCTATTGCATAAAGTTGGCATGCCATAAGTAACCATCTCTAAGGAGGCAAAAGGTAGTCAGAACCTATACTGATGTGTATGACTAATTAGACACATGTTATCAGCCTGTTGCCAGTGTTACAAATCAAGCAGACAGATGCTACCCTATGCAATGCCTACACGCACTTTCACAGTGTGATGTGGGTCACAGTCAATCATCTCAGCTGCCAGGCACATTGAAAGTAAAGTTAGGCAATGGGATCTAGAAATAAGCCAGATCTCCAAGTCATCTGAGTAAGATGAGCAACAAAGCAATCCAACTTTGCAAGTTTAACAGCTTTTCAGACTGCTGGGATCTGTTGGAAAGCATCTTTTTGCCTAGGACAT
The DNA here is from genome assembly GCF_963924245.1 of Chroicocephalus ridibundus. Classification (NCBI taxonomy): domain Eukaryota; kingdom Metazoa; phylum Chordata; class Aves; order Charadriiformes; family Laridae; genus Chroicocephalus; species Chroicocephalus ridibundus. The sequence continues at coordinate 34,586,446 of NC_086316.1, read as the reverse complement.
TCACAAGTCAAATAAACAAAAGCTGTCTTGTTTCCAAGGGCAGAACTCAGCCCATGCACGCTCCTATCCTCCTCTGGGAAGCAAGGATTTTTCTTTGTGTCACATCCTGTGCTTCCAGACCAAGCCAACCAGCAACCGTAGCCGTTAACCGTCAGAACCGTCAGAACTGTCCGTAAGGCACAATAAAGCATCTGTCCATAAGGCACAATAAGCACATAAGGCACAAACTGTCCATGAGGCATAATAAGCATCTTGAAGGCACTATTTTAGGTAATGGGAATTTACACACTCACCGGTGGATTGATATATTTGCAGGCAATATCCTTTCTTTTCATTCCTAGGTAGGTTTCCATTTCTAGGTAGCTACCAGGAACTTGCTCTGACTCTTTTAATAATTGATGTTTTTTTCTATGTCAGGAGAAAAGGTGTCGTGAAGTTTAGCAAAAGTGGTCATTTTCTTGGCAATTTGAATCTGCATCCTGTTGACAGGTTAGAAAATTCCATTGTCTCTTGTCTAATTAGTCACAACGATGATGAACCATAAATGCTTTCACTCTGAATTGAACTCTATATTTTGAGGGGGCATATCTTTTCCATCCATCTTAAACGGTAATGGTCCTATGAAGGGTAATTATGCCATAACAATCATATTCAATTTTCTTCTTGTATCTGAAATTAAGTTCTTTATGTCTAACTCAATGCAACTAACCTAGAATGAATAGGTTCCTACTAGTGGGATGCTTGAACAGACTTATTGCAATTGTTTCTGCTGACTTCATCAGCTCTTGCATTAGGCCTTCATATTTGGGACCTAGTTTATACAAATATCCCTTTTAACAGCTTTTCAGACTGCTGGGATCTGTTGGTTTTTAGTTTTGCCACTCAAGACTATTTCTTCACACCTTCTCTCCCTCAAGAAGAATTTTTGTAACATGCTGAAAACCATTCATCTCAAGAGAAAGCTTGGATGTGAAGGGGACAGAGCAAAAATGGCACTATAAATGTTTTAAATCTTTAGAGTCGTTTGTCTAAACACAACGACTCTTAGCGAGGACCTCTTGGCAAGCAGTAAAACCCACTGCTCTGAGACTGCCACACAGAAGACATCCAGCTGTGCCTCTGGTATTTGAATTTTATTGACTCCCTAATCCCCCCTAAGGATCTGGGAGACACAAAAGAGGGGTGTATGTGTGTGCATGTATGAGATGAATCTTGTGCTGGCTGTAAATAAATTTATGAAAATACAGATGCTTTTCTACTGGTAGGAGGACTTTTTGTTAGATGTTTCTTTGTCTATGGCATTAAATTCATGGCACTGTTTGTACAGATCCTAGCATAACAAGGGACGTGATACAGCTTTCTGTTGTTACCATACCAGATAAAACAGGTTGGACCATATTTGTCTCCTTGTTCACTTTCTCTGACAAAGAATGAACATCAGCCATGGTACCTCAGACTGTAAGCACAGGTTTATTATCCCTGAGTTTACATTTGTGTTTATCTTTCTGGAATTTCCTGATGTTTGCTTGGCCTTTCAAATGTCTCTGAAATCAAGTGCATTGGAGGTGACTGGCCATATGCTAAATAAAGATAATAATTAGGTGAAATGTTTTATACCAGCTCTTTCCTGTGCTCTCCTCTCCCAGTGGATTGTGAAAAATGCTCTTTTCTCCTCTGAGAAATTGCTTCATCAAAATGTTTACCCTTTCTTCCCACTTTTATTGAAAATTTTAAATATATATGTATAGATATATATGTCCATATTATATAAATGCATATATATGTATCCATATATATAAATCCATAATAATATCGATTTATTTTCTCAAATTAGTCTTCCGATGCTGACTGGGATTCTGCTGAGAGAGAAGAGGGTTATGAATTCTTAAAGATTTAAATATAACTATCAGAATTTATTTAAAACCTAAGCCTTCCCTAAGTTGCATGCGACTGGAGGAAATAGTTCTTGAGCTGGGAGTACATTCAGACTGTTAAGTGGCCTAGTGCACATCTTTTATAAATAATCAGCAATCAAATTTCACAGGAGACTGGTGTATTTTCATTTGCTACCTTTAACTAATTATTTGATCACTCTCAGATCTCCTGCTGCTGGCTGCAAGTCCATATGAATGTGGAAAAGACTTAATCTGAGAAAGCACTACCAGTTTTGTGTGTCTGCTAGGCCTTGGAGAGAGAAGGTAAAGATTACTTTAATTCCAGACCTTAACTCCCAAGACAGAATCCAAATTTAGGCTGCTCTTCTCTTTCCAGAGGCTGCTAATGTCAGTCTGATCTCAGGATCTCTGAGGAACATCTGTGATACAGCCCAGGCCCAGCATATTTGAAGTTTTCATGACACATTACACTTCCTTGAGATCTGTCTTAATTCAACTTCTGTATGAGGACAACAACAGCACAACACATGGGCCATTCAAATGATTCTCCCTAAAATCATGCAAGCCAGTATCTGAGAAATGTGAATGCTTGCTGGAGTTGAGAGTCCTGGCCCTAATTAGAGCAAAACCAAGTGGAAATCCTTCCTGGACTTCAGAAGTCAGTCACTCATTAACAGAGAGGGAAAGTAACATTCTGTGGGCAGCTGTTGCCTGTTTCTGAGGTAGCTTGCCAGGCTAACTCAGAGCGCCTTAAAACAAAAGAAAATCCCTGCCCTCAGGGGAATTCCTAGCATCCTGGGTTTGGGCAAACAGTGCCTGTGATGCCTGGAACTATTTTATGCTCTTGGATGTCTTCCAGGAAAGTGTCTCCTTCAAGACTCTTTACAATAAATGTAGCCAGGATTAATTCCAGGTTGAGAGGGACAAAAGAAAAGTATCATTTGTGACCTTCTGCTAAAGGAACAGGTTGTACACAGAACAGGCGTTGCTTGAGTGTGTAGAATTAAGGCCTGGGTTGGGTGTCAAGTCAACCTCTCTGGATGCTGATTTGCCGACTAGAACAATTTCTTTTTCTCCCAAGAAGCAGCTACATTGCTGGTTCAGTCCTTGGATCTCTCACAGTGATGGGGAGTTCTTCTAGAGAATCAAGTAATTGCCACTGAGGGAAGACACAGACATCTCTGGAAGATAGATAAGAAGCAGTGGTTACCTCCACCCAATGGAACAGTCAGCACAAACGATGATCTCCTTAGCACTAAGTGGGACAGAAGAAATTTGACTGTCTTGGAAACAGATGATATTTGTCTAAGAAAAGTTGCTGGATGACAGGACGTAGGTGTACCTTTTTACTAGCTAAAGTGCTCTGCTTCTAGGCTTTGAGACCCTGTGTGTGTCCTGAGGGAACAAAACTTTATAGAAACAGAAGACTTTACAAGCTTCACCAGATCTTGGTCTTTCTAGCTCAGGATCCTGAAACAGCACTCCGTTGTCCATGCTAGGAACTCCAGCTGAAACAGAAGTTGTTCAAGATCCAGTCTATTGCGTGATGGGAGTTTCAATGAAAGCAGATATGAATAAAAAGTCTGTGACATGACATCTGTACCACTATGGAGCCTGCATACTTTTGTGGCCAGGTGACTTGGAGGGTTTTTCTACCAGGCTTGTCATTTTAAGGGCTTGTGCGAGAAGAATTCCAGGGACACTTTTGCAAAACATTTCCACTTCACGTTTAGGAGTTCAACTTGTGGCACTGCTTCCAACTTTACTGGTTCTGCTTCTGCCCTGAGGAAGGGTATGTGTACCTGAAATCTGTCTGAATCCCACTCTTCCTCCAAAGCATACAGCACAAACTGAAGAAAATTCTCCTCCTCCTTTTTCAACAGTGGCCATTTTGCTGAGAATGATCCAAGGTTAATGGGAGTCTCCCACCACTGGAGAAGTAGGAAGGTTTTTCTGTCATAGCTCAGGTGCAAATTCTGACTGTTGATGAAATTGTCACCTTGGTGGCTGCACTGGTAATAGACTCCAAATTCTTTTTTTCAAGCAGAGATCTTGGTTATCTATGTGTTCTCTGATACAACATTAATTTTACTGTGTTGAGGCACTAAGAAGAAAATTAATTTTCTATTTTTGCTTAAATTGATTTGTGCCTGTGGCTGTGACTCTCTCTACATGGACTCCTCTGTAGAACTCTGCAAAAATACTAATAAATAGCACTAATAGCAAAAGATACTCTTGTAGAGAGATAATTATATCACAGAAGAGATGCAAGAAGCAGACAAAAACCTCCCCATCTTCTAAAGGTTATGCCCATCTCTTGATAATCACACATGCCCTGAGGCTGGTTAATTGATATTACCGAAACCACAGCTTGCAGGACAAATTGTATTTCTGATGTGTTAAACGAAAATGAAATTAGAAGCTCAAAATGTCGAAAACTCATTTCAGATCACACACAATTTACTTTCACTTTATTTCAGCATATTCAGTAGCTAATCATCATATTCTCTTCCCTTCATCTAGACATTTGATAAGGTCAATGAATGCACATGAAAAGTCCTCATATTTAGCATTCAAAGAAAAGCCTAGTCTTGGAAAAGGAGGCAGCTGTCAACTGGATTTTTCTTTTTTTTTTTCCCCCTTAAAACTCAGTTTTGATTGTGATTACTTCTTTTCACTGCTAAGATGAATAAAATAAGACAGCAGTATTGTTTAACAAATGGTGCTGACAGCTTTCATTGGTTGTGTTCATTGCATTTTCATGTGAGACTGCTGCTCAAATCCTGACCTACACTTATCTGTTTTTTGAGGTCATAGTTCTTGCACTTGCTTTGTGTTTGATTTAGGGAAGGATCCATTCCACCACATTTTCTTCCTTGCACTAATGAATTTTGTCCTCCCCAAAAGATGGAATGCTATTAACCCCATCTCCAAGTGAGAACCATGGTTCAGAAAGAAAACTCCAAGGCATTTAGAGGCAAGATATTCAAGCGGTCATGTCCTGGAACCCAGAATTGCTTGAAGGTTGCTTGAAGCGTGTTCAGATACATATTGTACTTCAGAAAGCACAGTACACATGACAGCTGGCCTCCTGATTTACAAGACACCCACATCAGCAAGCAGTTGCAAGCATGTGTGTCTTGAAATTTTACCTCTGCGGGACACTTAGCTGCTCCCGTCTTTCTAAAGGCACAATCTGTCACCTTCTCTTGAAGGTATCTCCAAGGCCTGCTGTTGTACGAGACACTGGAACATGTTCTGGATCACAAGTTCCAGGTGAGAATCTGAGACCTCTCAAAGCTTTTCCATGCTCCTCATGAACAAATCCTGGCACATGGGGGTGCTTTGCTAGGTGATGAGTGTCTGAAATACCTCAATCATGGAGGGAAGTGAACCTATATGCTCCGTCTCTTGGCAAGGAAGGAAGAAGTATCTTTGGGACAAATGAAAACTGATTGTGATAGTTGTGATTAAAATCAGATACAGACTGAATTTGCTGGGTGGAAATTCATTTAAGTTTCATGGTGGCAATAAAAATGCCTCCTTGGTTCTCAAGGTCCAATCGCTTGTGCTTCTGTTCTCATAACACCTTCCAAATGCAGGAGTGCTGAGTCAGCTGGGCAGGAGCTGACAGCTGGGTAGCTGCACAGGCTGCTGAGTGACTGATTTGCCACTCCTTGGCTTTTACTAGCAACTCTGTTTTCGCAGGATGTCTCCCAAGGACAGGCTTCACTTTGTTTGAGAGTATGGGAACTAGAGAGATGGCAGCTGCGTACATCCAGGGAGAAGTGATAATGTTTGCATCATTACCTAAGGACAGGAAAGTCTTGGAGTGCATTGGACACTGCTAACCTTCCAAGACTTTTTTCATGAAAGGGCAGTGGAGCTGTGGAAGGTGGTGTGCTGAATAGGAAGCCACCTTTCTAATCCCCCACAAAAACCTCCCACTTTCCATATATAATCTCACTGGAGGTCTGATTGGTAGACAGCCTACTTGTGGACTTCATTCTGTCATTGCATCTGCTCTTCATATATGAAACATCTTGCAAGATGAGATAATCTGTATTGTCATAACTTCTCTGTACTAGATAGAAGGTTGATGCTTCTTCATAAGCAAAGGTTTGAAGAAGCCTGGTTAGCTGGCAGGTATGAATCAAAATACTTGTAATCTCTAAGGCAACAACCCTAGATACTCAAGCACTCAGAGCATTTAGTGAGATATTTATCCTTCCCCTTCTTCTTGGCACCAAAAATTATTTCTTCATCTGACTGCTTCTGCCGGCCACTTTTCACAGTTTTGATCAGTTTAACAAAAAAATCTGGGGCGCTTTCTCTCCACTCATTCAGATGGATATCACAAGTGACTGTCCTTCAAAAGAACAACTTGGCCATTAACAGCCTGCTGAGCTGATGCTGGTCCTTCATTTCAGACCTTCAGCTATTAGACCCCAGAAGATCTCAAACAGTTGCCTGTGCTGCAGAGCTGCAGAGAACTGATTGTGATCCTGCCCTCATTATGGCATGCTTAATGCAGTTTACTTGCTTCCAGTACCATACTTTTCTGTCTCTTCAGGAACATCAGTAGCTGCTTTTCTGTAGTCTCTGTTGCTTGTTGAAAATCCCATGACCTGAAAGTGTTGTCACTAAGTCTAGAAATGAAATCTAGAAATCGTGCTGAATGCCCATGAGCCAAGAATTAGGACTCATCTCTGGGGAGAAGAGTTATTCCCCTGCATGAGACCTATAGATCTTGTAAACTGTCCCCCAAAGCAGAGAAAGGGTCAGGTCTGTAATCTAGCAGCAATGAAAAGCCGGAAGTCGTTTATCCCCTCTCTTGCTGTAGGGGAAGAGAAAGCCCATATGTTTATGATAAACACATTTAATATTGTAGATTTTGCAAGTTAAATTGAAGGCACATTTCATTTAGTGGTTTTTTCCCCCTTTCCCTTTTCTCCCTTATAGTGTCACTATAAGGCAGAGTTAAGGCTTTTGTGTGCTTTAACTGCAATTACGTATACTAAGATTTCATTTTAAGTGCAACAGTAACTTCCCTGTGTTTCTGATGTTTATTTCTGGGGAATTACCCCATCTGTGCAATTTAATTTGCCAATATGTACTCTGCCCTTTAACTCCATCTTAATGCCACTCATGTGGGAATCCGTAATGTACTCTACCACAAACCACCTGATGGCTTGAGATTTTTTTCTTCTGCTTCTATATAAATGAGCAATTAAGTTACTTAACAACTGTTCCCAAAGCTGTCTTCCCTCTAATTTTGCCTGCAATTTGCTCTTAATTTCTAGAATAGCTCTTTCCCATGAACTGTCTTCTTTTAGAGCTGTACTAGCTATTAGTCTGCTTCTGGTCAGCTTACCAATGCAGTGGAATAAATTGGCAATGCTTTAAAACCGTCCTGGTAGAATGTTAAGTGTGGGCTGTGGGCTGCTCTGACCTTAGTAACATCTGTTCTCTCACACACAACCTAAATGGGCTGCAAGGGTTTTTCTTAGGGTAGAATTTGACCTACGGTATGGAGGAACAAGTGCTTCCAGTAATGAAGGCAGTCTCGGGATGTTCTGCCAAGAAAATATCAAGGTCAGGAGAATATTTAATAGTGGCAGCTGGAGACAACGGTGAGCAATATGTTCCTGTATGAGTCCCTCTATACTAATAACCCTAACTTGTGAATTCTCTCTCTATTGGGCTAAGCTTTTCATGAGCTTGACTTTTGCTCATACAGAGATGGCAACATGTATATTTATATATATTTTAAAAGGCTGTGAGGAAAGTAAAATAAATAAATTTTTCCTTGTTTATAATAAACAAAATTTGTGGCTTAAATTCATTTGCACACTAGGGACAAGAGCTTTACCTTTTGCTGTATGACACTTCTCAGAAACAAAATACTGCTTTCTTCCTGGGGGCAATCTTTTAGCTACATAGTGTATTCTGATTCAGGATTTAAGAATGCCCTAGCTGCCTCACGTTTTAGTAATCCCAGACAAAGAAGCCGGTAGAAAGTAAGCTTATACAATCCTTAGAAATACTTCCTTGAATCTCTCTTTGCTCCATTTTCCTCAGATAGCTGTATTCTTTGAGCTGTTCTTAGCTGCTGCTTCCTGGAACTTGGGCCCTTGAGATGATTTAGAGACCAAGGCCTCCCAATTTTCTGATCTCTAGACAAAGTACTTTAGAAAAAAATGTAGCTGTTTCTATCTAGTTCTTTGCCTTTTTCCCTGGTATTCCTCCTTTCACTGACTATGCAGAAGAGAGTCAGCAGACAGACTGCAAATGCTCTCTCCTGACTTGCCTTGTCAGTCTGGAGGTGACAGATAGCGAAATTCCAGGACATGCTCTTCCGCTGCCAAGAATTTCCTTTCCCTTATTCCCACCATGAGCTCATCTGGTCACCTGCAGATGGACAGAAGCACACACATGCACCGTCCCACTTAGCTGTTTTCCCCACTTTCAGATATTATTCAGCACAGATTCGTCACATCACGCGTCCCATGGTTTGAAAGCTGTTACTCTTAGGAAAATCTAAAGAAGTGGCACTTAGGAGTTTTAAATACCTCTGCCACCTCTTCTGGACAACTATCCATTGTCCAAATGGAGATCAGTAACAAGTGGTGTCCCTCAGGAGTCTGAGTTGGGACTAGTACAGTTCAATATCTTTATTAATGACATAGACAGTGGGACTGAGTGTACCCTCAGCAAGTTTGTGAAAGATACCAAGCTGAGTGGTGCGCTTGATATGCCTGATGGAAGGGATGCCATCCAAAGGGACCTTGACAGGCTCGCAAAGTGGGACCATGTGAACCTCATAAAGTTCAACAAGGCCAAGTGCAAGGTCCTGCACTTGGGTTGCATATCAATACAGCCTAGGGGACGAAGAGGTTGAGAGCAGCCCTGCAGAGAACGACCTGGAGATATCAGTACATGAAAAGTTAGATATGAGTTAACAATATGTGCTTGCACCCCAGACAGTCAATGATACCCTGGGCTGTGTAAAAAGAAGTGTGACCAGCAGGTCGAGGGAGGCAATTCTCCCCATCAACTCTGCTCTCATGAGAAGCCACCTGCAGTACTGCATCCAGCAGTGTCCCCCAATACAAGATAGACATGGACTTGTTAGAGCGGGTCCAGAGGAGGGCCACAAAAATGATCAGAGCACTTGAAGACCTGTCCTATGAAGAAAGGCTGAGACGGTTGAAGTTGTTCAGACTGGAGAAGAGAAGGCTCCAGGAAGACCTTATTGCGGCCTTTCACTATGTAAAAGGGGCTTATAAAAAAGATGGAGAGAGACATTTTATCAGGGCCTGTAGTGATAGGACAAAGGGTAACTGTCTTAAACTAAAAGAGGCTATATTTAGACTAAATATAAAGAAGGAATTTTTACTTTGAGGCTGGTGAGACACTGGCACAAGTTGCCCAGAGAAATGTGGATGTCCCATAATTGGAAGTGCTAAAGGTCAGGTTGGAATGTGCTTTGAACAACCTGATCTAGTGAAAGATGTCCCTGTCCAAGGCAGCAGGGTTGAACTACATGATCTTTAAAGATCCCTTCCAAAACAACCGTTCTACGGTTCTATGAGTCTGTGATTCTATGATTCTGTGATCCTATGACTCTATGATCTCTACCATGGAGCAAATATCTCTTGTGACAACTCGAATAAACATGCTCGGATGAGCCCCTTTCTTCCTTTTTTTGCTTACGTGGCATGTATTCTTTCTCTGCCTGATGCCAGTTTAACAGGAAGGGAGTTTCTCCAGGGTCTATGTTCAATTCTCCGTTATCAGCACTTGGATACACATCCATGAGCCTAATCAGACACAGCCAGGGTAAAAGCAAGAAGCATATGGCATGTATCTTGTATCAAAGGAAAGGGTCTCTCCTAGCCTGTGTGAGCACCAAACTGGGACGCAGGAAAGGACTGTCCTGCTGGGGAAATGCACCTTTGCTAGCTCAGACAAAGCAGTCATTTGGGGTGGTTTGGAGGCAGACTCTGGAATTGTTTTCATGGACACCTCTGCAAACACAGACATGACAGCAACTGCTGTCTCAAGCAAAGAGAAGGTAGCTGACCAGGCTTCAGAAACTGCTTTCCCCTGGTGTCCATGAAGATTTATAGAGGAAACACTTTGGATAGGGCAGGACATCTTCCCCTGGGACTGGGACTGGAAGACAGTGGGGGCCATCTGGTGCTGCAGGTTGGATGCTGGTCCTGGAGTTTCCACTCACACAAGAAATGGGATTGCTCAGGCCCAATGAGGTCTAAGGTCCAGATTCACAAGGCAACAGTACTGTTGCGAAGTGCAACAGTAATTGAGTACCAAATTAGACCTCTACACATCAGGCCCATGACATCCTCCCTGATGAAACCTGAGGGACTATGGGGGCAGGAAGGTGGGAAAGTCTGATGATGTGTTTCTCATATGGGTCCTACAGAAATGCAGCCAGCTGACAATGAAATAAAAGCCCTTTAACCTAAGCTATCATAGAATCACAGAATATCCTGAGTTGTAAGGGATGCATAAGGATCGTTGAGTCCAACTCTTTACTCTACACAAGGGCAACTGCAAAATTAAACCATTTATCTAAGGGCATTGTCCAAATACTTCTTGAACACTGACAGGTTTGAGGCCATGACCCTTTCCCTAGAGAGCTTGTTCCAGTGCTTGATCACCCTCTCAGTAAAGAATCTTTTCTTAATATCCAATCCGAGCTTCCCCTGATGCAGTTTTAAGCAATTCTCTCCTATCGTCCTATCACTGGACATCAGAGTGAAGAGATCAGTACCTCCCTCTTGGCTCCCCTTCATGAAGAAGTTGTAGACAGCAATGAGGTCAACCCTCAGTCTCGTCTTCTTTAAACTGAAAAATACCTAGTATCCTTCTCCTCAAAATCATAACCTCTAGCCCTTTTGCTATATATGTTCCCCTCCTTTGGACACATTTTAATATTTTTATATCCTCCTTATATTGTGGACCCCAAAACTGCACATAACACTCGAGTTGAAGCTGCACTAATCTGAGTATCATTGGGCAATCACTCCTTTCAACTGGTTAGCTATAGCTTGCCTAATGCACCCCTTAATGCCCTTCTGCAGGGCTGCACTCCAGCCTCTAGTCCCCAAATCTATACATACATCCGGCATTACACTATCACAGGAGCAGAACTGGTCATTTGTCCTTGTTAAAATTCATATGGCTGGTGATTCCCAGCATTCTAGTCTATCAAGATCTCTCTGTAAGGCCTCTCTACGCCCAAGGGAATCAACAGCTCCTCCTAAATTAGTATCACTGGCAAACTTGTTTAATGTACACTCAGCTCCTGTGTCCAGGTCGTTGATAAAATCATGGAAGAGAACTGGCCCTAAAATTGAGGGATCACTCTGGGGATCACTAATAGTGAAGTGTTACCCCATTTACTACAACTTTTTGAGCCCAACACTTCAGCCAATTATTCATGCATCGTACTGCATACGTATCCATCAGTATGTGGGGCATTTTGTCCAGAGCATACTGTGAGAGACAGCATCAAAAGCTCTGCTGAAATAAAAAAACAAACACATCCACTGCCTTCCCTTTTTTTACTAGGTGGGTAACCTTGTCATAAAAGGATAGTAATATCGTAAGGCATGACTTCCTTTCATGACGAACCCATGTTGGCTTTGACCGATGACTGCATTTTCTTTAAAGTCTTTTTCAATAACTCCCAGAATAATATTCTCCGTAATTTTTCCAGGTACTGAAATGAGACTGACAGGCTTGTACTTACCAGGGTCGTCTTTCTTGCCATCTTGAAAATGGGAATAAACTGTTCTCTGTCTTCAGTGGAGATGGAAAACTAGAAATAGATTTTAAAAGCCAGAAGGATAATTCACAAAGGCATTAAGAGAAACATTCTCATGGCAAATAGTGCTGGCCCAAGTTCCATTATGCAACTTGTTTTTAGAATTCCCCAGACAGTACTCCATCCCCCAACCTAAAGTTGAGCAAACTGCTCATTTTCTGAATCTTGAACGAGTGCAACAGCAGCTTCTTTCATCTTGATCAGAGGCCTACCCTGATCTTCCAGAGGAGTACTGAGACAATTGCATAAACCAAAGAGTGTGGTAGGGTTTATGAAGCAATTAGCTGTAAAAAAGGATGGAAAGCTTTATTGTATTTATTCACTCCATGCTGTGCCTCAGCTTTGTGGGCTAATCAGGAGAATATTGAGTATATATTTCATGTTAATTATGATAGGGCAAGAGGACAATTTGATTACCGTGAGTAGCTTAATCTTGCCAAGTGATCTACTTAGTTAGAAAATAAATAACCAGAACCTAATAGCCCTGGGGCAGTTTAAATTTACTCATGTAGAAAAATGGTTCAGTCCTCCTTACTGGTAGTCAAAGTAATAATCACGTTGCATAAAATTCACAAATGTGCTGTCAAAGCACACATGATCGTAATTAAAGACTCTAACCTTTCAGGGAATTTTATTTCATGGCATCCCATGATAAACATAATTAAACTTCTTGGGAACTTGGATACTTAATCTGAGTTAGAATTAGCCTGTGAGACATCAAAAATGCTGCTGCTGAGGTGTAAAAAGAAACTTAGGATCTGCCATAGCTGAAAACATGTGAGACTTGTATAAGAAACTCCTTGTTCCTTGACAGTCTTCCCATCCCTTTTGTCAGACCAGAGCACAAAACATTAATTCTTGTGGGTGTCTTCACAACAAGGGAACTATCTATGGTGAGTATGAGAGATGGACAGACGACGGGCAGAAAACCCTCCAAGCCTCCAACGGACTGCCTCAAACACTCACAGGGAAATAAATAACACAGGCCTGGCCTTCAAAGAACTCATAAGGCTAACACTTGTGGTGCCTGAAAGTGTAGAACTGTCTTGTGAGGACAGGATAGTTCTGCCACTCCTGTGGTGAGCTTGCTACTTCTCTGCTCTCGAGGCCATTGTGTCCGATAAGTGACCTTTGCTTCATTATCCACAAAATGCATATGAAAGTGCACACCCCTGCATATGCTAATGAAGATTATAGAGATCATGCTAGACATTTATGACTATGGCACTCACCTCTCCACCCAAATCATGCTACACGTCACCTGGGAGAAGGGAGAAACGTGAGAAGAGGCTGTTCTCGGCAAAGTGCATGGACCATGCTAATTCAGCAAACATAAAAGGGGAAAATAAGTGCCCCTGAGGGGAGGAACAAAGAAGAAACAAAAGAAGAAGATAGTGCCTGAGAAGATTATTCCCAGGAAAGAAGATTGTGCCTGGGAAGATTCTTCCCAAGAAAGAAGAAGATTATGCCTGGGAAGATTCCCTGAAAAAGACTCTAGAACCAGGACCCGTGATCTATTTATCTCTGTCTTTTTCTCTATATTTTCCTTTCTCTATCCCTCAGTTTCTCTTTTCTCTTAGAGTTCTTAAGTAAAGACCTTAAGTAATGACCTTAAGTACAACCTTAAGTACCGCTTGCCATAAGTTGTCCTATACCTGCTGTTAAGTAACACAATGCATACCTCACCATTTGCCATCATTTGTTATATACCTAACCAATTACTGTGGCCTTGTTAAGACCTATACTAACCATTTTGGGAAGCTAATAAATGTTTCTTTATGGGCCTTGGATTTATCTCACCTTAGTCCTTTACGTTGGGAATTTACGAATCTGACATCACTTACCCTCCCTCTTTCCTGAGAGTAGGATGTGACAGGCGTGGAAAAAACCTAAGCACTAAGAGTTCATGCTGGCTTACTACCAAAAAATTCAGGATTCAACCAATTCGCATCTTCACTGCAAAGCCCTTTCAACTGAAAATCTTATTTGGCCTCATCTCTGTAAGACTTCTAGGAGTTAGTAAATGGACTTATAAGGGACCCTAGAGATGGTGTCCCTCACTCTTCCTGAAGGAGAATCAGATTGTCATTCCCTTGCCTATTCTGAGAAGAAAGCACGGACAACATTTTAAAGAGTGCTACCTTTCTTCTCTGTGCTGTCACAAAAGCTAGACAAATGTTTCCTACTACAATACAGAAAAAGTCACCAGCCAGTTTCTGGTCCTTGCTGAACCGGTACCAGAAATAAGCTGCTAGCCGCAAGTCCAGCTAAGATGAGCCTACCATACCAAGAATGAAATTAAAAAAAAAACATCAAAAAGAAGGAATGGCTCTTCTGAGGAGCGAGTATAAGCCACAGAGAAACAGCAGCACTAAGTAGGTTTTTTTTTAAAGGCTTTAAAAGCCTGAAGTTCAAGTGAATAAGAATATTTGGTTTCTTTTAATAAGCAGGATTGAGAAAATCATTCTTTAGAAGAAAAGAGCATTGCCTCTGCAAAAGAACAAGCCAAGCCCCCAGGAGAGGCTGGCTGTCAGAATTGTCTTGCAGTCCAGCAGATACTCACAGCCCAGATCTATGGAAAGCTGGATTTCCGTTACAAACTGACTTGCACATCTGCCACTCGCAAAGAACTACCAGAGGTCCCCAAGCCAGTGTGCTCCATGGGTTTCTCTTAACCTGGCACAGACAATGAGCAAAAGTGAGTGACAGGAAAATTGAAGATAACCCTGTCCAAACCAGAACTTGCCTTTCCTTGACAGTGGCTGGGCAAGGCTGAAAATCCACAGCTCTCATATTGCAGGCTTTTGGGGACGTCGTAGGCTTGTTCCTCATATGCTGCCTTTCCGGTTCAAAACCAAACCTAGCAGTACTTGGAAAGTGATTGCTTGTGACTGAATCTATATCTGAACCATGGTATTGAAGAGTGACAGGTTTTTGTTGTGTTTCAATGGTGAGGGAACTTGGTGTCACACAGGAAGTAGCAGAAAAAATACATAGCTTTTGCTCTACAAGACAGTGTCTAATTATGCTGGTTTCCTTAGTCACAGTTACTAGTGGTTTCACATAACCAGAAGATTAACCAAATGATGAACTTCTATTCTGTATCAATACAATATGGTTAATGGTCCTAAGTCACAAAAATATAGGCTAAGATTTGCATAGCCCTTCCAGGCTCTTAAATGAAAATATTTAACCTACAGTGAAAGTCCCATCCACATGTATTGAGTATGAAAGCAAAGGGGCATTAGTCTTGCAAATGTAATTAATAATCTAGTTTGGATTAATTAGTTGTACATTATCAAAAAAGCATATTAGTGTAATGACACTGTAATTGAAGTTTGACTCAGCTGTAATCACATCCTGCCATAAAAAGCACAGTGCTTACTGGTCTTATACATACTTTACAACAGATCTGGTATTGCCAGAAGCCTGGCCTTCCCTCCCCTGCGTTTGTCTAGCAAAGCTACTGTCTGCTTTGTATTCTGTCTACCGTAGAAATCTCCGATACATAAAATGATTAGATTAAATTACCATGGTGGTTTGCCAGAGCCATGGTCCAAAGGAGGGTCAGCTGTTGAAGGCTGTAGTCCACAGATGTAAGAGCTTTGGCACTGAGAGTGGGTGAAAAAGGACACTTTTCTCTCAGCACAGTCTACATGAACACTCATGGTGCACTGATAGAATGGACCAGCAAGTTGGGCTGAGCTCCTTCTTATACTAGCTCTGAGGAGAAATGAGTTGCAGAGATCCTGGGAATCAGCAACACAGATAGGAAAACTGCTCTGTTCAGGAAAGGCTGAGACCCATTGCTGCCAGATGGCAACCTGCTTCTCCAAAAGGGTAACAAAGCAGTGGTCTGTGCAGTGCAGGGCTGCTTTTGAACAGGCTGATGGCCTTCTCTTTAAAAAGAAATGGCAGTGCTACTAGTGGGAGACAGACTAGTACCAGTTCCAGTTGCATCTGCCAAGATCTGCTGGGCACAGTGTCTCTACAGAGCCGATAGTGAGACCACTGTTCAGTTTTTGGCATGGCTTCTGGGTAGCTTGGAAGAGCTGTAATCCTCAACTTTTCCCCTATTCACAACCCTGTAGAACGCGAATACGCTGGTATCATGTTTGACTTTCTTTAGAAACCATTCAAAGGATGAGACTAATCACTTGAATCCACTCCTAAAACTACTAAGTCAGAGCATGTAAGCAGGGAATAAATCTTTTGGGTCTAGTTTTGGATTTCACATTTGAACCAAGTCCAGGCAGAATAGCATACACGAATCAGACAAGTGAGTCCTTTATAAAATGGAACTTATTGGGACTTAGTTTTGGTGTTTGTTTCACATGCTTATTATCTTGGTCTCCTGCAAGCCACTCTCTAACCTGGAACATGCCCTGAAGCATGGGACTGTCTGCTTACACACATAAATGAACAGCTTTGGAGAGCCATTGATCATCTCTGTCTATGGGAAAGAATGTTATTTTTAGCTGGTGAATGATGCTGCTTAAAATACTGTCTGTTCATTCTGTGAGGGATGCTGGCCCACAGCCTTCATGCTGCAAATGTCTTCCAATCCATCCCATCTCCCTTACTCTTCAGACCTGAGTGCTTTTCCTTGTCATTGCCTTGTCATTGCCTTGATCTCCCAGATGAAATACACAAATCTTCTACCTTCTCCTCTTCACTGTTAACCCCTACACCATGAAAACAATGCCTTCTTAAAGTCCTTTTGCAAGTTATGAGTTGTGATTACTGTTGCCTGTTAGCTGAGAAATGAGTCTGACAGCCAATATGTGCCCAAACATCTAAGTGATGGTTAATCTCCTGTGTGCTCACCTCAGCTCTCTGAGTGGAGGTTGCTCTTACCACCTTTGTTTGTCATGCTGTATTGGTTATGGATTGCTAGGGATTTACCCATATTAGGCTTCAACCACTAAGCCATTCAGGAGCTTCCCAGCACAGCCATATAGCCTGAAAAAATGTTGACTGATCAAAACTGGAACATTTTCTGCAGATTTTTCCCATGCCCAACTAAATTTTTTGGGTTCTCATTTCCTAAAGGAATCCAGTTTTGAAACCAGGATCAAGGATGTGATAATCAGGAAATTACTAAGAACTCATGGGCCAGGTGGTGGGCAGTGATTGCTAGGTCTTTGTCTGGTTTACTAATGCTAGGAGTAAATCATTGTCTTCACCAGTATCCTAGTAAGCAGAATATGTATACCATGGGGTCACTCTTGATTTTTTTCTGCAGTTCTTTCACCTGGTATTACAAGGCTGTCCAAAAGAAGCCAGTACAAACACTGATGTTGTAACCCATTGCACTCACTGAAGATCAGGCAGACTGAAAGGTGAAGTCCCACCTGCAAAGTGCACAGAGTATACTGCAATTGTTTATGAAGGGGGGAAAGAGGGTGCTCTTTATTTGAGGGAATGTTTTGAGTATTACTTTTTGCCTTTGCGTGACAGGACAAAAGACTAAAGTAGCAAAGAGTGCCACGTCCAGCCCTGTCTATCCAATAACACAATAGAGGCATACACACAGACAAAACCGTCAGTGACTAAACATGGCTTTTAGGAGTGTAGGATTTCTGTAGAGTGTTGCATACAGAGGGTTGGCCTGTGGCAGGTTTGTTTTGATTGCAGTGGTGTTTACACCACTGTAAATTGGTTTGCTGTGATTAGCAGACACCCACCTGGTAGGTGCTAAACTTGAAAGCTGCATTTGAACATGATTAGGGCCTTCTACGGTGCTTGGTGAGTTTGAGAAGAGTGGGGAAGCAGAATAGTTTGTCACTGTTAGGAGAATGTGACAAGGGCTGCAGGCTCTCTCCTTGCAGGTAGCTGTGTAATGCAAGGTATTGCAGAGCATAAGAAGGGGAACTGGGGGAGCAGTGTGGATACTGGGAATGAAGTAGTGGGCAAGCAGGATTCTTGACTTCCTTCCACACATTTTAGGAGTACAGATATTCCTCCACAGTTGCTTACTGTGTTTTACCGTCCACGGGACAGTGCCAGTAGCTGCTCCAGTGCAGTCCAGCTGTCTTCCTAGGTGTCCACTGTGGCATGCCAGTCAGCAGTGAAAATTGGTGAAGTCCATTTCTGTCCCAGAAGCAAGGTGTTCCATTTTCTGATAAAACCCTGTGTTGTGGGTTAACCCTGGTGGGCATCTATGCTCCACACAGCTGGTTGCTTGCTCACTCTCCCCTGGTAGGATGGGGAAGAGAATCAGAAGGACAAAAGTGATACAATTCATGGTTTTACACAAGGACTTTTTAACAGGCAAAACACAAGCTGCATGAACAAACGAAGCAAAAATAAGGAATTCATTCACTACTTCCCATCAGCAGGCATTCAGCCATTTCCAGGAAAGACAATTTTCGTCATTCGTAATGGTTAATTGGGAAGACAAATGCCATAACTCTGAATACACCCCCTTCCCCCTCCTCCTTCTTTCTCCCTCTTTTATTTTTTTTTTTTTTTGCTATGCCTGACACCATGCAGTATGGGATATCTTTTTGGTCAAGTTGGGGACAGCTGTCCCAGCTGTATCCCCTCCCAGCTTCTTGTGCACCCCGAGTCTGCTCACTGGGGGGGCAGTGTGAGAAACAGAAAAGGCCTTCATGCTATGCAAACACTGCTCAGCAAAAACTAAAACACCCCTATGCTATGAACACTTTTTTGGTCACAAATCCAAAACATAGCAGCATATGAGTTGCTACAAGGAAAATGAACACCATCCCAACCAAATCCAGTACTCCCTACTTCATTTCTTGCCTGTCTCAGTTGGGGCTACAGCTGGTTAGTACCACAACTCACCACAGTGAGAGTGGCTTTGACAAATGAGAGTCCAGTGGTTGGCCTGCGTGGAAAAGAAGTTTGACTCTGTGTTTTCCTAATCAGCAATGATGGTAAATGTAACAAAGACAGAATCTGCCGTGTCTGGTTTCATCAGGAAAACACCCTTGATGCATACTTTCTTTTCCTGTGCTAACTTTTAAAGAGGGTAGATTTAGATTAGATATTAGGAAGAAATTCTTGACTGTGAGGGTGGTGAGACACTGGAACAGGTTACCCAGAGAAGTTGTGGGTGCCCCATCCCTGGAAGTGTTCAACAACAGGTTGGACAGGCCGTTGAGTAACTTGGAGTAGTGGAAGGTGTCCCTGCCTGTGACAGGGGCTTGGAACTAGATGGTACTTAAAGTCCCTTCCAACTCCAAACATTCTATGATTCTATGAAGCTGTTCGTAAAATGCCATCTGCTTTGTCTGAGCCACATTCCCATAGCCTCAAAAGTTACTCCATCCGCTTTGCCATTTAACTGAAGCAGAAACTGTGCATAGTGATGTCAATATCTGCGAACAAGCCATGAGCTGCATAAAGACTTGCTCCTAACTCCCCAGCCCCAAGAAGTAAAGGAATCCTGAGATTTCTGCTAACTATGACATGTGGTGGACAAAAAAATTATACAGAGTATTTCTTTTGATAAATAGGGTTAGCTAGAAAAGGTTTCATTGTAGTTATTTTTGTTTGTTTACGAAATAGCTATGGACATGAATGGACATTAGCCTGAATGTCACGTCCTACTCACAAAAGAGGTGGAGGTAAGTGCCTCAGATTTGCAAACCTCCAGTGGCATGGACCAAGGTGAGACAAATCTCAAGGTCCGTATACAAACATTTGTTAGGTTAGTAATCAGGTCTTAACTAGGTCCATGATAATTGGTTAGGCATATAACAAATGGTGGCAAGTGGTATGGCATGCATTAACAAATTATCGCAAGCAGTAAGGTATGCATTGCGTTAATTAGCAACAGGTATACAACAAATTATGGCAAGCAGTATTTGATAACAGATATACAATAAAATTATGGCAAGCATTATGGTATGCCGTGTGCTGCTTTGAAAGGAAGGAGAAAAGAAAGGAGGAAAAAAAAGAGATATATATAGAGAGATCGAGAGAGAAAGAGAGATAAAGAGATCACTGATCCCAGTTCCAGCATCGTCAGTCCAGCCAACAGGGCTGTTGCTGTTAAAGACCACTATTCTGTGTATCCCCAGGGAAAAATCTCTTCAGGGAAAACATTTCCTAGACAAAAATCTTCTTTCTTCAGGGTAAGTCTTCCCCTTTTTCTGTTTGCCCACTCCTAGGGGCAATTTCCTCTCAAGTTTCTCCCCCTCACCAGGTGACATGTAGCGTGATTTGGGTGGGGAGACAAGAGGTATAGTCATATATGTTTAGCATAACCTTGATAGTCTTCATTAGCATATGCAGGGGTGTGAACTTTAATATGCATTTCTCGGACAATGTGGCAAAGGTCACCACTGGGCATGGCATCTTTCCAAAGAAACAGCTCATCCTTCATGGGAGAAAAAACAGGGCTGCTCTGTTTCATCCAGGCACCAGTTTTCTCTCTCTCATGCATCACACATGAGATAACCAGGACCTATAACCAGAACTTATCAGTTCCTTGAGCAGAGGGCCTGGTACTGCAAGTGTTTCAAACATTAAAAATCTCTTCAGGCTGCTTTGTTTAGGAAAAATTATGAGTCGCCTCTTACACTGATTTATTCTGTTAACTAATGCACTGCTTTTCTTTGAAAAGGCTGGCTCATTAGTAGGAGAGCACACAATTTGGCATAAGACAGTTCGCTGTGAATTTCAAGGCAGTGCTACAGAAAGTTAAGAGTGATAAAGCGCCACAGTGTTAATTTGGCAGCACACAGATGATACTCCCAGGCAAGATACAGGCTACTTACAGAATGATCACACTTCTAGGAACAGTAAAGGACTTTAACATGTGTTCTTGAGACACAAACCTGACTCATTTATATGTATTGTCTTGCCATTCCATCTTTTTGGAAATAGTATATCAATTTACAGTTATGCTAGATCTCCCCACCCTGTCCAGCCAGCAAACTGGACCAGAATAGGTTGATGGCCTTGTGTGCTATATTGAGATCCTTCTTTAATACGCAGTTCTGACTCATTCTCTGTTGCATATGAAAAGACAATGGTTTCCACAGAATCATAATAATATCCAAAGTTTTTTTAAATGAAACATATCTACAGAGATATATTTTACTAACTTTTTTTAGGAGAACACACTTTTTTGAAGACCTCTGAAAGAAGGGGATCTTGTTTCTGACTTCTGCTCTTTCTGAGAGAAATAAATAACTTCTCCCAGGAAAGCAAATCAGACTGGAACCCCTATTTTATAAACATTTCTTTTCATGGTTAAGAAGTGAGATAGGAAAAGAAGAAATTTCTTCAGAGCTTTTTCTCCCTAAGAGGAAGTAATTTCATCTTTAGTCCCCTCCCATTCTAGTGCTGCTGTTTTCCACAATGTTTTTATGGCAAGGGATTGAAGAAAAGAAGGTGAATTCTGACATTTCCTGTGCTAGCTTGGTGTGAGAGGAAGAAAGTGTTAGAAGTGTGTGTTGGGTTCACACGTCCAGGTTTTGGTAGTGAGGGGATGGGAGGGGCTGCAGGAATGGCACCTGTGAGGAGAAGCTGTGGCTGCCCCATGCCAGACTCATTGCAGAGCACAGCTGAACCCCTCAGCCAAGCCAGTGGTACCTCTGGAAATGCAGTTAAGAAAGGGAAAAAAAACGCTGCACAGCAGTTGTAAGAGTGAAGAGTGAGAAAAATATGAGAGAAACAGTCCTGTAGACACCAAAGTGAGAGAATGAGGAAGGGGAGGAGGTGTTCTAGGCACTGGAGTAGAGATTCCCCTGTAGCTGTGGGGGACCATGGTGGAGCAGACATCCACACTGCAGCCCGTGGAGAGCACCACACCACAGCAGGTGGAGGTGTCCTGAAAGAAGATTCAGCCCTTGAAGAGCCCATGCCAGAACAGACTCCTGGCAGGAGCTGCAGCCCATGGAGAGGACCCCACGTAGGAACAGGTTTTCTGGCAGAAGCTGCAGCCTGTGGGGAACCCACGCAGGAGCATTTCATGGACTGTACCTTGTGGGAAGGCACCCCATACTGAAGGAGGGGAAAAGTGTGAGTAGGAAGGAAAAGCAGAGAGGAGCTGTTATGGACTGACTGTAACCTCTTCCCCTGCTCCCCCACTCCACCCCATGCCATTTGCAAGTGAGGGAGGTTGAAGAGTTAAGAGTGAAGCAGCGAGGCTGAACATGAGAAGAAGGGGTGGGATAGGGGAAGGTGTTCTAGTTTTGTCTTTGTTTCTCACCATCCTACTCTATTTTTAATCAGCAATAAATTAAATAGAATTCTCCAAGTTGAGTCTGTTTTGCCCGTGATAGTAATTAGCAAGTGATCTCCCTGTCTTTATTTCACCCAGGAGCTTTTTCATGTTATATTCTTCCTCTGTGCTGTTCAGGAGGCAGAGCGAGAGAATGGCTGAGTGGGATTCTGGCAGCCAGCCAGGGCTAACCTGCCACAAAAGGAAATAAAAATTCTTGCTTAGAAGCTTTCCAGTATTGCTCTGGATTTTATCTGCTTGATAAAACCCTCTTGCAAAGGCTTCTGGAGTGCCTGTACTTCCTGATTATTATGAGCACGTGTCCATAAAGTTCTCTATTGGTCCTCACAGTCAGATTTAGAAGAGTCTGCAGCTGCCAGATGGAAAACAGGGGAGATAGCTTGACTTTCTGAAGAACTGCAGCTCTTAGCTGGGTACTATGGGATACTTCTGTAGTTCTGATGAGTGTTGATGTCCACCTTCTAGACTTCTTAACTTTCTGCCAGCCCGGACTCCCCATCTGTTTTGCAGTTCTTTCTTTCATGGAAGAGTAAGCCATAATGACACGTGCTTGATCTTCCTATTGACTACTTCAGCAGGACCATCAGGAATGTAAAGGAAAATTATGAAGAAACCAGTTAATTAAAGGGTTTGTGAATGAAAAAAACTCAAAGAAATCTTACGGGGTTGTGTAGTAACTGCTTGCAGCTTAGAAAGTGATCTGTATAGAGTCATAGCTGACTACTGTGAGCTGGTACAAAAGGAAGGATGAATGGAGGACTAAACAGGGACATGGCGGGAGGGTTTTTTCTCACATAGAAACACCTCTGTTTCAAACTTGGGCTGTAAATGTGTCTCTGTGAAGAAATAATAAGTTTGGCTTAGGAAGAAACTTGGGAAATACTTTTTTGATATCTAGCAAACTGTGTTAGAAGTGGATATGGGGCTTTGGGGCTTTCAGTCATTTACAGAATACAGACAGACTAGTATCCATTTTCACTTTTGTATCCGTAGACAAAATAGTATCTAAATTTTAAACAAGAGCAGACAACATTACTAAATTAAAATGTCTTGATACCATGCACTTTGGTCAGTATTTGAAATGAAATTCAGGATGTAGGGAAGCTCTCATTTGTCTCCATATTTTACTTTGGATAAGAACACCACTAAAACTTTAATAAAAATACATTTCTGGATAAAATAAACTTGGATATTCCAAGAGGCTTATCAATCTAAGTATAGAAACACTATAAACAAGCTACCATTAGCATTTTGGCTCATATGGTTACCACTATTATACTCATGGCTCATCCAGGCTCACAATTTCTCCCTCATGTTCCAGTGACATCTGACAGGAATAGGCTTTGAGCAGGAGGAGTGAGCTTTTGAGGAGTTTGTGAATTATTTGAATTCACGGCAGATTTAAGACACATCAAAGGTGTGAGCTGTTTTTGAGAAGGGACGAGAGCAGGTCTGAAGGGATATCAGAGATCTTAATTTTGTGCCCATCTTTGATCTGGCTTTTCCTCATGGAAGAATTTTGGAAGCTGAATATTCATGAAATTAAATGTGGGTATACAGGTCTTATTCTGTTCACACTTCCTCCCCTGGAGGCTTTAAGCCTGTCAAAGACTGCCTGATCTTGGCAGAAAGAGAAGTCCCTCAATTTACAGACTACATAGTGTTCCCAGGTCACAGAATTGTTTGGGGGGTCTTGTTTTCTACCAAAATCATAGTTTTCTATTTGTAGTGACTGAGACTGCACACACTACAGTGGGTTAAGGAACTCAGCGTACTTTAAACCCAGAGGACATCTTCCATGCAAGGACGTTTTGTCATTCTGAACCTAGTGACTGCTGGTTCACTGCTATTGGGGGTGGGGGTGGGAAGGCTGGAGTCCAGAGGTGCTGTAGAGCTTTAATGAGTCTTGTTGCTATACCTTATACAGATGCATTGAACTGTGCTAGGTAGCCTAAGAAGGAAGCAGATGCAATATGATATTAAAGATCCCTAGAGAGGAAGCAGCTTCATTGAGTGAACTAAGGCAGTTACATAAATATCCAATGCAAGAGACTAGGACAGGATCAAGACCATGACTTTCTCTTCCTCCCTGGAAACAGCATTGATGACTCCTGGTCAAAAGCCTGCACTCTGTAGGTCTTGTCCTGGTGTCAACTGGTCTGTACGGTGTCGTGAGAGTGTCTCTCTGCTGTTGTTCTGCCAAGGCAAGTGTCCAGCTCAGTTTTAGGAGTCTCATAACATGTCTGTGACTCATGCCTGGGATTGAAAAACATCACTGTGTAAAATAAGCAGTGCCATCAGAGCAATGCAAAGAAACCTTCTTGACATGACAGTCAGGAGGAAGGAAGGATTTTTGGGAACTCTTTTGCAGCCTGGACTTCAACTTTGGTTGCCAACTCTACCCCATTTAGATGGTAAACTCTTGAGGGGGGACTACGGCCCTGTGACACTTTATGGACAGCCCTTAGGCCCCAGATTCTAGAAATAGCCCAAGCCTGATTCTTTCATGTGTTTTCCTCTCTCTCTTTTATCTGAGCTTAGTTTCACACAAATAACACTTCTGGTTCACTTGAATGCCTGATTACAGGGCAACTGAGACCCTGGTATGTAATTTATCATTAAATTAGTCAAAACTTTTAACTGAATTTTTAAGGAGAAAGATACGTTTGGAAGATATGTTTTACCACCCTAATACGAGTGGTAAAAATGTTTTGCATGGAAAACAGCCATCTTAGAAATGGTTAAAATGAAACTGTACTTCATTAACTAATGTAATATTCTAAGGCTGAGGCTATGTAATATTCTATGGCCTACAGATGTCTTCAGAGACATAATATTATTTATGTATGCTTTTCCTGTATGTGCTCATATATGATGGAGGAAAGACAAATGCTTGCTGTGTCTAGAACTTGAAACTACTTGTGCTTGAGCGTGTTATACTCAATATTCAAGTTTGTCTTTTTCTTTCTTGTTCAATTTAAATTAATTTAAGCTGCCACCAATACAGATTTAAATAAAGTAGATGGTATATATTTCATCTAAATATTTTAGGCATTTTCATTCTTTAATATCCTTAATAGGCGGGAAGTACATGCAAATCAACTTTCTTCCCAGCAGGCTGTCAGCTAGTTTATATGTGAAAATGGAAAGCTTCAAAGACAAACTGATTATAAAGGCTTTTAGAGTGATCCAGCTGTGCTGAGGAAGCCTTGCTCAAGTGTGAAAAATATAGTCAGCATGTACATGTGTGAGAGGTGCAGTATTAATTTATTCCTCATAGGATACAACAAATATATATTTTGTATAATATATTGTGCTCTTTCTCTATAATAGCTTTTTCTATATTATATGTATAAAAATATACACACATAGTATTTAATACCTAATATAGATAGTAAAATGTAACATATAGTGTAAGGTCCATGAAACAGTCCATGCTAGTGATGCAAACACCACAAAGTATGTAATAGTACCTGTGCGTCTGAAGTTATGTGCACTTTGCCGCAACCCATCAGGTTGTCCAAGAGCTCAGTACCATCAAGGTTTCCAGCAACCTGAACAGTCTCCACTCAATGTTTTGGGAGGATACTAAAGCCCAGTTTTCTGCCAAGAGTCTTGACTATCTTATTTTTTTTAAGGTTTCAACCTCTTTCTTTAAAAGCATATTTGGTAAGTTATATTTATGGACATTAGAATAATTTTTTTCTTCCATCAGCAGTTACTACTGCATTCATCCAATCAAAAGTGAAATTTGTGGAGATGAGGAAGGACTGTGTTTATTCTTTCTGATGTTCTTCTAGCAGGATTGGTTGGATTATTGCATTTTCTTTGACTAACTGGAACTATTATCACATTGTAAATGTGGGTTTTCCAAAAAACCTTACAAAAAAAGGTTCCAATATGAATCCAGATTTAGAGATCTTGGATAGGAAAATGGATGAACTATTAATGAATAGCTGAGCTTTAAGAGTTTCTTCAGACTTGTAGGAATTGTAGAGAAGTTCACCGTTCAAAAAGAAATAGTCTTTCCTAAGATTTCTAGTGATGTTTCTCCAGATTAAAATGTTTATTTACATCAGACACCCTATAAAAACTTTTAAGAACCGTAGCAAATTCCAAAGATTATTCTCATCAGGTGTTTGTTATCAACATTGGCACAGAGTGGAAATGGAAAAAATATTAAATTTGAGAGCTAATGAAGGAGAGTTTCCCGAGGTGTTGCACATTGCAATCCACGGCAAGTTTTGAGCCTTTCTGGTGCTTGTATGTTCTCTTCTTCCAGCCATTCTGAAGTCATTGCCCTCATCAGAGAACCACGGAAGCAGTTAAGTTGGAAGGGAGCTCATCTGGATCCTCCTTCTTTCCCTTCTTGTAGATTAGAGTGGCATTTGCTTTCTTCCAGTCCTCCGGAGCCTCTCCTTTTCACCACGACCTTTCCAAGATAATCAAGAATGGCCTTGCAGTGGTATCAATTCAGCTCCCCCAGCACTTGTGGGTGGATCCTATCAGGTGTCTTGGACTTGCATATCCAGTTTAACTGCTTCTTTACCTGCTTTGCCTCCACTGACTGTAAGTCTTCCTTGCTCCAGACTTTCATTTTTGTCTCAAGGGCCTGGGGTTCCTAAATGCTGGTCTTGCAAGTAATGACTGATGCAAAGAAGGCATTGAATATCTGAGATTTTTCCATGTACATCGTCACCATGGAGCCACGTTTTCCTTAATCTTTCTCTTGATGTACTTGCAGAAGGCTTTCCTGTTGCTCTTCACATTCGTCACCAGATTAAATTCTGGATTTTGGCTTTCCTAACCCCATCCCTACACAATCAGACAGCATCTCTATACTCCTCCCAGGTCATCTGCACCCAATTCCACCTCTTGAATACTTCCTTTTCATGTCCGAGTTTGGTCACAGGCTCCTTGCAGGCCTCCAGGCTGCCTTTTCTGGGTTTCCTACTTTTCAGGATGGTTCTTTCTAGAGATCAGGGTGGATCCTTGAATATCAACAAGCTGTCATGGACCCCTCTTCCCTGCAGGGCTCTGTCCTTTGGAATTGTTCCGAGCAGATATCTGAAGAGGTTAAAGTCTGTCCTCCTAAAGTTCATGGCTGTGGCCCTACTTTTTGCTTTGCTTCCTCCTCTTAGAATCTTGAACTCACCCAGTGGTCACTCCAGCCAGGACTGCCCCCAGCTTTCACACCCACAACAAATTCTTCCTTGTTTATAAGCATCAAGTTCAGCAGAGCACCTTTCTTTGCTGGTTCCTCAAACATCTGTATCAGGAAGTTGTCATCAATGCTCTCTAGCAATCTCCTAGGTTTGTGCTTTACTGTGTCTCTTTCCAGCAGATATTGGAGTAGTTAAAGTTTCCCATGATGATCAAGACCTGTGAATGAGAGGCTTCTTCCCATTGTGGAAAGCCTTGATCTAATTCTTCTTGATTAGGAGGTCTACAGCAGACACCCACTACAAATTCAACTATGTTATTTAGTCCACTAATCTGGACTCAGCGGCTCTTGACTAGATCCTGACCCATCCCCAGGCAGGGCTCCATGCATTCTGGCTGCTCTCTCACATAGAGGAAAACTCCTCCTTCCTGGCCTTTCCCTACTGAAAAGCTTGTATCCACCCATCACAGCACGCCAGTCGTGAGTTGTCGCACTATATCGCCATGATCCCAATGAAGTCATTGCCCTGTAACTGCACACAGACTTGTAATTCTTCCTGTTTGTTCCCCATGCTGCATGCATTAATGTAGAGACATTTCAGAGACTCTCAAGCATGCTGATTCCTCAGAACAGGCATGAGAGCTTTCCCCATAAGGCTGTTCTGCAGGCAGTTCCTTCTTTACATGACTATGCTTGAAGTGATTGCATTTCACCCCTCTTTTGTTGATTGCTATCTCCCTTCTGTTCCAGTTACCCTGGGCCCTTGGCTTTCCTACCTCATCCACGACTCCTTCACTTGTTGTTTGAGGAATCTCTCTATGACACCATAATTCCTAGTTTAAACCTCTCATTATCAGGTTGGCAAGCTCGTCGGCAAAGATCCTTTTGCCTCCCCTTGTCAGGTGGATACTGCAGTTGTTGACCTTCAAAGAGGGTCCCAAGGTCATAGACACTGAAATTCTGCTGCCAACACTCCCTGAGCAATCAATTGTTCACCTGTAGGATCCACCTAGTCCTCCTCAAGCCCTTGTCCCTCACTGGCAAGATTGAGGAGAGGGCTTCCCATGCCCTTCATCACTGTACCCAGAGCCCTGTAGCCACTTCCTAGGTCACCCCTAGTAGTGCCTACGTAGCAGAGCAGCCACAGGTAATAGCTGGACAAGCCTTAGTAGCCTCTACACATCACCCAGTATTTGAGCCTCCAGCAAGCAGCAAGCCTTCCTTGATGGCAAATCAGGTTGGGGGCCTTCATCACCTGCAGTAAAGTCTCCTACCACTAGTACTCACAGCTTCTTTCTAGTGGTCCTGGGTGGCTCAGACTCAGCTGCAAGGAAAGATCCATTTGGAAGCACTCCCAGCTCCTCATCAGCAATGAAGATAGTGAATTCTGTAGAGTACACTGAAGATAGTATTCTGTAGCTGCAAGGTGGTGCAAGTGGTGCAGGACCTTTCTCTTAACATGAGTCATCACTAGCCTTTGTCATGACAGGAGTTTTCACTTTTACTTCATAGACACAAGCTCTTCCTGTCCCTCTGCTACAGCTGAAGGTTCAGGCTCTTGAAGGTGCAGTGTTTTAGATATGATCTGGCTCATCTTTTTCTCATCCTTTCTGATGCTGTACAGTATGGTGACCTTCTCCCACAGTTCTTCGGCTGCATTAGAGTTGAGCATTCAGATGTTTGTGTGTAGCTGAATGGAGTCCTGTTGCTGCAAAGAAAGGAATACTGCAGAGGCCAACATATGCACTCCCTTTTCTGGGCATAAGACTGGTGGGAAGTGTTTATTTTCTAATGATAAACTGCAGAAGTTAACATCTTAATGGTGACATTTGGAAGGCTTGTTAACCAAGATGCTGAGGTGCAATTGGAACTATTCTTACACACAGGAAAATTATTTCTTCTCTTGTTGCTGTTACTATGTTTATGTACTCCAGGCTGTTGGATTTTTCGAAGCAAGTCTCTGTAAAGCTAAGTCTGTCTGTTTGTGGGTAGTGTTATATTAAGGATATGAAGCAGGGCTCAGTTGGGCACTCCCTCAGAAAAAGACTGCAAAACATGTCTGTGCTTTACCTGCCTGTATTGATCTAGCAAGGCCAGATGGGGCCCTGGAGCAATACCAAAATTCCTGGAGATAGTACCTGCTCACCTGAAAACATAAAAGAAATCAATCCAACGGAAGAGACTGCGCAGTACATGGGAGCTATTCAAGTGCACGTCTACCATTAATGACATCGTGGATTGTACAGTGAGGGCTCTGATGTGCAATTCTCATACCCAGATGGGATTCCTTGAAGTGCTGGCTGAAGATTGTGGCCATGCTGTCCTAAACAGAGATAATCGCTTAGTTTTCTCTAAGCATTGTGAAATATCTGAATCTTTTTTTTGTGGGGAGGGGTAGTTTAGGTTACAAATGAAACCATCCTATTGTAACAAAGGGTTTCAAGTTAGACCTGGCTACATCCTGCAACATAAATCAAGATAAACTACTGAGTGCTTTATTTTATACTGTAAATCACTTGCAAACAAGTGAAATTTGTGTGCTGATCTCCATTCTCAGTGTATGGCATTTTCATCCATTTTTTTCCTGGGTCTTGATTGAATCCATAGCCCTGGTATTAGCTACTTCACACTCCGCATGCAACAGTGAATTAAAAATATCACAGAAATGTGAGTGTATTTCTGATGTGCATCACTCAAGTTAAAATGCATGTAGCTTGGGAAGATTCAGAGCTGTTTTCACTAATAAATGAACCGGTACGTCACTACTGGTGGTCAACAAGAAATGTAACAAGGCTCAGGGGGGAAAATAACTTTCTGTACTGCTAGAGTCAGTCAACACCAGAATCAAAAAATAGGGAACCAAGAAAAAAAATTCCTTCCTGTAAAACTCGTCCTCTCTCTTTGCTTCCAAACAACTCCTGTTACTTCATGTAAGTGAATCTGCTCTACAGTATTTTGTTTTTATCCTCCTGATACAGCTGGAGATATTTAATGTTATTATCTTGTTAGTGGATAAGCAAAAAGCTCACACAAATTAAGGTAAAGTAGGGCATGGAGCCCACTTTTGCAGATTTGTGAAAAAGACATAGGATCCTCAGAGGACTCTTCCCACCCACCTTGAACAACAACCACCATATTTAGGAAAGTAGAACACGAAGCAGGAAACAGACCCAGCAGATACGCTGACATTTTGCTTTCCCAAAATCCATGAGTGAATTTCCTCTATGCTGTAAAGGGGACAGGTTCTTATTGGCACTGGTAGCATACTGAACCTGTTATCACTTTAATGGTTTGCTCCAACATCCAGTGGAGTCAATGGGAAAGCTTTCAGTGAGATTAAGTCTTTTGTTGTCAGAAGTCAGCATTCTGAGCTAGGAGTGTTGGTCCCTCATGCTTTCTTGTACAGAAAGGGTATCTGAGACAGGATTTCCCTGACTGTCCAAGGGCTACTGAAATCTCTTGGCCTTCTATTTGCAAATCTCAGTCTCATTGTTACTGGAAATCCCATCTAAACAATCACCGTGACTCACAGTATAAGGATCCTTTGCATTTCTGTGAAACTCGGGTAAAACTGTAGGTGAAGAGGGTGTCAGTAAAGAGCCTGACGCATTGCAACAGGACAAGACAAAGAGGAACTTAAAATTCGCAAGTTAAAAGCAAGTGTTCCCATGATCAATTTTACATTAAACACCCTGCAAGAAGGGGATTCTGTATTAGTAGAAAACATCACTTATGACAGTGCAATACTCCCAGCAGTTAACACAGCAAGAGAGAAATTCCTCTTCTTACATGCCTCTTTGAGAGGTGAAATTAGAGATTTCAACTATTCCGAGTTAGAAATACATTTGTGGCCAGTGTCAATTTACATTAAATCACCCTCTTTTTTCAGCTGGGTTCACCTGAAGGTTTGTTGATAACTTTGGCCTCCTCTGAGGATGTTTTCTGACCTTGTAATTTCCTTTGCAGGAAAAGGAAAATATTTGTGGAAAATATATAAATAGGTATCTAAGAGTATAAATATATATAATGAATTATGAAAACAAATATAAATATAATTACAAATATTAGTACATATGTATTGGGGATATTCATATAGCCCTGTAGGGGAGTTTCCATGTAATTTAATTTTTAAAAGCTTTCTACCCCAAGTAATTATCCATTTTGTTGACTTCTAGAGCTGGAAAATTCCAACCTCTTGTCTTGCTCCTATCAGTTTCAGAAGAGAAACAATATGATTATCCCAGATTAATGTGAATTCACCACACACATGAGAACTGACTAATTGCAGCCCCTCATGTGTACATCACTCTCATGTACAGCCTATATCTGGTCACATCTGTTTTCATCACCAGCTGGAGGAAGACATGAGGGTCAGCAAGTTCTGCAGCAGCATTGCTGTGCTTAGTCATTCTCCTGAAGCCTCATTTAGCACTGCTCAGAAAGCTTTCTTAATAAGGAGATTACTGAGCTGGTAGCTAAACAACAATTTATTGAGCTTCTTTGCACCATCCTGTCTCAGGGCTATCCAGAAAAGAAGAAACAAGAGATCAGCAGGAAATTTCAGCCCTTGCCATGGGAAATTAGTAAGACCTGACTCTGAAAAGCAATGAGGAATTCCCTTGCCCCTTTTGGACTGCTTTGGGATTTTCAGATCTTTGGTGAATATGAAGATTTTACTGACTAGCCTAAAAGCTTCTTTGAGTCCAACCTGACTTTAGAGTGAAGTGGAGTTTCCCTGTCACACTGAGGGTCTCACTTAGACTGAGTGAAGTAGAAGAAGCTGGTACAGTTTTCACAGCTGTATTCCTTGGACAGTCTAGACTTGTATACAATCCATAGTTGGAGACAATGGAGATGGGGAGAAGAGTGTGTTTTAATACACCTAGCCTCTTTCCTCTGCCTCTTCTCTGCAAGATTTTTTGGGCTGGGAGGGATGTGGGAGAGGTTCTACTGGGACTGAAGGGCTGATTTAGAGAGCTGTGGGCTGTCTATGGGGCGTCTATCATCAGTTTCATATGCTGGGCTAAGAATTTTGATGTCCTTTGTAGGTAAAGGGGACTAAGACAAAGAAAAATACTCTGTGGAGGTAGCCAGGACTGTCCTGTAGCTGAGAGGGGACCCTTAAATGTTTCAAAAATCAGCTGGTGCAGGTGGTCAACTCATAAAACAAGTAGATTAACTCCTGTTTCTCTATTAGCCATATGGGTGGCTTGAAAGGCTACTTCTTTGCTTTACCTCCTTGAGTTGTTGGGACTGAGAAGCCTACGTCAGTTGAACAGGGGTTCAACTCTGTGTTCCTGCTATACTGTTGTCTTTCTTTCATGCTGAGAAAAATCCCACACCTGTAGCTTTCGGTGCAGGGATTAGAGACATGGTTTCTCCCTGAGTCTTGTGCTATGGAGCTGGTCAAATACTATAATCCTCAAGCACTTATTGAATGCTTTCCTACCCCTTGGAAGACCACCTAGAAGAAGCAGGCCTAGCAACATGCTGATGGGTCAGAAAAGTGCTGGTGACCAAGGATGGACATGCTCCAGAGATGAGTGATCTGACTAATAGGTAAATGCAAAGGTAAATGCACCACAAGACACAATTTTTTATGCATGGTGAACACAGCTGCCCATTTTTTTGTTGGATTAAAATTAGGTCTGATCTTTAAGTTCCCAAATGATTGTGGTGGAGGAAGCTTTGAAAATGCAAGGAAGCAAGTGTTCAGAGACCTTGACAGCCTTGTCTCTAAAGTGTGAAGAATCTCCTCTCCTTTTGATACCAAGCTTTGTCTGACAATGTTCAGTATATCAGCACATTTTAAGTCTGCAAAGCCTGAGTGACCCAACACAATGTGAGCACATCGCCCTTTCGGTTTACCTGGGTAAGTTAAAGAGTGTGGCTGACTGAGTCCAAGATCAGGTCCTTCACTGTGATGAAAGCTAAAAAGGAAGGCCTGCTCCTCTTTTCCCTTGGGAACTACTTTTAAGCTGAAGCTTTACTGCAGTCCCCTGCCTGCTGTCTGCATCACAACTGTGCAGCAGACACATCTGTGCCTGGTCTTATACTTCCTCAGTTCTGACCTGACACAGACCCAACAGCTTGGCTTCCTGGTTTGAACTCAGACCTGCCTCATCACTACAGAAATGCTGATTGATCAGTGTGCTGTATCAGACTTTCCCCAGTGTCTCTGGCCATGATTCTGAACTGGACTTGCTGCTCTGCATCCTGGGTCCTTGTTGGTGGAGTACCTGCTCATGCCTGCCTTGTTATTGTGCTCTGATCTCAGCTCACTGTCCTTTGAAGAGCAGCCTTCTTGTTGCATCCTGACACAAAGTTGTCAATTAAGTATAAAGATATAGAATCATAGAATTGTCTAGGTTGGAATGGACCTTTCAGGTCATCGAGTCCGACCATCGGCTTAACACTGACACCCTGTACTCTCAATTCCCCCCAGATACCAGTATGGAACCTCTGCCCACCTGATACCCCAGCCTGGACTTGAGGTTTCCCCGCTTGCCAGCTGGTCTGGCTTGAAGATTGCTAGTGAATACACACATCCATCCACAGCAGGTTTTGGGGAAGATACAGACACTCGTCCCTCCAGCAGTTGGTACCAGGCACACAGGCTGTGACTTGCAGTCCTGCTCCAGCTGCCAGTGCTGAGCCCCTCACTCACACCAGTTGTCCCAGGATACAAACTTTTCCCACCCCAGTGACTGGAAGTTAAAGACCCCGCTTTGCTCCAGTCGTTAGCACTGAGACCCCCCACCTCCTCCGGAAGCTGACACCGCAGGCCGGGAGCGCCCACACCCTCTCTCATGACTCTCAGCAGCTGGCACTGATTCCTCTCAGCACTCACCCACTTGGGATAGAGAGTGAGTTTACACGGAGAAGTAGTTAAGAACAGACAGGACAGACTGCGGTGACCAGGCTCAGGGCTCAGCTGGACAAGCACACTGACCAGCCACAGTTTACAGGAGACTGGCCCCATTGTACCCTTGTCTGTCTACCCCAGCTCTTTGTTCATCCCCGCTCCCTCTTCCCCTGCACATCACCTCCTTGGCTGGCATAGTTCTACCCACCTCATCCAATATCCCAGACGTTCAGGTTTGCATCCTTATCCTTTGCAAAGTTCCAAATTTGCCTGCAGTTTCTTGATAGCCCATCAGCTGGTGTGACTGACCAGGTTTGTTTCTGGTTGTTGTCTTCAGTATTGTTAATTGCTCAGATTTTATGACTCTGATTGTTTCCCTCCCTTTCCTTATTGTCACAGCTGAGAAAATAAACATTCTCACACTCCACATATCCTTACCAATTAGTGTAACTGACCAGATATGGTCTTATCATGATCTCCCTTATCATTTGTCAGACAGACTTCTGTCTCTTTAAGTTCTTATTTATGGCTCCTTTGACCAGATAGCCTTAAAGGAGAAGACACTCTCCTTCCACATACACGTATGGTATGTAGTTGAATGTTATGGGAATTACCCCAAGGAGGTTTATTGAGATAAACTTACAGAGAACACTATTAACTACTATCCTTAAAATAAATAAATCAATATATATATAAAAGAAAGGTAAAAACATTGTAAAGCAATCAGAGTTGAGTTATGGGACAGCTCCTTTCTGCTGTGTTAAAATCTTATTGTAATTTTGTTTGGCAAAGCCAGATGTCTTCACTTCTACAAGTAATTTCATTTTAATTAGCTTTTAAGTTCACAGCTACCAAACCCTAGCTTTAATATAGACTTTGGGAAACTCAAATTGAGGGGAAAGGTCAGATTTACAAAACCCTGAGTAATTTGGCAGTGATCAAAGCTTCATATATTCTCTGCTTGCTCCATTTTTATAATAAATGCTTTTTTTTTAGATTTAACAGGCTTTTAAAGAGTGGAAAAATTATCAAGGATTTTTTTTTTGTTGCTTTGTAAAAGGTGAGGTTTTCATTAAAAAAAAACCTCTTTAACTTTAACTGTAGTTAATTGGATACTAAAGCTTCCTAGTTGAATAACACATATTGATAAGTTCTTTGAAAGTGCAGTATCAAGAAACTAACAGGAATTGGCCTTTTGCTTTGCTTGTCCGCCAGATACAAT
The DNA here is from genome assembly GCF_963924245.1 of Chroicocephalus ridibundus. Classification (NCBI taxonomy): domain Eukaryota; kingdom Metazoa; phylum Chordata; class Aves; order Charadriiformes; family Laridae; genus Chroicocephalus; species Chroicocephalus ridibundus. The sequence goes on along the minus strand of NC_086316.1, from coordinate 34,551,222 downwards.
AAATTCAAAATGAACTGACTGGAATATGCTCTCCTAGACATGGTCTTGTCTGACCCTGTCTGGACAGCTGGGTGATGATATTTGTTTATCTATCTCCACGAAGCCAGAAGAAAATGTCACCTTCCTTGTACAATCCTTGACAGGGGAAATATGTAATCTTAGTAATCTACCTGCTTGAAATTGTTTATCAGAAGGGAGCTGATGGGAGTAGGATCTATGAATGCAGAGAAGAGAGTGTTGCAAGAAAGGGCAAATCAAACAGGATCTGCTGAAGTTTTGAAAGGGTTAGAAGCAAAGGGAATTTCAGCTCTGCTCCCATCACAAGTATTTGCCCTGATCAGGAAACACTTTGTAAGAATACAGTCTCATTTCTCTTCAGCCTTGGTACATCAAGCATGGGTCTCATCATTCCCATTCCCGTATTAAGAGTGGAAGTGTACAGAGACACCCTGCCTCTCAGTCTTCTCAGTCCCATTATGCCAGGAAGAGAGCCTTTGTGAAAGACACAATAAGTTGGCAACACTGTCTCTTCCCCAAAATACTCTTCAGGACTTACTTTGTGGTTGAAAAGTTTTGTGTGTCTGTAGGAGTGGCTACTAGCAAAGTTCTTAAATGAGTCAGTGTTTCTGCTTACTCTGACTTCTCTTCTTGTGTCCGAGTAACTGCCAACATTTGACCTGTCTGTTGTGGGGATGAGTACAGGAGTAATTAAATAGCAGCAGAAGATCTGTGTTATCATGGTACATGGGGAGAAGCTTTTTTCACTGTGGTCATTAATCAGGACTCACTTGAGCACCTCTGCAAAACCAGATCATTTTCCTGAACACCGAATTGAGCAGGAAAGACAAGAGGTACCAGTAAAGTTTAGAGACATCCCTGACAGCTGTGTGCATAGCAAATGTCATCAGCCTGCAAGTCTGTATGTCTGCATCTCAGCAAGGTCCTCGGTTGGTGGGGCCAAGGATGGGAAAGGTTGGCTCAGTTGTCCTGGTGACAGTGAAAATGTTTCAGTGACAGTGAAAAGGTTTCACTAAGTACTAGTAAATGCGTTACTGAGGCTGATACTATAATATCTTCAATACTGACTGGGGCTAAGGAGCTAAGTGAATCGTCTGCAAGTTTTCAGATGATACAAAACTGGGAGGAGTGGTTGATACGCCAGATGGTTGTGCTGCTATTCAGAGGGACCTTGACTTCCATGGGTACTAGCACAAGGGTGGCTTGTGCAGGCCCTGTGTGAGCAACACCAACTCATGTAAGCAGCAAGCTGGCTGTTTTTATATCAAGGCAGAGGGGCAGAGCCTTATGCTGCTATTGCTTTTTTTCATCAGTGTTGAAAAATTCAGAAGTAGATTGAGATCAACTAAGCAAGATTGATAAGACAAGATTCTTCTCTCTTGACTGCAGCTTTTAGTACAGGTCAAAAGACACCATTGTTTGCTTATCTTGGCCAGCTGTGTCAGGAGCTGTTTGATCTTGTGTCACATGGCACATGAAAGCTTTCCTTTGACTACACAAGAGATTTTTCTACAGAAACAGAGAAGACAGACAAAGGGGAGGAATGCAGCAGCATATTATTTAGCAGATGCGGTGATGCTTTGGCCTTGAACCTGCAAGGAACTTCCAACATAAAACTACTTCCGTACATGCAAGTAGCTTGCAAAAATGGCACCGTGCATGGAAAAAGTAACAGGATTAGTCATGGACCTCACAACACCAGGGTTAGGTAGTGGTTTAGTCCCAGTAAGCATCTGAGCCCCACACAGCCACTCGCTCACTCCCCCCTAAGCGGGATGTGGAAGAGAATCAGAAGAGTAAACATGAGAAAACTCATGGGTTGAGATAAAGACATTACAACAGGTAAAGCAAAAGCTGCACGCACAAGCAAAGCAAAATAACGAATTAACTCACTACTTCTCATTGACAGGTGGGTGTTCATCAGGGCTCCATCACAAGTAACGGTTACTTGGGAAGGCAAACACCATAACTCCAAACACCCCCACATTCCTCCTTCTTTCACACAGTTTTTATTGCTGAGTGTGATGTCATGTGGTATGGGATATCCCTTTTGTCAGTTGAGGTCAGCTGTCATTATTTTGTATTTCCTCCCAGCTTGTTGTGCACCCCCAGCATGCTTGCTGCAGTGTAGAGTGAGAATCAGAGAAGGCCTTGATGCTGTGTAATCGCTGTTCAGAAATAAGTAAAACATCCCTACGTCATCAACACTTTTTTGGTCACAAATCTAAAACATAGCACCATATGAGCTGCTATGAAGAAAATTAACTCCCTCCCACCCAAAACCAATACTGGCAACCTGGAACTCACTCCAGGTATCGAGAGTCCAAAACAGAGTTTTCTTGAAAGTATGGACAGGCCTTCTCCCCTTTAACGTCACCCTCAGCATGTGCTTCCTTTTTTTACTTTAACTGAAAATTTTATCAGGTTTCTGCACATACTTTAATCTATGCCTTGCAGCAAGGTCTCCTGAGTTCAACAGGGACCATTTCCCCTGTGACACATAAGTGCACTGCTATTTCTTCCATCTAGATGCCTGGTGTGCCCTCACCACAGACTCAGGGCTAACAGCCTATCTGGAAAACCTACTAGTAGAAAACTTTATCTGACAAATATTCAGTTATGCCTGTACCAGAAATAATCCATCCTGATTACATGCCACTCACCATATTTTGTATGGATGGCAGATCGAAAGGGGGATTCATTAAACAAGGATTTGTTTGTAGTATGTATTGTTAAAAACCCTACTCCCCTGTCCACTGGTACTATTTTTTTGGTGTTGTTCCTCCCTGGATTCTGTAGTTGTGAATCCTGGTTGAAATGATGCTGGCAAAGCAGATGGAACAGTCCTGGGTATGGGAGACACATGGTTTCCTGGGGATTACTACTACAGTTAGTTTAATGTATTTCCATTTCAGTATCATCCAAAGATTCAGTGATTCATACCCTCCTGCCCCTGCTTTGGCTTCCTTCTCTGTTAAGGGTCAGGATCTGGTCCTATCACTGGTTTTAACCTCTGATGTGAAATCTGTCCACAGCAGCCAGTGTGCAACACCACATTTGGCCTTAGTTGTAACTTCATCTCCAGTTTCCTTAGGCCAACTTCTTTCTAAACTCTGTTCCAGTCTCCTTCAAAGCCTCCAAAAGGCAGACTCTTCTCTGCCTTTGACAAGTTGTGTACTTTTGCTTGGGGGGAAAAAAAAAGGAGGCAATTTCTCATGGTAAATGTTTGGGGCTGAAGAACTGGCTTACATCAACCTGCCTCCTCCCCACATGAAATACTTAGTTTCTTTTTTTCTCAAAAGAAAAGGACAAAAGATGCATCACACTACCTCCTTTCCTGGGATACCGAAGAGCTTTTTCAAGGGAAAAAGAAAAGTAGAATCGTTCTTACAGGAAGTTGAGTGTGCATATGGGAATGACAACTTTTCCACCAAAAATCTTCCTGGAATTTCCTCATTTTAAGTTATAAAAATAGCACTGTGTATGGAGGTTGTGTGATAATTCCTCTTTTATATATTGTCTCTTTTTATCTGGGTGCAGGAATGCACAGGTGAAAATACCACTTCAGATTCCTGTGAGGAGGGGTGGTAACATGACAGTCTGTAAATGCTGTCATCCATCACCTATTCCTGAGATACTGACAAGAATGTCAGACCTGTTTCATTTCAGCTGACAGCTGAGAGAGATTATCTTCCACCTATGCTGCTTTATGCACCATAAAAGATGAGCTCACACAATCAATCCAGAGCAAATAATCAATGTGCTATTTCATACTTGTCTTTCCTAAGAAGCACAAGGCTTAAAAATGAAAAGAGTAAAGAAAAAATTCACAACAACCAAAATCCACACGGGATAGACACGGTTTGCTCCCTGCAGGAATTCAATCCTTCAAGCTTCTGGTAGTGATTTTGTTTGAGCATAATTGCTTTTGTGAACCAGGCAATCACTTGATGCAATAATCAAAACAGTAAATCAGTTCAAGCAGTGATGTACCTTATAATTAAGCAATGCAAGTAATCAGCCTAAAATGGGACCTACATGAAATTTTAGTGTCATCAAGCAATAACTCAATCACAATCCTGTGTATAATTGGGTAATCATCTGGAAAAGGTTGTTTAGTTATTAAGCCCCTCAATTTTAGAATTTCTAGTAAGAGACAGGCAATGTGTAAATACCCTGTCAGAAGACAGAACTACTTTTCAGGTAAGTATGAGGCCTTCTTTTACTGTTAAACTGGTAGAAGACATTTTTATCTCCCCTAAAATCTCATGAGAATTGGGTTTCTGACAGTCTCTGTGTCTTCACTCTGGAAGCCTTTCTTTTAAAAGAAAGAACACTGTGTTCCTATCCTTTTTTCCTCTCTAAAAGCTAATCTAGTCTCAGAAGTTTACAAAAGGGTCCTACCATTGCATTTTAGCAATTTTTCCTAGGAAAAAAGATATCAAAATCTCGTTTTTGTTCCATGGAATCTCTTTACAAAAACAAAGGGATTTTAAAGTTCTTTGTGATCAAAGTAACTCCTTGTAAGATTAAGAGAAACATTTTGTGAAGCAAACTTCCTTTTGTGGTTGAAAATATTTTTTTTCCCGAAACTAGAAGCAGAAATGAGTAACAACTTTTAAAAACTTTAGGTTTTGTCTGTAACATTTTCTGCTGAAGTCTTTGGTATTCATATGGTTTTGACAGAAATACATGAGGTTGAATTTCTTTTTATACCAAAAGTGGTTTCCAGAAATTAAATTACTATTATTTTTAATCAAAAAATTTTTGAAAAACAGAAGTTGTGCTTCAGGTTTTTTCTTTTTTTCTTTTTTTTTTTTTAGTTTAACATTTCTTGAAGTCTTTGAAATCTTAAGCAAAAATAACTTGAATGAAAACTTGACAAAAAACAAAGGAAAAAGCACAACCGAACTAAAGCAAGAAAGTCCTTCCACAGAAACTCTCATGAAAAACACTATCATCCTGTAGGTTTTATTTCAATCCTATTTTCTAGGGCTAGGGGTTAACACTGTTCTCACAAGTTGCATTTATTTTGTTTGGAGTTAAACTCTCATTAGTCCTTGCTTGGTACATGCTGCTTCATTGATTTCAGTTTCTGCCTCCTGTGATATTTTAAGTTGCAGCCTCCGTGAAGTCAGAAGAGCTCTTATCTCAGCTGCATCACAGGGTGTGCCCTTTTTAGCCAGCTAAATATATTACCATGACTTGAATTTTCATCTGGGATTTGTGAATTGAATGGATAGGTTTCTCCATCCCCTCTGGATTGATATATAATTGTGAAAGCTTGACCTTTACCTCCTGAATACCTATTTCATTCTAGCCTGAAAATAATTCAGTCCCAGAACTGTAATGAGATTTCCCAAACTTGTTTGTCTGCTAATTGCAAAGTTCTATCCTATGCAGGGAGCCAAGGACGGAACTGGTTACCAATTAACCATGACATTTCTGCTGTTTTCCTGTCCCAGAGTGACTTGACATACCTCACTAATCTTCTCCTTGAGTCTTCAGGAAGTCTACACCATATTATTCTCTACTTTTGCACTAATATGTACTGTAGGAGATAAATGTAACAAAACCCAGTGCAAGACTTTATGGAGGGGGGAGGGACTTTTATTTAAATAATCTCTAAGTAGATTAAAACTATGCACTTACACTTTCACATCCAGTCTCACTACCACCAAGATGAGTGTGCCCACCTGCTCTGACTAAGATCAGTCATGTATGACACAGACCAATGAATGCTCACTGCTGTCTCTTCATTCCGTCTCTTGGGTTTGTCTTGGTAGGTTCTTGGACAAATTGTTTTTTCGATAGGCCTTTCATACACTTTAGGAATCATCAGCTCTTTTTCATTGAGACTTCCTTACTCCATTCTCTATCAATACTGAACATGATAGGTCTGTTGTCATTGTTTCCTGATTTGAAGATAATTTCAAGAGTATAGTCTGTCTTCTTGAGATAGGAGGAAGAGGACCAGCATAGGCTATGCTATAACCATGTTGCCATCTTCCTGTTAAGAAAGGTGTCAGTGACAAGTTGTGGGCTGCAACCTTACAAGGGCACTCATCTATGGGTCAGTGCAAAAACCCCAGTTTGCCAGTGCTTAGCAATTTAATTGTTGTCTCTTATGTCCTTGGTTACCAATACGGTCTGTGCTTGTAAAACTTATTCTGCTGTTTCTTCTGGTGCTTTTAGGTACATGCACGCACACAAATATACACCTTTTCAGTAGTTCATCTTTCAGACCAATTGTTCTTTTTGTGTTAAAAATCTTTACAGAACAATCTCAAAACCTGATCATCCAGCAACAGCTGTACGGCTGAAGGCTGTGGCAGGTCACACTCTTATTTTGTTATTTCTAGCTACATTGCACCTGGACCCTCATTGTGAGCACCTCTGAGGGATGGAGAGTAATGGTTTCCTGATACTTCACACTGATGTTATCTGATTGGGTGAACTCTGTTTACATGTCATACTATGTTTTTACTGCTGCTGCAGGAGGCTGAAAAAGCAAGCTTTCCTTTTCAGGCCATGTTCCAAAAAGATCTTATGATCCTTGTGTGTTCAGCTTAGAAGGCTGTATCCCATTACAGGGAAGAATTTACCTGTAGAGTGTGTGAAGAGTCTGGCTGAAATAGCTATACTTCCTGCTCTGACATTCACTTCTTCCTTTTCTATCATCACTCATGTTTCCAGGAGCCCCCTGGTTGTGTCATGGTAATCAGAAGGTAGAATTTCTTCTTACTACAGCAAGAACTGAAGTTTCTAGGGGCCGCACTCTGGTGATGGTCACCACACCAGATGATCACACACTTTCTGTCCCAGAAAGCAGGGGAAAAAAGGGCTTAAACTCTCTGTGTCCCATGCAGGGAAGAGGTGTCTTCATGCCTTCATATAGAGCCCTTCAAGAAACAGGTCACTCGAAAAATGTTCTGCTTAGAGTAATCTCTTCTAATGCTTTGGAAAATATTAGCTTACATCAGGATATTTGCATGAGTGTTTTCTGCTTCTCTGAGCCACTGAGTAGTGTCACTTATCCAGGGCTGCTGTCACAGGTAATGGGCTTCTTCGGCAGTTTTCAAAGGCCAGTATGAAAATAAAGAAAATTGAGAGTAAATAGAAGATATTTTATGTGAATCTGATGATGAACTTCATGTTGCTGAGGCCATGCCAGAAATTTAATGCCATTTCTAACAAAAAACATCCAAACCACTACAATGTGTCAGCTTTCAGAGGAAAATCTGTACAGGAAATGCAGTGGTATGAAGTAACCGCTAACTCAGAAATCTTCCTCACCCTTAGAATATGGCTATGATGTCAGAGTGATGACTGTATAACATCCTAGGATGCTCAGAACAGCCAGTTGTAGAAAAGCAGTGCAGCGGTGGAAAACCAACTCAGCTGACATTGTCTCAAAAATTGTTCAACATAAAGAAGAGGGAGGTTCTTAGGGGTACCCAGTGACAGAACAAGAGGCAGTAGTCACAAATTAAAGCATGAAATTCCATCTCAACACAAGAAAACAGTCTTTTACCATGAGGTTGGTTGAACACTGGAACCAGTTGCCCAGAGAGGTTGTGGAATCTCCATCTGTGGAGGTATTCAAAATCTGTCTGCACATAGTCCTGGGTGACCTAGTCTAGGTGATCCAGCTTGAGCATGTGGCTTGGACAAGATGATGTCAAGAGGTCTCTTCCAACTTAAATACTTCTGTGATTCTTTGATGAGAGTGAGGACTTCATAATGGCTGGAAGTGATGACCATACAAGCACTGGAAGGAGTCAAAACTTTCTGTGGACTGCAATGTGCAACACCTCAGGAAACCCTTCTTTATCAGGTCTCAAATTTAAAGGTGGGTTCGTTTTCTTTTTCCATTTCCACCCTATGCCAATTAGTTTTTATCCCTGACTCTGCTTCTCTTGTTCTGTTGCGGGTGTGGGGGAATAGGCCAACTGTGTTTGCAGGGAACAGCTATCAGTCATGATAAATGCACTGACTGCTTATCACAGAGCAAGGATGTGTGGCTGGGATTCCTGGCTGTAGCTAAGTTTTGTATCTCTATTCTGGCACTGTTTCTACTGGAAAGTGTTTTTCCCTTTGGCACAAAAGAGCCTGCCTGCATCCATAGCACCTCAGCTTGTGTTTCACAGGACATGGAATGGGCTCCCAAAAATATGCACGTGCACACATGCATGAAGCTACGCTGTTGCACAAGTCCCTTCTGAATATAGACTCACAAAAAGATTCCTGAAATTAGCAGAAAGCAACTTTTCCTAGTCAAGGAATTTTGTGAGAATGAGAGCAGCTGCTTCCCTTTTAGCACCCAGACCAAGGGATTTTCACCAGGTTTATCAGACTGAGAGTCTCTCTCCTTCAGACCTTATGTCTGAACTTTCTCCCAAATCAGTATGCTGAGAAAATTAAACCAGAAGGTGAGCATGAAGAAACTAACTATGTTTGTTCCGTATGGCTTTAGCTCTTCTAGCGGGAAGACCTACAGAGGAGGGAGTTAGTTTCTGAGGAGATACGCACTCCCTCTGGATGAGTGCATAGTAGGGCATGCAAAATGGTCATAAAAACAGACCCAGCAAGAATGTGGGAATAGTCCTGTAGGGTAGTACTCCCTGGAGAAAGAGTGAGCCCTGTAAATGTAAGTTTTGAACTTTTTTGTCCCTTTTTCTCCCTTACGAGGCCTGCAGAGAGCTGCTAAAAGTGTGCGACAGTAAAATCAGGCATTGGAGAGCACAGAATACTTGGTCTGTGGTGGCACAATGCTCAGCATAAAGAGAGCTGCACTTTTCAGTACAATTGTCTGATCTCCCACTCCACTCCATTATAATGTCTCTGTGATCTCATTTGGATCCCCTAGCAGCAACTGACTTTGCCCAGTGATTTCCAGTACTCCACCACTGAAGCCAGTACATTTTATAGAACCTCAACCTTTTTCACCTCCACAAATACAGGAAGCTGCCAGGATCTCAGGGGCAGAGGGCCTGCATTCTTCAGGTTGTTGTATAAAGTCAGGTGTCAGGAGCTAGGTTACCTGATATGGTATAATTTGACAGACAAGGATCGAAAGAATATACCAGGATCTTACAGGATTGTGGCAAGACTTACTTTGTGTGCCTGTAAACCCTATATACAGTTGCTCATCATCACAGAAGAGTTGTTCTCCATGAAAGCTCCCAAAAACTTTCTTCACCTGAAGACTGTCTTACTGTAATTAGTGTTTCTATACATTTATAGCTTGATCTGTCGCCAAGGGAAAGAAGTGAATACCCAACAGGGTAAAGAGAACAAACTTACCTACCTGTGAATTTTCCAACCTCCCCTCTCTATGAGACATTGATAGCACAGAAAACAATTGGTTTTGTTCTTTTGACTAGAAAAATTCCAAGCTTCTGTAAAGATGAAGCTACATGAGAAGCTTCATCTAGTAGCTTCATCAGAAGCTACTAGTTCTGAACTGCCAATTAACTCCACCTCCACCCCACCACTCTCCACTTTAGCAAATATTGACTCTCTCAGCATCCTGCTCTGCATGGTCCCAGGAGGTATGATCAGCTCCTTAGGGACCAGTGGTCTTCCCTGGGTATCCACACACTTCTGAGTAAACAGCAAGACACATCCAGCCACATCAGTTGTGCTAGCCAATGAATGAATGGGATTTTATCTACACAAGAGTTCCCTTGGGACACAAGCCAAAATCCAGTGGCTGGCTCTGGTCTGGCCTTATACAGGCAGTGGAATCTCACTTGTTCCTTGACGTCTCTGTTCATAAAGAAGACTCCATCTATGCCTGATCCGTATTTTGCTATCTGCTCTGTATAAAAAAAAACTCCTCAGGGGATCCTATGGGACTGCCATCTAGTCTAGAACTAGGACACTGAAAATCACACTTATGATTTTGAATTGAAAGGGAACTTCCAGAGAAACCTGGTCTTGTGTCTGAAGGCCTGCCTTTCCTATTGTTCCTGCATCTGTCACTAACGTGAGCTAGGATAGATTTTCCTCTGGACACACTCATGGGTCCAACTTTCTTTCATGGCCTCCTTCAGTAACTATCACAACACTTCTTCCATTTGACTTTGCTAACGAACTTCAGGTATCCATATTTGTGGTATCATGAAATGTTAATATTAGAGCTGTTGGTTTGTATTAGGAGTAAGAGTTCACTCTACATCCATTCCTGGAAACTTGTGTTCAAATTCTGCTCCTGCAGAAAGCTAATGTCTTTCTTGTTTTGCTTACCTTTTCTCTCTATGTAACAAGGGTGTCTTCATGGGCCATGCCCCTGTCAGCAGTGAAAGAAATACATGCTCAGTGAATTTTCAATAAATGAGTGGGGCAACTTGAAATCCAAGCAGATAACAGACAGCAGACTTCTAGAGCCTCTCAAAGTGCAGTTTCTAGTTTTTAGGTAATTTTCTAGTGTTAGTGCAGTGTCATATGGTGTACAGCAGAAGGCAAATCTCAGATCACACAATTGTGCAGACATTCATTTAAAGTCAGCTTATAAAGTCATTTTGTAATAGAGGTATCTCCAAGTAAAAAGTGGACTGTGGAAAAGATGGATTCAGTTGAGTCCCCCACCATTTCAAAATGAAGGGGAAAATGGAACTAACACGTCACTAAGCTTATATAATGTGAATTCCTTAAAATTCTCATAAGTAGATTCTCTATTTCCTAGTAGACAGTCTTAGTAACTTTTTCCCGTATGAAGACTTGATAACTCTCTTTTCTTTACCAAGCCAACAATTTCCATGAAATTAATCAAAACTCATAATTTGAGAATTTTACTCTTGTGTTCTGTGAGGCTGACACTTGCTGATGGATTTAAAAACTATGGACCAGATAGACAATACCAAAAGAATGCACTGTTGGGTTGCATAAGTTCTGTTTCCACCTTAAAAACCCTCAATTTTTTCTTACTCCTTTGGGGTCTGAATCAAGCCCCAGCTATTTTTCACGCAGGTTGCTTACGTGTGTGCTTACCGCTGAGTCCTAACCCATTATTTGGATGTTTATCACTGTTCCACCATGATACTGAAGCAGGAAACTCTCTGGAGTGGTTTAGTCCAAAGTATAATTGTGGTACATACTGAGTGGAAGTGAAACAAACAACAGTTTATAGAGGAATCCCCAGCAGGGAATTTGCCATGATTCCAAGGCAGCTTGGAAACCTGGATGAGAAATAACACAAATGGAATAGGAAAACAAATTTTTCTGTGTGGTTGCTTAAGCTTGATTTGAGCTCACATTTTTCAGTTCTCTATGGGCCACGCAAGTATGCAACATCAACCATGCTTCTTCAACTCATCTTCCTCTGCTCTGAGCCTGCATGCTGGTTAGTTTCAGAAAGATAGTAAATGACCTCACTCTGCTAAACTGTAAACTGGCACAGCAAGGGGGAGCTTGCAGAGGCATGCATTTCTATCTGCAAGAATAATTACCTGCTTTGCTTGATGTGCATCAGCTGGCTTTGTGTGTTTGATAAATGCTCTCATTTGAAGATTAAATTTTACAAAAGGAGATTAGATGAGAAATGGCACATAACTAATTAGTGGCAAGCAATGTGAAGTTAAAAGGCAGACAAGTGTATGGAACAATGCTTTTATTTCACAGAGATTCAGCCACATTAATGATTAAGAATTCGAGTTACTGAATCCTGAAATGCTTTGACTCTCAACCAGCACATTTTCATCTTTATATCTGCCTCTCCTGAAGATTCATTAAACACAGTGAATTTTCTCATTTACTCTGATTTTTGCAAAGACTGATCATACAGGAAGGCTCTGTGTAAGAGTTAAATTGACAGATCATGTTTCCAAATCAAATCGTTTGTACGCAGGGAAACTCATCATCAGGCCAAGAGGAGCTATTTTGGATTCACAAAGCACCTACACAAGTGCACTAATTGAAGCATCTGCTTAAGTACAGTTATTTCAGTGTAGCTTAAGGAGGTGCTTTAAGTCAAACTCCTTTTCTAATGCTTTAGCTTAAATTGGAATCTGTGTTTTGGTCATTGTTGTCTAATACTCATCTCATTTAGACTTAAGAACTTTTTATGTCTACTGAAGTCTCATTTCTGCGGGTCAGTAGTCAGCCATCCACTCTGTGACTGTTCAATAGGGTCACAGCTGACGCGTTCTACAGACACTAACATTAAATGGCATAGCTAACTTCTTTCCTTTTTGCTGAGGGATTTGTTTGCATGCACTGGACATGGGAAGGATGCGGAAATGGGAAGAATAAAAAGTTTAGTTCTTGTTTTTAATCTATTTTATCTATAAAAGTTATTACAGGATCAGAATATATCACTTGGGTCTGACTTACTAGTTGCTATAAGCCAAGAAGACAGTGGGATAATATTATAAGCCCAATAGGTGTGGCGTAGAAAACACACTAGTAAGAGAAGAATCCAGAATACATGTAACATTTTAGGTCCACTTGCATTTATTTGCACGCATGTGGATACTTGCAGAGCAAGAGAGATGAAATGCAAACTTTCAATATTACTGAAAAGAGGAAGTCCTAAAAAACATCTGAGTGGAAACGAAAAAACTTTATAGGGACTATGATATATATGATCAACTGGCAAGACAAGGATGAAGCAGGAAGAGGGATGGTAGTGAATGTTCTCTTGGAGAGACGATGCTGAAAGAACAGCCTGTTGTGTAAGGCCATGGCCACCCTTGTAGTTGGGTTTCTTCATTACACGGTGGACCTTGTGTTTACTTGTGCAACCCTAAGGGGTAGAATCTCCAACATTGCTACCTGCATGTAACGTTGTTCCCACAACACCTGTGGAGCTCTTAGTTGACTGACACTAAATGGACCAGAGCAAGAAATATCATGCCAGTAAAGGCAGGGGATGTGTTGTTTGGACAGTTTATTTGTATGACGTTACAAGTTACATTTCACAGATCCACTGAGGGAAAAAAATACTCTTTCTAAGGTGAGATGTATGTCTATATTTCATGGATTACATAGACTTGTTTTTTCCAGGTACTGCTGTTTCACTCATCCTGATTCAGCAAATACTCCCTACCTAGAAAATTATTTCAGCATATGCTTAAGTTCCTTATCAAAGTGAGGTGGTGGAGAGCAAGTTCAAGACTGGAATAGGAAGGTATGAGGATTTCTGAGCTGTTGGATTGCATCTGACTATTGTGGTCTCTTTGGAGACATCTGAGTGTAAACAGCATAATACCTAACAGCTTAATTTGCCAGCATCACACATCACACCTAGGAGTAATTCCTCTAAAAGTACCTGAAGTATCTAAAGAGATATGCACACAATCACTTTATGTGTAATGAAAAGCTAAAAATGATGAACAATTAAGTTGGTTGTTATGGCTGGGAAATTATGCCTACTGAGGTGAATAGCTCCCTTCCAAGTAGAGTTTAGAACTCGGGACTACTCTTTTTATGCAGGAAAAGAACTACAGGCCACAGCATCTGATACCAAGCTAGAGTCTCAGATGAGTATGCTGTTTCCCTCTGTTCCTTTGCCAAGTATAAAAGAAGGCAAGGCACAGAACTAGCTGGGAAAATGGAAATTCTCTTCTAAAGTATGTTTGACATTTTGAATCTTGCTTCCACTCTAAATTGCAAAAAAGAGGAAAAATGTGACCTCTATGACATGGAAAACTGTGGCAGATCTATGAGCAGAGGCCTGCATATGGCCAAGGACACAGTGAGCAGAACACACAGAAACAGGAACGCAGATATCGATACGGATGGAACGAAGAGGAACTGGTTCAATATAAACATGGAACAAGAAAACAGCTTCACTTGCTTCTCTTGGTGGGAACTGAATAAGGCAACTGGGTTGGTGATCTGAAATATGTGTTTACTTGCCTAGCAGGTGCATGGGAAGTTTTAGGGCTCAGGTATAAATGCTGAGGCTTGAGGAGCAATAAACGATTTCCTGCTCATCGTAGCCAGAGTCCGTGCCTTCATACACCACAGAAAATCTCAAAAAAGAGGTACTCTGATATGATTATGTGTTTAGTTTTGATAAATATATTGCTAAAACAGAAGAGTCAAGGCAAAGTGATTTACTCATTACCAAAGTGCAACATTTTTGCTATATCAAAGCAGAATGCCTCAACAGCATCAAATACAATAAAGTAAAAATATCTTCTTTAGCTTGTTTGCCTTTAAATTTCTGTATAAACAGACACATTTTCATAGAATGCACCAATTTGGTTGAGTCTTGTTTATGGATGGAAAAATTCCTGTCAAAAATACTTGAAATAGTAATCTCACAAAAAAAGCCTGATATGCTTTACATAGAGATGGATTGTCAGCTTTGTGGACAACTTCTGTCTGCCAAAGAAGCTTTATAAGGTAGAGCAGTAAATCCTGGAGATAAGAGCTGCAGGATTTTTACCCCATCATGCCTATCTGCAGGAATCAGAGCCCTGCTAAGATGGGTCTCTTAATCTGTCTGGCAAAGCAAGAGCTTGTTCAGAGAACAGGAAACAGAGAAAGGCATGGAGCTACAGGGGCAAGGGGAGTAGAAAAGGGAGAGGGCAAACAAGAAATAACCAGCTTAGGAGCTAGAAGCTGTAAGTGGCAGTCTGTCAAAGGGCTTGTTCTTAAACCAGGCTTGGACACATGTGCTCACAAAAAAGGAAATATAATATACATGCCTGTGTCTGCATGTCATGGAGACAGGACAATCAACATTTATTTGTTTCAGGTTTTATAAGTGCAGGCATCTAAAATTTGGTCTTGTGATAGATGCAGCAAATGCTTGCCTAGAAATGTAATCGTCAAGAAACCTGAATTGACTTTTTCTTCAGAGCTAGCAGAAATGGTTGGAAAGTCCTTCCACAGCTTTGAATTCAGGGAAACACCCACTTCTGTAAAAGAATATATGTATATTTCTACTTGGTTAGAAAATAAAGAGCTTACTTAAAGCCTGCTACAGGTTGAGTGGAACAACAAGAAACAAAGCAATACTTTTGAAGAGACAAAAATGCTTGAATTTTGAAACATTTTGACATCCAGAATTGACAGCTGAAGAGCAAACAGAAACATACTGTACGTTTATGTTCAATGAACTAGACTGCTGGAGGAAATGCAACCGCTGTCCACCAACTACCATTAGCAAGTGTCTGACTCCTCTGTCTCAGTAGCTGTATTGATTAAAAGATAATAACCTTGCTTCTGTCCAGGTCTTGCCTGCAGTGCACTGAACTGTGCTGCAGTTACATCAGTGTAAATTGATCCTAAGGTGGAAGAAAACCCCAAACCCCAAAAAACAGACAAACAAACAAAAAAACCCCAAAAGAAACAAAGTAGGTTCATTTTGGGCATCTGCTGAAGTATTTTCTGTAACCTTCATATTTGGTTTGTGAGCTTTCTTATTAGTATTGTTTTTACATGGTATTGATTTCAATTTAACAGTCAAACACCATATGGAATTGAATAATCAAACATCGCATCTAAAGATGTTGAAATGAAACATCTTTACTCATTTGATTTTTTTTTTTTCCCTGGAAACAGACCCTTTTCCTTCTTTTTGGAGATCTGAATATTATTTTTTCTATGGAAAATGTGACCGAAACCGATTATTGGCTTATTCTGGCTTCTAACACAGACATCAGTATGTGCACAGATTCCCAGCTGCTGGCCCAGGACTCTGGGTTCCATGGGCAAAGTTCCATGGAGGAGACCTTTGCTCTGAGTTTTCTGTACTGTTCATCTGCACCAAGCGAGGTCACAAAGTGGATTCCTATTGTTCTGGTCCTGTAAAGGAAGAACAAGCCTGTTCCCAAGATCAGGAGCAGGCATATCTCAGTCACACAGTGCAAACCAGACTGAGGACTGGCTTTGGTATTTTGGGAAGCGTTGGAGGTGTCGGCGGTAGCTGCGATGTGTGAGGCGGTTCTCCTCTGTCCAGAGTGCTGGAATAGATCGCCCATACACATCCCAATCTCCATCCCTTGCTCTGTTAAGGAAACACTTATTTCTGAGATTTGTTTCTGTCCAGTAAATATGCTATTAAATTTCATTACTGCCAGATTCATATTCATAAAGTATTCTGGACAGAATATATTGTTAAATGCCATCAGAAAAAAGATCCATGGGGTCATTGCCTCATTGCCATGAGGGGGCAATGCTGCTATTTCTCTGGTTGCAGAAGTGATGTGTTTCAGGTAAGTGACATAACAGATCCCCATGAGTCCATCCATCCAGTTGGGTTTCTCAGAAAATTGAGGAAAGGTTGAGTCACAACTCCTCTGTTCAATTTCAAATGTAAAAGCCTTCTCCAGAAGCCTTTCTGGGACCACTATTACCTACATCACCGCTTTTTGACTGTGTTCTTTCTTGTCTCTGTGCCTGAACCCTGTGTGGTGAGGAGTGTACTGGTGTGATTTTTCCTGATGATAAGTCAGTGTATCACCTGGATAGATGGTACCCAAATCAGGCTCACAAGCATTCAGGTTTTCACCTTGAAGGTGCATCATATGGGAGTTGCTTGGAAGCTGGCACTTGGTGTAGGGAATCAATACTGAAGCTGGGACTAGGAGTATCTCAGTGGGATTTGTGGTTTGGTGATCCTGCGCCTGGTTCTCCTGAAGGAGAGGGAGCTGTGAAGTATTTGATGTTGGGGTCACATTTCACCGCCTCACGTGTCTTGATTTTCTGTGGCAGCTGTATAATCTGGAAAAAGTGGGAGTAGTTTGGGGTCAGAACGATGGGCACTTGACCTTTGGAGAGTCAGCTGGTTCTGGGGACAGACCAAAAGTTCTAAACAGGTCTACAAGAAGCTCAGGGACCTCTCACAGGGTCTTCTCCTTGATGTGTATATTGTTTTTCCTGGCTTCTGAAAGCCCTGTGAATGACACCACTTTTTTTCTCTGCACGCAAGGGAGGACGTTTGTCATTGCAAGGCTTGTAAGGAGCCTGTGGACAGGAAGGATGACATTTCTCAGCAAGCCCACTTGGCTGCACTGACCCTTGGCTGCTGCAGAAGTTGCTTGACATAGCATGCACCAGGTTCCCCAAAGCAGGGAGGAGAAACCTGATTTTACACAATTAGGTGTTTTAGCTATTAGGCCACACTTCTCTGATTCTTGTGTTTGAGGGCATTTGAATTGTTCTTTCCCAGACTCTAGGGTATAAGAGCAAGATGTGCACCTGGAGGTTTAGTAGTGTGGGCACACCATCCTCCTCTCCAAGAGCAATCACATAATGCCTCACAAGAATGTGGGATGTTGTATGGCAGACCCAAACCCAAACCAAGCCCTGCTCAAAATTATATGGGTGCTTGGGGAGGCAACACAGACCTCGAAATACTGTGTTAATTGCACAGTTCAAGCTCCAGCAGGATCCCAGGTTTGTTTCTTGGGTGCAGCCATCTATGTTGAGCCCCTGCTACAATATGTATGGAAAAGAGAGCATCAAATAGGTACCAGTATGCCCTTTGGATTGGAAATCCTGGGGTGAGTTAAGGCTTAAAGCAAGAGGGTTTCCCACCCCCTCTGGGTATTAATTTTTCCTTTCTGAAGTGTGTTAGTAAAAGGGCAGCACATGCCTAGTCAGCTGAGCTTCCTAGGCTGATACTAGTGTCTGTTGGAAAAGTGGCTTTCTGGGACATCAAAAGAAGGAGAAGGGGAAAGGGAAAGGGAAAGAGAAAGGGAAAGAGTAGGAAAAATAGTAGTTCAGTGGAAGGGACATACAATGACCACATAGTCCGACTGCCTGACCACTTCAGGGCTGACCAAAAGTTAAAGCATGTTATTAAGTAAATTGTCCAATTGCCTCTTAAACGCTGACAGGCATGGGGCACCGAGGCAGACCCAGGTGGGTAGATGCTGTCCTGAGCATAGAAGCATGCCCTCCCGCATCTGCAGCTGGCACCCGAGAGCTTTGCAGGCTGCGGAGCCGTGGTGGCCGGCATCGCTGCCCCGAGGGGGATTGGTTTGCCTGCTGGACCTGCGTGACTTTCCCCGCAGTGCCAGGTGCGGCCCCGCGACCCTCCCCGACCTTCAGACGCGGTGGCCATGCCAGTGCCTCCCCAGGATGTCTGCGCCGCTATTCCCCCACCCTCGGGCTCCCACTTCTGCCAGCACCATTTCCGCTCCCCCCCACCCCCCTCCTCCAGTTGCTCTGGGGGCTGCTGTCCCACCTCTCCTGCTGGCGACAGAAGGGCGTAGCAGCGGCAGAGCTCGTCCCCTCCGCAACCCGGTCCCAAGCCAGCTGTCAGCATCCCTAAAGGTGGGTGCTGGTGCCGTGACGGGGTATTGCTCTGCTTTGCCACGTAGCGCCGCACGCACCTCCTTCCTCCTTATCTTCAGATGCCGTCCCGAATCCGGGCTGAACAACGGGTCGGTGCACTGGTGCCCTCCAACCGGCAACAGCAGGAAGACGACTTTCCCCTTCCCCCGGCTTCCACCCCCCTCTCCCCCCACCCCCAACCTCCTTCTAGGCTGCAAACACCGATGGATAGCGAGATAACTGAGCCGAGCAGCCAGAGATCCTTCTCCGGCCACAGTAAAATCCGAGGCGAAGGAGGGAGAAGGCGGCTCTGCTCTCTCCCTATCTTCTTCCTTGCCTCTCCAACTCCTTCCAGGACCTAGGGGATGAGAGGACCCAGAACAGAGGACGCGGATCGCACTCCCACCCTCCCCCTTTTCCGGGAAGCTGTATTTGCAGAGATTTCCCCCGGCACACACACACTGACGCCCGAGGAGACGCAAGGAAGCAATTGCAAAATGCAACTGCGGGCTCACAGCCTCCCCTCCTTCCACCACGGCAGAGCGCAAGGACACCTGGCTGCTGCAGACAGCCGGGGATAGGGTGGGGGACAGGCATGCAGATACACGCACCCCTCCGCTCCCCGGGGTTGGGGAGCGCCGGGGGCCTCCTCCGCGGCGAGCATCGAGGTGCGAGGGCGGCGCAGAGAAGGGGCGGGGGAGCCGGAGGCAGGGGGAGGGAGGGAGCCCAGCACCCGCAACGAGGGGAGGAGGAAGGAGGGACCGTGTCGGTGGGATGGTCCGGAAATCCTGTGATAAAAAGAGGGGCGCGGGGGAAAAGTAGGGAGAAGCTCTGGACTCATTGTCTCTCCCCCACCCCGCGCTTTCCCCGGCGGCCCTCAGGCACATGGGCGCCGGCCGGAGCCTCTAGGAGCAGAGCGGTGCGGAGAAGGAGAGAAGCGGAGGCGCTGCAGCAGCCACCTGCCGCCGACCCGGTACAGCTCAGGTCAGCACTGCGCCCGCAGCCCAGCCAGGTACTGGCGCCGGGGCGGGCCGGGCCGTGCCGGCCGGCGTGCGGAGGGGCAGCCGGGAGAGGCGGGGTGGGGGCACGCAGGGATGGCAGAAGCCCTTGTCCTCCCAGGTGCTGGCGGGCCGCACAGCCCCACGGCGCGGCTGTGACCCGGTACGGGGCGAGGGGTCGCAGCCTGCCTCGGAGCCGAGCCCGCCGCTCCCCGCGGCCGGGGCCAGCAGAGGGAGGCAGCAGCCTGGGCGGCGGGGCTGCTGTGCCGCACCTGAGGCTGGCCGGTCACAACCTTGAGCCGTCCCGGCTCTTCCTGAGGAGGTGCAGTCCTCCCTGGCATTGCGCTGGAGTCGTTCTGGGTGAGGTTGCTGAGGGGCTAGGGTGGGGAAGCCTGCCCCGCATCCGTGCTCTCCATCCCGTCGCCCGGGCTGCATCCGCAACCAAGTCGCCCAGCTTCCCCCGCTTGCCCTCCCAGGCACTTGCGGAGCGCTTCACCTTCAAATGCCCCCTCGGCTGTCCCCGGCGGAGCTGCCACTCCGGAGCTAGCCCTCCGAAAACCGAGAGGGCTGAGAGGCAGGCGGGGAAATGAGAAAGTTCAAAGGTTTAACGCCTTCATGCCCGCCTGCTGGAGACAAGCCGGGAGCACCGCAGTGCTCCTCCAGGCTCACTCCCGGCCACCTGCCCTGCCTGGGGGGCCCACAGTGTCCCCTTACCTTCTCCTCACACCCGTTCCCTGCCTGCTAGCATGCAGCTCCGCTCCCCGGGTGCCTTGTCCTGTCTGGAGGGCTGGGGGTCTGGAAACTTGCTTACACTCAGGCAAGGGGAGGAAGGCTGTGGGGAGAGAGCTGAGAAAGACCACACATCAGGCTTTTCTTCTCCTACAGACACTATTCCTCTTTTGATTGTCTCTCTTTGCAGGCTGCCCTCCAAGGATTCCTGGTCTCTGCGCACGTGAGGTGTGAAGGTGGGCAGCACCCCTAAGCCATCAACATGGATTTTGTTATGAAACAAGCTCTAGGAGGTAAGTGCGGTTGGTACATGAGAAGTCTTGCATCCCTCCCCACCCCCCCCCTCCTTTGCACTGTGCAAGAGAGAGGACGGACTGCTATGGGGCTGTGGTAAGGTCTGCAGCTTAAAGAGCTGTTAGGGGACCCGGAAGAGCATGCCTATCACCGATTCATGATCCTAGAGCCAAGCGCTTGAACAATCTGAGCAGGAGAGGGCAGCAACAAGCAAAGACCAAAGCCCCGTGTCAAGGGAAAGACCTCCCACACAAGGTGTGCAGGCCCTGGGTCATGCCTAACCTGGCACCCGACCAGCTGGCTGCATATGCTGCTGTACAGTGCACAGGTCTTGCTTTGCTTTGCAAATGTTACAGAGAGGTTTAGCTAGAGTAAACCCAAAGAGAATTTTGTGCATGTGTGTAAGCCCCTTTTTCACCCTGCCCATAAATGTTGGCTGGACCTTGACCAAAAAACAGTCAGTGCATAAATTTTTGTACCTGGTATTTGGAGCATTGTTTTTAGTAAGAATATTGCTGCAATAACTAGTGAAATAGTAATAAAGTTCCCATCCCCGTGCCCCCCACCTGGACTTGTGGCCAACTTTTATACATGGTTTCAATGTATTTCTTTCCATGCATGATGAACCATTTTAACCTAATGGTGGGAAATATAAAAGGTAGTGGTGTGGGGGACAGAAACTGAAAACAATGCAGAAACATTTGGGAATGAGATTCCCTTGTTCTGCCACAGTTACGCTGCCTTTCTGGGCTGCTTGGCCTGAACACTCAGTCAGAAAAAGGCTGTCACATACTGAATGCTGGCTGCTGTGGTGAATTGGAGCAGTTGGCCTCACAGGAAGTCAATGAAGTTGTTCTGATCATTCACTTCTACGCTGTTATCTCATGCGTGCATTTTTCTTTGGAGAAATTGTGGAGTCATGAGACCGTGGGAATGTTTCATGCATGGTGTTATTGATATCATACGCAGCTTCAACATTTACTGCAGGACTCTGTCCCATGACATGGATTCATGATTTTCCTCTTTGAAAGCAGAGGAACTGGCATTTTTTTTCTCTCACCAAGGGAGCAAAATTAAGTTAGTCAAAATTAAGCTAAGAATACAGTAAGCTACTTAAGTTTTAGCTAGGGTGTTTTGAATGTAAGATCAAACTGGAGAGGAAAGGGTCTAATTTGATTGCGCAAAATAGCAAGATATGAAGATATCTATGTGAGAAGATAATGGCAATACTTTTTGTTACTCCTCCGTGCCTGTTTTAAAGGAGAAATAGTTTTGACAAGAAGGCTCTGCACTGTTCACTATGGTGTGAATAAGGTTGCTTGCACAGAAAGGAACAAGTGTACGTGCAAACTGGAGGTATAGCCACTGAAGCTGGAGATAAGGGAATCCACTAAAGAGAAATAACTGCTTAGAGACTGCAGTTAAAGGCAGAGGGAGGAGGGTTGTGGCAAAGGAGTAACAGCTGAGATGCATGCCCTTTCTTGCAGTTTAGTGACTAACCTGAGTTGGAAGCAGTGTCTGGCCACGCTTAGCAGCATTTACTCTGGGCAGACACTCATTCTAACATAACGTTGCATGCTGGTGTCAGGATTTGCATTGTAATAGGAGTTGCTGAGAAGGCAAATTCAAAAGCCATCTTTTAGTGAAGCCTGAGTTTCTGATGTCTGTCAAGACACTGCCCAGGGCGTCTGCCCAGAAGTCATCACTTCTGCCAGATGACTTGATGTATTAGCAAATGTGTCTGGAACTTGCCCGTTTACTCAATAAAGGAGAAGTCTCTGCAGAGTGGTAAAATCCAGGAAATTATAATTCATTAAGCAGAGACCTATTTTAAAATTAGAAATAGTTTCAAAGAGGAAAAACAAGATGTCCCAGGGCAAATATAACATGGAAAATAAAGGTGCTTTTGGACACTGTTTTCCCACTGAATTTAAAGCCCAAGCTGATGCAAGCGTGAAATCTGACCGTACAGACACAGCAAACCAAGGACATGAGGTTACAGTTTGTTTCCTTAATTATGGGGCCAGAACACTTTTTTGTCTGCAAGTTCTGACATCCAGAGGGAGATGCCCAAACTGAGAAAAGCACCAAACCTCTGGTGGGTAACAGGCTTGCTTTGGTTAGGATACATGCATAGTGTGATCAGTGAATGAGTGTTTTTCTTATCCCCATTTTCAGGGAGATATTCCTGTGGATTTCATGGCTCTCTGGTTTTAGTTTAATGTGGCTTTTCCCAGAACACTTTCATTTTGCTCTCTGCTTGGGACTTTTTGAGTGGTGCAGAAGTCCTTATCCCATCCCCAAAATATCTTCTGGCACCCCTGGAAGAAAGAAAAAAATATTGCAATTTTTTCAGTAAGGTCCCCTCCAATTTACAGAGAATCATACATGCTATAGATACTGCTTGCAGACCACCTACGGCTATGACAGCTTAAGCCTTTCACTATCTCAGCTGGGGACACCTCAGAAAGGCCACAGGCCAATGGGGTTTCCTTGTCTGAGCATTATGGGCATGGAATTTTCTTTTCCCGGTATCCAGCACCAAATTGGGACTTAGGCCAGATCTTATGGTAGCTAAGAGCCTGCTTTTGTTGTTTTCCTGTTGGACAGGACTGTGCAGGGCTCTGAAGCAAATGAGGACTTTGGGACCAGGTTTTACCATATTGGAGTGATCAGAGGAGGTACTGGAAGGAAAACAGAATTGCTCTCCCACCTCCTCGCTCACCTTCTTGAGGAAGAGGAAGTCTCACACTCTGCTTAATTAAGAATAAATAAAAACCTTAGCAGAACACTCCTGTGGTAGTTTTCCCATTGCCTTTGAAGCAATCCATGAAGACATTTCCTTTGTCTCTAATGGCACAGGACAATCAGATCTGTTTTTCCTTGAGTTTTGCCAGTCAGAGGGGAAGAAGTCAGCAAGGTGTTTTGAAAAGTAGGTAAGCCAAGTCAGCAAGCAAGGAAAGGCAGGTATGTTGTGTAGAGTTGCTTTGTTTGGTACAGGATTTAGGTTTTGTGGAATCGATTTGGCAGGTTATTGCATTGCTGAAGTAGAATGTGTTCTTTCTCTTGTTTTATCGTTGTTGAAGAGGGTCTGCAGAACCCTGCTGTTTCTGTGTGGTATAAGGCAATCAGCTGCACGCTGCCGGAACTGGGATTTTGGCCACTTTGCTCTTCCTGGGACAGTTCACTAAATGAAGACAACAGAGTGATTTTGTGATTGCATTTTACATCAGGAGTGCTCTTTGCCAAGTCAGGTCAGAGCTCTGGAGTATTGTTTTCATGACCAAGGGGTATGACTTCCTGGGAAAAAGCTGGAAGTGAAGCACCTGGAATGGTCCCTAAAGGAATTTAGCCATAGTGTGCGAGTTTGGATCATGACGTGACAGACGAGAGAAAGACTTCTTACAGCAGAAACTAGCATTATGCAGACCAGAATGCTCTGAATATATGGATATACAGAACACACAATAGATCTAACTCTGTATTACACGGTGTTGTGCAGGGCCCTTTTAACATGCTCCTTTTATTGCCATGGATAAGAGACATGTCTAGCTGGGATGCCTGGCTTACCCAGTGACTTTTCCTAATGTCAGCCTGTGGGTAAATCATATAATTCATTTCATATATAATGATGCATATCTTCTTCATGCTACCAGTACCCCTTAAATTCATTGTGCAATGCATGCCCCATCAGGAGGAAGGGTATCTTTGAGTTTATGGATAGATATTCAAGGGACTATATTACAGGCATGATTTTCTGTTTTATTGTCAGCAGCTTAGAGTGATGACTGCTGCTTGGCATTCACTTTATCTGTCGAGATTCACTGGTGTCTTGTTTTGGTTCATATGGATTCTTAAAATACTGTAGGCAGAAGACAAATGCAACCAGATTCCCATCTGGAATATGTCAACAGGGGGGATTACCTACTTCATGTCCCTTACAGGCAGCTTTGGTTTAGCTAGGTATACCACAAAACACAGTCCAGAGGGAGTCCCCTTGTCCTTGAAGATAGGCAGAGATTTAAACTCTTCTGAAGATAATGGGATTTCAGTCACTGTCTATAATCTCTGAAAAAGGAGCCCGTGTGCTAAGCTTACATTAGTGAAGGTGTGAGTGTATGTGAATGCCAGATAAACCTGAGTGGAAACTGTACTAGTGTTTAACAACATCTTAGCAGCGGCCTTTTTTGTGTCTTATGAAGTGTACATTTTGCTGCTGCATTTGCCTCACTTTACTTGCTTGTGATATAAGGATTAAGTCCTTGATTTTTCCTTGGAGAAGTCAGTAAGACTGAGTGCAGTTAGAGGCAATACAGACCTGTCCAGGGTGGAACAGACAGGGAAATAAACACATTGGTTTCTGCCTTCTCCTCCTCCAACTCAGCCTCTTGTTTCTCAAACTTGCCGTTCTCTGTTAAGCCTCTCCTGCTCCAGGACCTCATGCACCAGTTACACTGTTCTCCACTGCTTATGTTAATGTACGAAGTTCTGGAGCACGACAGAAACTGTAATGCAGAACTGCAAGTTGTGGTGCCAACAAGTAGTGCTGATATTTACTTCTGAGGTGCCTATTGCCTATTATACTTGAAACTTGTGACACATGAGGTCTTTCATTTTGCAGTCAGGCGCTTCCAAATCACAAAGACTGCAGAACTGGAGATGACACAGGAGGTCTACAGCCCACTGTAGCATGTGGTAGATACGGGGGGACCATCTACTTTTGTTCTCAGATAACTTCTGCCTATGTTGTGTGCAATTCCAGGCACCACAATTTAAAAAGGAGGTTAAGGTACTTGAATGCGTCCAGAGGAGGGTAACAAAGTTGGTGAAAGGGTTGGAAAGCATGTACTGTGAGGAGTGGCTAAGGATTCTGGGTTTGTCTAGTTTGAAGAAAAGGAGGCTGAGGGGCAACCTCATTGCTCTCTACAGCTTCCCGAGGAAGGGAAGTGGAGAAGAAGGTGTTGATTTCTTCCTGGGATCCAGTGACAAGACATGTGAGAGTGATTCAAAGCTGTGTCAAGGAAGGTTAAGACGACATTAGGAAACACTTCTTTACTGAGAGGGTGGTCAAACAGGCTTCCTAGAGAGGTGATCAATGCCCAGTGCCTCTCAGCTTTTAAAAGGCATTTGGACAATGCCCTTATAACATGCTTTAACCTAAAGTAACGACCTAAAGTGGTCAGACAGTTGGACTAGAGGATCATTGTAGGTCCCTTCCACTGAACTATACTATTCTATACTAGTGTATTCTATAAACTTTTTAGTGAGTAAGAGTATAAGATGAATTCTTTATCCTCGGTATGTAGTATGGTTGTGTTATTGTTTTATTATTTTATGGATCCCTTTTTTCTTTGTCTGGTGTTTTGAGTATATGCATTTAAATGACATTTTGAAGATGAAGAGGTAGTGTTGATATGTGATGGATACATTTTTCACAAGGAATGGTTTTATAGGCCTTTTTTTCTAATGAATATTGCTAGCAAAGAGATTTTCATTAAGGTATCGGATTAAGTTGAGTGCAATCATGATGCCTGTTGCCAAGACAAGGATAGAAAGGAAAATCCCATGTAGGCATCTCAGTGCTTCCAGAAAAACAAGCTAAACGTGGGTTCTACAGCTGTTCAAGGCTGATTAATCTATACAAGCCTTGGATCTTCCTTGTTTGTTTATTTGATGCTAGATCCTCATATGGTAACCTATAGGGCTTATTTTGTTCTTCAGGAATTCCCATTAAAACCAAGGAGCAGGTTATTTTCCAAGGAAATGAAATAGTTGACTGTGGAGATGATACCAGTGAAGCAACTACAGCGAGGGTCATCTGATTTATTCCATTAATGATCCAAACCAGGAGGAGGAAAATTGGCCAGGTCCTTTCTTCCTGTGGCTTTCTTGAGAAGCCTTCCTTTTATATTTGCTTGCCTCTGTTGGGCCTGCTGCTGTTAGAATTGTACAAATGTTCTCACTTGTGTCTGCTGGGTTCTTACTTCTGTTTGTCTTATTTGTAAGCAGGCACTGAGAGCAGTGTGCTAATTTAGTGTCCTTGGAGGAAATGAGCAACCTTCAGCCTGCTGATTACAGAGATACACCACAAAGAGCTCAACTAAAATTTCTTTGCTGAGCATCTGCTTGCCGAGAGCCTGCTTAGAGTGCAGCGACATGGATAACCAGGAAGTTTTCTCTCTCAGAGTGGGGAGAGAGAGAGAAATAAGGAAATTTCATGTCTATTATGATTCCTCCATGGCAGAACAAAAGATGCTTCTCTTTGATTCTCTGTCCACTTTGAAAGTATTTCTGCATACTTTTCATTTTGGCATATGTTGCCATACAATTGAATCTTTCTGGCTTTTCTCTTTTTCTGTCTTTCATAATTGAAATTAGATCTCATGGGGGCAGAGAAAAGTGGTGGTTTCTTGCCAGCTGTATAGTTTCGGCACAAATAGAGTTTGACAGTTCTTGATTTTTGGCCTGTGTTGCATAGGAAACATTATCTGCAGGAGCGGATTTGGAGCTGGGCAGGAGTCTAGTACATGATGCATTACAGTTATTCAGACCCTCCTGGTGAAATGGGACTCTGAAAATGTAAACCACTTGTTTGCCTTTGTGTTGGCCCTTGGGAAGAGGGAAGTTCAGACTTTAGTTGATTTAGTTAGCTGTGGAGACCTATTCACTTGCTTATGTGCTGGCAAAAGGACAGCCATTAGAGAAGGCTGGTGTATATGAATGCTGATGCACATTGGAGGGCTTTGTTTAGATTACAATGAAGGTAAAACTATGAAATCAAATCCATGAGGGCTACATGGGTTTAGAAATCTTGCTGAGTTAAGTTGGGAGTGTATAGACCATTCGTGTTTGCTAGTACTGCAGTAAGGTACAGGGCTCCAAAATGCCTAAGTAATCTCTGCAAAAGCTGTCCATTCTTAAGTCCTATCCTTATGGAGGGCAGGAATGTCTCTTTCTTTCTGGAGCTCCCCCAAGGCCAACAGCACAAACATCCATTCCAGCAGCAAAATGTTTGCGTGGGAAATTGCATTATGAAACCTGTGACAGCTGCAGCAGCTTTTGAAGGCCACCAAATTGCTTAGGAGGCCTGGAAGAGGAACGGCAGTAAGCAGGAAAGACTGGCAGGAAGAAAGGGACAGATCTGTAGTGTGTTGCCACTGGCTTGTCTCATGTCAGAGAGCATGCAAATGCATGCTTTTCTGTTTGAATATCATCATCCACTTTTCGAACATTATGTGATAGTGCTCAGAGAGGAAAGAGAGGGAATAGAAGAGGCTGGTGTTGAGACTTAGAGATAAATACAAGTTCTAGTGTTCTCTAGGGTGGGAACCCACAGTTTTTCAGCCCTTGGAGAGGGAATATGGTTCATAACGGGGTGACTAT
Organism: Chroicocephalus ridibundus; assembly: GCF_963924245.1. NCBI lineage: Eukaryota > Metazoa > Chordata > Aves > Charadriiformes > Laridae > Chroicocephalus > Chroicocephalus ridibundus. The sequence continues at coordinate 34,523,563 of NC_086316.1, read as the reverse complement.
GGGACATTAGTTCCTCAAAGATGCAGAATTTCTACTCCCATTTCCAACAGCTGCAAATGCAGCATGCTGAGGCTCTTCCAAATTCTCTGACTCTCCTCTTTCAGTAAAGGGGCAGAGAGCACTCTGCCTTAGCGTTGGACACTCCTCTTCGGGGGGTTGTAACTCTGCACTGCCTTTGTATTCCATGTGCTGGAATCAAGTGCTTGCTCAAGGCTGCACGGAACATTAACATTTGCTAAGTTATGGCTTTGAGAACTATGATGTTGGTTGCCATCTTATTTTCTCACCTATAGCTTGATTGTGAGGGCTTGGATATAGTCAGTTCTGTTTGTTGCAGGTTGGCTTTAGTGGCTGGAGTACGTGTCTCAAAGGATGTAAGGCTTTGCTGAGAAGGCTGAGAATTTCCACAGATTTCTGGGCAGATGATCATGTGGTTTGCTAAAGGGTAACAGCTGCAATTACAGGCATGGCAAAGGTTACTAGTGATCTTCCTATCACTGGTACAAATCACAGTGCATATTAGAAACAAAATACTTTAAACAAATTGTGTCTCTCTACTAGGGATAAATCGATGATCACACTGTGCAATTCAAGAATTGATTTCCACCCCCTGCAGTTTTAAATAACCCAATTTCAAATTGGATGTATGCTGTCACTGCAGAAATGAATTAATACAAACAATAAATTTAATCTTCTGCTTTGATGTGCATATTTTTACAATTTGAATTTGTCATTACCTACAGGAAAGAAGATTCTTAGCAGCTACTTATGCTTTTGCAGCATAATTTGAGTCTTGTGGCTTATTTGCAGTGATACTGACCTTGAAGGAATGCAAAACATGCAACATAACAGAAATTTGGGATTCAAATGGCTGTGAATTATCTTCTGTGGAAAATAAAGAAAGAAACAAATAAACACAATTCTGGAATGGTGGAGCTGTTTTGATAACTCTTGTCTCCTGAGAGAATGGGAGCAACAAAGGGGAAGGCAGACAACAATTAAAGGAAAAGGGATGACAAAGAAATGTGTGTCAATGCTTAGGTTGGCAGACAGCTGAACTGCCATGTCTCTGTATGCCTGGATCCACCTCCTCTGTTTTGCTGGCGAGCAAAGGCAAAGTTGACCACTGGAAAAGACATTTGAACGTTTGAATCTTGTTTTCAAGGTAACTGAGTGGGAGATGGTTGTCTCAACTGCTGGCCTTGTCCTTGGGAGAACCCTGGGTGTACTTGAAAAGGTCACTTGATCTCTAGGTTAGATGGTATCTCTCACAGCCCCGTTGCATAGGAAGCAGTATGTGACTCCATTACCCTAAGAGCAAGACAGAGTCAAGTGTGACTTATGGGCACCTGAATACTGCAATTCCCTTCATGGGAAGGAAATAGCATTCTTTTTTCCTTCTATTACTCCTTCTTCTGTTTCTTGGTGCTTGGCAGAGCTGAACATGTGTACTTAATAGACTTGAAAGCTTGTCCTTCTCTTGATATTGTCAGTGAAACTTTCTTGTTCATCTTCCTTTCCTCCCACCATGTTATTGCACGTAGTGTGAGACTTTCTGCACGCCGCCTGAGTGGAGAGAAACTGTGTGGGACTGCTTGGTCTCTGTTCCAGTGCCTGTCCTAAGCATACATGACCATTAAATTCCTTGAAAATGCATGCATTAATTAAAATTTTAATTTGCAAGAGGACTTTGGAAAGGTTTTACTAAAACATGGTGTTGGTTTTTTTTCATGAAAAGCTTTTAAACACAGTTTGTATCTTCTCAGTAATCAAGAAGAGAAAGACTGCATGAGACTAAGACATCGTATTTTATTTTATGCTGGAGTTAAGTGTATGCATGCCACTCTTCCTTGAATCAACATGTGGCTCTTACTGAGTGAAATGTTTTGTTCTTTGTGAATGAATTTTTCTTTGCAGTTTCCTTTGGATCTATTTTTTCATTAAATAAGACATTTTATTTAAAAATATAAAGAAACAAAATAAAAGCAAACAAAAAATTGAGGAGAAGGAGAAAATATTCAGAGGTTTTGATAACTACCAGCACACCAACATAGCTGCTCCTGTCCACAGTTCTAGCTGGCAACAAAACTGCTTGGGAGAGTGTTTAGAAAAACACCAGTCTCCATTAGAAATAGACAAGTCTTTTTCAGTGGTGTGGGTTTGGTTTTTTTTTTTTTTTTTTTCATTCTGTATATTTAAAACACTTTTCTTGGGACTATTGCAACTTTCTCTTCTCTATTTTTCTTACTGCATGGTTTAAATATCAGCAGTTCCTCTTCCATATTAGCCAAGATTCACAGTGACAGATTAAAAGGAGCATGGAAGAGGAAATTTATAATTACATGGAGATGCATTAAAATGACGAGGGAAAAAAGGTTAAGACACAACTACTCTCTCTAAATACATAAGAGAGGTAAACACTGCAGTGAAGGACAATATTGGTAAAAGTATGAATGTAAATTAATTGGCTATGAACATACTCAAGTTAGGAATTAGAAGAGTTTTTCAGACTAGTGGAAGAGGAGAGAGGTGCTGGGGGAGCCTGCTGCTGGGGGAACCAGGGAAAAATGGAAACTGGGTCTCAGGTGGGTTTCAAAGAAAGTACCAGTGTAACTGTGCATGCCCGGAGAGCTAGGGCCAGTGAGGCAGGAAATAATTTTCTATCCTCAGTATCTTTATAGAAAGCAGACAACATCTTTGACTCTTCACTTGTAAGATTGTCCATATTAACAAAATCTTACTTAAAAGAGGTTTAGTTTTTACGGTCAATTTGTAAGTTGTTACAATATGTGCTAGGAGTTGCTTAAAGTAGGTGGGTAAAACACATCCTCTTGACCACCACCACAGACAAGAGTGTTCTTCCACACTGGCTAAAGTGAAGACAAAGCTGCTACAGTTTTAACTCTGCTTCACATCTTGAATCCTTTCCCTGAGTTAAATGCAGAGACAAGCTCTGAATGACCAGTGAAACCAAGGGTTTGATTCTGCACAACAGGGTCTTGAGTCCTCAGAGGCACTGCCCCAAGTAGAGCATGGATGCTTTGGAGTCAAGCAATTATCTATTTTGTTGTCTTAAGAACAGAGTGACCTAGATTCTCTCTTCTTTTTTCTCTTTTTCTTTTTTCTTTTTTTTTTCCCTTTTTCCTCGCAGGGTGGCCCACTTAGGTGATTAAACTGCAACTCAATTATAACTGGTTGTGTTACAGTTGGGAATAAAACAGATGTAAAGAGACTGAAGTTGATAAAATAATTTATTTTTTGCCTTGTTGGTTAGATGAAACCTATGGTCGGGATTAAGTGACAGGCATTGATTTTGTCAGCTTTTGGGTGACAGGCATCTCACAATAGCCTTGGCTGGCAGTAGGGAATGCAAAAGTGATTCAGTGAAAAGTTGTGCATTTCATGGTGAGAGGAAAAAAAGGTAATGATCTGGTTTATAAAAGATTTGAAATAAGCTTTAAATCCAAATTAAGACCAAAGTCAGCAAATGCAGTGACAGTGTGGTTTGTATTTTGTTTGAAGTGAATACATAAAACACATTACAATTTTGCATTATTTATAATTTTAATGCACCTGCAATTCTCTAATAAATCATCAGAGCCATCAGGAGGGTGAATAAGTCATCCAGGTAGAGTTTGCAAAGGAGGTGACCTTACTCCAGCTGGAAACAACTCATCCTACAGAGTCTTTGGTAACAGAATTATCCTTTAGGTTAAAGGCATGACAGCCAGGTAACATGTGGTCCATGCTAAAGAATACTGTATTTAATGGGAACAGACATTGGCTCAGTGTTGTATTTGTTTCCTCGTCTATATTGTCCTCTCACTTAAAGCTCAGGGAATAGAACAAAAGCAAATCTGTTCAGTGCAGGACAACTTGGAAAGTAAAATTCCTCTTCCCATGAAGTTAAAGGAGGGAAAGGATCCAATAAGAACTCTCAATCCCTGACGACAAGTAGAGTCAAATTACACTCCTACGTAGATACCTCTAGAAGATATCTTTAGGTATATATTTGCAGTAGGGACAAAGCTGTGGATGGAACCCAGCACCGGATTTATGCATGGACTCCAAGTGGTGGGAGGTGTACCTTCTGTCTCTTTTGGGCTGGATGCTTAGCATGGCTTCTTGCTGTATTATTGCATCCCCAGCAGCTGATCAGTGTGCCTTCACACTGTTGCCACCTGCACATTCAAGCATGACATCTTTGCCAGATGAAAACACGGTTGGCATTCCGCTCTTATTTCTGTCTCTGAAAATGTGGAAAGCTGATGCTCTAAATACATTTCCTGATGTCAGAACAAAGGAAGCCTACCCATTCCTACTCTGAAAAGTTCCATTACCCAAGTCTGGCTGTAGTGTGCTGCTCACTTTCTACTTCAGCCTCTAAAAGTGGTCTCAGAGCTGCAAAGTCTGTTCTACACAGTGTGAGACAGATGCTCTCCATGCCTGCCTGGATTCCCATTTGTCTTCAGCAACACATGAAAGAAGTATCCATCTGCCTTTATTACTTTGTGACTTAAAGAAGTACCCCAGTGATCAGAGAAGAGCTCAGGGAGAAGGGCCTAGGGAAAATCCTCCTTCCTGTATTTGTGCTGAACTTCCCGTTTCAGGGAGGAGTGGTCTGGTAAGGAAGCAGTATGCAAATATTCTCGGAGACACTCTACCGGACTGATGGATGGGTTCATTGGTCAAGAGCCAGATCTGCTCCAAGTGCAGTTCACTTAGAATGAAAGAGAAAGATCACACTCTTCTACCTTCAAACAGTTTGTAAGAATGTAGTGCTTTATAGGGAAATTTTCCTCTGTTGGGAGGGATTAATCAGAGATACCACAAAAGATAAAAGCCTGTTGTGTAGTTTGAGGGCCTTGAAGGCCATAGAGGGCCTTGGCTTAAAGATGGCTGACATCAAGGGGAAAGCCAGACTTAATTTTGAGTGGTCTGTGTGCCATTGGAAATTTAAAAGCATCTGAGACACACTTGCACATGATTTCATATGCTTTTCTGCATTGCCTCTGTGCTGTGCTCTTATATTGACTTCCATCAATAATTTTCTGTCCTCTCAATAACTTAAATACACAGACGTGGACATTGGCCTATCTTGCAGACTTCTTATTTTCCTCATTTCGTGAACTGTCCTGTCAGGATGTTATCTCTCTCCTTTTTACTTTGGTGCTAAGACAGCAGTGAAACTACTTAACAGGAGAGCTTAGGAACCATTGAAATATATCCACCAGGATCAGACAGGCTATCTGTGTGGTATTCCTCATCTAATATGTGCCTAGCAGAAGGATCACATTGGCATCACTTGCCTCAGCATCTTCAGGACTGGTGCACTGCCCTGAAGAGGCACAGAGAGCATCTCTTTGTTTAGTCACTCTCACAGGGCCAGGAACGCTTTACATAGTCCATGTGAGAAAGACAGACAGGTCTTGGCCCTGATAACGCTTTATTGCCTTTCTTCCTTGTCACAAAAGCTCCTGTCCAGCTGCTCTCTGAAGGCACCTGGTGATTCATGTCCATGTTGTCACCCTGCACAGAGCAGTATATCACCCTTGTCTGTCTGCGTTGCACTGTTGTGGATCCCTTTCTCATGTACTCCTTAGGAGCAGACTTTTTTTAATGGTGCAGCTGGTAGGAGGTAACAGCATGAATTTACTGACATTTTGATAATGCTATTAAGTACAGCCAGAGCTGCTGTCTGTATTTCACAGAATTGCTTGGGTCTGTTCTTCGCGGTGACCTCTAATCAGGACAACAACAGAAGGGAGGAAATGAAACAAAAAGTCTTGTTTGAGGGCTCAGCACTACAATTATCCACCAATAAACCTGTTACCCTTCTTTTGACTGCTGCAACTTCTTCCCTGCAAACATGTACCTAGATTCTGGTACTTGCCATTATCTATAGCCAGGTGTTTCTTGGGCCCAGCAGTGAGGAAGAAGACAAATAAATGATATCCTGTGAATTTACACAGCTCAGCAGTCTGAATTGCAGGGCTAGTATTCACATGGTGCCACTGAAAGCACTGGTGTGAACTATCAGGGAAGGTAAATGTAGGGGTTAATGCTATCAGAGGCTTTCATTCAGTGAGCTTTGGTTCTGTCTCTGCTCATGATGGCATGGTAATTTTGTGATGAACCGGACTCACAGTGGAATTTTATCAATTTATACCGGGGCAATGTATGTGCAGCTCCCCCTGAGAAAGACCTGGCCTTGGCTTTAATGAGAAAGCACGGTGACCTTTGGTAGAGTTGTGCATCCTAACCTAGGATGGGGAATGGCATCATTCATGCATGGGGCATGTTTCAGAGCTTCCAGCAGTAGGCGCAAGACTTTATTTATATGGTGGCAGGGTACCCTGTACTGCTGCTGGGTGTACTGCACCAAGGACCACAACTGATGGAGCCTGCTCACAACCTCAATTCCAGCAAATCTCTCCTTCTGGAAAGCCCATGGCACCCTTTGAAGAGCCATTCTGTGCTGAGACGGCATTTTCTCTCCTTCTCCATCTGTTAGATGTGTTCATTGCCACACAGAAAAACCACAAGACTAGCTCTCCAAAACTGCTAGCCTTACTGAGAACGTCACCTCTCTGTGCCTCCCACTAGTGTGTGCACACACTAACTGCAGAGTACCATGGCTGTACAGGACATTGAATATGAACAAGAAGGAGCCCTTCATTGACTGTATTGATTATAGGCTCAGAGGTAGGAGAACAATTCCTGTTATCCACCATTCCCCTCAATTTTCATTCTGTGTGAATGAAAGGAGATTCAAAGAGACTTGCCATGATTATACCATTGACAGTCTCTGAGTAGTTAAAAGTTAAATTCAGTTCAGGGTTTAAGCAGACAGTCATGAGGTTCCTTGTGTTCTGGGAAATGTTCACTCTTCATGTTTGCTAACCTTTTTATTAGACAACTAAACACAGAAAGTGATAAGAGGTAACTGGCTTGAAATGCAAAATACTCGATGGAGCTTTCATCTTAACAAGGTCCCTATTCCCATTCTCTTTAACTACAAAGCCTTTATAAGGGAATCAACTCATGAGTCGGTCTTTATTAAGACAGGCTTTAAAGCTGGCAATAACTTATTTTTAAATATAAGAAATTAGTTGTGTTGGACAAAGCAGGGTTTGTTGGTTTTCATTTCTCTCATTCAAATCCACTCCCATGCCCTCAAAAACAAACCAAGAACCTCACACTGGGGCAGTGAGAGGAGAGAGGAGTACTGCCGTGATTTTTCTTCTTCTTGGAGAAGCTGGCCTAACCTTGCAGTCTTTGTTGCTCAAGGATAGAGAGGACAACACAAGTTATCAGCCACTTAGAAACCTGTCTGACTTTTGGCTGACTCTGTGATCATGAGCACATGCCAGTTCGGTAAATGAGGCAGAATTGCCTATCCAGGGATTATTCTCCCTTTCTGGCCTGTTGGATTACGTAGTTTTTCACAAGCAATATGGGAAGTCCTATCTGTTTCACAGCATGTTCTGAGCCCCCGAGGGATATTGGGGAAAAGAAACTCGGAGCAGAGAGCTTTCTTCTCCCTGTCCATTATCGCCTTAGCCTGCCATCATAAGCAGAGCTGCTTCTCCTTTATCTCTCATTCCTGGCATGTCATTGACTTCTGGTTCCAAATGGCAGTTAATTGTCAGACATTTTCTCAGCACTGTCCATATACTGTCCACAGGCCTCTGGGTTTTAATAAGCTCCATCTGGCTTATACCTACACCGATCTTTATGTGTATTGGTATGGTTATATTTAGTCATTTGATGAGTGCAGAATGTGTGCCTGAACACAACATGCCCCTCTTCCAAGATTGTGCCTGTAACCACAAATGTGTGAGAAGAAACCAATTGAACAGGCTGTGACACTGTTACTACTTTTTGGGGCATGGCCTTTAATCTTCCAGTGCAGTGCCATGGCAGAAGTAGGTTGGATGTCAGCTGTGGCGGTCCATCTGAAACCCCCTGGCGCTATGGTTTCACTGCAGCATGACCTGTGTCAGACAGATAAGCACAAGCACAGATATGTGGCTGCGTGTTGCAAACCTGTCAGCCACCACATTCAAGGATGCAGACAGCTGAACTGGTTTTGATGGAAGAATATATTTGTCATGAAAAGCCGTTCATCATTATCTAAACTTTAATTAACTTGTTATGAACTTGTCTGTGTAACTTTCCATCTGAAGCATTGAAGTTTATGGACAAGCTCATTACAGTGCTCAAATGGATAGACCAGCTTGACAGTGGAAAGTAACATAAATCGTTTTAACTAGAGACTGTTTCATTATGTAACATTTTAAAAATGTGCTTTCCTCAAGAAGATCTCAGCACCTTTGGGGAACATTTACAACTTTTTCCTGTAAGCATGTGTTCCTTCTCTGGCCCAAAGGGTGACAATGAAGTCTTTTAACAGGATCTGTGGTAGTTCTTTGCTAGAGAAGGATGAAATACAGCATTGACATATACTCTGGTCACCAATAAAAGGAACAGGGTGCAGGTCATTTAAACGTTTTCAGCAGAACACAATCACTCAGAACATCGGGATGATTTGCTGCTTGATACGCTCACATGTCAGGATGAGAGAACTGTATTTAGTAGCTCTTCTCTTTAATCTGCAATATGAGCTATTTCCTGGCACACAGCATTGATTTCCATCTCATAGTGATGTAATAATTGTAGAGGCAGGACAAAACCCAATCTAGTCTCATTTTCTAGTGTCTTGCATGTCTTAGCTGTGACAGTAGTTTAGATCTCTGTTGTCTCTTTTTCAGCAGAACTGCCGGTGAGTCCCCACTCCCTTGCAGATAGTGTGCTTGTGCACTTAAAAGTTCCTCTTTTGGTAGACAACTTTGTTTTTGCACCCTGTCTGTTTAATGCCATTATTCGAGAGCACTTGTAATGCTAATTTTGCCCTGTGTGGCAGCCCCTCTCCGCTTGCCATCATCCAGGTAAAGAACTGCAGAAAGGTAGGTGTGTTTGAAAGCTGCTCTGTGTTTTTTTCCCTGGTCATGTGAAGTATTCTGTCTCCTATCAAGCCGTGCGTGTCTTACTTCCTTACATTACTCCGTTTACACTTACACTACTGCAACAATGGGATAATCGTCCCTGTTGTCATTCAAGCAATTAATTAAAATGAGGGATAGACCTTGCAGAACACTCCCCCTGCAGCACATCCTTCCAACCTGACAGCAAATCGACTGTGCATCAGCTTCCAGACTTAACAAAGCAATAGAAGTGGTCTCCAGGACCCTTTTTATTATCACTTCTGCAAACATACTGATGGATACAACACAGCTAATTGGCAGATGCTGAGGTCCCCTCAAAGAACAACATTAACTGACCTTCTAAGGGATATCCCAGAAGCACTGGCTTCCCTTTAGGGGAATGGAGAGAGCACAGGCAATGTTTCTTTACCATATCTGCTGGATGCCCATGTTAGCTGAGATGGATCCCATTTGGATCCCCTGGGAGAATGCCCTAAATGGTCACGGATACAGACCCAATTTAGGTTGCCTCAAAATGTTTGCAAACAGGAGAAGGTGGTCTCTTCTTGCAAACAGAAGAAGGTGGTCGGTTCGTGCTTTCATGTCTGCTAACAAGCAGGCAGCTTTATAGCTTCATTGCAACAGTTTACTCTCTTATTCCTTCGCTTTCCCTTGTTAAAGCTTGGTAGACATGTGGAACAAAGAGGGGTGCTGTGAAACTAGAGAAGGTTTTGAGGGGGAAGGGGAGGTATCCTGCCAGCAGAATTTGGAGTTTGACTGGTCTTGTATTATTAGCTGCCTCAGAGCTGTGGGTATCCTGGAACTGAGACATGCCCCTAGTCTTCTAGAATTTAGATAATAATTCTATGCAAGAGGTGGCATAGATATATTCTCAGGTACTTCAGGTACATTGCTTTGTATTTTGACAGAAAAGGAAGACATAACCAACACAAACCATTTCTATGTGCTGTGGCTCCCTTTAACTTTTTCAGTGCTGCATCAGCCACCTGCAGAAATTATAACAACAAGCAGGAGGGTTTTTTTCTGAAACAGCACGTTGAGTGTTTCTGCACTGGATACATCTAAAGTTGAGGTAGGTGAAGTGGGAGGAAAAGACCTCTCACACAGTTTTCACTTCCAAAGCTGGAAGTAAGTCTTCAGAATATCAGCCAGATACTAGACAAAATCATTCCAAGCGCTATTGTGGGAATTGACTTCCACAGCCACACCATTTGGGCAAATCAGTGATGACCTGAAAGCACAGAGATGGAGCGGACTTTCTGCTCCATGGTATGTCCAAGAGGCTCACACTGGAGTTAGTATTGGAGCTAAATTGAAAGCAGCTCAAGGATATGTTTCCTATGTGTCTGTTTATGTCTTCATCAGCCTCACTGCTAGATACTCCCCCCAGGGCAGGAATGAAAATGAGATGTCATATGGTGGACTTCTTTTGGTTCTCTCAACTGTGTGAATGCAAAGGCAAGTTATCTGACAAGGCCAGCAGAGGATGGATGTTCCTGAAGCTGGTCTGTGAGAGCGACAATGGTGATAGTACTGTTTTTGCTTTGTTCTTCCCAACTGGATCATCAGTTGTGCTTCTTAGACAAATTCAGAACCCTTGTCAGAATCAACAAGGACCTGATATTATACAGGGGCAACATAATGAAGATGAGAGGTGAAGATGTGGGGAAAAGTAGCTGAGATGCCATGAGATGCCAAGAAGAGAAGTATGGTTCACAGGAGCTGAAAAAATAGTACAGTGGTTTGCACTGGGAGTGAGTCAGTTAAAGAGTTGCCTGGAGCTGCTGTGAATAAATATGCTGACCCTCTTTCTGACTATTCATGACAGCTGCACTTTCCCTGAACAGGCTAACTGGCATAAACATATAAGGGACACATTCATTTTGAGTATGCCCACCAGTCTAAAAGCACTTCAAGGTTCCAGCCAAAAGAGGCAGGCAGCTCTTCTTAATTCTGTCTTCCGTTCTGAAAAAGCATCTAAACCCATGGCAGTTTTCAGGTGTGTGCTGATTTAGGACCATATTTGAGCTTTCTTCTAGCAGCTTTGGTATTTAGTCTCCTTTTTTTTTCATGCCAGCTGTTAGGAGGAGGTGTGATTTCCCAGCAGTTGTGGCCAAAGTAGTGTCCCCTTCTGTTTAGGTTGCCTACGTGGTGATGGGAGAAGAATTCTTTCTGTACCAGAGAACAGTACATTGAGTTCACAAAACAAGTGAACCTGTTCTGTTCTTTTAAAATTGGATAACTGGAAATTTGTTGTTGGTGTTCGCAAAAGGAAGAAACAGAATGGAAGTGACTCAAGGATTAATCAGATTGTCCTATGTGCGGTGGTAGTCATAGTTGAGGCATGGCAGTCAACAAAGTTTTACCTTAAGAACATTCAAATTGTTCTCTGTTGGTGGTCTTCTCTTTTTTCAATGAGTTTGAAGCTGGGGCTTTTTTTCTATCTCTAAGCAAAAACGATACTCCAAAGAGCTATTTTGGTACTGCTACCTGTTCCCCAGCTGCCCCCATCTCTCCATCTGTTTCTAAGTCACTGTCTGTCAGCCTTGCCACAGACTTAAAAGGAGGAAAAAGAAGCATCAGCTTTTAGTAGGTGTGTTGGTTCTTGCCTTAACAGTGTAAGTTTTAACTCAATGTTAAGGCATGACTTTCTCTGCAAGCTGAATAATTGGGGTGTTTAGCATAAGAAGATGAAGATCAATGGGATTCCTGCAATCCCGGCTGATGATTTGTGGCTTTAATCTGGAGATGCTTTAAATTACAGCCCATCAGAATCTATTCAAGTCCCTAGCTGAAAGAAGCATTTCAAAAGTTCACCCTTGTCACAGAATCACAGAAGCTTCAGAGTTAGAAGGGACCTCTAGAGATCATCTAGTCCAACTGCCCTGCTAAAGCAAGATTGCCTAGAGCACATTACTCAGGGCGGCATCCAGGCGGGTCTTGAAAATCTCCAGAGAAGGGGACTCCACAACCTCCCTGGGCAGCCTGTTCCAGTGCTCTGTCACCCTCACTGTAAAGAAGTTTTTCCGTGTATTTGAATGGAACTTCCTATGTTCTAACTTGTGCCCGTTGCCCCTCATCCTGTCACTGGGAACCAATGAAAAGAGTCTGGCACCATCCTCCTTCAACCCTCCCTTTAGATACTTATATGCCATAATAAGGTCTCCCCTCAGCCTTCTCTTCTCCAGGCTAAAGAGTCCCAGCTCTCTCAGCCTTTCCTCATAAGGGAGATGGTCCAGTCCCTCAATCACGCTGGACCTGCTCCAGCAGTTCTCTGTCCCTCTTGAACTGGGGAGCCCAAAACTGGATGCAGTATTCCAGTTGTGGCCTCACCAGTGCAGAGTAGAGGGGGAGAATGACCTCCTTCGACCTACTGGCCACACTCTTCCCTATGCAGCCCAGGATTCCATTGGCCTTTTTGGCAACAAGGGCACATTGTTGGCTTATGGATAATTTACTGTCTACCAGGACCCCCAGATCCTTCTCCTCAGAACTACTTCCCAGCAGGTCCACCCCTAACCTGTACTGGTGCTTAGCATTCTTCCTCCCCAGGTGCAGGACCTTGCACTTGCTTTTGTTGAACCTCATTAGGTTCTTCTCTGCCCAGCTCTCCAGCCTGTCCAGGTCACGCTGGATGGCAGCACGGCCCTCCGGAGTGTCAGCCACCCCTCCCAGTTTGGTATCGTCAGCGAACTTGCTGAGGATACAGTCTGTCCCATCATCCAGGTCATTAATGAATATACTGAACAAAATTGGACCGAGTATTGACCCCTGGGGGACACCACTGGTTACAGGCCTCCAACTAGACTCTATGCCACTGATCACAACCCTCTGAGTTCTGTCACACAGCCAGGTCTCGATCCACCTCACTGTCACCTCATCTAGCCCATACTTCCTCAGCTTCCTAATGAGGATGTTATGGGAGACAGTGTCAAAAGCCTTGCTGAGGTCAAGGTAGATGACATCTACGGCTCTCCCCTCATCCAGCCAACCCATTATAACATCATAGACAGCTATCAGATTGGTCAAGCATGATTTACCCTTGGTAAATCCATGTTGACCACTTCCAATGACTTCCTGTTCCTCAACGTGTTTGGAGATGACATCCAGAATGAGTCGCTCCATTACTTTCCCAGGGACAGAGGTGAGACTAACCAGTCTGTAGTTCCCTGGCTCCTCCTTCTTGCCTTTTTCAAAGATTGGAGTGATGTCAGCCTTCCTCCAGTCCTCAGGAAAGTGCTGAAAGTCCTGTCATCAGGAAGATAAAAAGCATAGGCTAAAATTTAAGCCTATGTGTAGCTCCTTTGCTGGGTTGGGTCTCTGTCATTTTCTGTACACAATGAGAAAACTAAAACATGCCCAGCCTTTATAGCCTCTCCTTACTTGATGTTTTGGCCTAGACTGAGATCTGTGCATGACAGAAAGCCGAACAGGAGTGCAGAGCTATTAACAGCTGGCAAGAACATCGGTGAGAGCCACGATGTGTTGAGACTTGTGAGGACATCCAGGCTACAGTCATCAGTTGCTACTTCTCTTTATAAGACAGTATTTAAGCCTTGTTTCTTGCAGCCACTGCCATTTATTCTTGGCAGCAGAAAGCCCTGTTTGCCCCTCATTTTAAACATTTGGTGTTTGGCACATTTAAAGAGTGTGCAGTCACAATTTTTTCCAGTCACTCTTCTAGGTCATGTCCCATCTTTATTTTCATCAGTTCTCTGTCTCCAGTATTGCTTCAGATGCAGTTGTGCTTCTGGGTTCTTTTGCATAGCAGATTTAAAATTGGGATAAGCAGCTGCTAGTTGGAATTGAGGCTTAGGGGCTCATTAGCTCACAGACACATGTATTTTCATTTGCGTTTTAGGGGAGCTTATGATATCCTGTAATTACAATGTCTGAAGGCTCTCCATCCTACTGGGACTGAGTAGCCACTGTTTTTCTGGTCGTTTGACAAATAGTAGCAACATTAACCATTTCTTTAGAAAGCAGCTAGGTTTCTTGTACCATTGACAGCCATAGAGGTGGTATCCTCCCTGTCTCTTCTGCATGCACTGGGACACCTCTGCAGCAATAACAATGGATCTTCTTTAGAGCTCATTAGACTGCAAGGTATTTTCCAAAGTATGGGAAGGTTTTTACTGCATTTCACAGAACAGAGACCTAAGTTTCAGAGGTAGAGCCTACTCACTGGGATGTGAGTAAGGTGAACTTGCCATCCTGACTAAGAACCAGATGTGTCCCCAGTGCTCATCTGTCGTGTTGTACATGTGGAGTGATAGAGGGCTGACAGAGGGTTGGAAGATGGTTTTCTTCTGTGCCTAACTTCAGCCCGTGGTATTAGCCTTTGAAACAGCAGTTGGCAGACTGACTGGCTTTGAAGTTAATTCAGTCACAAAAGCACCTGGGATAGCGTCCCTATGATAGGAAAGGAGAGTCTGCAGCAACCAAAAAGTAGTGGGGAAGGAAATGGGAACATCATGTGAAGGAAGGACACAAGAATGGAGCTAGAAACTCAAATTAAGCAAGTAAGCCTTAAAGAAGATGCAGGTCTGAATTCAGACCTGCTTTTAGCAGAGGTTGGACTAGAGATATCTCAAGGTCCTTTCCCACTGAAGCGGTTCTGTGATCCTGTGGTGTGTGAAGTGTGCTCAGTGCTGGTTCATATGGGATTAACACTGTGGGGGTCTCAGGATTCTGTAACACATAAGAACTGGGAAGCTTCTGTTTCTGTGAATTTCTTTATTATAGCTTACTACAAATTACTACGAGTAAAGCAAGTATATATTACAGGTTACTACAAAATGCACACTAGTAAATATATATACATATATATAAAAAACTAGTTCTTAGAATCATAGAATGTTTTGTGTTTGAAGGAAACTTCAAAGATTATCTATCTCCAACCCCTCTGCCTTCTACTAGATCAGATTGCTCAAAGCGCCATCCAACCTGACTTTGAACACTTCCAATGATGGGGCATCCATGACTTCTCTGGGCAACCTGTTTTTATTACGCATTACCAAAAGGAAGTACTTAATTATGATCATTTACCTTTATGCTCACCTGTATATATATTATGAGAGGTCTTACCAGTACAGCACTCACCAAACCATTCCCAGGAGTTTGAAGTCAGCCAGGCATCCCCAGAAAGGGTCCAGTCTGGGAGATGTCATGCAGAGAAGCTTTCTCAGAGAAGTTCATGCAGAGAAGCTCCCACAGATAAGCTCATCTTGGGTAGATAGCCAGTTAATTTTTATACAGTTTTGGTGTAGACACATAAGTGGGCATAGGACCTACTTCCCAGCTTTTTTGTCATCGTGGTTTCTTTGTTCTGCCAGTGATACCTCATCAAGTATGTCACATCTCCTGGAGAGCTTATCAAGGATATCCTGGGCTCTCGCTGAGCTCGTAAGGAATATGTTGGACTCCTGCTGAGTTCACCAGAGTGCTAACCTCATCAGGGAGGCCTTGGGGTGGGGTGGCCATGGCTAAGTAGGTAATTGTCTTTGTCAGTAGGTTTACTTGGTCACCTTTATGGCAGCTCACGTCAGCTCTTCTTTACAACATCCTGTGTTTCCACTTCTCAGGGCCCCTGTTATCTGTTTTCTCCTATACGGTGCCAAATATGGTAGTCATAGACACAACTACACAGAATAATTGTCTGTTTCTACTACCTTTTTAAAAATTATGATTTTACCGTAGAAAGATAAGCAAGACCAAGACCAATTAGCTATAGCCACCTGGTCATTAGAAAAGCTGCTGTTAGAGCTAAACCAAGCATAAATGTAACTCCAAGAGGGTCAAAACGAGTTCAAACAAAGAAGACATGGCAAGCCTCAACCCTGAGGACATGCAGACTCACTACACAGTTTGTGGTATGGTACTCACACTATCAGTATTGCAAACTGCCTCCGTCACCCACAAGTCTTTAGCCAGGGTGAACCGGGATGCGTGGTCTCTGGCTGTTGTGGCTGCCTACCTGAGTCTCACCTAGATGACTTGCACCTGTTAATATTCTCAGGTTTACTGACTCCAGCTGCACTTGGTATAACACAACATACAATGCAGACATCCAGCTCTTACAGTGTCATTAACACCTTTTTTTTCAGCTCTCTTGCGGGAAATTTTATCTCTGACAAAAATTTAATTTCATTTGCATTTTAATTACTTCACCTCTCCATGCTGACCTATTCATTCAGATAACGATTACAACCATGTACCTGTGAACTAGGGCTCAAGTGGTTTTGTTGTTTTTGTTTTTGGGTTGTATTTTTTTTCTTTTTTTTCTTGGGATTTTTTTACTCTTTTTTGAACTTTTTTTTTAATGCTTAGCAAAGCCACATTGGAAATATTCCATGACTGCAATAATCAACAGCAACTTGAATCTGCCAGTATTTGTTACCAAGGTCTTGCTATGGAGACTTTCCTGGTGCAAGCACAATGCATTATGTGGTGTAGTAAACACTACACTGAGTTCTGTAGCATTTTCAGGATTCTATGATTGATATTAATCAAAATGTGTGTGCTGCATTGTCTTACTTTTGTAATTTGTCTTCATCTGAGATGCAGCAGAACCTCATCTCAGGGACTCCTTCATGGTAGGGACTCCTATGACAGATTGCTATGGATTTGAGAGGAACCCAGCTCAGATGTGGAAACTTAGAGCACTGAAGATGAAAATTAATATGTGCGTGAGCAGGCAGCATCCAAAATCTAGTTGGAAAGGACTAAAAAGAAGAAAAAAGTGAAGGGTTTATAAAGAGGATACAAGTATTTTTACTGATAATGAATGGCCAGGAAGGCTATTACAGGAAGGCTATACGTAGCCTCTTGATCACACACTAATTATGTCACTAGTCAGCCAGAACCAGTCCAAAGTTTTATGCAGCAAGGACACCAGTCTGAAGACATGGTTTCTTTCCGAGGATGAGCTACAATTTTAACTTTCACTGTGCATGTAGGTTAACCATCCTGCACTTCTGATATGTACCAAAATAGGCCTCAGGTCTCTTAATCACCAAGGCATATTCTCCATTGATGTTGACTTCACAGAATTGCATGATAGTTCACAGAATCTAAGAGCTCAGCTTTTACCTGTAGCTCTCAGAAGCAGCAACTTCTGTGTCCCCCTTACACACACTTATGGGTGATGCAAGCTGACTAATGCATGTGGGAGAAGATTAGTGTGGTACACACACTACATCTGAAAATGATGAAAGGTTGCAAATGGTTTGAATCTACTCTGTACTTTAGGTTAGAAAGGTAAAGACAGAATAAATTGAGCAGGGACAGGATTTCTGCCTTGCAGTCACTGGGAACAATTTTTTTTGGAATTGGGCATAGCAGGCCTATAGGAAAGAATTTGTTATAAACAAACCAAGGATGAATACAGAGGAGATCCCAATAGGAACTGAAAAAGCGCTGAGCAAGAAAGATACAGATACTGCCTTGTGGCACTCAATACTGCTCAGTATGCAGCAGGATTGTCTTGGATCGTTGAAAACAGCACAGTTGCAATCATATAAGTTGAAAACCTTCACTACAAATACAGCTGGAATAAGCACCGGGCAGACAAATCTTAATACAGTGAAGTCTGTTTCTGTGCCTAGCTCCTGTCATTTCCTAGCAGCTGCTTTGTGCCTAATATCACTGAAATTCCCTCAAGATTCAATTCCTATTATACTACTTCATGCTGTAAGTTTAATCCTTCCTTTTGAACAGTGGAGACACCAGAAGTACATGGAATCAGTTTCACTGTTGTTTACAGTTAGTTCAAAAGGATATTAGGCCTTCTACGACACCATTATAGTGTTGGTGGATAAGGGAAGAGCATCTACCTGGACTTGTGCAAAGCATTTGACGCTGTCCCACACAACATCATTCTCTCTAAATTGGAAAGACATGGATTTGACCAATGGACCACTCAGTGGATAAGGAACTGGCTGGATGGCTGCATTCAAAGAGTTGCAGTCAATGCCTTGATGTCCAAGTGGAAACCAGTGACCAGTGACCCCAGAATTTAGTACTGGGACTCGTGCTCTTTAACATCTTTGTCGGCAACATGGACAGTGGGATTGAGTGCACCCTCAGCAAGTTTGCTGATGACACCAAGCTGTGTGGTGTGGTTGACACGCTGAAGAAAAAGGATGCCATCAAGAGGGACCTGGTCAGGCTTGAGAGGTGAGTCCATGCAAACCTTATGAAGTTCAACAAGGCCAAGTGCAAGGTCCTGCATGTGAGTCGAGGCAATCCCAAGCACAAATACAGGCTGGGTGAGAATGGATTGAGAGCAGCCCTGAGGAGAAGGACTTGGGAGTGCTGGTGGATGAGAAGCTCAACATGAGCCAGCAATGTGTGCTTGCAACTAAGAAAGTCAATCATATCCTGGACTGCATCAAAAGAACTGTGCCCAGCAGGTCAAGGGAGGTGATTCTGCCCTTCTACTCCACTCTCATGAAACCTCACCTGGAGTACTGCATCCAGCTCTGGAGCCCTCAGCACAGGAAAAACATGGACCTGGTGGACAGAGTCCAGAGGAGGACCACAAAGACGATCAGAGGGGTGGAGTATCTATGCTATGAGGACAGGCTGGGGGTTTTTCATCCTGGAGAAGAGAAGGTTCTGGGGAGACATTACAGCAGCCTTCCAGTACTTAAAGAGGGCCTACAGGAAAGTTGGGGAGGGACTCTTCATCAGGCAGTGTAGTGATAGGACAAGGGGTAATGGTTTTAAACTGAAAGAGGGTAGATTTAGATTAGATATTAGAAAGAAATTCTTTACTGTGAGGGTATTGAGGCACAGGAATAAGTTGCCCAGGGAATTTGTGGATGCCCTATCCCTGGAAGTGTTCAAGGCCAGGCTGAATGGGGCTTTGAGCAACCTGGTCTGGTGGGAGGTGTCCCTGCCCATGGCAGGGAAGTTGGAACCAGATGATTTTTCAGGTCCTTTCCAACTCTAATCATTCTATAATTCTATGACAGGTGGTAGGACTCTAGCAGATCAAATGAAAGGACCATCTAGCCCAGTGATGCCTCCAATAGTGGATGTGTTGGGAAGGTAGCAACTGGGAAAGTGTAGTAGGGATCTATCCCAGAACATTGTCCAGTCTCCAGTAGCTGTGGCTTTCAGATCCAGACATGTTACCTCTGTATATGTTTTATAAACATAAGGATTCTTTATCTGGGGGCAAGGGATTCTTATGTCAAAAATTAATTTGATACAGGATTTGAATAGAGACAAAAATTTGTTATTCATTGGTCTTGTAAAACTAGGCCTCCATCCCCAAACCTGCATTTTGCATTGAACTGGATTTGTCATTCAAAACAAAGCAAACTGCCATTTTATAGGGCTATTCAAAGCAACAGTAGAGTTTAAAAGGCTGTGGAAGTCATTCTGTGGAAAACTCTGTGCCTTTTGCTTCTCTAGGTCACAGTCAAAGACTCAAACACACTGAATGAAAAGCCTGGGTGATTATGATTTGGGGAGAAGAGAGAATTTTGACATTGACTCTCTCTTGTTATAAGAGTGATGGGTGAGGGCTATCAACAAAAAATTGCTATAAATCATGCCCATTGTAAAGTTAAGAGGCCTGATTGCAGTCAGCACTGAAATCTCTAGCATATTTCCTAGAAATTACTCACTTGAAAGATGGAATTAAAAGATCTTGTGCTAGGCAAACTCTACCGGGGAATTTGCAACTCATTGGCTGTCCGTTTATGTAACTAGGATACATAATATTTAGAAAATCTTACCAAAAAGCTGTTGCCTACTGTCATTTAGATGCTAGCTTTGACTGTCCTTTTCTGCAAAGAGGTGGGCAGCTTTCTGCCTACATCCTGCACCGCTGAAGTTAATGCGTGTTTCTTTTAAATTTTGAAAAGGCTGAACAAAGAAACACAGACCTTTCTGATCCTATGTGTCGTGTGGGCAGCTCACACTGTTTGTTTCACCAGTGTCTCACATCATCTGCTCACAGTAGGGCCTTTTTACTGTTCTGAGATCCAATATGCCAGAAATATGTGTAGGAGGGCAGGTCTACACTGGATCAAACCAATGTTCTGCCTCTTTCAGTATCCTGTATCCAGCACTGGCCAAAAGTAGATACTTTATGAAAATGTAAATTAATAGCAAAACAATAACTTCTCCTAATATTCTCCCATCTCCTTCATTCTCTACTTTTAGTCCAGGGGCTTCCTGGGCTGTAAATACTTTCTCTGTATTTAATGATCCTCAGTGCAATTATCCGCCATAAGCTTGAATCTGTGGCACCTTCTAGTGTCCACACCACTTCACGCTGGTGTTTCACCAGTCTGCTACCTGTTGCATGAAGATGCAGTTCTTTCTAGTGACTTCGAATCTCGCTCCGTGTACCTTCACTTCCTATCTCAACTGATTTTCTGGAAAGTAAGTGTATAGGACAGGAGAAATGCATTGTGATTTCCTGCAGGGTGGAGGTCTGTTCCTTCTCATGGCCCCACAATTAAAGGAATTCTTCTGAGGGGCATGATTCCCAGTGCACATCTCAAGCATTCAAGAACTTATTGCTGAAGATAGTTGTATAATCAGAAGTGGAAATCACATTCTCACTGACAAAATCCATATTGTCTTCTGAGAAGACTTGTGAAAGGAACAGCGTAATCTTGGGAGGGATAGCATTGCTGTGCCATTGGAGCACAGTTGCAAAGACCCTTGAAAGTATCTTGTGGTAAAGGGACTCTTGAAACCATTACCTCTGATCCCGAGTGGCAGCTGAATTCAATCAATGAAGAGCACAATCTCTGTACAGTTTTCTTGCTATACAAGAGAAGCTCAGTCTTCATAAACAAATGGAACTGATATTTGTCTACCTACCAGAAAACTTTTTATTTCTGCAAAGGTGTTTCTAAATATTCAATAGGTCAGTTAATGAGCAATAGAAAATGCTGTGTTACCTAAGCAAATAATTACCTTTTTGACATAAGAAAGAAGAAGCATCTTAACTATGAATGAACAGTTCAGAAAGGTCTATCACTTGTCAATTCTCTGTCCGTGGTCTGCTGGCAATGTGACAAATTAACAGCAGCACCCCCAGAAATTACAAAGAAGACTGAATGATACTGCTAAGCTTGCAGCAAAAAAGGATGTATTGGGAATAATTAGATTAGGGCTCACTTGTTTATTCTTTCCCTGACTTGCTCAGGTTGGATGACCTGATTTCATATAAGCCTAAACCTGGCTTGAGATAGGAACACAGACCACAGCCCCACCCGTGTGGTTAGAAGGAAGGTGCTTGAACAAAAAAAAAAAAAAAAGAAAAAAAAAGAAGGTGCATGAAAAGATTAATCTTTTTTGCCTTCGGATGAAAGGGGCTGTTCTGTCTTGGTCGTTTTAAACGATTATTGCTGCTGTTATTATTGTTGTTGTTGTTACTTACAGTTTTTAAATTAGTCTGGAGAAATTAGCATCAATGAAAAAATGGAGAAAAAGGATCAGCTCTTGTGCTGACACCAGACAGACAAATGAAATTATTGAGGCTGAGGAGGGAAAGTGTTTACAAAAGAGCAGAACATGGGCAGTTGCATCTTTCCTCTGCAGTGCTTTGTGTAAGAGCCACGTGCATGGAGTAAATTGCTCCTGCATGTAAGGGTACTTGTGCTTTGTAGGACTAGCATAACTGAAATTCCTTTTGCTGTCCTACTCTATGCCCCAGTGCGGAGAAACTGTGTGTTAACTTGCCTGAGAGCTGAAACTCTGGGCCATTCATGGTTTTGCACCTGAATGAACGCAGCGCTAAAGGTAGTATCTGAGAAATATGTGGACCTCTGCTCTCAGAAAAAGAGGATGGCGTAACACACCCCTCCCCCACCTTTGCCAGCACAGGTTTATTCATAACCCTCTGCCTCAGTTGGTAAAATCAGACCCATGACTATGCACAAATACCAATATCAAATATCAAAATGTTGGTGGCCTTGAGACCTAAAGAAATTCCAAGAGGCTCTCCAGTTGGTGAAATCATAGCTTAAGCCACTAAACACTTCCATAGGATGGAAATTCAGACTTCCTCTCTTCTCCAAATCAATATAGAAATTTTAGTGCAGGATATTTGTAAAGCATTCGGTATAAGGATAGGGTTTGGTACATGCCAAGTTTTGGCTTTTTGCCTGAGCTAGCTGTAAAAATACTTTTGACAAGAAAAATGGAAACTCTGTCTATAAGTATAATGCACATTTGCTTTTTTCTTTTTTGCCTTTTTTTTTTTTTTTTCTTGCCAGGAATCTGTATTTTGTGCAGGTTATAGAACTGGCTTCTCTTGCTTTCTTCTAGCAAAGGTATATTAGAAAGGGTTTCCCAAGATGGTAGTACATCCTGCTATTGAGAAGAGAAATAATTCAGTGTAAATGAATTTAATGGAGTTAAATTCACCAGATGTGAGACCTGTGTTCCATGGAGAAGGTGTTGCAAGTTGAAATTTAGTTCATTAGAGGTACTAGCATGCTTCTCTGGGGTAAGCACAGATGGTGTTTGCCTATAAAAGAGCCACAGTCAGTAGCCCACACTTATCCACAGATCTCCACACTGTTGGAGATCCTCAGGGGGACTGTGTTGGTTGTACCTTTCAAATTGGTATTGTCCCCCAGAGAAAATCCCATTAGTGACACACTGCACAAAAGTGACTTACTTTTGTGACTATGCATGTCACAGCCAAAAGGTAATTTCTGTGGCGAATAATATTTCTGGTTCTTTTGAAGAAGAGGTGTTCCAGCTTTTGCCTTAATATTTTGCCTGTGTTTATGAGTTCTGGCAGTTGATAGTGTTGGCAGAGCTCTTTTACCTATTTCCATCATCTGAATAGTTTTGGTGGATAACTCTCGAGTTTCTTTCTCCTGACACGGTGCTATAGCAAATTTGATAGGATGCCTTAATTGGATACAAAAGTATCAGTATACTGTTCAACTATCAGGATGTAAGGGAAACAAAACATGAGTTAGATTTGTTTTTTCAGCAGGCCTGAGTGGGATCATGAAATGGATAAGATATTTGAGAGAACATAAGTATCCAACTTTTCATGACTTCCTTGTACACTACAAGTTATCCTGACCTGCAGCTTTTCATGTGTCATCCCTGAGGGAATTTTGCACATGCAGAGAAATAAGGTCCCTTTCTTATATTTAGACAGTGAACTTGATCATAATTCACTGTGGTAATTCACAGCAAACTGGCATTTATAAGAAAACCAACAGTCCAGAATTTCCTTAGCACTCAGCAAAAGGCTTTGTGAGTCTTTCCTTGTCCTTTTGTAGCTCTTGTCTTTTCAGCCCTGAGCATAGTTGTCAGCTGGGTCATGTGCTGTGTTAATGTTGTGACGGGGGCCGGGGAGGACCCAGGGGCTCTCATAGCAATGACACCACAACCTCATGCTGCACAAAGTGGACATGGAGACGATCGTTGCCTTTTAGGGCTCAGTTTTTCCTCACATACCATCACAATATCTTGTATGGAGGCGGATTCCGGGCTGTGGTGTCTATGAATACATAGGGACAGATCTGTCTGACAGAATTTATTACAAGTGTCAGAGAATGAGAGGTAATGAAGTCTTCAGTAGCTTCTTTCCATCCCAGAAAAGCACAATGGACCAAACCTTTGCCTGAAGGCTACTGCCTGCTGATTTGGATTCTTAATTCCTACACTCAGCAAGAGTACTCTCAGAAGCACATAATAGCTAAAATTGAAAGGGACCTCCTGAGATCTTGTACTCCAACTTCCCCACTCAAGCAGGGTCAGCTTGAACTGCTCAGGACTGTGTATGGTCAGGTTTGGAATAACACCATATATACGCTCAGAGGAAGAGAGAGATTTTTCTCCGTGCATGTTGTGATGACAAAACACTGGTTTAGACTGACTTAAGGAGGGGGAGGGGGGAAAGTAGCCAAGGTCTAGATATCTGTCAGAGAAAATCTAAATTCCTTCTTGGGGGTGTGCAGGGGTAGAGTTTCTTCCCCTGAAGGATTAACAATAGGTGAGAAAATAATCCATCAGATAAAGTGATGCAGAAACAGCTTGCTAGTCTTGATAGGAGGATGGATTGTGTAATTTCTTTGAGTTCTTTCCAGCCCTATTTCCCGTGGTTGTTTTCCCTTGATAAAATTCTACCAAATTATTGCTTTAATGAGGAGTAAAGATTTCTCATTTTAGGTTTTGATAAATTATTACAGTATTATTTAGAACTTGCATAACCATTTTAATTTTTCAGAGGTTTTAAAAAATGTTAATTACTTTATTACTAATAATTAGCATGTTCTTTGGGAATTATAGATTTTTTTTTTCCCCAGTTGTTTGTTTGCCATTGATTTTGTTCTTTCAGACGTGTTTCGTGTTCTTAATGTGCAGTTTGGATAATGCATTTTCACCTGGTTTGTTCAAGTTACTCTCAGTTCCTTCCCCCTGTCCCCTTTGTTTCTGGTAGGATGGGTCCTGAGTGCAAGGAGGAGTATGGATCTATGATGGAATGACTGTAAAGATGAGGAATGACTTCCAAACATTGCTTTAAGAGCCCTGTGAATGGGAGACCTCTCACCCTGAGTGTAGAGTTAGCCTGAGTCCTGCCATACAATGCACCTGGTGTCACATGTTTTTTTGTTATCTTTAAACATGTTTAAGGAGTGGCTTAGGGTTTTGGGGGAGGGGAGGTGGTGGTGGTGTTTTTTTCTTCCCCAATAGACTGCTATTCTGCTGGAATTGTTGCCATGTTCTGTGAATTGATTTGGCATGTCATCTCCAAGGGTTTTGTGTGCCCAATATATAGGTGCGTGGCCAGGGTTATTCAGTGAAGTTTGGTAAGTTGTCATGATGTGCCATTAGGAGTCCAGCTTGGCTCCTACCATAGCTGCTTCTGTGGCAGTGAGTGAAGTCAGCACCAGGTGCATAGCTCAGCTGATTACGAGGAGAGTGGAAATATTTCCTGGCTCCACTGCTGCATGGATTTCACATTGCCTTATTCCCAGACAGGAAGGTAATACCTAGCACATAATTCCTTGAAATTCTTAGGAAGTACTTGAAAGTAAAATTTTTACTTGAAAGTAAAATTGTTCAAAACAAGGCCTCTATGTGTTATAGTAATAATACTGATTAATTATGTCATTGTTAAGTTTAGAAGATATAACATAATTTACCCCTCAGATCTTTGCTGTCTGAACAAATTGCAAAGGAGCATAAGCCAACAGTGAGCACTGGCGAAAGCAATGAGTATGTAACTACTGGCATCTTCAAGGATATTTCAGGTCCCTGCAGAGATTTGCGAGGGAGTGAGTTGGGCTGCAAACGCTTTCTGCTGGAAGTGGATTGTGGAGGGGTGTTGACTGGTAAGTGATTCAGGGATTGTTCCTTCTTTTGAAAATATTGCTAGTGATGCACCCTTTGAACCTCTCTTCTGGTGTAAATCTTTTCCTTGCACTTACAACAGTGGGTAGCAGGTCTGTGGCTTTCTATAGGCATGTAAAACTATAGCCAGGCCACAAAGACTGCCTGAGCAAGACTGCATCCTGGCATTGGTCGGAGTCTGACTTACCTGGAACAACTTTCCTATCTGCTTTGGCTTCTTTTCATAGAATCATAGAATCTTCGTGGTTGGAAGGGACCTTTGAGATCATCGAGTCCAACCGTACATTTTCAGGTTTATGTCATGCACTAGCTCCTTGCTATAACAGAGACTAAAAGATAACTACACTGGAGCTTACAGGGGCAAGGGGATCTTGGTCACCTGTATCATCTCTTTGAAAAAAGAAGGGGAGCATGTAATTTATTTCAACGATCAAGCTATTTTCTTGCCGGGATGAAAAAATTTTCCCACTTACATGTGACATAAAGGTGATTGGGGGGAATAATCAACTTCAATTCACCTTCAGTGATTTCCTTTTCCTTTCTTGCACTGAGAAAATGCTGAAGACTGGATATTGGAAAGACTTTACTCCACAGCCTGAATCACCCCTACTTCAGTAAGTTCTGCAATGCAAGAATCAACCATTCCTTATGGGTTTGGGGAACCTCTGCCCCTTTCAGGAAAACCAGTGGCATTCACAAGACCTGCTGGTCATTCTGAAGGGACACAAAACTAATTAAACAATATGCAAAGTCCAGTGCCTTTTGAGTACATGTGAACATCAAAATGGCTTGGGAATCATCAGAATAAAGCCTCACCTCCTGTGAACTCATGTTTTTGTCTCTCATTTCATAGCTAACCTATGTCTGCTTCCTTGAAACCCCCTCAGTTCACCACCTTATGCACTAGCTTTCTAACCATCTACATCTCATATCCTCTTTGCTCCCACTCCACAGTTTTCTTTGCTCTTTCTTATACTGCCTGTCTGTATGGCCAGTGTTGGTGGATGAAGAAGTGAGGACTGATATTCTGATCACTGCCCCTTGGGATAGGAAAGGTCATCACTCCGTCCCTCTGGGTGCTAATTTCAGTTCATCAATCTTTCCTAATATTCTGGGTTTTTTGCGTAACATGTCAAGAGCTTTCAAGCTGCCCTGCTCCATCTAATCTGTTTGCAACAGGAATACAGGGCTGAAACTGTGCATGTCCCCCTGTCAGCAGGAGAGCAGAAAGAGGGTTGGTGTGGCATATTTATATATTACAGTGTGGTGACATATAAATGATCTTTCAAGGAAGCAATCTTAAAAATCAGGAAAAAAAACCCCAAATCAAAAGATGCAGTAGGTAACATAGTTGGTATTTTTCCCACAAGATGAAGATATCCTATCCAGGCCCGCCAAGAGAAGTCTTTCAGAGAAGTCTGACAACGCTTCAACTATTCCAGAGATTTTTCCTGAATATGTACTGGGTTTTGACTGCTTCTCAGGATTCCCCCAGAAAGTAATGCAATAGCAAGTAATCACTTGAAGATGTAGGAAAAATCCTTTAGATGAATAAACCAGCTGGTTTGTGAATATCTTGTTAAGGAACACTGATTGAAATATTATTATTTTTTGCAGGGGTTTGCTGTATTTTGGTAACCAGGGCCTTTGCCACAGTTCTTTGAACATCTGGATATACAGAAATATTTTATGTTTAGATTGCAAAGTTTTCTTTTTTAGTCTTGCTGCTCTCTTTCCAACTTTTTCTCATTTAAAGCGGGAAAAGGGAAATTGCTGCTGATAGTTTGAATGGAGTTAGTTTTTTTTACTGGCCTGCTCAGTTCTGATTTCCTTGTGGGGAAGACTGAAATCAAAGTAGGAGGATAATGAGAAAAATGCTCAGGGCCTAACCAGGAAATCAACACAGTTTGCTCAAAACTTCAAGGTTGGTCAGTAGGTGCACTGAACCCTAACCTTTCTGCCATGGAGAAATTTAATGACCCTGCCAGACTGTCATTTACTTTTTTCCAAAGTTCAAAGAGAGACTACACTTCATGCAAAGCCCAGGTTCCCAGCCTGCATAATCAGGGAAATAAAGAATAATTCTTGCCAGTCATAAAACTTGCAGAGTTCATCTTCTCAATGGTTTGGGTTTTTTGTCACAAAAGTTAAGAGACAACTGCCTGGGGAAAAATGAAGTCCCAAGACACGAGTGGATTTGTTGTTGTGCATGATGTTGTGCTCCTGTCTTCCTGCTCCCTTTCAGGGGCACAAAATGGCTCTCTGGAGGATAAATTCTTCCACTGCTATGAAATGGGTTTTACTGCCAAATCCCCTGAAGACCAGGGCTGAAGGTCATTCATCTGTTGGTGGGAAAGAGAAGATCTTCTGTCTAACACATACTTGCTTGCAGTTGAAGATAACACAAGCCAGTATAAAAACAGCCACTTGTGCACCCTGGTGTGCTTGAGGTGTAGAAGGTGGGGAGAATGGATGTCTCATTTGAGAGGCACATGTGACTTCTGTCAAGTGGAGGCAGAAAAAGAGACAGTGTCACATGTGTTGCCCAGCTGATAAGCCAGAGAGCAGGACTGGCAGATATTAAGCCAGGTGGGGCAGAAACAGATGAGCTGTAGGCTTCCTGGTCATCCTCTTGCATGTCAAAACAGCATCCAAATCTGTTCCGTATGCACTAATGAACAAATGAGATTCTACAAAAATAGTAGCCTGCCTTCCACTCGTGTCTGTTATGTGTGTGTGTTTCTTTACATACATAGAACGTCAATTTGCAAACTTGAAGAAAGTGATTGTTGCAACCTCCAGACACAACACTAGCTCGTATTCTAAAGGGTGGTTTCTGCAATGAGCCATAAGACCTAAAGTGAAACAGACCTAGTGTCATACCCTTTACCCTGCTTTGAACTAGAAGGAATTAGCAGTCCGGACTTTTCCATGCGGCAGAAGTGTATCATCTGCATTAATTTGTACTCACACTGGTACGGGCACTGCTCTGCTAGCCCCCTTGTGCTACTCTCTGGAGTCCAGGTGACCTCTGCCAATGCTGAGGACTCAAATGAGTCATACCTTCCTACCATTTTCTACCCTTTTGGAAAATACAGGGAATCTTCCTTCTGATTTTCAAGGGAGGTGTGCTGACTGAGAACAGAGCTGTTATGAGCCTGCTTGCTTGACAGCTAAGGGAACACCTAGGTTCTTGCTGCAAAATGCTGGTGCAACTCTCAGCGCCTCTTGCTGTCTTTTCGATCATCACAGGGCACTTCAAAGACAGGCTTTTTCTGGAAAACCTTATTCTCCGAATCAAACCTCCTATGAGATCTGCTATTGATAAAAGAAGCAGCTTTTCACCATTCTGACCCTGCATCTATCTATGATTTCACAGCTGTGATGTAAATTTCCTATGTTTAGAAGACTAGAGTGGTGCAAGTATGAATAAGTCCACTGTGCTGACTTACACCTTAAGCCGTGTGCAGACCTGAGTTATCCACTCAGCTTACTTAGTGTCTGTGTGAGACATTGACACAGGCCCAGCTTGCAGACTGGATGCTGAAGCTTGGACCCCAGATATCCTCACCTTTGCCTTAACACTTGCATTTTCTCCCTGCTGAAGGCCATTCTGTCATTATTTATGTAGCAAAGTCTGCATAGCTTCATGTCATGCCCCAGGAAGGTGCCATAGGATTCTATGATTCTATGAATATAAAGAAGAAATGAGAGTAGAAGAAGGAAAATATCTGGACATGAATGACTTGAGATAAAAACTCTTCCACTTAGGCAGGACTCACTCCACTGGGTGAACCCTGAGGGCTTCAAGACTTTGTTTTGCTGCTTTATTGCTGGTAGCCAAATTCAGGCAGCCAGAGAGTGTCGCACTGGCCTTGTTCCTTGTCAGTAGGTCTTCTGTACTGCCAGTTCTGAGATGCACCTTTGCATGGGTTATACCTGGCTGCAAAGCAGCCTGTGTAAAAGGATGGGAGATGTGATTGGCCTGTTGAACCCAGGATCCTGGAGAAGGAGTGGGAAGCTCTCTTGCACAGCTGAGACTTTTTGTCAGTTCCCAAACAAGTATTGCCTCTGAGGCATTAGTAGTTAAGTGACTCAGTGAGCTGGTGCTGCTGGTGGTGTGTCGTTACTGACTATGTTTTGGGGATGGCAGAATGCATATGCCAGCATCAAACCAGGTCTGACAGCAATAAGAGGGAAAGTTGAAAAGACAGACCCCCATCCCTTTCCTAGCTCTTCTCTTTGAAGTCCTTAATTTATGTACAAAGCATAAAGAGAAAAAAACAACGGCTTAGAGGCAGACTTGGGGGGCACATTGGATGATAGTTTGTTAAGGACGATAGACAGATAAAAGCAAACTGGAGGCAATGTCACTGAAGTACTGCAGACAGCACCAGCGCAGTGCTGCACAGAAGGGTGAAGACCTGGAAATAAACCAAGATTAAGTCAGCCAGTCTGTTGTAATTTCAAAACAGAGCTTCACACTGCTTCTCCAAAGGGAGTCAAAGATGTGCAAGGTTCCAGGCGGTATGATACAAAGCTGACAGATCTGAGCATCTCAAAGCATTATTGAGGATTTTGGCTGTCATTCTGTGTTTTGGTCATGGAAGTTAGAGCCCTTGATACTGGAGAATACCAGGCATCTGGATGAGGAAAAAGCCTTGCCCTGCAGTTATTTTCTGTACAATACTATAGACTTCCAAAGATCCCTTCCAGCTTGAAGTGTTCTGTGATTTAGTCAGTTAAGAACATTGCTGGTCAGAGCCATTGGAAGGTATTCTGGACTTTTTCCTGTGTCTCTTACTCCTAGATGCCCCGCTTGGAAGCCCCTGGGTTTCTCTTGGATATCCTTTTAAAAATGAATGAACCACTGAGACTGCAGAGGAATAGGTTGTGAAGCTACCAAAGTGCAATAGGGAAATGCTGAAGGGCAGTTCCACTCACACCACAACTGAGGTGAAATATTAAACACAGAGAAAAGAGGCGGGTTGCAGGGCATTGGGGTTTGTTGTACAAACTGTACCTTTATCTTTGGCAGAAAGCTGCTGTTAGGGTATGGGGTAGCAAGGTCCATGTTCGGCGGTAATTACAAGGCTAATGGGGAAGACTAAATTGTTAAGCACAGCGGTGATTTACCTGTGCTAAAACAGGTTTGTCCGAGAAATTTAGATCGTGTTAAATCACTGCTTCTAGTGATTTCAAATTACAGTGTTATCTCTTGCTTAATGAACAGGGCATAGGAGGCTCCTAAAATGTATAACATTTTGGAGAGGGCAAAAGCTATGTTTGTCACAAGGCATGAATGTTGCTCCATAGTTGAAAACATGAACCAGAAACGTTTTTTTTTTATTATTATTTTTCTGGAGCCCTGACTTCGTAAACACTGGGTAGACACAACTTTATTCTGGTGGAGGCACAGCCTTGAACTCAGCAGTACCTGAGATCACTCTCAGGTAGTTTGTTAGCCACAAAAGCAGGAGACTGAAGCTTATATTCTCCTTTGGAGGATGTTTTTCAGCCCTGCAGGTTTGACGTGATGACTTTGAATGCAGGATGGAGAGCATGTGTGTTTTTTTATTTCAAATGTGAACCACAAGACTTAAAAATAGATGGCTTCCTTCTCTTGAATGAATAACTTTTAAAAACACTACTTAAAAGGAATAGGTAATTAAAACAATTCTAAATACCTTTCGCCTGACTGTGTCCTTATGAGATGTATCATCTCTCAAGCCTGGGTTTTAATCTAACTCAATTCTCTGCTATATTGCTGAAAACATTTTACATTTTCCCTTCCTCCTTAGGAAAAACTATCACTGCAGAGCTTGGTTGCATGTGGTTACATTTCCTCCTGCCTCTATCATCCTACAAACCAGACACTACCCTGTTTTGGTAGATGGTCCTGGGGAGGATCCCAGGGATGGGGTCTTGTGGATCCAGTGTGTAGAGCCAGGATGAGGTACAAAGACACTTTTCTCCTTGCTACCCAGAGATTCATGGACTGCCTAGAGTGCCTAGGGTGATTCAGATCAAACAAGTAAAATGGAGAGAGAAGGAAGGTCTACATTTAGTGAGATGTCATCAACGTATTACCAGGTAAGGAAGGCAGACACATCGATTTGGATTTGTGTTTTGGAGAGGATTCACTTCTCAAAAAGGCAGCAGAAAGTCAAGGCACTGCAGAAGTTTATCAATATCAAACTGAAAAATCTTGGTGATCTGATCTGCCAGAGACTGTATGTTTGGACTTAGAAACTGGAAGTATCAGCCTTTAATTGAGCTTTCCAAAAGCCCCAGTGTCATTAAAAAGTTCTGGGACATGATGAGATTTTCTGATAATGTCTTCTGTATTACCTCCTGCTGAGTACTGACTGTGAAGTCAGCCTCTGTCTGTTCTTGAGATGTGAGAAGAAGAATGGTTGAGCTGGGATATAGATGAGAAATAGTGCATTTAAAAGCAGTTTTGGGAGTCCTTCAAGATCTCTTTGCAGCCTGTGTGACTCTGGCCATGCATGCAGCACAATCCCCTCTAGAGCTCCCAAATGTTCAACACAACAGTCTGTACCCACAGCCAAAAGATGCTAGATTAATGCTTTAAGTGCTTCAAACCTAATTCCCTGAGCTAGTGATCCAGACCTGAGCTTTACCAGCTCACCCTGTGCTCTGTGTGTATACGACAAATGTAGGACATACCCCAAATGAATCCTGAGCAGGCAGTGTCCATGGGAAAGCTGGTCCTGGAATTACTGCCAAAGCTCTTGTCACCAAAATCCTACTTTGGTGCCAGATGTTTTCCAGTAGCCTGCTGCCCTTTTCCTCATTGTCTATTTATGGGGGGAAAGGAAGGAGAGAAGGAGAAGGAAGAGGAAAGGTGGCATACAAATTCATTTTCAAACCACAAGGTCTGGCACTGCTTCAGTACTTCAGTCCTGCAGGCTTCATTTCCATCTGTCCTTGCCATCCCTCCTCACCCAGTTCCAAGTCTTGTTCTATTGGTCATTGTATTGTGATGGCCCTTGTCTACTTCTAAAAAACCATCCAGAAGACTTTCTGTTGTTTTATTGTCAAGGATGCTACAATAGGAGCAGGGACTGTAAATGGCCCAGTCTTTCCTCTTCTAGGGGCAAGCTTTTAATTTTTCATTCAAATGTTCAGGTCAATATGCCATCAATCTGTGATGAAGCATTTCTGTAACAGATTTGGCATAGCCTTTTATTTCCAGGTGATTGTAGGCTTGCATTCATAGGACTGGAGACCTACAAGTCCTTTTTGCTCCAGCTCCTGACATTGTTTAGAATTGTGCTTTCACTTCTGGGCACTTAGACCTGGGTTTTGCAACTCCACTTCTATTTTCAATAGGTGTTAGCATTCAGGTGACTCTGTCTTAAAGCAAACTCTACAAATTATCAAAAAGAAATACAATAAAATGCATGACCTCTTAAGATTTATCTGTATGTTCCTTTTTCAAGAACAGCTCATTTGGGAATATTTGCATGCCTGGATGGGCCTGTTCCAGAATCATTTGGAGTCCAGAGTAGCTTAATTCCCTTTTAAATATGTTGCACTTGAACCTTTCCATTTACCTTAACCTGAAAGAAGTTGTGGGTTAAATATCCCACACAGCCAGTTGCATTTTGTAGGACTGTTGGCCATATTAGCACACAGTTCTTAGCAGTGGTTAAAGGAAGAACTCTTCTGCCTGTCGTCAGAATTGGCTCTTGAAAATGAAGGTAATAGATTTTCCCACTGTGGTGTTTTTTTTTTTTTTTTTTTTTTTTTAATAAAACCAGTCCTTGTTAGTGATGGAAGGGTAATAATATGTGTGCATTTTAAAGTGGGCCCTTTGCAAAGAAAATATTGATAAAATTCTAAAAACAGTCATGCAAAGCAGTTCAGCAAGTACTTCGTCTTGGAAAACAGGTATTCCTCTTATTGTCAGCTTCACATCTCTAGCCTGATCACCATTCATCCTTATTTTAAAAAAATGATATGTGTGTCCTTTAAGTATCATTAAGCAAAAACTTCCAATGAAGCAGTATTTGTCTGGCAATAAATTAGGGTGAATTATGTCGGTGTAAGAACAAAATGGAGCAAGCTGGTGTAGAAATGGAAACTCAACTCAGATGCCAAGCTAGGCATGAAGATTTAGCAAGTGTGCAAAGGCTTAGATGTAGTTTATTTAGTGACAGTTGAGCTTGAAGTGTTCTGCACAAGAAGGGATGCATTCAATGAGTATTTATACTGGTACAAAAGGTACAGCCACTGGTGAAATCTTTGCATCCTAAGAGGATGGGAGCTTTTGCAAAATTTTAAAATTGCTGCCCAGGGAACTCTGCAAGTAATATTGTGTTTTCCCAGTAAGTTTGAATACTGTGGGAAGCCCAGAAGAAAATTGACATTACTTCAACAGTTAAATGTTGAAATGTAAAGAGGATGACTCAACTTCATCTGCGTGTTGAACAAATCAAGAAAATATCTGACACAAGGAAGGTAATTGCATACTTAAGTGTGCTTGATTTAATTGATGGTAATGCACATTTTCTTGAAAGTATATCATGTCACACTAAGCCAATTCCTTCTGGAAATGAGATGACATACCAGACAGAGTTGCGGTATTGCTGATATAGTTAGTAACTTGAGCACTGGAAGACGTGAAGGTAAAGGCACTGCGTGCTGTCATTGAATACATTAGGATATCACCAAACGGTATACTGAACGGATTAAAGCTGAGTCCTAGGTCAGAAACCTTTGAAACCGAAAACATGGGCTTACAATGTGCGGTGTTATATCTTATGTGGCTGGCAAGGCAAGGGCTGGTGAGCCTCTGCTGAACTGATGGGAAGTTGATGCTATGGTCCAGATCACCACGGTTCTGGGTGTCCAGCTGGCCCTATGATTCATCAAAGTGCAACAGAGATCACAAGGAAATCTGCATTATTCTGGTGGCACACTAATGACAAGTACTGAATAATGGCTTTCAATGAAAATTAAAGCTGCTTGTATGTGGATTTGTCAAGACTCTGCCCATGTTATGGCCAATACCCTTTCTACATGCATGATGCTCAATGGCTTTTTAGCCAGTCTTTTCAATGGGTGATTTAGCCAGAGAAGTTTGTGCAGCTTTGCTAGGGTGTTGGAGGTGCACAGGCACACAACTTGGGAGTGGAGCATAGTGGAGTCTGTAACAGAAGGCTCAGATTCTGTGTCCATATTCACATGTTCATCTTGCTGTTGGTGGAGTGAACTGTTTGCCCAGCCTGGGAAAGAAATGGGACCTGTACTCTACCTTGCAATGGCTGGCTTTGAGGTTTGGGAGAGGAAACAAAATGATAATTCTCTAGAGATGGTTCAGGATGGACTATGTACAGGATAATGACAGCTTAAACAGGCCTAGCGTTCTTCCCAAGGGTAGAACTGTAGCCCACAGCCTGCCTGTGCTTTGTGGTGGAAACAAAAGAATTCTAAATTCTTATTTAAGCCAAAAATTTCATGAACCTCCTCATTTAGAGTTACACTGCACTTTCAGCCTGTTCAGGATAGGACAGCAGATAAGCATTTCCCATCCTCTCTACCTCCTTGCTCACCTCTGTGCAACATTAGGGTGAAGATATGTTCTTGGACAGCATCACAGTAAATGCTACAGCTTCCTATGCTTTGAGCTAGCAGTAAGATGGGAGAGTCCATTTTAGTGTGTAAGAATGGATCTCCGTTCCTTGCTTATCCAGGATACTACATGTTTGTGGTGCTTGGGGCAGCAGAAAGTTGCTATATTTAGTGACAGTAACTGCTCTTGAGAATAGTCACCTAATACTAGGCTAGAGTCTCTTATTATTGTAGCATGGACTATAAAATAAAGGTAACTCAAAGTCTATTATTAGGCAACCATATTTTCTATAGTCCTATGGTGTCAGATAAAAACTGGTTGAGAAGTATGGGGGGATACCAGTATAATTATCTGTTTGCACAATTGTGCTGGTATTATGACTACACTCAAGGACACAATCCTTGTACAAAGATGCCTTACACTCTTAATCTGGTCTTTTCCTGGACTGGGATCGAGTGACAGTGGATTGGAAACACTTTTATATTAGTGTTGTCTGTTTCATGAAGAGATTCCTTGGACAGCTGAATATATTGAAGGCTCAGAAAAGTGTTGCTTGGGCAGCTTTGTTGACACTTGAGGCCTCCTAGACGAATGATATTGGCCACTTTGGCTAGGTGGAGAACGGAGTGAGAGCAGCCCTGAGGAGACAAACTTGGGAGTGTTGGTGGATGAGAAGCTCAACATGAGCCAGCAAGGTGCGCTCACAGCCAAGAAAGCCAATCATACGCTGAACTGCATCAGAAGGAAGTGTGGCGAGCAGGTCAAGGGAAGTGATTCTGCCCTTCTACTCCGCTCTCATGAAACCCCATCTGCAGTACTGCGTCCGGCACTGGAGCCCTCAGCACAGGAAAATCATGGACCTACTGGAGACAGTCCAGAGGAGGACCATGAAGATGATCACCTCTCTTATGAAGACAGGTAAAGAGAGTTAAGGTTTTTCAGCCTGGAGAAGAGAAGGCTCAGGGGAGACATTACAACAGCCTTCCAGTACTTAAAGGAGGCCTACATGCAAGATGGGGTGGGACTCTTTATCAGGGAGCGTAGTGAGAGGACAAGGGGTAATGGTTTTAAACTGAAAGAGGTAGATTTAGATTAGATATGAGGAAGAAATTCTTTACTGTGAAGGTGGTGACACACTGGAACAGGTTGCCCAGGGAAGTTGAGGGTGCCCCATCCCTGGAAGTTTTTAAGGCCAGGCTGGATGGGGCTTTGAGCAACCTGGTCTGATGGGAGGTGTCCCTGCCCATGGCAGGGAAGTTGGAACCAGAAGATCTTTCAGGTCCTTTCCAAAATAAACAATTCTATGATTCTATGGTAATTTCTGGTAGGAAAAAGAAAGGATGGGAATGAATGGCTGAATGTAGTGAGTCCTAGCAAAATGTATGTTGACTGTACCCAGCAGAGAGGCTTGCTTTTTGAAAAGACAACAGGGGCTGTGGGATTCTTGAGGCTTTTGAAAAATGGTCTGGTTTCATGTTCAGCCTCACATGTTGTGAAGCACATACTGCAAGTTGTGGTTCCAGGAATTGTAGATGGTGGCAGCCCTCAACACAGTAATTCCTTCTGTCATAGGTTCCTATCCATTTTCACAGAAACCCTACAAAGATTTTTACAGAGACATTTCGGGTTACAGTATGAGGACAGAGTAAGAGGAATGTAGTGTGAGGGTGGAAACACTTAATCCAACTCTAAAGGCAAAATCTCAGCCAGTGTTCATAATTTGATAACATCAGAAATTTTTAGTCTGTCCAGGGATTCTTTACCAACTCCCAGAACAGAATGAAGGTTCTGGGTACCAGGCCGTGTCATGGCAAGTGCTTCTGCATCCATATATCTCAGATACACTGTGATGCAGCATTCAGTACAAAAGCATGATCTGCAGTTAAGTGTCACACACAGGCACATGGATAGAACCTGGAACTTAAGGAGATGCATAAATAAAATATAAAATTCCTGAGTATACATATTTCCCTTCATCCCTCTACAAGTAAGAGTCCACTGGCTGCAAATGCCTCTTTGAAGAGAATTTTTATTAGGTCCACAAAATTTAGCTCCACAAAATTTGCAATTCAAATGAAGTGCACTTGTGTCAGTGTTTGACAAAGCATGACCAGTGGGGTGCCCTGTAATTCTGTCACTGAGCAGATGGGGAGATGAAGGATTATTGCTTGCTGTATTTCATATAGACAGCACATTGCACATCAAAGATGAACCCTCACAGCTGAAGTTTGACAACTGCTAATGGAAAAATACTGACGAAGTAAAACGTAGCCTATCGAGACTGTAGGCTTACATTATGAGAATTATTTTTTTTTTTAGTGTAAGTGTTTTCAAACTTTGGACTTCTTGGGAGTAAAGAGGGTACATTCATTTTCCTTCAAAACAATGAAGTTCTAATAAATAAGTAATCTATCTTTTTTCTGTTCAATATAAAGTGTCTGTTTATGAATAAAGAAAGTGTTTGTTGATGGGCTTGGAAAGATCTCCTTGTCCTGCTGGAAAGTCTGATGGCATTTTTAATTTCTATTGTGACTTCTGTTTTATACTGAAGTGCAGTGTTAGTCTGTGTACCGAACTCCAAAAGCCTGAAGCATACTTAGATATGTAGTTGATCCAGTTATTTTAAAGCTTGTAGTTTGATAGAAGCACATTCCTTATGTAGCAGAGAAAGACGATGTGTTAGTTCCCAAAGCAAAACAAAACTTATGTCAACTGATAAAATGACTCTATTTGGCTTTGGGGATATTATCTCCCAAATGCCTTCCTGGAGTGAATAAGTTGCTTGTACCCTTAAATTACTAGCAGAAATAAATATCCCAATGCTTAATTTGAATGTCTGTAACCAAAGAGCTGTTGACCTTGAGCAGTATGCTGTATCTTATAAACTCATAAACCAATACTTAGGTATGGTCCCCCTGTTAAAGGACAATATTCTTTTTGGTCCAGCTCTATTTTCTCCTTCACTGCCAGTTATGTGACTATTACATGGTTTACAGCCCATTTCCCTGCTGAATCATCCACACATGCTGTTCATTTATGTGAAAGAGAAAAAAGAAAGCTGGAAGATTACTCTCATCATGTTGAAAAGATGAGGTCCCTCTTAGCTATGTACAGTCAGGCTGTCAATACATCTTCCTTACATTGCATCCTTAATGTTGATTTACAGTTGTTTCCTGAATAGGAAGCACAAAATCATTCCATTAGAAGTTGGTGCATTTGTGGTACAAGGAAGGCTAGTTCAACTTTTAGCAAGAAACTTTTGTCGCAGCACTCAGTTCATCTGTGAAAGCAATGTCAGCATGAGCTCAGGCATCCTTCCCTTGACAGAGTCCATTCCTGTGGCCGGAAGGGGTACTTCCCCAGCTAGGAAAGAAATGGAAAGAAGTGCAATAATTTGGTATGTTATATTTAGTGATATCTCATTCTACTTACTAAAGGATCTTACTGGTGTGACAGACTTGGTGTACCTAAATCTTCTAACGGTAACAGCCTTTTTAAAACTTCCAAACACCAAAGAAATTATCAACGTGATGTAGTAACATTGTAAAATACGTGCACAAATACCCGCATGCTGCTTTCACTGTGGGTGGTAAAAGGCAACAAAGGAAATCATGTCTTGATGGGACATGAGGGAAGATGATGTGCCTCAGCTTCCAGAAATTGTAAAAGGATTTGTAATGTCACATTTTATTTTCTTTTTTTTTTAAAGGACTCTTGCGCAAAAGCCTCCATTTCCATACATTCCTCTGCCCCTAGCCTACTGCTGAAACCTAATTTATCTGTGGGTATAAACTCTGATTGTCCCTTAATCGTAATCTAGGCTCAACACCACATACTGCTGGAACAGCTGTTCAACAAGGTAAGACCACAGGTCACTTGAGCCTGCCATCCTGTTGCTGCTCATAGTGAAGGTTATAAGAATAGAGAAAGTTTAGAATCATGTTTCCCCAAATATTTTCCCAGCCTCCAACAATGCTGTTTCAGGAACTTCCTGAACAGAAAGTAATTTCTTTATATTCAACAGCCTTCTTTTTCTTCTTTATCTTCTCTATTCTCCTCTCCATGTCATGGAAATATATAGGATTTGCAATATTCTGTGTTCCGGAGTTTCACAGGTCAGTTACTTGCTTTATGAATAAGCACTCTGGAGTTTTCCTCAGACTAATTTTGTTTGAAACTTGCTTCCTTGTTAATTCCTGCTTAGGTCTTATATTTGAGGACACAGGGAAGAGTCATTCCTTCTTCGAGTCATTCCCAATTCTGCAGAGCTCCAGCAATGTGCCTTTTTCCCTGACCAGAAAGTTCCACTCTATTAATAGTTTCTTGGATTGAAGGTGTCCCATACCTATCATCCTTGATGACCTACTTTCATATCATCCCAGTTACCTTGACAAGCTGCATAGACCATTCTTGCAGTGCAAATAGAGTCTAAATTACACATTTATGTGAACTTACTCTTGACAGATGCTGACTGCACCACAAAGTGCCCTCTGTTTCTCTCAGGTTACCACTTCAGACTATTTCTGTTAGCGGACATTGATAAACTTTCTTGCACTGCTAGATCTTTCTACCCTTTTATTAGAAAGTTTCTTTTTACTTAATTTAAAAGGTGTTCGCTTCATATAGCTGAGAATATATTCTCTTTAATCTTTTTTTTTAAACCTTTTTTTCCTTGTGCACAGAGTGAGCTCTCAGCTTTTCACATGAAAAAATGGGTAGATTCTCTGTATTCCAGCCCATCTGGCTGCAAAAATGAGACTGAATCCAGTTGCAGTTGAGGTTGCAGATGGATTGAAAATAACAGTCCCTCCTACTAATTTTTCTGGAGTTAAACATCACAATGCTTAAACTGTTCTTCTGATGTCCTTACCCATGCCTGCAGTTCAGGGTTGTAAATGAGGATCCTAAATGTGTTTAATTGGCTATTGAAGTGAACAGTTGAACAGTATTTTTTTCTCTGTGTAGAGCTTTTAATTGCGCCTTTCCCTCTTTTCCCCTGCATATGGTCTCTGTGTATTACTACAGCATTATGGGTCAGGAAGAACAGGGACAAATACAGCAAACCACAAGTTGGATTATGTCTTTAACAGCAAGAAAGCTATAGCCTTGAAAGGATACTGTTGTGTCATGTCAGCCTTGTTCCAGTGACTGTTGACTCCAGAGCACATACTTAAGGGTACAAAAGACTTGGCCTGAACTGGTTCCCCATAGCAAATGATGTATGTCCTTGTCAGTACTGGGTTGCACTGTGGTTGGAAGAGTGTGGAGTTAAAAACAGTCTCTTTCTCCAGCATTAGCTTTTCCCAATTGAAACCTGAGGGCTTGGGGTCTGTATGTATCACATTTTCTTGTTTGGTACTGAAAGATTTGGTCCTTGAACTCCCTTAGGTCTCAAGGCTTGTAAGCATGGGAAATGGCAAAGTGGTGTAATAACAGTAGTCCCTCCAGGGATAAGGTTTTTTTGGGATCTGTGATTAGAAGGGTCCAATTAAAAGACTGTGCCTGAATAGAATATCTATTTACCACAAGAAAAAAATGCAGCTTTTTATTATGATATTGGAATCTCAGATTATGAAACAGTCACTTTATACACCAAGTAAATATGGTGTTGTCTTCTTCGTGGCTATGAGGGATACTGCTCCTCCCATCTTTAAATATTTAAAGAAGAGCAGGATGCAGTCCCAGTGATTGTGGTGGATTTGCCGCCACGGTATTTAGAACCATATGCTATATTTCATGCCCAGGGCAAACCTGTACCATTGTGTAGTAATCAAGTTTTTGGGCATGGCTGTCCCCTCAGAGTCTCTTTCGAACCCTGACTTTTCTGTTGCTCAGATTAAGCAACAGATGTGGCTGTGGCTCTCAAAGAAAGAAGGACTTGTGTAGGGCTGCTTTGTACCCTCCAGCTGTACCTTCCATTCTGCAGGACAGCAAGAGGGACAGAGTGTCTCTGGAGAACAGGCTTAGCAGACCTACAACAATAGACAGCAGTTCCCAGAGGAAAAAATACATTTCCATGAGGTATAGTTGGTGTCTGAGCAATCCTCACCACCATTTGCAATGCTTGCTCTAGAGTGCAAGAGAAGGTAACATTCATAGGAGTAATGAATGCAGGGTGAATGAAGCTGTGTTGCTTAGACAGTAAGGTGTATCCATGTAAATCCAGGTAAATTCAAGGAGTCAGAGCAATAGTCTTACACAATTGTTTCCTTGTCTTTTCTACTTAATAAGCATTTAGTAAAAATACGCTTTGTTTTAGGACTGCATTGTTGGCTCTTTCATTTATGTAATATTTCTATAAGTTGAGGTTTATCTAGAGCTGTGAGCCATTAAAATCTTGCTTTCCTCATTTTTCATCCCTAAATGAGGATGTGAAATCTCAAATTGGGCAACATTTTAAAGTCTTCTATAGGAAAGTTTCCAAGAAACATTTTCTTCTGGTTCAAAAGTGTTCCATGCCCTTCAATTTTCTTTTGACACTCCTGCAGTAGAAAGAAAGTACAGAAATGACATCAATTATTTTTCTTACCCAATTATCTCCTGATCCCTTGAGCTTTTCTAAGTAATTCTATAGACTGAGGTAAGTCCATACCATGCTGAAAAACACATCGATCAATAGCAGCCATGGCCTATATATTAAAAAGGGTGAGAGAAAGTGCTGCTGATGGAAGACTGAAAATAGAACAAGCACATCTTGTACAATCAAGGCTGTAAGGTGACTTGCAAGAGGTCTTCGATCCCTTGGTGTTTAACAGCACTGTGGAGCTTTTGTCTCCTGAAGTAAACCACTATAAAATTCTGTAAGAAACTTTACCCTCCTTCTTTAAAGAACATTTGCACTGAGATTTGCATGTTCTAGAAGGTTTCTGAAGGTCTTGTTATGACGGAGACTAAATGAGTCACCAGGATATGAAAGAGACACCAAAACCAAAGCTATTTAGACTCCTTCTCTCCATACCTGTGGGTTCTCTTCTGAGTGATGCATGAAGAGTGTTGCTGAATCAGGATTTCATATGATTCAGGGTTATGCAGCCTGGCTATGTTATATGAAACAGGGTTATGCAGCCTGGTCTTGATGCAAGGCCCACAGAAGCTGACGACAGGTTGAGCAGCCGTTGTGGCCTCTCATCCTAATGATCTTGCCTTAGGATAGTTCAGTGAGTCCTCTAGTGTTCTGCCTCACAGGGAGGAAATCTTGCCTTGTTTTTGCTTTCAGACGAGGTAAATGTTTAGATTAAATTATAAATGGAAGATCCTTTTTTGAATATAGTAATAGTGCTACTGTATTTCCCTTACCTTTCTTGTGGTGTTTGGACAAGAAAGGACTGTCTTTGGTATTGGGTCATTGTTTAGCCAAAGTCCGAGTGGCACTTCAGGTAGCCATATGGGTGTTTCCTACTCAAGCTACATTCATGACTTTTTGTTTGAAAAAGGGAGACAGCTTCACCTTGGCATCCTCAGAACAGCTTACAGTACAAACTTCAGTAGTGTCAGGTGGCTGCAGTGTCCTTAGACTTGTCAGCAAATGATAAAACCTACCTTAGGAGCTGTATCAAAAAACTTTTTCTGTCAATCTGAAAAGTAAGAGCAGCCTTTGTTTTGAGGATGTTACCCATAGGGGTCTGCAGGACCAGAATCACAAATGTTGGGGTGAAAGAGAAGGCCTACCTCCAGGGTGGGAACACGTGCAACAGAAATGCTACATTCTTTGGTTTGGGAGTAGAAGATATTATTCTTTCCAGATATTTGAAGGAAATGGACTTATCTTGGGATGTTCTTAGTCCTGAGAGATGGTGTTCTTGGTGTCAGAGCAGATTTACTGCTCACAGTCTACCAGTCTTTTTTTCAGGTGTTCAAAGGCCTCAGTTGCAGACTGTGAGATGAGATTCTTGAAAAACACTCACAGTGACAAAAGTCGCCTTCGTAGAACGGAAGACAGTTATGTGGAGTTCAGAGTTCTGTTAATCAACGCTAAAGGCTAAACCAGAGTGTGGCGTATCAGAAAAGAGACAATGGCCAGGCCAAATCCAGGAGCTGTGTTTACTAAAGAGGCATAGGGATCCAGATTCTGATACTCTCTAGGTACATGCTTGTGAAGGCAATTTCTTCAGGTCTTTTTTCTATGGATACAGACTTCAAAGGACTTGCAGATCAAACATTTCATATTGAATCTGCTTCTTGCCAGGACAAAGATTTTTAAGTTTGGAGGTGAGATACAATCATCACAGAATAACACAATAATGAGAGTTTTGAAAATAACATCGTACGTCTTTCCTAATTATCAGACTTGAATCAAGAACAAGAGTTCATCTATCTTTTCCTTTAGGTTATACATTAAGAGAATTATTTCTTATTTTATTTTTTTATTCTCTAGTTTTTTGAAAGGTATTTTTGGCCTTCCGTTTTCACTTGCAGTCGCCTATACTATGAAACAATGACTGCATTGCCCTTGTGATTTTTTTTTTTTTCATTTTTACAAATAAAACCATATGTGTCAGACTGAAAGAAACTTCAGTTCTTTGTTTCTCATGACAGAGTTTTTGCATCTCAGATGTCTTAAAAGCTTTGAACTCAGCAGGGTCCAACTGCT
Source organism: Chroicocephalus ridibundus (assembly GCF_963924245.1). Lineage (NCBI taxonomy): Eukaryota > Metazoa > Chordata > Aves > Charadriiformes > Laridae > Chroicocephalus > Chroicocephalus ridibundus. The sequence continues at coordinate 34,480,011 of NC_086316.1, read as the reverse complement.
CCAGCACTGCTTCCCCTCCACCTTTTGGGGATCTCTTTCATTTTTGCAGCTTTCTGAAAATAGTCCATTTAGTGACCTGCATGGAACCCTTGAAAAGGCCAGGCAACCATCTTGCTAAGTTCTATAGTAGCAACCAGACCCAAGGCAACAGTTTTTAGAAAACACTGGGCAGAATGTGCCAGTTCTTTCACAAACTGATTCTGTCTACAGTTGCTAATAGCTCTAAAGTATGGAGACAGGTGGCCAGAAAAGCAAGTTTATCCATTGCATGTCTGTTTCAGTATATTGGGATACTCAGTGCTGCATTCTAAGCTTGCCTGCAGGTAGCAGCACATTGTCAAGTCTTTTCAGGAAATTCTCATCCTAAAGTTTCAACTGCTGCCCCAGTGGAAAGGTGACAAGGTGTGTGTGTGCATGTCATGGGAAAAAGGAGACTGTTCGTGCTGTGTAACTTTTGCATGAATCAAAGACAGTGGGAAGCAGGAGGTGAGAATGGGCTGGGAACATCTGCACGGCTTCTTTGCCAGAACAGAGTAGCCTAATGGTATTGAGGAGGTAGCTCCCTCAAGCCACAGAGATGGGCAAGCCCAGGGATGAGTGGCAGGGAAGAATCAGACTGGGCATGGCTGCTGGAGAGATGCAGGCAGGACTGCCTCATCAAGTGACCCCAGAGGAGGGAACGGCCTAAGGCTCTGCACCAAGTGACACAAAGACTCCTGGGTGAGAAGTCACCCAGTGCAGGTGCAGGGTTTTGAAATACCTCTCATGCGAAGCTGAAAACACACTCCTCCACCCCCGTTTCACCAAGGAAGACCTTGTAGCCTGGGACTCCTCATTTGCACCTTCATTCAAAAGACATTGCAAATTATGCTGTTCCTGTTCTGCAGGGCTATGTGTGTGTACCCCTTTGCTGACTCTAGGCCAGCTTTGGCAGTGCTGGATAGGGATTGTGCAAGGGTAGGGATTGTGAAAGGTGCTGCACAGCTCCCTTTGCTAGGGAAACTTCTCAGGTATTGACACAGAATCCTGTTATCTCAAATACGTCAAATCTGTTAATAAACCTGTTGGGGTTATCAGCTGAATGATTTCTGGGTTTGGTTGTGTTTTGTTGTTTGTCTTTTTTTTTAATTGAGGGAAGGTAAAGGCTTTTTATAGCTTCTGTTCTGAAAGTGCTGGAGGCACACTTTGCCTTTTACTGTTTGAATTTTTCCTTCCTAGTAGATTTGTCTGTTTGGCGTTTTATTTATGTTCTATTAGTGCTGCATCCTAGATGAAACTCCCACATAGAACTGAAATAGCCCAAGCTGCAGAGAGAAGAGAGAGCTACCGTGGCTAGCAGATACCATGTTTACGTGTGTGTGTGTGTGTGTGTGAGTATATATGTTATGTTTCTGTCTGTGGGTGTACGAAAAAACTACTGAGAGCAAACCTAATTTAAAGAGCTTCTTTCTGGGCATGGTGTGTCTGCAATAACTGTTATTTCTTGACTGTGGAAGTTCCACAGCTTCTCATGAAAACTCTCTCTCTTCTACTCACAGCCTACCTACTGACCCTCAGACTTGAGAAAACACGACAAATCACTGACAGAAAATACATTAACATTTCTTCAAGCAGATCTTGATTGTATGCAATAAGCTGAGGTTTACAAGCACCTAATTAGAGTAAGGGCCCATTCCAAAAAATATTTTTCTGTCTGGTATAGTACCACCCCACTGATATCACTGTGGCTGCCAAGAAGCATCACAGCACTGGTGTATTCCTACACTGCTGTTACCAAGCATCTACATTTCTTCAAGTATATTAAGAAGTGAAGGTGCATTAATTATTTCTAAGGAGTTCCTGCCTTTTCTGATAGGTAGAGTAATTTCACCAGTAAGAGTACATTTACAGCTGTTTAACATCTCTTGCTGCTATGAACACGTTCACAATGATAGTCCGATAATGGTCACTCATCAGAAGAAATCAGCTGTGGGGGAAAGACTTGTAATGAATGTTGAAGATTGACTGCAGTCTCTTTAAAATTTTGCTGTGGGAGGATGCTGTGTTTCAGTGATGGTTTAGCTCATGGCCAGTCCCAGTGCCCTTATGCAGTTTCATTTTTTCCTGCCAATAGGTTTCTACAGGGGTGTCCTTCAAGGAGACATGCCTTCCTGGGAAATCTGCTGGGGTGGGGAGAACAGTTTGCAATCTCACATGCAGCCACTGAGGAACCAACTGAGGCAATCATAACATCTTGCTAAGCCTTCTTAGGTTGTTTTATTTTGTTTTTTACATTTAAAAAAAATAATAAAATGTTTTATTGCTTTTAATACTACTAAACAAATTCTTCTGACTTTGGTGCCAATGTTTTGAAGCTAACTGGTACAATCTGAGTAACTTGGAACACAGAAGTCTGCATAGGGAGCAGCATTTATTGCCCCTCCATGGCAGCAGAGGTAGGTGACTTGCCTCCCACTAGAGGAAGGAGGCATGTTCTGAATCCTTCAGTCTCATTGCCTGTTGCCAATTGTGAAACACTGTGTATATACATACTAAACATGTCACCAAAATTACTGTTGTATGGTGTTGCTCCAGTCCCTCCTGTTCACTTTTCTTTAAAGCAACAGGGAGATTTAAGTCAGCAGGATTGTCTAACAGGCTGATGTTGTCTGGAATTCCTGGATAGGCTCCATGGGTAAGGTCATCATCCATGTCAATCAGAAACCATGGGGAAGACTGTCATTTTCCAAGGCAACAGAGAAGATCTGGAATCTGTCACCAGCATGAATTTAGAAATCAGCAGAGCAGCAGAGATTTGCACACTTAGCAATGTTGGGTTTTTTTTGATTCAGCTATTCTTTCTGTGCCAAAATGAATAATTTCTGTGAAGCAGAGAAATAGGACTGAAATGACCATAAATCCCAGGCAAATAAATATTGTGGCAAGCAGACCTGCTTTCAAGTTCTTTTTTCTGTTGAAACTACAAGCTGTGTATGACTAATGCCAGCGTGTTGCAGTGCAAGTGGGCTCATGTGAAAAGGTGCTTAGGTGCTTTTCTCCATCAGTAGATATCCAGCGGGCAAGTCCAGAGATTTCCTCTCCTAAAGTACATGCTTTCACTTGGCCAGAAGAATTTTATCCCAAGCGCTTTGAATTTCTGGAGTAGATTTTCATGGACTAGGAAAGGAACCTGGGTTTGTTACATCTGGCTAGCAGAGATTATTTATACCTACGCCCTAGCTGGGTCGTAGGTGTCAGGAAGACAAGACAAGCATTTGCCGGGGTTTATTGATCGGAACAGCAACAGAAGGCACTGCACTTGTAGTACACAGGAATTTATCCCCGCTTTTTGATTGTGGGGTTACATGGAGTGTACCCTTGAGAATGGGGCTGCACCCTTCCAGCTGTGGTTACAGAGATGCAAGTCAAAAATGCCTGCCTCCAGAGGGTTTACAACGCAGACAGTGAAGACGAATGAATTCCTGAGCAAGAGAAATGGGGGTACCTCCCAAGGGTGCATACAGCAGCTCTGGAATAGACGTGGCAACAGAACTACCCCTTATATTAATCCCTGTTAATTCTGTTAATCTTAATTTGTCTCTTAATCCCTTACCCAGTCATACAAGGCACAGTCTTTTCTTTTAGGGAAAAGAGTTGTATAATATAGTAGTTTAAAAGAACAGTTCACACAGTGAATGGCTTGTTATTTTGGTGTAATGCAGCTGAAACCATATTAATACAATGTGCCTGTGGCAAGGCAGAGTGTTTTTTAACTAGGATTGCAAACACTTTGCAGCATAAGTAAAAGCCTGTGGCCTTCCAGGTATGGAGGAATAATATGTCTCCAAAAGACCAGTCAGGTTTTCATTCTTCAGCTGGCAGCTCAATCTGGTACACCAGGATCTCCATCATGTCTGCATCATTTTTGTTTCTGTGTAAGCTGCCTGTACCCAGCAGGGGCACAGTGTCTGAATCTCCTTTTAGTGCTGGGTGCTGAAGGCTGATGATTATTTTTGTTTCCAGCTTTTGCTTTTTCCCCCTGCTGCCTTGTAGCAGGATTTAACTGGCAGGAGTTAGGCAAAAGGAGGTTCAGAAACCTGCCTGCTGTGTTTGTGGGTCTCAGGAGAAAAGATACCTGCTCATGGCCCCTCCTTGCACAGCTGCAGGACCTTGAAAGCTCATGACCTGGTGCTCTTCAGCAGTGGACACAGGCATCAGTGTGGGATGGGGAAAGGAGAATGCTCCTTCAAGATACCTGTTTGTGAAAATGTCTGCATAAAGCATGTGGGAGGGAAAGCCTAACTTTTACTGTTGGAGGGATCTGGGCCAGTAAGGTGATGAGTTGGGTTAGTCTGATGGTGTGTCCCCCAACCCAAGGCATCTTCTTGGGGCAGGCTGACCTGGACACATTGTCCCTGCTCACATTAAACTTTGCATGTGCATCATCAGATGTTCCCTTGTATGACAAGGTTGGAGTTGCAGGTATGCTACTTAAACACACATGCAGACTGCAATAAACCCTTTTGTAACAACACTAGGATATAAATGATGTTTGAAATATCACAGAAAAATTGTATTCTTTGAGCCAGTTTTCTGGTCTCATCTTCAATGGGACCTGCTTAGGTGAGCTCACCCCTTTTCCAAACAGTCTATTTGCAATCAACAGGAGTATGACTTTTACCAGTGAAGTAATAGTCAGCCTTTCCTAAGCACCTGTGTGTCCACAAAGACAATGGTAGAAGTGCTTCATCGTGGTTTGAGTGTTGCAGAATGATGCACTCAAGCGAAAAGGAAACCAGTTTCCTGTAGAATGTGAGATGTGTGTATGTGTGGAACTGAGACTTTTTTAACCCTTCAAAAGCAAAGTGCAACAGACTGTATCAACACCTCTACTAGCCTTAGGTTTCTTTCTGCTACAAAACTTTACCCCTAGGTCAGAGGTAGATGGTAACGCTCTGTCTTCCCACATTTGCATTTTACATTTTTCTCAATCACCTCATCATATACCACCATCTTGTAGTTCCCACCATTAAATGATGTTATCTTATGATATTAATAGCTGTTTGGCATACAATACACTTATGTATCAGAAAATAATTGTTCATGCTGCTTCGTAGGCTTTGTGAGAGGTCACAGAGCAGAAAGAGAATGAATGAAAGTCCATCAGGGAATATAAACTATTTCAACTAGGAAATGTGCTTATTTTTTGCAGCAGAGGATGTTTGCAAGTGACTGAATCAACTGAAGTGAACATTTCACTGCTCAGAGATATGAAGTATACTAAATTGAATGTGCACAGCATAATAAGAGGCAAGAAGAACACTGACTCTCATGCATACAAATGAGTTACCACTGACAGGCCATCAACAGTGTTTGACATCTTTCACAAATTTATTATAAATTGCAGTACCTGCTTCAACCTAGAAAAAGCCCTACTGGGTCATTATGAATAACAGATACGTATTAGCCCAGTGTTTGTTTCTAGTTTGTCATGAAATAGAAATTGTGATTGGCAATTAAGAAAAAACAAACAAACCCAGTAACAAACAAAAAGGCTAAGTGTGAGGTCCTGCATTTGGATCACAACAACCACATGTAGCTCTACAGGCTTGGGGAAGAGTGGCTGGAAAGCTGCCCATCAGAAAAGGATCTGGGGGTGTTGGTCAACAACTGGCTAAATATGAACCATCGGTGTCTCCAGGTGGCCAAGAAGGCCAACAACATTCTTGCTTGTATCAGGAGCAGTGTCGTGAGCAGGACTAAAGAAGTGATTGTCCCCCTGTACTTGGCACTGGTGAGGCCCCACTTCAAGTACAGTGTTCAGCTTTGGGCCCCTCACTACAAGACAGACTTTGAGGTCCTGCAAAGTGTTCAGAGAAGGGCAACAAAGCTGTTGAGGGGTCTAGAGCAGAAGTCTTAGCAGGAGCAGCTGAGGGAACTGGACTTGTTTAGTCTGGAGAAAAGGAGGCCGACCTTATTGCTCTCTACAACTACCTGAAAGGAGGTTGTAGCGAGGTGGGTGTTGGTCTCTTCTTCTAAGTAAGAAGTGATAGGATTAGAAGAAATGGCCTCAAGGTGTGTCAGGGGAGGTTTAGATTGGCTATTAGGAAAAATTTCTTCACCAAAAGGTGGAACACGTGTCCCAGTGAAGTGGTTGAGTCACCACCCCTGGAGCTATTTAAAAGATGTTTAGACATGGTACTTAGGGACACGGTTTAGTGGCGGAGTTGGCGGTGTTAGGTTAATGGTTGGACTTGATGATCTTACAGGTCTTTTCCAACATAAATAATTCTATGATTCTAATGAAAAGAGAAAGAGAGAGCCCCATATGTCCAGGATAGTGTCACTGTGAGTCTGAAATCAGATCAAATGAATGTCATCTGAAAATGATTTCTCCATATACATTGCACAGGCAACTTTATTGTTCTAGTTAAAGCGGTATAAAAAGGACTTAGCACCAGTGCGAATGGATAAATCATATACTAACTGAAGAATTCACTTAAATACATGAATTGATAGTTATAAGCTAGAAAGAGAAAATAGAAGAGGGACATATAACAGTCATTTACTGCAGAAATGCACAAGTAATATTGAGATTAGATGTTGGTTTGTGTGCAAGTACTGTACTGCTCTACACAGCTAGAGAGAAACTGTCGCTGTGCACAGATGGAGACTTCACAGAGGAAATAATATAGATACTAAGATGTTAGCAAAAGAAATGATGCTGACGAGGCTGGCAGCATCTTGCTCTAAAAAGAATATGTTCTTTTGTCTGCCAGAGGACACTCTCCAGCAGCTTGTAAAGTAGAGAAATAATTATGTTCTGTTAACATGGCTATCTACCTCATTCAGTTTTGGGCTTCAATATCCATCTGCAGAGTGAAACATTGCTCTTGCACATGTTAGAACCCAGTGCTATCTCAGAAAAATGTTGGAAAAATCATTCCTGGAAAGTTCTATGTGCCTCCACAAGGATTTGTACCACGTTTGAAAAAGGCCCTTCAACATCAGCCTTTAAAGTCTGCCTTTGGGTGAGTAAGGGAAATGAAACATTACTGTACTGGTGAGAAGAAGCATTGGTCTCCAAATAGCTAGAGTTCCAAATAACTACAAATCTCCTTAAATATTTCAAGTACCTTTACACAGAGTTTGCTCAACTTACCAGTGTGTTTCCCAACAAGAAGACATCTGAGCAATGCAGTTTGTCTGGCTGGATACACAGGGAAAGAAAGAAAGACTGAAGTGAAATACCAGAGAAAGAGAAAGCTGAGTCTGGGGATGTGGAATGGCTGAAGAAAAGTCCCCAGGGACAGTAAAATAAATGCTTTGTCTAAACATGGACAGTAAGGGCAAATGCCTGCTTCTTCAGGACCCTTTTCTGAAGAAGTTGTGGGGAATGGCAGGGCCTGAGATTTTTTTGATGTTACACCATGAACACAGACCAAGATGTCGTAAAAAATCCCAGGATCTGGAAAAAGGAAAGATGGACAATAGATATTGTGCTGATGATCACCTTAATGTCATTGTGACCCACATGATCACCTAGTGTCTTGTCACAGTGCTGATTCTGTGAATCACTTCTCACTATTACCTCTAACTGTTTGTCTTGGTACCTGTTACATGGGATGGGTCTCAATGAAGCCTTTGTTCTAGGTGCTGGGTAACCTCAGACCATGTCTTTCCTGGTAAGCTGGTGATAGGAAATAATTTAGATCCCAGCATTAGCACTCAGAGAACACAAAGGACCAAGTCAGTGAATTCCACTAGGTTGAGGAATGGGAATTACTACAGATGCTGAGAAAATAACAAGCCAACCAACAACACGGATAATGGAGATGGAGCAAAAATGAAAAGACTGAAAGCAGACCAAGTGTGTATTGCAGTGTGGTGAGCACTGCAGCAGCCACCTAGCTGTTGACCACAGCCTTAGTCACCATTTTGCCTTCAACTCTACAGTCCCTTGTGGCAGGTCAGACAAAAGGCTGGAAGGAATAGCATAAGGCTAATCCTTGGGGCAAGGGATAGACCAGACTGGTGTCTTGCATTCTTATTTATTTGGAAAGTAATCTAACCGCTTTGTGTTTGGGAAAAGGAACAAAATAAAAAATCAAATCCATACCTTCCTGTGTAGCTTTTTCTTAATAATATTAATTTATAAACAAAGTAGACTGAAGCTTTGAGTCATCCTTTTCTACTCTTTTCTCATGCCTGTTTGTGTTCTGCCACTACATAACCTACACAGTACCCATGATCCATGGTTCACCACTTGATATATTCAGATGGACCTCACTGGGATCCTTCCAATATTATTTTTCTGTGATATCTCAGAAAACTTAATGCTGAAATCGATAGGCATCTCACTGAACTGGAAATAAGCCTGAAACCATAGATTGGCCCAGGGAGTAGAAACGCATATAAACATGCCCCTTCTCAGTTGTGTAAGACACTCCTTGTGCTGAGTGGATCTGGAAAAGTAAGCAGAGAAGGAGTTCCATGTCTGCTTTGAGCTTTGAATTTCATTAAGAATTTCTTCATTTAATATGTTAATGATCCTTATCAGAGATCCCCACTGTACCAAAAGACCAGAAAATGGCATTTTCAGAGATACTGTGATTTCTCAAGTGAGCTCCTCAAGTGAACTTGTCATCAGTTCTTTGTTTATGAAAGAGGAATTACTAATGTATTTCAGTAGGTGTATTACTTACTGTTAATTAATAGATTGTGATGGCTCTGTAGTAGCTCTTCAATACTAATATACAAACACAGTATTTCGTTCATGCAGGTACCACTTTGGAGTATCATGCGATACCTTCCTGAAGGGCTGTTACATTTTTATTGAAACTTTAACAGGAGGAAGTCAGGGTTTTTTTCATCTGAAAGCATTGGTGTGGCATTTACTTCCTTGGTGGAAAAGAGTAAACTGGTGGATAATAAAACTACAGAAGGAAAAAGCCCTGCACTTTTATTTCCCAGTTGAAGGAGTAGGAGGTAGATAGTAGAGTCATCTTTGTTCTTATCACTGAAGTAATGTGCAAGCATTTGCAGGAAAACAGCTTTCTACAGCAAGCATGGAGCTGTGCTCTTGTTTCCAAAATGATGTTTGCAGCCCATTGACTGTTCTTTATTCTTTCCTTCTTGGCCCGTCTGGTTGCTAAAAGTGCCAAAGCCATTGCTTTGTTTTCACTAAGTCCTAAGAGGGAAAATTTACATTCCTGCTGGACTTAAACAAAGTTACAGGAGTTATTTGTGTACAAGATAGTGAGCTATGAGTAGTAAGTTTGGGGCTGTTTCATTTTAGGGAGTCAGAAAAACTCATGGATGATTCAGTTGATTTTATAAGGCATCATGGAATGGAAGCATGTTGCAGTTGCACTGAAAAAATCCAAACAATTTATAGAGTGGGTTAGGTCTGGCTGTAGAATACATACTCCTTACTTTCCATTTTACTTGAGTCTAAACTAGCTTCTTTGTAAAATGCTCTTTAGTGATCATTTTTCTATCACTTTGTCTTTGCTGCAGGGGAGGTTGGGGATATGCTTGAAACACCTCTTTCTTCTTTAAGGGTGAAAGCATTACATTGATTGCCATCCAAACATAACATGTTTGGGAGCCTGCTGTTTCTTGTCCAAATATTATGCTAGGGAGAAGTTACACTCACACACACGCACAAACACACATTCTGCTCCTGTACGTTGTAGTTGCGAGTTTTTACTCTGTCTCTGACTAAGGTGTACATATAAATCTGGATCTTAGCATGATTCTGAGCTGATGGTTTACTAGATCAGAAGACGTGGAGATGCATCCTGCTGTGTAAGACACATAGGACAAGGAGTCTACATGAGGCATCGACATGGCAAATAGGTATCTAAACTCACCAAAGGTAGAAGTGTGTTTTACCTGAAGCTTAATGCAGCCTTGGAGTCCATTTCCTGGGCTGTCATTCAGGCTCTGTAGAAAACCTCACTCTTAAGTGGTAGACAGAGACAACTGAAGGTCTTAGTGGGCTTCCATTTACTGTATTGGGAAGCCAGATGCCCAGCACACATGGACACATATTTGAGCAGAAACTTGAATCTAGCCATCCCTGTTGGGAAATGAATTTCACGCTGGTAGTGGGAACTGCTCTCTCAGCCAGTCTAGTTCATTCAGGTGTAATCAGCAGATGTAATGACTTTGCTGGAGGAAGGTAAATGGGTTGGAAATATAACACCATATTTTGAGGGCAAGGGGAACAGAGGTTCAGTTTGTATTTTGTCTAAAAGAATCTCACCTACTGGTGTGTATTGTGGCTGCAAAATACAGCCAAAATTCCCCCCACAATTCCCGCCACTGGAGCCGGGGGAATAATTTGAAAACATCTCTGCAACATTTAAGCGATTTGGACAAAAACACTTGGACAAGATCTGATTCCTTTAGATACGATTCATATTGGGTTAAAATTTTCGTATGAAATTCCTTTGTTTTGTGAAGTCTTCATATAAATCCCAGCCTAGCTTTTGCTGACAAATTAGTAATTAAGAATCATGACTTCTGGAGAAACTAAGGAGTTCCATGATGATTGCCATAAGGCTTCTTTCTTATTGGCAAATTCACCTTTTTCATGAGCCTTAAAATGGGGAAAGGACTTCTTGTACACCAGACATAAGCTTTACATTATGGCCTTGATGAAAAAGGTCTCTCTCCAATAAAACATTCTTAGTTCTGGTTCTGAAGTGATGCTGCAAAAATGAGTGACCCATTCCTGACCCAGGACAGTACTCTGTGATTAGCACCAGATGTTTGGATGATGTGATAAAAATCATACCATGATTCAGAAACTTGGGGACATCAGTTGTCCTATCTGTTTGATCTAAATAGGGCTCAGCTACAAACAGTACTACCAAAGGACCACCTGCAAAATTTCCTCAGGGCATGCCTGTTTCAGGTAAGCCTCACGCCACTTCCTCTGACAGCTGTGATTGAGAGTGCAAACTTCTGCAAGATCCTCTGAGATCTAAGCACACACATATGCAGCCCTCTTGAGAGACAGGTATGTGGTGCTATTTGTCTGCAATACAAAATAAGATGTGTGCAAAAGGAATTCTTTTGATTTCACTTAATTACCTTACCTGAAGCAATGGTGTGTGCAAGTTTCCATCATCCTGCGCTTAATTAAGAATGCCCAAGATGTTCCTACTAATCTCTTTCTCTGTAAGTCATCCTTAAAAATACTAATCCTGTTTGATATAGTTTTTGCAGCAAATAACTTTGCATGTCAATATTTAGGAGATTTTTTTTTTCAACAAGTAACAAACTGAGCACTGCTCCTGCAAGTTGACTTCTGAGTTTATGTTTTCTGTGAGAAAGCTGGATTGACGTCAGCCAGGTATTGAAGGGATAGGTCATGGGAGGTGGTGCTCCTGTGATGGAGATCATGCAGTTTAAGAACTTACTTTCCTTCAGATCAGATGCAGGATCTGTTTGAGTATGTTCTCTTCACCCTTTTCCTTGTAAAATTCACTTCAGTCACTTTTATACTTTATTATTGCTTTTCAGATGGCTGATGACAACTGAAACCAGAAAATGTCACATCAAAGTGTATCTGAGTGCACTCATAGTATTTGGCTTAACACCTGATTACCTAGTTCTTTAGCCCAGGTGGATCAAGGGAATAACCACTAGTTTGGAATGCCTGCCATGCCACTTGTCTTCTAAACAAACCAGCTCTGAGATGATACCCCTCATGGAAGTTTTTTATCATTTGGGGGAAGGTAGCCAGAAAAGTGACATTTTGCACGTGTTGTCCTGGAGCTTTAGCCATTTCTGTGTTCTTCCTGTGGTCTTGTCTACAGATGTTGGAAATCATGTTGATTGAAGCTCCCTACTGATTAGTGATTACTTTGACATTCTCTGTCTTCTCTTTATGTCAAGGTAGATGTTATGGTTGGGATGTGAAAGAAGGCAAAAAGGCCCAGGCTTATCATATGAACAGATTCAGTAAGTGTGTCCTTCCCCTCTGTTTCCTTGGAAGCTTCAAATGTAGGCTTGAGGACAGAACTTCTGCTCTTCTGCTTGTGCCCATAACTGCAGCATCTCAGCTACATGCAGATGAATTCTCTGGAGCATCCACTGCTGGAGCCAGAAGCTGTTATTCAGGGAGTGTTAATAAAAAAGCCTAAAGTTTAGGTTCAGGAATAAATGAGACAGAAAAAACCCAACTATACCAAAAAAACTATACCAAAAGTAACACAAGAGATTGGATTTAAAATGTGTGAAATTTTTCTTCTCATAATACAATTCCTTCTAATTAGTTAACAGTGATAGTACAGTGCAGCATTCTGGACATTTAAAAGATGACTTTGAAATCAGGGCTGAATTAAGACTTGAGTTTGTAAGGATCTTGAAACTACATTCTTGTTCCTGTAGGTGTCCTGTCTACCGAATAGCTGCAAAATCAAATATGTAAAGTATTCAAAATCTTGGTCTTGTCTAAGAGATAAAAGAAAGTCTATGCAGTTTCATTCCTTACATGATGAATTGAGTTGACATTATAACTTAATGATAGCCTAGAAGTACTGCTAGAGGGAAAAAAATAACCTCTTTTTTCTGCTGAATTCTTCTTCATAAATAACTAGTGTTAGAATCTCTAAGTGGAGAGAAGTTAAAAAGAGATAAACTTGATAGACTATTGGAGCCAAATCAGTTTGCTCACCAGCGTAAGTATTTGTGGAGGGGAATCCATAATTAAAGGTGTTACTGGCATTGGTCATCAATGATTTACACACACTAAGGCTGCTTAGTGAGGTCCCTGTAATAGGCATGTGTGACCCAGCTAGTCTGCATTGCCTTTTCATGTGCTATGAAATTATAACTTGCTTGCAGTTTCAGTTAGCCTTCCTTGCATCCCAGGAAAGATATCACCAGATGGTCTGAGTAAATTTGCCCTCAAAATGCAAGAGTTCCTGTATTACTCTGACACTGCAGAGGAAGATGCAAAATGACAGTACGGGAAGGCTGACAGTAGCTAGGGACCATAAATATGCCAGCTGGGGTTGGTTTGGGGTCCCTGGGTGTCTTCCTCTTTTTATCCACAGGCTTCACAACAGGTTGGAACTGTCAAGAGGCTTGTGGTTAGCTAGCTGAATGGAGACAGTCATTTTTACTATCATTATTTTCCACCTGGCAAAACCCCCATCTATAACAACCAGATCTTGTCAGGCTTTCCCCATGTTTCTTTATGGGAGATGTAAAGGGACCATTTCTCTGTCACATTTTGGGGGATTGGAGGGTTGGTTTTGATTCAAGGCTGCTTTCAGCCTTGTTTGGGCTCTGGGAGAACATGTGACTTGGAAAAGGAATGTGGAGGGGAAAAACCACAGGATCTGCTCACCTCTCGACAAATTCTTTGGTGGTTTGTTAGAGACAGTAGTTAATCTGATAACTGTGATCTCTGGGGCAATTCAGGAGGAATCATCCTGAGAGGCTGCAGGTGTTTCTCCCTGTAAGAACCAAGGTTGCGCCATTGCCATCCCAAGAACTGACATGGAAAGCAAGAGCAAACACAGTCCTCCAGCGCTGTTGACATACTAAAGAGGTAATTTATAACAGAGGGATAAGGGGTTGTGAAAACCTTTCCCCTTCACTTTGCCTCTAATAATGCCAACAAACAATTATTTGGAAGGACGTTGACAGTGTCTCCATCAGGCCTAAGCCTTTAAAAAGGCCAGATAACTTTGGCTTATGCAAGGCAAGAGATGTTAAATATGTATACCTGTAAGTGCATGCGAGTGTGTGTTACAAGAAGGCTGTCTCAGATTAACTCTGAGACTTAACTAAGTCTCAGCCAGCAAGGACCCAATCTGGAGCTGACTTCACCCAGGAACTAAGGGCAGTAACCATCCACCTACAGTGTTCTTCCAGGGTGAAAGTGCCTTTTTTGGTTAATGACACAGGGTATTTTTCTGCTTCAGGCAAAGTCCAACACAACTCACAAAGGACATGTGTCTTTACATCATTTGTGTAACCAGGCTTGATCTTTCTGCAGCCCTCCAGTGCCCTGACGATGAAGTATCACAGTAAATGACCCCCCCTTTCCCCAATACCTCCTTTTCTCCCCAGCTGGATGATTGCCAGTCATTTGCCAATGAAAATGCCTCTGCAATACAGGGTAAAAGGCTTTATGCAGCCCTGTGTGGATAGCGGGGCATGCAAGAAGACTCTCCATTTACATAATAATAACAAATATTGCATAATATCATATTACTATTATTATAATAACATTAACATTATAATATTAATGACTAAATATTGCATAATAATAATAATAATAAATATAGCATTTTACAATAACAAAGAATTGGTTCATGAGCACACAGGGGCTGAAAATTTGGGACCAATGTGCATGCAGGGATAGAAAGAGGACCAGACAGATCCAGGATCCCACCTACATACCAAGCATTAGAAGCAGTGGTGTCCAAGGGTAGAGATGCTGCTTCTTTCTGATCCATGATAGGAGCCTAGAAATCATCAGCAACTCCAAATGTTTGCTAATTCTGTGTGCACCTACCTGTCATGGGATGCATAATTTCTGGCAACAATTAAGACACTGATTACTCATCCCTGAAACTGAGATTTCAAATTCCTTTCCTAGCCCTAATGTAATTTCTTCCTGGATGTATCACCTGCCTGTTACGTTAAAGACTCTCCAAAATCAATCTTCAGTCACTTGACTGAGCTGATGGAGTGAAAACATTGCATGGATGGCAGCTTGCCCCCTTCAGGACTGCAAACCAATTGTGTTGCCATCACAAAAGTCTACAGATGTAGTCTGTTCCTCTTGGTGCCCTGCTTCTCCCACCAGTGGCAGGTAACCCACTCAGTCAGACTAGGTGCTTTGCCCACTTGCTGCCTTTGTGGTGAGTGTGCCTCCTCCTCAGTGGAAGGAGAAACCTTTCGAGATGCAGGGGGAGTGGAAGGAGGTTCTGAGTTAGGGGAAGGAGAATGGTTTTCCCAATTTCTTATACGGCTTTCTTCTGTGCTTTCTCTAGGGGCTACCAAAGACATGGGGAAGATGCTGGGTGGGGATGAGGAGAAAGACCCGGATGCAGCCAAGAAAGAAGAGGAACGACAGGAAGCCCTCAGGCAAGAAGAGGAAGAGAGAAAAGCCAAATATGCCAAGATGGAGGCTGAAAGAGAAGTTATGAGACAAGGGATTCGAGACAAGGTAGGGATCCAGCTTTTGGCACATACCGAGCAGCCCATAATGCTCAGTGGAGATCTACTGTTTTCAGATGATTTGTCCCTGAGTCGCTGCATAGAGCCTGGTACTTTGCTGCACCCAACTTTCTAATCTTGTTCACTGTCCCTTGAGCTCTGTTAATGTTTAAACACACCTGCCACACGAAAAAGCACTGCAAAGTTGCAAGAGAGAGTGAAGATGAGGGGAGAAATTTTTCTCATTATCTGTTAAATGCACAGATTATTTTAAGTGTCAAAGGTTTTTCTGTCCCTATGTGGGTGCTTTCCAAGCTTGCATTTGTGGTTTGTGAGAAGGATCATAATTCGGTATGTTTCTGAGAGATACAGTTCAAGTACCTTCTGTATTGCTTCCAAGGCTTTCTTTGTGTTCACAGGTGAAATGGGAGAAATCTACTCTACTTTTCACATTTAGACTCCCACTGCTCACAGGGGATTAATCTGAAAGAAAGAGTTTCATTTTTCTGAGGGACTTAACCATTGGTTAAGTTACTATTACTCTCTTCTACTCAAGTTGATTCTTGTAATGAGAAGGAAATTAATAATTGGGAGGATTCAGAAAGAGATTGAAAAGCAATGTACAAAACAAACCTTTGCCAGAGAAATGAACTAATTTAAGGTAGCTAAGCCCATTGTTACTGTACATTATGCTTTGGGGACTGATGCATGGGGAGAGAAGGCAGTTTTGCTACCTTACCCCCAAGACCGGGTCAAAATTGGTTTTTTAAAATAATTTGATTTTATAAGAAGAAGCGCTGGAGCTCAGATAACGGTGAAAGAAATGTGGCTAATGGTTGGAGGAGGCCTTTCTGATCATGAAGGCCTGTGTGTTGAGGCCTTATATCATATGCCAAAGAACAACAGAAAATACCTGTAGGCAGAATGAGGAAGCCCGGTGCAGTATAAGTGCTGTTTCCTGTGCAGTGCCTATGTCTGCACAGGTTACAGTGACCTAAGAACATGCCTGGGAGAAAGGTTCAAAGTCTTACTGCCGAGCTGAGAGTGGCTGTCCATAAACAAAACTATGTCTGCACTGGGCTAAACTTCTGACCCAATCCTTATGATTCAGGAGGAAAACAGATAAGGGTGAATTGTTCTGGTGGCATAATGCATCTTATAAAGAGGTATTGAGAATTTTTCTGCAAATAAAGAAATTTGAGATTATGCTTCTAAAGAAAGAAATTGTCAGGGAATTGTCTATCTGTGACACTGGCAGAGAAAGGTATTCATATGATCATTTAAAAGAGGGTATTGATTATCAGACAGACAGATTTAGAACATCTACCTGGTCAAAAGTTTTTGATTTTATAATGTATTTAATGAATATATAGATAGATAATGTAATATATTAATAGAAACATATCAATGAGCACAGCATATGTTTATAGGGGAACTGTTTCTAAGCAATGATATAGGTCTACATTAGACCTGAGGGGAAGAAAAAAAAAGAGTAATGAATTTCTGAGTTGCAAGCCAATGGGCTAATGACCTGTTTTCACTGGTCGTTGTCTCTTCTGCTGGACCACTGAAGTGTTCCCAGAAGTAGATTATTTCATCTCTGCCATGCCTTACAATGTATGTTCTCACCTCATTTACTATGCGGTATCTGAATTCTAATGGCAATATAATGAATTTCCTCAATCGAGGGTTTAATTATTTGTTACTATTATTGTTATGCTTTCACTAGTATAGTTGATGAGTTCATCCCAAGCACGGTTTCTTCTAAGATTTATCTGAGTGGGGGACAAATATTTTTGTTAAGTTTTTTCTGTTTACAAAGTATAAAAGCAGAAGGGTCATTACATGATAAAGCCTTGATGGCAGAAGAATGTTAACATCTTGTTGGATCAGTGAGGCTCTATGGCACAGTAAGAAACACTCAGGACTTCTATGTCTCTTTGCTGGCAATAGGAGAATGGTGAAGTCTGGGGTTTGATGTTTGTTCCTGTAGGCGACATATCATGCAGCAGAAGAATGTGCAGTCCTTGTCCTGTTTAAGAGTGAGTTCTTCTGTCTCTGGATGTGTGCCATTAATTCTTTCCATTTTTCTTCCTGGGCCATTAAATGCTCTCAGTGGTTAAGCAGTAAGATTCTCCACAGTATTTGGCATTGTCCGTGTCCCAGGAAACCCATGAAGACTATTCAGTTCTTTGTAGATATGCGAGACATGTAATTTCCAGGTACTTCATGTTTTCAGATAGGTGGTATTGGAATTTACTGCTAGAAAAGTGAGAACATTTGGTTGCTGGCAACAGGGTAAGTCCTTAGTTAGGGCCTTTGTTCTCTCCAGTGGGAAACTGTTCTCATAACTCTGCTTTTTTTTTCTTTTAAATATGATTGCTGAACTCACTTTTGGCTGTAAATCACTCAGACAAAAAGGCAATGAGGATTTATAGCTGCAGTCCTATGTTCTTATGCGAGACAATCATCACAAAACATCATATAATTATTTACTTTTAATATTTCATTTGCCTATTTCCATATGTAACTGGTGCATAGCTGTGAAAATCCTATCTTAGGGCAGGAAAAATACCAGAATGTGAATTGACTGTTCTCCAGCAATATAAGACCTTTGAAACCAAGCACTAAGCTCATAGGGGGCAAACTTAACTTTGGTAAAACTTTGTTGCAATAAACCAGCTTCACAATGTTCGCAGTGTTAGTACATCTATGGGTTGTTTCGTTATTGTCTAACTTCAGATGCAGATATTGCCAAGGGCTTCAAAGGAATGAAATGTCACTGCCTGAAAATGCAATTTTGAAAGTGCATTTTTCCTTGCGAGGAAGAAATATGTAGTAGATTTTGCATTGGAGACTACTGACAACTGAAAAAAGTGCAGAAATTGTATTCTTCATGTCAAAAGATGAAGGATCTCAAACAAAGAAAAGATTTTCCTCAGAAATGAATCATATTCTGTAATTCAAAGGATAAAATTCAGATGTCAATGAACAGAAACATTCTGTCTTATCTCTTCCCTTTAAAATCATTGATATTAAACCACTGATATGAATTTTTATCCAGCACTTGTGGTCTAATGAAGCTGTGGCTACTGTTCAATGTGTGGGCCTTAAAATGGACTTTCAGAGATACATTTGTATTGTGCAGATGGAGAGGTAACATTAACTTGACTCTTCTTCTACTTCCCAGGTGGCTTTTGATAATTCAGGATAAAAAGCAAACAAACAAAAAAAAAATCCTTGCTTATTAAGTTCACTGCAGATACTCTTTGTTCTATAGACCAAAGAGTGTTTAAAACTGGGTCGCAGACCCTGTGGCTATAAGAAAGCAGTAGGCCTGGCTATGACACTCCCAGTGCAATGCTTTGCAAGACAGGGATTATATTGTGCCTTCCAAGAAGCAGGCTCTGAGGTGGCAAGGAACAGTCAAAACGCCAGTAACGATGACAATCAAGAAGAATTGCACTCTGCAGCAACTAAATCATGGGCTGTTCTGGGTGAAGAAGGCTGCAGGGACAATGTCCTGTGGTGTTTATTGTGTTCCAGACACATTTGATTCATAGGTTATTGAGGAGACTGGAAGCTGGAGTAAGCCCAAGCAGAGCTGGAACAAGGAAAGGACATTTGCAGGTTGATTGAAAAGCACCGTAACCCCACAGATCATTTTCATGTCAGTATTTGGAGACATCCAAGGGGATAAAGTGATTTGACCTGGACTAGAATTCTGCCAGAACTTGTCCCCCAGCCAGCTGTATGCAAGGATGTCCTGGCTGGCCTGTGTTGCCTCTGAGGCAGATTCCTGAGTTTCTGTATCAGTTTTCACCATAGCTTAGAGTACAGATCTTTAGCAACAAACTAGTTTCAGGATTACAGTCCTTTGCAAATTTACTATATCACCCACTTCTCTAATACTTTCAACCTTTGGAAATTCCAGCTAGAAATTCAATTTTCTGCTTTGTACCTCCAAAAAGTCCTCTTTTCTGCAAGACAGTGACTGTCTTTTGTGAAATGGTGAAAAAACTGGTCTCCTCCAGTAAGTGGAAGCACGAGTAGAAAGTCAAAGGTTTACAAAGTTATCTGGGTATGGCTAAGTACATCAATCTCCCTTGAAAGTGGAGAGAGAGAACAGTACCTTCCCAGATGTGCTTTTCAGCACAAAACAGGGACTGATGTACCTGCTAAGGACCTCCAAGGCCATTATTAAACATAACGATCTTCAGAGTGATTTTAGGGGATCTGTAGTTTCATCTTTATATTCCCTTGGAAATCCCAGGATATGCAACACGTCTTGGTCTTTGTGAATCCGGCCACCTACACGTATAGAATTCTCTAGGTGGTCTATATGAAAGTGTGTGTTGCCAGGTCTTACCTCTTGGCGTTAAACTAACAGAGCTTCCCTGATGGGAAAAGGTGCATGGATTTCTTCCTGTGCTGTAGCTTTAGGTCTTTTTTTAAAATTCAGAACCGGGAGTCACCATCAGCAAACCATTGGAGTTTGGAAGCAAGATGACATCTTTTTCATCTGCTTCCATAGTAGTTAGAGGTTCAATTATTTAGCTGAACTCAGCAGGTTCAGTTTCCAGCTGCTGATTCCCCCACTAATACATTTTGGGGCTCATTAGTCAGCTGCTTTGTGCAGCTCTGCCTTGCTCTAACATCGTTTCTACATTTCACACTAATCCAAATCTACACCAGTAGATGTCACTTTGGATACTTGCTAACGAGATCCCACCAGGTGATGCTTCTGGAGCTACTGAAATGTCTCTTGAAATGCAGGCTTTTTTAATGTTATGCACTGACTAGGGTGACTTGTAGAGTCCTTCAGCTGAAATCCTCACTTAAACAACTTTTTTCTCACTGAGCTGGCTGGCAAAACTATGCACATTGCTGGCACAGGGCTGAGCATATTCACACACTCAGAACTGGGTGCAATATAAACCCAAGCAGATGACATACAGTGGTTAGTGCTGGAATTTAGCTAGAGAGGACATCTGAATGGTGTCTCAAGCCTTCCTAGCTGTGACTTATTGAAAATCCAAGGATTTGGCTCACCGACTTGGAAAGACAAGAAATATGGACTCCAACAAATGGCCTTTTGCAAGTTCTCTTCCAATACCATTGCATCTGAGCAACTGTGTCTGAACAGCCAGACGTTACTACCCTGCTGGAGGTGCTGTTCTACCATTTCACAGTCCAGTCTACACTTCTGGCCCTCATACCAGGGTGCCCCATTACCGGAAGATCTGTTTGGAAACTAATATCCAACAATTTTAATTGACAAATTATTCTGTATTCATAATAAGGCACCCTTCAGTACAGCCCTCCCTCACCCCATCAGTTATTTATTTATGTTGCCACCCAGAGGACAAGAAAGGTGAGAAGGCAGTAACTATTTGTAATTTATTGTCAGATCACACAGTACAGCCTCCCTCTCTTTCCTTTGTGCTTTTTTTCTTTTCATTGTTGAATGGATGTTTTAGGATCTTTCCTGTTTTTCAGAGCCAGGATAGACTGACTACATTGCAGAACACGTATGTGGGATCTATGAAACACTGCTTCAATTCTACAGAACTACATTACTATAGGGAAATAATATACACGCCGTTGTATATACCAAGTTCGTGTGAATGTACACACAGAGAAATATATATAAAGAGAATTTCAATAGCTTTTCTTTAATCAGAAAGAATTTTTTTCTTTGCATATAGGAGAAGATGAATGCAAAGGAAATGTCAGCATCATGGACAAAGCCTTACTTCATTCCAGTTGCAGTGGCAGTCTACATTCCTACTTTACCATGTCTAGTCCACAGCTTGAGGAGGTGCATGAGGCACCTGCCCTCCTTCAGGGGACTAGCAATGGTTAACATCTGCATAAAGAGACTATTTAGTTCTAGTTTACTGGGTAGTCATTCCTACACTAATAGGTCAAATCCAGTACATGAACAAGGAAGAAAAGCTACCTACAGGCATGCTGGATCCAGAGCTCTCTTTTTGCAAAGGCTGTAGACTTGTCTTAGTCTACTTCCCCAGCAGAGCAGACACGGCCCGCTGTCTACCTGAGTTTTGGCTGGAGTCATTCATGCTGGCTCTGCAGAACAGGAACTGCCCAGTTCTGTACAATGGGAACTACGAACCCGTACAAAGAAAAAGATGGCAGGTCTTTTCAGTGGATTTCTGCCTGGACTACCTATGAGAAACATGAAGTTATCAGTATGCAATGACCTCTGATATACCAGTTAGCTCTGTTTATGCCTTTTTTATGCTTTGTGATTGTAAGAGTGCCAAATAATGTTTCTCATTCACATCAGCTAGAAAGACCAAGCTTGGTCTCAGTGTTCGAGCCTTGCCAGGTGCAGGGATGAGGAGGAATGAGGCCTGGGCACTTGACCCAACCTGGCCAACAGGGTTATTTCATACCGTGAACAGCACATTTATATAAATTAGAAAGTTTGCTGTGTAATTTCACTCTCCATTGATGGCAGCGGTCCAGAGAACTTCTTGCCCCGGTGCCAGACCCCCTTGTCCCGAAGGCGGTGTGCTCACAGTGTCTGACACTTGTTGTACTGATATGATTGGCTGAGTATAATTCTTGTGTATCTTATATTAGTATCGGAATCAATACTGGTTCTTTAGTATTATCGTTAATTAGTTAGTCATATTCTATTAAATCTATTTATATTTCAACCCTCATGTTTCCTTATTTTCCCCGATTCCCCTTCCCGGGTGGGGAGCGGTCATCAAGTGGTAGAATGATTGTCTAAACGACAACAAATTTTTATAGATTTTCTCAAACCATAACAATGATCCACATTCCCATTGCTTCTGGTTTTTAGAAGTGGCTGCTATGCCCACACCCTTCCACTTGGAGTTTCTTTAGTGAGTACAGCCAAGACCACGTGGAATAATTTCTTGGCTAAATCCCACTAAGGGCATGAATGCATCCGTTTGCATTGAGAGGAAGAACAGCTTATTTGCTGCTCTGCTGTTTTGGGGGACAAAACATTCTTTCCTCAATGGAAAACCCCCTTAGTCAGGACAGTATAAAATTTGGCTAAGTGGCTGGAGGACCTCTGAGTTTTTTCCAACACACCCTCTCCAACTCTTTTAATTTATCTCATCTTTAAAGGTAGACAATTCTGTCCTGCATCATGCTGCTTGTATCAGCCTCAAAATGCAGACAATAGGAAGAGAGTAATTTGATCAGTACTATTGCCCGTAATAAGTACAGCTACACTATTTTTTTCATGTAATTTTTTTTTCTCCTGGCTTACGAATCAGATGCAAGAGGAAGGGCTTGTACAATTGTTGGTTCTTTTTTATGTCAAGCCAATTCAAGGACTGTGAAGGTCACCAAAGAGAATTTAAAGGTCTGTCCCCTTTTTGTGGCAGCCAAAGAGCTCCCATTACTGCTTAAAATCAGGCATTAGCCATATTATGTCTGTTATATTGGCAGTTTGTTATCTGAGTCTTGAATGATCAGATAACTCACCAGAACTTAATGAGACCAGTGGAGTTACGCCTGCTTGGGAACGCAGCCTGATGTCTTCACTGCTCAGCTAAGGGATGCATCATTCTTTTCTGTTAAAAGTCATCACAGCCAGGTTCAGCCTTTGAAATGCTGCTGCTTCCTTAGAGCAAGATGTGACTTTGTGCTGGCCTCACTACAAAGCTCTGCATCTCTTCTGACATTGCTTTCAGTTTTATCAGCCTGTGATTTAAGACTGTCAGGGAGAATTAGTCACCCCACATTCCTGAAAGAAGAAGGGCTGATACTAGGCCAGATCTGAGTTGATGCATGGGACAGCATGATAAAGTTTGGGATATATTTTGCTTGTGGTACTTTTGTAACCTTTGCCTGCTGTGTGTCTTTGTTCCTCATGGGTGCTTGTTGCTTATGGTTAAGCTGGGAAAAGAAGGGAGGATTTGCATGGCCATTCCTGGTGAGTGGCAATTCATATGGCCTTCCTGAGGGTCTAAAACAGGCCTCAGCATTTCTCTTCCCTTCGTCACTAGCCAGCTTTGAGAAAGTCATGAATAGAGTTGACTTAATCTTACCAGACTCTGGTGCAAGGTTTGGAGCTCCAGGGGAAGGCAACCCTCTTGCTGATGCAGGAGAAGGCCTGCCTTTGACCCTGTCAGAGTTTGGGGAAGGCAGAAGGGCTGTCTGTCACAGGGGAGAAGTAGGGTACATGGGGAAATATTTGCCCTTCTATCATTTCCACTGGATGGGGTTTTCCAGGGTTCCCTCCTTTTCCTTTCAGCACGACCTTGAGTCCCATCTCTGCTGTAGGCCTTCTCCTTTGGCAAAACAGCACATAAGTATGCCTGCTCCTGCCAGGAAGCACAGACTCTGGTTATTTGTTATCTGCTGAGAGGGAGACTTCATTGAGGAATGGCTTTTCCTCAGTTAGGAAAAAGGGAGGAATAATGCAACCTGTCAGCTCCAGGCCACCACATCCAAATTCCCCAGCATTCCCTGAAGCTGTTGGCATGGTCTTCACAAGACCAGCCTAAACCAAGTACTGTGGAACAGGTACAGTGCTTTTATGCTCTTGGTCCCAGCCAGACCTCCAAGCAACCCATTAGATATTTAGGGTCATAGTGGGTTGAGCTGACTTTTAAAACTTGCACCATATAGGTCTGTAGGATCTCACTAGTCATTTTACAGCTGCTGGATTATTTCTGTCATGCTCAGTAACAAAGATGTAAATTCTGTCTCCTTGTTAAATAGGCTGACCCTAAATTAGAGGAAGGATTGTTCAGCCAGAGATCAAAACAAAAAGATAGTCCAAGCAGAGGTCTGGTGTGGGAAAGGCATCTGACAAATTGCCCCTGGAATAGAACTCTTCATCCACTCAAATGCAGAAAGCACAATGGGGCTGTATGTATTTTTTATTCAGGTGGCTTTTGTTTTATTGTATGCCTGATCTCCTTCTTGGACATTTATTCCAGATGCTGCCAAGGAGTTTGGGGGATGGAGACATCCCAGTGTACACCTCTCAAAAACCCCTACAATGTCACTTTTTGATTTTTCTGATGAATCCCTGGTTGTTGACTAGTAGGTGGTGCTGAAAGCATTTCTTTCCTTTCTCTGATGAGTGGCTTGTACCACTGAAGATTCTATAGGCTGGACCTACCAATTTAAACTACAAATCTGGCCAGCAAAGGCAAAAGTGTCAAAACAGTATTGCAGAGAAGCAGAGAATCAGCTTCATCATGTCTGTGTGCTTGGTCCAGCTGCATATCTGTCTAGAAAATTCTCACTTGCTATCTTCACATTTCCTTTGCTCTGATGTTGTAATCACAGATTTCTGTGCACTGTAGTTTGCAGTGAGTATGAGAGTTGTTTAGAAGGCAAGAAGCTAGTAAACTGCCTTCAGTCATGTGAAGTACAGCACCTTCACTTTCTGCAGCCAATCTCTAGTTGAATGACAAGGAAGACTTTTCTGCCCCTGCCCACTTTGAGTTATTTTCATATAACATAGGTTTTTAGCTCGAGGTGGGAATTAAAATCTGTGGCTTGAATTTAGCTGAATTTTGATCTGGAATTGAGGCTGGGAGTTTTCAGAAAGCAAGGCTTCTGGGATATTCTCCATCCATACCTCATTACTACTAATACAGCTCTTTTCTAAAGTGTTTTTCATCCTGGCCGGCTCTGATAGGAGAGATGAATGAGAAGATTTAAAGCAGACACAGAGAAAGATGTTTTTGAGGTATGCTCAGACCTCCACAAAGCCTTGGACATGATGCAGAGCCTTCTGGAAATCTGAGAGAAGAGTTCCCTGGCTTCACCCAGGGCTCTGTCAGTCTTATGCTGTTTAACAGAAGTAGGCTTACTTCAGTTAACTCTGGAAAGTTTGACAGTGCCTTGTAAGTCAGGAAGTACAACACCAATGTCTTCTATCCATGTGCCAGCTGGTCTTCCAGCCTTTGCAAATCTGTCCTTTCTAATTTAGAGAGA
This sequence comes from Chroicocephalus ridibundus, assembly GCF_963924245.1. Taxonomy (NCBI): domain Eukaryota; kingdom Metazoa; phylum Chordata; class Aves; order Charadriiformes; family Laridae; genus Chroicocephalus; species Chroicocephalus ridibundus. Next base: position 34,454,877 of record NC_086316.1, on the reverse strand, counting down.
CAGTTCTCACTCCTAACTATGCCATCTCCTTCAATAAAAGAGGCAATAACCTATATGTGCTCTTGAAACAGTCTCTCAGTCTCGATGTGTGCATTTGCTCTTCATTTGCCTTTCTCCCATGTCTTGAGAAAGGAGGCAGATTCCAGAGGAGGAACCGAGGACCACGGATCAAGCTGAGAGCTGCAAGGGAAGCTTTATGTTGAATTGTTGCTGGTGAAGTCTGACTTGGACCGTGAGAGGGCTTGTGGACTCATCTCTCTACAGGCATTTGAAATGTGTTCATCTCATCCCAAACCAATGTAGGGTGTATGTTCTACTTCTTATAGGTTGTTCCAAAGGAAAACAACGTGTTGTTGTTAAGTTTCAATGCATGGTGAAAGAGTCCCTTCCTCCTTCAAGAGATTTGCTAGGGAAGGTGCTATGCGAACAGAGACAAATAGAAAAGCAGTGATCTGCTTTTGGATGAATGACTCTTCTGTCACTCAGACTGTCTGTTTGGCAAGTGGTTTAAGGTGATTCTGTGCCGCCACGTTCTTTAGGTGTGGATTTGGAGGTGGAGGGAGGTAGGGGGTGCTTCAGGGTTTCACTTTCAACAGATAGTGAGAGAATCTCAAACAACAAGCTATGCCCAGAAATAGGAATATCCCTGCTCCAGCAAGGAATCTGATACTGTGAGGGAAGGAGCAGGAATCTAACTTTCTCAGAACTGCTCTGGAGGCTCTTTCCCTTGACAGGTGTGTGTGGCCCCAGGCTGAAGCTTCCATTTTCTTGGAGATTTAGTACTCAACCTTGTTTGACAGGCTCAGTGAGAGTCAAGGAGAAAGACCTGTCACTTACACTAGTTACAATCTGCCTCTCACTCTGACATGTCATGTTAGAGCCTGTGTAAAAGGCACTGCACCCTCCAGGCCCTTCCAGAGGCTGGAATCACAAGTCTGTTCACCGACGTTTTTGGCAAGAATCTGATTGGCAAAAGTGATCACAGTGGTGGGGCAAAAGCAATCACAGATTATGGAACAACTCAACACACCGGCATTTGTATTGATTTTTCTCTTCTGCCTTCTGGCTGTTCACTTATGCTGTTACATAAAATGGTCAATTCGTGTTCCCAGCACTGCTTTTTATCTCTTCTTGCCTCACAAATGCAAAATCATATTTTAAAACAAATAAACAAGACTGCGTTCTTGTCCTTCCACTGACTGGTTCCGAGTTTCAAAAAGCCAGTTACTCCCAGCAAAATACAGCTCCTTCTCCTGGGATTTTTGAATACTGAGAGCACTTACAAAAGCATCAGGCAAAGGATAGAAGACAGGATGCTTTGCCTTAGATTCAGCACTCCCACACTGTGTCAGAACTGGGAACTGACTTACCTAAAATCTTTTAGTCTCTTCTTTTCAATTTAATGATCCACATGAACACATCAGTGTTAGAGGAACCACATGATAGGTAACAAGAGTAAATATCTGACAATAACATAGAGTTTGAGCCCATTAAACTAATTTAAATCTGCTTAACACAATTATGAAACCATACTCTTGATAAAGCCTCTTCAGAGAAATATTTTAGGCTCGGAGACATTATATTTTTTAAGAAGTCTCACCATTTAGAAAGTTTTGAGACATCTTTGTTTCCAGGTCCAGCGATCTGGGCACCCCTTGTGTTTTTCCTGTGTTGTTCATATATATTATTGAGGCAGGCAGAGACAATATTTGAAATCCTGGCAGGAGATGGTAGTTCAGAGCTCCTCTCTGCCTACTTCTACAACATATATCTTGTCAAGTGTCTTAACTACAGAGCAGTGGGAATAAGAGCATAGCAGTTTAAAAAGAAATTTGAATTTTTAGTTCAAAACTAAATGTAAAAATTCATTAATTTCTCTCAAGTCTGATATGAAACGGAGTTGAGGAACCAGCTATCGATTTGAGGGTGGGGGTAATTCAGGTGCAGAGAGACCAATAAAGGTGCTTTGTCCTGATAGCACCAAACAGCATGAAATCCATTCCCATATCTCCCACATACACTCTGCAAGCTTTTAACACAAAATATAACTCTGCATTTTTAGGAGAATTTCTTGACATTTGCTCAGTGATGACTCAGAAGCAACGTGGTAAGCCCTGCACTGTTGTTCATGTATAAGCTTGAACACGATTCTGACAAAGACGCCTGAAGTAAAAAGTTCAAAGCTTCAACACTAGGTAAGCACAGCTTTGAAGGAGTTTGGTAAGAACCCAATAGGACAAAACTATGGCTCTTTCTAGTGCAGCTATCTTGCAATAGCATTGCACAGTTCCTGTTCCCTCAGTCTTTTGTAATCAGAGCATCATGATTGTGAAGTAAGGCAGTTCCTTAAAAAGTACTAAAAATGTCACAGCTCCCCTAATTAAAATCAACCCTGAAAGCTCTGAAGTGTTGGTGAAATGGAGTAATAGTTATTAAAGCACACGAGTCTTGCTAAGAGATGCCAGGTCTCTCTTGCTTTACTGTACTCGAGGGCACACTGAACAACTTCACAATATGAATGAAAAATCCAACTGGAAGCCGCACAATGGGATGGCTTTGGAAACAGATTAATTTATAAGTTGGTGCAGAGCTAACAAAAGGCTACATTGGATTGATCTATCATGATTTTAATTAATAAAACACAACACTGTCTTCACAGGTCTGATTCAATTGGGCAATCCATGCACTTTCTAGTGATCATGCTCTTAAATGCAGCTCCCCTCCTATAAAAACCTCCAGTCATGCATGCAATATAGTCCTGATCACAGGGGATAAAACTTCTGATAGTTCCTCATTTACAAAAGTAGAACTCAAAGGCAAGAACCTCATTTGCAGTTATGAGTAGTGCTTGGGAAAATTCAAGAGTTGCAATGGCCTTATAATTTGCAAAATACAGTAAATACCGCCAGTAAGCAGCCTCATGCTTTCTAAAACAGAAATTACGGCTGTGCCTTTGTGACAGGGTGAAAGGTGAAGTGACATATAAGAATAGGGATAAATTCACCTCCAGTGCAGCCTGGAGAAGAGGATCTCAGCGTCAAGGAGCAGCCTGGCTTCTGTTTCCCACAATTGTCTGAGTTAGGGCTATAGGATAGTTGGTTTGGTCTCCACAGTCCTGCATGGGAAAGGCAGCATGCCCTGGTGTCAGGGTCATCCCTTTCCTGAGCAAGCTGCTAGATAAGTGTGCCAAACTGAAAGGAAAAGCAGAAGCAGAGAGGGGGCGTGGTGTGGGTATATGACAGGGCCTGTGTCACATGTTGGTGGGTGGTTTTCTCCATCCTGCTTGAAAAATTGGTTTGTCATAGGACAGGTCGTTTTCTGTCTCCTTTATTCAGCCAGTTGCCTTTAGCTGGGAGACAGAACATTTTAGGAAGATGATACCACAGCTAAGAGAAAAATCCCCTGTGGTAGAGAAGTGTTATTAATGATTCTGCTATAAATTGCTACCCTAATGATGCCAGCAGAACTTAAATTTGCTGTGCTTCCTGTCACTTGTGCTACACTGTTCGTTTAAGGAGCCATCCCACTGTGAAGACCATCACAGAGCATAGCAAGAACAGGTATAATCTTCTTTTGAGTCTATGCCCCTTATCGAATTTGGATTCCACACCACTCTCTGCCTCCCACTGCCAGAGAAAAAAAAAATAGAAACCCAATTAATTCAAAGTCACAGTAGGTTGCTGATTATAGGCTTAAACAAGATAATACATGCATGGAATTTTTTTCCACTTAACAAACCAACCAAAATATTAGCTACAAATTAAAGTAACTGACAATTTTATTTAGAACTCTTAAACTGCAGAGAAATGTCCTACAGTATTTATTTTGTTTAAATGCAAATTTACAGATTAATACAGGAACAATGATATTGTTATGCTAATCACAACATTTTTCATCTTTTTCAGCAAAGGCTGATTTTCTCTTTCTTTTGCTTTGGTAAGAGCTGTTATGCTCTCTCGTTCTTTGTTCTGAACGAATGAAAGTATTTTTTGGGAAAAATACAGGGTTGTTTTGCCATAGATATTGACCATACTGTAGAGGAGGAAGCTTCGCAGTCCTTTCTGTATGGATAGTTAAACTCGTTTTGTTTGTGTATGTGTGCATGGGATGTTTGTTTATGGTTTATCTGACCCATGATATCACCCTTTCTGCTCCATGACTGCTTTTCATATAGCTTGTAGGTGGTTTTTCTTTCTTGAAACAATATCACCAAATGTCAACTGGTAAGAAAATGTCGGAGCCTTATATTGTATGTTATACCTTCTTACATAATTAGAAACATCCACTAATATATGAAATGCAATTGACGATATTTACTCTGTCCTTTGACTCTTTAAGTCATAACTTAAATTTTTCATAACTTATGTCATTAATTTATGCAAGTTAAAGGACCAAAATGCAAAAGTCAAGCCAAGATTTAAAGGCATTCTTTCTCTCTATAAAAAAGGAACTTAAATGTGCGTGCGAATGGTGGTAGACCTCCACCACCTGTTCCCAAGGCCAGTTGTGCAGCTGCCAATCACTCCTGTCCTCAGCACCTTTCTGGACAGCAGGCTTGTGTCTGACGTGAGCCACTGGATTCCGTCAGGTGCCAGGTGCTATTGTCAGAGCTTAAACACAACAGAGGCTCTGATGGTACATCTCAGCCTTACAATCCTGAGACCATGGGCATGATACTATGGTCTGCTTTACTCCGTGTTGAGTTAGGAGCATAAGCTGCTTCCATGCCTCTGCAGTCTCCTGGCTTCTAGCGAGCACTTCCTGTCTGTCCTTTGTGCTCTGTACAGAAACAGTAATAGTGCTTATAAACTAATGTAAAAACAGTGCTCTGCCAAAGAGCTTTGTCCCTGATTAGCCGGAGTATTTCCACCCTGCTTGGCTCCTGTCTGGGGCTCTGTACCTACAGATGTCCACACTGCTCTGCTCCAAGGAAGCAGCTTGGACAACATGCCACCAACTTGCTGTGCCTGTGATCTAGACTGTCTAGCAACAGAAATGTTCTCCACTAGCAGGTGGAGAGCTTGTAAGGTTAAATGCTGGTCAGCCCTTCCCTGGCACCATGCGCTGAATTACCCACCCTTCCTGTGACATGGTGAGCTGCCTGTGCTTTCTGAGGCAGCTCTGAGGCAAATGATCCCAAATACTTCTGAACAGATACTCTCATGCTTCGCGTACAAGATGGGCTGTAAATTGGTGTCTGGTATGGCTAACTATGTTGCAACACAGAACCGCACAGCCAGCTCTTCAAGGATCTAAAATACTTACCTAGAAAGTGTAGAAAAAATCTTATTTATCATGGGGGACTTCTACTGAAATGAAGTATGCTGCGTAGTTGTTGCTGCCAGTACTAAAGGCATCCTTGGAAATATTCTTCCTAGCTGAGAGGTGTTGCTTTTACAGGATAATTCTATATTAGACCTCATCTTCACAGATAAGTAGGAATCAATCTCAATACTTAAGGGTGGACGATTCTCGGATGCAACCCATCATGGCCTGAATATATTTGCAAAGCTAAGTTTAAATAAGCAGGTACTAACTATTTGGTACTTCTCATGTGTGGCTTTAGAAAGTTCAAAACAATAATGAACTAAAGGAGCTAGAAGATTGTATTTAACCAGGAAAAAATAATTAATAACTTGCAACTGGTGAAGAAATTTTGTCAGGTGCACATTATAGAAAAAATCCTGATAATCTTGGAGGGAACAAAAGTTAGCATTCAAAATAGAAAACACACTGGACTGAAGAAATTATGGAAGAATAATACAGTCAAAATGGTAAAATGTACAAGAATTTATAAAGGAAGAAAAAGAGCAGAAGCAGAAGTTTAGAACTGGCAGAACTAGAGGCAATAAAATTATATTATTTTTTTAAAAAAGAACCAAGAGAGAATACTTCCAATAATATTGATCTTTTATTAAATGAATTCTGCAGAACTATTAAGAATGCTAAAAAAAAATTATTGGTACAGAAGCAATGCATATGAGATGAAAATTTCAAAAAGTTGTTCACAGACAAAGATAATACTTTTAATGTCAGACATTAAAAGAGTAGACTTAGATCACTTACACTGTATGTACCAGAGGTCAGGCCTGTTAGGTGGATACATCAGAAAAAGAAATACAGATAAAATAATATCAGTGAGCCTGCATTTGACCATGTGAGGTCGGAAGACAGAATTGATTCTTGTGTGCAGTTAGAAATTTGGTTCATAATATAACAGGACATTCTTAGGCTTGGTACAATGTCACTTCTGAATCATTAGTCTTAAATACATATTAAATAGATAAAAATTTTACAAACAGAATCCTTCTCAAATAGGTAGCTCCTAAGTCTTGTGAATCATTAGTGCTTGGCCCTAGACATAGTGAAAGGTTTTATTAAGGAGATGAAGACAGTTATGTATAAAAAGAACAGAAAATCCATTTCATTTTCTGCTGGCCAGGTTAAGAGCAAGAAATAACATCCCCTGAAAAACTCATTTGAATCATCATGTGACAATAATAATGCTGTGGGCAGAGTTCATTTCAGCCCATAGTTCAGTGATGTAAATAAGGGCAGATCCGTTCCAAAAATTGCAGCTTTACTCACCTTATTAAAATAATAAATTATTTAAAAAAAAAAAAAAAAAAAAGAAAGAAAAGGGGGAAAAGAAGCATTTGATTATAAAAGTTTGTTTTGTACAATTGGAAATTTCTTTGCATTCTCTCAGACTATTAAAGGCAAGAACGAAACACCTAATTGTGCTTTGCACAGGAGCACAGCTCTGCTTGATAATGACTCCACTTCACTTAGCTACCCCTAAGCCATTGATGTTGCCAGAATTGAATCACCAAGTTATCTGAAATCTGAATGGATTTCAGGTTGCTTTCTTTCTAGCTTCCTAACAGAAGAGAGGAGACTGAAGGGGGCAAAAGCTTACAACCTTCCTGGACCAAACTCTTCCCTTCTCCCAGAGGAACAGACAGCTGCAGGATGAATTTTAGACAAATTCATGCTGAGATCCTAAAGTGTTGTCCTGGTTTCAGCTGGGAATTAACTTCTCTTTCCAGTGGTTGCCGTAAAAGGGATGGATGTCAATAATGCCTATGGGTTTTAGTTGTTCCTAAGTGATTTTTACATTGTTCAAGGACTTTTTTTCAGCTTCCCATAGAAGAAAAGACAGAATAACGGCATGGCCAATGAAACATTCCATACCACAGATGTCATGCTCATGACTTAAACGGAGGTTAGCCAGGGGGCGGAAATCCGCAATGGTGCCAATTCATGAGGTGGTGAGAGTGTCTGGTGTTATTGTTATTATTATTGTTATTATTTTTATTATTAGTGTTATTTTTCTTTTTCTGCTACTGTTCTATTAAACTGTCTTTATCTCAACCCACAACTTTTTTCCTTTCCCCTCCTTTCCTCCCTCTTCTCCCTTGTTGGGGCCAGTGGGGGTGAGAGAGCAGCTGCGTGATGGGGGCTAAACAACAAGTATATCTCTGTTTTGGTCAATGGAGCATTATAGCCCTAAAGCAAAATCACCGCTAAGCAAAAATAACATGTGCTGTGGATAGCTCTGAAAGTCCCATCAACCGATTGCCAGACAAGAAAATGTTACTGAAAACACTGATGTTGAAGACCTTTGAAGAAAATACATCAATTTGAAAGAGATTTCAACTAGCAACAGAAGAACCAAATGTTCCTGGCCTTATGAAACAGCCCTATCTCAGGAAATTTTTTTCTTTAATAATGAAATAGCTCTTCAAATGAGGACTTATTGTTGAAAGCAAATGAAAAGACCACTGTAAGTGGAATGTCTTAATTTTAGTAAAACAGATGAATTCAGCCTCTGCTTGGAACTCATTTTTATGCAGTACAGCTTTTTTTTTTTTTTTTTTTTAAATAAAGACCAATTTCAGTGAGGGAGAAGAAAACCAAACATGGAGAGTTTCTTCCAAAACAGCAAAAGTATGAGTCTGAGATTTTGTTGAAGCCAGTAGCAAAACTACCATTGACTTCTGTGAGGCAAGAGAAAGTCTAAATAGCTGCTCATAAAGAGCTCAGGACAGCAGAGGAACAAGGAGGCAAAATGGGTTAAGAGACATCATCAGGATGTCACAGCAATTTAGTAGCAAAGCTGAAAAAGGTCCACATTCCTTGAATTCCTGTATCTGCTTAACTGTATGGCTTTTCAGCATGAGAAGGCAATCCCACTGATTTCCAATACTGTAAGAAGAAAAGAAATCTGATTGAGACACTGTTCATGTGGTGTGGAGAAAAGCAGAGCAACTCATGTACTTTAAACCTTGGCAGGCTAGGCAAAACAGACTCCCCTGTGCAAATGCTCTGAAGTGATTAGCAGAGTAGTATTTGTAAAATTTATTCAATTTAATAGACATAAGGAGAAGAAGTAAGATGGTCCCAAACCTTATCCTCTGCTCAGAGAAATCATTGAGAGACTTGCGTTACTGTTAATTGGAATGGATTCTTATTTTTAGGAGCATTAAGTTATCTTGAAATCACAGCTGAAAATACAATCTTATATGAAGAAATATAACAATAAATAAAATACATCCGCAGCGCCTTTATAAAACTTATAAAATGTAAATTGGTAAAAGGCATGAATGTTGTTAACCCAGATGGGGTAAACATGGCAATTAGAAAGAAGTACATCTGGTACATTCACAGAATGGAAAATTAAAAGTCAGCTCTGATCTCTGTCTTCAGACCAGTGTAAGTAAGCTCGGTAAGATCTCATTATGATGTTTAACTCAATCATAAAGACCAGCATAGTAAAATATAGGATACATGTTATGTTCATCTGTTACGTATTTCATGCAGTGTCAAGATATTGTTTAAATTCTCTAATTATACACTTCCAAAACAAAACAAAGAGCTGACATGTTTCTGAGCTTTTTGTTTGCCAATTGTAAGCTACCAATATTCATGACATGTACACACTGGAAAAGCATTCATAGCTCATCTCAGCTTTTTCTGGAAAAGAGACACAGAAGCCAAACAAGGGATTTTAAAAAACTGATTTCACTAAGATCGAAGAATCGCTCTGATTTTTTAAAAAGCCTAGAAAATTGAAAACACACAGAATGGGAAGATCGTGCACAAAAACATTCCCTGTCCCAACTCTGCACTACCGCTTTGAACAAGAGAAGTCAGTTAGCAGGCATGTCCTCCAGGACATAAACTTCTTTGCTGAGTCTGAATAAGGGTAGACTTCTGGTTTCCATTTAGCTGTATGAATAAGTCTTTAAATATATATAATAAACAATTAGCAGAGTATGTAACTCTGCTACGTTTGGTTGAGTAATAACTTTTTTAGTGAACAAGTGGTCCTTCAGACTAAAGAGCAGTCTCATCCGCCCACAACACTCACTTCCATGTTCTCTGGAATTTAATCTGAATGCAGTAGTTCAGTCTCTAGCTGTGACTGAAAGAGCACCCAAAGTGTGGTGCTGGTGAGAAGCTCAGGAAAATGCACAACACTTGCATCCATCTTAAGAAATTCTCACAGAGATGCCCAGTAAGACTGGGATTTGCCAAATCACGCTAGCAACTCATCAGAGAAGGAGTAGGGATGTAGGGTTTTGCAGGCACTGTGAAATCCTTGTCACAGTTTCAGGTGTGTTGCAGTGCTCTATTTGCAGGTTGCATCTGTTTTCAAGCACCATGTCTGGTCTTTCAACAGAATTGGAAAAATATAGGATTGAAAAAGTAGAATCATTACATCCATCCATGGAAGAGAGAGAAATGTGACAGCCTGAATACAAGCTTGGTTTCATGATGTCCCGAAACTGCTGATGGTTGAAAGTAGTTGATGCCAGAGGCAGGATCACTTAATATTGCCCTAATTCTCACAATCCTTCTCAAAGCAGCAACTTCTGACCGGCTAACTGCACCCTTGATCTAACACAGTATTACAGTTCTGCTGTACCATTACATTCCTGCTGCTCATTTTGCACTGTGACTCTCCTCTCCTCCCCTCCCCTCCCCCACCTGTCCCTACAGGTAAGGCCCCACCCCCCAAGTGGGGGTTCCAGCCCCACAGATGTGGGTCCCAGCCCCATAGGTGGGGGTGTTGGGGCCCATCCCTGAACTCCTGCATCCCTTTTGGAGTGGGGGGTTGAGGGGAGATCCCAGACACCTGGGTGCCTCTTGCCCCATAGATGTGGGTCCTGATTCCTATATGTGGGTCTGGCCCCCCATATGGTTGTTCCCACCTCCTATATGTGGGTCCCCAGGCCCTATATGTGGGTCCCCACCCCATAGATGTGCGTCCTGGCCCATATATGTGGATCCCACCCCCTATATGTAAGAATTGCAAGAAGACTATCCTGAAACTACATCTAAATTAAATCTATGTGTGAGCCAAGAAGTATATTCAATGAGCATTAAATGAAGGTAGTTTGGCCTTCATTTTAAAAGACTCTTTTTTGTTTGTGCTAGCTGTTAGCTGTGAAATGATCGTGTGTGACATAATATTCATTGGCAATAGCTGGGACATGCTACGGTGAATCTCACAGCTATTGCCAGCTTTCATAAGCAGAACGCAAATGTACTCCCAGGCTGTTTGCATTTCTGCAGAAGGAATTGATTACACCTAAGGGAAGGGGGGTTGAGAGAGAGAAACGGAGAAAAGGGGAGTGGAAACTTGCTGCTTTCTAATTTTACTGAATGGGTCAGAATGAGAATGACTAATTAAGTATCTACTTAAAAAAATTAAAGAACTTCGCAATGGGTGCCTACAAGGTTCAGAGTGAGAGGGAAATTAATTCAGTTGAGGAGGGAGCCCTGGCAATTTTGCTATCATTTTAGGGATAACCAGGTTCATTAAGTGGGTTTACCTTATCAAGCTTTACCTGTCAAACTGTTCATTGTCTCCACCTGAGCTAGAGGTCGATTCGTGCTCAGCACTCAATAGGGAGAAATGCATACTCAAAGGATGATATCCTAGGTGCCTGTATTGCTGTCCAAAATGTATGTCTCTACCCACCGACTAGAAAAGCTCATAACAGATGCTTAACTTGTAGCTGTCAAACTGAGCAAGGTGCTCATGGGGAGCCTCTTCTTCTATTATCAGATTCATTGAAAAGCCTTTGTGGGGAGCAGTGCCCGAAATGGGAGAACATCTTGCCAAATAGTCAGCTTAATTCCTCTTAATCATGACCATAAACCAGCTACTGGTTTGCAGTCCATGTCTCTATCTGGAGCTGGAACTGTCTGTATTTGGCACAGGGCCTCTCACAGAGGCCACCCCTGTAGACCCCTGCTGCCAGCACCTGGACACAAAAACCCCATACAGTGTGGCTTCCCAGGCTTTGTCCTTTGTGCTTGTGCCCCTTGTGCCCCATGTTTTTAAAGCATGGTGCAGAGGGGAATTGCTCAAGTGTCTGGAGTTTTGGTTTTTGTTTTGAATTTGCTTTCCAGATGATATGCCTGTAGAAAAAGTCACTGGGCAAAATGGAAAAAAATATTGTTAATGTCTTCTACTTGAATTAATTGAAACAAAGCAGCTTCCTGCTTCCTCCTTCTTCCTTGTCCGCAGTGTTGCTGTCCCTCCTCCAGCATGAGCTGGCACCTTCTTCTCTTGGGAGTCCCACACCCTCTCTGATAAAGGCTGATGAAGTTAGCACCCCAGAAAAGTAATTTTCCAAACACAAGCCTGAACAGCCAGGCAAATAGCATTTCCACACTACATTACTGAATAATAACACAGCATCCTCGGGCTTGCTGTGCTGTGAAGCAGGACAGTGATGGAATATTGATGGGTAATCTAAAGAGCAAGCGGGTGCTTTTAGGGAAGCTACTATCACGCTGTAAGTGAGGTGTTCTGTCTTCAGACAATCAGAGACTGTGTTTCTCTAAGGCTCCCATTTTTTTTTCTCCTGACACAGCTGTGGGAGGGGCTGGTTTCTTTCTAGGGAGAGGATCAAGTTAAACAAGAGCAGGAACTGGGGCTGAGGAACCTGCCACATTGGGAAAGTGACAGGCAAGCTGTTACCAGTAAGGATGCCCAAATGTATGAATATATAAATAAAAGGGAAATTTTCTATCAGCAAGAAAATGCATACCAAGTTTCCCACTCTCCTTGAAAGAACTCCAGAATTAGAAGCTTGTGCCCAGCTTAAAGATCTGCACACAATTTTTTTGCCAATGTGCAAACTTCCTATCCTCCCACACTCTACAAGCCCCTTTGGCAGAAATCCTGCAAACGGAAGACTTCCACCCTCAAAGCACAGCAGGTCAAGAGCTACAATTGCCAGAACTCACACAACTCAGCATCTGCTAAGCAAGATCTGAAGGGTAATCACAGAGTAATATACCTGCTTGACATGTTGACATAGTGCCAGGAGCAGCCCATCAGTGGGCATGACATACCATCTCCTTTCAGTCCTGCAACCCAGCCAGCCCAGACACAGAGCAACGTTTCTACTTGCCCTTTTTGCTTGTCCTGTCCTTGTTCTAAGTTGGGCTGAGTTGGTTCCACACGGAGAGCCCTTTCTCTCCAGTGCTTCTCAGAGGCAGCAATATTCCTTCAGCCAGTATTAGACTTTCTGTTTTCTGCATTTGTGCTAGCTTCTTCTGTGTGTGCACTTGCACAGTAATTATTTTTTGAAGTACTCCTCTACTGTTAGTAAAAGAGACAATTCCACTAGCACAAGACTTATTTTGTGTTAGCCAACGATGAAATTTGAAAGGGCTTTTCTCCCTGCTTCTCAGCAAAAGCTATTAGAGGAAAAGTTTCCAGGTTTTACCAGCAATTTGGCTAACTAGGACCTTTACTGAAATGTGCTGAGGCTTTGGCCAAAAACACCACCCAGATGATCCAAAAAAGCTCATGCGTGTTTCAGCGAAGTGTGTTCTTAGTTGTTCTTTTTAAATACTCTTTTTGTATTTGAAGAATAACTGTTCATTAATAGCCTGAAGAGACGGAAATTTCTGCAGTGATAGCATTCCCATTGCTTCATGGTTTTGTTAGGCATGAACAGATACTTTATAAAGGCAAAATTATGGGAAGGAACTAAATAATGGTTGGGGGCATGGAACAGCATGATTATTTGAACTTGTTTTTTCTGTGCACAGTCACATGTATGTGCAGGCTCAGTTACTGATGTGTTTCCTTGCAACACTCCCTGCCACTTCATGTCATCCAAGGCTCAATTTTTGTGTGATTGTAAGATCTTTCTCTCACCCTTCCCCACCCTACCCAAGAGTACTGGAAGTCTCAATAATAATGCCAAGGTGCTCAGACGATATAAAAATGAGATCTAGCCTTCATTTGCCTAGCTTGAGGAGGGTAACATGAGCATGGCTAGTAACACTTATCCCTTAAGTGAGTACGTAAACCCGCTACTTTTTGAAATGGACACACCAAAAGCCAACACGCCACTGCAAAAGATCCCATTCATTGCTGTGTCAGAAAAAAGCACCAAATCCAGATGAAGAGGCAGAAAGAAAATCGGCCTCTGACTCTTGCCCTGAATCTCTCTATGGAGGATGCGTGCCTCCACCCAAGCAGCAAGAGGCTAACATTTCAGCTGTTCCATTCCCTCCTGTGCAAATTGCTATGAGGTCCTGCATATATGGAATGGGCAAGAAAAATTGCAAACGAGAGCTAAAGAACCTTTGAAAATGATTATAGTAACTCTCCTCCCTTGAAAAGGCTCCTTTTCTTACTTTAGTAAATAGAAGCTGGTAGGAGTGACATGAAACTCCTTTGTCTTGTTGCCATAAAACAAAGGCACGTCTATGGGAAATATACAGTAGAGTCAATAATCTCTTCCATACAAGATTTTTCTCTCCCTTTAGCTGTACAGCTCTTAGTTTGATGCGCATTTTGAGCTTCATGGGATCTGCACCTGATCACATATTACTGACCATGCTAAACATCTGCTCTCTGACCATGGCCAGTCAACAGAAAGGAGAAAAGGTCAACAACCAATTCCACCTGGAAGAAACGTGAAACGTGCACCTCATCTCTAGTGTGGGTTTTGAGCTATCAGCCCAAGCTAGTTGCAGGCTGTTGCAGGTGGGAGCTTTATTATGCAGCAGCTGTTCACAGGTGACAGCAGTTGTCCAAATTTGTAATAGCAACCCAACCTTACAGCACTACAGAGACAGGGTGGGTCCCTCTAGCACTATAACACCATTAATGCTATTCAGTTGGATTGTTAAGATCCACCAGCTATTTTCCCTTACCAACTTTCGTTCATTACAAACTTGACTTCCACAGCATCTTGGGGAGAGAGAAAACTACCTAGAATTACGAAAGAGAGAGGCCGGTATGCCAGATCAAAAAGGACTAGAGAAAGATGAATGACTTGCCCTTCATTTTTTCATGTCCCTGTAAAGGGCTACAGTATGTGAATAACCACTCATACCTTCTTACTTGCTCTTTTTGGGTGTCAAAACGTTCTTCACATTTTTAAAGCATTTTGATGTCAGAGTTCTCCTCTCTGTTACTGGCTAATGGGATTGAGAAGTACTTTTTGTACTTCAGAGGGAAGCGTATGTCAAAGGTCTGAAACTAATAGATTAACTACCTTTGATTTTACTGAGCCTTGGCTCTGAGCTTGTGGCAATGTCTTAGTCTCCACAGATACACTGTCAGGGTGGGTTTGCTAATTAGATCCTAGCCACAATGGTACAGCAAGATTTATTCCGCACAGAAGAATCCCTAAGGAGTTGATGACAGAAATTAAATAGTCTCACAGCAAGGACTAAAGACAAACACCTAACTAATCTTTCCTGAGCTCTTACTATAGCAGAATTACATTGTCTATTGCTGTCAGCAAAGTCAGCATTGAAAACATTGGTGTATGTTACTGAAGGGAAAAAAATGATTAGTGAAAAGTTTGAGGGAGCTTAATGTCCTGTCAAACTCATCCTACGAATGCAGGGGAGTTACTGAGGACAGAATAACCTTCTGAGAATGGTGTGGAAGCAACTTGTTATATTTCAGTGTGGCACCATTATAAGCAATGACTGTGTTTCAGAGCAGACTGCAGTCCCTTTGGAGGAGTAAATCTTACTTAATTTCTCTATCCACCAAGAAGAAATGAATTCTCTCCCATAGAGGTGACATAGTAAGTTGGGGAAAAAATGCAGATGCATACCTAAATGTCAGTTTAGGGGACTATTTTCCTTCCAGACTAGTCCCCAGGATTCTGAGCAGTGGTAATATGAGTGCTTCTGTTATATCTCGGAATGTTAGTTGGTTCCCTTCTAATATTGTGGAATATTTATTTTTTTTTTGCTTGTATAACGATTAAGCTATGTTTATGATCTCTTGTCTGAGTTTAGATATTATTTAATCTTTTTCATTTCCCTCAAATCTGCTATCTAATAGAAGAGTATAATTGAATGCAACTGTCCCTCACAATGCTGAACTACAGCAGGGAACATAAATTTAGCAGGAGCATACTTTCAATCTTGTACAATATCGCTTCCAGAATGCTTTCTAATTTGTTCTTCATCTGCAGTGATGAGCTCTGTTCCCTGCCACATTTCTTTGCTGGTAACTCACTTCTACACGTTCAAGAGCACTTTTTAGTGTGCTACAAAATGCAAAGGACAACCTAAAGTTCATAATAGCAAGAGCTGACACATGCACAGAGCAACGAATGCAACATGCTAGAAACAAAACTCACACTCAGAAACGTTTGGGTTTTTTTTAAAAAAATCTATGTTTAGTGGCCTCCCAGAGATTTGCAAAGGGATCAGATGCAGAGAGCTCACATGTTCATCTACCAAGAACTGAACTTTAAATGAATCAGCCATTTAGGGTTCAGCCTCTGAATTTCAGCTGGCTTCAACCTCCAGTCTGACAAAGTGCTTGTGACCAATGAGGCAATGAAATGATGAACACTAGGAAGCACAAACCTAGCAATGCAGGATGATAATAATTTCTAAGCCTCACGAGCAGTCGATGAGTTCCCTATCCCCCTGGGGAGGACAAACAATATTTGTTTTGGCAGTTATCTGTGTCTTTACCATGCTTTGCACCCTAAACCAAGTCTGACTCCACATCCTGCAGTGAACCACTCCTCATCTACTGGAACACTTGTACTAGGTTTTTGTAGAAGCACAAGCCCAGACCTACACTGGCTGGACTACAGCTTTCAAAATAAGATTAAATAATGGAGAAAAAAAAAATAAAAGAAGAAGAAGGAAAAAGAGCTTTTAACAGATGGCAATCAGAGGCTATAGAAAATAAATGGTTATGCTGAATCTAAATTGCTGCAGCATACTGGGGAATTAATTTTACCAGCCTTGTACTAAAAGGAAGGCTTTCACTTGGCAAAGCAAAAATATTGCAAGAGGCAGGAAGGAGGACCATCAGGTTATGCTCCATGTTCTGATCTTGCAAAGTGCACACATAAACACAGGTATGTCTAAGGGATTTATTTATGCTGTTGGATACAGAGTCATAACATAAATTCTTCTAAATTTATGCCAGCAATTGTATTCGTGCATGTCCAGGGTCCCTGCCATTGGCTTCTGGGAAGTTTTCCTTGTAAAAAACTAAATGCAGATATTGTAAACACAAGAAATCATATCCCTCTTGGCTAGGAGCACACCTGCTCTGCATCACTGGAAAATGCCTCTGTTCTGATGGGAACCTTCTGCAGCTTGACCACATCCTGGTGATCATGGAGCCAAACTAAATTTTTACTGCAACCTGTAAGCAATTAAACTGTAACGTTAGTGTGGAATACGTAACTTTTCTTTCTTCTTATCCTGTCTCAGCTGCTTTGAAGAATAGAAATGACCCAGATTTTTCTAATTGAAGCTGAAAGTTGGGTTCTGGGGGAGAGATTTTCCAAAGGATCTAACAGGCTTAGCAGTACAACATGTACAGTACTTATCTTGGCCCCTGTGGTTATGAGTCAGTGTGGTGATTTCAGTCAACCCTCCAGGTACCTAAAATCAATATTTTGGAGTCTCTGATCCTGTGCTCTTCTTCATGAGTCAGATATTCTCTGCTTACTCTGGAGATTTCTTCTCTGATTACAAGATGGAAGTCTTTGCTATTCAGCAGTAATTTAAGTACCTCCAATCCTGGAACTTTCTAAACCTCATTCCCTCTCACTGTGGCTGACCATTATGCAGTAAGGCATTGTTTTAATATGGATGCTGTGTACACAAGGGGAAGTAAATTAAGATATTTGCAAACACAGAGAAAAAGAAAACATGTTTTTTGCTGAGTATTCTGAAAAAATCATGGTATGTGATACCTATGCCTGCTCTTTCTCAAAGAGGAGTAAATTTGTTCACAAATTGTAGTTCACACGACCTGAATTTAGTAAGGGGAAATAAGCATTTTGACTGGGACAGCCTAGCATAGTCCAGGCAGTTGAACAGTGAGCAGAATGGCCAGTTTGCTTCAGCTTAGAGTCAGCATCCATAGAGGATCAAGCTAAAACACACTTCACATCTCTCTCTTTTAACGATATATGTCTGTTCCTCCCTCCATTGAGACCAATGGAAAGATTCCCCTCAATCTGAGTTTGCAGCAAATTCTCACCGTCCTCTGCAATGCTTGGTCTTCTACTGTCTCCATTGTGGTGCATCAGTAAAGCAACTTTCATATCTGTTGATTTGGGCTGTTTTACTCTTAGATGCTGCTGGCAATGGGTGTTCCCATAGGAACGTGGTGCAATCCTGCAGCTAATCAGAGCTGAAAACACGTGTGGTTCTCAGACAGCAATGCTGCTGGGAGGGAGAAGGAAGTGACTGTCAGATTCCCCCAGTGTCATCAGAAGATGTTGATAGGAGGCAGATGAAGATCAGATGAGATCTGTGAAATCCACATCTGCATCTGTGCTTGTAGTGCGAGTGGAAACCTTCAGGCTCCTGTGTACCTGCCATGGGAACCTGCCATGTACTCCCTGATTGAAACAGGGAATGAGGCTGAAATGCATACTGGAAGACCTGAACCAAGACCAGTGATGAAATGAAGAGCTGCTGTGATTTTTACAGAGCTGAAAGCCTGAGCTAGCAGAGAGGAGCAAGGCATATGCAGCCACAGGGAAGAGATGTGGTTCTTCCTGTGGGGAGATGGAGCCTTGGATAAGGTGAAGGACTCAAATGACAGAAGCCAGGTCAAATAATCCCAGCAGGAAAGCTGGCTGAAGAGCTCTGGTGGCCCCCAAGAAGATGGCTTGGGAAGGTCTGCTCCAGGAAAGATGAGGCATGAAGCAGAAACTGCTCATATATCCATAGCTCTGCCTTTGCACCTGAAACGTCTCCTTCCCAAAGTTTTATTGTCCTCCTTTCTTTTTGCCACCTCTCTCCTGAGTTGTGGTCCTGTTTGGCTCAGACACAATTGAATAATGTAATTTAGGACTGCAGTTTCCAGACTTTGCCTTGTTTTTTTCCATTATTAATCAGCCCTCTTCCACTAACACAGTGACAGGGTCCTGGTCAGAAGAGCTATGCAGCAGCATGTGGTAACGAGGACACTCAGACACACACCACCCCCATCCCCACCCCACTTGCCCAGGGAATGGCAGGGACTGAAACACCCAGCAGTCTCTCTCTTACCTTTCATTCTTCACCGCACCTGGTGAAGAATGTTGTCAGGCTGTGATTCTTTGTTTATGACTCCTCACAAAGCACAGAGATTATCCACGGTCAGCATGGTTGAGCTGCCTGAGCAGACTGGGTAATTCTAACAGTGTATGGCAGAGCTTAGACTTAGATGGATAAATTGAGGAGCAAAGACAGTGTCCTCCTTTTCTAGGGACTAATCCTCTCCCACTCTCCATAGCAACTCCTTGGGCATCAAGCTGGAGATAAAAGGGGATAATCAGAAAGAGAAGTAGACCAACAAAAATAAAAAAAACCAACCAAACAAAAAGGAGCCAAATTTCACACACAAATGAAAACGAGAGATCCAGAATGTTGTGGTGGAAGAAGAGCCAGTGCACATGCTGGCAAGATCCACATCACGTCAAGCTCTGTGTGCTGGAACAGAGTACTCAGGGCTCTGGGTTTCTGTCATCTCCTCTAGGAAAACCCTTCTCTCTTTGTGCAACATCCCCAGCTGAGGGGCTTGGAGGGAACAGTCATAGGGGAAGAGAAGTCTGTTGTTTCCATTGCCACATAAACACACTAAGCAGCACTCTCACCCCACAGGGAGATCTGCAAGTAATACTGTAGCATCAGCAAAAAGACAAAACCAGACCATAGTCTATCACAATGGTACATACTTTCCTAAGCCTCTGACTGAAAACTGCCTCATCTTCACCTGAAACTTAAAGCCAAAGATACACATGGCAGCCTGTTCATTCATAGAGAGACCAAAGAAATCATGTAGAAAGATTTCAGGCTTGTGTAAATGAAATACACACGAAGTCTTTTTCTGTACCCCAGAATCTCACAGTTGTGGAGCTAAAGTTCAGTGTTAGACCCTACCTATTGCTCTTAATTTGTTTCAGTCCTTTATATAGTCCTAGCAGAAGGTTCCATGAGGTAATGATGGGAAGATCTTAAGTGGGCTGGTGTTCTCTTGGGTAATGGAAAAGAAAAAAATAACTTAGCACACATAATGAATGAAGCCCAAAAGGACAGATTAAACATAAATCTTCTTGCAGTAGCTGTGTCC